>NC_138987.1:51356622-52627872 GCF_964341445.2 Mesoplodon mirus
TTGTTTTTCTTTCTGCAGTTGATTTCTAGTTTCACACCGTTGTGTTCAGAAAAGATGCTTGAAATAATTTCTGTCCTCTTATATTTGTTGAGGCTTGTTTTGTGCCCTAGTATGTGGTCAATGCTAGAGAATGTTCCATGCCCACTTGAAAAAAATCTGTATTCCTGGGTTTTTTTGGATGTAGTGGCATATAGATATCAAGTCCAACTGTTCCTCTGTGTCATTTAGGATCTCTGCTGCCTTATTGATTTTCTGTCTGCAAGATCTGTCCATTGATGTCAGTGGAGTGTTAAAGTCCCTTACTATTATTGTATTCCTGTCAATTTTTCCTTTGAGTCTTTTAGTATTTGTTTTATATATTTGGGTGCTCCTATATTGGGTACATATATGTTAACAAGTGTAATACTCTCTTCTTGTGTCATTATATAGTGTCCTTCTTTGCCTTTCTTTGTGAACTTTATTTTAAAGCCTATTTTGTCTGATATGAATATTGCTACCCCTGTTTTTTTAGTCATTTCCATTTGCATGAAAAACCTTTTTCATCCCCTCACTTTCAATCTATGCGTGTCTTTTGCTCTAAGGTGAGTCTCTAATAGGCAGCATATTGCAGGGTCTTGCTTTTTTAATCCAATCTGCCACTCTGTGTCTTTTTATTGAAGCATTTTGTCCATTGACATTTAAAGTAATTATTGATAAGTATGCATTACTTGCCATTTTAAACATTGTTTTCCAGTTGATTTTGTAGTTGTTCTTTGTTTTTTTCTTCTTTTTTTTCCTTTTGTGGTTTGATGGTTTTATTTTGTATTATGCTTAAGTTCCTTTCTTTTGCATTTTTGTGAATCTACTGTACATTTATGATTTGTGGTTACCCTGATTTTCAAGTATGTTAACCCATAACTGTATCTACTTGCTTTAGACTGATAGTCATGTGAGTTCAAACACATTCTAAAGGATCTATATTTTTTACTCCTTGCCCCTACATTTTGTGATTTTGATGTCCTATTTTACATCTTCATGTTTATCCTTTTGCTGTTAATTATAGTTATAATTGCTTTTACACAATTTTTTGATTGTTTTAATCTATGTATGATATTTAAGTGATCTTCAATCCGTTTTTTTTAAATTAATTAATTTATTTATTTTTGGCTGTGTTGGGTCTTCATTGTTGTGTGCAGGCTTTCTCTAGTTGCAGCAAGCCAGGGCTACTCTTCGTTGTGGTGTGCGGGCTTCTCGCTGTGGTGGCTTCTCTTGTTGCAGAGCATGGGCTTGAGGTGTGTGGGCTTCAGTAGTTGTGGCAAGCAGGCTCAGTAGTTGTGGCTTGTGAGCTCTAGAGCACAGGCTCAGTAGTTATGGTGTGTGGGCTTAGTTGCTCTGCCATATGTGGGATCTTCCTGGACCAGGGCTCGAACCCATGTCCCCTGCATTGGCAGGCAGATTCTTAACCACTGCACCACCAGGGAAGTCCCTCAATCCTTTTATATATTTGCCTTTCCTATTGTCTTCTAACCTTTCCTATAGATTCTTGCTTATTTTCTATTTCGAGAAGACCTTTCAATATTTCTTTTAGGGTAGGTTTAGTATTGCTGTGTTCTTTTAGTTTTTGCTTGTCTGAGAAATTCTTTGTTTCTCTTTATATTCTAAATAATATTATTGCTGGGTAGAGTATCCTGGGTTGCAGGTTTTTCCCTTTCAGGACTTTGAATATATCCTGCCACTCCTTTCTGGTCTGCAAAGTTTCTGTGTAGAAATCAACAAATAGCCTCATGGGGGCTCCCTTGTAACTGACTTTTTGTTTTCTCTTGCTGCCTTTAGAATCCTTTCTCTTTTTTTGCTTGTTTTTATTTATTTTTTTTAACTTTTATTTTATACTAGAGTATAGTTGATTTACAATGTTGTGTTAGTTTCAGGTGTACAGCAAAGTGATTAAGTTATACATATACATATATCTATGCTTTTTCAGATTCTTTTCCCATATAGGTTATTACAGAGTATTGAGTAGTGTTCCCTGTGCTATACTGTGGGTTCTTGTTGTATAATCCTCTGTGTTTTTTTAAAATTAATTTATTTATTTATTTATTTTGGCTGTGTCGGGTCTTCATTGTGGCATGTGGACTCCTTTAGTTGCGGCACATGGGCTTAGTTGCAGTATGTGGGATCTTAGTTCCTGGACCAGGGATAGAACCCAAGCCCCCTGCATTGGGAGCATGGAGTCTTAACAACTGGACCACCAGGGAAGTCCCTTTTCTTTATCTTTTAGTTTTGCCATTTTAATTATGATATGTCTTGGTGTGGGTCTGTTTGGGTTCATCTTGTTTGGGACACTATGTGCTTCTTGTACCTGGAAGGAAGGAATTTTGGTAAGTTTTTAACCATAATTTCTTCAAATACATTTTTTTATCCTCTTTTCTCTTTCTTCTCCTTCTGGAGCCCCTATTATGCATAGATTGGCATGATTTATATTGTCCCATAGCTGTCATATGTTGCTTTCTTTTTTTCTAATTTGTCTTTCTGTCTGCTGTTCTGATTGGGTGATTTCCATTATTCTATCTTCCAGATCACTTATTCATCCTTCTGCATTATTTAGTTTGCTAGTCATTGATTTTAGCTCAATTTTTATATTGGCAATTGAGTTGTCTAATTTTTATTCATTCTTCTTTATAGTTTCTAGTTCCTTGTTACAGTGATCTGCATTTATCCATAATCTTCCTTAATTCCTTTAGCATTTTTATTACCTCCTTTTTAAACCTGGGGTCTAGTAGACTGGAGGGGTCTGTTTCACTCTTTGTTCTCTCAGGGAATTTCTCTTGTTCTTTTGATTGGGAGTAGTTCCTATGGTTTTTTCATTTTACATAACTTTCTCTGTCTCTGTGAGTTTAGAAGAAACAGTCATCTACTGTGGTCTTACAGGACTGTTTTTATGTGGGAGTATCCCTGTGTAGACTGTGTGAGTCCCATATTTTTGGTGTGAGGAGTGTTTTTGGTATGGATGCCAGCCATGTCTTTCCTCAGTGTGTGCTGGCTGTTATCCCCGTGATAGGGGGTGTGACTGGTGTTGTGGTGACCAGAGCCTGCACTGGATGTTGGGCATTCTTTGTTCTGTGGCTGTCATAGCTCTGTTGGGGGTAGGATCAGCTCTCCACTTGGAGTAGAAGCTCCCAGATCTGGCTCCAAGCTTCAAAGTGAGGTAGGTAAGACTGGAGTGCTCCTGTAGGGAAAGGAATGGCTGAGTACTCTTCCACAGGGTGTGTGTGTGGAACGTGGAATTCTGATTCTGCCCATCGCTTGGTGTGCAAACCAACAAAGTCTTCTGCTGTTGGACCTGCCCGCTGACCCGTCCGTACTGTGGGAGAGCTGATGATAGGCTCAGGTGTCAGCGCTGCTCCATCCCGTGTGACGTCACAAAGCCTACTGCCACTGGAGCCATGCCCTGTTGAGCACTCTGACAATGGGGTTCTAATGACAGACCCATGCCCTGTCCTGTGTGCAGTGATACTGGGGCTCCTATGGTGGAACCACACCCCACCCTGTGCACATTAACAATGGCAGCTGGGGACCACACTCTAGGCCCTTCTGGCTGTCTCTGCGTAGCTAGACTGAGTCCTCTCCCAGGGACTGTCACTGGAGCCTGAGTTTCAGCGATTAGATACTGTGCATACCAGCAGCCCCATCTGGCTTTGGTTTCCAGCTGGGAAATACAGCAACTGACAGCCATCAATGCCCATCTCTCTCTGTCCTGATTGTGAGCAAGCCAGCACCTGCACACTCCTGTGAGCAGAATACAGTCCTCTCTAGCTCCCTATCTGTCCCGGGAGACCTCTCAGCTGGCAATGGGGGTTCCCAGAGCAAGGGAACATTTCTTCTTTTGCAGATCCCTCCGAGGGGTACAGGTCCTGTCCTGATGGGTTTTTTTTTCTTCTTCTTTTGGTCTTACCCAATTGTAAGGGACTCTTTCTTGCAGCTTTTGTTGTGTAAGAGATCTGCCAGTTTTCAGTTACTTTTCTGTGAGAATTGTTCCACATGTAGATGTACTTTCGATGTGTTTGTGGAGGAAAGTGAACTCCATGTCCTTCTACTCCACCCTCTTGATCTCCACTCCTCATGTATTGACTTTTAAATTACAGAAACCTTACAAGTTTTTGAAAAAAAATTGGAAAGCATAGAGCAGAATAAAGAAGAAATAAAATTATTTATAATATAATATTCCAGATAAATTCATCATTATTTGTAGACTTTAGCTTATGATAATAATTACATATTTTTTTCTGAAAACAGAATCATCCTCTACATTATTATTGTTTTATAACCTGATTTTCCCTTCACAATGTTATTAAAATTTTCCACGTTATTACATGTTCTTTCACAAAATTATTTTAATCAATGTATTATAATTTGATCAGTGATGGTATTGACAGATTCTCTATTGTTAAACATTTGTTTCCATTTTATTACTATTTGTGGTGCTTCAATGAACATGACACAGTGAATATTTTCTTGAGATAAATTCCTACAAGTTGAATTGCTAGGTAAAAAGGGTTGCATGTTATAATGACTTCTAATATGCTTGGCTTAATTTCCCTCTAGAGGTTGTTTTATTTATACTTCCACAATTAGTGCTGGAAGGTGACCATCCCCCTCAACAGCAAAGAATATTGGATTTGTATTAATAGTTTCCAACTTGACTGGCAAAAAAAGGAGTATTTCATTTTGATATACATTTCCTTAATTATACTTCTCCATGGTCATTTTAATTCAACTCTTTTAAAATTTGGATTTCTTTTTGAGTTTTAACAAGATAATACAGATCTGTACATTTTCCAGCCACCTCAGGGGGCCTGGGGTAGCATAGCCAACTATAAACAAACAAAACCTTCTGCATCCCTCTGCAGTGAAACATGACTATCCACACTAAGTATGACATACAGAGACTATCAATACCCTCTCTTCTTGACGGATTTTACCACCAAATGAGCTCAAGTCAGATTAAATTTTACTGCTGTATGAATGCTGGAAATATCTTTATGTTCAGAGCTTTTCTACTTCGAAATTGAGTATAAGGGATGGTAGACATGTAGTGAAGATGGTCATTTTTTCATTCTCTATTGTCTATTTATATATATATATATATATATATATATATATATATATATATATATATATATTTTGTGTGTGTGTGTGTGTGGTGCATGGGCCTCTCACTGTTGTGGCCTCTCCCATTGTGGAGCACAGGCTCTGGACGTGCAGGCTCAGCGACCATGGCTCACGGGCCCAGCTGCTCCGCGGCATGTGGGATCTTCCCAGACTGGGACACAAACCCGTGTCCCCTGCATTGGCAGGCGGACTCTCAACCACTGTGCCACCAGGGAAGCCCTATATTTATTCTTTTTATAAATTGGTGGTTCAGCTTTTTATTAGGATGCTTACTATTTTCCTCATTGGCTTGTAATTGCTGTTTGCACATTGAAGATCTTACTTCTTTTCCTGTTACATGTATCATAAATATTTGTCCTGAGTTTTGTTTTTAAGATTGTTTGCAACAGCTGTTGTCAAGCTTGAGTCTACCCAAGAACCACCTAGCATATCTGTGTGTGGTGAGGAGTAGCTGTGTATGTGTGCATGCATATGTGTGTATGTGTATGCACATAAATGTTTGATGCAAATTCCTAAACACTGCTCATAGAAAATATTGTATAAAAGGTCAGGGTAGAATTCTGGAGTCTGAATCTTAGAAGGCCCAAATGTGATTCTGATACAGGTAATCAAAGACTCACATTTCGTTTGTGGCTGAGTTTGTTCAATACGTAGCTGTTTTCAGTTTAGGTCTGGTGAAATTTATCAATCTTTTCCTCTGTGATTTCTGCCTTTTATGTTAAGCTGTGGGCACTGTGTTTCAAAAGAGACATAGGCAAACTAGAGAACATGCCCAAAAGCCAACAACCAGGATGCTGAGAGAACCAGAATGACAAAGGAATGATGGAAGGAATGCGATATTTAGCTTGAAGCATAGATTTTGGGAAGGAACATGCTAGCTATCTTCCACTGTCAAGTGGAACAGAGCATGTAACTATTCTCTGCTGTACCAGAAGGCTGTACTAAGAGCAGTGTGTTGAAGTCCAAGGCATCAAATCCATCTTCCATTGTGAATTTCCATTTACAAAATGTCTTTCATCATGTCACTTCTCTGGAATCCTTTATGGATTTTGTTGTCTCTCAGAGAACACTCAGTGTCCTATGAGAGCCCTCACAATCCCAGCCTCATCTGCCAGCCTCACCCCTTCCACACTCACCCAATGTGCTGCCCAAATGAGGGCTTGATGTTTCTCAAAATCTCAACAGGTTCATGAGTCTTTCCTCCTTCTCAAATATGAGTTTCACAAGCTATCTGATCTGCTAACCCCCCTTCCCTCTGCCCTGAGCCAGATGTTGAGCTCTGGTCAGGCCAGAATCCTTGGGAGTTCGTTTCTCACATGATCCTCTTTTTGGAGTCTCACCACTGTGACCTTACCCAGAAAAGAAGTCATTGAAAAGCCCAAAGTTGTATTTATATGCATTTACATATATTAATATGTAGTTAATATTTTATAGGCTAGGTATTAGGGCTATGAAGATGAATAAAATACGTATCCTTTTTTCTAAGATTCTCAACATCTCAGAAAGAAGAATTAAGGAAAATTAAATGGGAAAGTTTAGTGAATATTTAAAAATTGGAGAGGGCATCATGACTATGTAATTCACAATTCAGCAGTTATCAAAATTCAGTGATTTATAATGCATTCAGACATAAAACTATGTTTAAGAGAATAAATAAAAAAGAAAAGCATTAAATTTGCCTTATTTATATAGAGGACTAGCGTTCTGAGCCAAATGCATAATTTTTGCCGAGATGATTAAATGGAAGATGTTTATGCTTCTGTTTAAATTTGATTGGCATTATACAGCATGTTAACCGAAAGACATGCTCATTTTTACTTGCTTAGGAATCTCTATAATGTTCAATAAAGCGGCTGCATGTTTTTGCATAACAAAAGGGAAAGTGCCTAGTTCATCACTGAATGTCTTGGGATAATGAGCCTGTTACACGTTTTAGCATCTGTTACATTTATATTTTATTGTGACAATTAATGGATATTTTTCCTTTCCACTGTATGGTAGAAATGTTTTTTTCTTATTGTCACACAGCAATTTGAAGTAGGAGTTGTAGTTTTTCTAGAAGCAAATTACTCAAGTATATTATTGTATTTGGAGTCACTCCTTTCAGATATGTGTGGTGTGCCACTGAAGTTCCAAGTCAGTAAGAACCCCACAATTGCTAAGTCAGAAGCTCTCTATATTTTAATCTCATATCTCCACACTTTCAGAGTTGGCTAGTAAGCTGTCATGGAATGCCCATTAAGGAAAGTATTCCTCAACATTACACACAGTGACTTAAATAGCCAGACCCAAACCCGAACTTCTGTGACAGATTACAAATGTGTTTTACTCTGTAGAGCAGTGAGCCAGCTAAGTAATTTCTAAATAGTAGACTTGTCATCCAAATGCAGTTTGACATTATCTCTAGTTGATCAAAAACCTGAGCTTTTTCTCAAGGAATTAATAGCACTTTTATTCTTTGACTAGAGAACATCCTGAGATTTGATACTAATTGTGTTAGCTAAGGGTGATTTTCTTTGCAAGTTCCAAAGCAATGCAGCATGCACTATATTGTGAGCTCCTTGAAAGCATGAGACATCATATTTATCTTAGCATCACCACCATTTGGCCAGTGTGATGAAATAAGAGTTTCCATAAATATGTATTGAGTTGAATTAACTTCATTTGCCATGGATTATAAAAACTATGAAGAATTTCAGCACTATTAACACTTTCAGTTCTACTTAAGAGTTTGAAGCTTTAAGGAACAGTGCATTTTATTCTTCCAGTAAGTCAATGACTCCATGAGAGAACTATTAGCTCCTATAGTTCATTCATTCAGCTACTTTTGGAAAACTATCATCCCAGACCAGATACAGCAGCAAATTCTAGCCAAGGCAAAGCAAATGTTATAATCGATGTTATAATTTATAACTAAAAGATATCTTTGTTGGGATTTGGACCAATTTTTCCCAATCTTCACCTAAATTTTATCTACCATTTCAACTCATTTGTTTCTAGAGAATACTAGAATCTTCCTGTAGCAGAAAGATCTTCTCTTTACCAGGGAGTTCAGAGACCATTAAAAAGCCTAGTGATGTGAGGTAAAGGGAAAGTCAGAAATAGTTTTTAAAAGATACAGTATATAAACAAAGTCTCCTGCTGCATCAATAATGTCTTCTCTCAATGACTCTTGAAATCAGGGTGAGTTGCTTAAGGAATTTAGGGAGCTGATATGATGTCAGAAATAAGAAAATATATCTTGATATCTCAAGACACAATTGTATTTCCAGAACCCTAGCTTCTGTAGATATGACACAGGGGCCATTGAGGGGGAGTCAAAGGCCATAAAAGTGGTAGTGAATGGAAAAGGGATTATCCACCTTCAGAACACCTTCAGTTTTATTGCAGATTCCTATACAATGTCTCTCAGAGTTATACTGTTCAAAATATTTCGGACACCACCCCTCTAATACAATGGACAAAAGTAATTTAAAATTACTTATGAAGAAGTGTAAGCGTTTTGAAAAATCAAGCTGCCAACATACAGAATACAAGCTTAGTAACAACAGGCATGAAAACATTGCTGAGTATGAACTTACACCATGCTGTGGCTGCCAAATCAAAAAAAAACAAAACAAAACAAACCCAAAAAACGTAATAGGAACTAAGGCTGTATTAAAAGAAATATGGAATTTAAAACATTGAAGGTGATAAATTCAGTTCTAGTCTGAACTGATCAGCCCAACTTACCCAGAACTGTGTTCAGAAAGATCACATAGAGATTGGTTCAAGATGGTGGAGTAGAAGGACATGCGCTCACTCCCTCTTGCAAGAACACAAGAATCACAACTAACTGCTGAACGATCATCAACAGTAAGACACCAGAACTCATCAACAGGAAGACACTGGAATGATAAAGGGATCAATGAAAGAAGAGGATATAACAATTATAAATATTTATGCACCCAACATATGAGCACCTCGATACATAAGGCAAATGCTAACAGCTCTAAAAGAGGAAATCGACAGTAACACAATAATAGTGGGGGATTTTAACACCTCACTTACACCAATGGACAGATCATCCAGACAGAAAATTAATAAGGAAACACAAGCTTTAAATGACACAATAGTCCAGATAGATTTTATTAATATTAATAGGACATTCCATCTGAAAACAGCAGATTACACTTTCTTCGCACACAGAACATTCTCCACAATAGATCACATCTTGGGTCACAAATCAAGCCTCAGTAAATTTAAGAAAATTGAAAACATATCAAGCGTATTTTCCGACTACAACGCTATGAGGTTAGAAATCAATTACAGGGAAAAAAAAACGTAAAAAACACAAACACATGGAGCCTAATCAATATGTTACTAAATAACCAAGAGATCACTGGAGAAATCAAAGAGAAAATATACCTAGAGACAAATGAGAACAAAAATACGATGATCCAAAACCTCTGGGATGCAGCAAAAGCAGTTCCAAGAAGGAAGTTTATAGCAATACAACCCTACCTCAAGAAACAAGAAAAGTCGCAAATAAACAATTTAACCTTACACCTAAAGGAGCTAGAGAAAGAAGAACAAACAAAACACAAAGTTAGTAGAAGGAAAGAAATCATAAAGATCAGAGCAGAAATAAATGAAATAGAAACAAAGACAACAATAGCAAAGATCAATAAAACTAAAAGCTGGTTCTTTGAGAAGATAGACAAAATTGATAAACCTTTAGCCAGACTCATCAGAAAAAAGAGGGAGAGGACTCAAATCAATAAAATTAGAAATGAACAAAGTTACAACAGACACTGCAGAAATAAAAAGCATCCTAATAGACTACTACAAGCAACTCTATGCCAATAAAATGGACAACCTGGAAGAAATGGACAAATTCTTAGAAATGTATAACCTTCCAAGACTGAACCAGGAAGAAATAGAAAAGATGAACAGACCAATCACAAGCAATAAACTTGAAACTGTAATTAAAAATCTTTGAACAAACAAAACTCCAGGACCAGATGGCTTCACAGGTGAATTCTCTCAAACATTTAAAGAAGAGCTAACACCCATCCTTCTCAAACTCTTCCAAAAACTTGCAGAGGAAGGATCACTCCCAAACTGATTTTATGAGGCCACCATCACCCTGATACCAAAACCCGACAAAGATACTACAAAAAAAGAAAATTACAGACCAGTATCGCTGATGAATATAGATGCAAAAATCCTCAACAAAATACTAGGAAACAGAATCCAACAACATATTAAAAGGATCATACACTATGATCAAGTGAGATTTATCACAGGGATGCAAGGATTCTTCAATATATGCAAATCAATCAATGTGATGCAACATATTAACAAACTGAAGAAGAAAAACCATATGATCATCTCAATAGATGCAGAAAAAGCTTTTGACAAAATTCAACACCCATTTATGATAAAAACTCTCTAGAAAGTGGGCATAGAGGGAACCTATCTCAACATAAGAAAGGCCATATATGACAAACCCACAGAAAACATCATTCTCAATGGTGAAATACTGAAAGCATTTCCTCTCAGATCAGGAACAAGATAAGGATGTCCACTCTCACCACTATTATTCAACATAGTTTTCGAAGTCCTAGCCATGGCAATCAGAGAAGAAAAAGAAATAAAAGAAATCCAAATTGGAAAAGAAGTAAAACTGTCACTGTTTGCAGATGACATGACACTATACATAGATAATCCTAAAGATGCCACCAGAAAACTACTAGAACTAATCAATGAATTTGGTAAAGTAGCAGGATACAAAATTAAGGCACAGAAATCCCTTGCATCCCTATACACTAAAAATGAAAGATCAGAAAGAGATATTAAGGAAACAATCCCATTCACCATTGCAACAAGAAGTATAAAATACCTAGGAATAAAGCTACCCACGGAGGTTAAAGACCTGTAGTCAGAAAAATATTAGACACTGATGAAAGAAATCAAAGATGACACAAACAGATGGAAAGATATACTATATGCTTGGATTGGAAAAATCAATATTATGAAAATGACTGTATTACCCAAAGCAATCTACAGATGCAATGCAATCCCTATCAAATTACCACTGGCATTTTTTTACACAACTAGAACAAAAAACTCTTGAATTTTGTATGGAGACACAAAAGACCCTGAATAGCCAAAGCAATCTGAGGGAAAAAAACGGAACGGGAGGAATCAGACTCCCTGACTTCAAACTATACTACATAGCTACAGTAATCAAGACAATATGGTACTGGCACAAAAGCAGAAATATAGATCAATGGAACAGGATAGAAAGCCCAGAGATAAACCCATGCACCTATGGTCAACTAATCTATGACAAAGGAAGCAAGGATATACAATGGAGAAAAGACAGTCTCTTCAATAAGTGGTGCTGGGAAAACTGGACAGCTACATGTAAAAGAATGAAATTAGAACACTCCCTAATACCATACACGAAAATAAACTCAAAATGGATTAGAGTCCTAAATGTAAAACCATGACACTCTAAAACTCTTAGAGGAAAACATAGGAAGAAGACTTTTTGACATAAATCACAGCAAGATCTTTTTTGACCCACCTCCTAGAGTAATGCTAATAAAAACAAAAATAAACAAATGGGACCTAGTGAAACTTAAAAGCTTTTGCACAGCAAAGGAAACTATAAACAAGACAAAAAGGCAACACTCAGAATGGGAGAAAATATTTGCAAACAAATCAATGGACAAAGGAGTAATCTCCAAAATATATAAACAGCTCATGCAGCTCAATATTAAAAAAACAAACAACCCAATCAAAAAATGGGCAGAAGACCTAAAAAGACATTTTTCTGAAGAAGACATTCAGATGGCCAAGAAGCACATGAAAAGCTGCTCAACATCACTAATTATTAGAGAAATGCAAATCAAAACTACAATGAGGTATCACTTCATGTCAGTTAGAATGGGCATCATCAGAAAATCTACAAAAACAACAAATGCTGGAGAGGGTGTGGAGAAAAGGGAACGCTCATGCACTGTTGGTGGGAGTGTAAATTGATACAGCCACTATGGAGAACAGCATGGAGGTTCCTTAAAAAACTAAAAATAGAATTACCATATGAGCCAGCAATCCCACTAACGGGTATATACCCAGAGAAAATCGTAATTCAAAAAGATACATGTTCATTGCCGCACTACTTACAATAGCCAGGTCATGGAAGCAACCCAAATGCCCATCAACAGACAAATGGATAAAGAAGATGTGGTACATATATACAATGGACTATTACTCAGCCATAAAAAGGAATGAAATTGGGTCATTTGTAGAGATGTGGATGGACCTAGAGACTGTCATACAGAGTAAAGTCAGGAAGAGAAAAACAAATATCGTATATTAATGCATATATGTGGAATCTAGAAAAATGGTGCAGATGAACCAGTTTGCAAGGCAGAAACAGAGGCACAGATGTAGAGAACAAATGTATGAACACCAAGGAGGGAAAGCAGGGAGGTAGCGGGTGGGATGACTTGGGAGATTGTGATTGACATATATACACTAATATGTATAAAATAGATAACTAATAACAACCTGCTGTATAAAAAATTAAGTAAAATAAAATTCAAAAAAAAAAAGAAAGATCCATGTAAAACTGGACCATTTTCAGAAGAAATTGTCCAGGATAGTGAAGATTGCTAAAAAATTTGGAAGAGAAAGTTTTCAATAGAAATAAGATAATTTTCTTAAAATACTAAGACGTTGATATAAGACAGAGACTTTATCCTAAGGATAAAGTCCTTAATCTTATTAGGTGATGGAAATGAAGTTTTCAAAATTTAGATTGTGAGGAAAAGAGAAGTATGAAAGCTATGAGCCATAGCTTGGGGTTTTTTGTTTTTGGTTTTTTTTTTTTGTTATTTTTTATTGTGGTAAAATAATGATAACCTAAAATTGACCAACTTAACCATTTTTAAGTGTACAGCTCTGTGACATGAAGTACATTCACATTGTTGTGCTTTTGACAAAGGCTCTCTCCTTGACCAGAGTCTAGTCAGGCTCCTCTGAGTGCTCTTCTCCACTAGGCCTCCTCCTTGGGCCTTGTCCTCAAGCCTACCTAGCCCAGTTCTAGCAAATATCATAAAAAATCAGCTTAGAATGACTGCCCAGCCTTGGATATCTGATCACCTGGCATGCCTTCAGCAAGAATCCTGTTAAGGTGGTTTAGTAATAATCCCCTACCCTTGATGTGTCCTTTTAGTAATTTTCCACCCAGGGGCACCACTGCCCCACCCCCCTTCCCCAGCCACTCTGCTCCTTAGATGTAAATTCCCAGCTGTCTATACTGTGTTTAGAGTTGAGCCCAATCTCTCTCCCTGATTACAGTGGTCTTGACACCTACTGCAATAGTCCTGAATAAAGACTATTTTAACAGTGTCTGAATGATTAACAGTGTCAGAATGATTTTTTATCATTTTAACAGTGTCAAATGATTTTTTTCTAAACAAAATCATCACCACCATCCATCTCCAGAATTTTTTCGTGTTGAAAAACTGAAACTCTGTACTCATTAAACAGTAACTCCTCATTCTCTCCTCCCCTAGGCCTTGGCAACCACGGTGCTACATTCTGTCTCTATGAACTTGACTACTCCACGTATCTCTTATAAGTAGAATCACATGGTATGATACCTTTTGTGACTGGCCATTTCACTTAACACAGTATCTTTAAGATTTATTCACGTTGTAGCATGTGTCAGAATTTCCTTCCATTTTAAGACTGAATAGCAGGGGGGGCGGGTGGTGGGATGAATTGGGAGATTGGGATTGACATATATACACTAATATGTATAAAATGGATAACTAATAAGAACCTGCTGTATAAAAAAATAAATTAATTTAATTTAATTTTAAAAAAAAGACTGAATAATATTCCATTGCTTGGTTATACCACATTTCGTTCATGCATTCATCCATCATGGACACTTGGGTTGCTTCTACCTTTTGGTTATTGTGAATAGTGCTGCTGTGAACATGGGTGTACAAATATCTACTTGCATCCCAGCTTTCAATATTTTGTGTATATACTAACAAATAGAACTGCCATATCATATTGTAATTCTAATTTAAATTTAATTCTAATCTTTTGAGGAATTGCCATACCATTTTCCATAGCAACTGTACCATTTTCCATTTCCACCAATAGAGCACAAGGGTTCCAATTTCCCACATCCTCTCAAACACTTGCTATTTTCTTTTTTTTTAAATAATACCCATCTTAATGAATGTAAAGTGCTACCTCATTGTAGTTTTCATTTGCATTCCCTAATGATGAGTCATTCTTGTTTTTCTTTAAAATTATAAACTTTTTTGTATTTCTGAGTTATTTGGAGCCCTCTAACCTCCTAAGCTCCTATGTTGTAAGATAGCTCCGTCCAATAGAAATACAATGTGAACTATCTATATGTAATTTTAAGCTTTCTAGTAGCCACATTTTAAAAAAGAAATGTATAAACTTACTTTTAATAATATATTTTAATAAATATATCTAGAAAACAATCATTTTAACATGTAATCAGTATAAAAATTATTGGGATATTTTACATTCCTTTTTCATACTAAGTCGTTAGTGTGTGGTTTCTGCTTATAGCATATCTCACTCAATTCTAACTGTCCCCATTTCAAATGCTCAGTAGCCACATGTGGCCAGTGGCTACCATGTTGCACAGGTCTAAGCTCTTGATTCTAATTAAATACTCATTAAAGCTATGAAAAATTATAAGGCAAGAAAAACCAGTTATCAGTACATGATGTACAGAAATCCTTTGTACACGGGCAGCTTGTGGGTGGATGAGGACACATTGCTGCCTCGCCACCATCCACATGTTGAATACACGTGTATACAGACTCACATATGGAAGGAAATCTCCCTCTGGACAGCAGCAGCCAGAGGGTCTCTCCATTTTGCTATATTACTGTTAGGTGATAGTATTGTTTTCTACTATTTTACATTTTTTTAAAACTCACAGTATTTCAACTAAACTCTAAGTTGTAAAACATGGTTCAGCTAGTCTGAACCACAAATGCTTTTTGATTGCCCAGGAACCAATATATAAACAAAGTTTGGAATCACATCATTTATGAATTGGTCAGTTTCTGTATAGAGGTGACTTCTTCAATATTTGATTTGTGGATCAAATAAAGGCCTTTTTAATCAGCTCTAATATTTCCCCTATTGGCATGCTGATTTTAAGTTTTTCGTTTTCATTTTCTTTGTTCCAGCAGCCCATGAGTCACATAAATGGTGCCATACAAACCCCTTGATTATCTAAGTGCCTTTCTAATCTCTGCAGAAGCTAAGGCACTATCCTGTAAATAAGGCACCATGGGTGCCAAATCAGAAATTGTCACATGAGACATTAGATTTTCTGAGATCATTGTCAGTTTTAATAACAGTGACGTTTCATAAGCCAAGAGTCCCCTTTGGGGCCAACCCGCCACTAATAGCCATTAAGTTCTAGCCCATTTCAGTGCTCCTCACAGTTTCATATTTGTTTCATCTATGTACAGCCTGCATGCCAAAAAGTTAAAGAGCTTTTAAACAATTAAGAAGGAACCTCTTGTCAATTTAAGCTTAACTGTTGACAGTTTGGATCACAGGGTAATTATTCATGAATTAGTGATACAGTGAGGTTCATTGAAATTTAATGGACAGTGTTGACTACCTTTCTAAGCTTCCTATAGAATTCAACATTTTTTACTACTCAGAGTATTGGATACCCCTTCTTGTACACTGGCTTGCTCCCTCCCTTCTAGAGAGTAGCTGCGTGGGGACTGAATCCCTTCCTGCTGCCACTCTTCTGTCCCTCAGGGCACCCAGCTCCACCATAATGCTCAGTGACATGTACCCATGGACTGGCTGGACTGGCAAGGAAAATTTTCATTCTTACACCTTGGGCACGGTGGTTTTACCTATGCTTCCAAAAATAAATTTAGCTCATTCAAGTAATATTTATTCACTAATTATGTGAGTGCCTACCAAGTGCCATCTCTGTGCTGAAGGCATCACACTTATTAATTTATCACATAAATCAAGCACTGATTATTTTTCTGTTATGTGTGTGTAAACTGAGGCCCAGAGGAGACACACCCTGCATGGGTCACTTACCAGCCCTGGTGCACTGGATACGTTATGGAACTTCTCTGGGCTTCAGCTTCCCTTATTTATGCGATGGGATCAGTAATACTGCCACTAAGTGTTGCTGTAAGAAATAAATTATGTAATGCTTTATTTTATCCCTTTTCTTCTTTTCTTCACTTTGCAGAAATGGAATAAGTTTGTACAGAGCATTTCACTTCTTATCAGAAGTAGAAAAAATATCTCCTCGTTTAGACTAATGAAGCCAGTCTTTCACTGCATTATACCAGATTGTTCTGTATCAGACAAAGAACTGGGCCAAATGAAACAAAAACTAAATCTGCTTATTTAAGGCTACCTTTGAATCTTTTGTAATAATATGACCACTGGTGAAACTGTTCTGTAGATCCCTGTTGTAGTCTGAGTTAAAAATTATGACCCCAGGGCTTCCCTGGTGGCGCAGTGGTTGAGAGTCCGCCTGCCGATGCAGGGGATACGGGTTCGTACCCCGGTCCGGGAAGATCCCACATGCCGCGGAGTGGCTGGGCCCGTGAGCCATGGCCGCTGGGCCTGCGCGTCTGGAGCCTGTGCTCCGCAACGGGAGAGGCCACAACAGTGAGAGGCCCGCGTACAGCAAAAAAAAAAAAAAAGAAATTATGACCCCAGCATAATTAATATGTAAGTTCTCTAGCACTAATATAATCCTAAGACTTTTTTTAGGCAGTATCAGCTTACATCTGGAGGCTTATAAAAACAAAATCAAACTACACACACACACACACACACACACACACACACATACATACACATGCAAATGTAGAATTATATCACTATGTAAATACTGATATTCAATTTATATTAAATACTGATATTTCTAGTCAAGCATCTGAGTGTGTGTCTACACAGTTTTAACTAATACCAGAGGATTTTAAATATCTGTAACTTTAAAATACCTTTAAAATAATTTTATATAAAGCTATACCTATTCAGTTGAAACTTATACTAATAGATTTAAAATAGGTCTTCGTATGTTGACAGTTTTTTATCACGTTATATATTTTTATTACAATTGATGAGTGATAGATTACTAGAGTGTTTCTTAATATTTTCAAACCAATAAACAACAGTTGTGTTGTCAAAAACAACTCAGACAATTTGCACATCTCTCACCTCTCTGAGACTGTGTTTTTCTTACTGGAAGTGTCTTTGATCAACCACTTCCAAGTTTCTTGCTTCAGACTGCAGAGTATAAATGTCATTTGTTTGATAAGCACTTATTAAATGCCAACAATATTCCATGCCCTGGGCATAAAATGTAGTGGATAAAAATGGTATTGCCCTTTTGGAACCTGGAATCTAGTGGCAGAAGCAGATATTATTAATCAATGAAGTATAGAAATAAATACAAAAATACAAGCTGTGGTGATTTTTCTTATGGAAAAGTACAAGGAGATATGAGAATATTGAAAAGGGGGGACGTGGCATGATCTGGAGAGCTTGATTACAGATCACTTCTCTGACCAATCAACTAGGTAAAGAAGGTGATGTAGGGAAAGACATTGGACTTTGGATGGATATAAGCTTGAGTTTCAAATATGTCTTCTTTGTCGTGAGGTAATTTGCTTAAACTAATTGAAATCTCAGTTTTCTCATTTATAAAAGGACTTTATTGTATTTACCGCAACACAGTTCTTAAAGACTGTAAAACAGATTTGTTAGTGGCTGGCACATAATGTGCATTTAGTAAATGATAGTGTCCTATCTCTCCATTGCTCCTTTAATGACAAACTTTTTCTTAATGCCTAATAAGGTAGCATTCTTCTTCTTAAGTATTATTACAGATTCTATCCAAGTCAAAGACAAGTAATTACACAATAGCATTGCACCTGCAGTAAATACTGGAATTCAATATAGGGCATTTTATTTCAAGTCAAATGTTTAACCAGGAGTGTAATTAAGGGAATGGATTCATCGACTTTAGGAAAATAGAATGCATTATGCATATCATTAGCTTGACTGTGTAAAACCATGTGTCTTAATGAAAAACCCACCAAACAAAGAGTTAGGAAAACATGATTGTAAATGAGATGCTTGAAAAGTCAGGGTGCAGCTCTGGGTCTCAGACCAATTTCAAATCCCTTTTAGCTCAATCATCTTGGGAAGCTGAAAAATTAAATTAGTGCCCATTTCACATGGTTGATTCTTATTCTTTCTGGGATTCTTAGCTTGAGGGTCACCCCCCGAGAAACCTGCTCTGACTACCTAAGGTTTGGGCTATTGTCACTCCCCTAGGCTCCCTTAAAATAAGAATCTGGCTACTATTTTCTGAATGTGTGTGCATAGGACTGAATCTTCCCCACACTATGCTCTCCATGAGGAGGTGAACAGTGCCCACCTCACGCCTCAGCTCTTGGTACAGTGCTCAAAACTTAATAGGCACCATGCTGCTGAGACAATATCTGGTGCATCATCTAAGTCAGAAAAAAGATCACCAGTTGTGTGCTCAGCACCATAAAAATGTTCTAAAAAACCATATAGGCTGAACTTTCACCTTAAGGAGATTATAGTTAAGTGAGCAGTGCAAGACTAAAACACATCACAGATGTAGAGAATAAACTTATGTTTACCAAGGGGTAAGGGGGGGTGGTGAATGGGGAGATTGGGCTTGACATATATACACTACTATGTATAAAATAGGTAACTAATGAGAAACTACTGTATAGCACAGGGAACTCTACTCAATAATCTGTGGTGACCAAAAAGGGAAGGAAATCTAAAAAAAGAGTGGATATAGGTATATGTATAACTGATTCACTTTGCTGTATTGCAGAAACTAACACAACATTGTAAAGCAACTATACTCCAATTAAAAAAAAAGATTAAAACACAAACAAACAAAAATCAGACAATATAAGAATGGCATCACTGGACTTCCCTAGTGGTGCAGTGGCTAAGAATCCACCTGCCAATGCAGCAGACACTGGTTCAATCCCTGGTCTGGGAAGACCCCACATGCTGCGGAGCAACTAAGCCTGTGCACCACAACTACTGAGCTGGCACTCTAGAGCCTGAGAGCCACAACTACTGAGCCCGCGTGCCAAAACTACTGAAGCCCATGCACCTACAACCTGTGCTCTGCAACAAGAGAAGCCACCCAATGAGAAGCCCACACACCACAACGAAGAGTATCCCCTGCTCACCGCAACTAGAGAAAGCCCACGCACAGCAACAAAGACCCAACACAGCCACAAATAAATAAATAAATAAATTTATTAAAAAAAAAAAAGAAAGGCATCATAAAATGAGGTATGCATCATAAATTCTTCATGGGGTCCAATGATGGTCATGGAAAAGATTTTGAAGACTGGAAGAGAATTCACTAAGTAGAAAAGGAATGGACAGGCCATGACTGAAATATGAAACAGTGTGTCAGTCAGGGCTGAAAAGAGCAGCGGGATCCATGGTAGTTAGTGGTGGGAACTGAAGCCAGAAGTCAGGCTGTGGAGGGTCTTGTACATCAAGAGGAGCCATTTACAATTTTCAGAAGTTTCACACACATGATTTCATATAACCCCGTAATAACCCTTGTTTTTAATCCTCTACTTTTACATTGCTCCTCCCTCCTTCCCTCTCCCCACTGGTAACCACTAGTTTGTTCTCTATGCCTGTGAGTCTGCTTCTTTTTTGCTTTATTCACTAGTTTGTTGTATTCTTTAGATGCGACATACAGTATTTGTCTTTCTCTGTCTGACTTATTTCACTTAGCACAATGCCCTCCAAGTCCATCCGTGTTGCTGCAAATGGCAAAATTTCCTTCTTCTTTATGGCTGAGTAGTATTCCATTCTGTGTGTATACACACATACACACACACACACACACACCCCATATCTTCTTTATCCATTCATCTGTTGATGAACACTTAGGGGCTTCCATACTTTAGCAATTATAAATAATGCTGCTATAAACATTGAGGTGCATGTATCTTTTCCAATTAGTGTTTCTGTTTTTTTCAGATATAAACCCAGCAATGGAATTGCTGGGTCATATGGAAATTCTATTTTTAGTTTTTTGAGGAACCTCCCTACTGTTTTCCACAGTGGCTGAACCAATTTACATTCCCACCAACAATGCAAGAGGGTTCCCTTTTCTCCACATCCTTGCCAATATTTGTTATTTGTGTTCTTTTGATGATAGCCATTCTGATGGGTGTGAAGTGATACCTTGTTGTGGTTTTGATTTGCATTTCCCTGATGATTAGTGATGTTGAGCGTCTTTTCATGTGTGGAGAATTTAAAGAATCTTTTGTTTAAAAAAATGCTAATAAAGGCAAGTTAGGAGAAGGTTGATTAAGAAAGTAATCATGCAAATAGTAAGACTGAGTCAATTGTATTTAAGAAATACAACTTATATTTCTTATTTAAAAAAGATTTTGGCCTAGAATTAAATAGGTGAGCATTTCCTCTTTAAAGTAGAGCATGGGAATAAAAGAAGAAAATGATTAGGAATGCAAAGAGTTAAGGGATAGAAGGAAAGAAAAAGAAAACACCCAACTAATTCAGAATTTATACCACCTTTGGCACAGACTCCGTCTTTTTTTTAAAAAAAAACTTTACATTTAGCTGTGTTTAAACATTTTAATAATGAAAAAAAAATCAAGAGGAGTGTGCACTTGATGGGTTTGGAAATGTGGGCCCCAGATGGCATTGAACATGAAACTAATATGCTCATAATAAAGTTTCTAGAAATTTAGGATAGATTTATAGGATAGAAATAAGTCTAAAAGAAGGAAGGCTCTGAACAAAGTCATTTTAAAATAATATTTTATATTTAAATAATGTCCTGAACTTCTAACTCATGCCCATTTCTTTTATCTCATTGATCATCATAGCAGTTCAACCAGGTAGGGCAACATTTACAGAGGAAGAACAGATGCTCAGAGAGGTTAAATAACCTGTTCAGGGTCATCTAGTTAATTAATGGCAGAGTCAGGATTAAAAGCCAGAATTCCTGAATTTCAAATCTATATCATTAAAGTTATAACTAAAATTTCTCTAATGGTAGCAATGCTATAGTTCCGTTTTTTAGTATATATTGTCTAAAGACATTTTTACCATAATCTTGGTGAAAACGTGTAGAGATTTTTGTTGGTGAGGCTTTTTTTGCTTTTAGTTTAAAAACATACGCATGTTTGTAAACCCACAAAACAGCATTGAAGAACATTAGTCAGATTTTGCTGGATAAACCCAAATTTATAATACTTACATGTAATAATACACAAATAGTAATAAATGTTACTTTAGCTTACATACAAAAAGCCAGAAACAATTCTTGCCATTAAAACCACATAGACTAGGGCTTCCCTGGTGGCGCAGTGGTTGAGAGTCCACCTGCCGATGCAGGGGACACGGGTTCATGCCCCAGTCCGGGAAGATCCCACATGCCGTGGAGCGGCTGGGCCCGTGAGCCATGGCCGCTGAGCCTGCGCGTACGGAGCCTGTGCTCCACAACGGGAGAGACCACAACAGTGAGAGCCCGCGTATCACACACACAAAAAACAACACATAGTTTACACTGCAGTTTTAAAGGGAAAAATATTTTAAGTACAAGAAATAAAACAAGAAATTAGTATTTACTACAGAGGCTGCTTTTTCCTGTAGAAGAGAAATGATATGTGTTTTGTAAATAGAGCGAATTTAGGACATGGCAATCAACACGTTTAACTTAATTTCTTGAGTTCTGTTAGCTGATTCATACCCTTTGGCCAGAGAACAATGCATGTGACCATTTACTGCTGAATGCTTTAGGGGAGTCCGTGTAGTATTTGTGCTAAAGAAGACAGATTCTAGAGTCAGATATGCTGTGGTACAAACCCTGATCCCTCATTTACTAATCTGTTATTTTATGCAAGTTTCTTAACCTCTGTAAGTCTTATTGTCTTTGTTTATAAAATGTGGA
This sequence comes from Mesoplodon mirus, assembly GCF_964341445.2. Classification (NCBI taxonomy): domain Eukaryota; kingdom Metazoa; phylum Chordata; class Mammalia; order Artiodactyla; family Ziphiidae; genus Mesoplodon; species Mesoplodon mirus. The sequence goes on from NC_138987.1 coordinate 51,378,833, forward strand.
TAATAGTAATAGTAAATTTTACCTATGAGTCCTTTAAAATAGGATAGGAATAAATAAATGAATTTATGGTAAGGAATAAAAAGTTCTCATGCAAGCAAAACCACTGCTATGCATATATTTTATACATAGGTACAGCCATACATATATTTCCTATTTGCCATGAACTACTAATTTGTATTCTAGGACATGTCTATTCCATTCAGTTTTCTAACCATTTACTCCAGAAGTCTCAGCGTTAGGTTTGCAGGAAAATGGAATGGAAGCTTTTATGACATTTTACTGATTTTTAGTGATCTGAGGTGATTAATGAAGCTTTATTGGATACCAGAAAAAAATAATTCCTGTGTTCTTGGTTTTATGTTTTAAAGCAATCCATTAGGCATTGGAAAAGTGCCTGAAAGTTACATTTTAAAGACTTTTCTTTTTAAACCAAAGCTTTTTCTTTTTCCCAATAAGGTCTATATGTAAAACATGATATCAGTAATAGGGTAAGTACTTGTAGGTAAGAGTACTTACTCTATGACTGTGTTTTATAAATGTTTAAATCTAGATTTTTCTTCCTTGCTCTTCCTCCCCTCTCATGCTGCACTCTACATCTGTTACAAAATTATTCATTCAAAACAACTTGAGTAAACTTCATCAACAAGACCTGCTGTTGGTTAGAGCAGTTCTTGCACACCCAGAAACTGAAGCTGCTGACAGGGCTAGTGCTATGAATTTAAACACATGAAAAGCAAGACTGATCTTTTAAATATTATTTGAAACTCAATGCTTTCAGTAACTGATATTCCTTTCTGCTGTGTGTGATAGCCTTTGTGGTTGTGGAAGCTTGTAGAAAATATTGGTGGCATCTAATAAGGTAAGAATGTAGCAGAGCTGCTGTGAGGGGATAAAGAGGTCCAAGAAGATGGAGGGGTGATCCCAGTTCTGGTCAGTCATGCCTTCCATCCTTCAGAGACATCCTCTGCTATGGACTGAAAACCCAACTCCAAAGGAGTTCCAAAGGACCAAATCATATATTTATCTGAAAAGAAAAATAATGTATCTTCTGACAGAGATGAAGATAACCAGCCTTGCAAGAGATCCTTAGGAGTCAGAGTCACAGCATGCAAGCCGTTCTAACACGCACATTTTCACATCTAAATGCATCTCAAAAGTCAGTGAATACATTTAATGCATTAATTCTATATTCTTTTCGTTCAAAAAATTGTTATTAAATTAATTGTTAGTGTATCTTATAATAGACTATATATTCACTATATATGTAAATATATTTATTTCATTTATTATATATATACACACACATATACATTCAAAATATTTTGGCATTAATGAATTAAGAAATGCAAAATATTTACTTTGTGAAAAATTGTATAAATCACATGTTGATGAAAATATGTACTGTCTAACAATATTTCATTCCTTTGCAAACCACAGAACAGAGAAAGCAGCACTGAATGATTAAGAACCACTAATCTATGGTGGGGAAATACTGATAATATTTAAAGTAGAAGGAAAAGCACTGTTGATTTTTGATTTTTTTTTCCATTACTCTAGGGGGTGGATCAAAAAAGATCTTTCTGTGATTTATGTCAAAGAGTGTTCTTCCTATGCTTTCCTCTAAGAGTTTTATAGTGTCTGTTCTTACATTTAGGTCTCTAATCCATTTTGTGTTTATTTTTGTGTGTGGTGTTAGGGAGTGTTCTAATTTCATTCTTTTACATGTAGCTGTCCAGTATTCCCAACACCACTTATCGAAGAGACTGTCTTTTCTCCATTGTATATCCTTGCCTCCTTTGTCATAGATTAGTTGACCATAGGTGTGTGGGTTTATCTCTGGGTTTTCTATCCTGTTCCATTGATCTATATTTCTTTTTTTGTGCCACTACCATACTGTCTTGATTACTGCAACTTTGTAGTATAGTCTGAAGTCAAGGAGTCTGATTCCTCCAGCTCCGTTTTTTTCCCTCAAGACTGATTTGGCTATTCGGGGTCTTTTGCGTCTCCATACAAATTTTAAGATTTTTTTGTTCTAGTTGTGTAAAAAAATGCCATTGGTAATTTGATAGGGATTGCATTGAATTTGTAGATTGCTTTGGGTAGTATAGCCATTTTCACAATATTGATTCTTCCAATCCAAGAACATGGTATATCTCTCCATCTGTTTGTATCATCTATAATTTCTTTCATCAGTGTCTTATAGTTTTCTGCATACAGGTTTTTTGCCTCCCTAGGTAGGTTTATTCCTAGGTATTTTATTCTTTTTGTTGCAATGGTAAATGGGAGTGTTTCCTTAATTTCTCTTTCAGATTTTTCATCATTAGTGTATAGGAATGCAAGAGATTTCTGTGCATTAATTTTGTATCCTGCAACTTTACCAAATTCATTGATTAGCTCTAGTATTTTTGTGGTGGCATCTTTAGGGTTCTCTAAGTATAGTATCATGTCATCTGCAAACAGTGACAGTTTTACTTCTTCTTTTCCAATTTGTGTTCCTTTTGTTTCTTTTTATTCTCTGATTGTCGTGGCTAGCACTTCCAAAACTATGTTGAATAATAGTGGTAAGAGTGGACATCCTTGTCTTTTCCTGATCTGAGAGGAAATGCTTTCAGTTTTTCACCATTGAGAATGATGTTTGCTGTGGGTTTGTCATATATGGCCTTTATTATGTTGAGGTAGGTTCCTTCTATGCCCACTTTGTGGAGAGTTTTTTATCATAAATGGGTGTTGAATTTTGTCAAAAGCTTTTTCTACGTATATTGAGATGAACATATGGTTTTTATTCTTCAGTTTGTTAATATGGTATATCACATTGATTGATTTGTATATAGTGAAGAATCCTTGCATCCCTGTGATAAATCTCACTTGATCATAGTGTATGATGCTTTTAATGTGTTGTTGGATTCTATTTGCTAGTATTTTGTTGAGGATTTTTGCATCTATATTCATCAGTGATATTGGTCTGTAATTTTCTTTTTTTGTAATATCTTTGTCTGGTTTTGGTATCAGGGTGATGGTGCCCTTGTAGAATGAGTTTGGGAGTGTTCCTTTCTCTGCAATTTTTTGGAAGAGTTTGAGAAGCCTGGGTGTTAGCTCCTCTCTAAATGTTTGATAGAATTCACCTGTGAAACCATCTGGTCCTGGGCTATTGTTTGTTGGAAGATTTTTAATCACAGTTTCAATTTCATTGCTTGTGATTGGTCTGGTCATATTTTTTATTTCTTCCTGGTTCAGTCTTGGAAGGTTATATCTTTCTAAGTGATTTTTGATTTTTAAGGGATATTATAAGTGTTACATTAGAACTAAAGTTTGCAGAAATTTTTTTAAAAATATTTTTATAAGAAATATTTTTTTTAATTTATTGAAATAATTATTTCTTAAAAACAGATCTTGACCTTCTAGGAAATTGATGAATTATTTGAAAAATTTAACATAATGTCCTGATCTAAATTAAGGTGAAGAAATGTGGGATAAGTGTGAGCAGAATTTGGTGGATTCAGAACTGATTGAAGATTGGACTTAACAATATATTAATTTAAAAAATCAGCATCAGTCTTTATTGTGACTTCTAAAGGTTTGCAGCAGGCTTTTATTTTTAGGCCTCTCCTATTTAAATTCTTTCTTTTTTAAGTACATTATATAAATTGTATTCTGCTCAAATTTACAGATGAAACAAAAATGACACATATAGATAATATATTGGATTATAAAACTCTAGGCCAAATCTAAGAAGATGCAGTTTAGCAGAAATAAAGTGTGACTTCTATCCTTTAAACACACACATATGCGCACACACGCACACATACACAGATGAAAAAGATAGTGGAAAATAGTCTTTAAGTAACATGTATAAAGTATTTTTTAAAACAGTGGTTGAAAAGTGGATGTTTATTGACTGTAAATTGGCTTTCAAAGCCAGAAACTAAAGGAACCAAGGAGGAAAAAAAACTCATAAAATTGTAAATGAGAAGAGTAAATAACCATGAATATAGAGGAAATTAAAGGAATAATTTCAAAAGTATTTCAAAAGCATTATGCAAATATATTTGTACCTGTGTACACAGGCACACACACTTTCAAAAACCAGCAACTCTCAATACATTTCCTTTCAACTTAGGAACAAGATAAGGATGTTCTCTCATTAGAGTTGGTTGGCAGATGACAGAAGGCATTCTAGCTAGTTTAAGTAAATATGGCCACATGGCAGAACTGATTATGAAATTGTTGGAAGAGTTTGTGGAGCAGGTTCTAGGATTAGCTTCCAAGTGTATCTCCCAAAATGCCAGTCTAGAACGGGCCTGCCAGGGGAGCTGCTCTTACTGTCATGATTATGAAGTGGGGAAATCTGGCAGCCACTACCCCAATGGCTGGCTTCGTGACCACACCATCTCAGGTATGACCTATGGCAGCAAAATGAATGCCCTGCCTACTACCTCTCAATACCTACAAAAGTAGCCATTAGACAAGGATCTCTGTATGGTTGAGAAAACCTCAAAACCTCTATGACTGTGCTCCTGGTTTGCAGAATCAGCAGGCCAGAAGCACAGCCCAGTTTGCCTTACTTCCACCATCCATATCCCATGAGGAGACATCTTCTCCTTCTCAGTGTGAGATAGATTACAGGTATAATCCAAGCTTGAAGTGACCCTGGGAAATATTGTCTTAGTTTCCTAGCCTTTAGCAAGCAATAAGTCATTTTAAAAGGAAAATGAAACAGCTATGATTGAAATGATCTAAAACATCTGCCACATTACTACGCCATTGCTCTGGAAGTAGTAGCCAATGAAATTTAAAAAAGGAAAGAAAGCAGAAGTATAAAGTAGGAAGCAGAATTATCATGTTTTTAGTTAATATGGACATATACTCAGAAAACCAAGAGAATCAGCACAAGCACTACTAGAAAGTTTTCAGAAAGATATTTGGTTTTAAAATTAATATATAGAAATCAAATAACTTTCCTATAATCAGTAACCACTTAGACAATACAATGAAAGAAGTTATTCCATTTATAAGCACAACCACCACAACAAAACATATACCAGCTCCCATAAAGTTAATAAAAATGTGTAAGTTTTATGTGAAGAAGGCCTTGAAAATTCCTGCTAGAGTATAAAAGAAAAAACACATGTAAAAACATGCTTTGCTTTGAATAGCAAGATTCAATATTACCAGTATTTTAATTTTCCTTAATCATATGTAAGATATATATATGTATAATATATGTATTATAATATATATTCCCAAGTCAACAAGACTTTTTTTGAACCTGACAGTTCCACATTTAAAATGAAAAAATACATATGCAAAATTAGCCATGAATATCTGAGCCAGATATTAAAATATGTCATGAAGCCATAACTAAAATCATTTCTGCATTAGAAAAGAAATAAACAGAAGTTCATTGGATTAGGGTAGAGATTTAGAACACATCTAAAATACATATAGAAATAATTTAATGTAAAATGAAGGTGATATTTCATATCAGTGGGGAAAAGATAGATTATTCAATAACTCCTGAGGCAACGGGCTAGGTATTTGGAAAGAAATAAAGTTGGATCTCAACCTAAATCATTAACAGCAAAATCACTTCTAGATGAAACAAGTATATTAAGGTGAAAAATTAGTAAAAAAAATATGAAGAGATAGTTGATAAATATAAATGGGTAATAACCATTAAATTAAAGGAGGTTCAACCTCACACATACCTTAAGAAAAGCCAATCAAAGTAAAGATGTATCATTTTTTAGCTATCAGATCTAAAGGCCATAGGATTGCATTTATAAACACTGTGATCTCGCTGTGCTTTCTACTTTTCTGGAAAGGTTAGCCAGCATTACCACAGTTCAGTTTTAGAATGTCTGGGGAACCTGCCTGCTCACTTTTTAGCCAGTTTCCAGCTATAAGAGGTCCTTTCCTGTTAAAAATATATGAAGCTTGGGGAAGAAACAGCTCATCCTCTCATCTCTAACCATCTAACTACTTAGCTGTGCATGTAAAGAATTTGTTTTCTCAAGAGATACCACATAGTTGCCTTTGGTGGGGAGGTGGGGAGACATGGGCTAGAGGCCTTGGAGGAGGGGGAGACTGGTTTTGAATTAGAGGCATCTATATGCCTATAGGCATGTTGGAATTTCTGACCACATGAACATTTTCATATTTTAAAAGTGCCATAGCATCTAGAACAGCGTTGGTGTTTGTCATGCTCTGTCCTGAGGGGGTGAACTGGGCTGGGATTGGGTTCAGATGTAGACACTACCCTCTAAGATTGGTCTGTGAACCAGCCAGAACATTTTAGGAAAAGCAACCATGACTTAAGGGAATTTGCAGTCATGCCAGAACAAGCATCTGGATGTGTCATGTAGTTGGATGAGGAGCTGGGATAGAAATTAGAGTAGTGTTCATGAAAGAGAGTCTGGAAAAGGCATGAAAACATGTTGGCTGTGGGCTCAAGGGATCTGATGGCATCAGGGAGGATATTAAAGGAAACAATTTTGGATTGATGAAAGAAGAGAATGCTAAGCAGTGAGGCTCTCCAAGGAGGCTGCCATGTTCGGTAGTGAGTTCTCCCATTGTGAGAGCTGTTCAGAACTGAGCCTCTTGTCAATCAGGTAAGGGGAGCAAAAGGGATAGAGATCAAACTCGGGATGCTACAGACTCACAGACGTAGAGAACAGACTCATGGCTGCCAAGGGAGAGAGGGGGTTGTGGAGGGATGGATTGGGAGTTTGGGAATAGCAGATGCAAACTATTATATACAGAATGGATAAACAGCAAGGTCCTACTGTATAGCCCAGGGAACTAACTATATTCAGTGTCCTGTGATAAACCATAATGGAAAAGAATATGAAAAAGAATGTGTGTGTGTATATATATATATATATATATATATATATATATATGTCTGAATCACTTTGCTGTACAGCAGACATTAACACAACATTGCAAATCAACTACACTTCAATAAAATAAATAAAACAAACTCAGAGTTCTTAGAGGCTGTCATAATCCATCTTGTACTCACTGTTAGTAAGAGTCCCCAGATATTTTAAAAGACAAGAAAGGAATAATTCTATATAAGAAAACAAACGTAAAGTAAGTTTTAAAGCTAGGAGTCAGCCAACTAGTCTCTCAAGAGCTATTCTGGGGAACCAGCTCTTTAAAGCAGAACCACAGCAAAATGTTTGTCCTGTCTAAAGGCCACAGGACCACTTTTTATTGCCTTTTCGGTTTTGCTTTTGCTTTGCTCTCTGATTTTTTCTGAAGATTAGCCAGCTTTACCACATCTCAGCTTCCTGGAAAATCGAGGGAATCAACCCTGTTCTTTTCAGCCAGCTTCCAGCTGATGGATTCTAGACAGATGCTTGTAGGCAGCAAGAGGAAGTGTGACCTTGGGGCAAAGGTGGTAAAGCAACTTTGGTCTGACCTTCCCTTCATCACAGACCACCAAGCCCTGAAAGTGAATGCTTAATACCCTTGGGAAGATTTCTGGCCTTTGTTCCAAACAATTACTGAACTAATCTAAATTACACAAACACAGACCATTTATCAAGGCCAGCCTGCAATGAGTTGCATATCTAGGCAAAGTGTTCCCAGTACAAAGGGTGAACTCAGGATAAGGAAAGCAGAAACAAGGTGCTGATTAGTCAAAAAAAAAAAAGACTCATTAAATATCTAACAATGGAAGAGTTTGCAGGCTGTTTACCTGAATGATTTTGTTTTATTAGTATGTAGACAAAAGATGTTTTTCTTCTTTTATAATAACCCAAGAAACAAAACCCTTTGCAAGTTTAGATTGAGACATTTGAATTCAAAGGATTTTAACATTTTTGACAAGTAAGGGAGACGTGAAGGAAAAGAGACAGCCAGCCTGAGGGAATTGGTGATAGAGACAATATTTCCAACCCAGAGACCAGATCCAACTCTCCTTTTCAGGCCTTATTTCCTACAGCGATGAGCAAATTCTCTAAAAGTTAGTGGCTGTCTATTAATTGCCCCTATTTAGAACTGGGACTCTCCTTCAGTTCTACACACTCACCTGAAAAATTTACATCAAAAGTTAATATCAAATAAGCCAGTCCCCAAAAGACAAGTGTTGTATTGTTCCACTTATGTGAGATGACTGGAGTAGTCAAATTCATAGAAGCAGAAAGTAGAATGGTGGTTGCCAGGGGCTAGGGGGAGGGGAGAATGGGGAGTTATTGTTTAATGGGTACAGAGTTGCAGTTTGGGCAGATGAAAAAAGTTCTGGAGATGGATGATTATGAGGTTACACAACAGAGTAAATGTACTTAACACTACTGAACTTAAAAATGCTTAAGATGGGGGCTTCCCTGGTGGTGCAGTGGTTGAGAGTCTGCCTGCCGATGCAGGGAACACGGGTTCATGCCCAGGTCCGGGAAGATCTCACATGCCATGGAGCGGCTGCGTCTGTGAGCCATGGCCGCTGAGCCTGCGCGTCCGGAGCCTGTGCTCCGCAACGGGAGAGGCCACAACAGTGAGAAGCCCACGTACCGCAAAAAAAAAAAAAAAAAAAAAGAAAGGAAAAAAAAGGTTAAGATGGTCAATTTTATGTTATTTAACCACAATTTAAAATAAACAAAAAAGTTAAAGATCAGTAAATGATATCCATAGACAAGAATATTACAGTGACTGGCTTAAAAAGTCCACAGTTTTGCATCTGCTGTGTCACAGTCTCTCTGGAATAATATTTTTAGTGGGAAGAGCTTGGCACTAAGCTGATCATCCTTGAGTGTGCTGGGCGGACACTGAAGTGGACCATGAGTTGGGACCAGTCCCATGGTCCTGGCAGGGAGTTTGGAAGCCTGATAGGGTCAGACAGGGAGGGCAGCTCAGACTGGTAGGTTGCCTGGCTTGGTTGATGCTGAGCTCAAGGGTGATGGGGAGTAAATATTAAAGCAGGTCTTATAATAGTTGAGAAGTAAGTAGGGAGAAGCAGGCTTACATTCAAAACCACAACTACAATGTCACAGAACTATAGGTAACTAATTAATGCCACCTGAGAACCAATAGTTATGATAAAAAGCACGTCTGCTGCTCTACATATTTTTAATAATAGAGGTATTGTATTGTTTTCATATCCTCAGAGGAAAGCCAGCTGGGAGTATGATTTTCACCAAGGAAAGACTGAACAGGCATCCTGAGTCAGCTTCGTAGGCATGCAGCCTGCGCAGTCACATGGGTCCCATGCTCAGAGGACCTGCACTTGGTTTAAGGCTCTGCTTCGGGGGTCTCGAAATTTTTAATACTTTTTGAACAAGGGACCTGACATTTCACTTTGTGCCAAGCTCCACAAATTATGTAGCCAGTCCTGCTGGCAATAATCAGAACATCAAATGGCTACCTAGGTTATAATATCATGGTAATGCAAAGAGGTAGATGCACAAGCCGAATTTGGGCAGATAAGGTGTATTACCAAAAGGACTGAGGTTGGTACAGAATCTGGTGGAGTCAAAAAAGGATCACAGACAGGGAAATATGTACTGCAGTATACATATGTGACTCTAACCATGCCTGTCGGTCCACTGCTGGGGACAGAGCCCTGTGGGTGGGCAGTGTCATTATGCAGTTACACGGTTGCAAACCCACATTGTTCCTGCCTTTCTACTCACACCATGAAGGAGATCCTGGATGGGAAAAGGCCAAGGTTCTGTCTCTGGTTCTCCAAGTGACTTGACCTAGGATTGCAGGGTCCCCCACACCTCCCACCGAGACATCTTCTTGCTTACATTGCTCTTACAGCTTTTGCTGTCATTTTTCATCTTTAGCCCCCAGCAGGATGGGCCTGCCCAGATTGGGGCACCTTAAACCAGTAATCGGGTTTTAGACCAGAGATTTCAACCAGCTGGGAACAGGGGGGGAATGGGATTTCCAAGCTGCAAGCTGGGACTTGAGGGCTGGGTGAAGGAAAGAAGGGAGGGCGGGGGGCTCCTTTGGCACCTGGCGTGATGGAAAGGAGATGGATCCACGCCCAGAGCTCTCACCAAAGGAGGACTGTTGTCTGGGTGGAGTCACCTGAGCTGAGTCGTCTGGAGGGAATTGTATTAGCTCTGGATTTCAATTCATTTCGCGGCTCCCTTTCCTTCAGGGCATGTTCCCCTCAGTTCCTTTGTCACGTGGAAAAGCGGAGAGCGAGCGCGGCACCTTGTATTCAGTCTGACCTGGACTCATTTCCTGGAATTGTCACAGAGCAGATGGGAGGGACACTTTGAGTAGGTTATTTTACCTCTCAGAGCTGAGTTTACATATTCTTAATTTTATAAAACAGATGAAACACACTTTCATAATATTACTGTGAAGATTAAATAACATAAAACATGTCAAGTGTAAGAGCACAAAACAGATCCTAAATGACTTGTATCTATTATTAATATTATAGGCATTATAATATCATGCAGATAGTAAAGGGCTGAAAACATATCAGACAGACTAGTACAAAAGTCTATAGGGATTAAGGTGAACAGAGAACTAACTGCGATTCATTTACATAGTCAACGTATCATGATTATTACTTTATTTTCTGATTGTTAATGCTATTTTGTAGGTATAGATTTAATTAATTCTACATTTTAAAATTGAAAATATACTGAATAATGAGCCTGGTACTGTTAGAGTCTCTTTTTTTATGGTTCTGCAAATAAAATGACAATTAGTGACAGTAGATAGCTGTCCCTACTGTTAGGGATAGCTTCTTATCCTCTACAAAGATTATTTATTTCGTGTGTAGAAAAACAGGATATTTTCAAGGTAAACGGGACCTTACAGATCATCTACTAAGGTTTCCTCTTTTAACAAATGAAGAAATTGAGGTCTGTGAAACTGTGTCTTTTACAGTATTGAATTACTTTCCTCTAAAATTCTATCTGTTCAATAAAAATAAAATCATTTTATTTGTTTAATTCGGTTATCTTTAAATAAGTTAACTTACATCACTTCAGTCTAGGTCCGAGCTGGGAAACAGGACTTCTATTATTTGGTCCCATCGCTCTCCTTATTTAACATAAAGACGTCTCAGAAATTACCAAGGCATGCTTTAAGGTAGAACACACCAGATAAAAAGTTTAGTGCCTAGTAGGTCATGGCATTAATTACTGTAGTTTCAGAAACTGTATATATAGTTATATATAGAAACTATATATATATATATATATATATATATATATATATAAATTATTTTTGTATTTTTTATGTTTGTATCTCAATTTTTTTCTTAAATTTTCTTTGGATGTTAATACTACACCTAGTTACATTTAAAAGAGCAAAAGGAAAAGCGTTTTGTTTCAGTTGTGGTTTTTGTTTTTGGATTAAGAAAAGGGGACTTTTTTATCTTTGGGGCAATGTGTACTGATGGCAGCAAGGACCAAACTAAAAAGCCTCAAGACATAGAATGAAGCTTGAGGGTAAAGCATTGAGATTATTACTATGGACCTCTTCTTCCACCAGAGTTTATTTTTCTCTACAAAGCTCACTTTTTTCTCATCCTTAAAGAGTGTTGCTTTTGTTTAAGAGCTGATTCCTTTACATCCTAGCTGTATTTCCAGGTTTAAAGTCCTGTGCCAGTGAGATAAACAAAATTTTGGGTTGAAAGCCTTTCCCAATCACAGTGAGTACTGAAATTATATTATTATTATTAATCAAGTATACATTTTTAACACAGATCCACTGGTACAGGAATTCAAACAAACTGTATGTTTGCCCCTCTTAAAATACTATAGGCTGATATCAATGATATGTTTCCTTATCACTTTCAAAGGCTTAGGTCATAAAGTATAATGAAATATCTTCAAACTTTTGCAAATCTATGTTTAATTTTTTTCTGTGAAAATTAATAGATAATAGATCAATTTAACTCATTCTTCAGGGCCTCTGTTATACGAAGTTTCTGTTGTTTAAACAAACAATAAGTAAATTTCTTTATTACAAACACATATTAAAAGAAAGCCACCTTTCAGTAAAATGTGAATGAGGTAGTTATTTTAACAGCTATGAAAACTGGAATCAGGTTGTCTGGGTGCTTTGGCAGAATTTGTAATGGAGGAAATTAGGCTCTATTTCGTGTGTGTTAGTTTAAGCAGTGCAAGCTGCTTCTTTCTAAGCTCTTGTAGTATCTCTCCATTATTAATCACAGCATGGCAATTGACATTCCTGTCAGATCAACTTCAGAGTGCTGGGTGCTGGTCTATGTCACTCCATGTGAGAATACATTCTGGAATCTACTCTTTAGGTTCCCAGACAAATGCTGAGCACTCTTTTGGAAGTAGTATCCTTCTCCCCCTGAGGGCTTAATCTGTCATTTTTTTCCTAATTTAGTAAAATGCAGCTGCCTTATGGAATAGACGCATTCAGCCACTCACTCACTCACCCATTCTTTCGATTTTTTTATTTTTCCATCCTCTTACTCTGTTCTCAAAACTGTATCAGGTGCTAAGGGCATAAAAGATGAATAAGACAAAGTCCTTGCCTTCAAGTTATTACAATGTAGCAGAGGAGAAAGACAAAGTCAGCCAACTTACCATATGCAGGGTACTCCTAATTCAGCCAGGAAAATCAAAGGTGGCATCCAAAGAAGGTCATGAGGATTCTGGCTTCAAATGTCAATGAAAGGAAATGAAATACAGGATGGAGAGAAGTAGCCAACCAATGGGTTATGTTTTCAACTGACTCAGTTTTTTTCCAAAGCATACGCTCATATCATTGATATTTTCTTAAAAATCCTCAATATTATTTTCTATTTCTTCTAAAAATAGTTCATTTCTGGGACTGGCCTATCTTTCCTGGGAAAGACTTGCCTGACATACTTTTTGATTCATTCAAGTCCTACAAATAAATTCTGATTCTGGTACAGAAATCTAATTTGTCACACAGGGAAAATAATAATTACATTTTTCTTGTGTATTTTTAATAAAAATTATCTAAAAATTCAAATCAAACTATTGCATTTGTCAAAATTCAAGTGAGTTTACAGCAATCAGAATATATTTTAGAGTATTTTTGACACCTCATCCCAAGTGATTTCTGAAAACAGAACTGCTTTTAGAATGACGTTCCTGTTCTCCACACAGCACTGAAATTGGTAGATATATCACCATGGCATAAAAAAAGCTGAAATTGGATTTCACAGCAATCACCCTCAGTAAAGTCTTTTCTGCATTGGGGTCATATAGGAGGCTAGTGAACAGCTTTATCTTCCCTTCATTTTTATTTACTTTTCTTTCCTTTTCCCCTTTCGTTTCTTAAAACAGACATATATGCATGATAGCTAAATGCTGTAAAAAGAACATTTTACTGAAAAGAAACTTAACTGCTTTTAATTTGAGAATTAATTTTTAGTAGTATTAAGCTGTAAAGAGAATGTCATAGGAAGAAATTTTATGTCTTCTAGTTCTTTTGAAAATTCTGTGCAGCACCATAATCACTGGAAATAGCATGAAATTATAATTAATCTGACCAGCATACTTATAATATATAACTTTTTATTAGTATTAAAAATAATAAAATCAGGGCCTCCCTGGTGGCGCAGTGGTTGAGAGTCCGCCTGCCGATGCAGGGGATACGGGTTCGTGCCCCGGTCTGGGAGGATCCCATATGCCGCGGAGCGGCTGGGCCCGTGAGCCATGGCCGCTGGGCCTGCGCGTCCGGAGCCTGTGCTCCGCAACGGGGGGGGCCACAGCAGTGAGAGGCCCGCATACCGCAAAAAGAAAAAAAAAAAAATAATAAAATCAGCAGACCCAAAGTAAATGGATATACAGTGCTGTTTTTATTATTATTTCCAAAGGCTGAGGTAACTAAAGTTTCATGCATGATGTTGTAAAAATTAAATGATGCAGAATAATTTGAAAAATGAGTTTTTCTTATACAAGTTGGCCTTTTCAGCTCTCTGTTTTTGTTTAGAAGTCTATATCTTTTGGTTGATATTGCTTTAGAATGTTCAAGTTTCTGTTTGAATATAGTAATGAGATAGTGTTTTGAGCTTCTCAAAATGAAAGTCTAAAACATAAAGAGATTTAGTTCTGTTTGATTTGACACTTTCTTTCCATTGGCTATTTGGAAATTACATAGACTCTACCTGGTTACCCATTTGAGACATGTGGCATTACCCAGGATCACCCAATCTGTATTTACCTTGAATCAGACATGATCACATATGTATGGAGAGACCTAGGGGACTGGCTTGCCAAGAGTTCATTTGCATGATGGATTGAGGAGGATTTGGGGAAATAATCCATCCTATAGGAATAGAGAAGCTTGATAGAGTAGGCTATATATAGCACCAGAAGAATGGAGTTCATAGAACAGAAAGAATGACTGCAACAGGAGGCTGCATCAGCCTGATTGATACCTGACCCCAAGAAGAAGCAGAACTGGAAACATCTTCAACAGTCATTGGTTGGAGGCAAAACCAGTAATTCTAGCAGTGGAGGCAGACAGTTTCACAAAGGCTACTCAGAATCCTCAGTGTCTTTCCAGTATTTTCCTAGCAAGTTCATGAATAATATCTTTTGTGGTCAATATCTGTTGTGAGTCAGAAAAAAAAATGGAAAAGGCAGATACTACTTGGTAAAAGCAAGAACCAAGTTCATGTGCAATTGTGAGACCCATTGGTCAACTTCCCAGTACTAGTGTATGTGTGGCAGTGTTGGGGGAGGTGATGAGGCAATTTTTTAAGAATAAGTGGTCTTGAAATGCCTTAACTTCCTTTTCCTCTGGAGGTGTCTTGGGGAAGACAAATGAGTAAGATATGATAAGAAAAAGAAGGACAGATTACAAGATTACGTGTAAAGCAGATAAAGGAAAAGAACTGCACTTGTCAAAAAACAACAAAATGAAACCCAAATTAAAATTATAAAGACGCAAAGTGTAGTTAAATTAAGCTCCTTTCATCCATTTCACATTTATAGTATTGTCTTCTGAATGAGTCTGTGGAGTCAGCAGAATATTAGGAAGAAATAACAGAATTAACAAGATAAGGGGGATCACAATAGTGCCTCACTAGGTATTCAACTGAATTCCTATAAACTATTTTCTTCTGTTTATTATATTTGGAATATTTTTTTCCAATTTCTTTCCAGCTTTGACTTCTTCCCCAAGCTGCAGACCCACATTCCACTTGTCTTCTGGACACTGCCACTTTAATATCCCACAGGAGTCTCATACTTAACAGTCAGAACTTGTTTTATGACCTTACCATTCTCCCCCAAATTGCTCTGCCTCCTATATTTTGTGGTTGTTGTTAATTATGTCACCATCTATTCAGTCTCTCAAGTAAGGAAAATAGATTTGCCTTTTGCTTCTCCCACACCTTTGGTTCTCATATCCAATGTATTGACATCAGTGACATCATTAATTTCTCAAACCTCACTCCTGACTTCCTAGCACTGGCCTCATCAAGTCTTCCATAGACTTTTACAGTAAATTCTTATCACAAGACGCTCCCCACTCTAGTCATTAATCTACCTGCATTATTACTATAGTCATCTTCCTAAGGACATTCTGATCATGTCATTCACCAGCTCCAGAATCTCTTGTTGGCCCCATTGCATGTTGCATAAAGTCCAATCATGGAAGCATTGGAAATAAAACCCTCAGGTACTGGCCTCTCAGTCTCATTCCTACCACTCAGATTCAACCATACTGAACTTCTCACCCTTCCCTGCACAAACCTGGCCCATTCACAACTATTTTATGCTCTTTTGCTTCAGCTGACAAAATCTTAGCCATCTTAGTCATCTTTTCAACAGGAGGACAAAAATCACCTTCTCTGGGGAGGTTTTTTGAATGCTTTTGGGCAGGATGACTTTATTCCCCCTTCTCTGTCCTTTGACACTTTACTTCCTACCTGCAACATAGCACTTACCATGTTTATGATGATTTCCCTATCTTAGTGTCTGCGTCCCATTAGACTGTGAGATCCTGTAGGACAGAGAAGTATCAAATATTCTCTGTGTCCCCAGAGCCTCACAGGGAGCCTACACAATGGCTACAGAGTAAGTGTTAACTATATGAATGAATAAAAAAGCATAGTGAAGTGACTAAGTCAGAGGATGGACACTTAATGTGGCTTCAGAAAGTAGAACAATAGGAGGGCAGGATCTGGCTAAATGCAGAGCAGAACATTCTAAGTGTCAGAGTTCTTTTTAGGAAGTAAAAGTGTCCCTTCTGTAGAAATCCTCAGAAGTGGTTGACCACTTATGAGTGGTTGGCTAGGGGATTTGTGCATAAAGTATGGGGTGGCCGTACTGTATGCCTCTAATTCAGTTCAGAAGTTGTATTATTCTTCATTAGTACACAGTCCTCAGATCATCTGACGATTTTGAGTAATCAGTAATAGCTGAATTTTAACCCTAGCTCTGGAAGCTTATTTCCCATAAATAACTGGGAAGGTATTCAGTTGGAACTCAGCAGACACAGGGAGAGTGGTATATCAAGCAAACACAAATGACACACTGTAATTTTTAGAGGATTGTACATAAAAACGAAAGTATCCTGTTTTTAACCTTGAGAGGAAGTGGGCATTTGCCTTTTGGTACTCTCAGCGCAGGGAGCAACTTCCTCCCACTCCTGCCTTCTAGTTTGTCATTAAGGGACATTGCCCAGCCTGAACCTGGATTGAGTCCAACCCTGTCTCCTTGTGCTAAATTGTAGGTCTAATATCTCTGTGGTTTTATAATAACATAAATAATTATAATGCATTTTTTTATATAGCACCTTTCTCTAAGGAACATAAAGTGCTGCATGGATGTTATCTCATTAAATCTCACAGCATGCTGGGGACACTGAGAAAATGCAGGTGATATTGTATCCCCTTTGAACCCAGAGTTGAAAAGGAATTGCTTCAACCAAAACTAAATAAAAGCAAGATTGAATAACAGCAAGATTTATAAGACAATATAAGGTTAGAGTTTAAAGAAAGAAATTGTTGGAATTAAAGAGAGATTAAAAAAAAGGAATTGCTCTGAAAAATGTGAAAGTGTCTAGAGTGTGTTTATAAATATCTGTAGCTAAAAAATTAAAATAATATATGAACACTTTAGAAATTTGAAAAGCAAGGACTTTTTAAACCATTGGTAATTTTACTGCAATACAGAACAAATTTGGTATATTATCATCATATCTTTTGCTAGCTTTTTGTTTGGTTTGTTTTTTAATACTGTGTATACACAAGATTACTCTTAGAATTATAGTGTATATTCAATTTTATATTATGTATTTTTAACTTAACAATATATCATAAAGTTTGCATAGTTTTAATTCTGAGAAGCTTGTATAATTTTCCATGGAATGATATACCATAATTTGTTTCACTCTTCTATCATAAGATTGTTTCCACTTTTTCACTTTATTGAGTAACAGTAAATTGAAACTCTATCTTTATGCATAAGGATTTTTTATATTTTAAATTATTTCCTTAGCAGAAATATTTCCACATGTAGAATTATCAGATTAATATGGATGTATAAGTATGTTAAAACAAGTCTACATAAACATACTCCAAAATTAACAAATAAGTCAGAAAAAGAAATAGTAAGAAAATAAATCTATCTAAAGACTTACTATGTTTATAAGTTGGCAAAGCAGCCACTTTAAAAGTGGAAAAGTAAGCAATATTTGTCTATGCACAAATAAGTGTTTTGATTTTATTTTCCACCATGTCTATATTTAATTACTTTGGTAGTGTGAAACCAGATAGAAAAGAGAAGGTTGACACTCATAGAAAACACAGATTTGTACCAGATGTAGGAAAGTAGATTTACTTGGATAGAACAGATAATTTCTCTGCCATTTTAATTTACATAGACAAATGTTCTCTGAAAATAATTAGGTATGTGTGTGTATACCAATACACGAAGTCCCATTTCAAGGAGGTAAATAAGATTGTAGTTTTCTTATTAATTATAGAAGCATTGGGGGAAATGGTATGCACATAGCTGTTTTCAGTGGTGAGTTGTTATATGGTTATCTGATTTATGCCATAGTCATTTACCAAAGTAATTACCTCATGACTGAATCAGGAGGGAATAGAAAATATGAACAGACCAATTGCCAATAATGAAATTGAATCATTAATTAAAAAAGAAAAAACTCCCAACAAACAGAAGTCCAGAACCAGACATTTACAGGTTAGTTCTTCCAAACATTTAGAGAAGAGTCAAACTATTCCAAAAAATTGTAGAGGAAAGAACACCTCTGAACTCTTTCTACAAGGCCAACATCACTCTGATAATAAAACCAGACAAAGATATCACAAAAAAAGAAAATTATGGGCCAATATCACTGATGAACATAGATACAGAAATCCTCAACAAAATATTAACAAACCAAATCCAACAATACATTAAAAGGATCATACACTGTGATCAAGTGGGATTTATGCCAGGGATGCAAGGATTTTTCAATATCAACAAATTAATCAATGTGATACACTACCTTAACAAATTAAAGAATAAAAATCATATGATCATCTCAATAGATGCAGAAAAGCATTTGACAAAATTCAACATTTATTTGTGATAAATCCTCTAAACAAAGTGGGTATAGAGGGAACATACCTCAGCATAATAAAATCCATATATACCAACGTTACAGCTAACATCATAGTCAATGGTGAAAAGATGAAAGCAGTTCCTGAAGATCAGGAACAAGCTAAAAATGCCCACCCTTGCCAGTTTTTATCCAACATAGTATTGGAAGTCCTAGCCACAGCAATGAGACAAGAAAAATAAATAAAAGTAATCAAAATTGGAAAAGAAGTGAAAGTGTCACTGTTTGCAGATGACATGATACTATATATAGAAAATCCTAAAGACACCAGTAAAAAACTATTAGAACTCACCAATGAATTTGGTGAAACTGCAGGATATAAAATTAATATACAAAAATCTGTTGCATTTCTGTACACTAAAAATGAACTATCAGAAAGAGAAATTAAGAAAGTCCCATTCACAATTGCATCAAAAGGAATAAAATTCCTGGGAATAAATCTAATTAAGGAGGTAAAGGATCTGTACTTGGAAAACTGATGAAAGATATTGAAAGTGACACAAACAGATGGAAAGATACACCGTGCTTATGGATTGGGAGAATTAATATTGTTAAAATTACCATACTACCCAAGACAATCCACAGAGTAAATGCAATCTCTATCAATCAAAATACCAAGGAACTTTTCACAGAACTAGAACAAATTAGTTTAAGACCTCAAATAGCCAAAACAAGCTTGAGAAAGAAGAACAAAGCTGGAAGAAGAGCAAAGAGCATTCCCTGATTTCAAACTATAGTACAAAGCTACAGTAGTGAAAACAGTATGTTACTGGCAGGAAAACAGACATATAGATCAATGCAATAGAATAGACAACCCAGAAATGAATTCACACTTATATGGGCAATTAGTCTATGACAAAGTATGATTTCACTTATATGCAGAAACTAAAAACAAAACAAATGAACAAACATAACTTACAGAAGCAGAGTCATAGATACAGAGAACACATGGGATGATGACTAGACTTATGGTGATCATTTTGAAATGTATAGAAATATGGACTCACTATGTTGTCTGCCAGGAGCTAACATAGTTTTGTAGGTCAACTACACTTCAAAAGCAAACAAACAAACAAACAAACAAACATAGAAAAAGAGATCAGATTTGTGGCTACCAAAGGTAGGGGGTGAGGAGGAATTAGATGAAGGCAGTTAAAAAGTACAAACTCAAGTTACAAGATAAATACATACTAGGGATGCAGTGTACAACATGATAAAGATAATTAATACTGCTGTACATTATATATGAAATTTGTTAAGAGAGTAAATCCTAGAGTTCTCTTCACAAGGAAAAAGATTTTCTATTTCTTTAGTGTTGAATCTATATGAGGTGTTGGATGTTCACTAAATTTGTGGTAATCACATCATGACATATGTAAGTCAAATCATTAGGTTGTATACCTTAAACTTACGCAGTGCTATATGTCAATTATATCTTAATAAAACTGAGGGAAAAGGAGGACTTGTGAATGATGATCATTAGACAACCTAAAGTTAGACAAACCAAAATTATTCACTGGGAAAAGTTCATTTGGTCTATGTTTAAAACCAGTAACTCCTCAAATTATATAGCAAAGGTGAGCAATTTATATGGCTCCATCCTATTCCTACAGCATGGTGATGATCTACACACTCTCAATAGCCTGTGGTTACTGTGAAAATGGAAGATAGGAAATGATTGATTAATTCACTTGTTCTCTCAAAGTTTAAGTAGAAACTCCTACTGGGGACCTGTTTAATGCCTCTGTTTTTATGCTTCCATATTTTCCTGCAAGTACTGTTTAACTTGTTTACTTCCCCTGTAGAGAATGAGTTTCTTGAATTCTGATTTATATCTTTGGTATCCCACAGCCTTGTACAGTTTCTGGCACACTGTAAGCACCTTGTAAATATTGATGAATAATTAAACAATGAATGGTTTTTACTTCCTACTATGTATTTACCATTATGCTGAGGACTGAGAGAAACATAAAGAAGTGTACCTTCAAGGAGCATATAAGCAACACATAAATATGAAAAGTTAATGAACACCATGCAGTAGTATATCATATAGCTATAACAGAAGATTCTTTGGTGCCAGCACTGAAGAAAATAGCCAAGAAGAGTTACATATACCAAAGACTGTGACATTGCGATGGTTAAGTGAGTGATGGATGGGCATGGCCATGCAAGTTAACCCAGAAGTATCAAGGTCTATTTCCATCATTATGTGATTCATGTCTAAATTACCCACTAGACTATAAGAGCCAAGAAATCATAGTGCACATAGGCTTTTGTTCACCATTGTATCGCTAGGACCAAGCAGAGTACCTGGCATAAAGTAGAGAATTGAGCACTTGCTTTGCACAATATTTTCTGTTCTTTGTGTGGCTGGATCAGTCCCATCCTCAGCTCTCAGATCAGGTATCATCTCTTCCAAGATGCCTTCCTGAGTGGCCTCTTTGTTATTCTCTTTCTCAGTCTTCAGTTTATTTCCTTCAAAGCACTTATTACTTCTTATTTCATTTAATTGACACTAAGTCTTTCATCTTTTGCTTCCTCTAGACTTAAGCTACTTGAGAGTACGGACTCTGTTGGTTTGTTTTGGTCCCTGTTGAATCCATAGCATATATCACAGTACCTGGTACCTTTCACTGGAGAGGTTTTATCCACCAAAAGATCTTCTCTAACCCTATCTAAAGTAGCTTCTGCTAATCAATCATCTTGACTTATTTTCTCTTTAGCACTAATCATTTTCTGAAATTATTCTGTTTGTGTGTTTATGCTACATTCAAACTGTAAACCCCATGAAGGCAGAGCCTAGAACCAGATCTACCTGGTTCCTTACTGTATTGCCAGTGCGGAGAAAAGGGGCTGACACAACCAACTGCCGTGTGTACAAATATTTAGTAAATAAAATATGTGGCATGAAAGGAAAAGACAAGATACATTTCTTTTTAAAAAGGCAAAAGAAACAAAGAGGGGGATTAGCTTTCAGCCAGGATAGCAAAACAAGTGTTAGCTTAGAAATGGTGGTGGCAGAAGCGAGGTCTACTTTTAATGGAAAATAACGACTGTAGAAATCACAGAGTGGGGAGGAGGGAAAAGAAACAAACAATTGTGGCCAACTCACTGGCTCCCTTAGGGCTCAATGAGGGAGACAATAAAACAACAACGAAAAACCAATGGTTAAACTAAGACAGTAATAGGTCATTTAGAGGCAGGACATGCTAAATTCCTACTCACCTTCCTGAGTGTGGTATAAAGAACACCGGGTATGAGGCTGGGAAGACCTGGGTTTGGCTCCTACTCTTCCACTCATTACCTGTATGATAGTGGGTAAGTCTGGTACCTTCTCTGAATCTGGGTTTCCATAACTGCAAAATGGGAAAAAGAAAATCTACTTCATCCCATTGTTTTAAAGATAAAATAAGGAAATGTATGTAAATAGCTATGCTGGTGCGGAGCCTGTTTCATTTAGCTCATTGAATAGTGGCCGTTGTCATAACAGTTCACCACTTACAGTGCCCAGCTGGAAGTGTGGCAAGCAGAATTTTTGATAATATTAGTAAAAAGAAATCCATTTCCTCACATTTAAATCACTTTAGAGGGCATATCTTTATTTTGGACCATAGCATGAGTAAACTATTGATCATGCTATATAATTGTCAGTGAAGGAATGCTAAATCATAAACCACTGACTTGAAAAAGAAAAATGACTGTTAATTATGCTCATATTTATTCTTTCCCATTGTACGTAATTGAGCCTCAGAAAGTACAATTGAAGTCTTTCACTGATTCTGAGTTAATTAGCAACTCTTGCAGGTGCTTATATTAAAACACCCAAACATTCTTCCTCTGTATTTTTTCCAAAGAAGAGATATGAAGAAGTCTGCATTTCTGGCTAAGGCAATCATGTATCTGTATTGAAAAGCAAATGATACATGATTAGTTGAAGTTTTTAATATGGGTGTGTAGATGTTAAAGGGTGGATTTATTATTTAAAAGAGAAACACAATATTAAAAGTCCTGGTATCTCTGAATTGGGAGTGGGGGCGGGGATCTGTCAGCAAGTCATAACTTTGTAAAACAATTTGGAACCGCTTTCAGAAAACTAATTTCTGAAGATAGTCTATTGCCTGAACAGTTTCATAATGATGTTGATTTTCCAACTTCTCCTCTAGCGAGAGGTAATGAATCAAGTGCACCTGGGTTTATACAGGAAAAATAACATATTAATTGATTTATGTCTATGTGTTCCAGATATCCATAAAGCAAAGCCTTTGGCAACTGGCAAACGTAATAATTTCACATTTACCTATGACTCACCAGTACAATCCAGTGCTTGAAGGCAAAATTTTGTGTTTTATGTTTAGTTTTTATGATTGCTTTCATGTAGCTTCTCTGTGCATTAAAAGTCAATTTTCAGAACCATAGGCTTACCAATTTTTACAAATAAAAATGTTAGGAGATATTATCCTGAGGTACCATAAAATTATTTTCTGATAATTTTTACCACCTTCCCAAAGTTCACTGTTACTTTGTTTCCACATATGCTTAAGGTTGTTTGTAATATTTCTAAATATATGCATTTCATTAGAAATCTGATATATTACACAGAGATGTTATATGGAGCTTCATCCTCATAACATTACCAATGTATTTTTCAATGTTGTTTACACTGATAATTCTGTTTAAAATCAAATATCAAGATGGGCTTTGAATAGATTATTAATAATGTTACATTTATGGAAATTGTGTCATCTTCTACCTGTCATAATTATGAGCAAGAAGAATTAACCCTTGAAGTAAGGGGTGCCCAGTAACATAGTAACTTAGTCCACTGATATACAGAACATGGAAGACTTGAGATAAAATAAAATAGTTTTTTAGATAACTATGCAGAATATATATATTTTATATATACATTACATAAAATTATACTATACATATGTATATAGATAAACATAAGAAAGAAAACTATAAGGATAATGTATGTTATATTTGTTATATTGTCCTTATAGTTCTCTTTCTAATGTTTTTGCACTGCCTCGAGTCACCTACATAATATAAAATTTTATCACTTAATGATATGTCCAGCCACAGTGTGTTAACAGCACAAATCTCACTGTCATATAACTTCCAAAGAAACATAAACGTTTTGTCTTTTTAGGAAGTTGCAAAGTTTGATAGCCAACACTAGTGGGCACTAGATCATCCCCAAATCCATCCTGCTTTCCATTGCAGTGATATAGGAGTCTGCAATCAGAGTGCCTATGTATGATGAAAAATTTCCTCAGGTGAGAAAACCGAAGTGCAAAGAAGTTGGGGAGATAGTATTCATTACTAGAAATATTCTAAGTTTAGAGACAAATCTATGCATTGGCAGTAAAAATTCTAAGATGGTCATAAACCATCTAGAATTAAATGTGCACCTCAACCTGCATATTTTGCAGGCTTTGTCAATGACTCGCAGGATAAACATAGACCCGCTGCCATTATTTCACTTTGCAGTGGAAGTGAGACAGGATTCCTTCTTCGTGTGCTGCAGGTACCAACATTATTTCAAGATGAGCTACAACATACCACTTAAAGGAAAGTTTTCATTACAGATAAGTTAGCATCCAAAGAAAACACATATTGGCATGACAGTTGGCTTTTAGGTGGGAAGATAATTGCCACATTAGAGCTTAATGATAAAAAGCCATGAACAAGCTTGGTATGGTATAAAAAATATCTTTGGAGTCAGAGTGACCTGGTAACCAATCCTTTTGGTACCCATTGTGCAGCATTGGGCAAGCTACTTGGCTGTTCTCTTAGCCTCAGTTTACTTCCTTATAAAATGAGAAAAAGCTTACTTGCCGTACATATTTGCATGTGGTTTACAGTGGATCAAATGCTTGACACAGAGCAAGTTTATGATAAGTGTTGGTTTGCTTCGTCTGAATAGCATATGAAAATAAAGTCAATCTCCTAAACAGGGTTTGCTTTCTCCTAAATAGGATTCTCAATAAGCGGGACACAGTGAAATACAGTTCAAGGTGTACCGATTGAATTTCATCTAATCTTTTCTCTACCAGTTGTCTGTTGGGTAATATGGGAAGAATCTAGTGACCTCACTGACCGTCACTGTCTATATCTGCAAAAGGAAGAGTGTAATTTCTTTCTTTATTAATGCCATTAGATATTCTTTGAGAATAAATGCTTTGCCTATAGTCAGCATTCAATAAGTATTGAATTAGTTGAATAATAGTGTGATACTATCCAATGCGGAAGTTGCGTGAGTTACTGGAAACTTCTGCAAGAAATATAGACTTCACATTCACTCTAAAAGTGCTATGTGGACTCTATAAACCAAGCCCACTGTAGTCACCTCGGGCTTTTCTGAATGCATCGTGTCAGTATAAGGACAGGCAACTGCTAACATGCGTGTAAGGCTTCTTTACCCCAGCTTGGAAATTTGTTTTCCAAAAGGACCCTGAGGGTGGTAGAATCTCTCTCACATAGGTTCCCAACAAGGAAAACAATGTATTTTAGGTTTCCCTTGGCCATTGACCTCTGGACTAAAAATAGGTTCAGAAAACTTTTCAGTTCCCTGAGGGTATAATTCTCCAACAACAAAATGTATTTTATTGTTTCCATCCCTCCACCCTGCCTCTATATATCTTGTTTTCCTAGTCTATCCTCTCTTACTTGAGGGTTGATAATTTTTCTCAAGAGCTCAGAGGATGAACACTCTTGACCCAAAACACACTGAAGAAAGGCGTGGGATGTCTGCCCGTTCAAATCCATTGCTCTAAAGGTTTTACTTTCTGTTCGTGTTATCACTGGGTGGTCCGTGGGGGTCAGAGGGAGACATTCTGTGATTGTCTTTACTGAGAAAGATGAAACAGAAGGAAATCACATTGGTAGAGCAACAAGGATCCAGCCTATTGTTTCTCAAAGTTGGCTACATTCCAGATACAATTAACTTAGCCTAGTGTTGTTTTGTTTTTTCAGGAAAACAGCCATTTTGACTTCACAGACAGTGATAGTCAAAATATTTAACTACTGATACAGTGGAGGTATTCATCAACCAGAATGGACACCAGCTGTAAACAATCAGCTCATCCACCCTGGTGCACACCAGCTTTTAACTTTAGCCATTGCAGAAACTACTTAAAATATAAAAAGGAAATTCCAGGTCCCACTCAGAGTCCCTTATCCTGCCAAAATTGACTTTATTTGACACTAACAAATTTATTTGAAATTAACAGACTCATAGACTCTCTCCAGTTACTGCCTCTTTACTCTGTTCCCACTCACAGCAAAGCTCCTCATAAGAGTTCTGTAATTATTGTATCTACTTCTCACTTCCCATTTTCTCTTGAACCAACTGCAGTCAGGCCTTTGTCTCCAACATCAGCTTCCTCTGGAGCTTGGAGGTCTTATCGAGATCAACAGCTCCTGGGACTTCCCTGGCGCTCCGGTCCAGGAGTTAGGACTCCATGCGTGGGGCGCGGGTTCCATCCCTGGTAAGGGAACAAAGATGCCGCACAGTGCAGCCAAAAAAAAAAACCCCACAACCCCTCTCCTACAGTACTGAATCCTATGGTTAACTTTCAGTCTTCTTACTTTCAGCTGCATTCAACAAAGTTGACCGCTTCTGCCTTCCTGAGACACTTTTCACCTAGCTTCTAGGATGCACTTTCTCCTGTTCTTATACACCATTCTTGCTTTGTTTTCCTTACTGGCTTCTCCTCTTGCAACTTCCAAATGTCAGAGTACCTCAGTACTCAGTCCCCAGCCCTCTTCTCTTGGCTTTCTGTACTCCCTTTCTAGATGATTTCATCCAGCTGCGTGGTTTTAGATCAGTAGATGCACGGGTGACTTCCACACGACATCTCCAGTCTTGAGCCCTCCCCTACACTTCCCACCTGCCTGCGCAATACCTCCACTTGATATATAGTGTGTTCTAAATAGACCTCTGGATTTCTTACCCACCTCCCTATCTGCTACAAGTTTATTGGTTCCCCAAATTCTCCCTTCTCAGTAAATGATGCTGTCATTTACCAGTTGCTGGAGCAACTTGTAAATTCAGAAACTCAGCTGGCGACACTTCAAAATACATCTTGATCTGGACACCTGACCACCATTGTTTAACCACCATCATCTCACACCTAAATTACTACAGTTGTCTTTAAACTGGACTTTATTCCACCTACAGCCAACCTCCCACTCTCCAGATCACTCACACTCCTATAGCCACTCTATCCTTGCTGTTTCTTGGACATTCCCAGCTCATTTCCTGCTCAGGGCCTTTGCATTTGCTCTTCCTTCTAGCTGATCAGCTCCTCCTCCAGAGATTTACAGAGCTTGTTCTTTCATACCAGTCAGCACTTCATACAAAGGTCATCCTCAAAGAGGCTTTCTTTTGACTAACTAAACTAGCAACCACCCCTAACTCACCACTTTCCATCCCCTTACCCTGTTTTATTTCCTTTAAAGCATTTATCTCTATTTGACTATTTGCTGATTGACTGGTCTCTCTTCTATTAGAATATATACTCCATGAGACATTCTTGACAAAAAATTATGAAAATAGAAAGGGACTTATTGCAAGAAACACTAGAGGCCCTTTACCTCAACCACCCATCTGATATTTAGATCAACTTCATACCCTCTCTATTGTTTGTGAAGTGAATATTTTTATATTGAATCACATTTATCCACTGATCTCCACTATTATTAATTTTTTACAGAGAAAAATGACTTCAATATTAACTAAAAATTTTACCAAGGACAATATCTACTCTTTTGACAGTATGCAATTTATTTTCCTCTATAGCCTATAGAAGAAATTAGTCATTCAGACAATTGAATGTGACCATTCCTGGCAGCATGCATAGAGCCAGAACAGATACTGGAGCAATGACATTTTATACCAAATGTCCAAATACAATAAAGCACAGAATAAGCAAGGGCTGTATGACATTGAACCGCAGCCAGTGTCTGAAAAATAACATGAAAATATGCTGTCTAAAAATTTCCTTCCACTAGATTTCACTCTTTCCTCTTTAGGAAAAGGGGAGTTATCAGGAGTTCTCATTTAATTAAAAAAATATCAATTTATTATGTAGCTAATATTCACTCTTCTTAAGAAGTGCAAAGTAGGTCAAGTTGTTGTTTGATGATGGATGGAAGACTTTATCCAAAAGGATCTATCATTGAGTTATGACACTGTGTTTCTTTAGACTTTGCACTAGCTTTAGTTGTCAGCAACTTGTCCTAGTCAATGGTTTGTCTACACACCTCCACACACATATACACATAGGAGTCTCTAAAATGTCAAGCACTCTTTCCTTGCATATTGGTGAACTCTATTGCCCTAGTGAGGGATATTGATTTCCTATTATTCTTAGATGCCACATGATGCATTTCTATTAGTTGTAAACACTTACAAGACTGACTTTTATTTTCTACTCCATCACATCAGTCTGCCAGGGCAGGACATCTGTAAATGAGGCCCAGTCCATTTCATCAGACACTCTTCCACCTTGGTGCTTAAAATAATGATGCTTTCAAGCTGTCTAGATATAAAAAACTTGTCTTTAACAACCCACTACTATCTTGCCAGAGCCTCACAGTAAAGTCTCTTAAAAGTAGCAAACTACACTCACTTCTCAAATCTACTCTGGGCTTGACTTATTTGCTTTTTCTACAGGCACTAAACTGTTACTTATATCTCATTGATGTATGTTGGCTTCAGAATTAGACAGGAAAATTCCTATTAGCCTTTGCAAGTAAGAAAGATTACTGATGAAGAAAATACATTAAACCACGCTACAAAATAGGCCTTCAGGATGAATTAGATTGTTTGGACAATGACAATTTTGAGAGTTTATCGGTATCTTAGAATGCATAAAAAGCACGTGCCAACTCCTTTAAACATTTTAAGTAAGGATTTACAGTTTGACTTGGATTTGTTTTAATGTTGAATGAGATCTGCCGTCTCTTCTACTTGTTGAAAAAAGCCTACTTCAACCAGAAAGCCAAGATGTTTCCCCAAAGGTTTTAAATCTTTTAAATAGCATATGCAACTCCTGAGAGAGAACTCCAAAAGGTTATGGAATTCATTTGTCATTGAGGGAAAAAAAAAACAATAGTGAATATTAGGAGAAAATAAGAGTATAACTTATAAGAAAAGAATATTTGTCAAAAGACATCTAAGAAGTAAGCTGCCGGTCTTTCTCTTTAGTACATCCTTCACATTTACTGCAGGGTGTCTCTGATATTCAACATTGCCTTGACCACCTTCCTGGCATCATCCACTGTGGGAAATGATCCTCCATATTTTTTTAATCACATGTTGGTTTACATTCTCTTTTCATGTTCTCTGACTTGGTTGGACGTGTCTCATGAGCTTCTTTACATTTATATGATAACTAAAAGTATGTCTTGGATCATCCCAATGAGCATTTTTACTAATTTTCCAAACATTAACTTCCTCATCTCACAACATTTACATTTGACCACTTTCTTCCTCCCATTATCCACTCTCTCTTCTCCTCTGTGATCTTTGGCAAATGGCTTTATCTTTAGGTTACTCTCTGTGTAATTCCAGTATACCTTGTTTATAGGGAAAAAATAAAGCAACAATTTTCTTTCATAATAATGAATCTCAGTTTGACATGTAATATTATTTATAAAAACAAGTATTTTTTTGTCTCTGTTTACCTAAATTCCATTTACATGAAACCAAAAAGAGATGGTTGTATATCTTTAACTTTCAGAGAGCTCCATTCATCAATTCAACAAATATTTGAGTTCTTGCTGAGTACTACTTCAGATATGGGGAATGTAACAGTGAACAAAACAGGAAAAATTTCTGTATGCTCCTTGGAGTTTACATTCCAATGGGAGAGGCAGGTAATAAACAAACAAATGAGCAACATGTACTATATGTCAAGATTTCCAAGGATTTATTCAGTTAAGTGACACCATGGCAGTTTTGCTAATTAGGAGAAGCATAGGGTTACTGAAAGAAATCAGGCACTCGAGATTCTTAATAAGAAACAAAAATATCACCCAAAGCTTGAATACAATTCTTCAGGCCACCACTGCTCACTGTCATCTAAAATCTTGTTGCTAGGACATGGTAAGCATAGAAAAGCTAAGGACACTTTACAAGCTGGGGACATTTTTGGTAGAATGATGTTCTGATATTCATGGATCTAAATTCAGTTCTGAATAGGAGAAATAGAAATTAACAGAGAAAGAAGCATATCTGTAAAGTTGGCTTTTGAAATTATTTAAAGCTTTATAATCTAATGCCTATAAAGAGGAGATATACAAATTATTACATTGAAAAATGTTGATATTTTATTGGTATTTAGGAATCTATTGTTATTTTATTCTAAGTGGTTATCAATACTTTTTGTTAAACTATAATCTAATTTGCATCTTAAATTTCTCAAAAACCAGGTGGCCAGTCTTTAGCCTCCAAAATAAGACTTTTGTTCTGCTACCATGGTTTCATTTTTGCAGGGTAGTGTACTCAGTGTTATTACATTTTTATCCTTTAACGCTTCTCTAAATAGAAATGGGGTCCCTTCATTTGATTTGGGAAATTGAATGCCAGTTGGGGAATTCAAAACCATGTTGGCTTCAAGCTTGAGTTCCTCTGCACAGTACCAAGTTCTTTTCCTTGGCCCCAAGGCATGTGTCTCAATGAGAAAATGTGGGGAAATGATGAATTGAGGATATCCTGAGACCATCTTGCCTATATACTTAACATTGTCCTGAAATTCTGTCTAGATGTGACCCAAGATTAATAGGGCCACACTTGGATGTAATCACATTTGGACACATCCATCCAAATTACATGTTCAATGCAATTTGCACATCAGTGTTCAAATGTGATTTTTATAGCTATAGGCAAAAGTAAACCATTGTACGTAAGAAATAGGAGTAGATACATACCATGGTGCTGCTCATTTATTTTTATATGGGATATATACCCTTCTGAATAAAAATTAACTTTTTCTCCTATATTAAGCAAGATACAAAGTTGGAACTCTGTTCATCACCATAAACTGATGAGAACTACAATAGTGTGTGTGACACAATGTACCTAAATCATTCTCACATCACTGAGTCACAAATGGGACAGACAGCTGAAGACATTGTTAGATTTGATAGCAGACTGTAATAAGGAAGCTCTGAATTATTGAATACTGATAACATTTCTTAAAGAACAGAGTAAATGAAAATTTTATAATATACAATCACAGGACTAGCCTGTCTGTACCCTGGTCTTAGTAGCCAAACACATCTTGCCTTGTAATTCTCTTAATTCAACACTTTCATCTGTTTTTCAAAATATAATTTTTAAAACGTATGCAGAGGGGAGACCTTCAAGATGGCAGAGGAGTAAGATGTTCAGATCACCTTCCTCCCCACAGATACATCAGAAATACATCTACATATGGAACACCTCCTACAGAACACCTACTGAACGCTGGCAGAAGACCTCAGACTTCCCAAAAGGCAAGAAACTCCCCATGTACCTGGGTAGGGCAAAAGAAAAAATAGAGACAAAAGAATAGGGACGGGACCTGCACCAGTGGGAGGGAGCTGTGAAGGAGGAAAGGTTTCCACACACTAGGAAGCCCCTTCACTTGTGGCGATGAAGGAGTGACGGGGAGAAGCTTCAGAGCCACGGAGGAGAGCGCAGCAACAGGGGTGCAGAGGGCAAAGTGGAGAGATTCCTGCACAGAGGATCGGTGCCGACCAACACTCACCAGCCCGAGAGGCTTGTCTGCTCACCCGCCGGGGCAGGCGGGGGCTGGGAGCTGAGGCTATGGCTTCGGAGGTCAGATCCCAGGGAGAGGACTGGGGTTCACTGCTTGAACACAGCCTGAAGGGGGCTAGTGCACCACAGCTAACCAGGAGGGAGTCCAGGAAAAAGTCTGGACCTGCCGAAGAGGCTGGACCTGCCTAAGAGGCAAGAGAACACTGCTTTGGGGTGCGCGAGGAGAGGGGATTCAGAGCACCGCTTAAACGAGGTCCAGAGATGGGCACGAGCCACGGGTATCAGCGCGGACACCAGAGACGGGCATGAGATGCTAGGGCTGCTGCTGCAGCCAACAAGAAGCCTGTGTGCGAGCACAGGTCACTATCCACTCCTCCCCTCCCGGGAGCCTGTGCAGCCCGCCACTGCCAGGGTACCGTGATCCAGGGACAACTTCCCTGGGAGAACACACGGCACGCCTCAGGCTGTTGCAACGTCATGCCAGCCTCTGCTGCTGCAGGCTCGCCCCGCATTCCATACCCCTCCCTCCCCCCGGCCTGAGTGAGCCAGAGCCCCCGAATCAGCTGCTCCTTCAACCCTGTCCTGTCTGAGGGAAGAACAGATGCCCTCTGGCGACCTACATGCAGAGGCGGGGCCAAATCCAAAGCTGAACCCCGGGAGCTGTGTGAACAAAGGAGACAAAGGGAAATCTCTCCCAGCAGCCTCAGGAGCAGCGGATTAAATCTCCACAATCAACTTGATGTACCATGCATCTCTGGAATACCTGAATAGACAATGAACCATCCCAAAACTGATACCGTGGACTTTGGAAGCAACTGTAGACTTGGGGTTTGCTTTCTGCATCTAATTTTTTCTGGTTTTATGTTTATCTTAGTTTAGTATTTAGAGTTTATCATCATTGGTATATTTGTTTATTAATTTGGTTGCTCTCTTCCTTTTATATATATATAGATATAGATATACCTATTTTTTTTTCTTTTTCTCTTTTTGTGAGTGTGTATATGTATGCTTCTTTGTATGACTTTGTCTTTATAGCATTGCTTTTACCATTTGTCCTAGGGTTCTGTCTGTCCATTTTTTTCTTTTTTTTAATATAGCTTTTAGCACTTGTTATCACTGGTGGATTTGTTTTTTGGATTGATTGCTCTATTCTATCTGTCTTTCTTTCTTTTTATTATTTTTAATTTTTTTATTTTCAATAACTTTTTATTCTAATAACTATTTTATTTTATTTTATTTTTTTCTTTCTTTCCTTCTCTCTTTTCTTCTGAACCATGGGTCTTGGTGCTCCGGCCAGGTGTCAGGCCTGTGCCTCTGAGGTGGGAGAGTCAAGTTCAGGACATTGGTCCACCAGAGACCTCCTGGCTCCATGTAATATCAAATGGTGCAAGCTCTCCCAGAAATCTCCATCTCGAAGCTAAGACCCAGCTCCACTCAACAACCAACAAGCTACAATGCTGCACACCCTATGCCAAACAACTAGCAAGAGAGGAACACAGCTCCACCCATTAGCAGAGAGGCTACCTAAAATCATAAGATCACAGACACCCCCAAAACACACCACTAAATGTGGTCCTGCCCACCAGAAAGACAAGATCCAGTTTCATCCACCAGAACACAGGCACCAGTCCCCTCCACCAAGAAGCCTACACAACCCACTGGACCAAACTTACCCACTGGGGGCAGACACCAAAAACAACAGGAACTATGAACATGCAGCCTGTGAAAAGGAGACCCCAAACACAGTAAGTGAAGCAAAATGAGAAGACATAGAAACACACAGCAGGTGAAGGAGCAAAGTAAAAACCCACCAGACCAAACAAATGAAGAGGAAATAGGCATTCTACCTGAAAAAGAATTCACAGTAATGATAGTAAAGATGATCCAAAATCTTAGAAATAGAATGGAGAAAATAAAAGAAACGATTAACAAGGACCAGAAGAACTAAAGAGCAAACAAACAATGATGACCAACACAATAAATGAAACTAAAAATTCTCTAGAAGGGATCAATAGCAGAATAACTGAAGCACAAAAACAGATAAGTGACCTAGAATATAAAGTAGTGGAAATAACTACCACAGAGCAGAATAAAGAAAAAAGAATTAAAAGAACTGAGGACAGTCTTAGAGACCTCTAGGACAACATTAAAATCACCAACATTCGAATTATAAGGGTCCAGAAGAAGAAGACAAAAAGAAAGGGACTGAGAAAATATTTGAAGACATTATAGTTGAAAACTGCCCTAATATGGGAAAGGAAATAGTCAAGTCCAGGAAGTGTAGAGAGTCCCATGCAGGATAAATCCAAGGAGAAACATGACAAGACTCATATTAATCAAACTATCAAAAACTAAATACAAGGAAAAAATATTAAAAGCAGCAAGGGAAAAACAACAAATAATATACAAGGGAATTCCCATAAGGTTAACAGCTGATCTTTCAGCAGAAACTCTGCAAGCCAGAAGGGAGTGGCAGGATATATTTAAAGTGATGAAAGGGAAAAACCTACAACCAAAATTACTCTACCCACCAAGGATCTCATTCAGATTTGATGGAGAAATTAAAACCTTTACAGACAAGCAAAAGCTAAGAGAATTAAACACCACCAAACCAGCTTTACAACAAATGTAAAGGAACTTCTCTAGGCAGAAAACACAAGAGAAGGAAAAGACCTACAATAACAAACCCAACACAATTAAGAAAATGGTAATAGGAACATACATATCAATAACTACCTTAAATGTAAATGGATTCAATGCTCCAAGCAAAAGACATAGACTGGCTGAATGGATACAAAAACAAGACCGGTATATATGCTGTCTACAAGAGACCTACTTCAGACCTAGGGACACATACAGACTGAAAGTGAGGGAAAGGAAAAAGATAATCCATGCAAATGGAAACCAAAAGAAAGCTGCAGTAGCTATTCTCATATCAGATAAAATAGACTTTAAAATAAAGACTATTACAAGAGACAGAGAAGGACACTACATAATGATCAAGGGATCAATCCAAGAGGAAGATATAACACTTGTAAATATTTATGCACCCAACATAAGAGTACCACAATACATAAGGAAAATGCTAACAGCCATAAAAGGGGAAATCAACAGCAACACTATGATAGTAGAGGACTTTAACACCCCACTTTGACCAATGGACAGATCATCCACAACGAAAATAAATATGGAAACGCAAGCTTTAAATGATACATTAAACAAGATGGACTTAATTGATATTTATAGGACATCCCACCCAAAAACAACAGAATACACTTTCTTCTCAAGTGCTCATGGAACAGTCTCCAGGATAGATCATATCTTGGGTCACAAATCAAGCCTTGGTAAATTTAAGAAAATTGAAATCATACCAAGTATCTATTCTGACCACAATGCTATAGGACTAGATATCAATTACAGGAAAAAATCTGTAAAAAATACAAACACATGGAGGCTAAACAATACACTACTAAATAACCAAGAGATCACTGAAGAAATCAAAGAGGAAATCAAAAAATACCTAGAAACAAATGACAATGAAAACACGATGACCCAAAACCTATGGGATGCAACAAAAGCAGTTCTAAGGGGGAAGCTTATAGCAATACAATCCTGCCTCAAGAAACAAGAAACATCTCAAATAAACAACCTAACCTTACACCTAAAGCAATTAGAGAAAGAAGAAAAAAAAAAAAACCCAAAGTTAGCAGAAGGAAAGAAATAATAAAGATCAGATTAGAAATACATGAAAAAGCAATCAAGGAAATGATAGCAAAGATCAATAAATTAAAAGCTTGTTCTTTCAGAAGATAAACAAAATTGATAAACCATTAGCCAGACTCATCAAGAAAAAAAGGGAGAAAACTCAAATCAATAGAATTAGAAATGAAAAAGGAAAAGTAACAACTGACACTGCAGAAATACAAAAGATCATGAGAGATTACTACAAGCAACTACATGCCAATAAAATGGACAACCTGGAAGAAATGGAGAAATTCTTAGAAAATCACAACCTACTGAGACTGAGCCAGGAAGACATAGAAAATACAAACAGACCAATCACAAGCACTGAAATTGAGATGGTGATTAAAAATCTTCCAACAAACAAAAGCCCAGGACAGATGTCGTCACAGGTTAATTCTATCAAACATTTAGAGAAGAGTTAACACCTATTCTTCTCAAACTCTTCCAAAATATAGCAGAGAGAGGAACACTCCCAAACTCATTCTATGAGGTCATTATCACCCTGATACCAAAACCAGACAAGGATGTCCCAAAGAAAGAAAACTACAGGCCAATATCACTGATGAACATACATGCAATAATCCTCAACAAAATACTAACAGACTCCAACAGCACATTAAATGGATGATACACCATGATCAAGTGGGGTTTATCCCAGGTATACAAGGGTTCTTCAGTATACGCAAATCAATCAATGTGATACACCATATTAACAAACTGAAGGAAAAAAGATCATCTTAATAGATGTAAAAAAATCTTTTGACAAAGTTCAACACCCATTTATGATAAAAACCCTCCAGAAAGTAGGCATACAGGGAACTTACCTCAACATAATAAAGGCCATATATGCCAAACCTACAGCCAACATTGTTCTCAATGGTGAAAAACTGAAACCATTTCTTCTAAGATCAGGAGCAAGACAAGGTTGTCCATTCTCACCACTATTATTCAACATAGATTTGGAAGTTTTTGCCACGACAATCAGAGAAGAAAAATAAATAAAAGGAATCCAAATTGGAAAAGAAGAAGTAAAGCTGTCACCGTTTGCTGATGACATGATACTCTACATAGAGAATCCTAAAGATGCTACCAGAAAACTACTAGAGCTGATCAATGAATTTGGTAAAGTAGCAGGATACAAAATTAGTGCACAGAAATCTCTTGCATTCCTATGCACTAATGATGAAAAATCTGAAAGAGAAATTAAGGAAACACTCCCATTTACCATTGCAACAAAAAGAATCAAATACCTAGGAATAAACCTACCTAAGGAGACAAAAGACCTGCATGCAGAAAACTATAATACATTAATGAAAGAAATTAAAGATAATACAAACAGATGGAGAGATATACCATGTTCTTGGATTGGAAGAATCAACACTGTGAAAATGACTATACTATCCAAAGCAGTCTGCAGATTCAATGCAATCCCTATCAAACTACCACTGGCATTTTTCACAGAACTGGAACAAAAAATTTCACAATTTCTATGGAAACACAAGAGACCCTGAATAGCCAAAGCAATCTTGAGAAAGAAAAATGGAGCTGGAGGAATCAGGCTCCCAGACTTCAGACTACAGTACAAATGCTAAAGTAACCAAGACAGTATGGTACTGGCACAAAAACAGAAATATAGATCAATGAAACAGGATAGAAAGCCCAGAGATAATCCCATGCACATACTGTCACCTTATTTTTGATAAAGGAGACAAGAATATACAATGGGGAAAAGACAGCCTCTTCAATAACCGGTGCTGGGAAAACTGGACAGCTACATTTAAAAGAATGACAATAGAACACTGCCTAACACCATACACAAGAGTAAATTCAAAACGGATTAAAGACCTAAATATAAGACCAGACACTCTAAAACTCTTAAAGGAAAACATAGGCAGAACACTCTATGACATAAATCACAGCAAGATCCTTTTTGACCCACCTCCTAGAGAAATGGAAATAAAAACAAAAATAAACAAATGGGACCTAATGAAACTTAAAAGCTTTTGCATAGCAAAGGAAACCATAAACAAGATGAAAAGACAACCCTCAGAATGGGAGAAAGTATTTGCAAATGAAGCAACTGACAAAGGATTAATCTCCAAAATATACAAGCAGCATCTGCTGCTCAATATCACAAAAACAAACAACCCAATCCAAAAATGGGCAGAAGACCTAAACAGACTTTTCTCCAAAGAGGATATACAGATTGCCAACAAACACATGAAAGAATGCTCAACATCACTAATTATTCGAGAAATGCAAATCAAAACTTCAATGAGGTGTCACCTCACACCAGTCAGAATGGCCATCATCAAAAAATCTAGAAACAATAAATGCTGGAGAGGGTGTGGAGAAAAGGGAACCCTCTTGCACTCCTGGTGGGAACGTAAATTGATACAGCCACTATGGAGAACAGTATGGAGGTTCCTTAAAAAATTAAAAATAGAATTACCATATGACCCATCAATCCTGCTACTGGGCAGATACCCTGAGAAAACCATAATTCAAAAAGAGTCATGTACCACCATTTTTTTTGCAGGTCTATTTACAATAGTCAAGACATGGAAGCCACCTAAGTGTCCATCAACAACTGAATGGGTAAAGAAGATGTGGCACATATATACAATGGAATATTATTCAGCCATAAAAAGAAACAAAATTGATTTATTTGTAGTGAGGTGGATAGACCTAGAGTCTGTCATGCTGAGTGAAATAAGTCAGAAAGAGAAAAACAAATACTGTATACTAACACATATATATGGAATCTAAAAAAAATTTTTTAATGGTTTTGAAGGACCTAGGGGCAGGACAGGAATAAAGACGCAGACGTAGAGAATGGACTTGAGGACACGGAGCGGGGGAAGTGTAAGCTGGGACCAAATGAGAGTGGCATGGACATATATACACTACCAAATGTAAAATAGATAGCTAGTGGGAAGCAGCCGCATAGCACAGGGAGATCAGCTCGGTGCTTTGTGACCACCTAGAGGGGTGGGATAGGGAGGGTGGGAGGGAGACGCAAGAGGGAGGAAATATGGGGATATATGTATACGTATAGCTGATTCACTTTGTTATAAAGCAGAAACTAACACACTGTTATAAAGCAATTATACTCCAGTAAAAATGTTAAAAAAAAAAAAGTATGCAGAAGGAAAGGAAGCCATGGCTGTCATAACATGTACGTACAATCTGTGCATGAAACTACTATACATACATAGATTTCATGCCAAGAGAATCTCAGTAGTTACTAGTAATCTCCCGTTTGTCAAATCTCCCTGCTCAACAGTCTGATTGGAAACCAAGTATCCCGAGACAGTTGCTTAGTGGAGAAAAATTTATAGTTGGTCTTCTTGTTCAAATTAGGGTCAGATAAAATATGAGAACCTTCTGTGGTGGCAGGGAGGGATAGTTTAAAGCCCCTCATGGACCTGACTTTGTGTGAGACATGAGCAGGTGATGAGTGTCATCAGTGATTCTCTATTAGAACAGGTACAGCAGGTACAAATAACTCCAGTACTGAGTCAAAAACAAAAAGGGTTGTCACTTCATGGTTAGAGGCTGCGTGACCCAGCAGAAAGTATGTATTCTTTGGCCCGGGCTCTGCCACATGACAGCTACATCGTTTTGTGACAATTCAACCTTTGTGAGGCAAATTCTTCTCATCCGTAAAATGGGTTAATAATAGCAACATTTGGGGATGATTTTGTATGTAATGTAACTCTGTAGCTTAGGATGATGCTAGAACACTGCCAGTGCTCGATACTTTATACCGCAAGCATCCGCAGGTTTCCTTTAGCCTCTCATGTTGCTGGCTTACCAGCTCCCGCCTACACAGTAGCAGTGCCAGCCCCACCACACTGCAAGTCCCCCACTGTTATTTGTGTGTCGCCACAGTGTGACCCACAATTTGCTCCTATTCTTCTATCCTTCTTTGAAGCCACCTCATACATCTCTTTGAGAGAGGTGCCCTTCTCTATGGTCCCACTCCTGGTGCCCTCTGGGAGGACTCGTTTCTGACCCAAGTCCCATCAGGAACCTCAGGAGGCCAGTGCTGTGCCATGGATGAGGGCAGAAAGGAGAAGATGGCTGTTTTCCTTTTTCATCTGGACCTTGAGGCAGCCCTGGATGCAATCCTCCTGAAAACAGACCTATCTGCTTCCTCTGCTTCACTCTCAGGATAACCCTGACCTTGGAATCATGCTCGGAAATCAACCTTGCTTGCTGGCCTGTCTCTGTCTCTTCCATCTGTCTCCAGCAGTGTGCCAATTGCTGTCCAGGCATTGTCTCATCCTTGCAAGAAGCCTGTAAGATTGACAGATGAAGATGGGGATTCAGAATATCATCCTCTCTCCTCTTCTATCTCCTATAAATAAATACTTGGGGTATCACCACCCTCAGATGCCCCCATTAAGACGAGTCTAAAACATATTGCAAGTGGTAGCAATGGTTATTATTTTTTAAAGACTTTTTTGATGTGAACCATTTTTAAAGTCTTTATTGAATTTGTTACAATATTGCTTCTGTTTTATGTGTTGTTTTTTTGGTGGCGAGGCATGTGGGACCTTAGCTCCCTGACCAGGGATTGAACTCACATCCCCTGCACTGGAAGGTGAAGTTTTAACCACTGGCCCGCCAGGGAAGTCACAGCAATAATTATTATTATCATTCCATTCTAAGTCAAGGTCAAAGTTTATGCTGATTCAACAGTCTGCAGAAATATGCAGAGTAGGAACTGAACTACAGAAATCAGAGTACCAGGGAGA
Organism: Mesoplodon mirus; assembly: GCF_964341445.2. NCBI lineage: Eukaryota > Metazoa > Chordata > Mammalia > Artiodactyla > Ziphiidae > Mesoplodon > Mesoplodon mirus. The sequence continues at coordinate 51,418,667 of NC_138987.1, forward strand.
GAATGGGGGTAGGGAGTTAGAAGACTAAGGAAGACAGTTTTGAAAACCGAAATCTGGTCATTATAAAAAATAATGTATAAGGGGGGAATCTAAGAGAATTTACGTATCATCTCTTTTATTAGTTCTCTTTGTTTTTAATTTATTAGATGGCATAAGATACTTCTCTCACACTTTCCCCCAAAATCCCTGTCTTGATCCCTTCTTTAAAAAATAAAAGGACAAGTAATGCCATCTTCTAGATGAAGAGCAAGACTTTCTCTTCTCTTTCCCCTACATTCCATTTCCTTAATTCATCTTTCTATCTCCAAGTACAGGTGGGAAATAATTGAGGAACAATTTTGGGGGGAATGAAATTTTGATCCCTGTCTACAAGAAATCTCTAGAGATTACTTTCAAACTAAAATCGATTTCATACCCAGTAGAAAGCTTTCATTTCATGAAATGAAAAGTTAAATGATAACAGTCTAAGAACATCTTTCCAAAAGAAGGCACCCTAAGTACACTTGCCCAATTACTACCAAGAAATATTCTCTTCTTTTTTTTTTAACTTTTTTAAAAAAAATTGAAGTGTAGTTGATTTACAATGTTGTGTCAGTTTCAGGTGTACAGAAAAGTGATTCAGATATATATATAGAGAGAGATACAGATATAGGTGTTCTTTTTCAGGTTCTTTTCCATCATAGGTTATTACAAGGTAATGAATATAGTTCCCTGTGCTACACAGTAGGTCATTATTGTGTATCTATTTTATATAGATAATAGTATCTGTTAATCCTAAACTCCTCCTTAAACCAAGAAATAAGAGAGAGAATTTCTCTATTGATCATGCTCTGTGTTTTTTATCCAGGGCTAGTGAAAGATTCTCTGGTTACCATTGCCAAGCATAATTTTTTTGTGGCAGATGTCAGTTATATTTTAGTAAAAGACTAAATTTATTTACAATTCTCTTGCAAGAGTCTTTCAAGTAACATAGAAAGAACAAGATATTATCAGTGGGGGAAAAAAACAAAAACAAATGCACTTTAATAAAATGCAATCGTTCACAAGTATTAATACCGATCCATTTCCTACTAATATTTTAGATCAAAATGTTCCAAATTCATTCGGCTCCAATGCTTTGGGTTTTCTGAATTTCCAAAATTACATGTCTATTTGCTGCTGAAATCTGAAAAACCAGGAGAGGCGAGACCAACAAGAACTTTGCATACACACCAATAGAAAGGGATGATATTGCATCATTTTCTTCTTATATATTTATTTCTTATTAGTGGTTTAAAGTGATCCATAGATCAAGAAATTAATAGACATTGAAAACTTTCCTGGTTACCACCACTCACATACTCGCCTTTCCTTTAAGGTCTATTCTGCCTTAATCAGAATTTTTAGCAAAGAGGGGAGTGGAATGGACATGGAAACTCCTAAAGTGTTCATGCACACTATTATCAGCACACCTCTATTAGCTGCCTATATAGAAATCTTGGAAAAAATTAAGTTTTTTATATTGAGATAGCAGATTGAAATCTTAAATTAATATTTTGTTTATTATTTTTTCATATCCAAGTTTTAAAAAAATATTCTTTAAGTATAGGACTGTTAATTAGTGATCATTTCATTACTAGAAATAAAAATATGGATTCAGCTTAAAGGCTTCTTCATTATTTAGTGTATTTCTTCTTCACGTGCTACTTACGAACTTTAATTTGGTACCTCTATCCAAAAGCCAAGAGCAGATGAGACACCTAAAAATATCTTCATTTGCAACTGTTTTCCTTCTTTATGAGAAAGAGTCATCCCACCTGATTTTGCCTTGACAACAAGGAAATAACTAATGACAATTTGGGAATTAATTCACTGTTCATCTCGCAAGCTAGTATGTCAGGCCCTCCATCGTTTGGTTCAAATTGATGTTAAATTGCAAGAGGGCAGGACAGGAGTCTTTGGCATTTTTCCATTCCATATAGTTGCTAGCAGAGATGATTAATAAAGCTCCCTTGATGTGAATTAAGGAACTCGGTTAAGTGAATTAGATCCTATTTACTTTGTCTTCTTACACAAATATGCTGTTATAAGGTTCTTTTTTTTTTTAAGTAGTGGAACAAAATATAACTAAATTATCCCATATTTATAAAATATGGATCACTTCCTTCCTCTAAAAATTTAAGACCAGGTCTCCAGAAAGAAAGACAGAAACATGTATTGATGCACATCAAATCTACATTGGTTTCTTATTATCACATTAAAGGGACAATCTAAGGATATAAGTTATGACTTAATTTTGATTTTGTTTGCATACCACTACCTAATGTACATAAAACAACCATCACAGAACAAAACGGATACACCCAACAGCTGGCTGCATTTAAATGATTTTAAAATAAGTGCTTATGAAAAGTCAATTTTTGGTGTTTAGCTGCTTAGGAATGAAACAAATCACAGATATGTTTTCATGTTGATTTTCTCTGGCAGGACTGGGAATTCCCACATTTCATGGGAGACGTCGATGTAAATCTTCCCGGTTTGCACACACCTCACATGCAGTTCAAGATTCCTTTCTTCCAGAAGATCTTCAAGGAGGAATATCGTATTCACATAACAGGTATAATTTTGAACACAATTTGCTTGTCTCCTAGTTAGAGTCATGCTAGCTGCTATAAAAGGCAAAGCAAATGGTAACATTTTAGAGGCATACAGGAATATGGTTTTATTTTACTCACGTAACAGTGCAAGGCAGTTTCAGATCAGCAGGGGGCTGTGGACCATCATTCTGGGACTTAGATTCCTGGTGACTTTAACAATTTCAACTTCAACATCCAGTGGGCAAATGGGAATAATGAGAATGGGGAAAATGACTAAGAGGGTTTGCCTGTTTCTTAACCTCCTGGCCTGGAAATAAAACATGTCACCTCCACGCACATTCCATGGGGAATAACTAGTGAGATAGCCCCATGCAGAGTTGAGGAGAGCAGAGAGATATGGTCCCCCATTGGGCAGCCACTTGTGATGTCAGGTCTCATGTTCTAACCTAGGAGTATCAGAGATGAGTCATATCTTTGTTATGGATTTTTTGCTATCTCTGCCACACTCCATAGACCACTACACCTTGGTTTTGTTCATTAGGTGGGTTTCTTTTTCACAATATACAGCTCAGTATATTTTTTCATTATGAATACTCTTTATGCTTTGTTCTTCATTTGCTTCTGAGATCAAAACAGTGGTACCCTAGGGCTTCCCTGGTGGCGCAGTGGTTGAGAGTCCGCCTGCCGATGTCGGGGACACAGGTTCGTGCCCCGGTCCGGGAGGATCCCATGTGTCGCGGAGCAGCTGGGCCCATGAGCCATGGCCACTGAGCCTGTGCATCCGGAGCCTGTGCTCCGCAACGGGAGAGGCCACAACAGTGAGAGGCCCATGTACCGCAAAAAACAAAAACAAAAACAAAAGCCAAAAAAAACAGTGGTACCCTAGAGCTCCAATCAGACCATGTGCCTTTAGGGAGTTGGGCCGCTTCTCATTTGACTGAGTAAAACTTATTGCTGTGGCAGGGCTCATGTTTGTCTCAGGCGATTCTCTTGTGGATCCTCAGATTATTCCATTTTCAGATGTGTCCTGCTCTTGAAATAGCTCGAATATGACTTATTATAATTTTGTTTCATGACAACTCAGTCATTTTCATCTAAACAAGGCTTCCCAGAGCTTCGTTTTATACCTCTTTTTCTCTTTATAACAAGAAGCTGTCAGCTGAATGTTCACAAAGAGAGAATGGCATTAGTTCTCAAGCTGTTCAAATGCAGGTAATGAATGTGTGTGTGTTTTAAGGACAATGGCCTAAGATCCCACACCTGCTATAATAAAAACTGCTGAAGAAATCTGTGCTTACACGACCGTCTGTGCTGCCGAATAAAAATAGCCTGAGCACAGAAAACGTGAACATCTGAGTACTGCAAAAAAACCTTTGCTCAACTTGAAGCCTGTTTTTTGCTTTGAGCATGAGGCAACCTTCCTAAATTGGAGAATGAGCTCATGAATAGGGAAGATGCAGCAGGTTTCTTTTCCTATTCAAAATGAATGAGGCTCTTCCATTAAATTCACTGGGTAAATCAATCAATTTGAGTTCAGGTCACATAGTGTGGTTTCAGAGTCCCCACTTAATCTCGGCAGCATGCTACCCTCTCGGACTTCTAAAACAGCTATGACACACGTGGTATCATCATATCCCTTTGGGTGGGCTTTTGACGGGACCATCTGTTCTTGCTATCAGCTCTTGTCTCAGACCATCATGGCACTAATATTGTCTCTGACTGAATATCAGAAGCCCTATCAAAAATATACTGTTTGAGTGCAGAATATCAGGTTTAAAAAAGGGGGTAATGGAGGAAGATTCAGAAAATCCACTGGCCAGAAAGATAAATTAAGCTGTTAAAATATATTTAATTTCGGGCACTTTTGCATAGCTTTGTCGTATATGCTGTCATTTATAGACAGGGGCAGGGGTAGGTTTTGTGGTTCCCAAAGCTTACACAATTTGGAATGCTTTACTTAAGAATATGAATACAAAATTACAACTAAAACTTGTATTCAGTGTCTGGGAAGGGAGCCAGGCATACAGGAATCTCTGATGATTCAGCATCATTACTTTCAAGGTAAAGCCTCCTGTGCCTTTGAACTAAAACATTCATCCCACCAAGTATTATTTTCTAAAAATGTAAAAGGAGGAAAGGCTAGCTAAGTTTTTGCAATAGAGACTTCACATTAATAAAGTTTTCCAGAAGATGGAAATATATTATAATTAAGGCTTTGTGGTAGTATTTGCCAAATTATGCTGATTATCATATCATCCAGGAATTTTATAAATATACAGATTGTTGGGCCCCATTCCTAGTGGTCCCAACCCAGTAGGTCTGGGCAAAGGCCAAGGAATGGGACTTTTGTAAAGCTGCCCTGGGTGATGCTGACCATTGAGAACTGCTCCTTTCTGATTGAGAAGACACAGGTGAGGTCAGACTGTCTCCCTGAAAAGAGCCATGCAAATGATTGGGTATCTGGACCTACTAGGAAGGCTTTCGAGGATTCCGGGGCTTAAAGTCAAAATAAGATAGGATACATGTGGGGTTTGGGGTGAAGGGCTCCACCATAAACTTTTTTTTTTTTTTTTTGCGGTACATGGGCCTCTCACCGCTGTGGCCTCTCCCGTTGCGGAGCACAGGCTCCGGACGTGCAGGCTCAACAGCCATAGCTCGCTGGCCCAGCCACTCCGCGGCATGTGGGATCTTCCCGGACCGGGGCACGAACCCGTGTCTCCTGCATCGGCAGGCGGACGCCCAACCACTGCGCCACCAGGGAAGCCCCACCATTAACTATTTAAATCCAGTTTGTGGTAAGATGGTCATGTACTTCCCCAGATCCAAGATAAAAATTTCTAGGAAAAGGGTGACAGGTTTAGAGGCTGAAAAAAGAACTTTCCCCTCTTGTTTTGTTCTGTTGCTCTCTTTGTTCTGTGAGTTGGTGAAGAGGTTGCTGAAGCCACTCTGGAGTATCACCCATCTCCCCTGAAAGGTCTTTGACTTTATCTGATGTTATAAGATAGTTGTTTCTGGGCAAACCCAGGTAAAACCCCCAAAACACAGTGCTACGTGTTGTATTTTAACATGCTCAATAGTTAGTAGCCCACAAATTTCCAAGTGAACCACAAACGCTAGCTTGATAAGTTCCTTCAAGTTCTGCTTCTTTTGGTAAAGAGACCCTAATGCTTTCCTTGTTCAGCAAATCACCCCTGGGAGTATTAAGTGTGAAACCCTCTATATCCGTCTATGTTTCTCAAACTTTATGTGTATGAGAATCACCTGGAGAGCTTGTATAAAAGATCTATCAGCCACACACCCAGAGTCAGATGCCTGAGGTAGGAGGTGGAGCCCAGAATCTGCCATCCTCTTAAGCACCACCACTGATGCCTATGCAGGCAGTCAGAGAACCACACTTTGAGAAACACTGCTACTGAGAAACATTTTCTATAGTTAGAATTCCTCTCATCTCAGCTTTTATTTATTTTCTATGCACTTCTTAAAACAAAAGCCAAGGGGCAGAATGTAAATTCAATAGAAATGGGGTAGCCAATGAGAAAGGCACATGGTAGCAGCCTGGCAGGAGCTAGAAAGTTCAGAGCTGGGGCCAACAGAGGAGGTCCCAAAGCAGAGCATGACCGGGGAAAGGTCCAGAAGAAGCTGGAGCCAGGGCTAGGAAGGAATCCTTCAGACCTTCAGATAGCTCTGTCTATTGCTTTCTCTGTCTGTGTTTGTTTTGCAGCAGAAGAGCCTAGACAAGGATGGCTGGGGTTCTCCCAGGGTCAAGGATGGCCTCAACTATTATTTCTCTGTGATCTAGAAAAGATGTTCAGTGCATGCTGAGGCAATGGAATGTAAAGACTTGGTGCATAGGTTCCAGCCCTGCTACTAACTGGTGGCAGGGCCCTTGTCAAGCTCTTTAACCTCTTAGAGGTTCAGTTTTCTCATCTGTTAAATGGGGACAGTAATGGTACTTATCCCATAGGATTGCAGTGAGAATGAAATTAATTAATATGTACAAGGCACTTAAAACACTGCCTGCCATGAAGTAAGCACTCAATAAACTCTCAGTATTTTTACCTAAAGCTTTTCCTTTCATCCCTCCAGAATCTGGCTTTCCTATTTAATTCACAAACATTAGGTAGCCTGAGAGAGGGCTCTCAAATTATTTTTCCACTATTCTGAGTTCTTTCCTGTTATTTACTGTTCTGAGTCCTCAAGAAACAGAAATCTAAGAATAAAAAAAAAATCTCTCTCCCAATGATATGCTCTGTATGTAGAGGGTTATCTGACACTGATGAGTTCCCATTGACATTTTAAAAGCCTTTAGGATTTGAGTATTTTTTAATCCTGATTCCTGGCTAGTTTTATTTATGAATGTCAGAAATAACTTGAATTGTTGCATCTGTTTAGCTCATCCGGATCCCCCTTGACAGATGGTTTGCTGCAGTATGTATGAGCTTTCAGTTTATAAGCTGGGCTACAGCTTATAAAAAATAAATCATCTCTATCCAAGGGTGTGTTAAAATATTTTTTTCTGGGAATTTTGACTTCAGTAATAAAGGGGATAAATGGTTAGTGATTCGGTCATGGTGCTTTTAGCCCAAGTCCATTGTTCTTCTCCTAAAAGTAAGTGCTAAATGCAACTGTGTAAATATCTCTTTTGCCCTCTTCCCTTTTACCTATAAGGTGAGTGCAAAGATGGATTCAAAATGTGATGTACTAAGTCTCAAGAGAGGAATGGCCTCTCAATTTAGTCTTGGAAGCTCCTATGAGTCCTATTAATGCCAATCCCGGTGGAAGCTCTGCCATCTGTCATCCCAGCCAGACAAAGGAAGTGTCCCATTGGTGGCCATCATCTGAGTAAATTAGGAGAGGGTTGGGGGAAAGGCCAGAAGGAAGGCCTGTGCATCTGTGAGGAGAGAATTCACACTGCTGGCACGATGATACCCATGGGAAGCCTTTCGGCAAAAATGGAAAATGTAGAAGTAAACAAGCCTCTGTAGGTCTGTGTTCTATTTCAGTTTCCTGAGATGCGTGAGGGCACAGGTGCTTTACAATGGTGAGAATGTGGAAAATAATGCTGAAACCCCCTTCATTTTATTTCCATAGGTGCCTGATTTCTGGCAAATGAGCTCCCAAAGATTGTTTTTTAAAAGAGCTCTCCTGTGTCAAATATATCATGGAAAGTGCTGGCGAGGGCAGGCCAGTGGTCCATCCAGCAGAATATTCTGTCTGGCAAAATTAGCAAGGGACTTGTTGTAGGGAAATACAATTCATCCCCTTCACCATGACAGTCCCCAGTGATCGTGAATTTATCCAAAGTACACAAGGATCTCTTGCTATTCTCTCAGTTCTGAATTTTTCTAAATCTTTCCTGCAGCAATTTCCATTTTCAACACATTTGTGAAGCTCTAGGAGTTTACTATGTAAGTAAACTATGTTTACTTCTACATAAAGCAGCAATCCCTTTTATTTGTCCCAAACTCATCTTCTTCAAGGCCATGGTTGCTTTACCCACTGCCTGTCAGTCCTTGCTGTCCCTAAGCTGGTCTGTCCTGTCCAGGCTGAGGTGTTCTGGGTTCACTTATGCATAGATGAGGATTTTTGTAATAAAACTCAAGTGATTTTCAGGAATTTGTCTTTACATCCAGAAGAAAGACTGGAAATATATAATTAATCATAATCTTTGAGACAAATATTTTGTTTTTCCCAATTTTCCAGATTTTATCTTATTTTTATCTTAATTTTATTTTATTTTAGCAGTATCCTGGAATTCACCAGATCATGGCGACACGTGTATTTGACTTGAAAGACTAGAACTTCACTCCTCGAAATTTTTCTGGACACAGTATCTCAGACATTTACCTAATGATTAGTGGACATTTTCTGAGTTAACCTGTGTCTAAAACTAAGCTAAGATCTAGGGAATACAGAAATGAGTGGCACAGTTCCCAATCTCAAGAAAGTCAGAGTTTGAGGGTCATCTAATTCAGTATAACTGCATGGCCTTTTCTTTCACATTTTATCACCACAAGTTTCTACCTTTATTCATCATATTGTATTATGTCCTAAAGGAGTAGTCTCCCACTTACTGAAATGACAATGACAAGAGAGGTACTTTGAGAAGCTGTATTCATTTGCTTTTAAGTCTTAAGGAGATTTTTTTTTTTTTTTTTTGCGGTACGCAGGCCTCTCACTGTTGTGGCCTCTCCCTTTGCGGGGCACAGGCTCCGGACGTGCAGACTCAGCAGCCATGGCTCACAGCCCCAGCCGCTCCATGGCATGTGGGATCTTCCCGGACCGGGGCACGAACCCGTGTCCCCTGCATCGGCAGGCGGACTCTCAACCACTGCGCCACCAGGGAAGCCCTTAAGGAGATAATTTATTAACTCAAGTAACTCTCATTAGTTCGTCAATTATTTAGTAATTATCTTCAATTTGCTAAATGGTCTCCTCATGGCTCAAGCACTTAATGTGGTTTCTAGATATCCCTAAAATACCTAGGGGGACTTAAAGAGATGCTAACTCAGTGAACACTGTTTTCACTGATCATGTCTGGAATGAGAAGACATTGAATACGGCCAAGAAGCCTGTTACACTAAACTGTTATTTATTTAATTATCCGAACGTCGTCTTCTTCAAGGCCATGGTTTCCTGCTATCCCATAATGGATACTAAATGGCTCTGTGGAGTATGACCACTGGACACAGGAGTCTGGCTTAGTGGTGACACCCACTTGGTATAGAGGGTGCTCACAGCACAGCTCAACCTCAATGCTGACTGGCAACCCTACTGAGTAAAAGATTTTTCAAAATACTATAATTGCATATTTGAATCATGAAAGGTTCATTATATGGTGGAAATATCAGCACTTATAGCTTTTTCCCTTAGTTGAAAAAATAGCACTTTCCCCCAAACTGTTGTCATTTCCTATGCTGAGTGAGGGTGATATTTAATGAAGAATTCTTTTAAAATTAACTAGCCCAGGATTCTATAAACTCCCACAAAGTAAAATGATAAAACTACCACTGTAATATCTTTTTTTTTTTTTTTTTTTTTTGCATTACGTGGGCTTCTCACTGCTGTGGCCTCTCCCGTTGCGGAGCACAGGCTCTGGACGTGCAGGCCCAACAGCCATGGCTCACGGGCCTAGCCGCTCCGCGGCATGTGGGATCTTCCCAGACCGGGGCACGAACCCGTGTCCCCTGCATCGGCAGGCGGACTCTCAACCACTGCGCCACCAGGGAAGCCCCTGTAATATCATTTTTGACAATCAGTAAGATTCATTAAAAGCACAAAACACAAAAAAGAGGTAATGCCACCAACACCATGCAGGGATTTCTCATTAAAAGAGACAGTGAGGTATTTTGAGAAGGAGATTAATAGAAATAATGTATGGATTATTACCCTTCCTCCTTGCTGATTTACATTATGCTATGTAGTTGAAACCACAGGGGAAAATGCAAAATCTCTCATGTGATAAATGCCGAAATACCAAACCTCTCGTTATGGTTGATTGTCAGTTTACAACAACACACATGGAAAAATGACAGTAGAAGCACTTCTAGTCTTTTCTTTTTTGTGTCTTATATCTTGTCATGTGTGTCATTTCAGGGACTCAAATTTATCTTTTTATGGTAAACTGCGTTTCTCAGAATATACAATCTTTTTTTAAGGAAAGCTTTCTCCATCTGAAAATTGTGTATTGCATCTGTTTTGCTCTAATGGTGAGAATTTTCTGGCCCATCATAAAACACTGAGGTTTAGGTGATGTTTATTTCACAGAATCATCAAAGAGACTTTCAGGACAGGGAAGAAATCTTAAGGATCATATAGCTCAACTCCTTCACTTTATAGACAAGAACACTAAGGTTGACTTGTCCCACCTGATTTTGCTTTCTAGTTTGCTGCACCTCATAAAACTGGTTTTTGTAAAGAGGAGAGAGTATTACCAAAGTAATAAAACACTGTATAGGAAAATGGAATAATGGATGATAGAGAAAGATGAACATCCTTCCTTGTACAAATGGATAAATGGACCAGAAGTTATGTCAGGTGGGCAGGAAACAAACAAAAAGTAAGAAGAGCCATTTCTTCTATATTTTCAGCTGTTCCAAGTTTCGACTGAGTGGCTACAGCAGTCGGGGGAAGGACAATGCTACCTTCACAGAGGAGAAAAGGAAATAAATCAATAGGGATCCTGCTTCAGTTGATTCTCTCCTCTCTGCACTTCCCCACCCCCCAACACGATCTGTCTGCAGGGGAGGGAAGAATCTATCTGCTTCCAAATTTGTGTGTATAAAAGACCTTGTCTCTGGACTAATACTACTGCAAGCTGTAGACAAATTACAATTGCTAAGGATTTTTAACAAGTTAAATATGGTGATTCACAAAGCATATTTACATATAGCTATACACTGGATCCTCTTGGATAATTAGTCCAGTGATATCTACCCAGTAATGTCAGTGCTCAGTAATTTATTCTGTTTTATCCAAACTGAAACATTTAGGATATATCTTTGTTACAAATCCTTACACACTCTTCTCTCTCTCTTTTCCATCACTAAGATCTCGTATGAACTGGATGGAAGAAATAGAAGGAAGAAATGGCAGAAATAACGCTACCCTACGTTTTTGGCAAACAATACATTTCAGAGAACTTTTAAATATAACCTCTCATTTTATCCTCACAATGATCCTTTGAAGTGGTTATGTTGGTATTATTCTCCATTTCATAGAACAAAAAATTGAATAGTTAATAAGTAGAAGGATTTGGGGGAAGAGGACAGAATCATAGAACTGGGAGGCATCTAGTTCTGTTTCCTCAATTTGAAAATAAAATTGCTGAGATCTGGAGAGGTTAAACAAGTTACCCAAGGTTGCATTATTTAAGATGAGTATTAGATCTCCATCTGCTGGTGTCCAGCCTGCAGTTTTTGTCACTATGGTACTCTCTCTCACAAATCAGTAAAGATGTGTTAGAGCAGGGTGATGGTATCCATGTCAGGCAACACATTCTTAATGTGTGTCTCCTTCATCCTATCTAAATATTCAGACACCAGGTCATGTGAGAAACAACATAACGTGACCCTTTTGTGTGACAGTTTAGTGGTCAAACTGACCCAGCACCATTCAACTTGGGTAGAGAAAATAATTTGAAAAAATGGAAAAAAGCTCCTTCTATCCTCAGGGTTCTTTCAGTTTGATCGCTGTACATTCACTACCACTTTTATTCTCTGATTTTATTTTTTTTCCTTTGACTATTAAACATTCCCTGAGCATCTTCTCCCCACCAGGAAAGCACCCTTCTCCAAACTCCATGAGCATTCTTCTTTTTCCTCGCTGATTCCGTGATGCTGCTTATGTTCAGTTTCTGGCTTCATTACCCTGGAAACAGGACCCTTTATGAAGGACTGCTCTGTTCATGAGTTTATAAAAGTGACCAAGAGAGGTTACATATTTTTACAAGGGACCTTTATGAGTCAAGAAGGTGATGGTCAGTCACACAAGTCCAAGGACCTCTTCCCCTCACCATCCAGTCTGGCTTCATAACCCATGTAGTTTACAACAAGGGAATAAGTATGGATCTTCTACAACAAAGAAGCATCCAAAACCCCTCTCCCAACTGCTTGTATCACAGAAGCTACAAATTAGTGCCTCCGAGATACTGAATGATAATCCCTGAACTTTTATATATCACCTGTCTCTCATTCTGGTTGGCCTTTTTTTCCTATGATATTCTCCATTCTTCCCCTTTTCTCTCCCCTCGGGCCCTCTCTTCCACGTTACCTGATCTTTTTCTGTATGTTATTCTATCTGCAGCATAATAAAAGCATATACTAGAAAGAAACATAACATTTTCCAAACTGTTCCCTGTCTTGCTTTTCTTTCTGGGACCACATGAATTGCTATTTCCTTCAAAATCTTTCCTGCAGAAATTAGCCCTCAGTTTTTATTCCATTTTCTCAACATCTGCAGCATTAATGGTTTGTATCACTCCTTTGGCACCTCTTAAATGTGGCCTCTTATTATTTATCTGTTGATGTCTCTATCCTATTTCCCCCATAAGATGATAAGTTCCTTCCTAGAAGGCAGTAGCATATGTCTTCAGCATCTACTAAGGTACCCTCCACAGAGTCTGTTCTGAGCACAATAAATGTTTGGTAATGATGCTCAGCTTGGTATTTGAATTTCTCTGGCTTGAGCTTTCTTAATTTGTTTTATGGTTGATTCTGTTTTTGTTTTGAAGATTCAAGAGGGCAGGAGTGGTTTGAACTTAACAGTACCAGATGTTATAAACATTTTATCATATCTGGAAACGTTTCCAATGTTCTATCTTACTTTGCAGTTTGGGTGTGCCAAATAAATCATTCAGGCAAGAGCTTCCATTACAAATATTATAAACCCTATATAGTTGAATGATTTCAGGACAGGCAGAGTTATAATTTCCCTTCATATGATTTATATAAATTCTCTTCATAGAGAAGAAGTTGCACCTTCCCATGCAAATGAAGACATTATCATGACTTAGGCAAGGCTTTAATGATAATAATAGTAACAACTACTGAGTTCCTATTATGTACCAGGCATTGTGCTTAGTATCTAATAATCTCATGAAATGCTAACAGCTTAATAAGTACTGTTATTTTCTGCTTGTAAAGAAATTGGAGTTTAGAGAATTTAAACAACTAACCCAAGGTCACATAGCTAGTAGGTTTGGGAGCTAGCCCCGGATTAAAGTTCTTCAACCTTGCATATAATAGGAGATTGAAAATGTGTAATGATGATGATAAAATAATTTCTTAAACTCCTTACCAAGTTATATTTTTATAGAGCTATGTGTTCTTTTGGAGTACATATTAAAAAATACATTTTTACCAATCTTAGTTTAAGAAGTTTGCCCAAGATCCTATCTCTCATGTGAAGCAGTAACTTAATAATATTCACTATCACTATTTTTAAATACAAAATAAAATAATTTTGACATAACACATATAATTATAACTAAAACTTTTAGAACCTGTTATATATATCACCTAATTTTGCAAAAATATGAGCTGAGTATTACTATATTATTATGATACACTAAAACTTGGAATAAATTATAATAAAAATTATAATGGAATCTAGTATCCCTTGAAATTTTTTCAACATTCTTTCCATTTAAAGATGCAAAGATTTCACTAGGTAGTATATCTCTAAACAATACCTTATTTATGTAAGAGTTTTAAATACTACAAAGAAGTCATAATAATTACAGTCTCTCCAAATCATGTCTTCTACAACTTTGGTTATATTTATATGTCTGATAAATGGATTCTGTTCAATGAGAGTTTGATGCAATTAATTTTAAAGTCTTGAAATGAATGCTCAAGGATTATTGATCTGAATCACATCAACTAATGGTTTAATCAACAGGTCACCTACAAAGAGCAATGTGAATTCAATTGTTATACTGCTGTGCTTGCACTGCAAAATGATTTATTTCTTTCCCTGGTTTAATTATAAAACTATAAGGGATAGTCAATCATACATTGGACTTTTCTTAAGAATTTCATCAGAACTTTGTTTTTAAACCTTAATTAAATTGTTCTATAGAATAACCTACATGGAACCAAATTTGAGTTTAACTGTGGTGCCTTATAAACCAGGAGACTTAATCTAGAAAGTGTAAATATCATAAATTACTGGCTCTTGGATCTATAGTTACATTTTCACATGCCTAGAATCCATTTAGGATGTTCCCATCGCCAATTCACTTAATGGTAGCATAACACTCTCAAAAAATTTTAGCAGGTCTAAAATATTAACAATTTATGCTATAATACCAGTATCTCCATTTGGTAGGAGAAAACTCTACTGCAGTCTTATAGGTCTTTGACTAATATGCAGTATTTCTTTTTTAATGCAGGTAAATGGTTTAACTATGGGATTATCTTTCTCGTCTTGATTTTGGATCTTAATATGTGGAAGAATCAGATATTTTATAAGCCTCATGAATATGGACAGTATATTGGCCCAGGGCAGAAGATATATACAGTGAAAGACTCAGAGAGTCTAAAGGATTTGAACAGAACCAAGCTATCCTGGGAATGGAGGTCCAATCACACCAACCCTCAGACTAATAAAACCTATGTTGAGGGAGACATGTTCCTACACAGCAGGTTCATAGGGGCAAGACTTGATGTCAAGTGTCTGGCTTTTGTGCCAAGTCTGATAGCTTTTGTGTGGTTTGGATTCTTCATTTGGTTCTTTGGACGGTTTTTGAAAAATGAGCAAGGCATGGAGAATCAAGACAATACTTACACACGCATGAAAAGAAAATCCCCATCAGAACAAAGCAAGGACATGGGAATCACGCGAGAAAACACCCAGGCCTCAGTGGAAGACCCGTTGAATGACCCCCCTTTGGTGTGCATCAGATCTGACTTCAATGAGATCGTCTACAAGTCTTCCCACCTAACGTCGGAGAACTTGAGCTCGCACTTAAATGAATCGACCAGCGCCACAGGGGGCGACCCAGATCCAACGACTTCTAAAAGTACACCGACGAACTAGACCGCTTATTGGGGGATAGCACAAAGAGCAACCCTGGGTGTAACTTTCAAAAGTTAGTTTTTCCTTTTGTAAATGTTAAGGTTTACGTAGCGTTAGGTAAAGAAATACAAACGATGCCACAACGGTGCTCAACCTGCTTTTTCTAGGACTCATTGTTTTCTATTTGTATTATGATACCTGTGCCTACAGTATATCTAACAGTCCTCTAGAGATTGCTTTTTCACAGTTGCGCAAGCTACTTACTGACTTTACAGCCTAGTAGATTAGCTGGTTACCCATGTATCTGATGTTCAACCATAGTGGTGCCTTGAGACATTAAACTTTTTAACTGTACCAGAAACGAAGTGTGGAACAGTTCTCTAACCTTCTTCACATGGGTTTTTTTTTAATACAATTATTTTGATCTCCACTTGATGTCTGAGCAGGAAACAGATATAGCCGAGATGTGGCTCAGGAAGTATGTCTCAGTTTCTTATTCAGCAGCGGAGTTGGTGACTTTGACAGCTGGACTGCAGAGAAGCATTGTGATTACCTTTGAATTTTTATTGGCTGTCTGCCAAACACAAATACAGATGCAGAATTCAGTAATAGGAGAGTGATAATCCATCATGGGTCACTACTTGTGAAATGTGACTTTCTCCAACCAGTAATTGCAATTAGATAATAATACCTAATTATGTTTTCCCAATTAAGGTAAATTGCTACTTGATTAAAAATCCTGCCCTTCACCTTTGGGAACAAAGGTTAAGATGCACAGTTAGGTGAACTCTCAAATATATTGGCATTTACACAAAGCCCTAGAAAACCAAGAAACTGAAGTTTTAATCATGTGAGGGTTGCACAGCCTACCATTCACAATATTTGTACATCTTTCTGTAAATATGGTTGTTGACAGTGAAAAATGAAAAACATATGCCAACCCTGAGCAAGGGAGCTCCTCTAAAAAATCATGCTGTGGAACTTTGTAATGTAGAAAAAAGGATGTGCATGAAAGAGTCTGTTTACTGGCTTGTTTTGTGTGTGTGTGTGTGTGTTGTTTTTGTTTTGTTTTTTTAAGAACTAAACGTCGCACATTAATAAATCAGAATTATACATCAGTAATGATGTGATGTAGTTTTTTGTTTATACTAGAAGAGATCAATTGTATCTTAGTTTAACAACAGCTCATTTTTTTTAAACTCAAAGCCAAGCAGGCTAAGAAATGGAATGCTCCCAACTTGCTTTAATTTTGTTCCATGAATTGTGGTTACACGTTCCTTGAGGGGGTTGGGGAAGATCACTTTTAAGGCAAAATTATTTTCCTGTCACATACTGACATAGCTGTATTTTGTCTTTATGATTTTTTAAAACCTCTCTTGTTTTGATCTATCTGCTTTTAAGCTTGCAGCATGTTAAATTTAGCATACATAATAGAACTGTGCATTTATCTGTCACTTGAGAGTCAGCTTTAATAAACATCTTTCTATGATTGTTTACTAAGCAATTGGAACCATACCCCTGCTGCTTATTTTACCTTTAATAGCCACACATGGGGTACTTAGAATCATAAGTATC
The DNA here is from genome assembly GCF_964341445.2 of Mesoplodon mirus. Lineage (NCBI taxonomy): Eukaryota > Metazoa > Chordata > Mammalia > Artiodactyla > Ziphiidae > Mesoplodon > Mesoplodon mirus. Next base: position 51,435,337 of record NC_138987.1, read on the forward strand.
TCTGACACTAAAATTGCAGAGATCAAACTCACTATAGTAACCCACTGACTGTTCTGTCCAAAGAAACTTATGATGTTATCCCTGACATGTAGGAACATTGGCGATGACCAAATTTGCATAGTGGACCATTCAACTTTTGGCTCTGAGACAAGTAAATTATGCCACTTAGGACTATATTTTTATTTATTCTGAAAGTCATTGTCTTGTAGAATGAAGAAGAAAGTTGATTTAGAAAGTGGGTGTTATTATCAGTATGTGGTCCTTATGAAAATATTATTTGAGAATCTTTATGTGGCTTTTAAGGAAAAAGTGCTTCAATGAAAGAATCTAGTCAGCAGAAGTAAGATAGAAAACAAACCAACCAACCAATCTTAGAGCACTACACTTATACATTTCAAAGGATTGACTAAAGAAACTGGCTATCAGCTGATATGAATATTTGTCTTTAAAGTTTCCATGAGTTTAGTATCAAATAGAATAATATCCAAGGATGATACTTTAATAGTCAAACAAGATTCAATCCTTCAAAGGCTTCCAATATTCAATTGTATAGACCAATCTTGACCTTTTTATCTGCGTGTGGGTCTCCCTCCTTCTTTTGCTACCTCTTTTCTGTATTGCACATTCCACTTGCACCTATTCCAACTAAAGATTAGAAAATGAAATAAAATCTAAGTCAAAATCTCACCCATCCATGTTTAGTCTCAGATCCTGAGTCATATGTCACTGGACTATGACTCTGCAGAGCTTTATGAATACCAAAACTTTTGGACTATGGAGGACACTTAAATAATGTGTAGCAAATTCAGAAACATTTTAAAAATTCAGAAAAATGGTGAGTTTAAAAGGAGGCTTAAAAAATTACTAACCAAAATTCTAAAGAAAGCATAGCAAATATGATGCCTTAATTGAAGTGATGCTTAAAGACTATAAACACTTATATATCTACTGTTCAGTAATTATAGTATTTTCTTTCATGCAGTTCAGAATTTGTACTTATTTGACACAATTTTAGTATCCTGCATCATAGAGAACTTCACTAGTAGTATAAATTGAAAATTAAATAAACCCTATGACTTTATGCCTGATAATATATGCCTAGACATAAATCTTATCACCATGTGCCCATTTAACTTATATAACCACAGTTATCCCATCTCCCCATGGTGGCTCCTTATCCTGTTCACTTATCTTCTAGCACATCTAAAATCATCAGTGAATCCTATTAGCAATGCTAAGAATTATTTCTTCTTCATTTGTCCTAAGAGTCAGCCAGGCATAAAATCTCCTCTCACTTTTAAACCATCGGAGTTCACAAGTAGTGACCAATAGCACTACGAGTTGACAGTACAAGGAAAGAAGTTGTTCAACACAGACACTCAGATTTGAAGGTGTGAGTAGCACTGTCGTGTTTCACCACTGGGCTCTGGAGCAATTCTGTTACATTCTTTGGCTGTCCTGTGAGTCCCAACACAACCCAAAAGAAAACATGAGAAAGGTAATGCTGACAAGCCTCTTATATAGCCTCTTCCATCAGAGGGCAGACAGCAGAAGCAAGAAGAACTACAATCCTGCAGCCTGTGGAACAAAAACCACATTCATATAAAGATAGACAAGATGAAAAGGCAGGGGGCTATGTACCAGATGAAGGAGCAAGATAAAACCCCAGAAAAACAACTAAATGAAGTGGAGACAGGCAACCTTCCAGAAAAATAATTCAGAATAATGATAGTGAAGATGATCCAGGACCTCAGAAATAGAATGAAGGCAAAGATCAAGAAGATGCAAGAAATGTCTAACAAAGACCTAGAAGAATTAAAGAAAAAACAAACAGAGATGAACAATACAATAACAGAAATTAAAACTACACCAGAAGGAATCAATAGCAGAATAACTGAGGCTGAAGAACAGATAAGTGACCTGGAAGACAGAATGGTGGAATTCACTGCTGTGGAACAGAATTAAAAAAGAGAATGTAAAGAAAGGAAGACAGCCTTAGAGACCTCTGGGACAACATTAAATGCAACAACATTCACATTATAGGGGTCCCAGAAGGAGAAGAGAGAGAGAAAGGACCCGAGAAAGTATTTGAAGGGATTATAGTCAAAAACGTCCCTAACATGGGAAGGGAAATAGCCACCCAAGTCCAGGAAGCACAGAGAGTCCCATACAGGATAAACCCAAGGAGAAACACACAGAGGCACAGAGTAATCAAATTGGCAAAAATTAAAGACAAAGAAAAATTATAGAAAGCAACAAGGGAAAAATGAGAAATAACATACAAGAGAACTCCCATAAGGTTAACAGCTGATTTCTCAGCAGAAACACTACAAGCCAGAAGGGAGTGGTATGACATATTTAAAGTGATGAAAGCGAAGAACCTACAACCAAGATTCCTCTACCTGGAAAGGATCTCATTCAGATTTGATGGAGAAATCAAAAGCTTTACAGACAACCAAAAGCTAAGAAAATTCAGCACCACCAAACCAGCTCTATAACAAATGCTAAAGGAACTTCTCTAAGTGGGAAACACAAGAGAAGAAAAGGACCTACAAAAACAAACCAAAAACAATTAAGAAAATGGTAATAGGAACATACATATTGATAATTACCTTAAACATGAATAGATTAAATGCTCTAACCAAAAGACACAGGCTCACTGAAGAGATACAAAAACAAGCCCCATGCATATGCTGTCTACAAGAGACCTACTTCAGACCTAGGGACACATACAAACTGAAAGTTAGGGGATGGAAAAAGATATTCCATGCAAATGGAAATCAAAAGAAAGCTGGTGTAGCAATACTCATATCAGATAAAATAGACTTTAAAATAAAGAATGTTACAAGAGACAGGGAAGGAGACTACATAATGATCAAGGGATCAATCCAGGAAGAAGATATAACAATTATAAATATATATGCACCCAACATAGGAGCACCACAATACATAAAGCAACTGCTAACAGCTATAAAGAGGAAATTGACAGTAACACAATAATAGTGGGGAACTTTAATACCTCACTTACACCAATGCACAGATCATCCAAACAAAAAATTAATACAGAAGCACAAGCTTTAAATGACACAATAGACCAGATACATTTAATTGATATTTATAGAACATTCCATCCAAAAACAGCAGATTACACTTTCTTCTCAAGTACTCACAGAACATTCTCCAGGAGAGATCACATCTTGGGTCACAAATCAAGCCTCAGTAAATTGAAGAAAATTGAAATCATATCAAGCATCTTTTCTGACCACAAGGCTATGAGATTAGAAATCAATTACAGGGGGGAAAAAAACGTAAAAAACACAAAGACATGGAGGCTAAACAATACGTTACTAAATAACCAAGAGATCACTGAAGAAATCAAAGAGGAAATCAAAAAATACCTAAAGACAAATGACAATGGAAACACGACCATCCAAAACCTATGGGATGCAGCAAAAGCAGTTCTAAGAGGGAAGTTTATAGCTATACAAGCCAACCTCAAGAAACAACAAACATCCCAAATAAACAATCTAAACTTACACCTAAAGGAACTGGAGAAAGAAGAACAAATAAAACCCAAAGTTAGTAGAAAGAAAGAAATCACAAAGATCAGAGCGGAAATAAATGAAATAGAAACAAAGAAAACAATAGCAGAGATCAATAAAACTAAAAGCTGGTTCTTTGAGAAGATAAACAAAATTGATAAACCATTAGCCATTCTCATCAAGAAAAAGAGGGAGAGGACTCAAATCAATAAAATTAGAAACAAAAAAGGAGAAGTTACAACCGCAGAAATACAAAGCACCCGAAGAGACTACTACAAGCAACACTATGCCAATAAAATGGACAACCTGGAAGAAATGGAAAAATTCTTAGAAAGGTATAACCTTCCACAACTGAGCCAGGAAGAAATAGAAAATATGAACAGACCAATCACAAGTAATGAAGTTGAAACTGTGATTAAAAATCTTCCAACAAACAAAACTCCAGGACCAGATGGCTTCACAGGTGAATTCTATCAAACATTTATAGAAGAGCTAACACCCATCCTTCTCAAACTCTTCCAAAAAATTGCAAAGGAAGGAACACTCTCACACTCATTCTATGAGGCCACCATCACCCTGATACCAAGACCAGACAAGGACACTACAAAAAAAGAAAATTACAGAGCAATATCACTCATGAATATAGATGCAAAAATCCTGAACAAAATACTAGCATACAGAATCCAAAAGTACATTAAAAGTATCATAAACCATGATCAAGTGGGATTTATCCCAGGGATGCAAGGATTCTTCAATATACACAAATCAATCAATGTGATACACCATATTAACAAATTGAAGAAGAAAAACCATATGATCATCTCAATAGATGTAGAAAAAGCTTTTGACAAAATTCAGCACACATTTATGATAAAAACTCTCCAGAAAGAGGACATAGAGGGAATATACCTCAACATAACAAAGGACATATATGACAAAACCACAACAAACATCATCCTCAATGGTGAAAACCTGAGAGCATTTCCTCTAAGATCAAGAACAAGACAAGGATGTCCACTCTTAGCACTAGTATTCAACATAGTTTTGGAAGTCCTAGCCATGGCAATCAGAGAAGAAAAAGAAATAAAAGGAATCCAAATTGGAAAAAAAAAGAAGTGAAACTGTCACTGTTCACAGATGACATGATACTCTACATACAGAATCCTAAAGATGCCTCCAGAAAACTACTAGAGCTAATCAATGAATTTGGTAAAGTTGCAGGATACAAAATTAAAGCACAGAAATCTCTTGCCTTCCTATACACTAATGATAAAAAATCTGAAAAAGAGATTAAGGAAACACTCCCATTTACCACTGCGACAAAAGGAATAAAAGACCTAGGAATAAACCTACCTAGGGAGACAAAAGACCTGTATGCAGAAAACTATAACACACTGATGAAAGAAATTAAAGATGATACAAACAGATGGGGAGATATACCATGTTCTTGGATTGGAAGAATCAATATTGTGAAAATGACTGTACTACCCAAAGCAATCTACAGATTCAATGCAATCCTTATCAAATTACCAATGGCATTTTTTATAGAACTAGAACAAAAAGTCTTAAAACTTGTATGGAAACACAGTAGATCCTGAATAGCCAAAGCAGTCTTGAGGGAAAAAACAGAGCTGGAGGAATCAGACTCTCTGACTTCAGACCATACTACAAAACTACAGTAATCAAGACAATATGGTACTGGCACAAAACCAGAAATATAGATCAATGGAACAGGATAGAAACTTCAGAGATAAACCCATGCACCTATGGTTAACTAATCTATGACAAAGGAGGCAAGGATATACAATGGAGAAAAGACAGTCTCTTCAGTAAGTGGTGCTGGGAAAACTGGACAGCTACATGTAAAGGAATGAAATTAGAACACTCCCTAACACCAAACACAAAGATAAACTCAAAATGGATTCAAGACCTAAATGTGAGACTGGACATTTGAAAACTCTTGGAGGAAAACATAGGAAGAACACTCTTTGACATGAATCACAGCAAGATCTTTTTTGATCCACCTCCTAGAGTAATGGAAATAAAAACAAAAATAAACAAACGGGACTTAATGAAACTTCAAAACTTTTGCACAGCAAAGGTACTATAAACTAGATGAAAAGACAACCTTCAGAATGGGAGAACATATTTGCAAATGCATCAATGGACAAAGCATTAATCTCCAAAATATCTAAACAGCTCATGCAGCTCAATATTTAAAAAACAAACAACCCAATCCAAAAATGGGCAGAAGACCTAAATAGACATTTCTCCAAAGAAGACATACAGATGGCCGAGAAGCACATGAAAAGCTGCTCAACATCAATAATTATTAGAGAAATGCAAATCAAAACTACAATGAGGTGTCACCTCACACCAGTTAGAATGAGCATCATCAGAAAATCTACAAACAACAAAAGCTGGAGAGGGAACCCTCTTGCACTGTTGGGGGGAATGTAAACTGATATAGCCACTATGGGGAACAGTATGGAGGTTCCTTAAAGAACTAAAACTGGAATTACCATATGACCCAGCAATCCCACGACTGAGCATATACCCAGAGAAAACCATAATTCAAAAAGACACATGCACCCCAATATTCATTGCAGCACTGTTTACAATAGCCAGGTCAGGGACACAATCTAAATGCCCACTGACAGACAAATGGATAAAGAAGATGTGGTACATGTATACAACGGAATATTACTCAGCCAGAAAAAGGCATGAAATTGGGTTATTTGTAGAGACGTGGATGGATGTAGAGACTGTCATACAGAGTGAAGTAAGTCAGAAAGAGAGAAACAAATATCGTATATTAATGCATATATTTGGAACCTAGAAAAATGGTACAGATGAACCGGTTTGCAGGGCAGAAATTGAGACACATATGTAGAGAACAAACGTATGGACACCAAGGGGGGAAAGTGGTGGGGGGTGGGGGTGTGATGAATTGGGAGATTGGGATTGATATGTATACACTGATGTGGATAAAATTGATGACTAATATGAACATGCTGTATAAGAATATAAATAAAATTTAAAAATTTTTAAAAAAGGTCATTCTAATAAACCACTCTTAGCTGCCCCTGTAACTAATGGTTTATGATGCCACTGTATTATCTAACATTCACCCAAAATCTCAGCCCCCCACCATTGCTTGTCACCCATCTGTCCTCACTGTGAACTGACCCTTATTTTAAATTAACACTCTCGGATACGCAACCCCAGTCTGGGTCTTGTGCTTTTATTGTCTTTTTTTTCCCTCAGACAATGACATGGTTTCTTACTCTAGCTGGCCTGATTTCCTCTAGCTTTTTCTTTCAGGACACAACTCTAACCTATTAGCCAGCCCTGCCCTTAAGAGGGGGAGAGCAATTGAATTCGTTTTGCAACAGATAAACTGGCACTTTTCTCCTTGATCCCTATTTTTATTTTTAAAGATGTTTGTGTGCATGGCGTTGTGATTAATTAGAACAAAATTAGGTAAAAGACTCAAGGTCATACATGTTTGGCTTACTACCGTTTCAGCTGGACCAGAACTGTACTATAATTTGAACAATTAGAGAAGTTGAGATGTAGTATTTGTAGCTCACAAGTTACTCTTGTTGAAGATAATTGGAAAAAGCTGTGGATATTTATAATGGAAAGAGAAGGTAAGGCAGGTGGTGAAGCATGGGTGGAAGCAGCAGCAAGGAAGACTTGGAAACGAAAAATGACAGCTGTAGTGCAAATGCGCTTTAAAACTTCAGGGAGGGGCTTCCCTGGTGGCGCAGTGGTTGAGAGTCCGCCTGCCGATGCAGGGGACACGGGTTCGTGCCCCGGTCTGGGAAGATCCCACATGCCGCGGAGCAGCTGGGCCCGTGAGCCATGGCCGTTGAGCCTGCACGTCCGGAGCCTGTGCTCCGCAACGGGAGAGGCCACAACAGTGAGAGGCCCGCGTACGGCAAAAAAAAAAAAAAACCCAAAAACAAAACAAAACAAAAACTTCAGGGAGGGCTTCCCTGGTGGCGCAGTGGTTGGGAGCCTGCCTGCCGATGCAGGGGACACGGGTTCATGCCCCGGTCCGGGAAGATCCCACATGCCACAGAGCGGCTGGGCCCGTGAGCCGTGGCCGCTGAGCCTGCGCGTCCGGAGCCTGTGGTCCACAACGGGAGAGGCCACAAGAATGAGAGGCCCGCGTACCGCAAAAACAAACAAACAAACAAACAACAACAAAAAAAAACCTTCAGGGAGAGGATGGAGGCGTTGTCAAAGAAACTTCAACATAAAGTTATCATGAGTGCAGTACTCCTACCTGTTAGGCAGGAGACTCAAAAACATATGTTCAGCACAACTGAGGGGGTTACACAAAAGGTTGGTTGGTTGCTTTCTTAAGCATCCTTGCTTGCCCTCGAGTTATGCCACTTCTGCCCCAGGGAGTGTGGTGAGGCCGGGGAGAGGAGGTGTGGGACCTGGGAAACAAACTACAGAAGTAGGTGTGGGGAGGGTGGGCAACACGAGAAGAGAAGGACAAAATCAACACAACATTTCAGAGAGACTGCAACATCCTTAACGGGAGACCAAGCACGAGGGCAGAGTCTGTCTGTTAATATATTATCAGCAAATAAAAGCCGACATCTTGTAAATAAAAATATCTTGCAGATACTTTGCAATAGACATTCTGAAAAATTTTAGTGAGAAACAAAATGAGATAGTATTATTACTAATTTAACACGTGTAAAATACCACCGATATTATTTTAATTGTGTGTGAAATATCAGTTATTTTACTTCAGAGAATATAAAACACATAGAATGTATTTCATAGGTTTATTCTAAAGCTCTGTCCTTTAACACAATTTTTCATAAGGTCTTAAGTTTTTTAACACTAAATAATTGTGCTATTGGGCATTTTGAGGACTTAACCTGCATGATTGAGAAGGACCAGTATAATTTATAACTGAGAATTACAGGAATAAAACAAATTTATAGATGTTCCTCATCTTAATAAATAGCTTGCTCTATCTAGATCTTTGTTCAACCTTCATATTAATATTATACCATTTTGAGTATCTTCTATGTGCAAACAGATTATCCCACTTAATCCTCATATTAACTATTAAAGGTAAGTATGCTTAATTTCACCTTATAGATCATGAAACTGAGATTCAGAGAGGTTTCTTAACTTGCTCAAGGTCACGAAGCTGGCAAATGCAGAGTTAAGATTTGAACGCAAGTTTGTCTGACTCCAAAGCCTCATTATTTTCCATGACAATCCTTCATAAAGATCCATCCAAACTAGAGTGTCCGTTTCAAACAGGATCTTTGCTGAGAATAACCTGAGGAGCAGTTGTAAAACCATAAGATGCTTGATTTCTAGCAATTTTTATCTCTCAAGAATCTAAGTTAAATAATTTCTAACAGCTGTCTGGAAGCAATTTACAAGTTAAATCATATGATCGAAAAGATAAGTCTGAATTAAATGGCAGAAGAATTCCGTTCATTGCCAGGTGTTCTGATTTAAGCTACATTTATAAAACCGCAGCACAGATTTGTCCTAATACAATTTCCAGCATTGGAATTGGTTTCTCTCATGGTTTTACTTTCCTGGGAGGAGGGGAAAGAATGGACCTCTGCACGTTTTGAATACATCCCCAGGCAGATGTCAGGAGAGTAATAGGTAGGTATGAATATTTAAACTAGGGAAAAAATGATTAGAGATTGGCCAGTTTTAGAAAGCATAATTTGAATATGGGCTCTGGAAACAACTATATTTTGAAATAATCATCCATAATTTATCTTTTAAAATCTTTACCAAGGTGAGCAAGCTATACTGTGGTATAAACAAGCACTGATATTGAAAACATGTCCCTCGAACACTATGAAGTTTAGTTTCTCATCCCCAAAATGGGAATAGTGCACAGAGTTTTTTAAGAGAATCAGCTTAGACTGTACGTGCACGCATTCTGTGAACTTCAGTGAGCTGTGCAGTTGGAAGGTAATATCACAGACGTGAGCTCCAGTTCCCTCCAGTGCCCCCCCTTTCCAGGGAGCCCACTGGGCTTGCCTTCACCAACAGCTCCAGACACCATTGAACATGGTTAGGCAGTTTGTTCCCAATTTTCTCTCTCTCTGTAGTTGTTTTGAACTCTACAAACTGCAGTGTAATCCATTTTCACTTTTAACGGAAGTTCAGATGCCTTAGTTTAAAGCAAGTGACTAAATTGTCTGAAATCAATGGCCATAATCCCTTGGAGCTGCTGGGCCAAACTTATTCCTCAGGGTTTCCTCTGCTCTACAGTTCTTCAATTATTTCCTTCCTTTTATGATTGCTTTACCAGCTTCTCTCATGGGGACTTTCTCATCATGCCCGTAATCCACCACCTTTCATAAATCCTGAAGTGAAAGTGCTTGTGTCTTCGCATTTAAATGAGAGCCAACACACACACCTGAGCCCCTGCCCTTCAGCATCTTCCGGCTGTATTTGGATGCAGTTGAGGTAGCCATTTCTGAATCAGGGTGTCACCCCAGCCTTGCCTTTTAGGAAGACCCCACCTCCATATCCCATGGCATCAAGCTGACACCTCAGCCAAGCCATGGTGCTTTATAGAATGATATTTTCAAACAGGATGGTGGTTTTCCATTCAGCTTACAGGCTTATTTGCCTTGAATTCATTATTTTATCTGGATAGTCCTGTTGACTTCAATCTAACCAACACCAAAAAAGATCTGCAGTTTAAAATAGTCACTCTTGACTGAAACAAAATGTGTAAGGTCGGAGAAAGAGCAATGGTCAAACCAGGACCTCTAACAAGTACTATTCAGATTTGATAATGATGAAATTACTATCAAATTATCCTTGAATGAATTATAATGTTTCTTAATTTTAAGAGCAGTATTTAGAGCTTGAAATATGCCAGAAAGCTGGGAGATCCTGCCGTTTCCATATCCAAATGGCTTCCAGTGGGAATAGATTGTATTTACTTTGTGTCTCGCAGGTCTTCTCTCCTACTGTCTGTCATCATCTCTTAGTGCCATGCAGAGATCTCATCGTCTCTCCCCAGGATAGCTGCAGTGTTGTCTTAACTGGTCTTCCCAATGCTCCCCTTATCTAGTGTAATCCATTTTCCACACATTTACCAGAACAATCTTTCTAGAGTCTGATCATATTACTTTGCCTTTTCAGTTACCACTGATTGCTCAGTAGTGGTTTTTAATATTATTGTGCACAATTCCACATTCCCAATGCCTTCACACAGTAAGATTTCATTTCTTGCTCATGTTGCCATTGAACTGGGTGTACACTGGCTGGCCTTCCATTCAGCCATTTAGGGATCCAACCTATTCCAACCAGCAGTTCCTTGACTCTAAGTTTTCTGTGTATCTAGTTAGCTGGTGAGGAAAGAGAGAGGGTGAGGAAAATCTTACAGAAAGTTTTAGGAAGAGACCTGGAAATGACATACATCACTTTCTGCATGCCGTTGGCCAGAACTCTGTTGCAGGGTCTGCCTAACTGCACGGAATGCTAGTAAATGCCTTCAGCTCTCTGCCCACAAAGGACAGGGACAATTGGGGTAACTTCTAGTCAGAGAAGCATTTACAAAATATAAACTCAGCCAGGTCTCACATCTGCAAGTTCAAACTCCGTGGCTTTAGGATAGAACAGCAGCTGAGCTGAGTTTTAAAAGTTCCATAGGTGACTGTCTCACAAACATCAATTTGGGGATCATTCATAAAATGCAGAATCCTCTCTGGCACTAAGGACTCTCTCTGACTCTTCCATGCCCACAGGGTTCTGATCATCCATCCATGTTGAACTACCTACTACTTTCCTAATGAGCCGCCATACCACTCAACTCTGCTATTGTCACAGTGTCTCCTGTTTGGAATCCCCTTTTCCACCATGACCCCTAGGATTAACTCAAGTATCATCTCTTTTAAGTCTTTCTTCACCTTCCAAATTGAAAATTACTGCCCGTCCATTGTGTTCCTACATGACCTACCTTTTATCCATCAAAGCATCTTTAACATTCTCTTCCTTTATAGGTTTGCATGTCTGTACCTCCTGTTCAATTATAAACTCCTTGATCTTTGCATATAATGATGATGTGAGGTAAAATTTGATTGAATAACTATGTAGTGAAGCAATGTACTTAGAACTGTCTCATTTGTGTAGCATAATATTCTCAAATTCTCTGTTCCCCTTGATGATAAATATTGTAGGGGAATGGACTCTGCCAAACAAACCCTTTCAGTTAGGTAAGAGACAGGGTCATTATTTACATTTGATCTGGGGAGTGAGGGGTGTACTAGTGAGGATTCTCTAGAGAAACAGAACCAATAGAATATATAGATATAGATGTAAGAGCTACAGATATGTACATACAGATATGAAGATTTATCATGAGGAATTGGTTCAAAAGATAATAGAGGCAAAGAAGTCCCACAGCTGCTCTCTGCAAGCTGGAGACCCAGGAAAGTGGTGATGTAATTCAGTGTGAGCCTGAAGGCCTGAGAACCAATGGAGCTGATGCTACAAATCTCAGTCTGAGGACAGGAGAAGATGAAATGAGACATTCCAGCTCAATCAGTAAACAAGGAAGGAGGGACAGATTCCTCCTTCCTCTGCCCTTCCATTCTCTTCAGGCCCTCAGTGGATTGGATGATACCAAACCACACTGGGGAAGGCAATCTACTGAGTCCACCAATTCAAGGGCTTATACCCTCTGGAGACAATCCTACAGACACACCCAGTTACAATATTTAACCTGAGCACCCCAGGCCCTCTCAACTTGACACATAAAGTTAACCAAAATCTAATTGAAAGGGAGCGTCACAGTTGAGCCAAAAAATGTGTACAAACTCTTCCTCAAGTTAAAGAAGGCTCAAGATAGGAGCTAAGAACCAAACCAGAACAAAGCATGAGTGAAGAGAAACAAATCAGAGTGGCAACTGGAAGTCTATGTTCTAATCCTGAGACAGAGGTTCTAGATCCTCACCTGACTGGTCAGCTGCTTCTACTACAGATTAGCATGGGTGAGTTTACTGTGATTGATTGGGTAGGCAGTGACATGATGACTGACTGTGTATCCTGAGATGCTGTCTCTTAGAAGAAAGGAAATACATCACTTCATTCTATGTAACTTTGTGAGCAGTTCATAGCTCTCTGAAGACCCAAAGCACTCAGGGAATCCAGGGGCAGGGCACCACAGAGTGAAGAGAGATGATGAAACAGGTTTGCGGGATTTTACGTGTTGTTCTCTGGAAGCCAAAATTGGAAAATAAACACAAGTCAGGAGCTCTGAAACTCAGAAGAAGTGTGATTATAGCAGTACTCCTATAACTTGTATCTCAGAATTCCTCAGAAGCCATTTACATGTTGAAAACATCAATTATTCCTCCCATTTGAAATACGTAGTCCTTGTAATCAACTGCTTTGAGTCAGTGTTCAGAATTATTCATGAAAGAGTTATATTTTAATGGCCTTTGATGAGAACCAGCAGCGGCATCCATTAATTTGATTAGTTTTGTATGGGCTGGAAGAGAAAACTGGCACGCAGCCCTAACTGAATCAATAGGGTGGGGTCTAAGTGTGAGTATCCCAGCCAGCCTCACCAGCCTGAGATCCAGCAGAATGATGGCTGTGGTGGAGAGCGAAATGTCAGGGAGGAGATGCCTCATGTCCTCTCCTTCTGCCTCCTTGGCATTTTATCATCAGTCACCTCTTAGTTCCAGGCAGTGGATGTACGCTCTATCCTACTCCACTCCACCACCAGCCTCACTCCTTGTTGTCCTTTCTAAAGGACAGAGCAGAGAAGTGTTTTTCTAAAACCCAAAGGCTTACATATGTGTCACAGCCCAACCTGAAAAAACAGGGTAATGAGTCTGCACGTTGAGGAAAACAAGAGTCAGGGCCAAGGGTTTCATTTCCCTGCATGGTTCATCCATTTGAAAAGGCCGAGGAGCAGCTGTGCAAAAAGGCAGAAAATGCTCTGTATCCAAGGGATCCAGTGAGGGGGAAGGGTGGCAGCAGACACTGCTGAAGCTGTCAAGGTGTTGTCATGGTTCCAGAGTAATCTGTCCAGCTTGAAGCAGGAAGCATTCCTGGGAGAGGTCCAAGGAGGGGCACAGGGATGGCCCAGAGCTGGGACATTGACCAGTTTGCAATTTCTGGGGTGCTTGGCCTATATTTAAGTGGTGTGGGATTCAGGGAAGGATACCAGTAGAGCTGGAAGGCAGACAAGAGACCAGGCTGTGTTTTAGCCCTGCCCACCAGACACACCGAGTAGGAGGGGGAAAAGAAATATCTTAACGCCCACCGCACTCCAAACAGGAGCTGGCTTATGAGAACAGACTTCACTGCTAAGGATGGCTCTTCCGGGACACTGAGAAATGTTGGTAGGAGTCACACAGTGACTGAACAAAGCTGAATCCACAGACATAAGGACGTTCTTGTGAAATCAAAAACAAAAAACAAAAGCCAGAGAATAATGCCAGGCTGAGGCAGAAAAGATTGCAGTAGCTTTTACAGCAGGCTACCTTCAAAAGAAACCCAGAAGTAATGGTAGTGCTTCTCATTAAGTCTGATTAAGTTATTATTTGTGTAATCATGTATTTACCATATATTTCTCTCTCTCTCTCTCTCTCTAGTTGTTTTTAAGGCTCACTCCTGTATCTCTAGCTCCTCTCTCAGGTGAGAGAGGTGGGTGGGGCAGATCATGCTTAGGCCTTCTTGACCAAGTTGAGGACTTTGCATGTTTTTCTCAAGATAATGGGAAACCTCTAAAGAATTTTACATAGGAGATAATATCATTAGATATAGCATATTTTAAAAGATCACTCTGACAAAGAATGGATGTCAAGACCCCATCAGTACAATAAGATAATTAAATCAACCTAGCTTTGACTTTGCTGTCTTTAGGTCCTTTCTCCACAATTGGACAAATTATTCATCTCCTGCTTGTGTGAGGATGACACACCAACCAGGCCTTGTTTTAACTAGGATTCTTAGTTTGTGAGTTCACTGTCTGCAACAGGGTAATGGCAACAAATGTGGGTTGGAGTATCCAGTTTAAAGACCCCAGAAGAGGCTCTTGTAACTTAGATCTTCATAAGGACTGAAAGGTTACCTGCAAAGATTTCAGCTCATACAATGAAGTGAAATATATACTGTTCTTCAAAAAGTTAACCTAAGCCTAGAGATAGGAAAATAAAGAGGTAGATGTGTCTGGGTTTACATACACAGATAACATGAAAGTAGAAATGTAATCATGTATCTCAGTTCTAGCTCTGGTCCACTCCTTAAAAAAAAAAAAAAAAAAAAAAAAGCAACAGCAGCAAAAACACCTCGATTCTGCAAATAGTTTTCAAAAACACCAACAATGCCAATAAAAAGCCTCTTGATGACTTGTGGTGAACATGGAGATGTGCTGCCCTACAAAGGACTTGCTGCCCAGCTGCAAGGGATGCCGTCAGCGGACACCTCTAACTGTCAGCTCCTCTGGTCAGCCTCAGCTGCAGAGCCACCTTGCCCAGGGCCACGCCCTTCCTACAGCAACATAAATACATTATTTTCTACCTCAGTCAGAAAGGAGTATCAGAAGCCATTTGCATTCACATGGATCAAACAAAATATTTACTTACAGTGCTACCCACGGAGAACTCACCTGCCCTTAATAAAAACATCATCCAAAGAAATCTGGATCATCTAGACATCCTACAGAACTTCACGCTGACTAATTTTATCAATGATATTATATTTATAGGGCCAAATGAGCAAAAGATGGCTAGCATACAGAAGGTCTTGGTAAGAGATATGATGGGACCTGAGAAAATTCAGGGGCCTGACACATTCATAAAATTTTCAGGGGTCCAGTGGTTGATAACATATGGAGACTTCTCCCTCAAAATTAGTGTATCTTGCATCTCCTACCACAAAAAAAGAAGGAGAAGAGAATTGAAGAAGAGGAAGAAGGAGAAGAACGCGGTGATGGAGGAGAAGGAAGAGAAGGAGAAGAAGAAGAGGAACACTGCCTAATGATGAGCTACATTTCACATATAGAAACATAGCCCCAGTCCACATACCAGGCAATGAGAAAGGCTTCTAGATCTAAGTGGATTTAAGTCTTGATCAGGAAAGGACTGCAGCAGGTTTAAGGTGAGGGGCAAGCAACTCTGCCACCACTTGGACCATAAGATCTGCAGACCCTACAGTGTTGGTGGCATCAGTGATGAATAAAGAGGCTGAGTGGAGTTTGTGCCATGCCCCACTGAAAGAATCACAACACAGACTCCTCGGGTTTCTGGAGCAAGGCCATGCCATCTGCAGCAGAGAATTATATGTGTAAAACAACTCCTGACATGGTATTAGGCCCTGGTAGAGATGGGACACCATCTGATCATACAGCTCCATTGCTTATGGGCCAGTGATAGGTTGGGTAGGCCCAGCAACAGTTCGTTGTAAGATGAAAGTGATACATCTGGTATCAAGCACAAGCAGGACCACAGAGCACAAGTAAGGGGCGTAAGAAGGTAGGCCAGACCCCGCCCCTCCCCACCATGACATCTGCATATGAATTCCTCAAATTCATATATTGAAGCTTAATCCCCAACATGATGGCATTTGGAGGTGGGGACTCTGGGAGGCTATCAGATTTGGATGAGGTTCTGGGAGTAGAGACCCCATGGTGGGATATGTGCCTTGATAAGGAGATAAAGAGCCCAGAGTGGAATCTCTCTGCCACGTGAGGATCTTACAAGAAAACAGCTATCTATGAACCTGGAAGCCGGTCCTTACCAGACACCAAATCTGCTGGTACCTTGATCTCGGACTTCTCAGCCTCCAGAAATGTAAGAAATAAATGTCTGTTGTTTAAGCCATTCAGTCTATGATATTTTTGTTATAGCAGCCTGAACTAAGACAGCATCCACATCTATTATAATAGCATACTTCCCTCATCTCTTGTATAGACATATGACAGATCCCAAATGACCGACTAATAGGAAAAAACCCAAGCTTGGTTTTGGATGGCTTGACTTGGTATATGAGAGTCAGCTAAATATGAACAGCAAATCTAATATGGCTCATTCAGGGGTGACCTTGAAAGACATGGGAAAGAGAAATTCTTCCCAATGGGCAGTGCTGTGGTTGGTTTATCTGGTCACATACTTTGTGTGGAAGAAAAAAGTAACCCAAGGTTGGAATATATATGGACTTACAGGTTGTGGCATGAGGCCTGGCAGGCTAGTCAGGGGGTGTGGAGGCATATGAAAAGACATAAGGAGAGGTATCACAAAGTGTGAAGGTCTTTGTATCATATGTTAATGCTCACAAGGAAGCATTCACCATGAAAGAGGAATTAAACTACAAAATAGAAAAAATGACTCAACAGTTGATGTCAGCCTTTACCACTGGACACTCCAGGTGAAAAAAATATATATGATGTATTCTGCCTTTGCTTTCTAATCTTGCATTTGTGCATTTTGGGGAATTGCTGGGGCTGAGTCATCATGGCAAAAAAATTAACAAGGGATAAACTAGAACAGGCAAGCTGGGTGGGCAGCTTCTACAGGAAGAAACCAGAGCTGCCCACTGAAAACCTATCATGTTGTGAGAGATGTTTTGCCTGTCATAATCCAGAGAGATTTTTCAGTAAAATCAGTTACTTTGTGCTCATTAAAACAGCAAAACAACATGTCAGCCTGACCCTCTCCACCACCTTTCTGTGAGCCTTGGGGCTGTCCAGAAGCGATGGGGAGACCTGCCTGTCCTGACAGCTGATTAGAATACTTCAGCGAGATGCTGCTATGAATAGGAATTCTTAAATAAGTGCAGTAAGCTCTTTCCTCATTCTGCCTGGGTACTCAAAGACTTTCTAAGGATATTGAGATGCTTTTTAAGAGAGTACGTTAATTAGGGAATATTGGATCAGATGTCTTCTTGCATCCAAAAAACATGTTCATTGCAGCATCTTGAGATCGAAAAGCAAACTATAGAAGACTAGCAAAGAAACAAAGACAGATACACAGATGCAGTCCTGTTTTTACTGCACTAAAATAATATCACCCTTATTGAACAGATGCAGAAATATCCGATAATCCATAACAGGTGGGAATTCACTTATTCTAGAACCATAAAGGCTGATGTGGTAGGGGATGGATATTCATTACCAAGTGATTAGGCAAGCTGTCTCTGTAAGTACGTCTTCCAGTGTGGGCATCAGAAGAAAAGACAAGCAGTGCTCCCATGGGAGCCAAATCTGATATTGAATTGTCTCCCTAGGTAGAGGAGGGAGACCTCACCATGGCATGCTTTCTGAGGTTTTCTTCTCCAAGTAATGTGTTATGGAGCTTTAATTTTGTTTTGCAAAACAAATTTCCACACCAAAATAGTGGTCACTACACTAAAAACAAGTAGATTAGCATAAGTATTTTGTACACACCCCAAATCTCTAAACACAAAGCTTGTGTAAGCATGCATGTGTGTGCATGCACACACACACACACACATATACACTCACAAAGTGAACCATTTCAGCACCTGTGATGAGGTGATGATTTGGATTTTCTGAGTATGCAATGTTTCATTGGAAAGATAGTAACAAATTGAATATAATGATATTCCTTCATGAGCTGCTCCATGAAGCCTGTCTGGTTGATGGGATTATTGGCCCCTTCATAGCAAAAAGCATGTCTTATAAAGCTTTCTATCTTAAATAGCATCTTCAATAAATATATATTGAGTGGATGAATAAATAAAGGAATGAATGAATGAATAAATGAATAGATGAATGGATGAATGGAAGGATGGATGAATACAATGTAAGTGGTATGAGAGCTTTATACAATATATGATTTTATCCCTTTCATTTTCATAACTAATCTCTTAAAACTTGTTTGCCCAAATTATCCAGAATCCAGTAACACCTCCCTGAAATGTTCTCATTTCAATTGTTAACCTCAGGTCACTCAGCCCATCTGCATTTGAGAGATATGCCAAGTTGCTAGTCAATTATCATTACTGATCCTCGTTGCCATATGTGGTTGCTGTTGGAAATTGGTCCCTTTTAGTCACAGGGGTTGATTCACACTGCTGAGATGACTCCCTTAAGAATTTATACCCTTTAAAAGGGATAGGATCAAGAGGAATTCCCCCCTGCACCCCTGTTTTAAATTCCCAAAATGAAGCTCTTTCGTTTATTTATCCTCAGAGTAGGGCCATTTTTTTATACAGAGCACAATTCAATGGACAGGATGCTGGGTCCTGAGAGTCCTTTGGCTTTGGTATCATGATGCATTGAAAGCAGCCCTGCCCACAAAGCATTTTTAAACTTGGTGTTGAGCCTAGACCCTCCCTTCTTATATGGTGCACGCTCCTTTGGGGCCCTTGATGTCCCTTCTTGCCAGATAACTAACTGAAAGCATGGGAATCCGTTATAGAGTTGCTGATAATATTGAACCTCAAAGAGGTGATGCAGGTCTCTCTTCCTCCCAGAAGGCTTCTTGGCCCCATATTTACTCTCCTCTACCTACCAAGAGGGAATCCCCTTGTCCATGACCAATGCCCTGCTCCTTCTTCCTCAAGGGAAATCAGCCTTACCTTTACGTAACTAAGAACTACTCAACAGCCTATGACCTAAACACAGAAGAGCTGCCACAAGGTAAATTGATGGGTCTACTCAACAAAGGAAAAAACAACAGGGCCATGGCAAAGGACCAAAGCTGCTACAACAGTTTTGAGTTCAGTCTCACCCAACACTGCACTGCAGTGAAGATAGTAACATGTGTTGAATCCCTTTCTGTGAGCCAGGCCTTTTGTTAAGCACTTCACACTCATTAGCTCACTTGATCCCCACATAATCTCTGTGATAGACACAATCATTATCTCCTTTTTTACAGATTAAGAAAATGAGGCTAAGAGAAGTTCAGAAACATAGATAATGTTGCAGAACTAGTATAGCCAGATTCAAATTTATAGACATATAAGTAATCTATAGATATATATAGTTATGGTAGGGGAGCAATGCTTGCTACCCTAAATTATCTCTTTGGCTTGCAGATTATTTTGAGATGAAAACACTAGGTAGGCCCAAAAGACTCAGGGAAGAAACTTTGGCCTTACCCTTAACTGCCTGAAAGAATTTAGATAGAGGGCCTGGTCCCAGAATAGAGCTATAACCAGAAATATCTGTAAAGAATATAGGCTAGCTTTGGTGGAGGAAACTCTAGGCAAGGCCTAGAGATCAGAGTCTACTCTGTGTCCCATTGTCTCTGCCTGACCCAGCAAACGTTTGCTTTTCCATCTACTTGTGAATTGCCTCCCCCGACTTTGAGGTCTCAAACCACTACCCCTAACAAACATCCTCTTTTGTCTTTAGCTGAAGGTGGTATTTAAGGTGAGGGCTTTGGCCATTTTGGTGAGTTACTCAATTTTCCTGGGTCTCTCCCATGTACATATGTTATTAAACTTCTGTTTGGTTTTTTCCTGTTAACCGGTCTCATGTCAATTTCATTCTATGATCAGCCGGAAGAACCTAGAAGGGTAGAGGAAAATTCCTTCCTCCCCAACAATATGTATAGCCCTGCTCTGTGCTTACACCCAGACTTCATACAAGTAGTATGATGGGAAGACAGCAGGAGGCATGGAGGGAGAGATGAAAGAGATTCTTCCAGTAGAGGTCAGCTCATTTTGTTTTTTTGCCTGTGCCATTGTGGTCCCTTGCCACGGCCCTACAAACAGAATTTATTTTTCATGCCCTCCCTGTAACATCTTGTAGAATTAAGGTGGGGAAGTCTCAGTATCACTGAATCAAATTGGATTACAAACATATTGTATGCTTCATTTTCTGCAGCATTCTGTGAGAATTAACACACAAAATTCCTACATGTTGGAATGTGTCATTTCTTTGTCCAGTTTTTGTTCTGATATGATCTTTCTTTTTTACTCTTTTGGAAAACCAGTTTTCTCAAATGCAGATCCCAAGAAAAAATGCTAGTGGAAAACTGCTTTTAGCTTTTTCTATATACTTCTATTAGCAGAGGATTTTACATGGTGCCAAAGAAAAGCAAAGAATAAGTAAATTTGAAAAGAGATTGTTTTTAATGATCAAACATCCACCTATTTTGCACAGCTATATATTTTTGTAAAATGTCAGGATTTACATAAGCAAATTATTTTTCCTTCCTTAAAATCATTCCTCTTCTTGTATTCCAGATCTTGCTGTTATAATATGTAAAATTTTTTTTTTCTTTTTTTTTTTTTTTTTGCGGTATGCGGGCCTCTCACTGTTGTGGCCTCTCCCGTTGCGGAGCACAGGCTACGGATGCGCAGGCCCAGCGGCCATGGCTCACGGGCCCAGCCGCTCCGCGGCATATGGGATCCTCCCAGACTGGGGCACGAACCCGTATCCCCTGCATCGGCAGGCGGACTCTCAACCACTGCGCCACCAGGGAGGCCCTATAATATGTAAAATTTACTTCAAAGTTCTTCAACATAGGGTGATACAAATGTGTGCATATTTGTGTAAACTATGTTCTAGGCAGAAAGTGGTCTTGAAGGAAATCTCATTTCTAGGGGGGTTAGTATGATGAATGCCAGAAATGAGCTCTCATTGGTGAAATTAATATTTAAGTGATGAGGATATTTTAATGATACTTCTCATTTTTGGATGAACACAGAATAAGAAGCTGGCAAATCTGGTGAATTGTACTCTTAGTTCACTCAAGACTTAATCCCTAGAGGACCCTTGGGGGTCCAGCCACTGGATCAGAAAATCCTTGTTTCCTGATGATTACTAGAAAAGTGACCATATTCTGCCTCTAAAGTATTGTTCAATCTGTCTCAGGTGAAACTTTCGTGCAAGTTGCATTGTCACCTAAGAGCACAGAGAGATGGAATGTCAATAAGATTACAAGACAGCTTGTATGCATTGTTTCATGCCTATTTAGAAAATAATAAATGTCTAAGGGGGAGGCAGAATTTTGTCTAAGAACCTGCTTTCATTATGAAATGCTACCCTTAACGCTTAATAGGTAATCTTCATCATCTCAAATTTTAGAGACTGTATTCATCTATGAAAGCATCTAAGAGGGGTGCATCATCCAATCAATTTAAGACTGTTTGCATTTGGTTATTGTTATCATTCATCTACTTACACAAGCCAGAAAGCTCAGCATCAACTTTGATATTACTCAATTTTTTAAAAAATAAATTGAAACTAGCAGCAAATCTAAACCTTTCCAATATACTTCAGATACCTTCTCTACCTCCACGGCTACCATCCAGACTACCTTTTTATCATCTATCACATGAATTACTGCCACCTGTCTTTCTTCTTTTTTTTTTTTTTTTTTTTTTGCGGTACGCGGGCCTCTCACTGCTGTGGCCTCTCCCGTCGCAGAGCACAGGCTCCGGACGCGCAGGCTCAGCGGCCATGGCTCACGGGCCCAGTCTCTCTGCGGCATGTGGGATCTTCCCGGACCGGGGCACAAACCCGTGTCCCCTGCATCGGCAGGCGGACTCTCAACCACTGTGCCACCAGGGAAGTCCTGTCTTTCTTCTTGATCTGCCTTTTCACATTTCTGCCATAATATTTCAGTGTCACCCACTCTTCAGAAACCTTCAATAATTCCCCTCCCTCTTTTCCTTTTATAAGAATAAAACAGAATTTCTTACATTGGAATTTAAGGCCTGTCACCAGTTTACTTTCTGGTTTCATCTCCTCCTCCCAATTCTCGCACAGTTGCCACACACCCGCCGGTCATTGCCAAGGTCCTTGCTATTGCTCCTGGGGTTCCCTCTGCCTAGAATACACACTTTTCCTTCTTTACCTTTCAAAGCTTAAACGTAAATTTCACCTCCTCCACTAATCTTTCCTGATCCCCTTACTCAGAAGTAATCTTTCCTGCTTCTATTACTACATGTATCTAAGTTTGATAAGCATCATAATTAGTCATTTTATTCTGACCCCCTACTAAATCTGAGTGTTTTAAAGACATGGATCACATCTTCATGTTCTTTATAGCACAGTAATAGTATATACCCACTTGATACCTTTGAATTGCATGCAGTGCATTCAAACTCACTTTAACTTAGTGGTTTCTTAAACGTTTAATCTAAGAGCAGTGGCATTCAAATTTAAGTGAATATAAAAACTATGGTGGTGATGGTGGAACAGGAGAACGAGGGAATTATATTTTCAGATTCTACAGCCCAAACCCCAAGATCCTGACTCAGGATCTAGAACACGCACTTTTAAACTCATAGCCCAAGTAATTCTGAAGCAGATGGTTCCAGGATCACATCCTGGTATATGAGTGGGTGGCAGGGCATGAACTATGAAATACTAATGTGAGTCCAGGGAGAAGGACTCACTGGCACTGAGAAAGGAAGCCTGGAGAGCTAGTTGGCAGAATGCCATTCTCTCTGGGTTCTATGTCTCCATATTGCACCAATAAACCCAAATTGATGTTGTAGGGTTTCACTGAAGAGTAAAGTGATCTGTGGCAACATTCTTTGTTTTGAATTACTCTTAAATGTCACCTGCAGGAATACATCAATGTTGACTATTTCCTTATTTTGAACAGAGCATACCAGAAGTTGTTTAACAGACTTTGGTATTTAAGTCAGGAAGTGGAGTGGGGGCTAGGGGGTGGGGTTGGTAGAAGGAAAGTCTAATAGAATCCCATCATTGTAGGCTGAAACAATTTGTAACCAATCAGTAGTAGTTCTTCTGCAATCATTAATCCAAGTGCTTAAGCTCAATGTATTATAATAAATAAATGAAAAAAATTAGCAGTTGATCATTTAAAAGGATAAGTAAAACGATTCTGGTCTCAGCTGCAACATGTAAAGAACTTGGAGGCTCCCATCTTTACACCATGAAAAAGCTGAACTAACTGAAAATCAATGTTTCTTAGACTCGTCAGAGAAATTGAGGTCACAGGGGTGAACTGCTACCCTGAAAGTTGGAAAGACAGGTGAACATAGAGAATCACAGCCAAACACAGCTGACATCAGCTTATCTGGATTAGAAGCTACTGGAGCCCAAAACTGGTAAGAACACTTAAATGATAATTTTGATGAGTGTCTAGAGTCTGAGTGCAGACTAGCTTGAGAGTAAGAACTGTTGGGGGCCCAGTCTTTTGGGGGCCCCCACACTTCCTTGTAATCCCCAGGTTCTCATGCTGAACAGCCAAGAAAAAAATTCACCAATTTCTTGCAGGGAGAGGGCAAAATAAATCATTTTGAGAAATATCTATTCTTTATAACAAAAGCCCAATCTCTAAGAGAAACAATTTTGCCAGACCCTTATCCACCTGAGGGAAGAGCAATTATCCAACTCCAGTTCCTTCTAGCTCGCCCGTCTCAATTATGGAGAGATAAAAGCAAGTTTAGAACCTCTGTAAAAGTCACAGCACAGGGACACAGACCCACTAAAAGACTGAGATTCAATCATAAAATTGTAGAACATTTCTCATCACCCCCAAAAACCTACCATCACATCAACAGGGCTTCACTATAATAATAGTGGATTACAGCTGAAAGAGCTACAAGATAGAAATTCTATTTAAGAAGCAGTTCTTTGGGAAACCCAAGATGAGAGGATATATAAACAAGGACATTAAAGGAAACTGAAGCTTCTGTCACCTACAACTACAATAAATATTAAACATGACCCAAGTCCCAGTCAGATTAACATAAAACCTCACACTAGCTCCTATTATCCTACGCATATCCAGCTTTAAACAA
Source organism: Mesoplodon mirus (assembly GCF_964341445.2). Taxonomy (NCBI): domain Eukaryota; kingdom Metazoa; phylum Chordata; class Mammalia; order Artiodactyla; family Ziphiidae; genus Mesoplodon; species Mesoplodon mirus. The sequence goes on from NC_138987.1 coordinate 51,459,606, forward strand.
AATATTACAAGGCACGTTATGAGGCAAGAATAAAACACAGTCTAAGGAGAAAAAGCAAGCATAATAACCAGACTCAGAGGTGGCATAGATTTTAGAATTATCAGTTAAGGAATATACACACTATGATTAATATATCAAGGTCTCTAATGAAAAAGTAGACAACATAGAAGAACAGATATGTACTGTAAACAGAGAGATGAAAAATATAATAAAATAAACAGAAAATGCTAAAGGTTAAAAACTGTAATTAAAATGAAGAATGCCTTGGTGGGCTCATCAACAGACTAAACACAGCCAAGGAAAGAGTAAGTGGACTTGAAGATATGTTGCTAGAAACTTTCTAACTGAAATGCAAAGAGAAAAAAAAAAGAATAAAAATTCAAGAACTAGAACATCTAGAACTGTGGGATAATTTCAAAAGGTATAACATTTCTGTAATTGAAATACCAGAAGGAGAAGAAAGAGAAAACAACACAGAAGAAATATTAAAATTTATAATGTCCGAGAATTTTCCAAAATCAGTAACAGACACCAAACTACAGGTAAAGGAAGTTTAGAGAATACCAAGCATGATTAATACTAAATAATCAATACATAGGCATGTCACATTCAAACAGCTGAAAAACCAAAGAAAAAGAGAAAACTGTAAAAAGAAGGCAGAGAAAAAAATTATGTCTTACCCAAAAAGGAATAAGGATAGAAGTTACTTTGGACTTCTTGTCAGAAACCATGCAAGCGTGAAACGAGTGAAATATTTAAGAGCTGAAAGAAAAAATCAACTTAGAATTCTCTACTCAGCAAAATTATCGTTCAAAAAAGGAAACATAAAGACTATTGTAAACAAAAACTGAAGGAATTCATTGCTGTTACACCTGCCCTATAAGAAATGTTAGAATTTCTTCAGAGAGCAGAAAAATTATATAGGTCAGAATTTTAATCTACGTAAAGAAGGAAGAGAGTTGGAGAAGGAATAAAAGAAGATAAAATAAAATCTTTTACTTTTCTTCTTCTTAAATGATCTGATACACAAATATTTGTTCAAATTAACAATATTATCATAACAAACAATAATATTTGGGGTGATTATGGCTTATGGATGAGTGAAATACAAGGTTTTAAGGGATGGGAGGTATTGGTAACACTCTACTGGAAGGTCACTGCACTACATGTGAAACAGCACAGCGTTATTTGAAAGTGAACTTAGATTAATTGGTAGATTGAAAACCTGAGGGCAACCACTAAAAAGAACTTTAAATGAAGTATAATTGATTTGCTGAAAAAGGAGAGAAAAATAGAATCATATTAAATGACTCAATCCAAACCAGCCAGAGAAGGCAGAAAAAGAGTAAGATTTTAAAAAAAAGAAAAATAAAAGAATGAGTAGAACAAATAGAAAACAGTTACAAACATGGTAGAGAAATCACCTATAACACAGGCTGCCATAACAAAATTCCATAGAGTGGGAGGCTTAAACAACAGAAATTTATTCAGAAGTTGATTTTCTCACAATTCTGGAAGTTAAACATTCAAGATGGAGGTACTAACTGATTCAGCTTCTGGTGAAGGTTGTTGTCATGGCTCAGAGACAGATACTTCCTTACTATGTGTTCCTATGTTCTTCCCTCAGGGCATTCTGAGAGAGGAAGAGAGAGAAAGGGGAGAGAGAGAGAGAGCGAGCAAGCGAGCTCTGGTGTCTCTTCTTATAAGCCCACTAATCTTGTTAGATCAGGGCCCCACCCTTATTACTTCTTTTAACCTTGATTGCTTCCTTAGAGACCACATCTCCAAATACAGCCACCCTGTGGGTCATGTCCAAAAAGTTTGCCTTATATTTCTGAAACAAAATGCTTCAAATAGAAAAATATACATATACAATACATGCTGCAATATAGTTGTCCTGTTTATCAGATAGTAATGGGATTTCTAAAATATATTAATTCATAGTGTATTATAGACAGTTGAGTCACAAGGTAAAGTTATATGATGAATGCCTCAGCCCATCCTTCTCAGTTTTGCTCTCTGACTGCATATAATAATTATAGTAGCAGTTAACACTTACTGAGCACTTACTATGTTCTATCGCAGGACTATTAAAATCTTCTATTGACTATTAAAGTTGATAGTATTGGGGCTTCCCTGGTTGCACAGTGGTTGAAAGTCCGCCTGCCGATGCAGGGAACTCGGGTTCGAGCCCTGGTCTGGGAGGATTCCACATGCCGCGGAGCAACTGGGCCCGTGAGCCACAACTACTGAACCTGTGCGTCTGGAGCCTGTGCCCTGCAACAAGAGAGGCCGCGACAGTGAAAGGCCCGCGCACCGCGATGAAGAGTGGCCCCCGCTTGCTGCAACTAGAGAAAGCACTTGCACAGAAACGAAGACCCAACACAGCCAAAAATAAATTAATTAATTAAAAAAAAAAAAAAGAAAAAAGCTTCATTACGCTCTGAGACAGGCCTGGGCCTTCCAGGAACAAAGTATTTAAACAGCTTTTATTTAGAGAGAGTAACTTGATTTTCTGTTTTAGAAATAAACAAATAAAAGAAAATCTCTACATTTCAGTCACCTAGTAAAACCACCTCCCTTGTCTCCGTTGCTAAAATGACATTAATTTTTATTTTAGTAACAAAGGGCACAGGCATCATATTGCTTTTTTTGTAGTTATGTGATGTTGGGCAAGTAAGTTAACTTCTCTGTGGCTTGGTTCCCTCATCTACAATAGGTACAATGATAACACCTATCTTACAGGGACTTTTGAGGATTTATAAGTCAATATAAGTAATTAGTGCAACCATTCTGATTATTATCCATGAAGAATGGAAATCAATAAATCTACCCAGGGTTGATTATGCAAACGAATTTTTAACTTATATGTATACTACTCAGGCCAATTCATTTTGTCCCTCTTTTTCATCAATTCTCTTTGTATTAATGATGCCTAATTCTACATTTCTAAGATCTCGCTCCTTAACTTTAGATTTAGATATGCAAATATCTGCCAAATGTATACACTTAGTCACCAAAGGCATTGTACATTTAGTGTATCTAAGACTTTCCCACAGGCTTTCCTATTATATTGATAATTTACATTAAAAATTTACTTCATAAAGAGTGTGGAGTATTTTTAAGTTTTAAACAATTATACAAGTTAATTTCATGCTACACCCCCGGGGGGGGGGTTAGTTAATATTACAAGTACCCCAACAGAAATCAAGCTCCAAGGGTTTTTACTAAATATTTGAATTACCATTATCAAAATCTAAGGCCCTCGAGTAAGTAATTAGCCTAAGTGCTATTAGAACTTTTTAAAAAATAATTACTAAAGATATGAATGTGTTCAAGAAAAATGACTGGCTATGTTCTACAGTCTTCATTTGCACAAACATGGAGTAAGAACCCGACGAGAGCCTGAGGCTAACATGCCAGTGGTTTGGCAACCCCCCACTCCACACAGAACTTTGTAACCCAACCAGGCCAGAAGGCTGGCTGCCCCTTTTCTCAGAAAGTTCCAAAATCACTTCTCCTAAGCCTTTTCTGCAAGGTGCTAGTCAGGTGGCCGGTGCAGAGTGTGGCACTGTTCTTGTGACTTTTGGCTAAGCACGTTTGGGCTTTTAGTAGAACTTGGCCTAAGACTGGCTTTCACAGTGGCACACCATCTAGTAGCAAGTTTGTGGGGAAGAGAAAGCTTAGACCCCACCTACCTCTGCTCCACCAGAGGCTACCATATTTACCAAATAAGCTGATGTCTTCTGATCTTCTAAATTGGCTTTAGAACAGTTTGCATCTTTTATTTGATAACTGGCCCTACAGTTCACCCAGATGCTCAAGTCTTGAAGGTAGAAGTTATCCTAGATTATTTGCTTTCCCTAACTTCACCCATTCAATCAGTCTGCATACCTAGTCTCTACATCCATACGTTTCTTCAACTACATCCTTGATAAATGTGCCGTAATTCAGACCCTCCCTCTTATTCCTGGAACTCTAGAAACATTTTTTAACTTTTCCTCCCTCTCATCTTGCCATACCTTCTAACACACTCCCCATTGCAGCCACTCCAACATACTCAAAGTCTAACCGTTTTCCTTATTCCACTGCCTTACAACATCAGCTTTCCTGGTTGGCCTCTATAATCACCTGAGCCAATCCCAGTAATAAACATGTATTGCAATATATTGCAACTACTTTGTTACATGGTCTTCTGTCCCCTAGACTGAAGGTTTTGGGGTTTGGGGTTTTTTTTTGAAGGTAGGGGCAGTGTCCCCCTTGTAGCGTAAGCGCTGAACACAGTATCCACCATACTCTAGTTGCTCTTTGAAGTCTCATTTTCATCTACCAACCCCTTCTACCTCCCGTCTAAATCACATCTCCTTTCTTTTTCAAAGAGCATTCAGAGAAAAAAAAAAAAGGATGATATTTATCAGCCTGAACATTTTCTGACATCAAACTGATACCACTTTAACCAAAAATAACTAGACATTTGTCACCTTTTCTAGTTGCCTTGATGATGCTGGGGTGAAAGAGGCACAGCTCCTCAGACCTTGCCCTGGACAGCTGGCAGGAGGAAATTGCTTACCAAGGCACAACAACTCAAGCTTATGTTAACATCTTCAGCTAATGCCGTTCAGGAAGAAAAGGTTTCTGATGAATTTCTGCTGCCCAATTCATGCGCAGAGAAATAAAGAACAGCAGCCAGTGTAATTAGCAAGCAGATCTTCCAGCAACAGGATTTACACCTGGACATAAACATGTTCACTGAGGTTGGGATGAACATTTGCTAAGGTAAACGCTTTTTGAAAAATTGTAAAGCTAATGATCTTGCACGGACAGCATAACCTTGAGCTTATTGCCAAATAGAATGCCAAGTGTAAACACTTAATGAAAGAAAACAAGGAATGATAATGGTTCTTCTTGTGACCCCCAGATAAGTGACTCTTTGAGTGCTTTTGAGGTCAGTGGAAACACTGTCCTACTTGCTGGTAATTTTTTTGCAGTTTTATGCACTTTTTGATCTGACTTGATATGGATGAGAAGCACTTCCTCAGTCAGTGCAAGATGCAATAATTGCTTTTCTTCCTCTGATATCTTATCCCCAGAAGTAGAAATAATCAGCCCTGAACTGCAGTAGAGGCCAGTTATTATTTTGAAATATTGGTGAAGGCCATAGGTAAAATCATTAAGGCTCATTCTGTGGATTAGGGACATTTCTGGATTTTATCATGTGTGAGGGTCAGGAATGGGAACCACGTGAAGGTAGTAGAACACACAATAAACTTCCTATCATTGGAGGTTCCAATAATCAAACCTCTCTTAACCAGAAGAACAGCATAATGAAAGAAACACAGGGTATAGAATGAAAGGACTTGGGAAGTAATTCTGTTGTCCAACCTCAAATAAGCTAGACAACTACTCTGAACTCCCAGTTGCCTTATCTCAAGAAAAGGTGGATAGTAATTTAGACATTACAAGATAGTTATGAGAATAAAATGAAATAATAATATATGTGAAGCTGACTTGTAAGGTACCTGGAACGAAGAGGTCAATAAATATTACTGGGTAAGTGTGAAATAATAATAAGTATTCATCCATTCTTTAAATTAAACGATATCCATATTATAATATTTTTCTTTCTTTTTGCCTCTCCAACATCCCATTTCTTCCCCACATTGGGAACTGCCCATCTGCATATATGTGATGAAGTGCCCATTTTGATTATTACAGAAGCTGAAATAGGAGATATGCCCTCTACTTACTTCCAGAAAACCAGTAACAGGCACATCATCTTACTATATATTTGTTTATTTATCATATTTATTGTTACTGTCTGCACTTTCTTCAATACCATAAGCTTCATAAGGGAGAGCACTTTTATATATTTTGTTTGTGAGTATATTCCCAGCACATGGAATGCAACTTGACACAAACAAAACCTCAGTGGATTTGATGCTTCTGTCTATAATATTGAGTTATGAACAAATAATGCAGAAATTAAGGGAGTTAACATTTATTCCAGCTGGTGGACCATAGAAGTCAAGGTGTTTGATGGAGGTACTCAACAGAGATGATGTCCGCAGAACCACTGCACTAGCAGAGGAAGAGCCATGCTAGAATCCACCTGCCTTTCAGCTTCCAAAGACCTCTGGGTTCCTGCCTGTTTTCAAATCCTGCTTTAGCAGACTCTCCCAAATCTTGTGAGCTACTCAGTATCCTTTCTATAAATCCATTTTTTCTTCAAGCAGATCTGGTTCCTCTTTCTTGAAGCTATGTGACTGATATGGAATTTATGCTTCTTTGGTGCCTATAGAAGAGTAGCTGTTAAGATCACAGTCACTGGGAACATTATGACAGATGAAATCCCATTTTGATGATGTCACATGACTTGAACTGACCACTCATATGTTTAATTATCAACTAAACAACTGGGATGACAATTAGCTTCATTAGATTCATGCTCTTCCAGCTCTAATAATCTTGAATTCAACAATCACATAAACATCATTGAATACCTGCAAACAGTGCCTTGAATTAGAAATAATTCTTGACTTTAAAATGGTGACATAGGTAGGCAAAGATTTTTTTAGGCCATAAATAATACTAAGAAAAAAAGATATTTAAACTTCTGCTCTTTAAAATATAATTTTAAGAAAATCAAAAGGTAAGCAACAATGGGAGAAAATATTTGCAATTTCTAATAAATGACTTCTATCCAGAATATATAAATACATATGAAAATAAATTGATATAAGTATAAATAATATAGAAAGGACTCTTAGAACTCAAAAATAAGAAGACAAACAAACCAAATTTTTAAATGAGCAGAAGACTTGAATAGGTATTTTTCAAAAGAAGATATAGGAACAGCAGTAAGCACATGAAAAGATGTTCAACATCTTTAGTCATCAGGGAAAGGAAAAGTAAACTCTCATACGTTGGTGGGGGGAGTATAAATTATAAAACCACTTTCAAAAGCATGTTATCTGTTTTACATAGATAAACAATGCTTATCATAAAATCCACCTCTTCTACCCTGAGGTATTTACACAAAATAAATAAAAACTGTTGTCCACAAAAGACATCCGCATAAATCTTCACTGGAGCTGTATTCAAAATAGCCCAAACTGGGGGCTTCCCTGGTGGCGCAGTGGTTGAGAGTCCGCCTGCTGATGCAGGGGACACGGGTTCGTGCCCTGGTCTGGGAAGATCCCACATGCCGCGGAGCGGCTGGGCCCATGAGCCATGGCCGCTGAGCCTGCGCATACGGAGCTTGTGCTCCACAACAGGAGAGGCCACAACAGTGAAAGGCCCGCGTACCACAAAAAAAATAAAAATAAAATAGCCCAAACTGGAAGTGACCAAATGGTCTATCAGTGGGTGAATGAATAAACAAATTATAATATATCTATATGACTGAATACTACTCAGCAATAAAAAAGGAGAAACAACTGATACACACAACAACATGAATGAATTTCAAATATTATGCTGAGTGAAATCAACCAAATTGTAAAGAGTTTGTACTGTATGATTTATTCTAGCCCTAGAATTGGCAAAATAAGCTCTAATGATACAAATTTGATTAGTCATTGCTTGATGCAGGAATCAGTGGGACAAGGGGGACTGACTGCAAAAGGCATGACAAATATCTCTGTGGTGATGGAAATAGTCTATATCTTGACTGAGTTAGTGGTTAGATGGGGTATATATTTGTCAAGCTCCTCAAACTATAAACTTACAATGTGTGTATTTTATTATATGTAATTTTTTTACCTCAATAAAGCTAACAAAAAATGATGGCTGATATTTTGAATATACAAAGCATGAGGCAGGATGTGGTAGGTGCTACCATAACAATAGAAAGTTAAATATCAAAAGAAGAAAGAAAACTTACTTTCACCTGGAGAAGTTAGACAAGGCCTAATGGAAGACACAGTGTTTGAGTGGAGGTTTTGGGTCTGGATGGCATTTCAGTAGAAGAAGATGGAGGAAGAAGCACCAATAGAGTGTACAGGTGATGGCAAAGAATCAGGTATGACTGGGTTGCATGTTGCATTTATTCATTAGTTCAGCAATATTTTATTGATGGCCCACTAGAACCAGACACTCTCACAGCAGACAATATGAAGTTCCTGCTTTCATGGATCTTACATTCTAACGTGGAGAGACATATGAAAAACAAACAAATTTATAATACATCAGATGTGCAATATATAGCTGAGAAAAGGGAAAAGAGAATTTAGGGGTGGGGGATTGGGTTGCTTTGTTAGATGAGGTAGTCAGCAAGGGCCTCTCTGAAAGGGTGACATTTGAGCAGAATCATGAATAAAGATCACTGCATATATCTGGAGGAAGCACATTTCAGAACAAAGGAAGAGTTAATGCAAAGACCTTGAAGATGGAGCATGACAGGTGCATTTAGAGAACAGCAATGAACAAGGAAGGATGTAGTGACTCCAGGAGGAGATCAAGGGGGAGCTTGGCAAAAAATCTGGAAAGTGATGGGGATGGTAGGAGAGGGGTAGAACTCACAGGGCTGTGCTTCTCATTAGTGTGCAATATGAACCACCTGAAGATCACATTAAATCTTCAGATTTTGATTCAGTTGGTCTAGGGATAGGGCCTGAGATTTTGCATTTCCAACAAGCTCACAGGTGATGTGAGATTACTTTTAAATAAAAAGTATTAGGACCTTGGAGGATATTTTAAGGAGTAGTATCATCTGCCAGTTGCATCTCGGGGGTCAAAGGCAGATTCGGGGAAAACAGGAGGCATTTGAAATACACTCAAGAGATAATGGTGATTTGGACTAAGATAGCTATGGAGGAGTAACAAGAAATAGTTGAGTTTTTGATATGTTTTTCAAATAGCTGAAAGGACTTTTACCAACAAATTAAATTTGTCATGTGAGAGTAAGAGAGAGGTCAAGGATGACTCTAAGGATTTGGTCCTAGCAAATGAAATAGTATATGAATCTTTAGTTCAGGGAAAAGGGCCCAGGTTGAGATATAAATTTAGAAGTGGTGAGGGTAGAGATGTTACTTCATGCCATGAGATGAGATGAGATCACCAAGTGAGTGTACAGAGATATCCTAGCACTGAGCCTGGGCATGCTCTAAAATTTAGAAGTCAGGAGATTAGGTACAACTGGTAAAGGAAACTGAGGGTAAATGATACTGACCAGGGTTCTTGGCCTTCCCCAATCAATAGAAATTGACTAGGGGCCAGACAAGAAATTCAGGCAAGGCTTTATTGGGGCTGGCTGCAGGAGGGAGAGAAGACAAGTAACAGGTTCCCTTGCTCACTCTCTGAGGGGAGGCGAGCTGGTTCCTTATGAGGTTAGGGGTGTGCCCAGGGGTCGGGCCAGAGGGGTGGCTTAGGTGTTCTGCCCACCCCTTTGTGGTGTTGAGTGCAGGGGGCTTGCGCAGTACCCTGATTTTGCTCCCAAGACCAAGTTTTTGCTCTCGGCTCTTCAGAAATGGCAGTTGGGTTTGTCTTTTTGTATCTTTTCGTCCAGAATTTGACCCAACTGCACATGCATGCAGTTATTTTTAGTCCCATACAGTTTCTTTGTCTTCTGTTCCTCGAGGAGAGGTGTGTCCAAGTGCAAGCACTGCAGCTCTGCAGCAAAGCATCCCAGTCTGCTGGCCTGTCTCATAAATGGTCAGTGAGGTATGAGAATCAAGAGGGTGGTGTCCCAGAAGCTAAATCATGAGAATTTTTCAAGAAACATTGATCAGTGTGTTGAATCTGCCAATTAGTTGGGTAAGATGGAGACTGAGAATGGTCATTGGGTTTAGCAAGGTAGGGGCCATGAATGACCTTTACAAGAGCTATTTTGTTGGAAAGATGAGTTATAAAAGCCTGATTAAAGTGGGTTTTAAAAAGAATGAGAAAGGAGGAAGTGGAAACACTGAGTTTCTGTGGTTCTTTAGTGAAGCTCTGGTATAAGGGAGAACAGAAAAATGAGACATAACTGGAAGAGAAATGAGGGTCATGAGAAGAATTGTTATGATGGAATTATTACTTTATGCTGTATGTTGATAGGCATGACTTAGTAGAGAAAGAAAGATAAGGGATAATTGCTGGATGAAGTTCCTGAAGAGATGAGAGAGTGAGGTATTTAGAGCACAGTTGGAAAGAGTGACCTCAGAGCCATGGTAAAAGGTGGGAGGGCAGAGTATATGGGCTTAGATCTAGTGAAGTAGGTAGGTATAGTAGGAGCTAGTGGAAGGCCTCATTGGTTCAGTGCTCTTTCTTTTTTCAATGAAGAAGAAAACAGCATCAGGTAAGAGGGGACAAAATGTGCTAGTTTTCTGAAGATAGAGGGTAAGTTGTGACATAGTTGTCTGAGAGGATGGGAGAAAGGCTAGGGAAATGTTATCAGATTGGCAGACAACAAAATTCAGTTTGAATTTAAGCAGAAAAAGTCAACATATTGACTTCTGTAAGATGTTATGGAAACGTCTTACAGAAAAACCCGAACAAAGTTTTTGGCCAACCCAATGGTTTGTCTTTCTCCAACCATGACATAAACCATGAGTATAGATTGGGAATAGGCAGAGAGTTGGAGTTAAACAGACTTCTGCCAGACAGATATGTTGCAGGGAGAAAAAGGCACAGAAGATAAGAGTATACAAAAAGAAAAATTAAAGTGATGGAATATGGGATGTAAGCATATAAGGAAATATAGGATATAAAAAATTGAGAAATACTGTAAAGGTGATCATTTGATTATATGTCTCTGTGAATAGTCACAGAAGCTTTGAAATTTAGATAATAGAGCAAGCCAGTTAATATAATCGGAGAGAAAGAGTGTTGAAATTTATATTATCAAGGTTGTGCAGGCTTCAGCACTAACATGTTCTAGGATTTCCTATGAAAGGGGAATGTAGCATAAGTACTGATAAGATGAGAATATTGAAGAAGAGATAAAGGTGCCCAGGGGCCAAGACATTGGAAGGATCATCCATATGATCACTGAAATCACCAAGATTTAGGACTAGGTGGAGGAAACTCTTCCCAGTTTCAACAGTTGGTCATATATTTATGGCAAAGGCATCCTTGGAGATAATACAGGGAGCCAAGTGCTAAAATAGTCAAGAAATGAGGAAGAATGGGGTATAAAGGACTCCAAAAAAAAAATGTTGCAGGATGTCACCTGGGGTTTTTACAGATGTACAGAAGAAGAAGAAATGGTCTAGAAATAACAGTAAAGAGCAAGAAGGACAAGAATTTCTCTTGTCTGAGAGGGAAATGATGATTTAAGAGGAAACCTTAGTTCAATCAGAACACGAAGGCTAAGAGAACATTCAAAGAAGAGGATGATGTGGAAGGGGTTGGTAATTTGCTGAGGATTAGCCATAAGCATGAAGCAGACTAATACAAGATGTGACTGAAAATGTAGTTAAGGACCAATCATGGAGAACCAGAAATAAGGGGTGTTTAAAAGAACTGTAAAGGAATACTAAATAAAATTCAGAGACAATTATAGAAAACTATCCAAGTAAAATACAAATTTCCCAAGTTTTTTTCCTTTTTTATTTTTTTAAAATTTTTATTGGAGTATAGTTGATTTACAGTGTTGTATTATTTTCTGTTGGTTAGAAGTCTAACATGGATTTCAAAGGCTTACAATCAAGGTATAAGCAGGGCTGTGTTCCTTTCTGGTGGCTCTGGGGAAGAATATATTTCCTTACTTTTTCCAGTTTGTAGAGGACTCCCACATTCCTTGGCTTATGGGCCTTTACTCCTTCTTCAAAGCCAGTGAAGTTGAATATTTCTGACCATTCATCTGTAGTGAAACTTCCTACTGCCCATATCTTGGGAAGTTTCTATGGAAACGACTCATATTCTTAGATTGAGCCCACTCAGACAATCTAGAATAATTTTCCTATCTCAAGGTTCATAACTTAATCACACTTGCAAAGTCCCTCTTGCCATGTAACACAGCATATTCATAGGGATCAGGACATGGACATCTTTGGGGGGCCATTATTCTCTCCATCACACACCATGGAGGTGCTCTGGGCCACCCAGCCTCTTAGGGATTGTCCTGATTGCAGGGTGTTCCTTCTTTTTACTTATCTTTATTTAGTATTCCTTTTGTGTGTTTCCAATCACTCTATTGTTAACTATTTAGATTTAACTATGCAAATGCAGAACTATTTGCTCATAAAAAATGCCTCTCCTCTTACACTTCCCCTATCTTGAAGTTTCTATTCTGATTCATTTATAATGTCTATTATTCTTGAGTGGTTTTTCTCCAACAGGGTGTGGTGTCATGACATATTCTTTGAATTGTGTATCCTCAAATTTTTCATCATAACTAGTGGAGAATATCATGCTCAGATATGTGATTCCTAGGCTGGAGTCCTCTCTTCTCATCAGCCTGTAAGGTTTTTTTTCCCACTGTGTCTAGATTTATTGCTGCTACTGAGAAGTCTGATACAAAATTGCTTTCCTTTTTAAGTGTTTTCATTGTTATTGGAAACTTGTAAGTTTTCCTGTTATTCTTAGAGTTCAGAAATTTTACCAGAATATGCCTAGGTATATGTTTTGTTTTTTTTTTCAGCCATTCCTTCCTAGATCTCAGCAAGCCCTTCTAGTCTCTAGATTCAAGTCATTCTTTAACTCAGATGAAATTAATTCCCTCTCCTCTTCCTCTTCCTTCTTCTTCTCTTCTTCTTTAAATTATAACCTATCTTCCATATATTCCATTACCTTCTTCTGGAATTCCCATATGTCTATGTTATGTTTATTAAATCTGTCCTCCAAGTCTTTTACATCTTCCCTGATGGTTTGCATACCTTTGTATTTTTTTTCTGTATTTTGAAATATTTCTTCTACTTAGTTTCTCAAGCTTCAATTTTGGTTCTCAATAATGACAATTCTTTTTAAAAATTCATTTATTAAATATTTAAGTTGAAAATCAGTCCTTAGAGAGGCTATAATTGAATGTCTTTAAGGACACTTAGTTTTCCTTAGAGGAGTTGCCACACATAGATATGTTTACAATAGGGGCTTAGGAAGAGCTTCTAGTCCTCCTTGAGCAGCAGCATTCCCTTGTGTGCTGGTGAGAGTATAGCAGTTTTGTTGCTGTGGGCTAATTTGGAAAGTTGTCAATCCTGTATTGGGGTTCCAAGAAGAACACTGTGCTCTGTTGCCTCCCAAGCTATGAAACCTACTAGTCTCTAATTTCAGGAGTAGAGAGGGTTCAGCCCACTGTGAAACTCTGCTGGCTTAGAAGGTGAGGTTACCAGCACATCCTTACAAGAACAATCAAGAAGAATGGTACCACTGCTGTTTTGTTTTATTCTTTTTGAAAGTCTATGGATCTCTAAGGACCAAGATCAATCAGGATCCAAGAGCCACTTTTCTCTCTCTAAAATGAGAATAATATTCTTGAGAGAAAGAAAACTATATGTATAAAATGCAAAAATAAAATTAAATGCAATGTGAAAAATATATGTAGTTGATAGATGAATATATTTCCATATCTTCCTCTTCCTCCCAGATTAAATTTAAGAAACTCTTAATTATCTTCTAGTTTAAGCCAGGCAATCTTATATACATTTTCATATATATTTATTTTACTTCCACAAAAAGACCCATGAACAAACAATATTCTTTAGAGATAAGAAAAATGTTGCTCCGAGCTTCTATAAAGTTTTTACAGAATTCAAACTCAGATCTTTGATTCCAGGTCCACAGTGCTTTCCACTATTCCACAGAATTGCCCTTACAATGTAATATTATGTGCTCTGGCTTTAAAGAATGTCAATTCAAGGTCTGTCCATTCTGAAAGCATTTATACATCTTTTGCAAGTCATAGCACCTCTTATTTAATGACATGCAATAAATTTATGCTTGAGTTTAGTTTATGAAAAAAGTTTCTCTGTTGACAAAATTAAATATTTTCTTCTGCCAGAACGTCAATGCTTAACTCCCCCATCTTCTCTCTCCCTTTTTTTTTTCCCCTCAATGTCAGGAAATTTAATTCAGCCAAATTAAGACCTAATTATGGTAATCAAATCATCTTGAGTAACTAATAACACTGGATCCCTTTACTTCCTAAATTTAAGGGATCTTCTCTTTCTAACATTTTTTTCTTGAAATCATCATCAAATAATTTTGAATAAATAAATTTTAAAAATCCACAATAAATAAAAATGATTTGTAACTTTCTGCAATTTTGACAGATATCTTAAGTGGTTCTGGGTCCAAAACATTAGAGAACAGGTGAGCTAACTAAATAATTTTGGGGGCAATTTGGGGCATAAATGAGGAGTAAGACAAAGAGAAAACTGAACTGCTCTCCTGAAGAAATTAAGGAAAATTTATTAGAGTTGGAAGAAAGTGATTTCAGGAGGAAAGACAAGGGAGAGGAGACTGAATCAGAGAGAAAGGAGTATAATAAACACTGGGAGTGTAGAGCTCAGATACAAGAGATGACTAATGAAGATCCCTCAGGAGATCTCATGCATGTCTAGTCCAATAACCCTTGATGTAGAGCTCAGTAACTGACATGGGGGGTGCACTGGCCAGCTGACCTCCTTTACCTCTCCCTCAGCTCCTGTTGCTAGACTTATATCACTTGGCCTTTCACTAATGAAGTCACATCAAGACAGCTATAGCACAGCTACCAGCCACAGCATCCCCCTGGAATATGGAAACTCACACCTTGCCACTGTGACATGTTACTTCTCTTTTCTCCCTGAAAATACAGGCTGTTTTAACTTCCTGCCTGTTTTGTGCTGGTCTCAGCCTATCAATAACCAATGTCATGATTGGACCAGTCCTTATGCTCTTTATTTTGATTATAACACATCTTTAGTAACAACCATCAGGAAACTATGAAAAAATAAAAGTTTATTACTTACAGAATCTGGAAATTATAATAGCACACCTGGGACCACACAGTGAGGTAACAGGCAGGCCTGGGGTTCTGTTTTTATTGGGGGTGAGGATATAGGCCTAAGATTTCAAGGACTCAATCTTTATTGGTGAATTTTAAACATAAGAGCAGGAATTTAATGTTTAGGAAGAGAATTTTTAAAAGTGGCCCAAATGGATAAGCTATCAAAATCAACCAAGATCTCTAAAACAAAAGAACCTCAGTTGGGGAGGTAGCCTGGCTCTTCATACAGTTGGATGGTTGGCAATGTGTTTATTTGAGATTGCTGTCTTTGAAATGGCTGCCTATTTTGAAATGGATACCTGGACAATCAAAGCTTACGTCAAGAACTTGCATTACAAAAAAGAAAAACAACTACTGTCAGGGCTTACACAACACTGCTTAGCTTAAGCTTCTCCAAACCTAGAGGAAGCAGCATGTTAACATATGGCCTGAACTTTAGATGATGGCTTGTTCAGCTCTCCCAGGAACTCTCTTATGGTGTTCTGTTGGGACCAAGTTATCCTCATCACCCAGGATTCTGCAGTTCTGGTAATTTCCAACTAGGGAATAAAATGTCTCTGTGTAGGCAGCCCCAAACTCACTTGAAAACTCTTCTAGGCCCCCTCATTTGACTTGGAGTAAAAAGCAGGTGTAGTCCACAGGAAAGGAAAGCAAAAGTTCAATTATTCCCTCTGTAGGTTTATATCATTCTCCAATTCTTGTTTCAAATAGACTGGAATGTTTGATAAGAGTTCATGGTCACAGACTAGTTCTGCTCCCTTTAACTATATTCAGCATGGATGTCTCAGCACCTCTTATTAGACTTTGGGAGAAGTTATCACCGATTGTCTTCAAAAAGCCCAGATGTACAATTAGTTCTCTGAGAATAGACTCTGAGACTCCGAGATTTGCATGCAGGAGGTATATGGGGAATGTACTCCAGACCTACACCTATGAGGGGTGAGTGAAGTGGAATGGGGCACAGGAAGAAATTAAACTGTGAAGAAGTTGCAACAAAAATTTCAGCTAACCCCACATGAAGCACTGGAGCTGGGAGAGCCCTTCAGAGTTGCCCCAGATTGGAACAAGGAATTGAACCCTGCATGAAGGGGACATAACTTTGGGGGATGGAGGAGAAGGAAGTGATAGAAGAATGAGTTACTAATCAATTCAATAATGTCCACAATCTTTTTGGTCTTTTATCTTTGACTCGCCTTTTTCAATGGCAATATGCCATGTCATTCCACCCAATTTTAAAGGCAAAAAATAAAATATACCATCCTAGGTGAATGCCAAGCTGATTTCCTTAAGCCTTAGTGCCACAAATGGAAAAGTGCTCAGAAGAGACACCAAAGTCAGAGAAGAGGAGATTGGTTCAAGATGGCAGAGTAGAAGGTGGTGCACTCACCTCTTCTTCTGAGAGCACTGAAATCACAACTAACTGCTGAATAACCATTGACAGAAACATGCTGGAACTCACCAAAAAGATATCCCACATCCAAAGACAAAGGAGAAGCCACAATAAGATGGTACAAGGGGTGCAATCATGATAAAATCAAATCCCATAACTGCCGGTGGGTGACCCACAAACTGGAGAACAGTTATACCACAGAAGTCCACCCACTGGAGTGAAGGTTCTGAGCCCCACGTCAGGCTTCCCAGCCTGGGGGCCCAAAAACAGGAGTAGAAATCCCCAGAGAATTTGACTTTGAAGGCCAGCGGGATTGGATTGCAGGACTTCCCCATGGGACTGGGGGAAACAGAGACTCCATTCTTAGAGGGCACACACAAAGTCTTGTGTGCACCAGGACCTGGGGGAAAGGAGCAGTGACCCCATAGGAGACTGAACCAGACCTACCTGCTAGTGTTGGAGGGTCTCCTGCAGAGACGGGCAGTGGCTGTGGCTCAATGAAGGGAAAAAGGTACTGGCAGCGGCAGTTCTGGGACATACTCACTGGCATGAGCCCTCCCAGAGGCTGCCATTAGCCCCACTATACAGCCTGTATGGGCTAGGTCACCTCAGACCAAACAACTAACAGGGAAGGAACACAGACCCACCCATCAGCAGACAAGCAGATTAAAGTTTTACTGAGCACTGCCTTGCCCACCAGAGCAAGACCCAGTTCTACCTACCACCATTCCCTCCCATCAGGAAGCTTGTGCAAGGCTCTTAGACAGCCTCATCCACCAGAGGGCAGAGAACAGAGGCAAGAAGAACTACAGTCCTGCAGTCTGCAGAACAAAAACCACAATCACAAAAATTTAGACAAAGTGAAAATGCAGAGGATTATGTCCCAGATGAAGGAACAAGATAAAACCCCAGGAAAACAACTAAATGAAGTGGAGATAGGCAACCTTCCAGAAAAAGGATTCAGAATAATGATAGTGAAGATGATCCAGGATCTTGGAAAAAGAATGGAGGCAAAGATTGAGAAAAAGCAAGAAATGTTTAACAAAGACTTAGAAGAATTAAGAACAAACAAACAGAGATGAACAATACAATAACTGAAATGAAAAATATACTAAAAGGAATCAATAACAGAATAACTGAGGCAGAAGAATGGAAGTTACCTGGAAGACAGAATGGTGGAATTCACTGTTGTGGAACAGAATAAAGAAAAAAGAATGAAAAGAAATGAAGACAGACTAAGAGACCTCTGGAACAACATTAAATGCTCCAACATTTGCATTATATGGGTCCCAGAAGGAGAAGAGAGAGAGAGAAAGGACTCAAGAAAATATTTGAAGAGATAATATCTGAAAAATTCTCTAACATAGGAAAGGCAACAATCAACCAAGTCCAGGAATCACAGAGTCCCAGGCAGGATAAACCCAAGCAGGAACATGCCAAGACACATAGTAATCAAACTGACAAAAATTAAAGACAAAGAAAAAATATTAAAAGCGACATAGGAAATATGACAAATAATATACAAGGGAACTCCCATAAGGTTAGCAGCTGATTTCTCAGCAGAAACTCTTCAAGCCAGAAAGGAGTGACATGATATATTTAAAGTGATAAAAGGGAAGAAGCTACAACCAAGAATACTCTACCCAGCAAGGCTCTCATTCAGATTTGACAGAGAAATCAAAAGCTTTACAGACAAGCAAAAGCTAAGAGAATTCAGCACCACTAGGCCAGCTTTGCAACGAATGCTAAAGGAACTCCTCTAGACGGGAAAGAGACTAGCAACTTAAAAAAACCTTGTACATATATAGACTGCTATATCAAAACCTCATGGGAACAGCAAACCCCAAAATTACAATAGATACACAAACAAAAAGGAAAAAGCAAGCCAGACACAACACTAAAAATGGTCATCAAACCACAAGAGAAGAGAACAAAAGAGGAAGGGAAGAAAAAAGACCTACAAAAACAAACCTAAAACAATTAAGAAAATGGCAAATGAATGTACATATCAATAATTACCTTAAATGTAAATGGATTAAATGTGTCAACAAAAGAGATAGACTGGCTGAATGGATACAGAAACAAGACCTGTATATATGCTGTCTACAAGAGATCCACTTCAGATCTAGGGACACATACAGACCGAAAGTGAGGGGATGGAAGAAGATATTCCATGCAAATGAGAATTAAAAGAAAGCTGGAGTAGCAATACTCATACCAGATAAAATAGACTTTAAAATAAAGGATGTTACAAGAGACAAGGAAGGACACTACATAATGATCAAGGGATCAATCCAAGAAGAAGATGTAACAATTATAAATATCTATGCACCTAATATAGGAGCACCTCAACATATAAGGCAAATACTAACAGCCATAAAGTAAGAAATTGACAGTAACACAATAATAGTGGGGGATTTTAACACCCCACTTTCATCAATGGACAGATCATCCATACAGAAAATCAATAAGGAAACACAGGCCTTCAATGACACACTAGATCAGATAGATTTAATTGATATTTATAGAGCATTCCATACCAAAACAGCAGAATACACATTCTTCCCAAGTGCATGCAGAACATTCTCCAGGATTGACTACATGCTGGACCACAAGGAAAGCCCTGCTAAATTTAAGAAAACTGAAATCATATCAAGCATCTTTTCCAATCACAGTGCTATGAGATTAGAAATAAACTACAAGAAAAAAACTATAAAAAACACAAACACGTGGAGCCTAAACAACCAATGGATCACTGAAGAAATCAAAGAGGAAATTAAAAAATACCTAGAGACAAATAAAATGAAAGCACAATGATCCACAACCTATGGGATGCAGCAAAAGCAGTTCTAAGAGGGAAGTTTATAGCAATAAAATATTACCTCAGGAAACAAGAAATAAATAAACAACCTAACCTTACACCTAAAGCAACTAGAGAAAGAAGAATAAACAAAACCTAAAGTTAGTAGAAGGAAAGAAATCATAAAGATCACAGCAGAAATAAATGAAATAGAAACAAAGAAAACAATAGCAAATATGAATGAAACTAAAAGCTAGTTCTTTTAAAAGATAAACAAGACTCATCAAGAAAAAAAGGCAGACTCATCAAGAAAAAAAGGGAGAGGACTCAAATCAATAAAATTATAAATGAAAAAGGAGAAGTTACAACAGACACCACAGAAATACAAAGGATCATAAGAGGCCACTACAAACAACTGTATGCCAATAAAATGGACAACGTGGAAGAAATGGACAAATTTTTAGAGAGGTACAGTCTCTCAAGACTGAACAAGGAAGAAATAGAAAACATGAACAGGCCAATCACAAGCAGTGAAATTGAAACTGTGATTTAAAAACTGCCAGCAGACAAAAGTCCAGGACCTGATGGCTTCATGGGTGAATTCTATCAAACATTTAGAGAAGAGCTAACATCTATCCTTCTCAAACTGTTCCAAAAAATGGCAGAGAAAGGAAAACTCCCAAACTTATTCTATGAGGCCACCATCACCCTGATACCAAAACCAGACAAAGATACCACAAAGAAAGAAACTACAGGCCAATATCACTGATGAACATAGATGCAAAAATCCTCAACAAAATACTAATGATCCAAACCAAACAATACCTTAAAAGGATCACACACCATGATCAAGTGGGATTTATCCCAGGGATGCAAGGATTTTTCAATATCTGCAAACCAGTGTGATACACCACATAACAAATTGAAGAATAAAAACCATATGATCATCTCAAAAGATGTAGAAAAAGCTTTTCACAAAATTCAACACCCATTTATGATAAAAACTCTCCAGAAAGTGAGCATAGAGGGAATATACCTTAACATAATAAAGGTCATATATGACAAACCTACAGTTAACATCATACTCAATCGTGAAAATCTGAAAACATTTCCTCTAAGATCAGAAAAAAGACAAGGATTTCCACTCTTGCCACTTTTATTCAACATAGTTTTGGAAGTCCTTACCTTGGCAATCAGAGAAGAAAAAGAAATAAAAGGAATCCAAATTGGAAAAGAAGTTAAACTGCCACTGTTTGCAGATGACATGATATATTACATAGAAAATCCTAAAGATGCTACCGGAAAACTATTAGAGCTCATCAATGAATTTTGTAAAGTTGCAGGTTACAAAATTAATATGCAGAAATCTGTTGCATTTCTATACACTAACAATGAAAGGGCAGAAAGAGAAATTCAAGAAACAATCCCATTTACCATCACATCAAAAAGAATAAAATACCTAGGAATAAACCTACTTAAGGAGGCAAAGACCTGTACTCTGAAAATTATAAGACACTGATGAAAGAAATCGAAGAAGACACAAACAGATGGAAAGATATACCATGTTCGTGGACTGGAAGAATCAATATTGTCAAAATGACTATACTACCCAAGGCAATCTACAGATTCAGTACAATCCCTATCAAATTACCAATGGCATTTTTCACAGAACTAGAACAAAATTCTTAAAATTTGTATGGAGACACAAAAGACCCCAAATAGCCAAAACAACCTTGAGAAAGAAAAACTGCTCTGGAGGAATCAGGCTCCCTGACTTCAAACTATACTCTAAAGCTATAGTCATCTAAACAGTATGGTACTGGCCTAAAAATAGAAATATTGATCAATGGAACAGGATACAAAACCCAGAAATAAACCCACTCACCTATGTTCAATTTATCTACAACAAAGGAGGCAAGACCACACAATGGTGGAAAGACAGTCTCTTCAACAAATGGTGCTTGGAAAACTGGACAGCTACATGTAAAGAAAATGAAATTAGATCATTCTTTAACATCATACACAAAAATAAGCTCAAAAATGGATTAAAGACCTAAATGTGAGACTGGACATTATAAAAAACCCATAGAGGAAAACATAGGAAGAACACTCTCTAACATAAATTCCAGCAATATCTTTTTTGATCTCTCTCCCAGAATAATGGAAATAAAAACAAAAATACACAAAAGTGACTCAATTAAACTCAAAAGCTTTTGAACAGCAAAGGAAACCATAAACAAAACAAAAAGACAATCCATAGATTGGGAGAAAATATTTGCAAATGATGTGACCAACAAGGGATTAGTCTCCAAAATTTACATACAGCTCATGAGGCTTAATATCATCAAAACAAACAATCCAATCCAAAAAATGGGCAGAAGTCCTAAATAGATATTTCTCATAAATAGACACCTAAATAGACATTTCTCCAAACAAGACATGCAGATGGCCAAGAAGCACATGAAAAGAAGTTCAACATCACTAATTATTAGAGACATGTAAATCAAAACTACAGGGAGATATCACCTCACACCAGTCAGAATGGCTATCAACAAAAATCCACAAACAATAAATGCTGAAGAGGGTGTGGAGAGAAAGGAACCCTCCTATGCTGTTCGTGGGAATGTAAACTGACACAGCCACTATGGAGAACAGTAAAAGTTCCTTAAAAACTAAAAACAGAGCTACCATATGACCTTTCAATCCCACTCCTGGGTATATACCCAGAGAAAACACAATTCAAAAAGACACATACACAACAAGGTTCATTGCAGCACTATTTACAGTCACCAGGACATGGAAGCAACCTAAGTGTCCATCAACAGAGGAATGGAGAAAGAAGATGTGGTACATATATACAATGGAATATAACTCAGCCATTAAAACGAATGAAATAATGCCATTTGCAGTAACATGGATGGACCAAGAGATTGTCATACTGAGTGAAGTCAGACAGAAAGAGAAACATTGTATGATATCCCTTATATGCAGAATCTAAAAAGAAATGATACAAATGAACTTATTTACAAACCAGAAACAGACTAACAGACTTAGAAAATGAACTTATGGTTACCCAGGGGGAAGGGTGGAGAGAAGGGATAGTTAGGGAGTTTGGGATCAACATGATGTACACACTGCTATATTTAAAATGGATAACCAACAAGGACCTACTGTATAGCACAGGGAACTCTGCTCAATGTTCTGTGGCAACCTGGATGGGAGGGGAGTTTGGGGGAGAATGGAGACATGTATATATATGGCTGAGTCACTTTGCTGTGTATCTGAAACTATCACAACAGTGTTAATCAGCTATACTTCAATATAAAATGAAAAGTTTAAAAAAATAAAGCCTTTCATAATCCAAAAAAAAAAAAAAGCCAGAGAAGACCATTAGTCAATGACCATGTCTTCCATATCAGTAGAAACATCATTCAATCTTTAATCTAACAGTCACAACCAAAGGGTACATTCCTATTGATCCATTGCAGAGGCTTTGAATTTATTACCTCTGCTTTCTCTAATTAGACTTTTGGAGACCTAAACAAATAATATAATCAATTAGAACTTAGAGTAGAAAGTCGCTCTCAAAGGGCAGTGTTGCATTTTTTGTCAAGATTTGCTCAGTGCTCCTAATTTAAAAAGCTACACTCCATTTTCAGTGTCTGCATGAGCATAGACTACACCACAGAAATGAGCATTACTGAAACGTAAGTATTTTCCTCCATAGCACATCTAACATAGATTCACATTAAAAGTCAGTCTTACTCAAATGATTTCTGGTAATGGCACTTTATATTTAAATTGCATAAATGCTTTTAAATCTGGGACTTGCTGTGTGGCTTTGGGCAAATCACTTTCCCCCTTGTCTCAGTTTATCTTAAAAGACATTAGGGGAAAGAGAGAGGTGGGAAAATTAATACCTGTTCTGTGCAACAACCAGATTTGTTCTGAGGATGAAATGTGTGAAAGCAAACAAAACAAACAAGCAAACAAACAAATAAACATAAAACCATTCAACAGTCTTATGTAGATGATTTGCTCAGTGATACTATAGTATGATATAGGGGTTCTTAAACTGCATATACATTGCATTGTAATTACTTATAGTACTTATTTCAAATGAGATTCAATGGGCGCTATTGCACGAGATTCTGATCCTGTAGTTCTGGGATGGAGCCCATAAATCACCATTTATAACAACTACCCAGACAATTCAGATACCAGTGGTTCAGATCCACATGTACAGAAATACTCAGAGTAGCATAATTATAACACCCATATTTCCTTTCCCACTCTGCTGGTTATTGGTATGTGGCCATGGACAATGGCACTCAATGGTCCTGAGCCTCAGTTTCATCACATGAACATCTGGAATTAAATGGATCTTACTTGAAAGAACTGCATTAAGAAATGAAAAGGATATTCTTTGTAAGATGCAAACCACTCTGTAATGATTATTAATAGAATTTTATGTCCTTATTCCTGGAAAAAAGGAGTTTAGCAGGAATGGGTAGAGATGTGGTTAAAGTGATATAGCTCTGGAAAGGTTAGGTGAGAAAAAGGCAGAAAAAGAACATAGGTGACATTCTTCTTGGAAAGGTAAGAGTGAGTAATGAAACAAAGAACTAAAATGTCGTTCTTCTCAAATCTGCTTACTTACAGCACTATTCATTTTAATGACATTCCAGACCAGGACTACTATTACTACTTCTGTGTAGGAGTCATGATTTTTAATAAAAATGCATCCTACCATGATAAGCAGTATAAAATACAGTTTTTGCTCCAAGGCAATTTTCCACTAGTATGTTTTGCCTTAAGTTTAAAAGTAGCAATAGCCATATACTCACCAGAATGTACATATGAATTCATTATGCTCAAGTGCACAAAAATAACTTCCAGCTCTGATTCAACCAACTTTCCATTATTCCTTTCTCTAACAATCAGCAAAATTAAGTAGGTTAAAATTACTACTACATTTGACAGGTATTTAAAATCAATAACACTATCATACTAACCTTGCACTTTTTGACGTGTGGAAAGTGTTCAGATTTCTCTTTGTTCAATCACTACCACACAGCTTGGCAGGTGATGAATAACTTTCTTCCAGTTACTCAGCCAGCCTTAACATTTATTGAGCACATTCAAGGATAGAAAGCTCTATGGAATTGAATTTGGCAGGAAAGGGTGGTTATTGGTACACTCATAACATCCTCAGTAAGACCTTAAAGAACCATAAGATCTAACCTTGAGAAGTTCTGCAAAACTGTAAATTACTCCTTGTAAACTGTGCATCTAAATAGGAAAAATGTGTATTTCACTGTCAGGAGGATGCAGAGCTTGACTGAATCTTTTCCTGGGCTTATTCATCTCACTGAGGTTAAAAATGGGCTGTTGACTTTTCTCACTCCATACAGTTTGTTGAGGAAAACTAGCAGAGGTACCTGCCCAATAAAAAGCAGGCTAAGGTTATTATGCTATAAAAATGAGATGCTGGAAAAGTTTTGAAACATGTAGCACTAATTAGTGAGTACCACTCAGAATACAAAACAAGTTACCATTATATGAAACATTTAAAAGTTTGTGTCCCAAATCTCATCTCAGGTTATTCTGTCATTAAGTGCAATGTTGGACTAGCATGCTATTAATAGTACCTCCTTCTCTGCAAATAAATTACATCTTTGAAAACATATTCTTTCAGAAAAATCACTGAAGACAGTTGGATCATTTTAGGGGCACTGATGGATTACTCATTAGCAGAAAACAGTATCATGATGCAGAGAAAAAAATGAATTGGTTATAAAGCAACTTTTGGTTCTAAAATTGTCATACTAAAATTCAGTCATTATCTTTCTCTATACCCCAATCTGGAAACTAAGCCTTGTGTTTATTAAGGAGCAATTAAAACTGTAAGAGGACCCAATGCTTAGTGCAGTAAGTGGCACAGGGTAGGAAATCAATAAATAGTTCTGTAC
This sequence comes from Mesoplodon mirus, assembly GCF_964341445.2. Lineage (NCBI taxonomy): Eukaryota > Metazoa > Chordata > Mammalia > Artiodactyla > Ziphiidae > Mesoplodon > Mesoplodon mirus. Next base: position 51,484,676 of record NC_138987.1, read on the forward strand.
TGAAGAAATAAATTATTTTTTGCTTTCGATTTGTCAGATTACAATATTTATAGTAATAGATCTGCTGACAGCTTGCACAAACAGGTAAATATTATTAATTGATGTTAATTTAACAGTTCATAGTCAGTAGAATGGATCAAACAACTTCTAGAGGACAATGATGACCAGTGTTCAAACTCCAGGAGAGAAATTACAGTGCAGAGTCAGTTTTTCTCATGACCAGTTCATTGGATTGCTCTCAAAATGTTCTTATCGTGTTATAAAGACCTTAAAACACTTGGAAGTGTGCTTTATTGGGGCCTACATGGTACATAAAAGTATCTTTACAAATGCTTTTTTCCAAAATCATTAGTTCTGCAAGCAAGTGTATTTAACCCATTAATTGCCCCACCCTCTTTAGCCTTCTTAATCATGAATGAGACACTACAGTGAGGCAGGGTCTGGTTTCAGATTCCTGTGTTTAATCCTGGCTCTGCCCACTCATTAGCTGTGACACCTTATGATGTTCATTTCAGCTAACTGTGCCTCAATTCCACCATCTGTAAAGTGGGCCTAATGAAAGCACTGTTGTAAGGATCAATTAATTGCACTAGTTAATAATAACATGTGAAGCCCCTAAAAAGTAGAACAAAGTACGCACTTCATAAATATTAGTTATTATGGTTATTCATGGTTTATTTTAATACAGAAATAATTTGTTTCCCACATGGATAGATATCACAAAAATGAAATAAATATGCGAAAGGCAAATCAAAATGTAATTTGTGAATTCATGATCCATGACTTGATTTTGATCCATTCCATCTTTTGGTTTTCATTTTACCAGCCTCAAAGTCTCTGAGACTTATTTTGGATAAGAACTTATTTTGATGATACCTTTATTATATTTCAGAATGATCAACCCATAGCTATATGGACATCTTTGTGGGATCATTTGCATTAACTGTTTACCAATTTCCTGAGTTTATAAATAGTTGCTTTTGCTCTCCTGGGTCATAAGCTCGGAATTCCCTTCTGAGTTAATGTACATCCAAGAGCTCAGGAATCACCTTGATTCCTCCTCTCCCTTATCTTCCACATCTAATTCATAAGTCCTGATAGTTCTGTATTACTGATTCATCCACTTCCTTCTCTCTCCAGAGTCTCCATCCTATTCCAAGCCAAGATCCTCTCTTCCTCCTTTGTCTCCAGTCACATCTGCCTTCTATATTTTTTAGATATTCAGGGCTTTTGCATTTGCTGTTCTATGTTCGGAATAACTTCTACTTGAACATCTTATAAGGTTGTCAATTTTTCTGCTTTGCTATGGGCTGAATTTTTTCTCCCTAAAATTCATATGTTGAAGCCCTAGTCCCCAGTGTGATGATATTTGGAGACAAGGCCTTTGGGAGGTAATTAGGTTTACATGAGGTCATGAGGGTGGGTCCCTTATGGTTGGATTAGTGCCCTTATTAAGAAGATACACCAGAGAGTTTGCAAGCTCTCTCTCTCTCTCCCTCTCCACCTCCCCCTCTCCCCCTCTCCCCCTCTCTCCCTCTCCCTTTCTTCCCCTCTCCCCCCACCATGTGAGGCCACAGCAAAACATCAGCCATCTGCAAGCCAAGAAGAGAGCCCAAACTTGAACCTGACCATGCTGGCACTTTGATCTCAGACTTCCAGCCTCCAGAACTGTGAAGAAATAAATTTCTCTTGTTTAAGCCATCCAGTCTATGATATTTTGTCATGACAGCCCAAGATGACGGAAACAATTTCCTATACAGCATATATCACAATCTGGATTTATCTTGTTTATTTGTTTAGCTCCACAAAGGCCAGAGCTTTATCATCTTATTCACTGCTCTACCCAGCAGCTAGAACATTGACTGACACACACATAGTAGATACTGAACAACAATCTTTGAATAAATGAGCAATGATGCACTGATGAGACACTTCTTCCAGATGTGATACTTTTCCTTCAAGGAATATTATACGAGAGGTGAAATACCAAAGTTTTAGTGAAAATCCAGTTTATAGTTCACCGATTGAGTCACAGATTCTACTCCATTCCATTTCTAGGCAAAGAGAAATAAACCTCCAGCAACTAGTTGCATACTCTTTTGTTAAAAATGTCCTAAAGTGTAGAATCTACATGTGACTCTCAATACTTTATGGCTAGGATACTATGCTTATAGCAGGGAGGCCCAGTTTGCCAGTGTAAGTCTTTTTTATTTTTCTCCAGAATCCATATTTTACTAAATACTTCTAAAAGACTAATGAGAATGGGTATGACATCAGTTTATTTGCTTTGGGAACTGAGAGTAACGTCCTTGGGGGAAAAATGTTAACCTAAGGGAATAGAGGACTGCGGTTCATAAATTTGGACAAAGGGAAATGGGCCATTATTGAAAACAAAAGCTAACGACAAAAGGGAAGAGCCATTTTGGGTTGGACATAAAGTTTCTAACCCTGCTCCTAAGGGCAAAGGAAAGGAGAACATATCAAAATTCCAAAGACGCCTTAAAGAGCTGTTTCACTAACGTGGAGACAGTGGAGGCACAAGGCAGCTCTTCTCTGTAGCCTATGATGAGTGCAGTTTGCAGGACAGTGAAGGGTGGACTTCCCGTTTGTAATTTTTGTTGTAGCACAGTGCGAACCTAGCAGCTCCAACAGCAAAACAGAACAATGAACATCTGGAAAGGAGACACCACAGAGGAGGACATTCTGTCTTGGTGATTTCATTCATCTCTGGCTTCTACGGCAGCAATCACTGTGTCAATGCCAAACAGGACACGGCAGCTGAGAAATAATCCCCACAGATCCTTGGATCATTATGGGTTTAATTAAGGTGACCTGTTAAGAATGGAGAATTGATTCTATTGTTGGAATTCTAATTTTTAGCTCCAGGCTATTGTACTAGATATCGCATTTCTGGTGCATAACATCAATCTTCACTGGGACTTTGGTCCTCAGTCTTGGAAATAAATGGCTGCTTAATAAATCAGCTCTGATATTCTAACTCACGTGATGACTACTCTAAATATATTCATATAGTGCTTTATAGTGTACAAAGCCAATCTGCCCAGAAACTCAATAATGAGAGTAAAGTTTGGGTTTTAGGGAAAGAATTCAGTGATTTCAAAGGGAAGAGCCACGAACTTCATTTTAATCCTTGGTTCTTCTTAATCAGACTGAGAAATTCAGTGCTTAAAGGCAAAACTTCTCACAGTGCTCAGCAAATGCAAATAACTTCACTCTCAGTTGTTTCTCCCACTGTCCCAGGGCACCATTCAGGACCTCAAGGGAACAGAGAGAATTCAATGAGATACACTAGCATTAATGGGACCCCCTTCCCCCCACTTCATTCAGGCCTGGACCTTGAGCAACCCTAAACAGGTCATTCTGAAGAACCAGCAGAAGAAAGCTGCTATTAGGTACAGAGGACTTCTATGAAAAGGAATCTATGTTCAGGCTCAGGCTGTCTTATCCTGGCTTTGTAGAAATGACATATTTGTAAAATATTAAAACAACCTGCCCTTGATGTTCATACATTACAAAATTGTACAAAATATTTTTTAAATTCTCATGTTAAAAAAATTTTTAAATACACATTTTCACTAATTGAAAGGAGAGAAAATTATATACATATATAATTTATATAATATATAAACTTATAATATATAAATATATATATAATATATATATATACACATGTATATTTTGTCCAAGGAGGAGAAGTGTAGCATCTAAGTCCATAGTTTTCTCCTTATTCTATTAGGATCTTCCATTTTACAGATGAGAAAATTAAAGATAAAAGAGATTTTATAAACAATAAGTGATAAAACCGGATCTTTATCTCCAGAATTATCCTCAGTTTGGGAGGGGGTCCATTTTGGAACTCCAAGCTAACTCCCAGTTATGTAGTTTTCCCTCACACTCTTCCCCAAAGGAATATGACTATTTGGCATTGAGTTGCTCTCTTCTGAAATTGCCATTAATCTTTTTTTTTTTTAACTAAATATCAGAGCACCAACTGGCCTTTCAGTTCTACTAGTCCATCAATGTGTTCTTATTTCTATAGCAAGGATTTCATCTTTAGTCCAATCTAAGTGTAGCTGACATTCTGGTACGTCTAGAACACTTTGGCATGGCACTGACTGAAGTCTCTTTTCACAGGGTCTGAGAGGCCTCCTGGAAATGTGTTCGTATAAAGGGAAGAAGGAAGCAGGCATGACACACTTGTAACAAAGCCTTTGTCATTGAAAGAGAATGAGCATTTTGAGTACATAATGGCTGTCACTCAGATCCATCTCTAGCCCGGATGCATGTCTAGAGAGAGAGAATATGATAACTAAAAACTGAAAGAGCAGCTACACATAAAAGCTCTGAAAATGTTGGTGTACAGGCAGTGCTGCTTGGGGACCCCTCTGACAAATTATAACACAAGGGAAGAGAGGCGTTCCACCTCCTGCCCATTTATCTACTGTGGACATGAGTGCATTGGCAATGATGCTTGGGGGAGCAATGGCAGAGTTTTCTAGGAGATTATGGTGCCCAGAGGGATCTTTGGAACCTAATGGAGCAATAGCAGAGTCCTAAGGGGGCTTAATTGCATGTGAGAACACATTAGATCACCCTTTGGATTTCTTAGAATTACTTGGGAGTGAATATTGCAGGAGCTGAATCTACAAGTGGGTGCAAGAGCCAATGAAATTTATTTATAATAATTATATGTTTTAATTATTATAAATAAGAAAGTATAACTTTATAAAGATTAACCTCATTCTCTACTCACAAGTTGGGGATGCCTTGGAAACAAAGATTAAGATTTTCTCTATTTTAACTTCTGTCAACTGAGCATGTAGAACTATGGAGGGTGGAATGGGGGAAGTACCTTGCCAGCTAAAGAATGTTACTTGCCATCCAGCTCTACAAGGATGGAGTCATTAACCACTGTAGTCATTGACCTTCAACACCCGCTGAAAGGAGTTCAGGGTAGAGATCAGGAATGAGGCACTCTGTGCTCTGGGAAAACTGGCAGAACAGGTCTTCAGATAGATATTTTCAGAAGAAAATTTTTTATGAACCTGGATTCTTGCATCTTCCCATACTTAGAAAAACATTAAAACCATTAACTAAGATGCCTGTTCCTCATGACTAGCAAAAACCTTCTCCTGAAATGTGAGTTTGGCTGCCTGTACCCTCTTCACCAAAATCACCTATATACTGACATCCCCCCTTACCTCTTCTGAAGTTTCACAGAGCAGTCTGAGAGGTTGTCTCCCAGGTTATAGTCCTCAGTAATCACTGAATAAACTTGACTCACACCTTTTTTTTTTTTTTTTTTTTTTTTTTGCAGTACGCAGGCCTCTCACTGTTGTGGCCTCTCCCATTGCAGAGCACAGGCTCCAGATGCACAGGCTCAGTGGCCATGTCTCACGGGCCAAGCCACTCCATGGCATGTGGGATCTTCCTGGACCAGGACACGAACCTGTGTCCCCTGCATCGGCAGGTGGACTCTCAACCACTGTGCCACCAGGGAAGCCCAACTCACAACTTTTATGTTGTGTTTTTTTATTTTTCTTTAGTCAACAACCTTTAATTAGGCAACATATTCCCAAGTCAAGACCTTGGGACCTTCCTGGATAAAATCTGAAACTGGTCCCCATATATGGCAGGCAAGGGGAGTCCCAAGGAAAAGGCAGACCATTCCAGATTGGTAGGTGGCAAGCTTAATAATCAAGGGAATTTACATACAAGACTTGTCCTGGGCAGCCACAAGATGAGTAGATCTCCACCCTCACCTGCCAGAATTTTAAAAGTTTATATAGAGGTCTTAATTGGGTTCAGTCACATATACCATCCAGATGGTTTCAACAACACCTTACTCTCTCAGAGCTGTGCCCTTGAAAGCAGCTTCCACTCTGGGAATGGTGGACAGAACGTACATTCCAACACCGAGGGAGGTGGTGAGGATCCCGATTGCCCTGCCCAGGTCCAGCTCTTGGGTCAACTGGTAGTCATGTCCTCTTGAGGACCTCCTTCTGCAGCCACAGTGTTCTAAGGATTTAATAAGAAAGTAACTATAATATATGCAGTTGCTTACATCCACTGCTTGTCCATGCAATTCCACGGTTCTATGACACCTGTCAGTTCCTGAGGCCATTTCTTCTACTAACATTTTAGCCAATTGTAAAAATGAGAATTAGGAGTCGTCCCATGCTCAGCGCTTCTGCACACGGTCCCAAGCCAAGGTGTCAGCAGGGCGGTTCTGCACCAGGAACTCTGGGCTGAAGGGCTGGTGTGAGGCCTCTGCCCGTGGCTCCCTGTGAGCAAGTGAAACGAGATGAAGCACCAAGGCAAAGAAAAAAGGGGACATGGGTTTGAGTCCTGGTCCAGGAAGATCCCACATGCCGCGGAGCAGCTAAGCCCGTACGCCACAACTACTGAGACTGCATGCTGAAACTACTGAAGCCCATGCTCCTAGAGCCAGTGCTCTGCAACAAGAGAAGCCATCCCAATGAGAAGCCTGTGCACCGCAACAATCATTCTTTCAACAAATATTTACTGAGTGTCTTATGTCCAATGACCTGGGGGTAGATTCAAAACACCATAAGATAGGGCAGCTGCCCAGAAGAAGCATTTGTGACCTTACACACTGCTGGGATTATTTTGAAGACTTTGGTGAGACTTCCGGGGAAGATGGCGGAAGAGTAAGACGTGGAGATCACCTTCCTCCCCACAGATACACCAGAAATACAGCTACACGTGGAACAACTCCTACAGAACACCTACTGTATGCTGGCAGAAGACCTTAGACCTCCCAAAAGGCAAGAAACTCCCCACGTACCTGGGTAGGGCAAAGCAGAGAGATTCCCGCACAGAGGATCAGTGCCAACTGGCACTCACCAGCCCGAGAGGCTTGTCTGCTTGGCCACCGGGGCGGGCGGCGCTGGGAGCTGAGGCTCAGGCTTCAGTCAGAGCGCAGGGAGAGGACTGGGGTTGGCGGCGTGAACACAGCCTGAAGGGACTAATGCGCCACAGCTAGCCGGGAGGGAGTCCGGGAAAAAGTTTGGACCTGCTGAAGAGGCAAGAGAATTTTTCTTCTCTCTTTGTTTCCTGGTGTGTGAGGAGAGGGGATTAAGAGCTCTGCTTAGAGGAGCTCCAGAGACGGGCACGAGCCGCGGCTGAAAGTGCGGACCCCAGAGACAGGCATGGGATGCAGGGGCTGCTGCCACCGCCGCGAGGCCTGTGTGTGAGCACAGGTCACTGTCCATGCGCCCCTTCCGGGGAGCTGTGTAGCCCGTCACTGCCGGGATCCCGGGATCCAGGGATGGCTTCCCTGAGAGAACGCATGGTGCACCTCGGGCTGGTGCAACGTGACGCTGGCCTCTGCCGCTGCAGGCTCCACCCGCACTCTGTGCCCCTCCCTGCCCACCGGCCTGAGTGAGCCAGAGTCCCCGAAGCGGCTGCTCCTTTAATCCTGTCCTGTCTGAGCGAAGAACAGACGCCCTCTGGCGACCTACATGGAGAGGTGGGGCCAAATCCAAAGCTGAGACTCAGGAGCTGTGAGAACAAAGAAGAGAAAGGGAAATCTCTCCTAGCAGCCTCAGAAGCAGCGGATTAAAGCTCCACAATCAACTTGATGTACCCTGCATCTGTGGAATACATGAACAGACAACAAATCATCCCAAATTGAGGAGGCAGGAGTCAGTGCTGTGCCTCTGAGGTGGGAGAGCCAACTTCAGGACACTGGTCCACAAGAGACCTCCCAGCTCCACATAATATCAAACGGCGAAAATCTTCCAGAGATCTCCATCTCAACATCAGCACCCAGCTTCACTCAACGACCAACAAGCTACAGTGCTGGACAACGCTATGCCAAACAACTAGCAAGACAGGAACACAACGCCACCCATTAGCAGAGAGGTGGCCTAAAATCATAAAAAGTCCACAGACACCCCAAAATACACCACCAGACATGGACCTGTCCACCAGAAAGACAAGATCCAGCCTCATCCACCAGAACACAGGCACAAGTCCCCTCCACCAGGAAGCCCACACAACCCACTGAACCAAACTTAGCCACTGGGGACAGACACCAAAAACAACGGGAGCTACAAACCTGCAGCCTGCAAAAAGGAGACCCCAAACACAGTAACATAAGCAAAATGAGAAGACAGAAAAACACACAGCAGGAGAAGGAGCAAGATAAAAACCCACCAGACCTAACAAATGAAGAGGAAATAGGCAGTCTACCTGAAAGAGAATTCAGAATCATGATAGTAAAGATGATCCAAGATTCTATGTCCAAGATCCAAAATCTTGGAAATAGAATAGACAAAATGCAAGAAACAGTTAACAAGGACCTAGAAGAACTAAAGATGAATCAAGCAATGATTAAAAACACAATAAGTGAAATAAAAAATACTCTAGATGGGATCAATAGCAGAATAACTGAGGCAGAAGAACGGATAAGTGAGGTGGAAGATAAAATAGTGGAAATAACTGATGCAGAGCAAAATAAAGAAAAAAGAATGAAAAGAACAGAGGACAGTCTCAGAGACCTCTGGGACAACATTAAACGCACCAACATTCGAATTATAGGGGTTCCAGAAGAAGAAGAGAAAAAGAAAGGGACTGAGAAAATATTTCAAGAGATTATAGTTGAAAACTTCCCTAATATGGGAAAGGAAATAGTTAATCAAGTCCAGGAGGCACAGAGAGTCCCATACAGAATAAATCCAAGGAGAAATACGCCAAGACACATATTAATCAAACTGTCAAAAATTAAACACAGAGAAATCATATTAAAAGCAGCAAGGGAAAAGCAACAAATAACACACAAGGGAATCCCCATCAGGTTAACAGCTGATCTCTCAGCAGAAACTCTACAAGCCAGAAGGGAGTGGCAGGACATAATTAAAGTGATGAAGGAGAGAAACCTGCAACCAAGATTACTCTAACCAGCAAGGATCTCATTCAGATTTGATGGAGAAATTAAAACGTTTACAGACAAGCAAAAGCTGAGAGAGTTCAGCACCACCAAACCAGCTTTACAACAAATGCTAAAGGAACTTCTCTAGGCAAGAAACACAACAGAAGGAAAAGACCTACAATAACGAGCCCAAAGCAATTAAGGAAATGGGAATAGGAACATACATATCAATAATTACCTTAAATGTAAATGGACTAAATGCTCCCACCAAAAGACACAGATTGGCTGAATGGATACAAAAACAAGACCCATATATATGCTGTCTACAAGAGACCCACTTCAGACCTAGAGACACATACAGACTGAAAGTAAGGGGATGGAAAAAGATATTCCATGCAAATGGAAACCAAAAGAAAGCTGGAGTAGCAATTCTTATATCAGACAAAATAGACTTTAAAATAAAGACTATTAGAAGAGACAAAGAAGGACACTACATAATGAAAAAGGGATCGATCCAAGAAGATATAACAATTGTAAATATTTATGCACCCAACATAGGAGCACCTCAATACATAAGGCAAATACTAACAGCCATAACAGGGGAAATCGACAGTAACACACTCATAGTAGGGGACTTTAACATCCCACTTTCACCAATGGACAGATCATCCAAAATGAAAATAAATAAGGAAACACAAGCTTTAAATGATACATTAAACAAGATGGACTTAATTGATATTTAGAGGACATTCCATCCAAAAACAACAGAATACACATTTTTCTCAAGTGCTCATGGAACATTCTCCAGGATAGATCGTATCTTGGGTCACAAATCAAGCCTTGGTCAATTTAAGAAAATTGAAATTGTATCACGTATCTTTTCCGACCACAATGCTATGAGACTAGACATCAATTACAGGAAAACATCTGTAAAAAATACAAACACATGGAGGCTAAACAATACACTACTCAATAACGAAGTGATCACTGAAGAAATCAAAGAGGAAATCAAAAACTACCTAGAAACAAATGACAATGGAGACACGACAACCCAAAACCTATGGGACGCAGCAAAAGCAGTTCTAAGGGGGAAGTTTATAGCAATACAATCCCACCTTAAGAAACAGGAAACATCTCGAGTAAACAACCTGACCCGGCACCTAAAGCAATTAGAGAAAGAAGAACAAAAAACTCCCAAAGTTAGAAGGAAAGAAATCATAAAGATCAGATCAGAAATAAATGAAAAAGAAATAAAGGAAACGATAGCAAAAATCAATAAAACTAAAAGCTGGTTCTTTGAGAAGATAAACAAAATTGATAAACCATTATCCAGACTCAACAAGAAAAAAAGGGAGAAGACTCAAATCAATAGAATTAGAAATGAAAAAGGAGAAGTAACAACTGACACTGCAGAAATACAAAGCATCCTAAGAGGCTACTACAAGCAACTCTATGCCAATAAAATGGACAACCTGGAAGAAATGGACAAATTCTTAGAAATGCACAACCTGCCAAGACTGAATCAGGAAGAAATAGAAAATATGAACAGACCAATCACAAGCACTGAAATTGAAACTGTGATTAAAAATCTTCCATCAAACAAAAGCCCAGGACCAGATGGCTTCACAGGTGAATTCTATCAAGCATTTAGAGAAGAGCTAACACCTATCCTTCTCAAAGTCTTCCAAAATATAGCAGAGGGAGGAGCAGTCCCAAACTCATTCTACGAGGCCACCATCACCTTGATACCAAAACCAGGCAAGGATGTCACAAAGAAAGAAAACTACAGGCCAATATCACTGATGAACATAGATGCAAAAATCCTCAACAAAATACTAGCAAACAGAATCCAACAGCACATTAAAAGGTCATACACCATGATCAAGTGGGGTTTATTCCAGGAATGCAAGGATTCTTCAATATATGCAAATCAGTCAACGTGATACACCATATTAACAAATTGAAGAAGAAAAACCATATGATCATCTCCATAGATGCAGAGAAACTTTTGACAAAATTCAACACCCATTTATGATAAAAACCCTGCAGAAAGTAGGCATAGAGGGAACTTTCCTCAACATAATAAAGGCCATATATGACAAACCCATAGCCAACATCGTCCTCAATGGTGAAAAACTGAAAGCATTTCCACTAAGATCAGGAACAAGACAAGGCTGCCCACTCTCACCACTCTTATTCAACTTAGTTTTGGAAGTTTTAGCCACAGCAATCAGAGAAGAAAAGGAAATAAAAGGAATCCAAATCGGAAAAGAAGAAGTAAAGCTGTCACTGTTTACAGATGACATGATACTATACATAGAGAATCCTAAAGATGCTACCAGAAAACTACTAGAGCTAATCAATGAATTTGGTAAAGTAGCAGGATACAAAATTAATGCATAGAAATTTCTGGCATTCCTGTACACTAATGATGAAAAATCTGAAAGTGAAATCAAGAAAACACTCCCATTTACCATTGCAACAAAAAGAATAAAATATCTAGAAATAAACCTACCTAAGGAGACAAAAGACCTGTATGCAGAAAACTATAAGACACTGATGAAAGAAATTAAAGATGATACAAACAGATGGAGAGATACACCATGCTCCTGGATTGGAAGAATCAATATTGTGAAAATGACTCTACTACCCAAAGCAATCTACAGATTCAATACAATCCCTATCAAACTACCTCTGGCATTTTTCACAGAACTAGAACAAAAAATTTCAAAATTTGTTTGGAAACACAAAAGACCCCGAATAGCCAAAGCAATCTTGAGAACAAAAAATGGACCTGGAGCATTCAGGCTCCCTGACTTCAGACTATACTACAAAGCTACAGTAATCAAGACAGTGTGGTACTGGCACAAAAACAGAAAGATAGATCAACGGAACAGGATAGAAAGCCCAGAGATAAACCCACGCACATATGGTCAACTTATCTTTGATAAAGGAGGCAGGAATGTACAGTGGAGAAAGGACAGTCTCTTCAATAAGTGGTGCTGGGAAAACTGGACAGGGACATGTAAAAGTATGAGATTAGATCATTCCCTAACACCGTACACAAAAATAAGCTCAAATGGATTAAAGACCTAAATGTAAGGCCAGAAACTATCAAACTCTTAGAGGAAAACATAGGCAGAACACTCTATGACATAAATCACTCCAAGATCCTTTTGGACCCACCTCCTAGAGAAATGAAATAAAAACAAAGATAAACACATGGGACCTAATGAAACTTCAAAGCTTTTGCACAGCAAAGGAAACCATAAACGAGACCAAAAGACAACCCTCAGAATGGGAGAAAATATTTGCAAATGAAGCAATTGACAAAGGATTAATCTCCAAAATTTATAAGCAGCTCATGCAGCTCAATAGCAAAAAAACAAACAACCCAATCCAAAAATGGGCAGAAGACTTCAATAGGCATTTCTCCAAAGAAGATATACAGACTACCAACAAACACATGAAAGAATGCTCAACATCATTAATCATTGGAGAAATGCAAATCAAAACTACAATGAGATATCATCTCAGACCAGTCAGAATGGCCATCATCAAAAAATCTAGAAACAATAAATGCTGGAGAGGGTGTGGAGAAAAGGGAACACTCTTGCACTGCTGGTGGGAATGTGAATTGGTACAGCCACTATGGAGGACAGTATGGAGGTTCCTTAAAAAACTACAAATAGAACTACCATATGACCCAGCAATCCCACTACTAGGTGTATACCCTGAGAAAACCATAATTCAAAAAGAGACATGTACCAAAATGTTCATTGCAGCCCTATTTACAATAGCCCGGAGATGGAAACAACCTAGGTTTCCATCATCAGATGAATGGATAAAGAAGATGTGGCACATATATATAATGGAATATTACTCAGCCATAAAAAGAAACGAAACTGAGCTATTTGTAATGAGGTGGATAGACGTAGAGTCTGTCATACAAAGTGAAATAACTCAGAAAGAGAAAGACAAATAACATATGCTAACACATATATATGGAATTTAAGGGGAAAAAATGTCATGAAGAACCTAGGGGTAAAACAGGAATAAAGACACAGACCTACTTGAGAATGGACTTGAGGATATGGGGAGGGGGAAGGGTAAGCTGTGACAAAGCGAAAAAGAGGCATGGACATATGTACAGTACCAAACATAAGGTACATAGATAGTGGGAAGCAGCCGCATAGCACAGGGAGATCAGCTCGGTGCTTTGTGACCGCCTGGAGGGGTGGGATAGGGAGGGTGGGAGGGAAGGAGATGCAAGAGGGAAGGGATGTGGGAACAGATTTATATGTATGACTGATTAACTTTGTTATAAAGCAGAAACTAATAAAAAAGAAAAAAGAAAAAAAAAAGAGAATTAAATGTAAATATAATAGTAAAGCAATAGGTAGGAGCCTGAGACTCAAAACATTCCATCTTCTAATCTATTACCAAGGAAATCAGCCAACATATTCCCCTTATGTAAGGGGAAATGAGTACTTCTGGCATATTTATATATGTTATGTGATTGTGTTATATATATTTTAGCCTGCATAAACATGTTTAAACATATGTTTACTTTCATGTACGTGAACATATATTTTAATGTATTTTTAAAATCATATCCCCATTTTCTGTATCAGCTCTTCAACAGTGACTGTATTTGCCTCTTCAGAAATATTTCCATGGAATGTTATTGTCAGGTTTTGGGGACTTTGTTTTTAATGGATAAACCATTTTTGTCCTAGGTTAATGGAGGACATGCTATCCCACTGATTATTTTTTAAATTCATAAATCTATCAAGTTAGGAAAGTTTAACATTGTCAGAAAGGTTAGAAGAAGAGGTGTAGAGATCATGGGCTTGTTAAAGAAAATAGCTTTAGATATTTTTTAAAAGAAAAAAATGCTTAGTTCTGGGCATTTATACAAGTACAAATATGAAATTATAACGGGCAAGGTGATGTGGTTCAACATAGATGCATTCACCAAATCACAAGTCAAAGTTACATTTAGATGGTGTCACCCTTTTGTCTAGTTTCAGGGAAGAAGCATTTTAAGGACCCAGGTCTTCTTATAGGAGACAAAAAATGTAGTTTTGACCTAGGGATGAAAATGTACATTAGAACAAATATGTTCTCATTTTACAGGCAAAATTAGAGGGTGAAAACCATTTAAAATATTCTGATTGGGTTTCAGGGGATTCTGTGTTTGGAGACTGGAATTGGTGGAGGGTCTAAGTTTGACTAACGTGGAGAGATGCTGGTGTTCTCTTAGCCTCTGAAGATAGAAGAAAGAGCAATGAACTGAAAGAGAAAGAGAATATTTGCAGGCCGACCAGACTCTGCCATATGTGCAGGTGGCATAATCATGAAACATTTAATAGATATTTTACTCTGTAATTTTATGGCACATGAAGTTCGTTAATATTGGCAAGCATGTTGTAATAGTAGCATTTCCATTACTTAGTAACCATTGATCTTGAGTTGGATCCTTTGCTTTTCTGAAACTTATGTTCTCATCTGTAAAATGAAAAAAATCATTATCTCTAAGTATCATTAAATTGTGGGGATTAGGGGCTTCCCTGGTGGTGCAGTGGTTGAGAGTTCGCCTGCCGATGCAAGGGACACGGGTTCGTGCCCCGGTCCGGGAAGATCCCACATGCCGCGGAGCGGCTGGGCCCGTGAGCCATGGCCGCTGAGCCTGCGCGTCTGGAGCCTGTGCTCTGCAATGGGAGAGGCCACGGCAGTGAGAGGCCCGCGTACTGAAAAAAAAAAAAAATTGTGGGGATTAAAGGAGAATATGTGCAAGTTTTATATGAGTATAAAATATCTTTGATGAAAACTACGTTTAACAAACACTTGATCAGTGTGTCCCCACACACAGACAAACAGAAAGGCTCAGGACCTTCCTACAAAGTAGCAGTGAGGAAGGGAAGTAGAGAGAAAGAGAGGAAGGAAGGAAGAGCCCAGAGACAGTGACAGAGACATCAATGATTTTGGGACAGGGGATCTTACACATTGGAAGCAAAAGAGTCCTGGAGCAACACCCCACCATGTATGGCAGGTGGCAGGCAGGACATGGCAGCCTCTTTTGCTACCAGGGGAAGAGAGAGGTTACCAGTTATAGGGGAAATTGATGTCAGGTTGGCTCACTGGTTACCAGCGAAACCAGCAGAGGAGCATGCACCTTACTACCCCCTTGATAACCTATCATAGTGGAGACATTCTGATCTAAAGATTAGAACAATCACTAGCTGGGCGGGGGACAAGTAGGCATTTACTGATTACGCTCTATGATTAAGATATGGAATCTAGAAAAATGGTACAGATGAACCTATTTACAGGGCAGGAATAGAAACGCAGACATGGAGAATGGACGTGTGGACATGGCGTGGGGTAGGGGAGAAGGGGGAGATGAATTGGGAGATTGGGATTGACATATATACACTACCATGTGTAAAACAGATAGCTAGTGGAAACCTGCTGTATAGCACAGGGGTCTCAGCTTGGTGCTCCATGGTGACCTGGATGAGTGGGATGGGGAGGGCGTGGGAGGGAAATCCAAGAGGGAGGGGATATATGTATACGTATAGCTGATTCACTTCATTGTATGGCAGAAACTAACACAACACTGTAAAGCAACTATACCCCAATTAAAAAAAAAAAGATGGAAAGTCTGTCATGTGAGTAGGGTATAGGTGAGGCAGGGGCTTTTTGAGCAGAGGATATATGGAGAGCAAGAGAACAGCTATCTTGGGTGGCCTGATCATAGTGGAAGGAAGGGAGAAAAAAAAGGAAGGGAAGGGAAAGAAGAAATCAGCCAATCTAGTTGATGACATATTTCCTCTTAAAAAAGAAAAAGAGAACCAGATTTAAGCTGAATTTAGTCAAACTGGTTCTTGTAAATAGACACAATGCCATCCAATGATGAACTCCTATTTGAAAGACTAAACTAAATAAAACATAAGAAAATTCTATTAATTACTCATCATAAGTTTAGAATTTTTTCAAACAAGCAGAGAAAAAAGCTAGTTTATTCTCTGTGAATATATCTTTCTATGAAAATTAATAATAAATATAAATAAGGTTACAGGTGGAAAGGAGTTTAAGCCTCTTCAGAATAAACTTTTTGAGATGTCCTCAGGCCCTTTAGCAATATAAATAATTGACACCTAATTATAAATCATTTTGATCTGTTCAAAAATAGGTCCCAAAGGGCTGCTGGTAAGCAATGCTTTTTTGACTACTTCCAATTATTGTATTAATTAAAATTTAATTGGACAACCAAGTTTAATTTCAATTACTTAATTAATTAATTAACTACCTAGTATAATAGCAAACCAATTGCATTAATTTTACAATGAATCAGATTAGCTTCCTCAGGAAACATGAATTACTGTGGTGTTAATGGTGTTAACACAGCTGCATTTACTTTCACATTTTAGGCCTTTAATTCTCAAATCTTTCACATTTGTAATCCTCCCACTTCTTATTTTCTAACTCTGTCAAATCACAACACCGGTGTTTTTCTTTAGTTTCCACATCCAAGTTCAAAGCAGGTTTGTTCAACCAGCTTATTCATAAATATTTGAACTTCACAAAGATGTGTCATTTTGGTTGAATTATTTACAATAGAGAGAGAGACGAGACACATTGTGACTTCTAGGTCATAGTCCTGGTTTTAAGACACAAGAAGAACTAACAGGAGGAGCTTGTTTAATTTCCATGGCATTTTGCTAGTCTATTTAACTTTCTAATTCTCTTTCATACTTAGGAAATGTGCTTGGCCTAACAGTTGCTTTCTTCCCAGGAATTCCTGGAAAAAGTCTAAGGTGTAAGCAAAAGTAGTGAAGTTGAACAATTTCAGTTCTCTCTTGGCTTTAATTGAAGCTTCTGATCTATTAAAATGTCAGGAACGGAGCTTCCCTGGTGGTGCAGTGGTTGAGAGTCTGCCTGCCGATGCAGGGGACACGGGTTCGTGCCCCGGTCTGGGAAGATCCCACATGCCTCAGAGTGGCTGGGCCCGTGAGCCATGGCTGCTGAGCCTGCACGTCCGGAGCCTGTGCTCCTCAACAGGAGAGACCACAACATTGAGAGGCCCGTGTACCGCAAAAACAAAAACAAAATGTCAGGAACAGTGCTATGTCTTATCTGTGGCCTCATTACAGACATCCACTCACCCGTCAGAGCAGAAGTCACACAATGATATTTTGCTTTGGTCGCAGTGAAAAGAGAGGTGAAGTAGGAAAAAGGGATTCTCATCCAGGGAGTAGTCCCTCAACACAAAGAAAAAACAGTGGAGTGGAAGCTGGGGCTCAGAGTGACCTTGCAGATTAGCTTCCTTGCCCATCCCCATCCCAAACAGCACAGCAGGAAACTCTCCCCCTCCTCCAACTGCCAACTCTTTCTCGCTCCCTCCCCCTAGTCACTGCTCCCAGCACATGGTCACCTCTTGTTGCCATGAGGTGCTAATTACAGGACCCACTGCAAATGTGTTTGGGCAGTAGAACAAAGAAAACACTCTTGAATGAGTGTTGGAAAGTTTTGGAATGTTCTTAGAGTAATAGTACATTAAGTGGTTGCTGGGAGGACAGGAACCATGGCTTTCTTTTTCAATTTTTCTTCCCATTCTCAGAATCCTTATCACACCTGACACACTTTGGAGTTCTGATAAATGCTGGATAAATTAGTGGACAAATAATCTTAAAGTCACCACAGAAAGAAGCCATGTCCATGGAGTCTGGTCATAAGTCTTCCATTTCTTTTCACCTGTTCACATATCCTGTTGTTTTGATAAGTGGATTCTATGTGGAAACCAAGTTATCACAATGTTCATTCTTACTCACATTTTATCATACCCAAGATGAAAACAGATTCATAGGGAATTAAGATGGACATGCATAGAAGTTTAAATCTATTGTTTCACTCTGAAGTTGAGGAGGCACTTGGCTGAACTCTGGAAGCATAGAATCTGATATTTCATTAACATTTCCTGGTAACTTCCAAAATGTTACTCAGTAGTCAGGCAACAATCCAAGATTCCTGCTATGGCTAATTTAAAATCTGCCAAAGCCAATGGTCATTCTTTTAAAGTTAGAAAAAAGCACTGAGTCAGTTCAACATTGTGGTTTTCAAGATTCAGCATCCAGTAAAGATGGACTAAGTAATCTGGATCAGCTCTGAGGACTGTCACTGAGAACAACTAGGAAAGATGGACACAAGATAAAAATCAGCTGCTTAAAGGTTCAGAGAGATAAAATACAGTGAGGAACATCAGGCCAGCACTGGCAAGAGAAAGAGACTCCTCCTGAATGGCTGGTTCTGCCCTGGGGACATTTGCTGATCCTGGTGAGACAGCTGAAGACTAAACAAAATGTTCACAACCTTAAAGGTCCACAGCTGGAGTTTGCTAAACCAGCTGTATCTTGGATTGGGACCCCAAAATGCTATACCTCAGGAGAAAAGGGGACCCAGAAGTACACTAACCTTTCTCTGACTGAAGCCTGGTTTCAAAATGAAACCAAGCAGGATACTGTGGGACCCTCCTGGGCACAAAATTCTTTCTGTGTCTCTCATTTCTTGTTTGTAGAAAATAGGCTTCATTTGGCCTCCTTGCCTCTCCCTGATTTCCAAAGGGCAGATTCAAACAGTTGTTAATCAAGGAAGGGAGGGAATGCAGAAACAAGGGAGGAGAAGTCAAAGAACAATAGTTCAGCCTTGGGGCAGTGTCCTGGTTCCTCCTCAGGGAATATCTTTGAGTTCTTCTGCAGGAACAATGGTCCCACCCAGGTGGAGGATGGTAATTTCAGGCTGAGCAGAAGATTCCTGGAAAACGTGACCTGTTACTTCACCACCAACCAATCAGAAGAAAGTCACACACCTTGCAGCCCTCACCCCAAATTTTGCTTATAAAAACTTCTCCCTGCAAACCACCAAGGAGTTCACAGTTTTTGAGCATGAGCCACCTGTTCTTGCTTGGCCTTGCAAGAAACCTGTCTTGCTCCAAAGTCCAATGTTTCAGTTTATTTGGCTTCACTGTGCATTAGGCACACGAACTTTTGTTCGGTAACAAAACCATCTATATCACTCAGAAAATCTCATTCTGAAATTGAAGTAAAAGGATCCTTGAATATTAATGCCTCCAGGTACCTGTAGAAGCAAATAAAAATTCGCCTGGAGGAATACACCGTTTTATACCTCAAAATATTTCTGGAAGTATTTTTTCAAACCAAAGTCACACAGAGAATCAATGATATAACAAAACCCATGAGGAGATAAGACAACGTGACTGAGACCAGCAAAAGAGAATAAACAAAGGAGCACCCTGAAATTCCAGATAGTAAGTGGGAATTATCAGATACCTTGGAATTCAAAATCATTAAAGGTAATTTAAAATTAATTTAATTGCAAAAAAGAGTTGTTGAGTACTCCTCTAGATAAAATCAGTAATGTAAATACCAATAAGGCATTGTTCCCACTTTCAGGGAATTTACAGTGTAGTCATAGAAAATATGTACAGGCAGACCTTGGAGATATTGCACGTCCTGTTTCTGACCACTGCAACAAAGCAAACATCTAAATAAAGCCAGCCACATGACTTTTTGGTTTCCCAATATATATAAAAGTTATGTTTAAACGATACTGTAGCCTATTGTGTACAATAGAATTATGCCTTAAAAATTCCATAACTTCATTTTAAAAGATTTTATTGCTAAAAATAGCTAATTATCATCTTAAAATGTAGGATTGCCACAGACCTGAAATTTGTTAAAAATGCAATATCTGTGAAGCAGTGCAATCATAGATTTTTTGATGATGGTGATTCTGACTAGTGTGAGGTGATACCTCATTGTAGTTTTGATTTGCATATCTCTAATGATTGGTGACGTAGAGCATTCTTTCATGTGTTTGTTGGCAATCTGTATATCTTCCTTGGAGAAATGTCTATTTTGGTCCTCTGCCCATTTTTTGGATTGGGTTCATTGTTTTTTTGATATTGAGCTGCATGAGCTGCTTGTAAATTTTGGAGATTAATCCATTGTCAGTTGCTTCATTTGCAAACATTTTCTCCCATTCTGAGGGCTGTCTTTTCGTCTTGTTTATGGTTTCCTTTGCTGTGCAAAAGCTTTGAAGTTTCATTAGGTCCCATATTTTTTGTTTTTATTTATTTATTTATTTATTTATTTATTTATTCTCTCGGAGGGAGGTCAAAAAGGATCTTGCTCTGATTTATGTCATAGAATGTTCTGCCTAAGTTTTCCTCCAAGAGTTTTACAGTATCTGGCCCTACATTTAGGTCTTTAATCCATTTTGAGTTTGTTTTTATGTACGGTGTTAGGGAGTATTGCAATTGCATTATTTTACATGTAGCTGTCCAGTTTTCCCACCACCAATTATTGAAGAGGCTATCTTTCCTCCATTGTATATTCTTGCCTCCTTTATCAAAGATAAGGTGACCATAAGTGCGTGGATTTATCTCTGGGCTTTCTATCCTGTTCCATTGATCTATATATCTGTTTCTGTGCCAGTACCATACTGTCTTGATTACTGTAGATTTGTAGTATAGTCTGAAGTCTGGGAGTCTGATGCCTCCAGCTCCATTTTTCTTCTTTTCTCAAGACTGCTTTGGCTATTTGGGATCTTTTGTGTTTCCATAAAAATTGTGAAATTTTTTGTTCTATTTCTGTGAAAAATGCCATTGGTAGTTTGATAGGGATTGCATTGAATCTGTAGATTGCTTTGGGTAGCAGAGTCATTTTCACAACGTTGATTCTTCCAATCTAAGAACATGGTATATCTCTCTATCTGTTTGTATAGTATTTAATTTCTTTCATCAGTGTCCTACAGTTTTCTGCATACAGGTCTTTTGTCTCCTTAGGTAGGTTTATTCCTAGGTATTTGATTCTTTTTTGTTGCAACAGTAAATGGGAGTGTTTCCTTAATTTCTCTTTCAGATTTTTCATCATTACTGTATAGGAATGGAAGAGATTTCTGTGCATTAATTTTGTATCCTGCTACTTTACCAAATTCATTGATTAACCCTACTAGTTTTCTGGTAGCATTTTAAGGATTCTCTATGTATATTATCATGTCATCTGCAAACAGTGACAGCTTTACTTCTTGTTTTCTGACGTGGATTCCTTTTATTTCTGTTTCTTCTCTGATTGCTGGGGCTGAAATTTCCAACTCTATGTTGAATAATAGTGGCAGGAGTGGGCAACCTTATCATCTTCCTTATCCTAGTGAAAATGGTTTCAATTTTTCACTGTGGAGGACGATGTTGGCTATGGTTTGTCATATATGACCTGTATTATGTTGAGGCAAGTTCACTCTATGCCTACTCTCTGGAGGGATTTTATCATTAATGGGTGTTGAATTTTGTCGAAAGCTTTCTCTGCATCGATTGAGATGTTCCTATGGTTTTTCATCCTTCAGTTTATTAATATGGTGTATCACATTGATTGATTTGCATATACTGAAGAATCCTTGCATTACTGGGATAAACCTCACTTGTTCATGGTGTATGATCCTTTTAATGTGCTGTTGGATTCTGTTTGCTAGTATTTTGTTGAGGATTTTTGCATCTAAGTTCATCAGTGATATTGGCCTGTAGTTTTCTTTCTTTGTGACATTTTTGTCTCATTTTGGTATAAGAGTGATGGTGGCCTCATACAATGAGTTTGTGAGTGTTCCTCCCTCTGCTATATTTTGGAAGAATTTGAGAAGGATAGGTGTTAGCTCTTCTCTAAATGTTTGATAGAATTCACCTCTGAAGCCAGCTGGTCCTGGGCTTTTGTTTGTTGGAAGATTTTTAATCACAGTTTCAATTTCAGTGCTTGTGAGTGGTCTGTTTATATTTTCTATTTCTTCCTGGTTCAGTCTTGGAAGGTTGTACTTTTTGAAGAATTTACCCATTTGTTCCAGGTTGTCCATTTTATTGGCATAGAGTTGCTTGTGGTAGTCATTTAGGATGCTTTGTATTTCTGCAGTGTCAGTTGTTACTTCTCCTTTTTCATTTGTAATTCCATTGATTTGAGTCTTCTCCCTTTTTTTCTTGATGAGTCTGGCTAATGGTTTATCAATTTTGTTTATCTTCTCAAAGAACCAGCTTTTAGTTTTATTGATCTTTGCTATTGTTTCCTTCATTTAGTTTTCCATTTATTTCTGATCTAATTTTTATGATTTCTTTCCTTCTGCTACTTTTGGTGGTTTTTTGTTCTTCTTTCTCTAATTGCTTTAGGTGTAAGGTTATGCTGTTTATTTGAGATGTTTCTTATTTTTTGAGGTAGGATTGTATTACTATAAACTTCCCTCTTAGAACTTCTTTTGCTGCAACCCATATGTTTTGGGTGATCGTGTTTTCATTGTCATTTGTTTCTAGGTATATTTTGATTTCTTCAGTGATCTCTTGGTTATTAAGTAGTGTATTGTTTAACCTCCATGTGTTTGTATTTTTACAGATTTTCCCCTGTAATTGATATCTCATCTCATAGCGTTGTGGTCAGAAAAGATACGTGATACGATTTCAATTTTCTTAAATCTACCAAGGCTTGATTTGTGGCCCAAGATATGATCTATCCTGGAGAATGTTCCAAGAACACTTGAGAAGAAAGTGTATTCTGTCATTTTTGGATGGAAGGTCCTATAAATATCAATTAAGTCCATCTTGTTTAATGTATCATTTACAGCTTGTGATTCCTTATTTATTTTACTTTGGATGATCCGTCCGTTGGTGAAAGTGGGGTATTAAAGTCCCCTACTACGACTGTGTTATTGTCAATTTCCCCTTTTATGACTCTTAGCATTTCTCTTATGCATTGAGGTGTTGCTATGTTGGGTGCATAAATATTTATAATGTCATATCTTCGTCTTGGATTGATCCCTTGATCATTATGTAGTGTCCTTCTTTGTCTCTTCTAATAGTCTTTATTTTAAAACTATTTTGTCTGCTATGAGAATTGCTACTCCAGCCTTCCTTTGAATTCCATTTACATGGTATATCTTTCTCTATTCCCTCACTTTCACTCTGTATGTGTCCCTAGGTCTGAAGTGGGTCTCTTGTAGACAGCATATATATGGGTCTTGTTTTTGTATCCATTCATCCATTCTATGCCTTTTCGTTGGAGCACTGAATCCATTTACATTTAAGGTAAGTATCGGTATGTATGTCCCTTTTACCATTTTATTAATTGTTTTGTGTTTGTTATTGTAGGTCTTTTCCTTCTCTTGTGTTTCTTGCCTAGAGAAGTTCCTTTAGCATTTGTTGTAAAGCTGGTTTGGTGGTGTTTAATTCTTTTAGCTTTTGCTTGTCTGTAAATTTTTAATTTCTCCATTGAATCTGAATGAGATCCTTGTTGGTAGAGTAATATTGGTTGTAGGTTTTTCCCTTTCATCACTTTAAATATGTCCTGCCACTCCCTTCTGGCTTGCAGAGTTTCTGCTGAAAGATCAGCTTTTAACCTTATGGGGATTCCTTTGTATGTTATTTTTTATTTTTCCCTTGCTGCTTTTAATATTTTTTCTTTGTATTTAATTTTTGATAGTTTGATTAATATGTGTCTTGGTGTGTTTCACCTTGGATTTATCCTGTATGGAACTCTCTGCACTTCCTGGACTTGATTAACTATTTCGTTTCCCATATTAGGCAAGTTTTCAACTATAATCTCTTCAAATATTTTCTCAGTCCCTTTCTTTTTCTCTTCTTCTTCTGGGACCTCTATAATTCAAATGTTGGTGCATTTAATGTTGTCCCAGAGGTCTCTGAGACTGTCCTAAATTCTTTTCATTCTTTTTTCTTTATTCTGCTCTGCAGTAGTTATTTCCTTTATTTTATCTTCCAAGTCACTTATTCGTTCTTTTCCCTCAGTTATTCTGCTATTCATTCTGTCTATAGAATTTTTAATTTCATTTATTGTGTTGTTCATCATTGATTTTTTGCTCTTTAGTTCTTCTAGGTCCTTGTTAATCATTTCTTTTATTTTCTCCATTCTATTTCCAAGATTTTAGATCATCTTTATTATCATTACTGTGAATTCTTTTTCAGGTAGACTGCCTGTTTTCTCTTCATTTGTTTGGCCCTGTGGGTGCTTACCTTGCTTCTTCATATGCTCTGTGTTTCTCTGTCTTCTCATTTTGCTTAACTTATTCTGTTTGGGTTCTCCTTTTTGCAGGCTGTAGGTTCATAGTTCCTGTTGTTTTTGGTGTCTGCCCCCAGGGGCTAAGGTTGCTTCAGTGGGTTGTGTAGGCTTCCTGGTTGAGGGGACTAGTGTCTGTGTTCTAGTGGTTGATGCTGTATCTTGTCTTTCTGTTGGACAGTACCACGTCTGGTGGTGCACTTTGGGGTGTCTGTGAGCTTATTATGATTTTAGTCAGACTTTCTGCTAACTAGTGGTGTTGTGTTCCTGTCTTGCTAGTTGTTTGGCATAGTGTGTACAACACTGTAGCTTGCTTGTTGTTGAGTGGAGCTGGGTCTTATCATTGAGATGGAGATCTCTGGGAGAGCTTTCACCGTTTGATATTATGTAGAGCTGGGAGGTCTCTGGTGGTCCAATGTCCTGAACTCGGCTCTCCCACATCAGAGGCACAGGCCTGACACCCGGCCAGAGCACGAAGACTCTGTCAGCCACACAGCATATATGAAAAGGGAGAAAAAAAGAAAGAAAGAAAGAAAGGAAAAAATAAAATAAAATTTCTAAATAAAAAATAATTATTAAAAATAAAAAACTTTAAAAGTAATTTTTTTAAAAAATTATGAAGGATAGAAGAGAGCAACCAAACCAAAAGACAAATCCACCAATGATAACAAGTGCTAGAAACTATAATAAAAAACAAACCAACAAAAAAGGACATACAGAACCCTAGAACAAATGGTAAAAGCAAAGCTATACAGACAAAATCACACAAAGAAGCATACACATACACACTCAGAAAAAGAGAAAAAGGAAAAAAAATGTATATATCGCTGCTTACAAAATCCAGCACCTCAATTTTGGGATGATTCATTGTCTATTCAGGTATTCCACAGATGCAGGGTACATCAAGTTGATTGTAATCTGCTGCTCCTGAGGCTGCTGGGAGCAATTTCCCTTTCTCTTCTTTGTTCACACAGCTCCTGTGCTTCTCTGAAAGAGAGGCAAATACTGCCACATGGGTAAATATTAGAAGCAGGGAGAAGTGACTGAGGTGATGGAGGAGGAGGCTTACCTGAGTCAGTAATAACTGGGCTGTGGAAAAAGTGTAGAATTTTACTGGCATTATCTTTCAGAATGACAACTTGAGTACACATGTCCTTGACTAAAAACATTTAGCATTTTTGCATCCACTGTAAGATAAGGTCTGTTAACAGGCTTATCCAATGGACTGAATCAGATGATACAACCGATTTGCAGCTCAGATGGAGAAACACATCCAGCCCAGTCTGAATTAAAATTTCTGTTTAGCACCCAATTCCAAGCTAGGGGATCCTGTAGCAGGGAAGGGGTGGGGAAGCATTGTCTCTTCTTATTTTTCTCTAATTCCTCCTCTCATTCTGTTGCCTCTAGCTCTAGGATCTGGGCTGGTGAAAAGACTGAGAAAAACAAGGGGTGAAAGATTTTAATCACATAGGGATGTATGTAATTCTCTCTTCACCAACAATGCCCTCCCAGTAGCAGCATCCAGATGCTGGCTGTCTTGTGGAACATTTTTGTGGGTTTCTCAGACGGATCTCCACACTGCATAATTCACACAGTGGGTAAAGCATTCTCTCAGGAACCTTTTTTGGACCCTTCCATGCCCCTCACCCACCTGCCTGACAGCACTTGCCCTGGAAACTCAACACATGGTGTCTTAGCCCTGAGGCACCCTCACCCTGGGAAGCAGCTCTCCCTTGGGTGAGCATCTATGAGGCACCTTTGAAACTGAGCACCCCAGATTGGGACTTAAACCCACGTGCCAGTACTCTAACCCAGCCAAAACCCTGACTGGGACTTGAACCCACACAGCTGGGACTCGAACCCAGCCAAAACCCATGGTCTTCCAAGTGAGATCCCACACCTGGTTTCAGGACTTAATGAAGCTCAAGTTCTTGATGTCTCATCACAGAAAGAATTCTGTGAGAGACAAAGTGATAGGTAAGAAGTGGATTTATTTAGAGAGAAACACATTCCACAGACAGAGTGTGGGCCATCTCAGGTGAGAGCGGCACCAGGGAATGGTGTTGTCAGTTTTTATAGGGGTGGGTAATTTCATAGGCTAATTAGTGGGAGGAATATTCTAGCTATTTCAGGAAGGGGCAGGGATTTCCAGGAATTGGGCCACCACCCACCTTTTGATCCTTATGGTTGGCCTTAGAGCTGTCATGGTACCTGTGAGTGTGTCATTTAGCTTGCTGATGTGTTACAATGAGCAACTTGAGTATACCAAGTTTCAATGTCTAGTGGAAGTTGAGTTGTCTGCCATCTTGGGCCCATGTGGTTCTAATCAGTTTATGGCATGTCATTCTTTCAAAGGTTGTGCCCTGCCTGTTTCCCTCCTGTTTCACCTTTGGCCACCCTGAAGCCTGGTGAGAAAAGACCCCTGATGTTCTCCTTATTCCCAGCCTTGCTGCCTGAATGTGGACCTCTGCCCGACTTCTCATCCTCAGGGTTCTCTGGTCAGGAAATATATACATCCTCCAGGTCTATGTATGTTTCTCAAGAATTCTCTCCCCTCTGGCAGCCCCAATGAGAAGAGCCTAAAAGTTTCTGTAGTTGAACAAGCATCAGCATAGGGGTAAAATGCTGGCTTCTTTTTGCTGGCACCCTCAGCTTCTCTGAATGTCTCTCTCTCATTCATTCTCTCTGTCTCTCTCTCTCTCTCTATCTCTCTCCATTTCTCCTAGTTTGGGGAGATGAAGAGAAGAAAGAAATGCAAAATACTTTTCCTCTAAGCATAAGATTCACTGCCTCTATCAATCCTCTTTTCAACAAACTGAATTCTTATATAACCTGGAAGGAGGGGTGGGGAAAAGAGGAGGAAGAGTGATTTGGACTCATCTTAATAAGATGTAATAAGGTGTCAGTTGCTCCTCTTCACAGTGGCCCTCAATTTGGGGGCTTTAGACAAATTTGGAGAGAACAAGAATTGTATTCAACATTCAGTCACTTCTGACTTCCTAATTATGACTCAGAAGACACTCAAGATCTGATTCTCTGACTTCTACACTGCCAATGTCCTTGATATCTGGTAACATCCCAAACATGATTTGTTCTTTCATGCCTCCCCCAAATTACTGCCACTTCTCGTGGAAATCTCTGTTGTTTCCCACTGGGTCAGCAAAATTTCTATTGACCTTTCCAGAGAAAAGCAAGGGTCCCTTCTGTGAAAACAGCCTCCTTTTTTATACCATTGCCTCTTTATATATATCCATTCATGGCAATATTAAATCAAAGAGTAATTATTGAAATCAACTAAAGTTTACCAAGAGGTTAAAATCTCTGTCCTTCTGGAGTTTAGAATCTCATTATCATTAGTCTAAGAGCTCCAAGAGGGCAGAAGGCATATTTCAGTTACTGCATGTTCCCAGAGACAAACTAAACACCCTTAAGAATTGAATGGTAAGTGAATGAGTTAGTGAAATAGGTATTGTCAAAGGAAGAATACAGATATAAAGAAAACATAATAGGAACACAGAAGGGAGAGGGACTCCCACTACAAGAATCAGGAAAGCATTTTAGAGGAAGTGATATTTGTTCTAGACTTTGAAGGAAGGTACTATGGGTTGAACTGTATCCCCTAAAAATACATATGTTGAAGCCCTAACCCCCAATACCTCAGAATGTGTCCTTATATGGATATAAGTTACTGCAGATGTAATTAGTTAAGATGAGGTCATACTGGAGTAGGGTGGGCCCCTAATAGATATGATTGATTATATTTATATGATTATAAAAAGAGGAAATTTGGACACAGATATGCACACAGGGAGAACACCAGTAAGGATAAAGGCAAAGATCAGAGCAATATAGCAGAGGCCAAGGAACACCAAAGACTGACAATAAACCACCAGAAGCTAGGAGCGAAGGGCCTGGAACGGACCCTTCCTTACAGCCTTTAGAAGAAACCAACCTTGAGGACACCTGGTTTCAGACATGTAGACTCCAAAACTGAGACAACAGATTTCTGTTGTTTGAGCCACTGAGTTTGTGGTACTTGGTTACAGCAGCCTTAGCAAACTAACACAGAAGGAAACGATTTAATCAGGCAAATAGGGAGATGAAAACTACACCTGGAAAAAAATCCAGAGTGAGAAGAATGCTGAGTGTATCCTGTGACCAGCTGATATTCCTCAGGAATGGAACAAATGTTGCATGAGCCAGAAGACAAATATACAGTGGAAGTTAAGATTATATCAGGATTTGGGAGCCCAACTGCTGAAAACCTGGAATGTTATGCTGAAAAGCTTGGGGGCATGGAATTTTATGGGGGATTTTTTTGGTGGATTTTTGTTTTGTTGGGGTTTTTTTTGTTTTTGTTTGTTTAGGTAATAGGAACAATTCACACATTGTTAAGTTGAAGAGAATCTTATCAATCATAATTCAATCACTCATTTAATCAACAAGCACTTATTGAATGACTGCTACATTGTTCTAGGCACTGAGGACACAGTAGAAGGAGAGAGACAAAAAATACATAAAACAAACAATAGTTTTCTGAGGAACCTCCATACGGTTTTCCACAGTGGCTGCACCAACTTATATTCGAGAGAAAGACAAAGACCATATGACATCACTTATATGTGGAATCTGAAATATGACATGAATGAACCTACCTATGAAACAGAATCACAGACATAGAGAACAGACTGGTGGTTGCCAAGGGGAGGGGGTTGGGGGAGGGGTGGAGTGAGAGGTTGGGGTCAGCAGATGTAAGCTTTTATATATAGAATGGACAGACAACAAGGTCCTCCTGTATAGCACAGAACTATATTCAATATCCTATGATAAACCATAAGAGAAAAGAATATTAAAAAAAAGAATGTATATATGTATGACTGAATCACTTTGCTGTACAGCAGTAATTAATACAACATTGTAAATCAACAGTACTTCAATTAAAAATAAATGTCATATTGAGAACACTGTTGTGGAAGGGAAAGTCAGGATAATAAGTTGGGAAAGATAGATAAATATATGTCAAATAATGTTATCAACTGAAGAAAAATAAACCAGGTTGGGGAGATAATGAGTTTGAGACAAAGGAAGGGGTTGGGGGAGTGGGATTATTGAGGAAGGTGGTCAGGGAAGATGTCTCTGATAAGTGGCATTTGAGATCAGCAGGAAATGGGGAGCCAGCTGGACTGTATTTGGAAGGTTAGCAGCCCTGGCCCCAAGGGTGGGGGTGGGAGTGGGTGGCATGTGCCTTACGGTGTCTGGGGGAACAAGGAAGCCAGTGTAGCTGCCATGCGATGAGCAGAGGGGAAAGTTTTAGAGATGGAAGTCAGAAGGTTTGGGAGGAAGTGACTGATAACAGGATGTAATGATGAGAAATAATTAGAGCTTGCTAACTCTTGGTCCTTTTCTCTTGGGATTGCACATGAAAAGGTATGGCCATTCTAAGCTGACCACTGTGAACTCAGTCAAGACTGGGTGTACACTTCCTGCCCTGGAATGGCCAAGGAAATACGCTGATACATTATATGTCACCACACGATTGTTACACCCCCAAAGACACAGAGGGTCTGATGACACCTCCAGCTCTTCCAGTTAACAAAAGCAATTTCAACATTGTTGGATGTATGGATAGCACTTCTGAATGTAAGTGTCGGATTTTCACCCCAGAAGAATGGTGAATTGTTGAAAAGCACTCAGCTTGATTCTTTTTTCCCTGCAACACATGCTTTCTCATAGCATTTAAAGCATAGGAGCCAGGAAACTTTGCCAAATGTTATGTATAGGAAATGTTTTCAACATCTTAAGAGTCGAGTCACCAATAGAGGTGACTGAATATTTACATAATTAGAAAGCATGGTCAGAATTTAAATAAATCATTATAGGCACTGTCTCCACCGAAAGCCCTAAAGCTCCCACCCAGCTCCAAATTAATGCAAAGGAAGAATGGCACCGAATACACACCAAACCCCAGCTGTAATCATTACTCAGACCTCAGTCAATAATCTGGCCAATTTTAAATTGGACAGAAACCATACTTTGCAGGTATCCATGCCTATCATTTGATTAACATTTACAAACAAGAATGAGTATTCACAGCTCTCTGGTGCGGCATGAAATATTTTGTTTTCCTCTCTTTGGAGGCAGAGAAATTTGCAAGAATAACTTTAAAGATTTTTTTTTCATGATTACCCAAAAATCTTGGATAAAGCAGAAAATTGAACTTGGTCTTATGCTCTAGTTGAGAGGACAATACTCATTTCCAACTTCCCGGAGGTTTGAAATCTATCCATGGTGGTAAGACTGACAAATCTTATCTAAATTGCCATTTTTCAAAAGCTTGCTGCCAATGTGGTAGGGGAAAGCTCTTCCCCTCCCTACTCTCATCCATATATAAATAGAACGTATTCTTATTAGGATTTCATTTTAGATTCATTGGAAAAGACATGAGTTTCACTTCTGAAGTTTCTATCTTATCAGGTATAAAGAATATCCATGGGAAATTAGAAAACATTTTTGTAAAAAAATGAAACTAAATACTGCTTCAGTCTAGGTGTCATTAACATCAGCTTCTCTTTTTCTTTTCATGTATTCTCTTGAATAGGTAAAGCAAACTATCTAAAACTCTTTATGACCACCATTCTCTCTTCTATGTAGAAGGTAGGATTCATCTGTTTGAAAGAGAAAGATGGCACCACTGGAAAGAATCTTAGAGGTTATCTAGTTTAACCTCTTCACTGTAAGAACAATTGTCCAAGGGGCTAAATAACTTGCTTTAGGTGACATGATAAAAAGAATTGCCCTGATATTAAATACAATTCTGAGATACGGATTTGAAGTCTTCTGTTCAAAATGAAATATTTAAGCTCTTAGGGACTGAACTAAATTTCAAAACTCCCAATCCTGACTAGCTACAGCATCACGGTTTCAATGAAGTAGAATAATGATGCCTCCAAGAGATCATGTCTGAAATGTTTTGGCGTGTAAGTATTTAATAAAAGTTAGCTATTATTATCAAGAAATAGTTTTTGGCTGCCCACACATATTAGACAGCTCTTATATGTCTCTATGCTTATGATATAAAGATCCTCCAAAGCAAAGTGCCAGGGCAAGAACAATTTCTTAGCTATAAAGCCACATGGAGATTTAAGGATACATAAAATATAAGGTAAGAACACAAACCCATCATCTTCTACGGACATTAAAACAAGAGCATCTGCCATCTTAGACATCCTTTGTTTGCCTATTTTAAGGATACCTGAGATTCTGGCTCAGAGTATGTTGCCAGGAGCTCCCCGGGGACAGAGGTAACTCAAAGTGGCTGACCATGTGCCCGCTCCCTAAGGACACTGGGTGGAACTCAAGGCTTTGGTATGAGTCTGAGCTGGAGGCAAGGCACAACCTGATTTATGTAAACCCTGACAGTACTATATCCTATTCTTCCATTCCTGCTCAATTATTTCAGGTGTGGGATCCCTGGCTAAAGAAGGAGGAAGAAAGAAGAAAAGGAGGACTATTTCTAGGTCTGGATATCCTTCCTTTCCACTCCTTGGATTCCGGGTGGTTGTCCCTTTTATCTTCATATCACACATCATGAAGGATGTTAAGTAATCATTGATTTAAACTTTACGGCTGTCCAAGGCTATGAGTTCCACAAGAATAAGAACCATGTCTGTTTGGTTTATTGCTTTTTCTCAGTGTCTAGCATGGTCCCTGCCATATAGCAGCCCCCCAGGAATTGATGTTGAGTGAGTGATGCATGCATGCATTCCCTCTGCTGGTAACGTATGGGGTGGCTTCAGGTCCTCTACTTGCAAACAAGGAATGAAGGAAGAAAGTGGGTTGGAGGAGGAAAGTGAACTAATATTTATTGATTGTCCCTTATGTTCTATGCATTTTCATATGTTGCTTCAGGAAAGCCCTACTTTGCAAACGGTAGGCAAGAAAATGCAGACCAGTTGCTCGTCTAACAGCCACGTGCATTCCACTTCAGGTGCATTAAATGTGTTTCCTGCTTACTTTTCCTACTGTTCATGTGGGAGCACTCAAATTTGGAGTCATTTTAGTGAAGCACTAATTAACCAATTAGCAACTGTCAACTTTATTTTCTTTCTTTCTTTCTTTCTTTCTTTCTTTCTTTCTTTCTTTCTTTCTTTCTTCTTCTTTCTTTCTCTCTTTCTCTCTCCAGGATTCATGGGTTCTTTTCTATGTTAAGTCTCTAAGAATTGTTTTATGTACTTGGAAACCCTATCTCTATAAGTACAATGTAAGTGGAAAATTCTTCCTATTTCCTCCTGTTCCCTGAAAACATATTTCCCAACTGTGTCCCAAAGTCCTTTGTCCTCTTGTAGGTGATAGAATCTGTTCCCTTCAAAACCCTCCCAACCTCACCAAGAGGAAAAAGAAAGGTCTGGGTAGACTGTATAAGAAAATAGATACAGGTGGACAGGAAGAAAAAATTTCTAGTGTCTCTTCTGCTCTCTTTTATGATACATTTATATTGAATAATAATAAAACTTATCCCAAAGATGATTGAGCTGAAATTAAACTGGCAGTAGTCATTTCTTGGGAGTACAGAGCAGAACACACATTTGAGAAAGTATCCCATTACCCGGCTCACTCTAGATAGACCAGGCTTCTGGGGACTCTGCCACATATTAGGTCTACAACACTGAACAAGTCACTTAACCTCATTACATTTGTTGCCTCATTTGTAAAATAAGGATAATAATAGTGGCAATTAAATTAGATAATGCATATAAATTGCTTTCTACAGTGCCTGATATGTAGCTAAATGCCAAATAAAAGGTAGCTCTTATAAGTATGCATTCAACAAACATTTATCTGGCATTGTTATATAGAAGGCATAATATTCAATTCTGGGTATATAAACACATTTTTCCTCTAGACTTTGCCATTTAGGCATAGAATTATTTTGAGAAGGAAGTACTCTAATTATTGAGATGATGTACTGTATGTATATTTCCGATAGGAAGGGCCTCCATCACCACTTTGGCCAGGACTCACAGACAAATCAGACTGTCATCATTTATCCAGCTAATGTAGGAGTGTAGAAAGTCTGATGGATTCATCAGGATAATGTTAAATTAAGCCAGAATAATTATCTAAGTGAACTGGGAAATTTTTGACTGTCCAAAATGGATTCTTTGGCTACAAAATATTTGAATATCCTTCTGATTATGGGGACTCTATCTCTGTGTATAAGTGCAGGATCTCCCACTGGAGAAAAGGAAGGAGTCAGATATCTCTACTCACCCACCAGCAATGAACATATGATGTGAACAATCAGCTGCTCTCACCTTGGACTTTGAATCTTGAGAGAATTGGGCAAAAAGGCAGAGATAATTGATACCATATTTCCAGATCGAAAGTTGTGAGTGTAACGATGATCGTCTAGAAGGTCCAGTAGTGGTGGTGGCTGCGCAGAAGCTCTAACTGAACTGACTGATGGCACCACCAGGCTGTGTTTCTTGATACCAAGTCTTCTTGATTCTGGTCTGTTTTCCAACACTGGTTCTCCATATTCTCCAAGGATTCTATGAGCTCCCAAAATCCTTCCAATAACCTTTTCTGCTTAACTTAGCTAAAGTTGATTTCTGTTTCTTGCAACCAAAAATTCTAACTGAAATACTCTTATTTTCTTTGACTAATAGTTCTTGGTGCTCTGATCTAAAGCTAAGGAGAATTGCATTTTCTCCTGCCTCAGGAGTATCCACATATGCCTGGAGGTGAGACACTTGACTGGCTGCAGAAGACGCTTCTGATGAATGCAAGAAGAAAGAAAAAGGAAAAAAACCCAAAAGACTAGGAATATTAGATGTTTCTTAAAAAGACTGAGGTTGATTTCTTTTAGAGCTTGAGTCCAGAGGAGTAATTTTATTTTCATGTCAGCTCTGATGACTTTGGGGCATAAACATGAATCTGCTTAAAAATACATATTCACATTCCAGGAAAGGGCTCCAGGAAAGATTCTAGTTAGTTGTTAATACATTTAAATTTTAAAGCACAAATGAATAAAGATGAAAACATAATTATATCAATTAATAGCCAGTAACAGCCATTAGTAGGCCTGCAGACACCACATTTAAATTTTACAGCCTTCACCTTTGCTGTGTCTATTCTACTCTATATAATGGAGACATACCAGAATATGGTTTCATTTCCTCAAGGCACAGGTTAGACCCCTTTAAGAGTGATAAGGTGAGCAAGGCGAGGGGCCCTTTAGACAGCCTTTTCAGCCTGCTGTTTGTGAGGCATTCCATCTTCAGGAAATTTCCTTAAGTACCCTTGAGAGAGAACATACCTTAAGCCCTATGAGCTACCCCATCTTGTCTTAACGAGGTAGCATGTTGTGTGGGGGAACAGAGCTATGAGTCAGGGGCCTCACCCCAGTCAGCCCCATAGTCTCTTGAGGCCTCAGTTACTGCCCCAACTTCTGCCAGACAAAGAGGTTTGCTCACTTCTGTCTAAAGTCTCCTGTAGCTTTCATTTTGCTAGAGATCACGTGCTACTTTAGCAGTTGAAATTAAGAATGGGGCTCAGAAGAGGAGCTAGGAAACAGAGAAAGGAAGAAAAATGGGGACATTGACAAGGAGGAAAAGAGCTTTAACATTCCACATGGCACAGCAGAGAGACACAGGAAGTGCTGAAGAACAGAACGAAGCCCAAACCGAGAAGTTGAGAAAGTCTTCTAGTTCTCACCTACTTCCCATCCTCACTGTCACGGCTCCCTGAGCTGCATTGCTCAGGTGGAAGCATGGATGGGGCTGGAACTATACCACTTAAATCCTCCCCTTCCCTAGGGAGGCTCCGAGGAAACCGACGGCTTCTCTGAGCCCAGCTTGAGCACCTGAGATGCAGTGGGAGGAAGGACAGGCAGACCAAGGTGGTCTGCACCCAGGTTCTTCCACTGAAAAGCTGAATGAATGTGAGCAAGTCATTTAAGCTCTCTGAAGCCCTGGTTTCTTCATCTGTAGTAAGAGGATAATTGCACTGCCCTGTAAAATTGTAAAGATTAACAATATTTTTTAAAGCTTCTTGGTGTTGCAAAATAAGCAATCAGTAATTGGTAACCAAAATTATTATAGTTATTGCTGTTACTATAGTTATCATTGTCATATCTGTCCTGAACAACCATGGCATGCCTTGGGTTGGCAAGTCTCTAGAACTGATATGTGGATGTGGACCTAGGTGACCCAGAGAGATTACACAGAAAGGACTTCCAACTAATCTAATCTTAGTATTATTTGGAAAAGAGACATTTCCAGAAAGGAATGAATAGACTCCAGATTGTACCCAGGGAGTGCATCTTGAAAAAATAATATGAAACCAATGCTCCAGCTCAGCTCCAAAGACAGGTGTGTGCCACTATGTTCTGTTACATGGGTTATCTCTTCTAATGCAGACATCATGGAAATGAATACATTCTGTGAAAATGCTCTGTAGGAGGATTAAATGAGATAGTGTATGAGAGGCAGTTGGGATTCTAGAAACAGGGTTACCTGAATGCAGCCTCCTTGCTCTTCTGAGCAACTACAAGCTGTGTAGTTCCAGATTCAAGCAGCTGCTATAAGTTACTGGCAAGTGGGTATAAAGGAAGTCTTGAGTTCTGTTGTGGTCCTAGGAAAAGAAAAAAAAACCCGAGGGGATTCCTCTCCTGTGGTCTGGGTAAGCAATTGCTTAATGGCATTGAGTCTGAGGGTTAGAACTTCAGCCTATGAATACAGATAAGATCTGTGTATGGATCTCTAGGGTAAGGTCAGTGCCAATCTTACATTACTGGAAAACTACAATGGAACTTCCAAATAAACAGGGAGCAAAAGATGGAACGTATAGCAAATTAAATAAAACAGCAATAATTTTAAGAAAGGAAAAAAGCAAATTATGAGATAAAAGAACCAATAAACCTAAAAGAAAGAAATAAAATCAAGTATATTAGTTATTATACTACATGTCAGTGAAAGATTTAAAAGACAGAAATTGCTAGACTTTTATATACTTTATATTACTTATATATTATATTACTTATTATTTATAAGTAACCTACATAAAATAAATAATAATGAAATTATTTTCTAAAAAAAGACACAGATGGATAAAGAAATACCAGTCAAATGCAAACAAAAAGAAAGCAGGAGCAGCAATATTAATATCACTCAAAATGGAATTTAAGGTCAAAGGTACTACACAGATTAAAGAAAATAATTATGTTACAGAGTTTCAGTATGAAAGGACCAAGGGAATGGACAAGGAGCAATATTTAAATAGATGATAGACAAGGATTTTCCAAAATTAATAAAAGACATTTAGCCACTTTTCCAAGAATCTCTATGAACAGCCATCAGAATAAATAGGAAACCATATACAAGTGCATCACAATAAAACTGCTTAAAAACAAAGACAAGAGAACAGCACTTAGACAGCCAGGGCCATATTTTGGATGTTTTAATACAGCATAGAAATGATATGGAGTGATATTTTTCACATAAAAAGAGTAACACAAAAAATGGGAAGGGAGGGGGAATGGAGACTAAAAGTTCTAAGGTTGTAATATTACAACTAGCTAGGGGAGTGGGGAAAAGTAATCATTTTTATTACACTGTAATAAGTCTTCTCACTGGTTATAAAAGGAAAAAGCAAGTATATGCTGCTTACTAGAAATATGTATTAGACATAAGATTGAAAACAAATGGTAGGAAATGATCTATAATACAAACACTTAAACCACAGTGATGGGGTCACCATCAGATGACGTTAAGACTAAAAAAAAAAAGGAGCATTATTAGAGATGAAGAAAGACATGCCATAAAAACAAAATATTAATTCACAGGAATATATGAATCCGCTAATATGGTGAGAACAGCCACTGCCCCTCCTGATAGAGAACTTGGCTGGACCCCACTAACTAGGAACTGCTGATGGAACCAGATTAAGTATGGGGTGTGGAATCTTACTGCTAGAAGTCTTGCCTCTCTCTACCCCTAATATGAGTTACTTTGACATGTGGGGGTTGGCTAAAGATTATTATGTTTATGGTGACTATTTCTCAAAACCCTGGGTGCTGACTTATACCAGAGTTTTTAGATTGATGAATGATATGGCCCAACGTTAAGGAGATGACACAAGAATATCTTCCTTGACTTCAAGCAACTTACACTCTGGGGAAGACCAGCTTATAAAAAAACTGCAATATAAGACATAGCATGATAAATGTGATAAGAATGGTAGAAGCAAAAGTATACAAGGCATAGGATACTAAGTGTCACAAAGAGAGTTACAAATAAAGGCAAAGCTAAAGTATGAAAAAATGAATTAAAAGTCACTAATTCAAATGCAGGGTGGGTGATAGAAACCCAGGTTTTTATTTCACATACAGTTCCAGAATTGCCACAAGTTTAAAGTGCAATAGTGTCATATCTCCATGGGGGCTGTTAGTCAGGGCATCACACATCCTTGATTCTTGCAACTAAGAGTAGCTTTAAATCTATTTCTTAAATTATGGGTTTTTTTTTTGTTTGTTTTGTTTTGTTTTGTTTTTGCAGTACGTGGGCCTCTCACTACTGTGGCCTCTCCCATTGTGGAGCACAGGCTCCGGACGCAGAGGCTCAGCGGCCATGGGTCACAGGCCCAGCCGCTCCGCGGCCTGTGGGATCCTTCCAGACTGGGGCACGAACCCGTGTCCCCTGCATCAGCAGGCGGACTCTCAACCACTGCGCCACCAGGGAAGCCCCTTAAATTATGATTTAACAAAAGAAACATGTAGAAGATTAAACTGTAAAAACCTGGAAGTTCCTGTGGGACCCTTACTTCATGCAGCTTTCTGTGGAAACCATCTTGGTTGGAGGAGGAGTCTGATTTCTACATTCTCTCCTGAGCCTTCAGTAAGAGTGCATCTCTTTGGAAGGGATGCAGACACAGGGCTCTCACTGCCTTCAAAGGACTGCCATGCTGAGCCAACTCAATAGGATAAAAAGAAAATAGTTGAGATAAGCTGTAGCTTCCCAGATAGTATCCATAGCGCTTCCATGTAAAAATTGCAGGGCAGAAGTCGAAGGCAAACATAGGGGCATTTGGAAAACAGATGGTAGAATAATCATTCTATTTAATCACCACAGTGTCTGATGTAAACTAGGACCAACTGATTCCAGCATCCTCCTTTTCCCATTTCCCTCCTTTATATTCCCATCTGAATATAAACCCAGCTCATGGCTCTCACTTGAAGATGTAGCCACACATTCCCTGGAGAAGTGACTGGCCAATTGAAATTCTTGGATAGCAAAAGTTATGTCCAGAATAAGACCAGGAAACAAAACTAAGTCTTTTTTAAAATTAATTAATTTATTTATTTTTGGCTGCATTGGGTTTTCATTGCTGTGCACGGACTTTCTCTAGTGGTGGCGAGTAGGGGCTACTCTTTGTTGTGGTGCGTGGGCTTCTCATTGTGGTGGCTTCACTTGTTGCGGAGCACCGGCTCCAGGCGCACGTGCTTCTGTAGTTGTGGTGTGTGGGGCTCAGTAGTTGTGGCTCGTGGGCTCTAGAGTGCAGGCTGAGTACTTGTGGCACACGGGCTTAGTTGCTCCGCGCCATGTAGGATCTTCCCGGACCAGGGCTCGAACCCGTGTCCCCTGCATTGGCAGAAGGATTCTTAAGCACTGCGCCACCAGGGAAGTCCCAAAACTAAGTTATTTTTAGTGTAACTTTTTAATTGTGCATATTATTCCTTATCTACTTGCCCAGAGAGAATAGAGATTTGGACTAGTCAACAAATGCTGTTGATGTTCATTGTATATTTATGTGTCTATAGGAGAATGAGGGATTAAATAATTACTTAGTTATCCAAGCAGTATATTCTTAAAACCATGTATTCTGGGGTGTGTGTGTGGGGGGGTGGGTTATGGGTGTGTGCACACGCACACACGCATGCTTTGACAAATATTGAGGACATACTTTATGACAGGCACTAAGTACTGGGGATATAGCAATGAACAAATCATAGTCCCTGACTTCAGGGGGCTTAACTTCTAGTTGAAAACAGACAATAATTATATATTATAATATATAATGCGTTGGGGGAATGATCAAGGCTATAAAGAAAGAATAAAGTAAGGTAATAGAGATTGGGAATGTTAGAGAGTGAGGGAATTTCTATTTTTTATGCAGATGGTCAGAGAAGACCACAGTGATAAGGTGATATATGAGCAGAGATATGAAGAATATGAAGGAACTAGCCACCAGGTTATGAGGAGGAATAGGAAAGAACTGAAGTTGAGCAGAGGGAACAGTACATGAAAATAAGGTAGGCCATGCTTAGCGTGTCTGAGAAACAACAG
This sequence comes from Mesoplodon mirus, assembly GCF_964341445.2. NCBI lineage: Eukaryota > Metazoa > Chordata > Mammalia > Artiodactyla > Ziphiidae > Mesoplodon > Mesoplodon mirus. The sequence goes on from NC_138987.1 coordinate 51,524,062, forward strand.
GGAGGCCACCATGGCGAGCCAGAGTGGAATGATAAAGGGGGGAATGGTAAGAGGGTAAGAGATTATGTCATAAAAGCAGTAGAGAAGGAAAGATCAGAAAAAGTCTTATTGTCTATGGTCAGGAGTCTGACTCTTATTCCAAGTGATTCCATTAGAGGATTTGGAATGGAAGAGTGACAAGATATGACTTACATGTTTAAGTTATTACACTGGTTACCCTATGGAAAATAGACAAAAATGGGACAAGAGCTGAAGTTGGGAGACCAAAAATGTAGGTTATTGTGATACTCTAGACAAGGGGCAGAGGTAGCTTAAATCAGGGTTATAATGTGTTGTGGCTTCTCCATGGGATGCACCCTTGTCCAAAAATGAGCTCAGATGCCAGACATTATTACCACGCCATCCCCCATCCCCACCAACATGCATTAAGAGGGAGCATGGAAACGTTTATTATTTATATAACAAGGATTTGTGGAGAGAACAGGGCATACCTCCCAAGATGGTCCAAAAATGACTGAGAGAGCAAGAAAAGGACACTGCCTGGGGGTTTAGGGTGGTCAGGGAGTGGGGCTGGAGTGAGGGTTCCCATGAGTGGTTTGACTCTCCCCTGGTGCCAAAGGAGGGAGAGCACCTGGGGCAGAAAGGGAAGAGGGAGGGGTAAGCAGTCAAACATCCAAAAATTGAGCCAGATTCTTTATTATATAATGGGAGAGATGATAAGAGGTGATCAGGAAACATCTCGAATAAACAACCTAACCTTGCACCTAAAGCAATTAGAGAAAGAAGAACAAAAAAACCCCAAAGTTAGCAGAAGGAAAGAAATCATAAAAATCAGATCAGAAATAAATGAAAAAGAAATGAAGAAAATGATAGCAAAGATCAATAAAACTAAAAGCTGGTTCTTTGAGAAGATAAACAAAATTGATAAACCATTAGCCAGACTCATCAAGAAAAAAAGGGAGAAGACTCAAATCAATAGAATTAGAAATGAAAAAGAAGTAACAACTGACACTGCAGAAATACAAAAGATCATGAGAGATTACTACAAGCAACTCTATGCCAATAAAATGGACAACCTGGAAGAAATGGACAAATTCTTAGAAATGCACAAGCTGCCAAGACTGAATCAGGAAGAAATAGAAAATATGAACAGACCAATCACAAGCACTGAAATTGCAACTGTGATTAAAAATTTTCCAACAAACAAAAGCCCAGGACCAGATGGCTTCACAGGCTAATTCTATCAAACATATAGAGAAGAGCTAACACCTATCCTTCTCAAAGTCTTCCAAAATATAACAGAGGGAGGAACACTCCCAAACTCATTCTACGAGGCCACCATCACCCTAATACCAAAGCCAGACAAGGATGTCACAAAGAAAGAAAACTACAGGCCAATATCACTGATGAACATAGATGCAAAAATCCTCAAAAAAATACTAGCAAACAGAATCCAACAGCACATTAAAAGGATCATACACTATGATCAAGTGGGGTTTATTCCAGGAATGCAAGGATTCTTCAATATATGCAAATCAATCAACGTGCTACACCATATTAACAAATTGAAGGACAAAAACCATATGATCATCTCAATAGATGTAGAGAAAGCTTTTGACAAAATTCAACACCCATTTATGATAAAAACCCTGCAGAAAGTAGGCATAGAGGGAACTTTCCTCAACATAATAAAGGCCATATATGACAAACCCACAGCCAACATCGTCCCCAATGGTGAAAAACTGAAAGCATTTCCACTAAGATCAGGAACAAGACAAGGTTGTCCACTCTCACCACTCTTATTCAACATAGTTTTAGCCACAGCAATCAGAGAAGAAAAGGAAATAAAAGGAATCCAGATCGGAAAAGAAGAAGTAAAGCTGTCACTGTTTGCAGATGACATGATACTATACATAGAGAATCCTAAAGATGCTACCAGAAAACTACTAGAGCTAATCAATGAATTTGGTAAAGTAGCAGGATACAAAATGAATGCACAGAAATCTCTGGCATTCCTGTACACTAATGATGAAAAATCTGAAAGTGAAATCAAGAAAACACTCTCATTTACCATTGCAACAAAAAGAATAAAATATCTAGGAATAAACCTCCCTAAGGAGACAAAAGACCTGTATGCAGAAAATTATAAGACACTGATGAAAGAAATTAAAGATGATACAAATAGATGGAGAGATATACCATGCTCCTGGATTGGAAGAATCAATATTGTGAAAATGACTCTACTACCCAAAGCAATCTACAGATTCAATGCAATCCCTATCAAACTACCACTGGCATTTTTCACAGAACTAGAACAAACATTTTCAAAATTTGTTTGGAAACACAAAAGACCCCGAATAGCCAAAGCAATCTTGAGAATGAAAAACGGAGCTGGAGGAATCAGGCTCCCTAACTTCAGACTATACTACAAAGCTACAGTAATCAAGACAGTGTGGTACTGGCACAAGAACAGAAAGATAGATCAATGGAACAGGATAGAAAGCCCAGAGATAAACCCACGCACATATGTTCAACTTATCTTTGATAAAGGAGGCAGGAATGTACAGTGGAGAAAGGACAGCCTCTTCAATAAGTGGTGCTGGGAAAACTGGACAGGGACATGTAAAAGTATGAGATTAGATCATTCCCTAACACCATACACAAAAATAAGCTCAAAATGGATTAAAGACCTAAATGTAAGGCCAGAAACTATCAAACTCTTAGAGGAAAACATAGGCAGAACACTCTATGACATAAATCACAGCAAGATCCTTTTTGATCCACCTCCTAGAGAAATGGAAATAAAAACAAAAATAAACAAATGGGACCTAATGAAACTTCAAAGCTTTTGCACAGCAAAGGAAACCATAAACATGACCAAAAGGCAACCCTCAGAATGGGAGCAAATATTTGCAAATGAAGCAACTGACAAAAGATTAATCTCCAAAATTTATAAGCAGCTCATGCAGCTCAATAGCAGAAAAACAAACAACCCAATCCAAAAATGGGCAGAAGACCTAAATAGACATTTCTCCAAAGAAGATTTACAGACTGCCAACAAACACATGAAAGAATGCTCAACATCATTAATCATTGGAGAAATGCAAATCAAAACTACAATGAGATATCATCTCACACCAGTCAGAATAGGCCATCATCAAGAAATCTAGAAACAATAAATGCTGGAGAGGGTGTGGAGAAAAGGGAACCCTCTTGCACTGTTGGTGGGAATGTGAATTGGTACAGCCACTATGGAGGACAGTATGGAGGTTCCTTAGAAAACTACAAATAGAACTACCATATGACCCAGCAATTCCACTACTAGGCATATGCCCTGAGAAAACCATAATTCAAAAAGAGACATGTACCAAAATGTTCATTGCAGCTCTATTCACAATAGCCCGGAGATGGAAACAACCTAAGTTTCCATCATTGGATGAATGGATAAAGAAGATGTGGCACACATATACAATGGAATATTACTCAGCCATAAAAAGAAACGAAATTGAGCTATTTGTAATGAGGTGGATAGACCTAGAGTCTGTCATACAGAGTGAAGTAAGTCAGGAAGAGAAAGACAAATACCATATGCTAACACATATACATGGAATTTAAGAAAAAAAATGTCATGAAGAACCTAGGGGTAAAACAGGAATAAAGACACAGACCTACTTGAGAATGGACTTGAGGATATGGGGAGGGGGAAGGGTAGGCTGTGACAAAGCGAGAGAGAGGCATGGACATATATACACTACCAAAGTAAGGTAGATAGATAGTGGGAATCAGCCGCATAGCACAGGGAGATCAGCTCGGTGCTTTGTGACCTGGAGGGGTGGGATAGGGAGGGTTGGAGGGAGGGAGATGAAAGAGGGAAGGGATATGGGAACAGATGTATATGTATGACTGATTCACTTTGTTATAAAGCAAAAACTAATTATATATATATATATATATATATATATATATATATATATATGTATATAAAACAAAAAATACAAAAAAACAAAATTAATGCACATAAATCTCTGGCATTCCTATACAGTAATGATGAAAAATCTGAAAGTGAAATCAAGAAAACACTACCACTTACCATTGCAACAAAAAGAATAAAATATCTAGGAATAAACCTACCTAAGCAGATTCTGGAACTCTTTTAAAGACAGAGGTATAATATTTACACTTGGAATGGAAATTGAAATGCAAGGGAAAGAGAGAAGTTAAGGATGATTCCTTCCCTCACTATATCTTGGCAAATAAAAAATTTTAAAGACCAAAAAAATTGGTAAGAAAGTTCTTTTATTTAATCTTGGTTTTTTTCCTCCACTTCTATTATTACATTGATGGTTTTATTAAAAAAAGAAAAAAGAAACATGATGTCCTTTACTTTTCTTTAATCCTCTCCAACCTCCTCAACCATTTTCCCTGAAAACTAAGACAGTGCTTTGCAAGTAGGCATGTTCAAAGAATACTTATGGATTGAAAATATTTACTGCAATATATTATTAGTGTATTATGTTGACGTAAAACTACATGCTACCTTGCTTACCATTCAAGTCAAACACTGATGCTAAGTGAAAATTTCTTAAATATCCTAAATTATAAAACTGGGATTTTTTATCATTATTTACCACAGATCTATTTAAGTATCTGGGGTATAAAGAACTTTTTTCTTACAACTTTTATGTTAAAAGTGACCTTTTATTACTTTATAGTTAATTAAGAAGACAGCTGTGTTATAATAAAAGTGTCCTAAAATAGAAACCTAAATTTCTGTGTTATATTCCTATTTTTGTCATAAACTAAGAAAGTATGTGATCTTATCTGTGTACATCAGTTCTCTTTTCTGAGTCTCAGCAGGAGACTGAGGAAGCAGGATTCAATAATTCCCATGATTCTTCAGTGATGTTATGTAAGTGCTGATATCAAGTTTAAAAGTTTCAAGAACATCTGAACAATTGTATGGATTCTCACAACTACTTGTAACAAAACCCTTTACCTTTGTCTTGTCAAATACAAGTGAAATGGTTTTATGGTTAGACAAACTGAGAGAAACTATGTAGCTCCCATGTGAGGAAAATTTGTAAGAATTATTTTAAAATAAGTTATTTTTAATGAAAAAATGTCTATTGTTGAAAATAAGAAAAATACTAAACAGTGTAGAGAATATTTAATGAAAATTCACAGAATTGACTGTATACTGCATTCCTGATCTCTAGAGATTTAGAAAGAATAAGGTCAGTAGAACCCATTTGTTATTAAAATTTAACTTTCAAATACTTTGTATACCTATAGTCCAGTGTTTTATTGATAGGTCACTCATTTGAAATTAAAGAGATTGTAAAAACTTAAAACAAATGCAAATTATCTAAAATCACCTTGACCCTGGATTATTAATATTAAATATAAAAATATTGATATAACACTGTCAAAATTATAACTATATGTTATGTATCCCCTGTCAAAAGAAAAGAAATTTTTGTATGTAATTTAAAAAAATAAATAAAGTTAAAAAGAAGGCTAAAAGGAATATAAACCTATAACTCAATTCCTTTTTTTTGACAACTAAAGAACCACTTTCATAATTGATATAATCTGATTTTGAAAAAAGATCTAGCTCACAAATAGTACAGCCCAGTCCCACTGTAATTTAAACGTTGCCAGTGGCTTTTTGCTGTTTCCGGCGCTCTCTTCTATGAGAAGAATCTCAACCTTCATTTTGCTCAAAACCTGCCATATTTGGTAATTATTCTGATAATTCAGTTTCCAATTCAAGTCATATCATGACTTGCATTTTAGTTGTTTTTTGTGACTCTGTCCATGGTACCACAGACAGTTTTTTGATGGGAAAGGCAGTGGCCACTCATCTTTGTATGCCTAGAACTTTGTATAATGCTTGGTCCATGAAAGGATTCCAACAAATATTTGCTATATTAAACCAATGGATAAGTTCAAACAGTAATTGGAAGCTGAATCATAAAAGTAAAATCTAATCTTTTGTTCTGATGTGGGCTAAGTGATTTAGAAAGGCTAATTGAGTTGTACAAGAGCAAATTCAATATTCACTGGAACAGAAGATATTTTTGCCAAAGAGAAAAGAGTGGGAAATTTATCAGCATATCTGAGGACAGAGATGCATTCTGTCTCATGGAAATAAGAAAGAATCAAAGAGGGCTGGAAGCCAAGTTAGACAGGTGAAAATGTATCAGGCCTTTACAAAGGCTAGAAGGGAGTTTGTTCTTAGGGAATTAGAGAGTTTATATTTTCCTCTTGTTTAATTTTATCTATCTTAGAATCATAGGTAATTTTTTAAATGCCAATATAGCTCAGCTGTGCAGAAAGTTATTAAGTTTTTTTGTTTTCTGTTTTTTTTTTCATTGGTGGATCATGGTTTTAAAGAGTGAATACGGCATGATAATGGGAGTGAGGGAACCCTAGCAGAAGGATACAAGTCATGGATCTAGACGCAATATTATTTGGGGATTTTTGTCCCAAAACTCCCCTCTATTCAAACCTTGGGAATTCCATGTTTGATGATAAAGATCAGCAAGTGGGACTGATATAAATGAATAAAATAAAATTTTCCTCAGCAGAGTTTATATCAATTTGTATAACCTACTTCTCATAGTTCTGACATTTCAATGTCCACCACCAATCATTAGCCATACCATTTCTTAGAGCAATCTTGACCTTAGGCAAGAGGGATATATGTACTAGTCCAGTGTTCTGGGGCTTAATTTTAAGCCACTTAATGGCAACTTGACTCTAAATGTGAGTGCTGATTTTGATAACTTAGATTTTGTTCTTATTACTAAGACCAAGCTATCACGTCAACATCCACTTAATTGTAAGGGGTTTAGAAAACCAAAACCATGCAAAGGTAGGCTTGGCATTCCAACAGAAGGTAGCAGAGTCATTTCCAGGACATATCTTGATGAAGTGGCAGTGACCAATACTAGCTCAGAGCAACATTTGAAACACGATATAGGGTTACAGAGTGGCCAGCCAGTGAGCAAGGCAAAGAGGTGAAAATCAGAATATTCAGAGATTTAGGTTGGTAAGTAAAACTCCAGACTATGTAGGTCCAATGCTTGTTTCTAGACCCTGCATATATATATATATATATATATATATATTAGCCCTAATATACCATTCAAGCCTTGAGGCAAGACAAGCCTCTGGAAGTTTTACCTTGATAAGAAGTAGTAACTCCTTTAGACAGTGCTATATTAATTCATTATTCAACAAATATTTACTGACTATTCATCAGTTCATAAAATTCTTTATGTAATTATTATGTAACAGTGCTGTCAGGCACTGTTCTAGGTGTTAGGATTGTAACATTGAACAAAAAAAAAGCAGAAATTTCTGCTCTTATGAAGTTTATATTCAGATGGTCTTCTTCCCTAATCTATCACATTTGCTGCTAGTCTAGAAAGGGTCTGTGGTCTCAGCCTAAGGGTGGTCCCCACCTGGAGAAGCAGTGGTAAAAAGGATTACTATGATCCTTGATCCTCTGTGTTGGGAAGGGAGGTGGAGTAGGGAATCAGTGGGCAATCATACTTGCTGTCCAAATATCAACCCAGGATCTCAATGGCATCTTGATGCCATTAATGAATCTTCTCACAAACACATTTCTGTACAATGAGAAAAGAATAGGTTTCTAAGAGACAGAAACAATGGTACTGGTCTAGAACCCACTACGGTATAATGTTGACATTGATGCCATATTCTTTATTAGTCACAGTTTAGTTGAAGAAACAGAAACAACTCTGGGTATTTTAAGCAGAAACTGACATGATGCAGAGAATTAGATGCTTACAGAATAGTTAGAAGTTATATAAAAAGGTACTTTCCTGTTTGGGTCTCCAGGAACATTCTAGAACAATAGGTCATCACTGGAACTATGCCAGGAAAAAGGGACACTGCTACTACCTCTGAAACCGCCACTGTTCAACATACAGAAAACTGGACAACAGGTACTGAAATATCACCTGAGAAAACTCATGACCACAACAATGCCTGAGAGCAGAAATAGCCAAAAAGGGGCAGAAAGGTAACTTCCACCTTGCTTTCACCTTCCAAATTTTCTGCAAGTGCACTGTAATTAGTGGAATTAATTTGCAGCCAGAACTCTAGCTGCAAGAGAGTCTAAGAAGGCAGAACGGAGGCTGAGTGAGCCCCATTCAAAATATGCAGCATCCACTTTAACCTCCAAGGTGAATTTGTGAAAGTACAGTCTTAGGCCTTCATTTGACCTAATGAATCAGTTTCTGGGTACAAAAACGGACATGTTAACAAACACTTACCCCAAGGGATTCTCATGCTTAGTAACATCTGGGGAAAAATTAATTAGAATGATTAGGATGAGATCTGGGATACACAGTCATATTAAACACAATGAGAAATATGGGATTTTAAAAGAAATATTAAACCATGCTTATATAATTTAATTTTATGGACCTGATTCTATTCTGAATCAGAAAGTGAAATGCTTATCATCTCAGGTAGTTTTTCACTTCACAATGCGAAATGGGAAAAAAATTTTTTTCTCTCCTCAGTGTTTTGCTCTCTCTAGTTCTTCATGCAACTGGGACAAATATTGACAATTTCGTGGCTGCATTTTATTACAGAAGTTTGCCTAGTGTTCTCTCTGGGGGTATTTCAAAGTAATGTCCTAGTCAGACCTCAAAATTTACTCTTTTCTAGTTTGCAAGCAAGGAACAGTTTAGCATTATTCCAAGGAATGAGAAATTGCTCATTTAAGAAAGCAAAAACGCATGTTCTTTCTTCACCTAGGGGAAGATTTCCATTGAATAAATGATTGCATCTGCCTTCTAAAGATTTATTGATTTAAATGCATTAAATTGCTCAACCCAAAAATAAGTGGGAATTTATAATTCAAAGAGAAACATCAAATCAACCTTGCATATAACCTTCCTCACAGTGTCTTGAGCAATGTTGGCTGAATTAATGAAAGATGAATTCCCTGTGCTGATTTACTTTGCTAAGATAATGCACCTGTAGCTTTTCCCCAAAGTGACTTAGTACCTCCTGGAAATTCTCATGGTTTTTGAGGTTTCCTTAAATGTGAATTTCAATCATGTAATTAAAAGGTTGTTTTAGTCATGGTAAGTAACACTGGCTGTTGTAACAAACAACCCACAAGTCTTGGTGGCTTAAGACAATGAAGGTTAATTTCTTACTCAGTGATCCAGCTGACTGTTGAGTGATCAGCCCTCCATCTAGTGATTAGTATTGTAGTCTGCTGGTATCTAATAGCTCTTCCTCTCCTAAATCAGAGCCAAAAAACATTTTGTGTAAAGGGCCAGATAGTAAGTATTTTAGGCTTTGCCAGTCAAGAGGCAAACCAAAGATATTATGTAGGTACTTACTGAACAAGAGAGAAAACAAATTTCAGCAAATATTATTTTGATGAAATTCAAAATATGATAACTAAATATAGTTATTTGTAATACAAGTCTACCAATGAGAAAAATTGAATTATTTTGTTGAGGGATACAATTTTGCTTGATTGAGGTTTAAATTACTTTCCCTATGGTCAAAATGACTATAAATGTTCATCAGTTAATACTAGTCTGTATTGAATTTTTTTTTCTTATTTCATGTTTTCACATGGATAAGTTCTGCCAATACTGATATCAATCCATGAGTGTATGATTTTAATTGACCAAATTCATCTCTTGAAAGGTAGATTCAGGATTCTATAAGATTCTTCTCTTACCTTTTAACCTATCATTACATTGTAGACTAATCACTTCTGATTGAAGATTAGAAGGAACTCCTCAATTGAACAATTATATGGATTATGAAATATGAAAATTTTTGTACTTGCATTGACATACCAAAAATACTGCTGTTACAGTAGTCTGAGCTGGGAAAGCATATCACTGCAAATTTGTGTGGGAATGGAGATTTGGGTTTTTATTTTAAATTTACAGCACAGAAAGTGTATAAAGCAGCTTGAGGTTACCTGTGGCTCAAACAAAATTAGGTTGTTATGGAAATGACTACAGTGTATGTGTTTCACATGTAAGTGCTATTTTGCCTTGAAATTCTAGGTTGAATTCAGTATGCATTATCAATTCTGTGGAAAAAGATGATTTCCAAAGTCATTCAGTATTTGATGATAGTGGCTGAGCACAGCTTTCCTTGTTCAGAAAAATTTTAATTTTGAGTCTGTTTATTTTGACAATAAATTAACACTGCTAAACCATCAAAGTACTGTGTAGTAGGGCAGGGTAAGAAATCCAGCTTCTATTTCTGACAAAAATTCATGAAACTGGAGATGGATAAATCCATGAAAGCAAGTGAAATATACTGTTGACACTTCTGTTTCAATAACACATGATAGATTCAAATATTTTCTGCAGAGTCTTTGCTCATAACTAAGACAATTAAAAACCATAGGCTTTAAATACCTTATTTTTTCACAAACTTTGTGAATTTGTCCAACAGAACCTTTTTCTGTTCCACACATATTTTTGCCATCATTGGTTGTAATACATCTTAGCAGATTCCAGTTTAGGCTGTACTGAATTAATGTTTTTTTCAACTTCTCTGAAAAGGTACTCACCTGTAGTTGTTCCACTCAGATGATTAAGTAACTTAAAACTTGGCATCCAGGGCTTCCCTGGTGGTGCAGTGGTTGAGAGTCTGCCTGCCGATGCAGGGGACACGGGTTCGTGCCCGGGTCCAGGAGGATCCCACATGCCACAGAGCAGCTGGGCCCGTGAGCCATGGCCGCTGAGCCTGCACGTCCGGAGCCTGTGCTCTGCAATGGGAGTGGCCACAACAGTGAGAGGCCCGCGTACCGCAAAAAAAACAAAAAACAAAAAAAAGTTGGCATCCAATAAACAACTGAGTGGTATAGGTAACATTTACTCATCAAGAACCAAAACAAACCACTCAAAATCATCTACGTTATGATTAATGTTTTTGTCAACTCTCCATGTTGTTTCCAATATCCTTAACTTTTTGAGCAACTGTTCTCATCTAAAGGGTAATAGTTTTGAATTATTTTTTTCTGGATGCATTTCTTCAGCTGCAATTAAACACAATTTAATTAACTCACAATAAGTAAAGAGCTTTCTTGCTTGGCTAACAAATGAGCCACTGGAAAATGTATTTAGGTTGCAGGCTTATTTTTTTCTTTACTTTTGTGAAGAAATTCTACTGTGATAAGATATTTTGTTTTAAATTTTCTAATTTTTCTGGACATTGTTTTCCTGTCAATTGGGAATATTTCAATATGTGCTCTGTTTGGTAATATCAAGACTTATTGTATTAGTTTCTTATTGCTGTTATAACACCACAAACTTAGTGACTTAACACAACACAAATTTATTATCTTACAGTTCTGGAGGTTAAAAATCCAAAGGGAGTCTAACTGGCTAAAATCAAAATATTGGGGAGTCTGTGATGTTTCTGAGGGATCTATGGGACAACCCAATTCTTGCTTTTTCACTGTCTCTAGAAGATTCCTAAATTTCTTGGCTCATGGCCCCAGCCAGCAATTACATCACTCCAACATCTGCTTCCATCATCCCATTTCCTCCTCTGACTGACTGTCCCACTTCTCCCTTTGTAAAAACAATGTTCATTGTGATTACATTAGAACCACTAGGGTAATAATGGTCTCAATGTCTTTCTGGAATGATGAGATTCTGAACCAGACAGCCAGAACTGCTGTTAAGGGATTTTAAATTGTGTGTTTTTAACACTGCAGTGAAATAACTTAAGGTATTCTTTGTGTTCTTAGTATGAGGGGCTATTATCTGTCATGTTGGCATAAATTGTTTTGTTAAAGGGAAGGTGTTTCTAATGGTGTTTCAGTGTTTGTACTGATACAAACTAAGTTATTACTTTGTTCTGGGTGTTTTGGCCACTGAGAAAATACTGTATTTCAAAGGAAGCAATCTTATTTCTTAAGACAAAAAACTTATATTTTAACAAGTTCTTCACTTCTGTTCATTGATTTCTAATTGACTTCATGCTTTACGCTGGGAATTGAGAAGTTGTTTGCAGTAGGATAGGTAAACCTCAGCATATAATATAAAATTCATTCAGGTCAGCTGCAGTGTTTAAATTACACATTTTAAATCCCTTTTACAGACACTAAAGTAAAAAATATGTCTTTTTGGGTTGTAAACATGTGGTAATAACAATATTATACAGTCAATGTTAAATAAAACCCAAAAGTGGAATGTGCAGAAAATAGGATTTGGTTAATTTGTGGCAACATTTTTATGTTTGCCTTTAACCTTTTTAAAAACAAGATTCCTAGAATAGGTTGGTACATTCTGACAAAGACTTACAGCATTCCATTTTGCTTATAGTGTTGTATCACAAGGGACTCCCTCAGGGACCATGACTTGCTGGTGTGTGTATATATTTACAAAAACAAAAGAAAAAGTTACCCATTGGGATACAAGCTAGCCGTCACAGCTAAAAACTGTGGCTTTTTGAGGTGCAATTCCCTGATTTACAAAATTATTTACAATGGGTCTTATTGTTTTTGTGACAGGATTTATTCAGACTGCTGTGCTCTTCATTTGATATGCCAAAATGCTATTAATCTAAATATTTATAAATAAAGTCTTGTATCTAGATTAAATTTTAAAATCTCTATCTCAAGATCCCTTAAATTAGTTGTACTTGCAAAGTTCCTTTTTTTCCTTAATATTTTTACTTTATGTATGCCTAGTTCCTTTTGACATGTAAAATAACATATTCAGAGGTTCCAGGAATTAGGATATGGACATCTGGGGGTGGGGTGGTGGTATTATTTTGCCTACCACAGCTAAAAGGTCATTGTATAAAAAACACAATGCTTTGCCACCTAATTTGTTAACAAAATAATCCACACTCCAGTATGCCTCAAACATGCACCATATGAAGTCCACTTTTTTCTTCCTTTCTTGTTTTCACCTGATGAATATGATAGTAAAAGGATAAAATAAAATAAAATGTTACAGTACAGTGATATGGATGGCAATCAAAATGTGGTCAAGTTATAACTGTATCATTGCAATGTAGAGTGCACTGAGTCAGCAGGGGGCAGCAGTGAGGGCACCACACATGGTCTCTGTTGTAGCTATTCAACCCTGCCACTTAATGCGAAAGCGGGCATAAACAATATAGAAATGAATGTGAATGTGGATGTGTTCCAATAAAACTTTATGACACTGCAAATTAAATTTTATATAATTTATATATATATTATATATATATAATTTTGAATGTTGTAGAATATTATTATTCTTATTTTTAAAGGTAATTTAAAAATGTAAAGCCATTTTAGCTCATGGTTGTACAAGAATAGGCAGTGAGGAACCACAGGGGGTGTGTTTCCAAAATGGCAGCAGTGATGGATATGGATACCCCAAGTGGCACCAACAACAGCATGGGAAAGAAGCACACTGAAGTGAAAAAATGAAATGCAGTAGCCCTCTGGGCCTGGGATATTGTGGCTCATAACTGTGCCATCTGCAGGAACCACATTATGTATCTTTCCATAGGTTGTTGAGCTAACCAGGCATCTGCTACTTCTGAAGAGTGCACCGTTTCATGGGGAGTCTGTGACCATGCTTTTCACTTCCACTGCTTCTCCTGCTGGCTCAAAACATGGCAGGTGTGTCTGTTGGACAACAGATAGTGGGAATTCCAAAAGTATGTGCACTAGAAAAAAAGAATTCTTCCATCAAGCTCAGCTGTTCTGTTATTCATTTAATGACTTGCCCTCTTGTTCCTTAATTATAAATTAGATAGACCCATGTCTTTTATGCTTTGTCTTTCCAGTTTGCTATTCCTGCAGCCATATCGTATTGATATTCTGTGTCAAATGAAATCCAGGTGGATTCTAGAACAGATGCTGTCTGTTGTATATATGTGAAAAAAGTGAACATAAATAGAGTCCCCTCTTCCCAGGTTGGAAAGCCAGCTTTTGCAAGAGAGATGTTTGTTCATTAGTGACAGAATAGAATTGTCCTGTGAGCACATTGCTTGGTCACGAGGAAGCCTGCTTACTGATGGCAATCTTGGGAAAGTTGCCTCTCTGCTCTAAGCTTTCCTCCTCTATCAAGTGGCTTCTAAGGATTAAATGGCATCAGGTGGACACAGAAAGAGTCTTTGTAAACTGTAAAGACACTGTACAAATGTGAACTTTCTGTATGACATGTTGCTTTCTCAGTTTGGAAGAGTAAACTTGAAAAAAACTAATATGTAATCTTGTCTGGCTAAGAGCAATTTTTGAACTTAAATTGAAAACTGATATTTAAAATTGAGTTAATGGGAGAATTCAAGTTTCCTCCCCTACTACCACCCTTTACAATTTAAAATGTTTAAAATGTCTTTTATTTTTTGTCAGTGCATGCACCATGTGGGATCTGAGTTCCCTGACCAGGGATTGAACCTGTGCCCCCTGCGTTGGTAGTGCTGAGTCTTAACCACTGGACGGCCAGCGAAGTCCTTGTTTAAAATATCTTGGTCTAATACTGATTCAATAGCCATATAGTCTCTAACTGAGAAACAGTATAGTTTACTGCAGTGGTTCTCAAAGTATGGTCTGAGGACTCCTGGGGGTACCTGAAACCCTTTCAGAAATTTCATGAAGTTCCTTTTCCAACTGCATGACCATGAGGCCAGCTTTTCTTTATATGCTTCAATCAAAGCAACATGTTGAATGAAGAAGCTGACATGAGAATCCAGCTGTCTTCTATTGTCAGATATAAAAGAGATTTGCAAAAATGCTGCTCTTCTAATGATTTTTTTTTGTTTTGAAAAGGTTACTTTTAATAAAAATATGCAAAAAAAAAATAGGCAGTGAGCCAGATTTGGCCTATGGGCTGTAGTTTTCTACCTACTTCTACGGCCTTGGAGCCCTCCACTGCAGGGGGCTGTGTGGACTATGCCTAGAGTTAGACGACTTCACTTCTGCCCACCTTCCATTACTTAGAACTCAATTACCTGATCATACCTAACTGCAAAGGAGGCTGGGAAATGTAGTTTTTCTATGTGTCCAAGAAAAGGGAATATGTGTATTGTGGAACATGAGCATTTTCACCATTGCCTGCTCTTTCTGGTAACCAAATTTTCATTCTCTCCCCTTTTCCCACATATAGATTACACTCATTTCCAAGATCTCAGATAATGCATGTCCTCTACAATCTATCAGATACAGTTTCTCATAGTCCTGTGACTATGCACTTAGTATCCATCCCTGATATCCACCATAAAGAATAGTTCCATTTGGAAAGGGTAAAACAGGGAGACACAGCCATTACTGGTCAGAGGTAATCCAGTTGGACAAACCCAGAGAGCAGGGGGAGATCTTTGACTCTTCTCTGAATCAGCTCTCTGGAAGGAACTCTTTTGCACATTGTGCTCTGTGGCCCCCTGACTCTATCCTTTGGGAGCTTCCTCCTTATCTCTTATCCTCCTTGCACATCTGAAGTGGGCTGTGCCTTCCTGGGGCTGCAGAGCTTTGTCAGCCCACTGTTTGCCCGATGATTATTTTATGCTCTTTAATTACAAGCTCCTTGAGACCACCCATGTGGTTTTATGTGATATGCAATTTCTTCATGAACAAAGCTTCAGGTCTATTTGCTTGCAGTCAGTACCATGTACCTGTAACCATACCCAAAGATGCTTCCCAGACGTTGGTCTCTAATCAGCTTGATTTTATTGCCTGATCCCTCCAATTGTTTTTTCTTAATTTAATGGTGGCTAAAAATGGTTATTAATATGTGTGATCTTTGCTGCAAGACTTAAGTCAATTTGAGCAGCAGAAGTTTTTTGGTTGCTCCAAGTCTTTCTCAATCACATCGCTTACAGTTTAAGATCTAGAAACAAAGATATTTCTAACACTTTGATGGCCCACATTTTTAGACTTTTTTCTATTCCCTTTCATTTCTGCTTATAAAGTGACCAACTTTTCCGGAGCTCATTTCATTTCTTTCTTGTGCCAGATGCGGACAACACTAGTTTGTATGCACTAACATTGTTTTCTAACCTCTTTCCCTAGAGCTACAACTCAGTAAGCACAAGATCTGCCTACCAAATTGTTGCTGGCAGCAGATTTTTGCAAACGTCTTTCCCGTAACACAATGCTTTCCTGATTTTCAATCTGCTGACTACCTTCTTACTGGTAAACCATAGTCTCCAATTTCCACTGGAAAATTTAAGTATTATTTAGGCTAAGTGCAGTAGCAAACAACATTAAAATCTCAATAGCTTAAAGCAATGCAATTTTTTTTCTCATTCGTATCATAAAACAATTTGGTGTTCATTGGGCAGCTTTCTATGCAGTCATTCGGACTCGAGTCCTTGGGAGGGGATTTGAAAGAGCTATATAAGGTTTCAAACCTAATGAAATAGGAGTTTAGGTATAAGAGAGGAACTTGTACATCTTAGGAAAAAGTAAACCAAAACTTAGGTCCAGATAAGGAGCAAGACTCATAAGCTGCCAAGTGCCAGATAATTGGGCTAAAGCTCTTAAAATATTTCCTCGGATTCTCCTAGGATTGATCAAGAAATTCCAATCAGCAGGGAGGCATATATTGGCCTGAGCTGTAGGATCTAGAAGGAGACAGGAAAGGAAACCAGAGAGCTGTTACATCTCCCTCCAAAGAGCACCCTAGCATGGCTTGTGAGTTGACCAGGACCTGGGCAGAGCTCCTGCTTTTAAAGTGGGAGTCGTCGCTCTTTCCTTGTATTGCTCATCATTTGCATTGTAACCGTGGAAGTTGGTTTAAAGCTTAGGAGTACCTTTCAATTTCTTTTGTTTTGTTTGGGAACTCACAAAGTTATTTATATCAGGATTAGCTGTGTATTCAGTCCTATGGTGAACCTTCTTTGATTTTCTTTCTTTTCCCAGTTAAAGCCACTAATCTCAGTGACTATATAACTATAACATATAAATAAGTAAAAGAATGTAATCTTCTTGACAACTTGGTACGTTAGGTATTATTGTCGATAGGACAATAATGTTAGGATAGATATCCATTTTTTAGAAAGTGAGCTTCACCATGATTAAGTTAGGAAATGACAGGGCAGGGATGTGAACTCAGGTCCAACACATTCTTGGTTTTTAATGACATTCAGAATATTTAAGGGAATTTTGGATAACTAGTCTTGCTGCTCCTCCAATAACCCCAAGATGCAGATATCTTTGAGGACATAGACTAAAAAAGATGTGCCTGTAAATGCTGGCACGTCCTTGAGTTCCGGTAATGGCTCGGGATCCTGTATTGATCCTGCCAGATAGTAAATGGACCACTTCAGAGGGCAGTGGGTAGGACTTGCCCTGAGTAGGCAATATTTCCTTAGAGCTTATGTTAAGGATATTTAGCCTTCATTTGCTTCAAATGGAGGAACATTCTGATGCTATTTCTAGGGATCTCAAGAAATCTAAATCTATCTCTCTTACAGTTTTGGTAGTTAGAAATCAGGTTGCTCTGCAATCTTTCCCAAACTTTTCTGAACTGAGGAACTGAAGCCTTTCTCTGCAGGGCTTTGGCTAAATTAGAAGCCCTCATGGGACAGCCCTCTGGTACCTCCGCCTCATATCCAGAGGAGCCAGGACAAGACTGGGCTTCCCAGAGCCCTGGTGAGCTAGATTCTGCAGCTGCCTCTAGGCTCTGAAAGAAAAATTCTGTTTGAATAATAATATATGTAACGGGCTCAGGAAGAGAAATGTAGAAAGTATGACTTATATTTGCTAACAGGGAAAGATGGACTCATTTGAGGATCTGAATAAATGAATATCTCTTGGGAAGAAAACTTAACAGAATAATTGGTAGCAAACTAGTGGCTTTAGGTTGCTGTTAGTGGCTTTTTGTAAAGGAGTTAAGAGTGAGATTCTTCTACCAGCCTCTTTGGCACCTGAGAATAATAATAAGTATTAAGAAAAATATACTTACTGCATACTTATATTAAGTACTGGGCTAGATACTTATGAATATTCATTAAATCCTCACAAAAGCCCTACAATGTAGGCAGTATTGTTAACTCCATTTTGTAGGTGAGCATACTTAGGCTGTCAGGCCTCGGGAAGATATCTGAGTCTGCCTCCCTGGGTTCCAAAGTGGTAACTCCACTTAGCCCAAAATTAGGGAAAATAAACTCACTTGCCTCTACATGTCAAATAGGGAAAGAAAATCCTGGGTCCTGGGTTTGGTTGGCTCTGTCTCTTAATGCCTGATGAATCCTGAGAATCAGTTTCTAGAGCCCTGAGGTCTTCACATGTGCAGCAGTAAGACATTTATAGATCTTTGGAAAGGCAGAAGCCCTTCTGTGGACATAGATCCTCAGCTTTAATTGATTTAGGGTGAAAAGGTAGAGAGTTTGGGGCTAAGGGAAGAGGGAGGCAAGTTTCATTGAGGTGGGTTATGTGTGGATTCAGCAAATATGATCCCTTCACTTTGGCTTTACTAAAATGCTTTTGGGATTTTTTTTTTTTTTCGGTACGTGGGCCTCTCACTATTGTGGCCTCTCCCGTTGCGGAGCACAGGCTCCAGACGTGCAGGCTCAGTGGCCATGGCTCACGGGCCCAGCCACTCCGCGGCATGTGGGGTCTTCCTGGACTGGGGCACGAACCCGTGTGCCCTGCATCAGCAGGCAGACTCTCAACAACTGGGCCACCAGGGAAGCCCCTGCTTTTGGGATTTTGATCATGAATTTTCTCTATGTTTACATATAAGAAAGAGAACAACTGTTTGGGGCAACAAATTTCTGAATACCCAATGGGCTACGTATATTGCTGTTGAAGTTTCCCCTGGTTCATATAGCATAGGGTAGAGGTTGACAAACTATGGGCTATTGGCCAAAAATGGCCACTCATTCACTTATATATTATGCTCTCCAACACATGCTTTACCTTGATATATTAGCTCTACAATAGCAGAGTTGAGCAGTTGCAACAGAGAATGTGTACCTCAAGTATTTACTCTCTGGCCCTTAAACGAGGCTTTGGCCTCAAATTCACTTTTAGTCAACTCTCTGGACTCTATGTGAGCTGGAACTTCTTTCATTCTTCCTTAGTCTAAGACCTGATGCTATAGGCAGAATCTGGTCCAAGATGGAGTTAAGAGCCTCCCGAATTCACATTCTCCCACGGATATACTAAATCTATGGCATAATAGTAGACACATAGATCAATGGAAACAAAATAGAGAGCCTACAAAGAAACCCACGAAGTATGGTCAATTGATACGACAATGCAGCCAAGAATGTACCATGGGGAAATAATAGTGTCTTTAATAAATGATTTTGGGAAACCTGACAGCCACATGCAAAAGACTGAAACAGGACCACCATCTTATATCATACACAAAAAGCAACTCAAAATGGACTCAAGTCTTATATTTAAGACCTGAAACTGTAAAACTCCTAGAAAAACAAAACTGTAGAACTCCTGAAACTGTAAAACTCCTAGAAAAACAAAAGGGGGTAAGCTATGACCTTGGTTTTGGCAATGATTTTTTTGGACTTGAAATCAACAGCAAAGACAGTAAAAGGAAAAATAAATAAGTAAGACTACATCAAGCTAAAAAGTATCTGCACAGCAAAGAAACTAATCAACATAATGAAAAGGCAACCTGTGGAATGGGAGGAAATATTTGCACATCATATATATAATAAGGGGTTCATATCCAAAATATATGAACTCACACAACTCAGTAAAAAACAGAAACATTCTGATTTAGGAAATGAGCAGATGATCTGTATAGACATTTTTCCAAAGAAGATATACAGATGTCCAACAGGTATACTAAAATGTGCTCAATATCACTAATAATCAGGGAATTGTAAATCAATTTTACAATGAGATATTACCTCACACCCGTTAGAATAGCTATCATCAGAAAGACAAGAGATAACACGTTCGGGCAAGAGTGTGGAGAAAATGAAACTCTTGTGCACTGTTGGGAATGTAAATAGGTGCCATCACTATGGAAAATAGTATACAGTTTCCTCAAAAAAAAAAATAGAACAACCATATGGTCCTGAAATCTGACTTCTGGGTATATAGCTGAAGGAAATGAAATCAGGATCTTAAAGAGATATCTACATTCCCATGTTCATTGCAGCATTATTCACAATAGCCAAGATATAGAAACAATCTTCATGTCTGTCAACAGATGAATGAATAGAGATCTTGTGTGTGTGTGTGTGTGTGTGTGTGTAATATTCCACTATATATTGGAATATTATTCAGCCATGAAAAGGAAGGAAATCCTGCAGTTTGTGACAACATGGATGGACTTAGAGGGCAGTATGCTAAGTGAAACAAGCCAGACAGAGAAAAACATGTACTGCATCATATCAATTATTTATGAAATCTAAAATAAAAAATCAAACTCGTCAAAACATAGAGTAGAAAAGTGGTTGCCAAGGGTTAGGGACAGAGGAATAGGGAGAGGCTGGTAAAAAGGTAAAAACTTTCAGCTATAAAATGAATAAGGTCTGAGTATCTAATGTAGAACATGATGACTACAGTTGATAACACTGTACTGTATAATTGAAATTTGCTAACAGAGTAGAACTTAAATGTACTCTCTCTCTCTCTATATATATATATATATGTAAAGAATGTAATGTGTTAATTAACTAGATGGTAGAAATCCTTTCACAATGTATACAAATTGCAATTCATCATGATATACTCTTTAAATATATTACAATTTTTTTGTGGATTATACCTCAATAAAGCTGAAAAAAAATCTAGAGCATAAAAGTATTGATAGTCTATTCTGTGCTAGCCATGGGCCAAATATGCCAATGCAATAACTGTCTTTATTGTTAATCATCATTTAATGAAGTGTTTTACTGGTGTCCCACTCTATGTAGAGTGAGAATTTCACCAAGGTGATACGACTCTGTTTCTATTGGCTTTGCTTCACAGTTAAAATGATTCAAATTACTAAAATAAAATCAAGTTGTTTTCTTCATAACAAGGCAAAGCTATCTTCCTTTGGAATATATTTTAGAGATGATGAAATGATGCACGAAGACCTGCACTGAGAAATGTATCTACTATAGACGAAAAGCCCAAATTACTAGGAAAATTCAATTTGAAGTAGAAAATACATGCTACTAGATTCTTTGTGGAATAGTGAAATACCACCGAATAGAACACGATTTTAGACAGCACTGAATATGCTCTAAGAAAGACGATCTCATAAACACACTTGGGAGAATATAATTTGAATATAATTGTTCTCTTATTTAGCATTTTAAAGTTTTTATGAATTTCAAATATATCAGAAGAGTTCAGTTGGTGAATTGGGAGAAAAAAATTATTTTCTTCTCTGTAAAATAAAGCTCAGTAAAGGAGTCCTTATTTATAGTCTCAGGTCCTAAACCAAGTGTGTCCCTGGCTGGAGATATTTCTCTTGGAATATGGTGTTTAGTTCTAGGCATGACACATACACGGGCACATGAACAACAGGGAAACATCTAGAAGAGGACAACTGAGATTTTTTTTCTCAAGACAGATTAGAGGAATTCGAGGAATTTAATAGTGGAAGAAGAGGGTTCCAGAAGAATATTTGAAGATGAGTTAACATGTCCCAGAGAACAGAACTAGGACCAACATGACATACATTAAGTTGAAATTTAAGAAAACTAATTTCAGTTGATGTTCAGAAGAACTCAAAATAGTTCTTGGATGTTTTCTAGAGGAGGTGACTTTCCCATTTATGGAATATATGTAGGGAACTATTTGAAGATGTAATAATATGAATTTTGAACAAATATAAGAGGTTATAAAAGTAACCATCAGTGATACATATTAAAATTCCTTATACTAAAAATGAAAAGAAATAAATTATAAAAAGTAACAATATTTTGAGAAAAACATTGGCAAAAATTTGTGGAAGGATGTCCAACAATTATACATGAATATTTTTTTTACTGTTTATCTCATGTATAATTGATCAAAGGACTAGAGATATATGAGCAAAGGACATATGTAGAAAATGGCAATGCCTACATAAGTTTAACCTCACAGTTATTTAAAGACATTAAAATTAAAACAGTAATGTACCATTTTACACCTATAAAAAACTACAATGGAGAGCAAAAATTAAATTGATAATATCCAATGGCTACAAGGTTGTTTTAAAAGTAATTGCAGGGCTTCCCTGGTGGCGCAGTGGTTAAGAATCCACCTGCCAATGCAGGGGACATGGGTTTGAGCCCTGGTCTGGGAAGATCCCACATGCTGCAGAGCAACTAAGCCCGTGCACCACAACTACTGAAGCCTGCACGCCTGGAGCCTGTGCTCCGCAACAAGAGAAGCCACAGCAATGAGAAGCCCTTGGCAACTAGAGAAAGCCTGTGCACAGCCACAGAAGACCCAACACAGCCAATAAATAAATAAAATAAATCTATCAAAAAAAAAGTAATTGCATACATCGCCAGTGGAATGTTCTTTGATACAGCCTTTGGACAAGCAATAAAACACGTTAAATCAAGATAAGGGTAGGGGATTAAGAGCTGCAAACTACTATGTATAAAATAAATAAACTACAAGTATATATTGTACAACACAGGGAATATAGCCAATATGTATAATAACAATAAATGTATTATAACCTTTAAAAATTATGACTCGCTTTGTTGTATACCTGAAACAGATAATATTGTACGTCAACTATACCTCAGCTAAACTACATTATTCGAACAGTTCACAACTTGCTTCATTAAATCTACTGTTGATAATATAGTCTAAAAAATAGCTTACACCATATGAATTGCAGCAGCACCTATAACAGTGAAAAAGTTAGAAGGAAATAAACTATATTTCTAACAGATCAATGAAATATTTACTAGTCCTTAAAATTTTATAAACTTATAATAATATAAACATTGTTTACAATAAAATATTATGCAAAATGTAGAAATAAAAAATGATACTATGATTGCAACAATGTAAAATATGTAAGCATTTGACAAAGAGCAAAGAAAAATAAAACCGGTACCAAAGGTGGTGAGATCATTTGATCTTTTTTTTTTCTTTTATTACCTGTCTTTAACTAGTATTGTATTTATTTAAAAACATAATTAGGAATGGAAACCTTGCAGGCGTTATGGTGTATATTTGTTTAAAGCCTTGCTTCCACAAATCTAGGTACTTCCATATGTGCATGTAAAAACTAACTGGCTTAGTTTTGGGTATAGAAATATAAATGAAAACACATTTAGTCGGGACTTCCCTGCAGTCCAGTGGTTAAGACTCCTAGATTCCACTGTAGGGGGCACAGGTTCTATCCCTGGTCAGGAACTAAGATCCCACATGCCATGCAGCATGGACAAAAGAAACCCCCAAAACAACAACAAAAAAAACCCACATTTAGTCAATTTGTAAATTCATTTACCTGAATGTCAGCAACAGATAGCATTATTTTGAAATATCTGAAATATACAGAATAAAACGATAAACAGATATTACCAACACAGTTACACACCCTGTGTACCTGGCACCCCTCTTCCACCTCTCAGAGACAGCCACTATCCTAATTTGATATTTATCATTCCCATGCATTTTGATATGCATTTTATGCATATTTGTACTTGCATAAATATAACACAAAGTTTTGCACATTTAAAAATTTTATGTAAATACTGTAAAAAATGTTCCTTTTTTGCATCTTGTTTTTTACTCAACATGTTTCTGAGATTCATCCATGTTGCTATATGTATTCATTTGCATCCTCTAGAGTAGTCTGTAATATAAACATACCACATTTTTTTTATTGCTGATCCCACTGATTGACATTTGCGTGGTTTCTAGAATTTTATTACAAATAACGCTATTATGAATCTCTTGCATGTCTTCTTATACACATTTATGAGCATTCCTATAGATCAGTGCTGTCCATTAGAACTTTCTAGGATGATAGAAATATCATTGTGCTGTCTGTAAAGTAGCCACTAGCCACTAGTCAGAGTAGCCATTGAGCCCTTGAAATATACTCATGCAACTGAGGAACTGAATTTTAATTAAATTAAATTAATTTAAATTTAAATAGACACAAATGACCAGTGTCAACTGTATTGGACAGTGCAGCTCTAGATCATAAATGTAGGAGTATGTGCTGGATCATGACAAGTGCATATCCTCGACTTTAGATATTACAGAACTGCCCCCCAAAGTGGCGTGGAGGTAAGTGTGATGTATATCCCACTACTGGTGTGCAAGACTTCCTGCTGTTCCACATCTTCACCAACAATTGGTGTTATCCTACTTTTTAATTTTTTTGATTTTTAAAAATATTTTTTCATTATGCTGTTAATATAAACTTACCCGATGACTAGGGAGCCCAACCAAATGTTCATGTTTATTTGCCATTTTGGGATTTCCTTTCTTGTGGAACAGCTATGTATGTCTTCTGACCATTTTTCTATTGGGTATTTTGTATTTTTTTCCTTTTTAGGAGTTTTAAATACATATATTCTGGTTGCCAATCCTTTGTGAATATATATACTCCAATATCTTTTCCAGTCCATGGCCTGTCTTTTCATCTATTCCATATAGTAGAATTTAACTATGATTTTATGATATATGCCTTTTGTGTCTATTTTAAACTATCCCCAGGTCAGAAAGCATTCTCCTAAAATGTCTTCATAAATTTATTTTGCTTTTTATATTTAGGTCCTTTATCTATGTAGAATTGATTTGTGTGAAATAAGGACATAATTTTATATCTTTGCTTTTCCATAAGCAATTTCCACATGCCCAATTCTTCAGTATAACCTCTGTCACATATCAAGTATCCATTTGTGCATGGGATGCTTTCTGAGGTCTTGATGCTATTGTAGATTGATCTGTCATCTATTTTATTTATTCCCATAACAAAGACTCTTAATTCCTATAGCTTTATACCCTCTTGATATATGATAGAATAAGTCTCCCCTGCCCCCAGATATAACTCTTCAAAATATTCTTGGCCATTTGCTCTTCTATAATAGTTCAGGATTTTTTCCTTATTAGCAATAGTGGGGAGATGTGACACTTTTATGACATTTAGTCTTCCTACCCATTTTTTCACGTAAGCAGGCTTTTTTTTTTGCAGTACGCAGGCCTCTCACTGTTGTGGCCTCTCCCGCTGTGGAGCACAGGCTCCGGACGCACAGGCTCAGCGGCCATGGCTCACGGGCCCAGCCGCTCCACGGCACGTGGGATCTTCCCAGACCGGGGCACGAACCCGTGTCCCCTGCATCAGCAGGTGAACTCTCAACCACTGCACCACCAGGGAAGCCCCAGCGGATCTTCTTTAATGTTAAATGGTCCTCATTTCTCACCCTCAATGTTGCCATCCTAGTCCAAATTCATTATCATCTTGTTGGAAATTCTGTGGTATAAATGTACCTCCTGTACCCAAGCTCAGCACACACCCCACCTGGCCCCAATCCCGGGTCTATACTCCATAAAGGGCATAGAGGAATCCTTTAATTGTCATCAGACTATGTCAGAGCTATGCTCAAATCTCTCTTAACAACTTCCAAATCACTAAGAATAAAAATGCTAATCTTTAATGATGGCCTAGGAAAACCTATGTGATTTGGTCACCAGCCGCTCCTGTGACCACATCCTCTGTAAGGCTCAGCTTGCTCAGTCCACTCAGGCCACATCTCAGACCTATTCATGCACAGTTCTCTCTGCTTGTTATTCTCTCCCCAGGTGTGTGGATGCCTCACTCTCTCACTTCATTAAATATCTGCTCCAATGTCACTTTATCTTAGAAAGGACTTCACCTCCGCCCTATCTAAACTAGCACCCTGGTCCATATCACTACTTCACTCAGCTTAATTTTTCTTCATAACACTTGGCATAGCATTTTTTTATTTGTTAATTTCCTTTTCCCTGCATTAGGATGTGAGCTCCATGAGGAAGCAATGTGTGGGTGCTTCCCCTCTGTACGCACTTTATTCACTGCAGTATCTGGACTGTTGCAGTGAAATTGGCTCATTGTATAAACTCTTCACACAGTGCCTAGGTATATTCTAGGACTTCAAAAAAAATTTGTTCAAGGTGGTTTTATATTTTCTCCATAAGACCATGCATCTCTTTTGATAAACTTATTCCTGGATCCCTTATATATATTCCTGGATATATATATATATATATATACATACATATTCCTGGATCCGGAAATATTCAATCTGAACACATTCATTGGTTCAAAGGTCCTTGGAAGAACATAATCTTATTTTTTCCCTTTTTTTCTTCTCACTGTTATGAGTTTTCTTTCTTTCAGAAGTCTATGGAAACCAGACTCTGAAAACCACCAGTATGCTCAGAGCCTTACAAAGACAACAGATTGGGAGTATGCAATTACAGCCTTGCTTCTTCTTCCAGAAGGCATAAAATATCTAAATGATGAATATATACAAATATATGGATGTAGATTGTGAGTATGTGTGTGTATACACACACACACAGGCAATACTATTTCTCACTCTCCTCATAAAAGCAAATAAAATATATTTTAGGGAGATTTAATATGAAATCCCAAATCTATATATGGGAGAAATATGTAGAAAAAACTTCAAATTAATACCCTCTTGGAGACTAAATTGCTAGTTACCATAGTAAATAATGCCCAATAAAAATAAACTTAGGACTTTCCTGGTGGCACAGTGGTTAAGAATCTGCCTGCCAATACAGGTGACACAGGTTCGATCCCTGGTATGGGTAGATCCCACATGCCACTGAGCAACTAAGCCCATGTGCCACAACTACGCAGCCTGTGTTCTAGAGCCTGCGAACCACAAATACTGAGTCTGTGAGCCACAACTACTGAAGCCCATGCACCTAGAGCCCATGCTCTGCAACAAGAAAGGCCACTGCAATGAGAAGCCTGCACACCACAACAAAGAGTAGCCCCTGCTCGCAGCAACTAGAGAAAGCCCACAAGCAGCAATGAAGACCCAACGCAGCCAAAAAAAAAAATATTTTTTAAGTAAAATAAACTTTATGCTCTGTTGAAATTTTAAATTAAATATAAAAAGGCTGCAGAAAAAATCGTTTATGATAAAACCAGGGAATATTGAGAGATACTTGAATTCACACATTCAATAAATATTACATATGCCAAAGTATTAAGACATTTATAAATTATCCTTTAGCTCAGCTCCTGTTAGGTTGTTCCCATAACAATGGGGAAGGGGTAGTTAAAATGCCACTTCACCATTTCTGTAGCTTGTGGGAGTCTTATTCTGTTCACTTCCCTTTTTTTTTTTTTTTCTTTAAAGAAGTCTCTAAACTAAAAGTGAATTTAATAATATCTTTATTTCCTTTTTCACCCTAGCACAAAACATATGACTAGGGCAATATTGGATTAACTCCTCTATTGGGCATCAGTAAGTTAATTTTTTCCTCCTGAGATTCTAGTGCATCAAAAATTTTAACATGTAATACCATAATGCCTCCTAAGACTGGGATTCTTTAAATTTTTATATCAAATTGTGAAGAACCAATTCCTGAAGATATTCCCAACCCTCACATACTCCCCTCCTTATGTATATCAGTTAAAGTCCTGGCAGGAAACAGATGGCACACTCGAGCTGGCTAATTAAAGACTGTTTAACAAAGGGATGATTTATAAAGATGCAACAGGAAATAGGGAAAACAACAAGAAATTGATCAGGTACCTGAAAGGACAAAGCAGCCAGAGTTGTTATTATCTCTAAGCCAAAAGAAGCAAATAGAAGTTAGTTATCAAAAAATGGAGGGGGTAGCTGAACAGAGAGGGTCACCTGTCAGGAGGTGTCACCTTCAGTAAGTGACACAGCTAATCATGGTAGTAACCTGGCAGGAAAGGAGCCAGCAGAATAAATATCCAAACGTCCTCTTTCTGATATCCTGCCGGGGGTCGCCACCGGTCAAACCGAATCAGAATCCAGAGGACAAGAGAACCTATTAATACAACGTATATAGGTCAGCCCCCAGGATATAAGGCAGGGTAAAAGGTGACTGAGAGGATACAGAGAAGCAGAACAAAGGTACCCATCACCCACCTCCCAGCCACTTCGGCATGTAATGTAGTGAAAATCACCTTTCAGTTTGGGAATAGCATGGTGGGAGTTTCTCATCAGTGGAACTACAAAGCAGTTTGTATACTGAGGCATCTGTGGGGGGAAAGGAACACATTATGCAGACACTCGGACATGTTATAAGGTAAGAGAAATATTTATTTAATTTTACACAAGAACGAGCTTATACTGAACAAATTCAACCAAATAATATTAAGTGCAGTAAAACAAGGGAATAAGGATGACATCTCTTGTTAGAAAATATTAAGTAACCATGCCTGTGCATTATTTTTATCATGACAATAACTCGTTGCAGATTTCTTCTCAGAGTGTATACTGTACATATAACATGTTATAGCTTCTTTGCTTTGCTTCAGAAAACAGAATTTGTTCACTGCCTTACATTTTATTTTTTGCAGTGAAGAACTGAACTGATTTGTGAAGATTCTGACCTAGAGGAAAATTTTCTGCACCAGTGAAGCTAGAGGCTTCCAAAGCTCCCGTAAGCTCAGGCTTTACATCCAGAGGTCGTGATGTCATGGTGTATATTTCACACCTATTCTTCTACATGCCGACGTCAGACGCAGTTGAGGTGGAATTCTGGTCTAGTGTTGCCCCAAGAAGTTTCCTTTTGTGATTTTCTCAAGCTCCACAGATTTCATAATTGAAAGTTTACTCAGCTATTAACAATGCTGCACTTAGCTGCCCACAAATCATCCACTTCAGCTTTTTTTTTTTTGGTCTTTTTAATGAAAGAACATTCTTTAAACAGAAATTTCTAGTGAGACAGTTAACTTCACAGTTCCTGAAGGCACTGTGGATCCACTGAGCAACAGATGTGGCCATTCTAGAGAAAAGAGAGGGAAAAAAAAGCATGGTATTACTTTTTAAGCCATTAGTCAATACTCATCGATTGGTACACATAACATAACTGAATGGTTTATTTGTTATTTATGTGCCCCTGACAGTTCAATGGCTCAATCACTTTTCATGTCTCTACTGTTGCACAACAAACTATGGCCAGTTATTTGTGGCAAATCATAAGCTAGCTTTATTTACCCCATGGCACTCTCTTAGCTCACATTTGTTGTTTTATTTACTCATTCACAAAATAAGCATTGAGTAAATTGAGCCTGAGATATGCTGATGAATGAATAAAGCAGATATGGTCACTATCCTCATAGGACAGTGCTTATAGTTTTGGGGGGGAAAGTTAATAAGCAAATGTACGATCAAAAATTGTGAAAAGTGCTAGAAAAGAAACAAACTAGGTGATGTCATGAGATGAGTAAATGTCTGGCTACTTAGATTGGGTGGCCAGAGTAGACTTCTCTGTAGAAGTGATGTTTAAACCAAGACCTCAAGACAGATTTGTGAAAAGGTAGGCCAAGAGCACAGGGAACAGAATGAGTAGAAGGCTTTAAAGTGGAAAGGGTTTTGCGTAGGTAAGAAACCTAGAAAGGTTTGGTCTGGGTGATAATTTTAAGTTGGTGAAGAAAACAGTGTAGAGATGAGGCAGGAAAAAGTCAAGGAAGAGCCAGATATGCATAATTCGTTTTTATAACAAAGTACCAAAAGAGTATGGTGTATTACAGAGAGGAAAAAAATTTGTATCTTGTTCTTTTGAATCCTTGCACTCTTAACTTTCTTCCACTGGCTAGCTAATAATAATGAAAATGTTAGTATTGTTACCACAATCATAAGATGATAATACCCTTCTACTTTTTGAGTGCGTACTCTGTGTCAGATACTTTGTCAGGCACTTTAAATACATTATCTAATTTCAACCTCAGAGCATTCCCAGTAGGATCACTATTAATAGTCATGTTTTTTTAGGTTCAGAAACTGAAGATCAGAAAGCTTAAATATCATGGCCCAAATCACAAAGCTAATATAATGGTACAGCTGGGATTAAAATTCAGGTTAGTCTGACTCTAAAACTCATCTTCTATTTGATATATTCTCTCAGATAATTGACTTTAGATGATTGAAAATGTATCAGACCTTAATATGATAAAACCAAAAGGGTCTGTTCACGTAAGATAAAACTTAAGAAAGGACTTTGGTACTTTAGCCTTTGTTGAAGCTTACCAAATGAGGGAAAAGCCGGTCTATATCCAAGAAGAGTATTATCAATTTAACTTAATCTTCTTTCTTTTTAAATTGTTATTAAGCAGAGTTCTTATTCTGACAGCAAAAGAGGGTGACATCCATCTCTTAGATCTCTAGCTGCATTTTAAAGTTTTGTCATTATGCTCAGAGGCAGAGGTTTTCTGGCTATAACCTGGTCACATGATCTTTCCCAATCCATTGACCCAATGAAGGGAGGGGTGTACCAGTTCCTGAGAATATCAGTTTCTCAAATTGTATGGATTTTGAGCAGAAAGAGAGTTAGGGAATGCTTGGAGCATGAGTATGTTTTAGGAAAAGAAGGTATATTTTCCAAGCCTTCCAGTAGTGTTTTTCATATTCCATATCAATTCTGCTATAGCAACATAAATGCTCTACAGACCATGTCATTGGAAGCTCCCCAATTAGAGAAACATAGCTCATACAAGAAAGATTGATAAAATATTCCACTGAGGTTCCTGTTTCAGTAATGGCAGAGTTACTTATTTAAGACTATCTACTATCCCTCCTATGGATAACTATAAAGTTTGGACAAAATATAAAAACTATTTAAAGCAATGGAGAGTTACTAAAAGCAGGAAGACAATGGAGGAGTTTCAATCTTTAAAAGAAGGAAGATGTACTGTTTGAGATTCATTTTTTTACTTGTCATTTTCCCTTAGGGCACTCCCTAGTCTGTGATGCTTAGGATAACTATAACTCAAGCAGAAAGCCACAACCTGCTAGGGCCCACATGTCAGAGGACAATATTTAGGGCTCTGTTGGGCTGCAGAGTGGCTGGAAATTCAGGAGGAAACGTCTAGAAAGGAGGGAGTGAATCAACATGTCAACTCCCCTCAAATCTGTGGCAGGTCTTTGAATTGCAGAGGAGACTCTAAAGAGACAATCAGAGAGTCACAGCTTGAAGTTTGAAAGATCTGAGCAGATATTTCAGATGCTGCTCACTGTGGGTTTAAAATCTATGTCCTGCCAAGTTAGAAGGGACTGATAAAAAATTCAGGCTTTCCACTGAAAGCCCAAAAGTGCCATGATTAGGAAGAAAATGATGTCTCAAGATTAAGAGATTCACCCTAAAACTAAGGGTACACCTGGAATAGACCCACCTAACCAATGTAAAGCCCAGTCTTTCCAACTGCAAGATGACTGGCCAGTAATTTGCAATCTGCTAGAACAAAAATAGTCTTCAGAAGAAGCTAATAGAATGTAGGGTCTATACTATGTATTATCCACAATATCCAGTAAACCATAAACATTACTAGACATGTGAAGAAAAACAGAAAAAAGTGACTCCTCACCAAGAGAAAAACTAGTGAATAGAAATGACTCAAGGTTAATCCAGATGGTAAAAACTAGAAAGTAGCTATTACTAATACGTACAAAGATAAAAGATGGTCATAATGAATGATAAACATGGTAAGTTACAGCAGAGAAATGAAACTATAAATAGAATTAAATAAAAATTCTGGAACTGAAAAGTGCAATATTCAAAATGAAAAATTCGTTGGATGGGTTTAACAGCAGATTAGAGATGGCAGAAGAAATAGTCAATAAATTAAAAAAAATAGAAATTATCCAATCTTTAAAAAAAAAGAGAAAAAGATTGAAATAAAAATAGAAACTTAGTGACCTTCAGGATAATATTAAACCATATAACACATGTGTAACTGGAGTCCCAGAAGAATAGGAGGGAAATAATGTGGCAGACCAAATATCCGAAGAAACAATGGCCAAATTTTTCTCAAATTTGGTGAAAAAAATCTACTTAGATACTCAAAAAAGCCCAGCAAATACCAAAGAGAACAGAAAAAAAAAATCATACTTAAGTGCATAAGAGTCAAAATTCTAAAAACCAAAGATAAAGAAAGAATCATGAAAGGAGACAGAGGAGGAAAAAAAGACATATTACATATAAGGGAACAAAAGTACAAATGATAGCTGAATCCTCATAAGAAATAATAGAAACTAGAAAACAGTAGAGTACCACCTTTAAAGTGCTGGGACAAATCTGTCAATCCTGAATTCTATATTTAGTTAAATATCCTTCAAAAATAAAGACATTTTCAAATAAATGTAAGTTGAGAGAATTTGTGGCCAGTATACCTGCAATCTGGAAAATGCTAAAGGAAGTTATTCAAGATAAAGGGAAATAACACTAGATGGAGATTAAAATGTGTGCGAAGAACTGAAGAGCACAAGAAATAGTAAATATGTGGATAAATATAAATATAAAATAAATATAAAATTAAAACATAGCATTTTTTCTTCTATTAATTTGCTTCAAAGATATTTGACTTACTAAAGCAAAAATATTGATAGTAATACAGATTTTTAGAGTTTATAGTATATATAGTTATAAATATGATTATTATAGTGCAAAGGTTAGGGGAATGGGATTATATTATTTCAAAGTTCTTACATTTTATATGAATTAGTATAATATTAAATCTTATTATACTGTAATAAATGAATGATACATGTTACAACTACTATACCAACAACTAAAACAATCATAAAAAGAGTTATAGTTAAGAATTCAAAAGAACAAGTAAAATTGAATAATATAGAAAATATTAACAAACAAAAAGAAGGAAGGAATAGATGATTAAGAATAAAAAAAATAGATGGAACAAGTAGAAAACAAATGGCAAAATGGTGGCCCCAAATCCACCAACGTCAAAAATAATATTAAATGTAAATAGACTAACACTTCAATTAAAAGACAGAGATTGTCACACTGGATAAAAAAGAAAGAACTATTTATACATTATCTATAAAAAATGCACTTTAAGTATAAAACCATAGATAGGTTGAAAGTGGATGAATCAAAACAATATACTGTGTGGCTAAAAAAGTACCAGACAATGGACTTCCCTGGTGGTGCAGTGGATAAGGCTCCATGATCCCAATGCAGGGGACCTGGGTTTGATCCTTGGTGAAGGAACTAGATCTCACATGCATGCTGCAACTAAGAGTTTGCATGCCACAACTAAGGGGCCCACCTGCCACAACTAAGGAGCCCACGTGTTGCAATTAAGGAGCTGGCAAGCCACAATTAAGGAGCCCACCGGCTGCAACTAAGACCCAGTGCAACTAAATAAATGAATGAATAATAAAAAAAAAAATAGTACCAGTCAAAATTGACTTCAAGTCTAGAAGCCTTGCTGGAGATAAGGAGGGACATTACATCATGATAAACTGGTCAATTCACCATTAGATATAAAAGAATACATACTGTGTGATCCATTTATAGGAAATTTTTAAATAGAAAAATAAATTTACTATAATGCAATAAGGTTTCCTATGAGAAGTAGGTATTGTCTGGGAGGGGACAACAAGGTACTTGCTAGATTGTTGGAAATATTCTATATTTTGATTCATCAAGCTTATAAAATTATATACAAAATAACTATGCACTTCACCTTAACAAACATTACCTTGATAAAAACTAGAATAAAAGGTGACCCACTGAAACTTAGGTTGCTAGGAATAGTAACCACCTACTGTCATAACTAATTATAAAATCTATTTTTATGTAGTAACACAGTAAGTTTCCTTAACACCTTGTTATTTCTGGCTATATTTATTGGTAAAGAAGTCATCATCACTCTTTGCATGGTAAACTCTATAACATTAAGATTAGAAGAAAGCTGACTTTCAGCTTTCAGAGAAATGTTTATATATGATATATATAATGTATAATATATTTTACTCTTATTTATATTTAATATATTTATTATTTATCAATCACTATATGGTATTAATATATTAATTAATGTTTATAAATTATACATACTACAGATATAATAAATATATGTAATTCTATATTCATATATATGTGGCTATAAATAATCTACATAAAAATTAATAATTTAAAATCCAACTATTATCAATATTTTAGTATGTCTTAATAGAATTCACTTCATATTCCTTTATTTTCAACCTTCTTGTAATCAAAGTGCAGATGTAATCACAAATAGTATTTTTATCTTAATTTTTATTATAAGCATTGTTAGTACATGAATAATTGAATAATGCAATCATATAATTACATATTATATAATTATGATATAATGTTATATGTTACAGAGTTACCATAATTTATTTAACCCATTTTTCCTTTGTTGGATATTTTGATTTCTTCCTTGATTCTGCATGCCAATTAATGTTGAGGTTAAAATTACGATGCATATACTTTGCTCCATATTTTAGATTATTTCTTTAGGTTGGATTCTCAGACTCAGGATTAGTAGGATCTTCTGGATATTTCTGTGGGGATGGGGAGTGGGCAAGGAGATGTATGTGTGGTTCTTGACATGTATTTTTCAATGTCACTAACATTGCATAAGAATTACAATTCCAGTACACCTCTGTCAGCATTGGAAATTATGGTGAAATATTTTTTTACTATAGTATGTGAAAATAATAATTCATTATGTTAGTTTATATTTAAGTGTCAATTATTTAAAACACTGATTTCCTTTTTTTGCAGTATTACATGACACATAGTCTATGTTTATTATTTTTATTTTAATTTTTTTAACATCTTTATTGGAGTATAACTGCTTTACAATGGTGTGCTAGTTTCTGCTTTATAACAAAGTGAATCAGTTATACATATACATATGTTCCCATATCTCTTCCCTCTTGCATCTCCCTCCCTCCCAACCCTCTAGGTGATAACAAACCACCTAGCTAATCTCCCTGTGCTATGTGGCTACT
This sequence comes from Mesoplodon mirus, assembly GCF_964341445.2. Classification (NCBI taxonomy): domain Eukaryota; kingdom Metazoa; phylum Chordata; class Mammalia; order Artiodactyla; family Ziphiidae; genus Mesoplodon; species Mesoplodon mirus. The sequence goes on from NC_138987.1 coordinate 51,558,970, forward strand.
TCCCACTAGCTATCTATTTTACATTTGTTAGTGTATATATGTCCATGCCACTCTCTCACAGCTTACCCTTCCCCCTCCCCATATCCTCACGTCCATGCTCTAGTAGGACTGTGTCTTTATTACCGTCTTACCCTTAGGTTCTTCATGACCTTTTTTTGTTTGTTAGATTCCATATATACGTGGTAGCATATGGTATTTGTTTTTCCCTTTCTGACTTACTTCACTCTATATGACAGACTCTAGGTCCATCCACCTCACTACAAATAACTCAATTTCCTTTCTTTTTATGGCTGAGTAATATTCCATTGTATATATGTGCCACATCTTCTTTAACCATTCATCTGTTGATGGACACTTAGGTTGCTTCCATGTCCTGGCTATTGTAAATAGAGCTGCAATGAACATTTTGGTACATGACTCTTTTTGAATTATGGTTTTCTCAGGGTATATGCACAGTAGTTGGATTGCTGGGTCATATGGTAGTTCTATTTGTAGTTTTTTAAGGAAACTCCATACTGTTCTCCATAGTGGCTGTATGAATTTACATTCCGGCCAATAGTGCAAGACTGTTCCTTTTCCTCCAAACCCTCTCCAACATTTATTGTTTCTAGATTTTTTGATGATGGCAATTCTGACCGGTGTGAGATGATATCTCATTGTAGTTTTGATTTGCATTTCTCTAATAATTAATGATGTTGAGCATACTTTCATGTGTTTGTTTGCAATCTGTATATCTTCTTTGGAGAAATCTCTATTTAGGTCTTCTGCCCATTTTTGGCTTGGGTTCTTTGTTTTATTGTTATTGAGCTGCATGAGCTGCTTATAAATTATGGAGATTAATCCTTTGTCAGTTGCTTCACTTGCAAATATTTTCTCCCATTCTGAGGGTGGCCTTTTGGTCTTGTTTATGGTTTCCTTTGCTGTGCAAAAGCTTTTAAGTTTCATTAGGTCCCATTCGTTTATTTTTGGTTTTATTTCCATTTCTCTAGGAGGTGGGTCAAAAAGGATCTTGCTGTGATTTATGTCAGAGTGTTCTGCCTATGTTTTCCTCTAAGAGTTTGACAGTGTCTGGCCTTACATTTAGGTCTTTAATCCATTTTGAGTTTATTTTTGTGTATGGTGTTAGAGAGTGTTCTAATCTCATACTTTTACATGTACCTGTCCAGTTTTCCCAGCACCACTTATTGAAGAGGATGTCTTTTCTCCACTGCATATTCTTGACTCCTTTATCAAAGATAAGGTGACCATATGTGCGTGGGTTTACCTCTGGGCTTTCTATCCTGTTCCATTGATTTATATTTCTGTTTTTGTGCCAGTACCATATTGTCTTGATTACTGTAGCTTTGTAGTATAGCCTGAAGTCAGGGAGCCTGAATGCTCCAGGTCCATTTTTTGTTCTCAAGATTGCTTTGGCTATACAGGATCTTTTTTGTTTCCATACAAATTGTGAAATATTTTGTTCTAGTTCTGTGAAAAATGCCAGTGGTAGTTTGATAGGGATTGTATTGAATCTGTAGATTGCTTTGGGTAGTAGAGTCATTTTCACAATGTTGAGTCTTCCAATTCAAGAACATGGTATATCTCTCCATCTGTTGGTATCATCTTTAATTTCTTTTATCAGTGTCATAGTTTTCTGCATACAGGTCTTTTTTCTCCCTAGGTAGGTTTATTCCTAGGTATTTTATTCTTTTTGTTGCAATGGTCAATGGGAGTGTTTCCTTAATTTCTCTTTCAGATTTTTCATCATTAGTGTATAAGAATGCCAGAGATTCCTGTGCGTTAATTTTGTATCCTGCTACTTTACCAGATTCATTGATTAGCTCTAGTAGTTTTCTGGTAGCATCTTTAGGATTCTCTATGTATAGTATCATGTCATCTGCAAACAGTGACAGTTTTACTTCTTCTTTTCCAATTTGCATTCCTTTTATTTCTTTTTCTTCTCTGATTGCTGTGGCTAAAACTTCCAAAACTATGTTGAATAAGAGTGGTAAGGGGGCTTCCCTGGTTGCACAGTGGTTGAGATTCCACCTGCTGATGCAGGGGACACGGGTTCGTGCCCCGGTAGGGGAAGATCCCACATGCCTCAGAGTGGCTAGGACCATGAGCCATGGCCGCTGAGCCTGTGCGTCCGGATCCTGTGCTCCGCAATGGGAGAGGCCACAATAGTGAGAGGCCCGCGTACCAAAAAGAAAAAAAAGAGTGGTGACAGTGGGCAACCTTGTCTTGTTCCTGATCTTAGTGGAAAGGGTTTCAGTTTTTCATCATTGAGGACAATGTTGGCCATGGGTTTGTCATATATGGCCTTTATTATGTTGAGGAAAGTTCCTTCTATGCCGACTCTCTGCAGGGTTTTTATCATTAATGGGTGTTGAATTTTGTCGAAAGCTTTCTCTGCATCTATTGAGATGATTATATGGTTTTTCTCCTTCAATTTGTTAATATGGTGTATCACGTTGATTGATTTGTGTATATTGAAGAATCCTTGCATTCCTGGGATAAACCCCACGTGATCATGGTGTATGATCCTTTTAATGGGCTGTTGGATTCTGTTTGCTAGTATTTTTTGAGGATTTTTGCATCTATGTTCATCAGTGATATTGGCCTATAGTTTTCTTTCTTTGTGACATCCTTGTCTGGTTTTGGTATTAGGGTGATGGTGGCCTCGTAGAATGAGTTTGAGAGTCTTCCTCCCCTCTGCTATATTTTGGAAGAGTTTGAGAAGGATAGGTGTTAGCTCTTCTCTAAATGTTTGATAGAATTCGCCTGTAAAGCCATCTGGTCCTGGGCTTTTGTTTGTTGGAAGATTTTTAATGACAGTTTCAGTTTCAGTGCTTGTGATTGGTCTGTTCATATTTTCTATTTCTTCCTGGTTAAGTCTCGGCATGTGGTGCATTTCTAAGAATTTGTCCATTTCTTCCAGGTTGTCCATTTTATTGGCATAGAGCTGCTTGTAGTAATCTCTCATGCTCCTTTTATTTCTGCAGTGTCAGTTGTTACTTCTCCTTTTTCATTTCTAATTCTATTGATTTGAGTCTTCTCCCTTTTTTTCTTGATGAGTCTGGCTAATGGTTTATCTTCTCAAAGAACCAGCTTTACGTTTTATTGATCTTTGCTATCATTTCCTTTATTTCATTTTCATTTATTCCTGATCTGATCTTTATGATTTCTTTCCTTCTGCTAACTTTGGGGTTTTTTTGTTCTTCTTTCTCTAATTGCTTTAGGTGCAAGGTTAGGTTGTTTATTTGAGATGTTCCCTGTTTCTCAATGTAGGATTGTGTTGCTATAAACTTCCCTCCTAGAACTGCTTTTGCTGCATCCCATAGGTTTTGGATTGTCGTGTCTCCATTGTTATTTGTTTCTAGCTATTTTTTGATTTCCTCTTTGATTTCTTCAGTGATCACTTCGTTATTAAGTAGTGTATTGTTTAGCCTCCACATGATTGTATTTTTTTACAGATCTTTGCCTGTAATTGATATCTAGTCTCAGAGCATTGTGGTCAGAAAAGATACTTGATACGATTTCAATTTTCTTAACAAGGCTAGATTTGTGACCCAAGATATGATCTATCCTGGAGAATGCTCCATGAGCACTTGAGAAAATTGTGTATTCTGTTGTTTTGGGATGGAATGTCCTCTAAATATCAATTAAGTACATCTTGTTTTATGTATCATTTAAAGCTTGTGTTTCCTTATTTATTTTCATTTTGGATTATCTGTCCATTGGTGAAAGTGGGGTGTTAAAGTCCCCTACTATGATTGTGTTACTGTCCATTTCCCCTTTCATGGCTCTTAGTATTTGCCTTATGTATTAAGGTGCTCCTATATTGGGTGCATAAATATTTACAATTGTTATATCTTCTTCTTGGATCGATCCTTTGATCATTATATAGTGTCTTTCTTTGTCTCTTGTAATTGTCTTTATTTTAAAGTCTATTTTGTCTGATATGAGAATTGCTACTCCAGCTTTCTTCTGATTTCCATTTGCATGGAATATCTTTTTCCATCCCCTCACCTTGTCTGTATGTGTCCCTAGGTCTCAAGTGGGTCTCTTGTAGACAGCATATATATGGTTCTTTTTTTTTCATCCATTCATCCAGTCTATGTCTTTTGTTTGGAGCATTTAATCCATTTACATTTAAGGTAATTATCAATATATAAATTCCTATTCCCATTTTCTTAACTGTTTTGGGTTATTGTAGGTCTTTTCCTTCTCTTGTGTTTCTTGCTTAGAGAAGTTCCTTTAGCATTTTTCATAAAGCTGGTTTGGTGGTGCTGAACTCTCTCAGCTTTTGCTTGTCTGTAAAGGTTTTAATTTCTCCATCAAATCTGAATGAGATCCTTGCTGTGTAGAGTAATCTTGGTTGTAGGCTTTTCTCCTTCATCACTTTAAATAGGTCCTGCCACTCTCTTCTGGCTTGCAGAGCTTCTGCTGAAAGATCAGCTGTCAACTTTATGGGGATTCCCTTGTGTGTTATTTTTCCCTTGTTGCTTTTAATATGTTTTCTTTGTATTTAATTTTTGATAGTTTGATTAATATGTGTCTTGGCATGTTTCTCCTTGGATTTATCCTGTATGGGACTCTCTGTGCTTTCTGGACTTGATTAACTATTTTCTTTCCCATATTGGGGAAGTTTTCAACTATAATCTCTTCAAATATTTTCTCAGTCCCTTTCTTTTTCTCTTCTTCTTCTGGGACTCCTATAATTCGAATGTTGGTGCATTTAATGTTTTCCCAGAGGTCTCTGAGACTGTCCTTAGTTCTTTTCATTGTTTTTTGTTTATTCTGCTCTGCAGTAGTTATTTCCACTATTTTATTTTCCAGGTCACTTATCTGTTCTTCTGCCTCAGTTATTCTGAGGCATTTTTAATGAGTATTTTTAATTTCATTTATTGTGTTGTTCATCATTGCTTGTTTCCACTTTAGTTCTTCTAGGTCCTTTTTAAATCTTTCTTGCATTTTCTCTATTCTATTTCCCAGATTTTGGATCACCTTTACTACCATTATTCTGAATTCTTTTTCAGGTAGACTGCCTATTTCCTCTTCATTTGTTAGGTCTGGTGGGTTTTTACCTTTCTCCTTCATCTGCTGTGTGTTTCTCTGTCTTTTCATTTTGCTTATCTTACTGTTTTTGGGCTCTCCTTTTCACAGGCTGCAGGTTCGTAGTTCCCGTTGTTTTTGGTGTCTGTCCCCGGTGGCTAAGGTTGGTTCAGTGGGTTATGTAGGTTTCCTGGTGGAGGGGACTAGTACTTGTGTTCTGGTGGATGAAGCTGGATCTTGTCTTTCTGGTGGGCAGGTCCACGTCTGGTGGTGTGTTTTGGGGTGTCTGTCACCTTATTATGATTTTAGGCAGCCTCTCTGCTAATGGATGGTGCTGTGTTCCTGTCTTGCTATTTGTTTGGCATAGGGTGTCCAGCACTGTAGCTTGCTGGTCGTTGAGTGGAGCTGGGTCTTGGCATTAAGGTGGAGATCTCTGGGAGATTTTTGCCATCTGATATTACATGGAGCTGGGAGGTCTCTTGTGGACCAGTGTCCTGAAGTTGGCTCTCCCACCTCAGTGGCACTGATGCCTGGCTGGAGCACCAAAAGGCTGTCCTCCACATAGCTCAGAATAAAAGGGAGAAAAAAATAGAAAGAAAGGGTAAAAAATAAAATAAAGTAAGATAAAATAAAGTAATTAAAATAAAAATTAAGAAAAAAAATTTAAAAAGAAAAAAAATGGACAGACAGAACCCTAGGACAAATGGTGAAAGCAAAGCTATACAGACAAAATCTCACACAGAAGCATACACATACACACTCACAAAAAGAGGAAAAGGGGAAAAAATAATCTATCTTGCTCCCAAAGTCCACCTCCTCAATTTGGGATGATTTGTTATCTATTCTGGTATTCCACAGATGCAGGGTACATCAAGTTGATTGTGGAGATTTAATCCGCTGCTCCTGAGGCTGCTGGGAGAGATTTCCCTTTCTCTCCTCTGTTTGCTCAGCTCCCAGGGTTCAGCTTTGGATTTGGCCCCGTCTCTGCGTGTAGGTCCCCTGAGGGCGTCTGCTCTTTGCTCAAACAGGACGGGGCTAAAGGAGCAGCTGATTCGGGGGCTCTGGCTCACTCAGGCTGGTCTGGAGGGAGGGGCATGGAGTGCAGGGCGAGCCTGCAGTGGCAGAAGCCAGCATGATGTTGCACCAGCCTGCACGCCATGCGTTCTCCCAGGGAAGTTATCCCTGGATCACGGACCTTGGCAGTGGCGGGCTGCACAGGCCCCCAGGAGGGGAGGTGTGGATAGTGACCTGTGCTCGCACACAGGCTTCTTGGTGGCGGCAGCAGCAGCCTTTGTGTCTCATGCTCGTCTCTGGGGTCCGCGCTGATAGCCGCGGCTCGCGCCCGTCTCTGGAGCTCCTTTAAGCAGCGCTCTTAATTCCTCTTCTCGCGCACCAGGAAACAAAGAGGCAAGAAAAAGTCTCTTGTCTCTTCGGCACCTCCAGACTTTTTCCTGGACTCCCTCCCAGCTAGCCGTGGTGCACTAACCCCTTCAGGCTGTGTTCACGCCGCCAACCCCAGTCCTCTCCCTGCGCTCAGACCGAAGCCCGAGCCTCAGCTCCCAGCCCCGCCCACCCCGGCGGGTGAGCAGACGAGCCTCTCGGGCTGGTGAGTGCTGGTCGACACCGATCCTCTGTGCGGGAATCTCTCCACTTTGCCCTCCGCACCCCTGTGACTGCGCTCTCCTTTGCGGCTCCGAAGCTTCCCCCCTCCACCACCCACAGTGTCCACCCGCGAAGGGGCTTCCTAGTGTGTGGAAACCTTTCCTCCTTCATAGCTCCCTCCCACTGGTGCAGGTCCCGTCCCTATCCTTTTGTCTCTGTTTTTTCTTTTTTCTTTTGCCCTAACCAGGTACGTGGGGGGTTTCTTGCCTTTTGGGAGGTCTGAGGTCTCCTGTCAGTGTTCAGTAGGTGTTCTGTAGGGGTTGTTCCACATGCAGATGTATTTCTGGTGTATCTGTGGGGAGGAAGGTGATCTCTGCGCCTTACTCTTCTGCTATCTTCTCAAATCCTATTGAGTTCCTCTTTTCTGATAGCTGTATTCTTTAGTGAATTGTTTATTTATCCTTTGTTGATTTATTTATGGGGAAATAAGTATTTTTAAATTAATTTTCATATATATTTAATCTAATAAAGAAATCATATCTGTTGAAAATTTTTTCTAGTTTCTAGTTGTGATCTTATATTTTGCTAATTTTATCTATAGAAGCTCTAAATTTTCTTTGAGGTAGATTTTATCACTTTTAAATTACAAAAGGCATCTTCCTTCAAGAATTTTGATAAATATTTGATTACTTATCTTTGCTTTGATTTATTTTTAATATCTAGCACTTTTTCCACATGGAATTTGTTTTGATACATAATATACTAGTATATACAACTTACATCCTTCAAACTGCTGTCCAGTCATTCCAGTATTTATAGAATAATCCTTTCTTCCTCTTTTGATTTGCAAAGCTCTCCTGATCATATATTAAAGTATTCATTATAATAATGTTCATTTATGGGGTATTTCTTTCCATAGATAGACTTAGTTATCTATTCTAATTTTAGCACAGATGTCCACTTTCCAAACTTGAAGTTTATGGTTTCTAATAGATGAAGGCAACATTTAGAAAGTTAGGAGCTTCATCCTCTTAAAACTATTTTTTTCCATACCTCAATTATCTCAGTATTATATCTAGAGTCTCCCCAGGAGTTAAAAGTGGCCCTCTGGTTTCCAATTTCCCAAGTGTCCCACTCAGTGATAATTTATTAAAGGGAATGACCCTCTAATACCTCCTCCCTCTTTATTTCTCAGCTGGGTACATCCCTCTTTATTGTCTGGAGCTCAAAACATAATTGCCTGAAAGCTCTCTGACTCATCATAAGGGTGTGTAGTCTCTATTAGATTTAGGAAAGACAAAATTAGTAATTCTTTTTTGATGCAATAATTCAACTTCTGAGTGGAGGAAACATTTTTTTTTAACCTAAGCAAATTACATTTGAAGACATCTTTAAAAAGGGAAGGGAGGGCTTCCCTGGTGGCGCAGTGTTTGAGAGTCCACCTGCCGATGCAGGGGACACGGGTTCGTGCCCCGGTCCAGGAAGATCCCACATGCCGCAGAGCGGCTGGGCCCGTGAGCCATGGCCACTGAGCCTGCACATCTGGAGCCTGTGCTCCACAACGGGAGAGGACACAGCAGCGAGGGGCCCACGTACCACAAAAAAAAAAAAAAAAAAAAAAGGGAAGGGAAACTCTTAACTCTATTTCTCCCAGCTAACTCTTAATTCCTCAGGAAGTAAAACTGGTTCATGCATTGTACAGCCTCTTAGCACAGTGCAACTTTCCTTTAGAGCATCCATCAGAGTTTGTAATGTTGTCTTCATCTGTTTCATGACTTAATTAATGTTTCTATACTCCACTACCTACAATAATAATAGTCAATATTTATTGAGCGCTTACTCTGAATGCATGTGAAATGTGTAGGAAACTTTGTATGGATCTTCTCAATTCTTATAGCAACTTTCTCAAGTAGATTCTATAATTATTCCTAGGTAAGTATTATTATTATTCCCATTTTTAGATGAGAAAAATGGAGCCACAGGGAGGTTAATAAATATCCCTTGAGGTGACATTGCTAGTGAGGTTGACCAGGTTTTCAATCCAGGTAGCCTGATTCCAGATGCCACATTCTTCACCTCTAGGCCAGCGCTTTCCAATACAATATTCTGCGATGATAGAAAGGTTCTCTATATGTGCTAATACGATAGCCACTAGCACGTGTGAGCATTTGAAATGTAGCTTGTGTGACTGAGGATTGGATTTTTAACTTAATTTCAATGAATTTAAATAGCCATGTGTGGTTACTGGCTACTGTATTGGACAGCAGAGCTCTAGAAGCTGCTGGACAAAAATTTCCAGGAAAGATTATACCCATTTTTGCTTATCATTCTACCCTGGTTCTGGCACAATACCCCACATAATTTGTATTTATTGACTAAAACAAATAACTCAGAAGCGGTAGGATGGGGAGATGATAAGCAAAAACGGTGCTCTGAAAGCACCAAATTGTAAAGGATGCTCACCTCTAATGAAATCTCTCAAGCCTGTTTGGTGTAAGTTTCATTTTTAAAATAGCACAAAATAAACATAATAAGATGAGTATTAGGGATTCATTTGGTAACACTGAGGATATTCTTATAACTCATACTTAATAAGAAGGGAAGAGGGAAACAGCATCAAATAGTAACCTCTGAGAATCGGCACTTATCTGACAAGAAATGAATTCAATGTCAAAATACACTTTCTGGACTATATTTCTACCATGAGCCAAAAAACCTAGTAGTTGTTTGTAAGGTGGTGAATGACAAGCTCATTCACACTCTTTTCCCCAGAAAACACTCTGTTTTTCTGCCTATTACTGAATGCATCTTTCTTGTTGGAAGTATCTGTCTGAGCTATATCTGGTGTTTTACATTCTATCACCCGGTATATGTATTTGTTGTCATTGCTCAGAACAATCATCTAACAGTTAGATTATGAGTGTAAAGAGACTCAACTCTATTTGGTAATTAAATGTCAGAAAGCATTTCCCTATTGGTCATGAATGCTGAAGTTTCTAGAAAATGCACCATTAAATGTACTCAAATGTACTCATATCAAATGTATATAGGGAGGATGGGAGGGAGGCTCAAGAGGGAGGGGATATGGGGACATATGTATGCATGTGGCTGATTCACTTTGGTGTACAACAGAAACTAACACAGTATTGTGAAGCAATTATACTCCAATAAAGATCTATTTTAAAAAATGTAAATTAAAGCAGCACTGCATATACATTATTAGTAACTTTTAGTAGTAAAAGTAACTTCCAAATGTGCTAATGCACTTTTAGAAAACCGCATTAAATGTTCCCCCAAAAAGCTATGCTTGATTGACAAATTGCATTAATTGAAAGAGCTAGAAATTTTGGCTTGAAATAGATAATAATAGCATCTCAAAACTTAAAGCATTTCACATTTCTTTGTCCTGTTACATCAAGCCACTCTAGTAAGAAATTTGTACTACATGAATCTGAATGAAATTGCTCTATTGAAAAAAAATTTTTTTAATGGAAATGCTCACTTAAAGAACCAGAGCAGTTATAGATATTTGGCTGTGCTATGGTGGGAAAAATCTGACATCTTTGCTTTCTTGCTGTTGTTAAGCTTTCCAGATTATTTACTTAGTTCTAGTGTTGATTCTAAAATTTTGACTATGAAGTACAATGACATCAAATGTTTGTAGGAACAATAATCAAAGTAGAATGCTTTCAACTTTGTCACCATCTGTGAATTCTATATACTCTGTCTACATTACCAGTATTTCTATTCTCAGTGAAGTAAAAGGCACAATGCTCTATTTTCCTATGAGAATAAAAAGAAAAATCTTTATAATGATTTTTCTCCAGCCGTAGGAATAAAATATGGTAAACAACAGATCTTAAATTTTTCAACTCAATGTAACTCACCACCACAAACCAAGAAATATGCCCATTTTTGCCGTATTGATTTTCACTTTGGAAAACATAATATGTTCACTTTGTTGATATATCTTATCTCATAAAAGGACTAGATAAAAATCAATAAAATAATATTGTCTTCTATCATGAAAGAAACATGAAGTTTGGTGGTGTACTATTTTTTTTTTAAGATGTGTACAGTTAGATGCTTTAGGGCAATTTACACAGGTTCTTTCTGTTCTGGTGATATCAGTAACCCATCATTCTGGTTTCTGACCAAGCACCTCCTTCTCCCTGAATATGCATTACAGGATGCACAGAACAGTCAGCCTTGGCACTAATAAAGCTAAGTGGCCCTCCTCCCATCTCTGTTTGAACAGTAAATAGGAAAGAAGATGCTTCCCATTGGCCAGGTTAAGCACATTAGTATCTGTGAATCCTGGGTGCAGCTGGCCAAGTGCTCCCTACTTGAATATAATGAATGGGCTTTACCTTGCACTGGCAGAGAGTACACTCAGTGCCATGTTTGATCCAAGAGGACCCAGTGAAACGAACCACATTCATCTCGTCCAGGCAAGTTTTGGTGATGTCATTACGGATGGTGTCGGCCTGGCAAGGGTCGGTGACACAGCGCGGACAGCACTCATTCTCTGGGAGGACACTGAATTCACACTCCACCTCTGGGCAAGGCAGGGGCCAACAGTCAACTTCCCCTTGCTATAAGGAAAGCAAATGAACAAGGGCAAAGGGAGGGGGAGGGAGGGCGTGGAGGGAGGTGAGGAGGGAGGGAGCACAGTGTTTACCGAATACTCAATTTATTTGATGGACATTTACACTCAGACCTTCACAGCTATGAATCTTGTAGGGAATCCACAAAAGCCCTATCAGAGAGATGAGAGCTATACTGCAGATGGATTATAAAACAGTCTTCAGGGGTTAAACAAGAACAACAATAAAGGAAAGCAAAAACTCCTTCTCTTAAAACAAACAAATTTGCATGCCCTTCTCTTTCCCATGACAAAGGAGAATTGTTTACTACAGAAGAGGTTTTTACTTAGTTTCTGCCTATGAGATGCTTTCTTCGTTTTTACGATCTTTTTCCCCTACCTTCTCATTTATTCCCTTCTGCAGAAACAAAGTTTTGTCCACTGACAAGAAAGTAGACTGAAATATGAAGGAAATTTGACAGTTATTCTTTGTTCATTTATACGTTTCTCAGTGTAGGGACTTTGGAAAAAACAAAACAAAACTAGGAGCTGATTTCAGTCTTTTTTATTCCACATGAGAAAACTGTGTGAATTGGATCTTTTTAAAATTTAGTTCCCACCTGTTTCCTATTTTCTTCATAATTCTGAGTCTCAGGATCTTGGAGATGAAAGCGGCCTTCAGGCACAGAAACTGACCTTGCTCTTTCAACTGATTTTTGGGTTGAAAGTATAAAAGGGAAGCAACAAAAAAGCATTGCCTTAAAAATATCTTCACACAAATAGAAAGGAAACTAGTCCTAACTTTAAAAGTAGCATCTGTGAAACTTTCTTCTATAAAGACATATAGATGAATTTTCTTTTTTATTTATACCACTAGAAAGAAACAAGAAATTTGGTTAAATGAAAAAATGATTGGTATTTTCCTTATCAAGTCTTCATTTTCTTTATCAAGTCTTCATTTTCTTTTTAACCTATTGTTTCCAGTAGAAGTTTCATAAATATATACATTCCATTCTAAGATTCTAGTAAGTATTTATTGCATATCCATATTATGTGTAAAACAGGGTGCCCACCAGAACAGCACTGACAGTAATAATCTTTAGAAAGAAAAAAAAGTGTGTTTTTTTTGTTTTTGTTTGCTTACATCTAAGCATAATTGATAGAAATGGATTAACAAAAGGTCTATTGGAAAAAGTGATTTTTTTAAATGCCATTATTCTGTTCATAACTGTCTCTAAGTAAACCTAAGCTGAGTGGGATTGGGGAAGCCAGGAGAGCCTTTTCTTCTTTTGAGCTCTGGAGATAGTCCTGAAAGACTGACATGACATGGTGTACCACATCTACCCCCAAATATTCCTTCTCAGACCCTGAATGCATAACCATCACCTTATCATCCTAACCAGGTTCACTTTTTATAACTCCCGACACTATGGCCAGGTACTGAATATAGGTGCAGGGGGCAGGGCAAGGTTGTTTTACAATTTCAATTCTGGGTTTAAACGTTTCCCTGAACTTCACGTAGCTGAACTTACCAAGCAGCGGCACTGTTGGCAGTTCTGGACCCAGGTGTCACCACTGTTGTACAAGGTTTCCCCATTTTGATGGAGGCACTGACTGCTCAGCCTTGGGTCACATTCGGGGCAGCAGAAAAGATCAACCGTGGGATTCTCACAGTCACAGACCATCCGTCGACACATTACAAATCCATTCTGTATGACAAGGGAAAAAAAGCAGATACCAAAAACCTCCATTTCTCAATATACTAACATCATATGTATGTGTGTATCTGTGTGTGTGTACATGTGTATATACACACACATATATACATTTTATATATATTACATACTATATCTATAATCTCAGATGTTGATTTGGAAGTTGAGTTAACTCACACTGTTTACCCAATATAACTGATTTTCTTTAAAATTCCATTTTGTAGCTAATACCCAGAAATTACTTAAGCTGGAGAACTTCCAATTTTCTTTCCACACATTACTCTTTAAATGACTTGACTGGAAAGAAAATTTTCAGAAATAACCAGTTAAAATGATAACCACTGCATGGCTCTTATGTGTAAACAAATTGTGTACGTATATATAAATATACTTTTTTTGTGTGAGGGCTTGTATGTTTATATTTGGTAGCTAGTCAACAAGTTTTACATATTATTAAGTTTCTAGAATATTTCAACCTTATGATTTGTACAAGCTGTTATCAATTTCTTTAACAATAGTTGAGTCCTTGGTAGTATTCATTTAACTATAATTTAAATGTCTATTATCAACTGGGTACACATAATAGAACACCTCTCTAAAACTGAAATATAACCCAAATAGATATTTTTCACTTACAGGCCATAGCATATTCATTATGGTTTCATTTATGCATTCATTCAAATATGATATTGTGACTATAGAAACATTAGCATAGTTAGAAACAAAATTTTACTATATGAATAAATAAACACATTGTGGTATTTCCATACAATGGAATACTATTCAGTAATAAAAAGGAATGGGTTACTCATATGTGTAATGAATATAAATGAATATCAAAACATAATGCTGAGAGAAAGAAGTCAGACACAAAAGAGTATGGACAGTCTTCCCTTGGTATCGTGGATACCAAAATCCGTGGATGCTCAAGTCCCTTATATTAAATGGCATAGTATTTGCACATAATCTATGCACACTCTCCCGTTTACTTTAAATTATCTCTAGATCACTTATAACACCTAATACAATGTAAATATTATGTAAACAGTTGCCGGTGTGCAGGAAATGAAAGTTTTGCTTTTTGGAACTTTCTGGAATTTTTTTTTCCCAAATATTTTTAATCCACAGTTGGTTGAATCCATGGATGGGGACCCTGCAGATACAGAAGGCCAACTGTGTTATATGATTCCATTTATATGAGGCTCTAGAAAATACAAATCTAATCTATAGAAACTGGAAGCAGTGTTTGCTTGAGGCTAGGGCTATGGGACTAAGAAAGGACAGAGGCAACATTTTGGGTAGGTAAAAATGATCTGTTATATTAATTGAGTGATGGTTAAATGGACGTATGCATTTGTCTAAGTTCATCAAGCTGTACACTTGAAATATATGCAAATTACACCTTGATAAAAATGTTTACAGTGTTTTGTTTATACTAACCTGACAGGAGCACACAGAGCACCGGTCATTTTCCAACACCCAAATCTGACCATTGTGCTTAACTTTTCCATCATGGATGCAGTCCCCTGTGCAATTCTTTCCATGAGGACATCGGCAATCATATCCACCATCCAAGTTAAAGCAAATGGTATCATTGGCACAGCTGTGCCTCCCGGTCCCACACTCGTCAATATCTACAGCCAAGAAAAGGCAGCAGGCAATGTGCTTAGAATATGCTCCGTTTCAAACAACTGCAATCAGGCAAGTTGTCTCCTGACCAAAAGCATTCAACTGGAAATTAATTTTCATCTTACTGGCATGCATTTCCTATTAATGCTGACTAAAGCAATGTTAATGATCTAGGGATTTCACACAAAAATATTATCATGCTTGGTTTCAAACACCAAATAACCTTGGCTAGATTTTTAAATTTTATATCTCTGTAAATACCATTAGGCTTTATGAAACATTTATATTTTTTGAAAGTTAAGAATAGGACTCAATGTTTCAAACAGAAACAGTTTGGCAGCGGAAATTCTAAAAGTACCTATTTTTTTTTTTTTAATTGGGGAAATCATCCTCAGTGTTAAAATGGTGCTTACAAAAAATCCTTTCTTAGTGGGAAATGAAATGTCATGGAAGACCTGAGGCATTTTTATTCAGTTTCAAGCCCTGTTCTCACAGCTATGTCACCCATATATAAGCTTTTTCCAGTGTACTGCCCAGGTGTTCTTCCCTTAACAGTCCAGGCATTTTCACACTGTCCTTACACCCTGCCTCTCACCCATGGAAGGGCAAGTGACCATAAGCAATTATCATCTCTCGCACAAAGAATCCCCTAAATCTTAACTTTTCCATTTCAGATCGTTTCATCTCCTGCCTCACTTGGCAGCTTCCCATTCTTCACCTGACCTCACCTATTCCATGGCAAGCACAACCAAAGCATTTTCATACAGATGAAAAGCAAACATATGTTGACCCACAGATCAGGTCCATATGAAGATATGAGATTCATTTTACTTATCCACATCATTTAAAGGTCACAAGCCAAAATACATTTCAGGGATATTGTATGAGTGGCAGTAAGGAGTTATTTCCTTTTTCATCTGAGTAAAGGTCAAGGAAGAAAGAATTAAATCACAGCAGGAAAAGTGGGTTAGAAAGAAGATGGAATATATAGCTTTTAACTAGGGGAACTGTACACTGATTTCCTTTCAGAATTATAGAGTTTAGTAACTATCTTCCTTAAATGGTGTGATTTCAACATTGTTGGGGACATGCACTGGCCAAGATTATACTTTAGCCACATTTAAATTCTTAAATACTTAAATTCTGTCATATATGTTTTCCTGAAAATAAGTTACAAGATTACTTCTCTCTACGTACTTTGATTTTTATTAGTTCCCATATCAATAAAACCAATGAACTGAGTTGACAGCTGAAAAGGTTTCTATTATAACTACAGTAAACTTTATTATAGCTTGATTTGTCAAGGATAATACTGCTTATAATGAAAAACTATGATCAAAAAAAATAACTCTTAGCCAGCACGAGGATATAATAAAATTTAAAAAAATACATTGATATATATATGTATACATACATACATGTATATCAGATCAGAAAAAAATTTTCTCTTGGTAATAGAAATGAATTTTGTAAAACACGTCTATATTTGCTCTAATCTAAATAATAAGGTATCTTTGATAGTTGATATTTGTCTCCCATTAAGTATTTTTGTAATTAGCAATTATGGTAAGCAAGAAAAACATTAACCATAGTTGTTTGGTCTCTTTGACCACAATCTTTACAAATCCCTCTTACTACCCTTTTAATATCCACTATATTTATATACATATTTTATGTATTTAACCCTTTAAATATCCACTAATATAAGGAAACTATTCTGTTAATGGCAATGGCTGGATTTTTACAATCATTTCATATTGCCTTACATTTAAAATAAAAGCTCTGCTAACAGGTTTGTTTGTTTGCTTGGTTAAAGTCAGAGAGTGTCCTTGGATTTGATGCAGAAGACAAAGAAAAGAAGATACAGAGGTACAAAGAAAATATGTACCCTTAAATAAAGTACATTAACAATGAAGAAATAGAATAAAAAGTTGCTTATGACAATGGTTGGCATGTACTTGTCATGCCTGGAGAAATATATAGGCAAAAATATCAAAATGGACTATTACCTTTTGCTATCCTATGAGATTTGAATTAATTTGAACTTAAGTTTCCTGCTTGTTATCTATACTGGGTTTCCCAGTGCAGAAACTATTCTCAATTGAATGATAGTATACAATTTTGGAATTGATTTTTACATATAGTTTTATAATAATATAAGATTCCTATATTATATACATAATATATACATAAACAGTATATATTCTGCTTTGAAAAACCTACTATAGTATACAGAAATCCCAACTTTAAAAATACTGAGACAGCAGAAGCAAAAAGAACTAAAATCCTGCAGCCTGTGGAACAAAAACCACATTCACAGAAAGATAGACAAGCTGAAAAGGCAGAAGGATATGTACCAGATGAAGGAACAAGATAAAAACCAAGAAAAACAACTAAATGAAGTGGAGATAGGCAACCTTCCAGAAAAAGAATTCAGAATAATGATACTGAAGATGATCCAGGACCTCGGAAAAAGAAAGGATGCAAATATAGAGAAGATGCAAGAAATGTCTAACAAACACCTACAAGAATTAAAGAACGAACACACAGAGATAAACAATACAATAATTGAAAAGAAAAATACACTAGAAGGAATCAATAGCAGAATAACTGAGTCAAAAGAACGGATAAGTGACCTGGAAGACAGAATGGTGGAATTCATTGCTGTGGAACAGAATAAAGAAAAAAGAATGAAAAAAAAATGGAGACAGCTTAAGAGACCTCTGGGACAACATTAAACACAACAACATTCGCATTATAGGGGTCCCAGAAGGAGAAGACAGAGAGAAAGGACCAGAGAAAATATTTGAAGAGATTATACTCAAAAACTTCCCTAACATGGGAAAGGAAACAGCCACCCAAGTCCAGGAAGCGTGGAGAGTCCCATACAGGATAAACCCAAGGAGAAACATGCTGAGACACATAGTAATCAAATTGGCAAAAATTAAAGACAAAAGAAAACCAGCTCTACAACAAATGCTAAAGGAACTTCTCTAAGTGGGAAACACAAGAGAAGAAAAGGACCTACAAAAACAAACCCAAAACAATTAAGAAAATGGTAATAGGAACATACATATCGATAATTACCTTAAACATAGACCAGATAGATTTAGTTGATATTTATAGGACATTCCATCCAAAAACAGCAGATTACACTTTCTTCTCAAATGTGCACGGAACATTTTCCAGGATAGATCACATCATGGTTACAAATCAAGCCTCAGTAAATTTAAGAAAATTGAAATCATATCAAGCATCGTTTCTGACCACAACGTTATGAGATTAGAAATCAGTTACAGGGTAAAAAATGTAAAAAACACAAACACATGGAGGCTAAACAATACATTACCACATAACCAAGAGATCACTGAAGAAATCAAAGAGGAAATCAAAAAATACCTAGAGACAAATGACAATGAAAACATGACAATCCAAAACCTACAGGAAGCAGCCAAAGCAGTTCTAAGAGGGAAGTTTACAGCAATACAATCCTACCTCAAGAAACAACAAACAGCTCAAATAAATTATTTAACCTTACACCTAAAGGAACTAGAGAAAGAAGAACAAACAAAACATTTTTCCAAAACAGACACACACATGGCCAAGAAGCACATGAAAAGCTGCTCAACATCAATAATTATTAGAGAAATGCAAATCAAAACTACAATAAGGTATCACCTCACACCAGTTAGAATGGGCATCATCAGAAAATCTACAAACAACAAATGCTGGAGAGGGTGCGGAGAAAAGGGAACCCTCTTGCACTGTTGGTGGGAATGTAAATTGATATACCACTATGCAGAACAGTATGGAGGTTCCTTAAAAAATTAAAAATAGAATTACCATATGACTCAGCAATCCCACTACTGGGTATATACCGAGAGAAAACCATAATTCAAAAAGACACATGCACCCCAATGCTCACTGCAGCACTATTTACAATAGCTAGGTCATGGAAGCAACCTAAATGTCCATTGACAGAAGAATGGATAAAGAAGCTGTGTTACATATATACAATGGAATATTACTCAGCCAGAAAGAGGAATGAAGGTAAGAAAATGGCAGCCTCCAGGAGGGCTCACATTGGTGAGTACTCTCCAGAACTGCTGCCTGCTGGGTCTTTGTCCCTGCAGTGAGCCACAGCTGCCCCCCAGCCCTGCAGGAGACCCTCCAATACTAGCAGTAGAAGAGAGGGAGAATGAATAGAAGAATACAACAAGTTGGCAAATTATGGAATGCCATGTGGATGACAGGCTCTTGGTGCTCCAGCAAGATATCAGGGCTGCGCTTCTGAGGTGGGAGAGACAAGTTCAGGACACTGGCCCACAAGAGACCACCCAGCTACATGTAATATCAAATGGCGAAAATCTCCCAGAGATCTCCATCTCAACGCCAAGACCCAGCTCCACTCAGCAACCAGCAAGCTACTGTGCTGGACAACCTATGCCAAACAACTAGCAAGACAGGAACGCAACCCCACCCATTAGCAGAGAGGCTACCTAAAATCATAAGTCCACAGACACCCCAAAACACACCACCAGACGTGGACCTGCCCACCAGAAAGATAAGAGCCAGCCTCATCCACCAGAACACAGGCATGAGTCCCCTCCACCAGGAAGACAACACAACCCACTGAATCAACCTTAGCCACTGGGGACAGACACAAAAAACAACAGGAACTACGAACATGCAGCATGCGAAAAGGAGACCCCAAACACAGTAACTTAAGCAAAATGAGAAGACAGAGAAACACACAACAGATGAAGGAGCAAGGCAAAAACCTACCAGACCTAAAAAATGAAGAGGAAGTAGGCAGTCTACCTGGAAAAGAATTAAGAATAATGATAGTGAAGATAATCCAAAATCTTGGAAATGGAATGGAGAAAATACAAGAAACGTTTAACAACGACCTAGAAGAACTAAAAAGCAAACAAACACTGATGAACAACACAATAAATAAAATTAAAAACTCTCCAGAAGGGATTAACAGCAGAATAATTGAGGCAGAGGAATGGATAAGTGACCTGGAAGATAAAAGAGTGGAAATAACTACTGCAGAGGACAAAAAAGAAAAAAAGAATAAAAAGAATTGAAGACAGTTTCAGAGACCTCTCAGACAACATTAAACACACCAACATTCAAACTATAGGGGTCCCAGGAGAAGAAGAGAAAAACAAAGGGTCTGAGAAAATATTTGAAGAGAGTATAGTTGAAAATTCCCTAATATGGGAAAGGAAATAGTTAATCAAGTCCAGGAAGCACAGAGAGCCCCATAAAGGATAAATCCAAGGAGAAACACGCCAAGACACATATAAATCAAACTATCAAAAATTAAATACAATCGGGCTTCCCTGGTGGCGCAGTGGTTGAGAGTCCGCCTGCCGATGCAGGGGACACGGGTTCGTGCCCCAATCCCGGAAGATCCCACATGCCGCGGAGCGGCTGGGCCCGCGAGCCATGGCCGCGGAGCCTGTGTGTCCGGAGCCTGTGCTCCGCAACGGGAGAGGCCACAGCAGTGAGAGGCCCGCGTACAGCACAAAAAAAAAAAAAAAAAAAAAAAAAAAAAAAAAAAAAATTAAATACAAAGAAAACATATTAAAAGCAGCAAGGGAAAAACGACAAATAACACACAAGGGAATCCCCATAAGGTTCACAGCTGATCTGTCAGCAGAAACTCTGCAAGCCAGAAGGGAATGGCATGACATATTTAAAGTGATGAAAGAAAAAAACCTACAACCAAGATTACTCTACCCAACAAGGATCTCATTCAGATTTGATGGAGAAATTAAAACCTTTACAGACAAGCAAAAGTGAAGAGAATTCAGCACCACCTAACCAGCTTGACAACAAATGCTAAAGGAATTTTTCTAGGCAGAAAACATAACAGAAGGAAAAGACCTACAATAACAAACTGAAAACAATTAAGAAAATGGTAATAGGAACATACATATCAATAATTACCTTAAATGTGAAAGGATTAAATGCTCCAACCAAACGACATAGACGGGCTGAATGTATACAAAAATAAGACCCGTACATATGCTGTCTACAAGAGACCCACTTCACACCTAGGGACACATACAGACTGAAAGTGAGGGGATAGAAAAAGATATTCCATGCAAATGGAAATCAAAACAAAGCTGGAGTTGCAATTCTCATATCAGACAAAATAGACTTTAAAACAAAGACTATTACAACAAAGAAGGACACTACATAATGATCAAGGGATTGATCCAAGAAGCAGATATCAAAATTGTAAATATTTTTGCACCCAACATAGGAGCACCTCAATACATAAGGCAAATACTAACAGCCATAAAAGGGAAAATTGACAGTAACACAATCATAGCAGGGGACTTTAACACACCAGTTTCACCAATGGACAGATCATCCATAATGCAAATAAATAAGGAAACACAAGCTTTAAATGATACAATAAACAAGATGTACTTAATTGATATTTAGAGGACATTCCATCCAAAAACAACAGAATACACATTCTTCTCAAGTGCTCATGGAACATTCCCCAGGATAGATCATATCTGGGGTCACAAATCAAGCCTTGGTAAATTTAAGAAATTTGAAATTGTATCAAGTATCTTTTCTGACCACAACGCCATGCGACTAGATATCACTCACAAGAAAAAAATCTGTAAAAAATACAAACACATGGAGGCTAAACAATACACTACTTAATAACCAAGATATAACTGAAGAAATCAAAGAGGAAATAAAAAATACCTAGAAACAAATGACAATGAAATCACGACGACCCGAAACCTATGGGATGCAGCCAAAGCAGTTCAAAGGGGGAAGTTTATAGCAATACAATCCTACCTGAAGAAACAGGAAACATCTCAAATAAACAACCTAACCTTACACCTAAAGCAATTAAAGAAAGAAGAACAAAAAAACCCAAAGTTACCAGAGAAATAAATCATAAAGATCAGATCAGAAATAAATGAAAAAGACATGAAAGAAACAATAGCAAAGATCAATAAAACTAAAAGCTGGTTCCTTGAGAAGAGAAACAACATTGATAAACAATTAGCCAGACTCATCAAGAAAAAAAGGGAGAAGACTCAAATCAATAAAATTAGAAATGAAAAAGGAGAAGTAACAACTGACACTGCAGAAATACAAATGATCATGAGAGATTACTACAAGCAACTCTATGCCAATAAAATGGACAACCTGGAAGAAATGGACAAATTCTTAGAAATGCAGCACATGCCGAGACTTAACCAGGAAGAAATAGAAAATATGAACAGACCAATCACAAGCACTGAAATTGAAACTGTGATTAAAAATCTTCCAACAAACAAAAGCCCAGGATCAGACGGCTTCAGAGGCGAATTGTATCAAACATTTAGAAAAGAGCTCAGACCTATCCTTCTCAAATTCTTCCAAAATATAGCAGAGGGAGGAACACTCCCGAATGCATTCTATGAGGCCACAATCACCCTGATACCAAAACCAGACAAAGATGTCACAAAGAAAGAAAACTATAGGCCAATATCACTGATGAACATAGATGCAAAAATCCTCAACAAACTATTAGCAAACAGAATGCATCAGCACATTAAAAGGATCATACACCATGATCATGTGGGGTTTATCCCAGTAATGCAAGGATTCTTCAGTATATGCAAATCAACCAATATGATACACCATATTAACAAATTGAAGGAGAAAAACCATATGATCATCTCAATAGATGCAGAGAAAGCTTTCAACAAAATTAAACATCCATTTATGATAAAAACCCTCCAGAAAGTAGGCATAGAGGGAACTTTCCTCAACATAATAAAGGCCATATATGACAAACCCACAGCCAAGATCATTGTCAATGGTGAAAAACAAACCATATCCACTAAGATCAAGAACAAGACAAGGTTGCTCACTCTCACCACTATTATTCAACAGAGTTTTGGAAGTTTTTGCCACGGCAATCAGAGAAGAAAAAGAAATAAAAGGAATCCAAATCAGAAAAGAAGAAGTAAAGCTGTCACTGTTTGCAGATGACATGATACTATACATAGAGAATCCTAAAGATGCTACCAGAAAACTACTAGAGCTAAACAATGAATTGGGTAAAGTTGCAGGATACAAAATTAATGCACAGAAATCTCTAGCATTCTTATACACTAATGATGCAAAATCTGAAAGTGAAATTAAGAAAACACTCCCATCTACCACTGCAACAAAAAGAATAAAATATCTAGGAATAAACCTACCTAAGGAGACAAAAGACCTGTATGCAGAAAACTATAAGACACTGATGAAAGAAATTAAAGATGATACAAATAGATGGAGAGATATACCATGTTCTTGGACTGGATGAATCAACATTGTGAAAATGACTCTACTACCCAAAGCAATCTACAGATTAAATGCAATCCCTATCAAACTATCAATGGCATTTTTCACAGAACTAGAACAAAAAATTTCACAGTGTGTATGGAAACACAAAAAGACCCCAAATAGCCAAAGCAATCTTGAGAAAGAAAAACGGAGCTGGAGGAATTAGGCTCCCTGAATTCAGACTACACTACAAAGCTACAGTAATCAAGACAGTATGGTACTGGCACAAGCCAGAACAGGATAGAATGCCCAGAGATAAACCCAAGCACATATGGTCACCTTATCTTTGATAAAGGAGGCAAGAATATACAGTGGAGAAAAGACAGCCTCTTCAATAAGTGGTGCTGGGAGAACTGGACAGCTACATGTAAAAGAATGAAAGTATAACACTCCCTAACACCATACACAAAAATAAACTCAAAATGGATTAGAGACCTAAAGTAAGGCCAGACACTATCAAATTCTTAGAGGAAAACATAGGCAGAACACTCTATGACATAAATCACAGCAAGATCCTTTTTGACCCACCTCCTAGAGAAATGGAAATAAAAACAAAAATAAATGAATGGGACCTAATGAAACTTAAAAGCTTTTGCATAGCAAAGGAAACCATAAAGAAGACCAAAATACAACCCTCAGAAGGGGAGAAAATATTTGCAAATGAAGCAACTGACAAAGCATTAATCTCAAAAATTTACAAGCAGCTTATGCAGCTCAATATCAAAAGGACAAACAACCCAATCCAAAAAATGGGCAGAAGACCTAAATAGATATTTCTCCAAAGAAGATATACAGATTACCAAAAAACAAATGAAAGAATGCTCAACATCTTTAATGATTAGAGTAATGCAAATGAAAACTACAATGAGATATCATCTCACACTGGTCAGAATGGCCATCATCAAAAAATCTACAAACAATAAATTCTGGAGAGGGTGTGGAGAAAAGGGTACCCCTTTCCACTGTTGGCAGAATGTAAATTGATACAGCCACTGTGGAAAAAAGTATGGAGGTTCCTTAAAAAAATAAAAATAGAAGTACCATACCACCCAGCAATCTCACTACTGGGCATATACCCTGAGAAAACCATAATTCAAAAAGTGTAATATACCAAAATGTTCATTGAAGCTCTATTTACAATAGCCAGGGCATGGAAGCAAACTAAGTTTCCACTGACAGATGAATGGATAAAGAAGATGTGGCACATATATACAATAGAATATTACTCAGCCATAAAAAGAAACGAAATTGAGTTATTTGTAGTGAGGTGGATGGACCTAGAGTCTGTCATACAGAGTGAAGTAAGTCAGAAAGAGAAAAACAAATAGCGTATGCTAACACATATATATTGAGTCTTAAAAAAAAAAGTCATGAAGAACCTAGGGGTAAGACGGGAATAAAGACACAGACTTACTCGTGCTTGGATGTGAGGATATGGGGAGGGGGAAGGGTAAGCTGTGACAAAGTGAGAGAGTGGCATGGACATATATACACTGCCAAATGTAAAATAGATAGCTAGTGGGAAGCAACCGCATAACACAGGGAGATCAGCTTGGTGCTTTGCGACCACCTAGAGGGGTCGGATAGGGAGAGTGGGAGGGAGAGAGGCGAAGAGGGAAGAGATATGGGGACATATGTATATGTATAACTGATTAATTTTTTTATAAAGCAGAAACTGACATACCATTGTAAAGCAATTATATTCCAATAAAGCTGTTAAAAAGGGAAAAAAAGGAACGAAATTGGGTCATTTGTAGAGATGTGGATGCATGTAGAGACTGTCATACAGAGTTAAGTATGTCAGAAAGAGAAAAACAGATATCGCATAGTAACACATATGTTTGGAGCCTAGAAAATTGTACAGATGAACCTGTTTGCAGGGTGTAAATTGAGACACAGAAGTAGAGAAAAAACGTATAGACACCAAGGTGGGAAAGCAGAGGTGGGGGGTGGTGGTGGTGTGATGAATTGGGAGATTGTGATTGACATGTATACACTGACGGGTATAAAATGGATGACTAATAAGAAACTGCTGTATGAAAAAATAAATTAGAAGAAAGAAAAAAACAGGAAAGCAAAAGTACCGAGAGACAAATGACAACGAGAACACGATGATCCAAAACTTATGGTATGCCACAAAAGCAGTTCTAATAGGGAAGTTTATAGCAATATAATCCTACCTGAAGAAATAAAAAACATCTCAAATAAACAATCTATACTTACACGTAAAGGAACTAGAGAAAGAAGAACAAACAAAACACAAACTTAGTAGAAGGAAAGAAATCATGAAGATCAGACAAGAAATAAATGAAATAGAAAGAAACAATAGCAAAGATCAATAAAACTAAAAGCTGGTTCTTTGAGAAGATAAACAAAATTGATAAACCATTAGCCAGACTCATCAAGAAAAAGAGGGAGAGGACTCAAATAAGTAAAATTAGAAATGAAAAAGGAGAAGTTACAACAGATACCGCAGAAATACAAAGCATCCTAAGAGGCTACTACAAGCAACTCTATGCCAATAAAATGGAAAACCTGGAAGAAATGGACAAATTCTTAGAAAGGTATAACCTTCCAAGACTTAACCAGGAAGAAATAGAAAATATGAATGGACCAATCACAATAATGAAATTAAAACTGTGATTAAAAATCTTCCAACAAACAAAAGCCCAGGACCAGATGGCTTCACAGGTGAATTCGATCAAACATTTAGAGAAGAGCTAACACCTATCCTTCTCAAACTCTTCCAAAATATAGCAGAGGGAGGAACACTCCCAAACTCATTCTACCAGGCCACCATCACCTTGATACCAAAACCAGACAAGAATGTCACAAAGAAAGAAAACTACAGGCCAATATCACTGATGAACATACATGCAAAAATCTTCAACAAAATACTAGCAAATAGAATCCAACAACACATTAAAAGCATCATACACCATGATCAAGTGGGATTTATCCCAGGGATGCAAGGATCCTCAAAATACACAAATCAACCAATGTGATATACCATATTAACAAACTGAAGAATAAAAACCATATGATCATTTCAATACATGCAGGAAAAGCTTTTGACAAAATTCAACACCCATTTATGATAAAAACTCTCCAGAAAGTGGGCATAGAGGGAACCTACCTCGACCTAATAAAGGCCATATACTACACACCCACAGCAAACATTTTTCTCAATGGTGAAAAACTGAAAGCATTTTCTCTAAGATGAGGAACAAGACAAGGATATCCACTCACACCACTATTATTCAACCTAGTTTTGGAAATCCTAGCCATGGCAATCAGGGAGGAAAAAGAAATAAAAGGAATACAAATTGGAAAAGAAGAAGTAAAAGTGTCACTGTTTGCAGATGACATGATACTATACATAGAGAATCCTAAAGATGCCACCAGAAAACTACTAGAGCTAATCAATGAATTGGGTAAAGTTGCAGGATACAAAATTAATGCACAGAAATCTCTTGCATTCCTATACACTAATGATGAAAAATCTGAAAGAGAAATTAAGGAAACACTCCCATTTACCACTGGGACAAAAATAATAAAATACCTAGGAATAAACCTACCTAGGGAGACAAAAGGCCTGTATGCATAAAATTATAAGAAACTGATGAAAGAAATTAAAGATGATATAAACAGATGGAGAGATATACCATGTTCTTGGATTGGAGGAATCAATATTGTGAAAATGACCATACTACTGAAAGCAATCTACAGATTCAATGCAATCCCTATCAAATTACCAATGGCATTTTTTACACAACTAGAACAAAAAAACTTAAAATTTGTATGGAGACACAAAAGACCCTGAATAGCCAAAGCAATCTTGAGGGAAAAAAATGGAGCTGGAGTAATCAGACTCCCTGACTTCAGACTACACTACAAAGCTACAGTAATCAAGACAATATGGTACTGGCGCAAAAACAGAAATATAGATCAATGGAACAGGATAGAAAGCCCAGAGATAAACCCATGCACCTATGGTCAACTAATCTCTGACAAAGAGGCAAGGATATACAATGGAGAAAAGACAGTGTCTTCAATAAGTGGTGCTGGGATAACTGGACAGCTACATGTAAAAGAATGAAATTAGAACACTCCCTAACACCATATGCAAAAGTAAACTCAAAATGGATTAGAGGACTAAATGTGAGACCAGACACTATAAAACTCTTAGAGGATAACACAGGAAGAACACTCTTCGACATAAATCACAGCAGGATCTTTTTTGATCCACCTCCTAGAGTAATGGAAATAAAAACAAAAATGGACAAATGGGACCTGATGAAACTTAAAATCTTTTGCAAAGCAAAGGAAACTACAAACAAGAGGAAAAGACAACCCTCAGAATGGGAGAAAATATTTGCAAATGAATCAATGAACAAAGGATTAATCTCCAAAATATATAAACAGCTCATGCAGCTCAATGTTAAAAAAAACAAACAACCCAATCTGAGAATGGGCAGAAGACCTAAATAGACATTTCTCCAGGAAGACGTACAGATGGCCAAGAAGCACATGAAAAGCTGCTCAACATCAATAATTACTAGAGAAATGCAAATCAAAACTACAATGAGGTATCACCTCACACCAGTTAGAATGGGCATCATCAGAAAATCTACAAACAACAAATGCTGGAGAGGGTGTGGAGAAAAGGGAACCCTCTTGCACTGTTGGTGGGAATGTAAATTGATACAGCCACTATGGAGAACAGTATGGAGGTTCCTTAAAAAACTAAAAATAGAATTACCATATGACCCAGCATCCCACTATTGGGCATATACCGAGAGAAAACCATAATTCAAAAAGACACATGCACCTCCCCAGTGTTCATTGCAGCTCTATTTACAATAGCCAGGACATGGAAGCAACCTAAATGCCCATCTACAGACAAATGGACAAAGAAGTTGTGGTACATATATACCATGGAATATTACTTAGCCATAAAAAGGAACAAAATTGGGTCATTTGTAGAGACGTGGATGGATCTAGAGACTGTCATACAGAGTGAAGTAAGTCAGAAAGAGAAAAACAAATATCGTATATTAACGCATATATGTGGAAGCTAGAAAAATGGTACAGATGAACCAGTGTGCAGGGTAGACACAGATATAGCGAAGAAACGTATGGATACCATGGGGCAAAGTGGCGGGTGGGGGGTGAGGGGATGAATTGGGAGACTGGGATTGATATATATATACACTAATATGTATAAAATGGATAACCAATAACCTTCTGTATAAAAAAATAAGTAAAATGAAATTCAAAAAAAATATTGGTAAGTGCTTTAGTGAGTGATTGGAAAAATAATGTTGCTGAAGCTAGTGGTCAAGTCTCAGTTCCCATTGAACTTGAGCTAGCAGCAGCTTTCGACACAGGTCCTTCCCTCTCTGTGATAAATTTCCCTTACTTGCTTCCTATCACACTGGTAGCTCTTTTTGGATCTTTCGTCTGCCCGCATACACATTCTCCAGGTGTGGCAGTTACATTATGAATAAGATTTAGCCAAGCGAAGAGGAGGTAAAGACTGGTCTAGTCAGAGGTAAAGGTGTGTTTGAGTCCCAATGTTCAGAGCCATCAATATGTGTTAGAGGATCAGAAGTATCCGTATGACTTGAATGTCTAGGGAGAGCAGAGTGGGTAGACAGGCAGCTGAAGAGGTTCTCAGGGATCAGTTAAAAGTCATGTTGTAAGAAATTTGAACCTATCTTAAAGACAATAAAATGTCATTTTAGGGAATTGCAAAAAAAAAATCAAAATCAGATATCCATTTTTGAAAGGGTCCTTTGGCTTCACTGTGGAAAAGGGATTTAAATGGATTAGAAATTGAAGCTAGGAGACTGATTAATAGACTGTTCAGTATTCCAGGAAAGAGATGGTCATATACTAAAAGGAAACACTTATATAGTGGTTGATATGTATCAAATTCTAAGTACATTCATATAATGACTCATTTCATATAATGACTCACAACAACCATGAAAGGTACCATCATTATCTCTATTGTATAGCTCAGGAAATTGAGGCCTAGACAGGTTGAATAACTTTCTCAGGGTCACACAGCTAGTAAGGTATACAGCCCAGATGGGAACTCAAGCTATCAGGCTCCAAGTCTGTGCTCTTAGGCATAATGCTGTATTGAATAGTAGCCGTGGGGATGCGCAGAAAGAAACAACAAAGCTAAAATCTTCCAACATAGAAACAACAAAGATAAAGCAACTTCTTAGTGATTTGTTGGCTTCAAAGACTAGGGAGAGAGAAGGGTCATGAATGATTAGATTTCCCACTTGGAAAATTTGATTGATGCTATTTATACAAAGAAGAGCAAGATTTTGCTGGGGAGTGGAAGTAGGTGGCAGGGATGAGCAAAGACATGAGTTAGTTTGACATGTTGAAATACACTTTTCTCTGGGCTTCCGGGTAGAGCTGTCCAGCTGGATATGTGGGTCTGAAATTCAGAAAATAGGACGGGGCCAAAATATAGATTTGGTGGAGATACACTTTCATCATTCTCTTTCTCAAAAATAGACTTTCAGACTCAAGTTCAAACTTATTAGAAAGGCATTTAAAGCTACTTCCTTTGCTGGAACTCTCTTTCCCTATCTCAATGAGCCAATAATCACATCATACTTAAGTCCTGAAACAATGCTAGATATTCAATCCTTTCTTGATCCCAACAGGAAATAATTTCTCTCTTTGTTTCATTATGGCTCTGAATTCATACTTTTCTTATGTATTCATCATTTTCAACTTTGCAGCTTTCTCCTCTATTGAAAAACTTACTACATTCTATCTTGTATGACAGTTGTTACTGTACATATTTTATCTCGACTACAAGCTGAGAGCAGTGATCATACCTCCTTTATATTTTTTCACAGCAGGTACCTTGGTAAAGTACCTCAAGGTACCTGTGCATAGATTCAGTAACCACTTCTTGAGTTGAAATAGATTCATTTCATTTTCATACTTTTCCTTGATTTAAGTTTAGAATTTATAGTATTTGGCTTGGACATAATACTCAAAAGATGTTACCCTATAAACATTTTTTTTAGGTCATACAAGTTCAAAAATTCCTCACCAAGCATAAAGATAATCCAGAAATAAAAGCTTTAAATGAAGGGAAATGTCGGCATGAAAATACAATATTCTTACCTGGAAAAAAAATACTGGGCTTTATTCTCAGAGAAAGACAAATTTTCAGGCACATTAGGAATGATGATATGGACAAGGAAAGTGGTACCCTTGTACATTATCTGGCGATTAAATGTCTACACCTCTGAGGTAAATGGATGAGCAAAACAGTTTACGCTTTGTATGAATGCAGTTTATAAGCATGTATTTGTAGATTACACAGCCTAAAAAGTAGTGAAACAGTGAAAAGTTATTTATTCATATTTTCAAATATGAATATTATACTTCAGCATAATTGTAAACCCACTGCTGTGGCTTTGTCCACGTTGAAATGCTTCTTTTCTTTTCCCCCAGCACAGAAAAATGGAACCTGCTCAGATATAATCACACTCTTAAAATTGCATCCTTCTAAATACTAATATTACAATTCTACAAATCACTGAATTTTCAGTAAATAGATAGTTGTTAAAAAGAAGCACTTTAGTTTTCTCTTGTTTTATACAACATAGGTGGGTTCTTTTAAAAGTATTCTTCAGAGCACACTGTCTTCTGAAAGAGTAGTGGATTTTTATGATAATCATTATAAATTATACTGGAAGATAATAATAGAATCATCTTTCTAGAACTGTGGTTCTTTTTAAAAAAAATAAGATTTCCCCATTCCTTCTGTATTTATGGAATTTCCTCAAAAAGCCTTTTCTGTGTAGGCATTTCATAGAATCCTTTACTTCCCTATATTCATCTTTATCACGTGTTATTTTAATGGCTAGTTTCATTTTCCTTGTTACTTTTGGACACTAATGAATGCACTAATTATGTTTTGTCATTTTTTCCTGACCGTTACATCTTTACTGTATATCATACCATATGTCTGGTGGAAAAGTGAAGTACTTCTTTTTTCTCAGTTAAATAAGAAGAGTTATTGACAGAGAAAGAAGAGAAAGAAAGTGGTATCTAAGATTTGAGGAGACGGAAGAAGGTATGCAGGGGAAAGTAACTAAGGAAATAAAGTAGGAATACTGGGTGATGTCGATGGTCCTCAGAGAAGGTAGCTTACAAGATGGCCCCCAACGATCCTCACCATTTAATATTCACACGCTTGTGTAATCCTTTCCCCTTGGACTTACTGACTGGCTTCTAACAAATAGACTATGGGAGAAGTGATGAAATGTCACATCTGAGATTCAGTTATGGAAAGACTGTGGCTGCCATCTTGGGCACCTGCTTATTCTAGGGGAAGCCAGCCCCCAGCCCTGTGGAGTAGCTTATGTGTTAAGGAAACAAGGCCTGCCAATAGCCACATGAGTGAGCTTCATTCTCTCCACTCCCATCCCAGACAAGTCTTCAAGATGAGACCACATCCCTGGGCAACAACTTGATTGGTAGTAACCTCTTTAGAAACCTTGAACCAGAGGCATTCAGTTAAGCTGTGCATAGATTCCTTACCCACAGAAGTTGTGAGATAACTTTTGTTGTTTTCAGTTTCTAAGTTTTGGGGGTAACTTTTAACACATCAATAGATAACTAATACAGCCCTCTTGAGACATGTGGTTATAAATTTAAAAGATAGTGAAAGCAGTTGCAAATATAAAGTAAGATAGTCAGCAGAGGTATGTATTTTTTCTAGTTATATTCTGATGCACAGAAAAGGATACCAAGCAGAATTAAACACAGGTTACCCCTAGAGCAGAAGAGGAAGGGATGGGGAAAAGGGGGAGATGAAATAAAGATGCATTTTCAGCTTTGCTCTATATATTTCTGTATGATTTGAATTATTTATAATCAGCTTGTATCCATTCTTTATGTATGTAACTTAAAAGAAAAGACAATCTTAAAAAAGTAGCACTGAAGACTTCTTCCTCATTATATACTATAGAAAACAGGCAAAATATTTTATCAGGGAAGGGCAAAATCACACGGTTTGATAGGCTTCTTGAATGGCATTCTCTACAGGGCTGGAAGTACACATTCTGGAACATTCACAAGTGCCAGGTAGAGTCTTCAGACCACAGCTAAGTGGTTATCTGCAAATGCCAGGTTTTAGCCCCTGGTAAGGCAGTAGCGTTCCCATTCCGCATAAAAATCCAGATGAACGCTCTGCTCAAGGTCCAGAGCTCTGCAGCTGCTGGCAAAGCACGCTGGGAGCCTTGGCATCTATCACCCAAGTCTGTTTCACTTTTCTCTGTGTGAAAACCTCTTGAGGCCCAAGGATAAAAGACATCTCATCATTTAAGGGTCAAGCACTGCTAAGTTAGATTCTCCAAGGCTTTCATTGACTGTGTCATTTTAGCTGCATCATTCTCTTAGGCTGTTACTCTATGAAGGTGTAAACACCAATGGAGAAAATAATGACTTCTTGAGGTTTGTTTCGTTTTCCAATCCTATGCCAAATCCTTTTAGTGTGGGTGGTTTCCCTGACCATTATTCACTGTGCTTTGCTTACTCTGCCTGCCTCCTAAATATTGTGCCCCTTAATAGAGGATATAAGGGAACAGAGTTGTCAATTCACTGAAAATAAGTCAAAATTAATGGTAAATAATTGAATATAATCTTTTCAAATTTCCACTCTTATTAGATTGACATCTTCTGTGAAGCCGGGACCATATCTTCTGTATCCAACATTCACTAAATATCTCTGACTTTGCCAGGTAAGTGATACATTAGGAACAGCCCAGAGTAGCATGCATTATGTTTCCCTTGGCCATATCATCATTGTATTTCCTCTACCCTCATTTTCCCTCTATCCTGCTTTCCTCATCTATATTTTTTTTCTAGCTCTTTTTTGAGTCAGATTTTTACATGCTGCCATTTAAAAAATTTATCTGACATTATGGGTTTATTCATTCTAAAACACCCTTCAACAGTTAAAAGTGTCCACAGAAAATTGGTTTACTATTGTAAGTTTTTTTTTTTTTTTTTTGCGGTACGCGGGCCTCTTACTGCTGTGGCCTCTCCCACTGTGGAGCACAGGCTCCGGATGCACAGGCTCAGCGGCCATGGCTCACAGGCCCTGCCGCTCCGCGACACGTGGGATCTTCCGGACCGGGGCACGAACCCGTGTCCCCTGCATCAGCAGGCGGACTCCCAACCACTGCGCCACCAGGGAAGCCCTGAAAGTTTTAATTATCTAAAAATCAGTTATCATAATTAGCAAGCAAAAGTTAGATTTTAATATGTTTCTAATCACTGTTGTATAAACACACAGCAAAAATCACCAATACCTTAAATATTAGATCAATGTCTACTATTTACATCTCACTGCATTTTCCTCAATTTTAAGACTTTAAACTCTAGGTCTTCTCCTTGTACTGACCTTCACACGATTCTCCACTTGGTGAAAACATCCCATTGTCATGGTAGCCATCTCTGCACTCACAGTGGTACCATCCAGGCAGGTTGATGCAGTTAGCACGGCTGTCACACTGAACAAAGCCATCAGAGCACTCATCAATGTCTATTTGGGAAAGAAAACAGAAACGGGATGTTATACAATTGCTGCTTTTCTCTCAAAGAAACTAAAATATTCTGTTAGATGGCTACTAAAATATTTAGTGTCAGCAAATCCTTAAAACTGAGAAAACATAACATCAAGAAAGTCTACTTGGTTGTTGAAAGCTATACAGAAAGAATGTAGTGGTATTAGCAATAGGAGAAACATCTAGACAGCTTCTCTGTTGCAAAAGTTATCCAAGTGTAAAAACTGGAAAGAAACCATCTTTGATAGTCATTAGTGCTGCTCACCAAATATTTCCAGCTCTTCTTCTGGACACAGCTAGGATTGCCATGTGACTTCCTGAAGTCAATTAGGGAATGACATGTGTCACTTCCAGAGAGAGCCTTAAAGATGCGGCGTGTGATTCACACATACCCTTCCCCCATCACAATGACCAGTGATTTCCAGAAGCTCTGAAGATCAGCCTGAGTCCTGAGTGAAGACGATATGGGGCATGTTCCTCCTCTAGTTGGGGTGGACATAGAGTATGAGCAAGAAACCAACCTTTTTGCTTTAAGCCACTGAAATTTTAGGGTCTCTTATTACTATCAACATAATCTCCAGTACATGGCAATAGCATTCATGCATCAACATGCTTCAGATTTTTGAGAATATATCCCATCTATGTCACCTTTTAATGTGTTTCACATATATCATTA
The DNA here is from genome assembly GCF_964341445.2 of Mesoplodon mirus. Lineage (NCBI taxonomy): Eukaryota > Metazoa > Chordata > Mammalia > Artiodactyla > Ziphiidae > Mesoplodon > Mesoplodon mirus. The sequence continues at coordinate 51,593,197 of NC_138987.1, forward strand.
CTTCATTCAACCCTCAAAAAAACTTGCAATTTAGACAGCATATTGAACATATGAAAAAAAATGAGGCAAAAGGAAATTATGGGATTTAACCAAGGTCACCTAAGAGTTCATATATGCTTAACTTTCTGGTGTGTGCTCCTTCATACAGGTAGACACAGGCTGAAATTGGCAAAATTGTCTAAACAAACAGAGCATGTATCTTGAGTTTCATATATTTCCTCCAGTGGCTTATTACTATTCCCAAATCTTGTGAGCCTTTTATTCTTCTTATTCAGTCTGTTGATTAATGGGAACATCTGATGTCCATCCAAGGCTCTTTAATCAGTCATAGAGGAAAAAGTAATTCCTAGAGTTGCTTTACAGAGTGTCCCCTTCTTCTTAATACCTTCTGGGTTTCTGGGTGCTTTGGGGTTGCCTCAGACCTTGCTAAGTGATCTGCTGGCACCGTACCATCACAGCTGCCAAAAATATCCATCTTGAAAATCCTTTGCCATGACTGCAGATTCCACTCGCCAAGGTAGAATAGCCTTTTCTTATATGTTTTCCGCACCTGCATCATATTCCCTGCTGCAGTGACCAGCATGACAAGTCCCTCCTATTGAAGGGAAGACCAGATACTTTTTAGAGTCCTTTCCTCCCAGACAATTCACTCCAGCTCAGCAGTATCTACTGCCTTCTTAGTCTCATCTAACTTCAAATTCTTGGAAGTATATATTTCTTTCGTTTTCTTTTAAGATTTCCTCTTTTACTATGTTGAATTTTTAAAGAGACAAATTTTTGAATAAGTAAGATTTTTAAAAGAAAAAAAAGTCATCACTCATATACTTCTTGATAAGCCCAGAGTTCCTTCAGTAAAACAAGGCACAAACCATTCTCTTAGATTAGGTAGTAAGCCAAAATAAATATTTTATATGATTGCAAAATTTTAACATTATTTCTGAACTATGAGTGATTTGCCTCTGTGGTTTCTCTTCTGAAGAGTCAGTGTCTTACCGTTAGTAATTCCTATTGTCAAAATAATTGTTAGTGGCCAAATCAGCTAACCATTGACTTCCTGACACACAGCTGATGTGGATTGCTTCCATTTACTAAGGCCTCATACGTTTTATGAAACAGCCTATCTGTACTTCAGGGGCCTCCCTAACTGATGATTTATAAATGGGACTAAAATGCTATGCTCATTTCAGCTTTATATGGTCTTTTCTTCTAACCCAAAAGATGCAGGAAGTTGGTTATGTCATTTCTTAAGTGCATGGGCAAAAGAAAATAGGTTGGAATTTAAGCTTTAGAAATGAGTTTATTGGAAGAAGGTCAGGAGGGGATGTTTAGAGTACCTCATTTTAGAATAATTTGGTCATTAGCGCTGGTGATTTGGAAGTAAATATTAATAGAACAGAGCCTTATCCACTGAAGCAACTTTCACATCTCTTATTTACCCTTTAATTTAGTTATTTTTTCTTGCTACAACACAAGGGCTACCTCAGGTCACATGACACAGAGGTATCTTTCAATATTCACTCCTCACTCATTTTCTCTTGTCACTCTTTCTAATCACCAGGCCCACTCCTATACTGCTTCATCTCCACTTCTCTTTGTTTATATTATAGCAACCTTCCTTGATCTATATCCATTAAAGTTTAATAGAAATGTTACACAGTATATTAGTGCATATTCCCTGAAGACTGGGGACTGAAACATGTGCTGGCCATAATGTATTTTCCTATACAATCTGAGTATCATTATTTGACTATTAATACTAAGTAGCATATTAGAGGATAGATATGCAAATATATATGTCACTCATTAACTTATCATTCAATACTTATTGAATACCTGTTATATGCCAAGTATTAAGTGCTGGGGAAACAAGGATACATAAAGCAGAAGTAATTTCTGCCCTTGCTGGGGTTACTATCTATCTAAAGTGTGTTTTGTTTTAAGAAAATTAAATTTATGAAAATCTGAATTTACAATCATGCAGGACAGTGTTTCCCAGCATGTTATATATCTGCCACCACTGGTATGGTATTTAGGTGATAACAGGCAAATGCTTTATTTTAATAGCTACATTTGTATATTTCTGAATTATTTCTATTTATAGCAAGTGATACTAATAGTACAGTAGTGAAATTGTATTTAAATTTAAAAAGTGAGAGGGATTACAGAAACAACAGTAAGTAGATATTGGTATAAACAGTATATGAATATGACAAAACCTATTAAGGTGGCATATGAATGACTGGAGTTTTGAAAACACTAAGATACAGTATGGAGCAATTATTCATATCTCAGAAGGATTTACTGAGTAGTTCATTAGGTAGTGAAATGTCTTAATTCATTTAAAATATGACTCAACTTATAAAATATAGTATAAGTATACATATGTCATGGCTCAAATTATATACTTGCTACCATTTAGGATAGCAAAGTAAAACTACCCAGATAATATACATTGCTTTATTTTACACTTTCATGTTCCTGCTAATTTTGATTTGTTTATGAAAACTTTTCTACTTTGGTGAAAGTCGGTAGAAAATGAGAGTGTGCTTGAATTGCCAAAGTATGCATTTTCCACCAGAAGGTATGTTTGTTTGGCTCATGGTTCTAATTAAAGTGAAAGGTGAGGGGCTTCCCTGGTGGCGCAGTGGTTGAGAGTCCCCCTGCCGATGCAGGGGACACGGGTTCGTGCCCCAGTCTGGGAAGATCCCACATGCCACGGAGCGGCTGGGCCCGTGAGCCGTGGCCGCTGAGCCTGCGCGTCCGGAGCCTGTGCTCCGCAGTGGGAGAGGCCACAACAGTGAGAGGCCCGCGTAACGCAAAAAAAAAAAAAAAAAAAAAAAAAGTGAAAGATGAAACAAGCAGCCTTATCTGTAAGCTATCTGATGGTATCTTTAGTTACTCAGTAATCATTAATAAGAATTGAAATCTGATCCACAATTTAAGAATTAAGTATATTTTATCTATACACAAATGTAGATATTACTATGAGTTAAAACATATAAATGCACACATATTGTGTGCAATTTCAGATATGCACATATTGTGCTTTACATATCATATAATAACAGAAAGTAGTAGAAAAAAATCAAATGACTTATTTCTTTGGTACTTTCTTTAGGTCAGTTAAAACCAAACTTTATATTATCTAATTGAGTTAGAAACACAGAGAACAGTAGACCTAGGAGGGGGAAATGTTATTATTTTATTCCATATAAGAACTACCAAGTTTGAACAAATTACTTTCCAAACCGAATTACAGTATTCTAAAAGGTTAGTACAGGATGTATCAGCTCATATGATTTAGTCTTAATTATAAGGACCTTAATTTTATACTCTGTAGGTACATTATATAAAAAACGAAAAATAAATTTTATGAAAAACTGTGATTTCATTATATATTCTGTCTTAGAAAGGAACTAGTTCCTTAGGGACAATTAGAACTTTTTCACTAGCTACATTTAGAACAGTCAGCTAGTGATGATATTGAGATGCTGTCCCAGAGCACAGATAATCTAAAATCCAAAAGATATTTAGCCATCCAACAGCAGTCACGAATAGCAGTCATACTCTAGAGATCAAAATCAACTTAGAAAATGGAAGTGGAAGGCACTGTGGCGATAGATTTTCTAGAAAGTACATATGTTTTGAGGTAATCATTAAAAACAAACCAACAAGCAGAAAACAAGAAAGGAAAATGTATGAATAAAAAAAAGCTCACATATGTCAGTATCTTGTTTACTTTGCCTCCCTCAGGTGTGGTGACACAAGACTGCATACCTCCTACAATGTCACAGACCACTGGCTTCAGAGGAGGCCAAACAAAAATGGCTTTTGATATCAGCATTTAATGGATCACTTTGGAAAATGACAAATTATTTCTTTGTAAAATTAAGTGTAGTTATAAAATGAGACACTTGAATGATAAACCCTTTCTCATGCATAGTAACAGTTATTTCTATCATAACAACATAACTAAGAATAATAAAAAGTGTGTAAATATCTAGAACCATCCATACCTAAAACAGACCCTAATCATTAGTTTAACCTGCTACCCTATTCAAAAGAAAAGAAAATACAATTTTTTTTTAAATGAGCATGGTACTTTTAATGGCAAAGTCAAATCATGAGAGTACTGTGTTTCAAAGTGTTTATTATTAATAAAAACCTGACAATTTCTCATAAAAAAATAGTACTTGGACTATTTATATCACTATCCTAGGCACTGGTAGTTAAATTATATTGATAAACAGTAGGAAATTAAACATCCTCAAAACAATTAATCAACTCTTGATTACCCACATGTGGATTATTTGCTTTCTAGATTATCCACAGCATTTTTTTTTAAATCACAAGGTCATTTCCCTCTGTCTTTTGTTGAGCTTCTGGGGAGTCTGCTTTCAACATTTAGATGTGAGTGCTCAATGAAAGCAAACTCTTTTGAGCATTACATTGTTTTTTACAACTATTCCAGACTTGGGTATAAAATATCCAAAATTTCATAAAAAGACTGATTTTCTCATGTGAACTTTTTGAAAGTAAAATGACAATATATGTAAATAAATTTTGAAAATCCTAAAATCCTCTTCACAAGTTGGATAATAACATTGGAGATTTAGTGAAAATTATTTTCACTACTTTATAGTTCATAATTAGGAAGTTAATGACAACTCTTTAAAAAAGCATAATATAATTTCTTCAGCATGTCATTTAGTCCTCACAACAGCTGTGTGAGTTATTCTTATCCCTATGTCACAGACAAAGAAGCGGTGAGAGCAAAGGCATTGCTCAAGGTCACACCATGGACCAGAACTCTTCCAACTCCAAGTCCAGTGCTCTTTCTCTCACCACAGGCTGCCTCTGAAGACCAACACTTGGCCAACCAGAAACAGCCTATACTTTGAGATGTCTCAGTATATATCTTTTTTTTTTTAACATCTTTATTGGAGTATAATTACTTTACAATGGTGTGTTAGTTTCTGCTTTATAACTAATCAGTATATATCTTAATGTGAGTGAATTCCAGCTCTGTAGCTTGCCAGCTGTGTAACTTTGAGTTATTTTACTAAACTTCTCTGGGTTTTCTGTTTTTGAAATAGAAGTAATACTCTCTATTTCTTAATAGTTCGCTCTTAACTACTGCCATTAACTATACGTGGCATCACAGGAGAAGCAGTGCCTGGCTCAGAATAGCTACTCCTCATCTTTTTGCCCACCTTTCAAAAGTATCTTGATTCTTTGGGTTTTCTATCAGTTTGAAATTTCTCACAAAAACCCCCAAACAAAACCAAAAACAGGGGGAGGGGAAGTCTGAATTGATTCTATAGATTGATTTGGGGAGAAGTGACATCTTTACATTATTGAATCTTTTCATCCATACACATGATGTATTTCCTCTTTCTCTAATAATTTTTATAGCTTTTATGGTCTTTATAGATTTCTGAAAGGACACCTTCTATATAGTTTGCCTGGGCTTATTCCTATTTGTCTTCCTTTTTATTGAAACCAACATTCTTTTTCTCCAGCTTTATTAAGGTATAATTGACAAATAAAATTGTAAGATATTTAAAGACTACAATATGATGATTTGATATATGTATAAATTGTGAAAGGATTCCCCCATTGCCCCGTTGAGTTAATTAACACATCCATCACCTCACAGATTTACCTTTTTTTTTTTCTTTTGGTGAGAACATTGAAGTTCTACTCTTTTAATAAATTTCTATTATACAATACAGTATAATCAACTACAGTCATCATGTTATACATATTATCTCCTCAGACCTGAAACCAACTGTACTGAGGTAAAATTTATATGCAAAAAACATCACCAACAATTTCATGAATTTTGACACATAAACACTACCACAATCAAGCTATAAAACATTGCTTTCACCCCCAATTTTCCTTAATATCAAAACAGTTTACAAATAATTTGTATAAATATGGGCAGTGACTATGCCTGTATGTTTTTCTTTTTTTCTCTAACATCTAGCAAAGAACCAGACACATGGTTAGAGACATTTACTGAGTGAATGAATGATCTGTTTGTAATATCAGGTAACTAAGTGGCAACCTCAGCATGCCACCTTTTGAGTCCTGCTAGGTCAGGGGGAATTAAGGCAGTGGTGGCAGCTTGAAAGCATTCACTAAGATGCAATAACAAGATGATAAGGTGACCCTTTCTTATCCTACTTCAAATATTTATGTCAAAAACTTGACTATAATATTAAATGGAGTAGAATTGGTACAGAAAATGTGTACATTATATATATATATACATGAAATACAATGTAAATGTAATTATATATTTAATATATATAACATATATTATTAATTTTTTAACAAAAAGATTACATCCAAACTTCTGATTAAAGATGAAAGATTAAAAACTTTGTTAAATCTCTTCTTCCTCCCATCTTATAAGCATTACATTAAAGGGACAAAGAAAAGTGTAAACAAAGATAAAAGGTAAAACACCACCAGTGGAGAAGAAAATTCAATGAATTTCTGGGTTAGTTAAAGGTCTACTGATGAACAATCAACGCAACCACCTCCTCCCACCTTGAGCAGACAGCTGAAAGAAAGCAATTACCCCCAAAGCTAGAATGGATGGTTCTTCTGTAAAGAAAATAAATAAATAAAATATCTGAAGGAAACTAAGTAGCTAATGTAGGAGTTACCCTTTGTAACAAAGTCCCCTGCATTTCAGTGTTTAGAGTTCAAAGTGTAAAAAGTGGCACCTTTTTAGCTCACCCAATGTAAGTCTGCCAGTCAACAAACCTTACCTTCATATCAAAGGTCAATGTTTAATTCACTCTTAAACATTAATGTGAGATCAAGGAGAAACAAATACTTGAGAAAAGACTATAACATTTAACAGAATAACCAAGATATACCATCATAAAAACTAACCCTGAAGGAAATAGAGATAATGCACAGACTTAAAATATTTCTAATTAATACCTTCTAATAGATTTGAAAGAATATTTCATTCATAAGAAAAGCACACAGTGCTATAAAAAGGAATATTCAGAGAATAAGGAGCTCTTAGAAATTAAAAATATGATAGCTGAAATTTTTCAAAAATGCAATATAATACTTGGAAGATCAAGTCGAAGTAGTCTTTCTAAAAGAGTAAAATATAGAAAATAGAAGAAAAATATGATAGGAAAAGAATCAAACAGCTTTTGTACCAACCAACAATCAAAATGTACCAACTTAAATGGTACATACAGCTTATGATTAAAGACAAATTTCATACCAAGGAAAGAGAAAAATCAAAGTGAAGAAACTATCTTAAATAATAACAATAATAATTGAAGAACTTTTCACAGGACTTTAGTCTTCAGATTAAAAGGCCCCATCAAGTTCTCCAAATAATGAATAATGAAATGATAGCCAATACTTACTGATGACTGACTATATGGCAGCCACTGTTCTTTGCAATTTACCTGTATTTACTCATATAGTGCAGACAGCAGTCCCATGAGGTAGGAAATTTTAGCACTCTCTCAATTTAATTTTTTTAATTTTTTTTATATTTTTTTGCAGTATGCGGGCCTCTCACTGTTGTGGCCTCTCCCGTTGCGGAGCACAGGCTCCGGATGCGCAGGCTCAGTGGCCATGGTTCACGGGCCTAGCCACTCCGCGGCATGTGGGATCTTCCTGGACTGGGGCACGAACCCGTGTCCCCTGCATCAGCAGGCGGACTCTCAACCACTGTGCCACCAGGGAAGCCCCACTCTCTCAATTTTAAAGAGAAAGAAACTTAGATACTGGGAGTTAAAGTAATTTTCTCAAGATTATTGCAGGGCAAAACTAGGATTTGAATCCAGATACTCTAGCTATAGAGGTCAAACCCTTACCCCATATACAACACTACCTCAGATGAATGAAACAGATTCACATCTAAATGCACATTGTGAAATTTCACAGGAAGTGCAACATACAAATCTTCCAGAGGGAAATAACCCTTATGTGCAACCTAAAGGTTACACATAAAGGGATAAGAATCTGTCTAGCATCACATTTCTCACTGTTTGTTGTAAGACAGCAAAGCAATGATTTTGACCCTAGATTTCTATACTTGACAAAACTGTCAAATACCTGAAGAAGCTGGATAAAGATATTTTAAGATATATAATTTCTTAGAAAGTTTTTGTGCCATTTACTATTTTTAAAATATTTTACTGATGATGTAGTGCAATAAAATAAAGGACTAAATCCATGTAACAAAACACCTACCAGTAGTTCACCACTCTCTCCTAAAACTCTCCACGTTGCAAGGATATACCACTGTCTTAGTTCTTTCACCTCATTGCCCCTATATCTTGGTCTTCTTCTCAGGTCTTATCTTCTCAATCTCCAAAAGTTTGAGTTCCCTAGGGATCTATATTCAGATATTTTCTTTTCCATCTACTAACTTCTTAATGATTTCATCTAATACTAGGGCTTTAAATACTCAAACTCCATCAATACACTGAAAACTACCTGTAGTGGGTCGAATACTGTTCCCCAAAACTTCATGTCCACTAAGAACTCAGAACATAACTCTATTTGGAAATAGGGAAGCAAGGAAAACTATGTATAGTAGATAAAACAAGAAATGAAGGTGAACACATATACTGGTGAAGGCTAAAAAGGTAACTTACATTAGAAAAGGGAATATGGAAGGGTGGTGGTATAAGGAAGGTAAATCATCATCTATCATAGAAAAAGTCTACTGGTAACGTCTAAAATTGACCAGTTAAAGAAAGCATGGTATAAAAATATTAGAATGGGAAAGTGGTCCCCCCGGAAAGTGGTCCCCTCTGGCACCTTGTCTCAACTGGACTTTCACAAGAGAAATAAGTTCTAATGCCCTAAGGCATCCTGAGTATATCATGAATGAACTTCTCTCCTGTGTATCTGGTATGGTACTAGTCATGTACCATCCTTGGGAGATCTGAAAAATAAGTTGCTCGGGTCATTTTCTGGTTTGTAGTTCAGGTGAGGAACTCCTTTTAGAAAAGCTGATAGAAGGTAAGCAGGAAGTGAGTCAGGGGACTATTGCTTTTCATTCCAAGTTCTTCTGTTTTTGATTTTTTAAATGTGTCTAATTTCTTTCATATACATAAAAATATTTTTAGAAAACATTCAGAAGCCTCATTTTTAAAGTGTTGAGTATAATATGATAGCAACTGGCTAGTAGTGATATCTAGATGAAAAGAAAGATGAGCCAGAAGCTCTGGAAAAAGATATCAGAACCAGAAACATGCGGATAATATAATCAGAACTGATACTACAAGATGCTTCTGAAATTGGAACAGGGGGATGAAACTACTAAAGTTGAGATAACAAAGAGACAGGAAAGAGCCAAGGACAGTCCTTGGGGGAAAATGGAGGGAAAGAAAAGGCAGAGGAACTGTAGGAGGAATTGTTAGCATCAAGGTGGGAAGATCACAAGTGTAACCACAGGAACCAAGGGAGAAGAGAACCTTGCGGGAGAAGAAAGGACTGTCAAAAATGCCAAGGACTTTTTCCAATGGCCTCTTGTTGTAAATTTAAGAATAAATACTTCTGGTTTAACAGAGAATTGAAACTCCCTCTGATGTATGAGCAACAAGTTGAACAAAGCGTTTAATAAAATGGAATTCTGGAAACTCCTTAAAAACTAAAAATCTTTGCCATTACAATATCCCTTTTACAAGGTAGACTAGCTTAATGTGTAGGATATGAGACTTAGAATACTTTTACTCATTCATTCAAGTACATATCAAATGTCTCACATAGAAAACACACTAGTCATTACGGTGGTGTATTCAAGAGTGCACAGTCTAATAAAAAATGTAGCATCAGCACAAGTACCTCAGATGCAAGGTAGATATGAGGCCTGTAGGAATAGTACAGGTGAAGAAATATGTGAATTCAGGAAAAAGACATGACCTCACTCTGAAACTCTGATCACTGAAAACTAGGCCACTGGAGTAAAACATGGCTGAACAAAAACTTCCAAATTTATTCCTGCAAATACTAGAAAATTACTTAAAACAATTATTCATTTATTACATTGTAATCAATTACCTACTTTTAAAATTGGCATGCTTTTTTTGTACATTAGATGGTATTATGGTTAGGCTCCCAAGATAATATGATGTGAAGCACCTGCTGGCTCTGTAATAATAAGTAGACTGGTTTTAATAAGGGTAAAACCAGGAAACTCTTAATTCCTATGCTTCCCTGAGCCACTTTCTAATAGCAAGGATTAGATCGCCTACTTGATATTGAGATTATTTCCGTAAGGAGAAAAAAGAAGCTGATTTCCTCAAACTATCCAGCAAGAATAAGATGGCTAAAGTGCCTGTGTGTAATAATTTAATGCAAGCTTTCTAGATTAATATAGCACTATAAAAGGCTTTTTGCATTTTGATGAGCTCACTTACTGGTTATTCAGGAAAACAAGCTTTGAATGGCAGGTCAGGAATGGTAAGATGACAGTCAAAATAGCTACTCCGTATTTATTTGTGAGCTAACTCACAAACTTATATCAGGAGAAATACTGCTTTGAGCAAAATGAGCTCACTGATGACAATAAAAAAAGAAATGGAATACTACAGTTTCCATACATATCTGAATGAGAAGTCATCAGATAGAGCTTTCAGTGGGTGCCAAGCAAGAAATGTACCAATGAATGGCCTCTGTCGGCTTTGAGTAAGTGTCAGATCTCTGACAGACTATCTACTTTCAGACCACTTTATTATAACCACTGCTTCCATCTCTGCTAAAACACCCATTAGCTGATACAGGCTTCTCAGCCAGTAATGAAACAACACAGCTCTCCCACTTAGTTAATTGAAGGGGAAAAATACCAAAAAGAAAGCAATTGAGCAAACCAATAACTCCTTCCAATTACAATTAAGCGAAACAGCCTATGGGTTTCTTAAAGACAGGTTTGCTCTTTTATGGTGCTCCCAAACCTCTTAACCACACAGGCTGATGGTCACTGCTTGGTCCTGTCAATATGAGGTCACTTAATCAAACTTCTTCCAGAATGATCATATTTTTTGTTCACTTTAACAACCTATTTCTTTCTGATCAATCAGATCTGTTGTGCAACTAGATTTGATCACTAAGGCAACACCAAATCATACATCAAAGGGTTTCCAATCTTGAGTGCTTGAGCTAACAGATTCGGCCTAATTCTGTACTTGAGTAATGTATTGTAAAAAGGAAAAAAATCCTTTAGACAACATTTTTCTGATTATCTGATATAAAGAAGGGACTAGGAGAGGGAAGATAACCGACAGTTGTCCGGCTACTAAGTGTCAGCTATTTTATCTGGAAATAAAATACCATTACACTACTGTTTACATACACACACCCAAACTTTAAAAAAATATTCAAATAGTGACTGGAGAAATGATATGAAGGGACCCAAAGGAAAAACAATCCCTATATGAGCAAAGCTGTCACAACTACTTGTAGTTTTCTATGGAAGCACATGTGTGTTTCCCAGGAGTTCACCCTGCTGCTCAGAGGCAAGATCCATCCAAAGTGGTCTGGCAAGGTTTGCCCTTCTAGTGGTTTCAGTGCATCAGTCAACAACAGAAGCAACGGGAAGTCTAGTTTTATCTACACTATCTCAGCATTAAGCTGCTAGAGCAAAGATAAGGATCTAAATGTACAGTGATGAGGGAGTGATTAAATAAATTATGGCACATTCATAAAATGGAATGCCATACAGTTTACTAAAATGATGTTTCTTTTTTTTTTTTTGTTAGTGGGGTATAGTTGCTTTACAACGTTGTGTTAAGTTTCTGCTGTACAGCGAAGTGAATCAACTATATGTATACATATATCCCCTCTTTTTTAGATTTCCTTCCCATTTAGGTCACCACAGGGCACTGAGTAGAGTTCCCTGTGCTATACAGTGGGTTCTCATTAGTTATCTATTTTATACATAGTAGTGTATATTCTTCTGAAAATTATTAATGACATGTAAAAGCACTTATGATAAATGTCATGTAAAAAAGCAGGATTGAAATTATGAAGAAAGTATTACTCCAGTATGTAAACATGTATTTCATTTTGAAATATTTTCATTTCATTTTGAAGAAGCAGTCATCTTCATCTGGTGATATTACAGATTATTTTTATTTTGTGTATTTGTTCATTTTATAAATCTTGTCAGATTAATATACATTGCTTTTATAATTTAAAAAGATTGTTATCTTATATATCTTATATCTTATATAATATTGTATCTTATATAATTTTATACAGCAACTATATTTCAATACAAATTTAAGAAATTAAATATACATTGCTTTTATACATTGCTTTTATAATTTAAAAAGATTTACAGAAAGGATATGGAGTTTATAAATAAAACTAGGATGGATTAGAAGAGTAGCTCCTATGCACCGTTGTAAATTAATGTCTCAAGAAGATGGTCAAGGCCATCTATTCTCATCTCCCATGTTACCCTTCCACAGATCCCGTGGTCCAAGACTCATACTGGCCCTCCCCTTCCTTGCACATGAACTGGACTCTTCCATCTCCATGCGTTTGCCTGCAAGGTTCCTTTTTCCTAGAATACACATTCTCTTCCTTGGACTCATCAAAATCATATTTGCAAGGCTCTTCTCAGGTCTTATGTATACAGGACACCACTGCAAAGTCTCTGGGTTCGAGTTCTCCTGCTGCGCTTGTTGTTGAGTTTACCACAGTTGGCTTAGAGCCATTAGACTTTTTTCCCTCCAGGTTTATAGAAATATAATTCACATATAATACTGTGTAAGTTTAATAACTTACAAGTGTACCATGTAGATTTGGTACACTTATATGCCGCAAAATGATTACCACCATTGCTCAGCTAACATCTCCATCATGTCACATACTTACCATTTCTTTTTTTGTGGTAAGAACATGTGAGATTTACTCTCTTAGCAACTGTCAAGTATATAACACAGTACTGTTAACTATAATCAAAACTCTGTGCATTAGATCCCCAGAACTTATTCATCTTCTAGCTGGAAGTTTGTACTCTTTGACCAACATGTCCCCATTTCTCCCAACCCTCAGGCCCGCTTGGGTAACCACCATTCTACTCTCTGCCTCTGTGAGTTTGGCTTTTTTAGATTCTACATGTAAGTGACATCATACAGTACTGTCCTTTTCTGTCTGACTTATTTCACTTAGCATAATGCTCTCAAGGTCCATCCACTGTCACCAACGGCAGGATTTCCTTCTTTCTTATGACTGAATAATATTCCACTGTATATATACCACATCTTCTTTATCGATTCATCCATTGATGGACACAGGTTGTTTCTAAATGAGAGCTCTCGGAGGGTCTGAATTTTACATTATTCATCTTTGAGTCTTCTGTTTCTAAGGTACGTCTGGTGTACCTTGGATCTCAGTAAATATCTGTTGAATTCTGATGAATTCATCCTTAACAAACAGGACTGAGTCCTGAGTAGGAGGCACCTGGATTGACATATGAGTGTTTGAAAGCATTTGAAAGACAATTAATGAAATGAACTTATTTAAGCAATTATATTTCTTCAAAGGAAATAATTCTGTAGTGAATTTAAGAGCACAACTTAAGTGCTGCTCTTTTAAACTTTGGCTCACAGTGAGTAAACCAAAAACAAGAAGGATTTGGGACTTTAAAATCAAAGAAAAGGGCTTCCCTGGTGGCGCAGTGGTTGAGAGTCCGCCTGCAATGCAGGGGACACGGGTTCGTGACCCGGTCTGGGAAGATCCCACATGCCGCGGAGTGGCTGGGCCCATGAGCCATGGCCACTGAGCCTGCGTGTCCGGAGCCTGTGCTCCGCAACGGGAGAGGCCACAACAGTGAGAGGCCCGTGTGCTGCAAACAAACAAACAAACAACAAAAAAAAAAAAATCAAGGAAAAAAAATATCAGTGAGGCTGACTTAAAAGAGTAAGCTGCCCAAGTTTTTTAAACATGGTTTAAAGAATTTCATATATACTGAGGACTGTCATTTTATTTTCAATTAACCAACACTTTATTTAAGAACCACACTAACAATAACCGCTCTGAAATTTAAATTTGGGACTGTAAAGCCAAATAATAAATAGTAAATTTGTTTACATTTTAACTGGAACTATTTCAAATATGACGAATAAAAAATAGCTGTAATTGCAAACTATAAAACTCAGCAGTCTATGCTTCTAATTTCCTAGGGCAGATCATTAAAAAAACAGGAAAACCCTCTGTTAATTCACCTTCATTAATGCTCTGGTGGCATGTTCGCCCTGAACTATGAAGATAGCCTCTGGAATTCTTTCCACTCTAATATCTCTTGTGCCTAGAGAACAAAAGAAATTCACTTAACTAAAAAAGTGAAATTTATTAGACAGGCAGGGAAAATAAATTGATGAATTCTACCTCATAGGCTGTAAATTTTTCTACCCACATATTTAATCTCTTGTTATCTCGAAGAACATAGAGTCATAGTACCTACTAATAAGAGAAATTCCTGGGAAGAAGTAGTTATAGTATGCTTACTGTGGCAGATTGCTAGCAGATCTCAGAAATCTGTTTCTTCTTCTTCCTTGGCACACAGCTAGACTACCTGAGTTTCAGCCAATGGAAGAGGAGTAGCCAAGGCTTTTAGAAAACAAATGTGCCGCCCTCTATCCTCTTTCTTTCCCTTCTGCTAGCTGGATACAGTTAACGAGGTCGCCAGAAACAGGAAAGGAGGGGTAGGAGAGGAAGCAAAAGAGAGAAGGAGTCTTGTTCCCTAAACTTCCTACCAATAAGAAACACTTACTTTGGACAGTTACTTGAGAAATAAACTTCTATTATGATTAAGTCATAATGTATTTGGACTCTTATTTGTTATTGCTAATAGCCCTCTAATTCAATACTATACCCTATATAAACTATCTGAAATCTATCTTTCTAGCTCACATGCATAGGAAATCTAAGTAATGTTTGTCATGTGCCCTGCTTTATGATTTATTTTCCCTTGAATATAGATATTATTTTTTCTAGAAGCATATGTAATATACATAAGACTTGTATGTCCACATTTATATTAATTTTATTCATTCATGTAACAGATTTGCCTGAGAACCTACTATTTAGCAGACCTTGAGGATACAGGAGTAAAAAGAATATGGGACTTGACTTTGAGAAGCTCCTAAGGTAGTAAGAAAGACAGATCTGTGCAGCAGGAGTATCACCTGATGTACTAATAGGTGTGCTTCCTGTTTACTCAGCTTTCCCTCTGTGCTATGAATGGCCTTCTCTCCTAAGGGTCCTTCCTCCCTCCTCCAGGACCCATCCCCAGTTCATACAGAGGACACTGAGCTACCTACTTTGTAAACAGCAGCAAAGGCTGGAAAATTCAAAGATGCAAAGATTAGTTAAGGGTGTTTGGAAAAATAGGAAAGGATTTAATGAGGAGATGATGCTAGGTCTGGGGAAGGATCCAGAAGACCATGTGAGGGTAGCATAGATAGGACCTGGTGCCCAACTTGGAGTGGAGAACCTCACAGTGACTGTGAGGTAAGTTTTGATTATTCATAAGACAAAGCACCCCTCTGTAACACTGTCTACAGGAATTCCTTCAAAATCAGTGAAATTACCCTGGACACACAAACTGGAGGTGCCCAGGGAAACACGGGTCATACATGTAAGCATCTCCAGGTATACTCTGAAGAGAATGATCCCAGAAAATGACTGGTCTGATTGCCAATAATAGGGATTCACAGTGCACAGCCTCGGGATATTACTGCTAATACAGTATTGGCGGTGACATCTGGAATGCAGTTATGCAATTTTAAAAAAATTACCTTGAGATCACTTAGTTAGATTATCTAGGTGCTTTTCTTACTGCATGTAATTTTGACAGCATTTTTAGATACAGTAAACACAAAATTTTCCAAAAGATTAATGTTAACAAAGGATTAATTGGTAACTTTGACTTGCTTTCCATGTCTCTTACTGATTCAATATTATGAAGTAGATGAATTATACCCCTTACAGCTTGTCCTCTTTAAAGATGATCCAGAAATTAAAGTCCTATAATTATATCCTAGAGGGGTTTCTAAAAAGTCTCTACATATTTTCTTCAAAATAGTAACTTTTTTTCTGACTGATTGAACCAAACTCTCTCTCTACTCAGCTTGACTGTGTTTCTGGCATTTCAAAGAAAACTTCGATTATAGGGTCTCTTACAGTGAAGCTAATTATTCTAAAATTTTACATGTGATTATTGCCTTTTCCTAGTTAAAAAAAAAAGACTTCTACCAATAGTTATTATTATTACTACAACTAGCTCTCTTCAGATTATACAGAATTCTCCACAAGGAAGACATTTACAAATTGATTTTTGGCATATGATGTTAAGACTATATGAAAACATGAAAAAAGAACAAAAATGAGCCATCTACATTGTACTTACATTGTGAAGAAACCATCCCAAATCCTTGAATTAGTAATACTGCTCTTATCTCAGTGTCTTAAAGTTATTGCTGTGACTTTCAAATTTTGTCATAGGCCAAGGATCCCAAATGTGCCATACGATATGACATAATTTGAGATTCTCATTGTTGAGCCTTCATTTGGTCAGCTTCTATTATCTACTCTATTTATCTCCCTATTTCAATTGGGCCATGGAGGGATAGTTAAAGGTGAACATTTCCTATAAATGAGTCTCTTCACCTCTATCTATTTCCCAGGTTGATTCAAGACCTAACATATCCTTTGACCCTAAGAAGGCAGATTTCTAAGAGAATAACTGCTAGTTTTAGACTGTTGTTTGGCTTCATATCCACAGCCAGGGAACCCTATTAAATACACTTGAGAATTGCTCCCTCAGCAAATATATAAAATGTTCTTCCTTCTTCTCAAAAAAAAAATCTTTAAAAAATGAAGCAACAATTCAACTAAGTGTAAAGGATAAAAAATCCAAATATATAGTGATTTACATACACATTGGGAATACTTAAAATAAGTAGCTTGTTTTAGTCGGTAAATCATAAAGTGCAGGACAATGAATTGAACACTGTGAAAAAAAAAGTGGTTAAGTGTTCCAAACTAATGAGAAGGCTGATTTCTATACACATACTAATGTACACACTCGCACATTATTACACACACACACACCCCAGAGCTGTTTTCTTCTGGAACCTAATGCCTATCTTAGCTAATTTACATATACTACCTCCATCCAAATATGATTTGGCCATGTGCAAAATATTTTATGGCTTAGTTAGACTCTAATATGGTAGAGGTACTAACGTAACAGGACAGACTTCAGATTACAGATATCATGTACTACATGTAGGAAATTACCTTATGTGGTAGTTGCTAAAGGCATGTTACTATATTATCATAGATAATTTTCAGGAAGGACGCCACACTTAAGCTATAAAATAATGTAACATTCTGATGATAGAAATTTTAGAAGAACTGCACATTTGAAAATTCTGAATTGAGCGATAGTATGTTAAAGTATCACTCTTCATATGCCTCTCTCACCAGCCTGGATGCCCTGTCAACTAATAATAAAGATGAATAAATCAAATATAGAATAAAGAAATGGTATAGCACACACTGTAGAATTCCATTTCCATAAAATTCTAGGAAATGTAAAGTAACATACAGTGATAGAAAGAAAATCAGTAGCTCCCTGGGGAAGGGGGAGGCGTTACAAAGGGGCACATTTTTTGCAAAGGAAAATCTGGGGGGTGATGGATATGTTGACAATTCTGATTGGGGTGATGGTTTCACAGGTGTATGCTATATATCAAAACATCACCTTTCTATATGTGTAGTTTATCGTCTGTTGATTTTAACTCAATAAAACTATTAAAATATGTAATAAAAAGGAATATGTGTTCTCAGCTTGATGCACATATATGATAACAATAATCAGAAATTGGTTTTTAATTTTTTACTGGTGCCTAACTGTTGATGATTAAACAACTTCCAAGTACTCAAGTGAACAAACTGTCCTTAGAAAAGGAGCCAAAATTAGCAATAAAAATAAGAAAATCAATTACAGAAACTGGGGGAGATAGAGAGGGGGAGTTGGTGTAAAGGGACACTGTGTGCGTTTGGGAACTCAAGTGTAGCAGTAATTAACAGGAACGCAGTATTTTAGCCTCACATTAAGAAACAGAAATTTTGCAAAGGCACACGGGAACACAGGCTGGGAAGCTTCCTTTGCAGAATGGGGAAACCAGGTGACAGAGGTAGGAGCACTACAACCCTGAATACTCACTGAACTCAGCAGGTCTGTCTGCCTGGAAGTTCTTCCCAGATGGTGCTGAAAGCAATGATAACTGCATTGGGTAGACTAGGGCAGCCCAATCAGCACTGGTTGGGGTTCCCGGGAAGGGTTGGTGGGCAGCAGGCTGCTCACCCTGTTTGGATATCAATGAATCTCGTTGTGGGAAATAGAATCTTGAAAGGGTTAGAAGGGCAGGCCCAGTCTGAGATGGAATCTGTTTTCCCCCTGAGTACTTACAGCACTTGCTGGTTCATCATATGTCTCCTAACATAACTGACTTGCTTTATAGCTATTTTGATGTGTGTCTTACCACCAACAACCCTCTATTTGAGTTCATATTCCTACGGTGGAAAGGATTGTTTATGAATCTTTGATCCCTTACATTACTAACAATAAAATTGATTGAAGTAACAAAATTAATGTTAGTAGGCTTTCCTAAGGCTCATTAGCACTGTTTCTCAGCCGACACCATCAGCGGCTTCAAAGACACTGTGTTACAAATAGAATCAGCTGCCTAGTTCACCTAAGTAAAGGATGGACATCAGAATCCCAGAATTAACGAATGATAAATCTCGGACTTGGTTTATTAATGGTTGCAGAGGCTGCTGTGACAGGAGGCCAAGAAATATGAACTCAATTCCTCAATTCAGAGAGTTCCTTGGGCTTGCCTGCTGTGTGATTCAACTTGATTGGGGTTCTGAGCAGTCTATCTAAGCAGGAGACAAGTTCAACAGCAAATCTGCCTGGGGGTGGATAACATACTATTTATCTGTCATTGCCACTTCCTTTACTTTGTCAGTGGGGGAATGATTGAGGAGAGGATGGCTAGGTGCCAGACACTGGGAATCTGGGGAGGTTAAGACATCAAGGCACACACACTTGAGATGCACACGTCCAAATGTGCATGCTGCCTTCAGGTCCACTCTGTCGAGGATAGCAGTCAGAAAACACTGGTCTGCATTATTGAGAACTTACCAAAATAAGCTCTTGAGCTACTTTGGTCTACCTGATACATGGAGGGGGAAGGGCACAGTCTCTAATTTGATGATGCTAATCCAGTGTAGCTGGCATGATACAAGGGGGAATACGGTTTCTGTAGTTTCCTTTAGGGCTTTTATATCCAATTCAATCAGACAGATATTATGAGTCTAAGTTCCAAACACCATGTTGGGCACTGTGGATGCAGCAACAAAGAAGCTAGTCATCCCCATTCCAGGCAAGTAAGTGCCTTCCCAGAGGGGCTGGTCTGAAAGCCTAACCAGGACAGAAGGATGGGCAGAGCTTGCCCTTGGAGGTGGTGGGAGTGTGTGAGACCAAAAATTATGAGAAACAGGTAGCAATGAAACAAACACTAAACTTGGCAGACGGTATTACCAGTCATCAGCCCAAAAGGGTTAGGAGTAGGGGGTGAAGCCAGATGCCAGATCATTGAAACAGAGGAAGCAGAGGAAGTGGGAATCAACCTGGAGGAATTCTTCTACCTAAAGAAACAGATATTGGCTCTTTTATAGAAAGCTGGGGCCTCCTTCAGGATATGAGGAGATTTGTTAAGAGCCCTAACCCACGCCAGATCCAGTTCTGCAGAAGCTAGATTATGGGTACAAATATGTTAAGAAATCACTAGATATGAATTTGCAAAGGCTA
The DNA here is from genome assembly GCF_964341445.2 of Mesoplodon mirus. Classification (NCBI taxonomy): domain Eukaryota; kingdom Metazoa; phylum Chordata; class Mammalia; order Artiodactyla; family Ziphiidae; genus Mesoplodon; species Mesoplodon mirus. The sequence continues at coordinate 51,613,094 of NC_138987.1, forward strand.
TACTAGAGGTATGTGCTCCACCAGAAAGGCTAGGCAAAGCAAGTGACTTTCAAACTAACTAGAAAGACAAGGTGATGAAGGAATTCCAAACAGAGAGATCAGCCTACTTATAGACATAGGAGGATGAAAGAGTTCAGAGAAGAGAGAGTGGCTCAGTGTGGCAGGGGCATATTCATGTGAGGGGAAGTGGCAAGTGACAAGGTAGAAGACACAGGTTGGGGTCAGATGGTGAAGGGACTTGTTTGTTGGAGCTGCAATTTTAGATACTATCCTGAAAGCAACGTGGAGACAAAGGAGCTTTTGAGTAGAGGGTGTTCACTCCTGATTTGTCTCTTGAAGCTTTCTCAGTAGGCTTATGGTGACAAAAAGCAGATAATGAGCTCCCAAAAACCCTCACCCATTATCCTAGGCAATGTCTTGGTTACAGCTTTGAACCTGAGTACCTACTCACTCTCTGCTTTGGGGAGCTTATCCCTTGACTATCCTCTCTGCCTTGCCCCTTTTGGATTACAGATTATTTACCAAACAATAATCTGATTTTCACCCCAAGGGGCCACTGCTCCCACTAACTACTAAAACAGTATGGCAAAAAGGAAACAAAAAGTACCAATATTCTTTGCCTGGTCCTAGCCTCTGGAATGCTATTAATCAAGGGTAGAGACAGGGCAGTCACATGGCCAGATCTGTTTGGAGGTAGATTAGAAGGGGAATATGGTAGGAAGAAAGCTAAATTAGAGGAAGGAAGACCAGTAGGGACAACAAATAGAGATAATGACAGTAGCAGCAGAGAGGATCAATGCAGAGATACTGAAGAGGTGTAATCTACAAGACCAAGTGTCTCATTGCCTGTTGAGGGAAAGAGGGAGAGAATAACAGAAGATCACTTCACTGTTGGCCTTTAGGTGCTTATGAGACATCTAGGGAAAGATGTCTAGCTGACCACTGAAAACACATATCTAGAGTTCAAGAGAGGTTAGAAACTAAGCACAGATTTGGTACTGTTTGTTACATACTGTTGTAAATGAAGCCATAAAAATGAATGAGAAAAAGGGGTTGCTAAAGGAGAGTATTTAAGATAGGAAATAAGACTGAGGAAGAGGAATCAAAGGCAGAAGAACAGCCTCAAGCAGTAAGAGGTAGAAAGGATTTCAAGAAAGAGAGAATTTTCAACAGTGTCAAATTGGTTAAATAGAATGAAAATGGAAGAGAGGTCTCTGGGTACAGCAATTCATAAGGGAGCAAGGGGGATACAAATAGAAATCAGTTGAAAAGTAAATGGAAGATCAGTAAAATAAAGAGTGTGTATACACATTTCATTTTAAAACAGTTTGACTGTGAAAGAAAGGAAAAGGATATGTTGGCATTTTGAAAGGAAAGGAAAAGCAAGAATTCAAGGAAAATTTTAAGATAATGAAACGAGTATATTTATAGGCTGAGGATATGAGACCAGCAAAAAAGGAAAGACTGACCAGAGAGCAGAGAGTAGAAGCAAGAAGAACTACAATCCTGTAGCCTGTGGAACAAAAACCACATTCACAGAAAGATAGACAAGATAAAAAGGCAGAGGGCTATGTACCAGATGAAGGAACAAGATAAAACCCCAGAAAAGCAACTAAATGAAGTGGAGATAGGCAAACTTCTAGAAAAAGAATTCAGAATAATGATACTGAAGATGATCCAGGACCTCGGAAAAAAAATGGAGGCAAAGATTGAGAAGATGCAAGAAATGTTTAAAAAAGACCTAGAAGAATTAAAGAACAAACAAACAGAGATGAACAATACAATAATTGAAATGAAAACGACACTAGAAGGAATCAATAGCAAAATAACTGAGGCAGAAGAATGGATAAGTCACCTGGAAGACAGAACAGTGGAATTCACTGCTGCGGAAGAGAATAACGAAAAAAGAATGAAAAGAAATGAAGACAGCCTAAGAAACCTCTGGGACAACATTAAGCACAACATCATTCACATTATAGGGGTCCCAGAAGGAGAAGAGAGAGAGAAAGGACCAGAGAAAATATCTGAAGAGATTATAGTCAAAAACTTCCCTAACATGGGAAAGGAAATAGCCACCCAAGTCCAGGAAGCGCAGAGTTCCATACAGGATAAACCCAAGGAGAAACATGCTGAGACAAATAGTAATTAAATTGGCAAAAATTAAAGACAAAGAGAAATTACTGAAAGCAGCAAGGGAAAAATGATAAGTAACATACAAGGGAACTCCCAAAGGTTAACAGCTGATTTCTCAGCAGAAACACTACAAGCCAAAAGGGAGTGGCATGATATACCTAACGTGATGAAAGGGAGAAACCTACAACCAAGATTACCCAGCAAGGATCTCATTCAGATTCGATGGAGAAATCAAAAGCTTTACAGACAAGCAAAAGTGAAGAGAATTCAGCACCACCAAACCAGCTCTACAACAAATGATAAAGGAACTTCTCTAAGTGGGAAACACAAGAGAAGAAAAGGATCTACAAAAACAAATGCAAAACAATTAAGAAAATGGTCATAGGAACATACACATATCGATAATTACCTTAAACGTGAATGGATTAAATGCTCCAAACAAAAGACACAGGCTTGCTGAATGGATACAAAAACCAGACCCACATATGCTGTCTACAAGAGACGCACTTCAGACCTAGGGACACATACAGACTGAAAGTGAGGGGAAGGAAAAAGATATTCCATTCAAATGGAAATTAAAAGAAGACTGGAGTAGCAATACTCATATCAGATAAAATAGACTTTAAAATAAAGAATGTTACAAGAGACAAGGAAGGACACTACATAATGATCAAGGGATCAATCCAAGAAGATATAACAATTATAAATATATATATACCCAATGTAGGAGCACCTCAATACATAAGGCAACTGCTAACAGTTATCAAAGAGGAAATAGACAGTAACACAATAACAGTGGGGCAATTTAACACCTCACTTACAACAATGAACAGAAAATCCAAAATGAAAATATACAAGGAACAGAAGCTTTAAATAACACAAGAGACCAGATAGATTTAATTGATATTTATAGGACATTCCATCCAAAAACAGCAGATTACACTTTATTCTCAAGTGCACATGGAACATTCTCCAGGATAGATCACATCCTGGGTCACAAATCAAGCCTCAGTAAATTTAAGAAAATTGAATCATATCAAGCATATTTTCTGACCACAACGCTATGAGATTAGAAATGAATTACAGGGAAAAAAATGTAAAAAACAAAAACACATGGAGGCTAAACAATATGTTATTAAATAACCAAGAGATCACTGGAGAAATCAAAGAGAAAACCAAAAAATACCTAGAGACAAATGACAATGAAAACACGATGATCCAAAACCTATGGGATGCAGCAAAAGCATTTCTAAGAGGGAAGTTTACACCTATACAAGCTTACCTCAAGAAACAAGAAAAATCTCAGATAAACAATCTAACCTTCCACCTAAAGGAACTAGAGAAAGAAGAACACCAAAACCCAAAGTTAGCAGAAGGAAAGAAATCATAAAGATCAGAGCAGAAATAAATGAAACAGGAACAAAGAAAACAATAGCAAAGATCATTAAAACTAACAGCTCGTTCTTTGAAAAGATAAACAAAATCAATAAACCATTAGCCAGACTCATCCAGAAAAAGAGGGAGAGGACTCAAATCAATAAAATTAGAAATGAAAAAGAAGAAGTTACAACAGACACTGCAGAAATACTAAGAGACTACTACATCCTAAGAGACTACTACAAGCAACTCTATGCCAATAAAATGGAAAATCTGGAAGCAATGGACAAATTCTTAGAAAGGTATAATCTTCCAAGACTGAACCAGGAAGAAATAGAAAATATGAACAGACCAATCACAACTAATGAAATTGAAACTGTGATTAAAAATCTCCCAAAAAACAATAGTTCTTCACAGGTGAATTCTATCAAACATTTAGAGAAGAGCTAAGACCCATCATTCTCACACTCTTCCAAAAAACTGCAGAGGAAGGAACACTCCCAAACTCATTCTATGAGGCCACCATCACCCTGATACCAACACCCAACAAAGATACTACAAAAAAAGAAAATTACAGGGCCTCCCTGGTGGCGCAGTGGTTGAGAGTCCGCCTGCCGATGCAGGGGATACGGGTTCGTGCCCCGGTCTGGGAGGATCCCATATGCCGCGGAGCAGCTGGGCCCGTGAGCCATGGCCGCTGGGCCTGCGCATCCGGGGCCTGTGCTCCGCAACGGGAGAGGCCACAACAGTGAGAGGCCCGCGTACCGCAAAAATAAAAAAAAAAAAAAAAAAAAAAAAGAAAAGTACAGAGCAATATCACTCATGAATATAGATGCAAAAATCCTCAACAAAATATTAGCAAACAGAATCCAACAACACAGTAAAAGGATCATACACCATAATCAAGTGGGATTTATCCCAGGGATGCAAGCATTCTTCAATATACCCAAATCAATCAATGTGATACACCATATTAACAAATTGAAGAATAAAAACCATATGATCATCTCAATAGATGCAGAAAAACTTCTGACAAAATTCAACACTAATTTATGATAAAAACTCTCCAGAAAGTGGTAATAGAGGGAACTACCTCAACATAATAAAGGCCATATACGACAAACCGACAGCAAACATCATTCTCAATGCTGAAAAACTGAAAGCATTTCTTCTAAGATCAGGAAGAAGACAAGGATGTCCACTCTCACCACTATTACTCAACATAGTTTTGGAAGTCCACGCCATGGCAATCAGAGAAGAAAAATAATTAAAAGGAATACATATTGGAAAAGAAGGAGTAAAAGTGTCACTGTTTGCAGATGACATGATACTATACATAGAGAGTCCTAAATATGCGGCCAGAAAACTACTAGAGCTAATCAATGAATTGGGTAAAGTTGCAGGGTACAAAATTAATGCACAGAAATCTCTTGCATTCCTATACACTAATGATGAAAAATCTGAAAGAGAAATTAAGGAAACACTCCCATTTACCATTGCAACCAAAAGAATAAAATACCTAGGAATAAACCTACCTAGGGAGACAAAAGACCTGTATGCAGAAAACTATAAGACACTGATGAAAGAAATTAAAGATGATACCAACAAATGGAGAGATATACCATGTTCTTGGATTGGAAGAATCAATATTGTGAAAATGACTGTACTACCCAAAGCAATCTATAGATTCAATGCAATCTCTATCAAATTACCAATGGCATTTTTTAGAGAACTAGAACAAAAAATCTTAAAATTTGTATGGAGACACAAAAGATCACACATAGCAAAAGCAGTCTTGAGGGAAAAAAACAGAGCTGGAGACATCAGACTCCCTGACTTCAGACTATACTGCAAAGCTACAGTAATCAAGACAATATGGTACTAGCACAAAAACAGAAACATAGATCAATGGAACAAGATAGAAAGCCCAGAAATAAACCCATGCACCTATGGTCAACTAATCTATGACAAAAGAGGCAAGGATATACAATGGAGATAAGACAGTCTCTTCAATAAGTGGTGCTGGGAAAACTGGACAGCTACATGTAAGAGCATGAAATTAGAACACTCTCTAATACCATACACAAAAATAAACTTAAAATGGATTAGAGAGCTAAATGTGAGACCAGACACTATAAAACTCTTAGAGGAAAACACAGGAAGAACACTCTTCGACATAAATCACAGCAAGATCTTTTTTGATCCACCTCCTAGAGTAATGGAAATAAAAACAAAAATAAACGAATGGGACCTAATGAAACTTAAAAGCTTTTGCAGAGCAAAGGAAACCATAAACAAGATGAAAAGACAACCGTTAGAATGGGAGAAAATATCTGCAAACGAATCAATGGACAAAGGATTAATCTCCAAAATATATAAACAGCTCATGCAGCTCAATATTAAAAAAACAAACAACCTAATTCAAAAATGGGCAGAAGACCTAAATAGACATTTCTTCAAAGAAGACATACAGATGGCCAAGAAGCACATGAAAAGCTGCTCAACATCACTAATTATTAGAGAAATGCAAATCAAATCTACAATGAGGTATCACATCACACCAGTTAGAATGGGCATCATCAGAAAATCTACAAACAACAAAAGCTGGAGAGGGAACCCTCTTGCACTGTTGGGGGGAATGTAAATTGATATAGCCACTATGGGGAACAGTATGGAGGTTCCTTAAAAAACTAAAAATAGAATTACCTTATGATCCAGCAATCCCACTACTGGGCATATACCCAGAGAAAACCATAATTCAAAAAGACACATGCACCCCAATATTCATTGCAGCACTATTTACAATAGCCAGCTCATGGAAGCAACCTAAATGCCCATCGACAGACGAATGGATAAAGAAGATGTGGTACATATATAAAATGGAATATTACTCAGCCATAAAAATGAACGAAATTGGGTCTTTTGTTGAGACGTGGATGGATGTAGAGACTGTCATACAGAGTGAAGTAAGTCAGAAAGAGAATAAATATCGTATATTAATGCATGTATGTGGAACCTAGAAAAATGGTACCGATGAACTGCTTTGCAGGGCAGAAGTTGAGACACAGATGTAGAGAACAAACAGACAAACAAATGGACACCAAGGGGAGATAGCTGCCGCGGGGTGGGGATGGTGGTATGATGAATTGGGCAATTGGGATTGACAAGTATACACTGATGTGTATAAAATTGATGACTAATAAAAACCTGTTGTATAAAAAAATAAGTAAAATAAAAATTTTTTAAAAAAGGGAAGACTGATGATACAGAACACAGAACGGATAGCTGAGCTTTAATCCCATTTCACTACTTCTGCATGCATTAAAAATAGTTCATAAAACAAATTATTTTATTCTTCTCTGATGTTCAAGATAGAAGGTAAGAAATGGATCTTTAGGAGACGGAAGTTATAGGTGGAATTTTTTTCTTTCTGCTTCTGCTACCAGTAAAATTCTGAGTACTGAATTTGAAGCAGAGAACATCGTTTTAAAGGTGTTTTATTATTTAAATATGCATAAATATACTAATACTAATCCTAGTAAGTCATCATTCATCTTCAATTTTGGGAAAGGGTGACCCTGCTTAACTTGAAGGGTGAGTCTAATTAAGTAGTCTAATCATATATAGCGTTCAAGGATATATTTCCAAATCATTACAAGATAAGAAAACCCATTAGCTATTAAAAGTATGCTGACATAACTCAATCTTTCTTACTGGTTTAGAAGGAACTTACAGTGCCCCAGGGCCATCATTATAAATATTAATTATCATTGAATATATAGAACTGTCAGTTCTACTGATACTTTCTAGTAGAAATGGCCTTTTCTATTTTCAGACTTCCTAAATACATTGATAGATAGGTTGGAAGAAATAAAAGGTTTATGTCACAGATATTACAAATGTAGAAAACTGCCAGTTTGCTTCTGGTTCCTAAGATGCTATAATTATTTCCTGCTGAAAACTTCCTACCATGGTTATGAGTAATCCGATTTTAATAAATTTACTCTAGGTCAAGAATAGAGCACATATTGCTGTATATTCCTAGGACAACTGTTTTGGGAAAAGTACATAAATGAGATGATAACACATTTCTGTGGTTTAATGAACTACTCTGTGATATCACATGATGGAACATTTCTGTTTTCATATTCATCCAGCTGGATCATTTCAGTAATAAAAAGATATGATACTTGACTTACTAATTCCAACTAAAAATCATCCCTAAAGTTGTTAGTATGTTAAGAAATACTCAAGTCAGAAGGCGAATGTTATTAATATATAGGAGTGAGGTGCACCTGCAGAAGAAGTATTAGAAAGCAAAAATATATGTTTGTGGCAAAAGGGCAGCAAAACAAGCTACATTCAGGAATTTCTTTATTGATGAAAAAGAACAGAGATATAATTTCCATTATCAAAGGAAAAGCTGAATGATCTAAATATTTGAACAGTTTTCGGGGCTGTTTCAGCTCCCAGTATTTATATAATGTTCTCAAGGAGTTGCAGCATTTTATTATGAAATCATGTGTGTGGCAGCACTTTGTTGGGTTGGGTCTCCACGTATGCCAGGCACTGAGCTAGGCCTTGAGGGCATAAATACAGCCTGTGCCCTATTAGACTCACAGTCTAATAAACACACGTATATGTATATGAGTACATATAAACATACATATGAAATGCATATATGCATATGTATATAAATTATCTGTGAGGACTGTCAGAAGAACACACAACTTGTTAGTAATCTATGCATTATTTTAGATACAAGTGGAACATTTAAGCTGTATTATTTTGGTTTTCCCCAAAACTACACTGAGATATCTTTTCAGAGTATGCTCTCACTTTTTCTTTCATCAGATGCCACAGTCTGCAAATAATACTCCTGGGCATTGTCCAATGGATTTCAACAAAGGGACTATGGGGCATTATCAGTATTATCATCTATCTCAATCCATACTCATTCTGAAGTTCCATTCGAGAATGAAATACTAAAAACAGCTTTGCATCCCTTAAAGCAGTGGTTCTCAAAGTGTGGACCACTTGAGTCAGAATCCTCTAAGGATACCAGAAAAAATGCAAGATTTCTGATCTCTTCCCTAGACCTATGAAGTCAGAATCCCAGGTAATGGAGTCTGGTGATCCAAATTTTCCATTCAGTGCCCAGGTAATCTACGTATGCCTCAAAGTTAGAAATCCACCCACCCATGGAGCCAGGAATGTTCTCCCCTCCAGCATTCAGATCTGTGAAAGTACTCACTTCCATTTGTTTTAGCCTTCAAGAGACTTAGTATCAAAATTGATCTTGAACTCTAAAAATAACCAGATTTTTTATCAACTCCAGTTAATTCATTAATCAAAAGTTGCACATTATCTTATGTATCACTCAGAGAAAAATGCTGCCAATTAAACAATGATACACCATCAGTTATAAGATGCCTCCTGATTTTGTATATGTTAAAATAGGAAATATGTGTAACTAAGAATTGATGAAAGACTGTTATCCCTAAATAACAGTGAGAGGGCTGTCAAAATTTGAAGTTTTGAGGGATGAGCATAAGTTTGCTAGGAAGCTCTGTGTTGGAGAAGTGTACTTTCAGACAACAGGAAGAGCAGGTGCACAGATACAGGGACATGACATTCACAAGCCTGGTGTAGAGAGGGTTCTCAAATCAGTCTGCTTAAGTTCTAATATCTGCCTTGATATTTAGCCATTGAGTGATACTGGAGCAACCTAATTTTGAATGTTTCATACTTCTGTTTTCTTATTTGTAAAAAAGAATTTTAATCTGCTTCATAGGGGTGTAAGGCTTAATTATAGAATACAAATGGAGTGTTGAACAATAGAACACATTCTCAATTACAGTGTATTATTATTATTATTATTATTATTATTATTATTGCTATAGGGAATGGTCTAGTGGGGTAGGAATGGGAAGTGGGAAAAGCTGAAGCCAATGTGGTAAGTGGGGATAGTATTTTGATGACTGCACATTCCTAGGGAGTTTAGAATCCTGGAGTCACTGGAAGCAGGAGAGTGGCTGGTCTGATATGCATTTCAGAACAATCACTCTGTCAGTTTGGACAATGCATTTCAACAGAAGAACCATAGAAACAGGGAGAGCACTTAGGAGGCCCTGGCCATAGCTCAGGCAAGAGCTGATTAGAGTGATGGCAATGGGGATGGAGGTTGGGAAAGACTTCCTAGACAGACTCAGAAGCTATTTAAAAGGTAAAATTACATGACTTCTTGACTAATTTGATGTAGTGAGTGAGTGATTAGTGAGGCTATTTCCCAGGTTTTTTTTAGTTTACGGAATCATCTATTTATAGACAATAGATTCATATTTTAGAGATTTACAACAGCCTTTGTCCTTATGAAAATTAAAAATGCAAATGGAAAACCTTAGATGTCAACATATAATTAGTATTCACAGATACAACTAAATAAAGAGAAGATAATGTCAGGGAAAAGAAATGGCATGGATGGTAGGTTAATATTATCAGGAATGGATGAAGTTGATTAGGAAAAGAAAACAACACATCAATCACAGAGTTCATATGCCCTTTTTGGCATGTAGCTTAGTAGAGACTTCATGTACACACACAAAAATCTCATGAATAACAATAAGGACTATAATAACGTGACATCTATCCACAGCTGGGGTGGGGGCTGGCCTGTACCTGGAATCGGAAAATCTGAGTTCAAATCTTAGCATTGATCATTTAATATCTTGTGCTCTAAGGCAAATTAGATAATTTTGCTGATCCAGCTTCATAATCTGCTAAAACAGGGACAATTACACCTATTTTGTAGAATTTTTATAAAAGCTTTTTGAAAATTGTGAAGTGCTGTATTTACTATACTATATACATTTTGTCTGATAGGGAGTTTTACACTTTCAATGAGACATACAACTCTCTGTTTTAATGAGTTAGGTTAAAAAGTACTTAAATTATTTTTAGTTTTAAAAAAATTAACTCAATCTTCATTTCCCAATGCCATTTATTCTTTAGGGACTGTAATATCTTTCTACTCAGTTTTCAGATACATCAGCCAATGAGATGTAATGCTAATGGAATTCTTTTGTGAAAAAAATATGAGCTAATAGAAAGGGAATGCAAATACTTAACCTATTTTAGGGAAGATTCTGATTTTCAGTTGTCAGGATATAAAAAAATTTGTTCTTGAAATAAGAATCAGAGTTGAATGACCTCTGCACATATAGTTGATTCAGAATTTTTCTAAATAACCCTGGGGTAATGAGAAAGTGAAGAAGAGAGGAAACAGTATTAGAAGAAAGACCAAAATAAGGGAGCAAGGAAATGATGACCTTGGCTAGTACCTGAACATAGACTAGAAATATAAAAAGAAAAAACAGGCATTTTTTAAAAATTAAAGGCATTTTAAATGCCTTTTTAAAATTAAAAGGCATTTTAATTTACTTAAAGGCATTAAATGCAGGCATTTTAATTATGTGACATTATTCATATTGCATTTATCCTTAGGTTTTCTTTTTCTTGATTTCCACATCATTACCTTAGGTACAGGAATATCTTTCCTGGGTCTAAATGGGCCTACCTAAGCTACACAGAGTGGCCCATTTGCTCTGATCTAGGCCCATCTTGATAGTGTATGAAATGTCTAGTGCCTGTTCCAGCCCTTTTTTAAAACAGGTAGAAATGTGTTTTTTAAGAGAGAAAAAAAAGTTATTTGGTGCCTGTTCTGTGCTCAGCCTTATACTGAGTATTGGAAATATAACTGTGAATTATGTAGGCATGGTCCTCATGAAGTTTATCAGTTTAACAGAGTGAAGGATGATCAAATAGGTACTTACAATGCTAGGTATTATGTGCTATGGTGTAAGAATCTTAGGATATGTGGAGACACTTAAAAATAGTTCCCAGTTTGAACACTGGGGCCCCAGAAGGCTTCCCAGAGGAAGACATATCTAAGTTGAAGTAAAAAATACAAAGGAGTTAGACAGGAGAAGACAGATGGCAAAAGACAGAAACATATTAAGGCCAAGAAGCTAGAGAAAAACCTGGCTTCCGTGAGGACCACTTGGCTGGTGTGTGTGTTTGTGCTCATGAGCACATGTATGTGTCTTGGGGGTAGAATGAGGGAAACAGCAAGACACAAGGCTGAAGAAGCAAGCAGAGGTCAGAGCGTGAAGGTGCTAAAAGGCCACATCAAACAGCTTGATCTTTATTGTAACATTATTCAGAAACCATTGAAAAGTTTTAGGCCAGGATCCAACATCATCAATAATGCTTTAGAAAGAGCATTCTGACAGCACTGTGGAAAAGAGATTGGAGGGGCAGCAGGGGGCAGACAGGCACACATGTGAATCAGGCACAGACACCAATTAGCCACTGTCTCAATATTCCAGGAGAGAGTCTGACTCAATGAAGTAGTCACAGGAATGGGGGGGGGGAGGGGAAGAGAGTCAAGCAATACATCATCCTGAAGTGAAATCATATCAAGGCCCTTCAGGTGGCTAAAAGTGGACTATAGGATGAATTAGAACACGGAGCAAGAAAGAAAAGGACAAAGGCCATAGAAATGAGAAGGATGCCTAAATATGCCTACTATGTGCTCAGCACTATGCTCTGTGTATAATATCAGTTATCTAATTTAATTTTCACAATTATCTTGTAAGGTACCTGTCACTTTCCTTCACAGTTGAGGATTTTCCCACAATTTTACAGCCATTTAACAAGGAAAGTTGGCCAAGCTAGCAAAATGTATTTGAGAATTTTTAAATTTGAAAGGAACATCCAAGTACACACACAATGCAAATAAATAAACCTATAAAATCACACTAAACAAAAAATAAAGATTTGAATACTAAATACTTACAGAAGTAAACAGGAAAAGTATTTATATCGGGCATAGTTGGCCCGAATGGCAAGACGGAGTCATTAAAAGCTTTATGGATGAAAGGAAGGTTGAAAAGGAAAGGGATTTGATTTGATGTATGATTGTAAACTAAGTGATTTGGTGGCAGGAAATGTAGCTCAGTATGTGTACTGAGCTACATTTGCTTTGATAAATACTTGGTAAAAGTGAAAGGCTCATACCTATTACAATTTCATGAAAGACTACATAATCATATAATTAGGAACCAATCTTAAATAATTTGATTCTACATTGTGGATTACTTTATAACAAAAACTATGTCTTAGTTTTCATGTAATTGTGTTATTCCCATATTTTCAATGCTTTAGTTCTATTCAGACTGAATTTTGATTTGAGATTTGATATCATGGAAATGAAACACAATAGTGAGAGCATGGAAGCATAAAAGCCTTTGGTGCCAATTCATCTAGAATAAGGTATTATATTCTATACTTCCACAATTCATCATATCATTGCTGTAATACTTAAAAGAGAATCACCTAGAAAGGAAATATAAACTGATTCTTAAAAGCTAGAACTTGAGGGATGCGTACATAATAATAGCAACATTACTAGAAATTAATGTAATTGTTTTTGACACATAAACCCGGATAGAATTCGCTTTTACAAGGTTAGACTGCCACAAGGTCATTTGTGATTCTGAACTATAGTGCGTGCACGTGCATGGTTGTGTGTATGTGTGTGTGTACGTAAAGCACACTGTAATATAGCTAGCCTGTTAATTAGAAAGCAGTATCTACAAAATGCCTACCATGATGAACTCCTTTCTTTAGCTAAACTAATCACTGTCACATACACTGAAAATAATCTTAATTTGAATTTATAAATGGCTCTGTTTTAGACCTGGCTAAAGATTTTTAACATTATGTTTAGATTTCAGTTTGATATAATTTGAACATTATGTCCAAAGGCTTTTATGACTTGGGATCCAGAAATAATATGAAGCTACTGATATACTTATTAAGATATTAAAATTTTGATTTATGAAAATTTTTATGAGAAGACATTCATTGTATTCAGAGAAGGCTTTGATTATCACTCTACTAGGTAGCACTATATAACTCAGAAACATTTTTCTCCTTAAAAAGAACAAGGACTAAGAAATGAGTCACAGTTTCCAGCCAGGGATTTAAAGACGAATTTCAAGGCACTACAACAGGTTGAGTCAACACAGCAGATAAGTTCTTCCCTATAAATTTCCTACTGATAAGTTTCATGATAGAACAAGCCTCATCCGCAAAGCAGGTGGCATTTTTTTATCTGAGCAAAAGCATGATTGCATTTTTTAAAAGTACCCTGTCTATGGAAAACCAATTTAGTTCTATTAATGAAAAGGAAGCACAATGTGATTGAGAACATAATATGGAATTAATAGTTCATTAATTCTTCGAGTATGTAATTTTCCAGGCTCCTGATCCCCCAATGATTTCTGCACACCCCCATAGGTCCCACTAAATGTGAGCAAAAGGAAATTTAACTGTGTTGCTATATCATGCGTGGCAATGGTGACGCTCACAATTAAGTAGAAACATTGTGAAAGGGATTTTTCCAGTGACTGCTTCACCATATAGCCCTTGTTACATTTCTTTGTTGTCAAAAATTGATCAATCACAGGCCCATAGACAACTGGGATGGTAACAGTCTCCTATTAGGCGGCCAATACTACCAAAGGAGATGACACTTGTGACAATCGAAGCTGATAATTCAGAACACTTAATTAGGCATGAGAATTAGTTGTATGTTTCAATCTTTTTTTTTTTTAAACTTGTATGCAATGTATTTTCCTATTGGTATCATTGCCATGAAGTATGTCAATGCCCATTAAAATTTAAACTAAAAAAATATGTATAGTGAATGATAGAACACAATTGTAATTTTGAGGGCTGGCCCCAAAAGTTACATCCTGATTCTCTATCTTTTATAAGGACTGTCTCTTTAAAATGGTAATGCTCTATTTATCTCCCTGCCAAATTGTCCTTGGAACTTAAATTGCTTCATTCTCCCACATCTCAGACATTTCAAAATTGTTACCTGTAGCCCGTGAATATGGTGTCAATTAGTGAATGTCACTATATGCCATCTGAAGAACTGGATAGAAATATATTTTGTCCAAACCAAATGTAGCAAAATGTGTAGTACTGCCTTCTTGCCTTGTAAGGACAGCTAACATTTCAAGCTAGCTGTGGAAGCTGCACTGAAAATCCCACTGGGGTTCTTCACCCCTAAGGAATCAAGGTCACAACAACCCTATTGTGCTTTATTAATAGGCTCGAAGCACAGCATATTCTTTATATATTAAGAGAAAAAAGCCAGGTGGAATCTTACAAAGAGTATTCTGAAAACAGCTGTGTGAACAAAGGCAATTTTAGCAGCAAGAGGAAAATCCACCATCATGGAGGTCAGCCTTTAAATAGTCCTTACAATCATTTCCCCTTTTTAGATAGTAGAGTAGTAAATGGGGCAATCTTTAAAGAGTTTCAGCTATTCATTCTCCCCTCTTTATATATTTTTATGCATAGTGGTGCCTTTTTGGCTTAGCCCAGGGTATATAGGTCTGTCACTCAGAATACACAATTCAGGCACAAGCAAACAATTAGCCTGCACTGATATATTGATATACTGTCTCTGATCTCAGATCAGCAATGGCTGAGTTTGAAGGGTAAATGGTTAAATTTGAGAATGCTTATTAAGAACACAATCAGGTAATTATTTATTTTTTCACAGATGGTCCATTTCCTTCATTCTGAAGTAAAGCTATATAAGGGGAGGGATTTTATCTTGTTCATCAGAGGATCTCCAGTCTTCAGAAGAGTTCCTGCCACATGGTAAGCATTCAATAAATATTTAACAGGTAAATGAATAAGTTAATTTTCCATATTTGATAAATATCTTTATTAAGATACCAAAATGAATTTTGAAGCATTTCAGCACAATACATGGAATAGGAGTTCTTACCCTCAGATTTACAAATATTTTGGGGGGTTGCATGACTATAAGACAAATAAACTGCACAAAAAGTTGATTACACAATGTCTTTTCTCTTGGCTCAGGTCTAAAACAGCTTCCAAGTTTTCAACTGTATTTTAGTAGGAACTTATGGCTCAGTATCAACCAAAAAAATTTCATAGTCGGAGTATGTAGATTACAGACACCCACATGAACAATAAAAATAATAAGAAAAAGAGAAAGATGGGACTTCCCTGGTTGGCGCAGTGGTTAAGTATTCACCTGCCAATGCAGGGGACACAGGTTCGAGCTCCGGTCTGGGAAAATCCCACAAGCCATGGGGCCCATGCTCCACAACTACTGAGCCTGCACTCTAGAGCGCACAAGCTACAACTTCTGAGCCCGCATGCCACAACTACTGAAGCCCACATGCCTAGAGCCCGTGCTCCGCAACAAGAGAAGCCACTGCAATGAGAAGCCTGCGCGCTGCAACAAAGAGTAGTCCCTGCTCACCGCAACTAGGGAAAGCCCGCATGCAGCAATGAAGACCCAACACAGCCAAAAATAAATAAATAGCTTTATTTTTTAAAAAGGGAGAGAAAGAAAGGGAGACCATAACAAAAGTGTTATGGACTTTTTAATATTACTAGTAAAACAGCACACAGCTCAAAACAGAAATAACTCTGGATGGGTCATGATTGCCATTTTATATTTTCTTCCTCTCTTTAAAGAAATTTTATTATTCCAAGCCCATCATTACATGTTTTATTTATATCTAATACTTTTAAGATCAAATGACTCAAATGTTTGCTATTTTTGATAATAATAATTTGATTTTCTTAAGAAATATAACAAACACAAAGCTCAGCTAATTAGAAAACACTAGGAATTTTTTTTTAGCAAATATTGAAAGCTTTAATATTCATCTGTTTTAATGTATCTTTTGGACAACTATGTTTCAGTGTTGTTTTGTTTTGAGTCTGTTTATATACAGGTAAATGAAAGAGCTAGAGTAATATAAGGGTGATGGGAGATTTACTGTTTAGATGGTAGAATGGACAACAGCACAGATTTTAGCAACAACCACAACAAAAATCACCACAAATAACTAACCAAGCAAAAGGGCACAGTGCAATGGCTTACCTAAAGAAACATAAGTTTCTGCAGCCGACTGCAGCCATTGTGACATGACCAAATTCCTTTTCCCATCCCACTTCCAAGAAGCCATGTGGGAGAATAGACCAGATTCTGAGATTCTCAATAATACTCTCAGATCTGGCAAGAGGAAAACTAAGTGGCTTCTCTCTTCTGTTTAGGGAGTGGGAGAAACAGCAGCAGGGGAAAACCAGGTTGAAATAGATGTGCAGGACAGGACTGATTCTCGAAGAGGAAAGTACCAAAGTGACGCATAGAATCAGGGGCTGACCCAAAGCCTGAGGGTGAATCTCTATAGAAATGGGACAGTTCTCTGACTTCATGGATTGAACTCTGACACCAAACATTTTATGAAATCCTAGAAGTGAAGGTGAAGCTCAGATATCACTCCCTGGGCCGAGCTCTCCCCTCAGCCTAACAGGCCCTCAAAGCCAGAGAAAATTATGGATAGAACTCAAAATACTGAGTCCTTAAACCACAACTGAGGAAGGCACAGCAAGCAGTTCTCAGATGGCGTGGAAAGAAGTCAAATAGAAAATCTGGACCAAACTGTCCAAGTGTGAGTAAAATATGAGGAAAGGGAATTGAATCCAATGCACAAAAACTACGGAAAACACTCAAAACCATATAGCACAGAGAGACAGAAAATATTCAGCCTAGGAAAAAGCATAACCCTAAAAGAGAAGGAAATTTTCCACAACACTTAATAGGAATATATTGATTTTAAAAAAGCTTTATAAAATGAGACAGTAGAAAAACAAAATAGAAAAGGAAAATTGCAAGCCTAAAGGAAATAAAATTGAAGACCAAAACAACATCTCTACCGAAGTAATGCATATTAGAAACAGAAAGAATGAAACACACATGGCTTAAAATAAAGTTTCCAACTTAAAAGAAAGCTTGTCACAATCAGAGAAAATATAGTTGGAAGGAAAAAGAAGATTTAAGTCATTAGGATGAAGCTAATAGATATGGAAGACTGGCAAACATAATTCAGCTAAGGGTAACTGGGGTCTCTGAAATAGAGACCCTAATACATGCAAGAGGAAACCTGTTTAAAAATATTTAATATAGTTCTTTGCAATGAAGAAAGATTTTAATTATACACAGGAAGACCACACCATTTTCTAGGAAATGTGATACAGAATGTTCACACAGACATACTCTCCACTCAGATCTTTGCTTGGCCGCCATCTTGGGAGCCTTCCAGTCTTGGTGCAAGCACTACCCACTAAGAGAGTTCTCCCCTAAACATGCAGTCCCTAGTACTTTACTTTTATGTAACCAGAGTTTTGTTTATTTGTTTCCTCATACTTTCACCATCTGAAAAATCTGTGCAAGTTATGGTTACAAAAAAACTTAAATTTCACAAACTTTGAAAATGTATAGGAGGACCTTCAAGATGACAGAGGAGTAAGATGTGGAGATTACCTTCCTCCTCACAAATACATCAAAAATACATCTACATGTAGAACAACTGCTACAGAACACCTACTGAATGCTGGCAGAATACCTCAGATTTCCCAAAAGGTAAGAAACTCCCCACATACCTGAGAAGGGCAAAAGAAAAAAACAGACACAAAAGAACAGGGATGGGACCTGCACCTCTGGGAGGGAGCTGTGAAGGAGGAAAAGTTTCCATACAATAGGAAGCCCCTTCACTGATGGAAACGGGGGTGGGGGTGGGGAAGCTTAGGAGCCACGGAGGAGAGCACAGCAACAGGGGGCAAAGCGGAGGGCAAAGCAGAGAGATTCCCGCACAGAGGATCGGTGCCAACCAGAACTCACCAGCCCAAGAGGCTTGTCTGCTCATCCGCTGGGGTGGGTGGGGGCTGGGAGCTGAGGCTCGGGCTTCGGAGGTCAGACCCCAGGGAGAAGACTGGGGTTGGCTGCGTGTGAACACAGCCTGAAGGGGGCTAGTGGGCCACAGCTAGCCGGGAGGGAGTCCGGGAAAAAGTCTGGACCTGCCTAAGAGGCAAGAGACAATTGTTTCAGGGTGCATGAGGAGAGGGGATTCAGAGCACCACCAAAACGAGCTCCAGAGATGGGTGTGAGCTGTGGCTATCAGCACAGACATGAGAGGACGGCATGAGATGCTAAGGTTGCTGCTAAGGTCGCTGCTAAGGTTGCTGCTGCAGCCACCAAGAAGCCTGTGTGCAAGCACAGGTCACTATCCACACCTCTCCTCCTGGGAACCTGTGCAGCCTGCCACTACCAGGGTCCCATGATCCAGGGACAACTTCCCGGGGAGAACACACAGCTGTTGCAATGTCACACCGGCCTCTGCCACTGCAGAGGATGCCCCGCATCCATACCCCTCCCTCCCCCTGGCCTGAGTGAGCCAGAGCTCCCTAATCAGGTGCTACTTTAACCCTGTCCTGTCTGAGTGGGGAACAGACACCCTCATGCAACCTACACGCAGAGGCAGGGACAAATCCAAAGCTGAACCCCAGAGCTGTGCAAACAAAGAAGAGAAAGGGAAACCTCTCCCAGCAGCCTCAGGAGCAGCAGATTAAATCTCCACAATCGACTTGAGGTACCCTGCATCTGTAAAATACCTGAATAGACAATGAATCATCCCAAAATTGAGGCGGTGGACTTTGGGAGCAACTGTAGACTTGAGGTTTGCTTTCTGCATCTAATTTGTTTCTGGTTTTATGTTTACCTTAGTTTAGTATTTAGTTTATTATCATTGGTACATTTGTTTATTGATTTGGTGGCTCTTTTCCTTTTTTTAAAATATATACATATATTTTCCTTTTTCTCTTTTTGTGACTGTGTATGTGTATGCTTCTTTGTGTGATTTTGTCTGTAAGCTTTGCTTTTCCATTTGTCCTAAGGTTCTGTCAGTTGTTTTGTTTTTTTTTTTTTAGTATACTTTATAGTGCTTGTTCTCATTGGTAGATTTGTTTATTGGTTTTGTGCTCTCTTCTTTCTTTCTTTCTTTTTATTTTACTACATTTTTATTTTTTTATTTTTAATAATATATATTTTTATTTTTTATTTTAATTATTTTATTTTATTTTTTCATTCTTTTTTTTTTTTTAATCTCCCTTTTCTTCTGAGCCTTGTGGCTGAAAGGGTCTTGGTGCTCCATTTGGGTGTCAGGCCTGTGTCTCTGAAGTGAGAAAGCCAACTTCAGGACATTGGTCCACAGGAGCCCTCCTGGCCCCACATAATATCAAATGGCTAACACTCTCCCAGAGATCTCCATATCAACGATAAGACCCAGCTCCACTCAATGACCAGCAAGCTACAGTGCTGGACACCCTATGCCAAACAACTAGCAAGATAGGAACAGACCTCCACTCATTAGCAGAGAGGTTGCCTAAAATCATAATAAGTTCACAGACACCCCAAAACACACCACCAGACACGGTACTGCCCACCAGAAAGACAAGATCCAGCCTCATCCACCAGAAGACAGACGCTAGTGCCCTCTACCAGGAAGCCTACACAACCCATTGAACCAACCTTAACCACTGGGGGCAAACATGAAAAACAATGGGAACTATGAATCTGCAGCCTGCAAAAAGGAGACCCCAAACACAGTAAGTTAAGCAAAATAAGAAGACAGAGAAATACACAGCAGATGAAAGAGCAAAGTAAGAACCCACAACACCAAATAGATGAAGAGGAAATAGGCAGTCTACCTGAAAAAGAATTCAGAGTAATGATAGCAAAGATGATACAAAATCTTGGAAGTAGAATAGAGAAAATGACAGAAACATTTAAAAAGGACCTAAAGAACTAAAGAGCAAACAAAAAATGATGAACAATACAATAAATTAAATTAAAAATTCTATAGAAGGAATGAATAGCAGAATAACTGAGGTGACCTGGAAGATAAAATAGTGGAAATAACCACCACAGAGCAGAGTAAAGAAAAGAGAATGAAAAGAATTGCAGACAGTCTCAGAGACCTCTGGGAAAACATTAAACACACCAACATTCAAATTATAGGGGTTCCAGAAAAAGAAGAGAAAAAGAAAGGGACTAAGAAAACATTTGAAGAGATTATAGTTGAAAATTTCCCTAATATGGGAAAGGAAATAGTCAATCAAGTCCAGGAAGTGCAGAGAGTCCCATACAGAATAAATCCAAGGAGAAACACTCCAAGACACATAATGATCAAACTATCAAAAATTAAATGCAAAGAAAAAATATTAAAAGCTGCAAGGGAAAAGCAACAAATAACATACAAGGGAATCCCCATAAGGTTAACAGCTGATTTCTCATCAGAAACTCTGCAAGCCAGAAGAGTGTGGTAGGACATATTTAAAGTGATGAAAGGGAAAAACCTACGGCCAAGATTACTCTACCAAGCAAGGATCTCATTCAGACTTGAAGGAGAAATTAAAACCTTTACAGAAAAGCAAAAGCTAAGAGATTTCAGCACCACCAAACCAGCTTTACAACAAATGCGAAAGGAACTTCTCTAGGCAGGAAACACAAGAGAAGGAAAAGACTTACAATAACAAACCCAAAACAATTAAGAAAATGGCAATAGGAACATACACATCGATAACTACCATAAATGTAAATGGATTAAATGCTCCGAACAAAAGACACAGACTGGCTGAATGGATACAAAAACAACACTCATATGTATGTTGTCTACTAGAGACCCACTTCAGACCTAGGGACCATATAGATTGAAAGTGAGGGGATGGAAGAAGATATTCCATGCAAATGGAAATCAAAAGAAGCTGGAGTAGCAATTCTCATATCAGACAAAATAGACTTTAAAATCAAGAATGTTACAAGAGACAAAGAAGGACACTACATAATGATTATGGGGTATCATCCAAGAAGAAGATATGACAATTGTAAATATTTCTGCACCCAACACAGGAGTACCTCAAAACATAAGGCAAATTTTAACAGCCATAAAAGGGGAAATCAACAGTAACACAATAATAATAGGGGGCTTTAACACCCCACTTTCACCAATGGACAGATCATCCGAAATGAAAATAAGTAAGGAAATACAAGCTTTACATGATACATCAAACAAGATGGACTAAATTGATATACATAGGACTTTACACCCAAGAACAACAGAGTACAGTTTCTTCTCAAGTGCTCACAGAACATTCTCCAGAAAGACCACATATTGGGTCACAAATAAAGCCTTGGTAAATTTTAGAAAATTGAAATCGTATCAATTATCTTTTCCGACCCCAACGCTATGACAGTATATATCAGTTACAGGAAAAAAATCTGTAAAAACTATAAACACATGGAGGCTAAACAATACACTACTAAATAACCAACAGATCACTGAAGAAATCAAACAGGAAATTAAAAATACCTAGAAACAAATGACAATGAAAACACGATGACCCAAAAACTATGGGCTGCGGCAAAAGCCGTCGTAAGAGGGAAGTTTATAACAATACCATCCTACCTTAAGAAACAAGAAACATTTCAAATAAACAACCTAACCTTACACCTAAAGCAATTAGAGAGGGCAGAACAAAAAAACCCCAAAGTTAGCAGAAGGAAAGAAATCATAAAAATCATATCAGAAATAAATGGAAAAGAAATGAATAAAACGATAGCAAAGAAGAAAAAACCTAAAAGTTGTTTTTTTGAGGAGATAAACAAAATTGAAAAACCATTAGCCAGACTCATCAAGAAAAAAAAGGAGAAGACTCAAATCAATAGACTTAGAAATGAAAAAGAAGTAACAACTGACACTGCAAAAATACAAAGCATCCTAAGAGACTACTACAAGCAACTATATGCCAATAAAATGGACAACCTGGAATAAATAGACAAATCGTTAGAAAAGCACAACCTTCCAAGACTGAACCAGGAAGAAATAGAAAATATAAACAGACCATTCACAACCACTGAAAATGAAACTGTGATTTAAAATCTTCCAGCAAACAAAAGCCCAGGACCAGATGGCTTCACAGATGTATTCTATCAAAC
The DNA here is from genome assembly GCF_964341445.2 of Mesoplodon mirus. Lineage (NCBI taxonomy): Eukaryota > Metazoa > Chordata > Mammalia > Artiodactyla > Ziphiidae > Mesoplodon > Mesoplodon mirus. The sequence continues at coordinate 51,635,562 of NC_138987.1, forward strand.
ATTCAGAGAAGAGCTAACACCTATCCGTCTCAAACTCTTCCAAAATAAAGCAGAAGGAGGAGCATTCCCAAACTCATTCTACGAGGCCACCATCACCCGGGTACCAAAACCAGACAAAGATGTAACAAAAAAAGAAAACTACAGGCCAATATCACTGATGAATACAGATGAAAAAATCCTCAATAAAATACTAGAAAACAGAATCCAACAGCACATTAAAAGGATCATACACCATGACCAAGTGGGATTATCCCAGGAATGCAAGGATTCTTCAATATATGCAGATCAATCAATGTGATAAACCATATTAACAAGTTGAAGGAGAAAAACCATATAATCATCTCAATAGATGCAGAAAAAGCTTCTGACAAAATTCAACACTCATTTATGATAAAAATCCTCCAGAAGGTAGGCATAGAGGGAACTTACCTCAACTTAATAAAGGCTATATGTGACAAACCCACAGGCAACATCATTCTCAATAGTGAAAAACTGAAACTGTTTCCACTAAGATCATGAACAAAACAAGGTTGCCCACTCTCACCACTATTATTCAACATAGTTTTGGAAGTTTTAGCCACAGCAATCAGAGAAGAAAAAGAAATAAAAGGAATCCAAATTGGAAGAGAAAGAGTAAAACTGTCACTGTCTGCAGATGCCATGATACTATACATAGAGAATCCTAAAGACGCCAACAGAAAACTACTAGATCTAATCAATGAATTTGGTAAAGTAGCAGGATACAAAATTAATGCACAGAAATCTCTTGTGTTCCTATACACTAATGATGAAAAATCTGAAAGAGAAATTAAGGAAACACTCCCATTTACCATTGCAACCAAAAGAATAAAATACCTAGGAATAAACCTCCCTAAGGAGACAAAAGACCTGTATGCAAAATTATAAGACACTGATGAAAGAAATTAAAGATGATACAAACAGATGGAGAGATATACCATGTTCTTGGATTGGAAGAATCAACACTGTGAAAATGACTCTACTACCAAAAGCAATCTACAGATTAAATGTAATCCCTATAAAACTACCAAAGGCATTTTGTATAGAACTAGAACAAGAAATTTCACAATTTGTATGGAAACACAAAAGACCCCAAATAGCCAAAGCAACCTTGAGAAAGAAAAACAGAGCTGGAGGAATCAGGCTCTTGGACTTCAGACTATACTACAAAGCTACAATTATCAATACAGTATGGTACTGGCACAAAATCAGAACTATAGATCAATGGAACAGGATAGAAAGTCCAGAGATAAACCCATGCACTTTTGGTCACCTTATCTTTGATAAAGGAGGCAAGAATATACAATGGAGAAAAGACAGTCTCTTCAATACGTGGTGCTGGGAAAACTGGAGAGCTACATGTAAAAGAATGAAATTAGAACACTCCACAACACCATACACAAAAATAAGCTCAAAATGGATTAAAGACCTAAATGTGAGACCAGACACTATCAAACTCTTAGAGGAAAACATAGGCAGAACACTCTATGACATAAATCACAGCAAGATCCTTTTTGACCCACCGCCTAGAGAAATGGAAATAAAATCAAAAATAATAAATGGGACCTAATGAAACTTAAAAGCTTTTGCACAGCAAAGGAAACTATAATCAAGATGAAAAGACAACCCTCAGAATGGGAAAAATATTTGCAAATGAAGCAGCTGACAAAGGATTAATCTCCAAAACGTACAAGCAACTCATGCAGCTCAATATCAAAAAAACAAACAACCTAATCCAAAAATAGGCAGAGGACATTTAGTAGACATGTCTCCAGAGAAGACATACAGATTGCCAACAAACACATTAAAGGATGCTCAATATCACTAGTCATTAAAAAAATGAAGATCAGGCTTCCCTGGTGGCGCTGTGGTTCAGAGGCCGCCTGCCGATGCAGGGGACACGGGTTCATGCCCCGGTCCGGGAAGATCCCACATGCCATGGAGCGGCTGGGCCCGTGAGCCACAGCTGCTGAGCCTGCGCGTCCAGAGCCTGTGCTCCACGACGGGAGAGGCCACAACAAGGAGAGGCCCGCATACCGCAAAAAAAAAAAAAAAAAAAAAAGAAGATCAAAACCTCAATGAGGTATCACCTCATACCGGTCGAATGGCCATCATCAAAAAATCTACAAACAATAAATGCTGGAGAAGATGTGGAGAAAGGGAACCCTCCTGCACTGTTGGTGGGAATGTAAATTGATACAGCCACTATGGAAAACAGTATGGAGGTTCTTTAAGAACTAAAAATAAAACTACTGTATGACCCAGCAATCCCACTACTGGGCATATTTCCTGAGAAAACCATAATTCAAAAACAGTCATGTACGAAAATGTTCATTGCAGCTCTATTTACAATAGCCAGGACATGGAAGCAGCCTCAGTGTCCATCGACAGATGAATGGATAAAGAAGATGTGGCACATATATACAATGGAATATTACTCCACCATAAAAAGACATGAAACTGAGTTATTTGTAGTGAGGTGGATGGACCTAGAGACTCTCATACAGAGTGAAGTAAGTCAGAAAGAGAAAAACAAATACCATATGTTAACACATAGATATGGAATCTAAAAAGGAAAAAAATGGTTCTGAAGAACCTAGGGGCAGGACAGGAATAAAGACACAGACGTAGAGAATGGACTTGAGGGCATGGGGAGGGGGAAGGGTAAGTTGGGATAGCTAGTGGGAAGCAGCCGCATAGCACAGGGAGATCAGCTCGGTGCTTTGTGACCACCTAGAGGGGTGGGATAGGGAGGGTGGGAGGGAGAGGCAAGAGGGAGGAGATATGGGGATACGTGTATACACACGGCTAATTCACTTTGTTATACAGCAGAAACTAACACAACATTGTAAAGCAATTATACTCCAATAAAGACGTTAAAAATAAATAAATATATAAATATTCAAAGCTGCCGCTGAGATCACTTATTGTATCTCCAAACTATGGAATTATGCTAGTGAATTAAGTGGGCCCTTCATAACTGAGGCAAAAGTGAAGCCTGTTAACTGGCTTGAAGGAAAAAAATATGAAATCTTCACCAACTCCTCAAAACCTCAGAAAATATGATTGTTTTATTCCACTCAGGAACCCGCACTTAGTCAAGTGTAGGACTAGTTCTGCTCCCTTGGGATTATCATTTTAAAATTCTTCAGATGAACAGGTGCAAAGTCATTCATCCACCTTGGCTCACTTCCAAATGGCAAAAGCCTCATCTAGACTTTGAATATCTTCAGTGGCCATTTGCTGACCTTTCTGCTCATTTCCACACGAGCAAGGGTGGAATACCAAGCCCACGTCCCAAGTTCACTCCTCACGTCGGTCACATGACTGATTGCCGCTACAGTGGAAAGTCATCAACTTGTCATGGCTTGAGTGGCTCACAGAAGCTCCTGACACCCCAGATGTCACCCTCCAATACTCCCAAGACAATAGCTAGACTAGCAGAGTAATAGGGTATCAGGTAAATGCCTCCTTTCCCGTTGCAGGGAAGTTTGCTGAGGCCCAGAGAAGGGGGAAAAGACATCATCCCATCCAGCAGCGGGAGCCAGCCACCTCCCCATAGGGTTGATGGAGAAGCACCAATTCAAGAACCAGCAACTCTGCCCCCCAAACCACCCATGGAAGAGCCACATGAGAAATGGTTTTTGAAAGTGTTCTTTGGAAATCTCTATCATGTTATGGTCTAGTCAGCTTTTTAAATGGAATCATAAATCCCTAGCCACCTCCACGTCACCTGTGCCCTGAGAGTGACTCTGCAGAGGCCGGAAAAGGGACAGCTGAGTGTGCGGTGAGGTTAGCAGCTATGTGTGGAGTGAGGGCTAGAGGGCTTGGTCACACTGAACTGTAGCTGGGCGGTACAGACGCCAGCAGGCCAGGCTGGCAGCAGAAGGAGGACTGACTTGAACTCAGTTACTTTAGCATTTCTACCCCTTAGTGAGAAGCACATGGCTCCTTGTAAGACAAATATATCTCCAGCAAAACAATTTTGGCAAAAGGAAGGTATTTATTCATTTAAAAAGTACACCCAGTCAATTATGCTGTGTGATTACATATGTAGAAGAAGCTGTGCAAATATATCTTGTCATACTTTTTTAAAATTTGTAAAGATTTTTGTTGAAATACAGTTGATTTACAATGTTTCAGGTGTACAGCAAGGTGATTCAGTTATACATGTATATATCTATTCTTTTTCAGATTCTTTTCCATTGCTGGTTGTTATAAGATATTGAATACAGTTCCTCTTGTCATAACTTTGTATGGTGACAGAGGGTAACGAGACTCAAAGTGGTGATCATATGTAAAAATATTGAGTCACTATGCTGTACACCTGAAACGAATATAATACTGTAAGTCTACAATACTTCAATTTAAAAAAGATTTTAATAAAGGAATGAAAATTAATACAAGTAAAGAGAAAAAGAAAGTGTATAAAATAAAAATAAACAAAAATCTGGAGGCGGGGTAATAAGTTTATCTTTAACATCAAGGACTTTATCAATATTGTTTTACATTGAAAAATACAGTTTAAATATCTACAACAAACACTTATTTTTACAATCTTCCTCTTTTTTAATCTTAGAGGAAACTTTTAAAACATAACATATCTTGTAACAAAAACCAGTAAATATCTTGTATGCCACATTAAATGGAATTTGAAAAGATAAAGCAAAAAAGCCACTTAATCTTATTCAGTGACAATATAACTTTTATGAAATATTACAAATTTGATTGTCAGCATTTGTAAATGGGTGGGAAAATACCATTTGAATCAAGAGATGCTAATACTTCAGAGATTTTGCACTGATGTTCCTTCTGCCAAGAATATTCTTGCCCCATATACTTGCATGGCTGGCTCCCTCATCTCCTTTAGGTATTTATGATGATGCCACCAACCCAGTGAAGCCTTCCTCAGACATCTAAAATCGCAACCTCCAAATGGACCTATACTTGACACTCCTGCCAATCTGCTTTATTTTCTCACTACGAAATATATATTATAGGATTCAAACTATACCATAGTCTAAATACAGGATAAGTTATAAGGCATATCTTGTTTGCTATGTAGTCTCATCTAACATACTACATGCATTATTTACATATCTTGTTCATGGTTTGTGTTCCCTCCCTACAACGTAAGCTCCACACAGGCAGGAATTGTCACCTATTTTTTTCACTATTGTATCCTCACTGTTGATACAGTGCCTTGTACATAGTAGTCGCTAAAGCAAATATTTAATAAACAAATAACTCAAGAAAATAAATAGAAATTAATAAGCACAACTGAGTATCATCTTATTAGCTAACATTCTAAATAACTTTTTACCTTACTTAAAACTTACGAGTTTTAAGTAAATAGGGATAGCTGAATAATTGAAGTTCTTCTTCCTTTTTTTAAAAATAAATTTTATGTATTTATGTATTTATTTATTTTTGGCTACGTTGGGTCTTTGTTGCTGCGCACGGGCTTTCTCTAGCTGTGGCGAGCAGGGGCTACTCTTCATTGCGGTGCACGGGCTTCTCATTGCAGTGGCTTCTCTTGCTGCGGAGCACGGGCTCTAATTGCATGGGCTTCAGTAGTTGTGGCTCTCGGGCTCTAGAGCGCAGGCTCAGTAGTTGTGGCGCACAGGCTTAGTGACTCTGTGGCATGTGGGATCTTCCCAGACCAGGGCTCGAACCCATGTCCCCTGCATTGGCAGGTGGACTCTTAACCACTGCGCCACCAGGGAAACCTGAGGATTCACTTTCAGTCATGTATTTACAGGCTGATAATTCTACAGACTCCTAGCAGCTTTGGTTCTTAGAGCCTTGGAAGCATCTGGACTTCCTGATTAGCTGTATTTTTGCTACAAAGCACTGACATCTGCCTACACATGGCATCAGAGAGATAGGAAGTACAAGAGTAATTTATAAGGAAATGTCATGAGATAAAGTCTCAGTCTCTGGGCCTGCCTTTTGGTCATCCCTTTGGCTCCAGTATCTTGGCTAACATCTTAGTAGAACTGCATTGTGCTTGCTTAATGTGCTGGGACTGAAGAGGATATGGAAACATGAACTTACTTTGACAGAGCACCACAATTATCCAGGCAAGTTCTCAATAATGCACATAAGGCACTCAGCATAGTGTCTGATACACAGTTAGAGCCCAATACATTTTCATTTTCTCCATTATTATCACATCTCTCTTGAGTAGCTGCCTAACTCTTCTTTGCACTCTTCCTTCCTTCCAATTTCTTCTCTGAGTAATTAAAACTCTGACCTCACTTAAAACATTGAATAGTTTTTCTTTGGTTGGAGGATAAAGACCAAAATATTAAGGACCCACAGCCCTCATACTTTGGCCTCTTCCTTCCTCAAAAGCCTCACCTCACAGCAGGCTCTCCCCGGCCTCTGTGTTCCAGGCACGTTGACCTCCTTTCCAGTCTTCAAATATGCCTCATTGCCCCCATCACAGGCTTTCTGTACATGCTGTTTCCTCTGCATGGAACACTCTTCTCCCCACTTCACTTACTGAACTTTTACCCTTTCTTCAGAGCTCAGTTCAGCCCACTCGCCTCAGTGAAGCATTTCTGGTATCCCTGAGTAAGTCATATCCTCCCGCCTCCCCCAGGCACGATGTGGAAGCGGTCTGTGCAGCTGTGCAGTGCAGCAGCCTACACCCTCTGTAGGACTAAGTAGAGTTAGACCTCTGAATTATCAGAGGGTTGTTTGGTTAGACCTCTGTGCTCCTTAAACCAAGCACTCCTTGAGGGCACGCAGTGAGTCTTTTCCATCATTACATCACAGTGCCTATCCTAATAGCAAGTGTGGGTTGAATGACTACATCCTCACTGTCTCTCTCCCCATCATTATCATCATCATTTCTGGTAGATGCTCTTCTTCTGGTTACCCTGAGAGCCTGCCTTCTCTGAAAACCAGCTCCAGCTGAACAGGTGCACCTTTGATCATGGCATTTATATGAGTTACCCTATTTCCCTTGACCCTTAACATAGAAACTGACCTAATCTAACATGCATTTTTGAATTCGGCCCAGATCTCACCAACTGGAGGAAATTACTATTTTTTGAATCTTTTGATTTCTCCATATGCTATAGTAATTTGTGTATTTTCAATTCCCTCTACTGAATTTTAAACTCCTTAGAGACAAGAGCTGGGCTGCACTTATTTTGAATACCCTGCAGTACCAAATATTTTCCCTTAGGTATAAATGTGTGAATTAAAGTATTATTTTAAGCCATAATTCTCTTTGATTCTACTACTTTATACTGTTCTTATTCCCTCTTCTCTAAACCTCTACTTTACCAGTATTTTTTTCTTTACTAACTTCATTCAAGGAGCCACACCTTTCCTTTTATAAACATTGTAATCATAACATAGCAATCTAATTTTAAATATATAAAATATATATATATATATATATATATATATATATATTTAAATATATAAAAACAGCAACAACAACAAAAAACCCATCTTGTCATACAGTATTTCAGGTATAGGTAAAAGAAAACAATATAAAGTTTCAATTTTGAAAATAAATTTAAAGTAAAAAAATTGATCAAGATAGAAAAAGGCCTAAGGATATGAAAAGACCCATTAAGAGAAATAAGAAAATTCCTTAAAAGCAATGAGAGTACTGCATAAGAAGGCTATTCTACTTTCTTCTAGATCTTGGTTTGATTCTATTCAAAATTTAGATACATGTGTCTATTTAATTAATATCTTGCTTACTTCCCAAAGGGTATATAACTAATTTAAAATGAAGGCAGCAAAAAACTCCCAAGAGAGAGTAAGAGGCACCACGGGTCGGCAAGTGAGCCTCCTGGCAACAAAGTCACAACTGGAAAGATGGAGGGTTTTTAACATCCAGCAAAATGGTACATACAAGTTTTCCTAAAGAAACAAACTTTTCCCCTGGTTTGAATTCTAAGAGTAATTTATAAGCGAAATGTCTTAAGGTGATGGTCAATGTTTTATTATTGATTTGCAAACAAACAGAAAAAGTTTTCAAGTGCCTACTTTCTCTCTTTCCTAAGTTCAACTGTAACTTAGTAAAGACCTTTCTCAGGGGCGTTGCTTTGTTTGTTTGTACAGAGATGGGGCTCAGAAAACCCAGAGGAATAGATTTTGAGATTTCATTGTGATTATCATGCTCTAAAGATATCAGAGGTTTTAAACCAGCTTTTGTCAAGTGTTAGATCAAAATCGCTCCCAATTTTAATTTTCTGATTAGTCCCTGAAATGCTATTATTTTGTTTAGTGATTAAAGAGAGAATACATTGCTTTAGATGCAAGTAAATGGATGACCAACTTGACAAGTTTTAGTAATAAATCAGAAGTTTGAATTAGCTCACAGAGTTCACTTACTCTTGCAGGTGTACAATGGGGCTATTCACAGCTAAGACTTTTTTTGTTTTCAAAAATTAATTTTGAATCTGCTAAAGTGCACGGGAAAGCATTCACCAGAGACCCTCAGTTACTGTGCCAAAAGGCATAAAAGTAACCATTTTATTCTGAAACAAGTGTAATACTTAGCACCCTGGCCTCATACCTGTTCATCGAGCACTTTCGAACAGCTGAAGTAAACTGATTTTGAGTGGAACCATATTCTGTTAGGTCCTGTAAGATGTTAACTTGAAAATTTATATCCCCAGCAATTTAGATGCCTTACTACATAATATGGAATTCTTTAGTACTGCCCCCTTTAAATATGAGTTTAGTTTTAACACTGTTTAGTTTAACACAGTTAAATTGTTCTTTCTCACAGTATTAAATAAACAGAGTAAGTTGTTTTTTAAGGCACATTTAGACTCAGAGGACAATACTTTAATTTCTGGTCCTGTCAAGTTCCGGTTGTGGAAGACCAGAAAAAAAAGATCCATTAACTCTTTAAGCCTAAATTACTTCACCTCTAGAATGGGGAATCTCTGTCATAAAGATAGGGCTTTCTGAGAGAGTTAAAAGACATAATATATTCCTTAGCTCTATGAAAATGTTAAGCCATATTCAAATATTTATAACAACTTCAATTTTATGGAATAATTTTATAGGATTATTTAAGCTATCTGGAAGGCTTTTTGGAACCAAGAAATGAGTTCTTGGGATGGTTCTTGGAATGGTAACGATTGGTTTTAAAATGTGCTACAATGGTATGTGTTTAGAGAGGGAACCTGTCTAAAAGTCATTTTGAATGAATTTTGTACCCACTTCAAATTAAGGTTAAATTTGAATTAGACATAACCTTCTTAACTGCATAACGTCATTCTTCTGTTATGGGTTCATCAGAATAGAGGATAGTTTCGTGAAGATCCACATTGATTTCAGGGAAAAACAGAGGACGTATCTGTTGAGACTGAGTTGGGAGTAAGGGGCAGCCAACTCCCCTCACAGTCTTGCTTCACAGATGGGCAGCTCGGACAGAAATGCACCACAGAGATGGCACAAAGTCCTCTAACGGGGCAGAGGTAGGACAGATGCCATTCCATGGACCTCAGATGCTCTCCTCCACATCTTCCTCTCCTCACATAACATGCACCTACCCTTCAAAGTAAAGTGACCTCTGGTGTATCTTCTGAAGTTCCACAGAAACTGGTTCATCTTGAGAATGCAAAGTAGAGTCAACCTCATGGATTGTCTGCCAATACTCACAAACCATTCCAGGCTCAACTTTTAATATCTACAGTAATGAGATATGGATACTATGTATAATTAAACCTATAAATGTTTTAAAAATCTACTGTCCAATAACTGATACCACAGTGATCTGAGTGCATGAATTTATTATTATTCTCCAGAAATCACAAGAAAAACTAATTCACTCTTGAGCCAAAAGCAAATTTACTTCTCTAGACCATTTTAGACCATCTCCCATTTTTAAGATATAAATTCTTATCTAGACATATCCATACACTAATATTGGAAACAAAAATTAGAAGGCCTAGATTGGCTGAATTTCTGGGAAGTTGCTTTAAATTCCAAAAATCATTATAGGGAAACCTCAGGATGTTTTACTGTTTGTGACCTATATGTTTCATCTCATCTCATCTAACAAATGCCCTATAAGTAAAAAGAGTTTGAGTTTGAATTTTAAATTACTGCAATGTTTCTTAAGTCAGTATAGAAAACAGTATTATTGCAAAAATGGTCAATATGGTAAAACATTTATAGGTAAACCTCATTTTGAGACAAATTTTTTAAAAGATTTAAACATTTGCATAGGACAATTTATATTTCAACTTCTAAGGGCTTTAGTCAATTATGTAAGTAATTCCATTTCTATTTTAGGTGATTTCCATATGCATATAATTTCAGGTTTCTCAGTGAATAAATAAAAATTTCTAGTAGTTCTAGACTAAAACCTATACTTAAAGCCACCAGTCTCTACTCGCCAATGTATCACTAATGGACAGCTACTCTTGTGTTCGTAGGTTTTAATTAGAAGGAAAGTAGTTAGAACTCTTCATCTTATGCCAATTTAATTTAAAAGCAAAAAGGCATTTCCACTTTACAATCTACATCACCCACTTGATATACTGAAGGCAGAATAAACTAATGAAGGGTTTTAACTTGAGTCATAACTGAGAAGTCATCTGTTCATTAAAGATATTATTGTAAGACACTCTTCTAAATATCTGGAACAATGTCTTTATAGTTGTTTAAACACTGACAATCAACCCACAGATTGAGGGAGATAATACCATGGAATGAGTCTTAGCAAGTTACAAAGTAAGTTTTAATACTTAAAAAAAAGTATGTGTAAAACCTTTAATTGGTTCATTTTAACTACTTTTTTTTGGGTTTTTTGCGGTACGCGGGCCTCTCACTGTTGTGGCCTCTCCCATTGCGGAGCACAGGCTCCGGATGCACAGGCTCAGCGACCATGGCTCACGGGCCCAGCCGCTCTGCGGCATGTGAGATCTTCCCAGACTGGGGCACGAACTCGTGTCCCCTGCATCGGCAGGCGGACTCCCAACCACTGCGCCACCAGGGAAGCCCTAAGTACATGTTTTTTTATAGACTGGTTAAAAGAATAAAATACACATTAAAAAAAAAAATTCAGAGTTCTTTTTGAAGTGAAAGTTAGGATTCCTAAATGCCTTGGAGCCATTTTCCCTGTGAGATTGTAACAAGGTAATAAGTCAATTGAAAAATATGATTGCAAATATGATTTAACTTGAACATAGAGGTCTTAGAAATATGTTGGAAGTTTTGAATTTGGGTGAAAGAAGAAGCAAGGTCAAATGAGGGCCTAAACATGTAAGTATTGAAAAGAAAAGTATCCAATTATGGCTGGAACTTTAAAAATTCCATTCAACAAAAAATTTTAAGCTCGTGCTACATAAACACAATGCTAAAGCAGCCACTTTTGAGAAAGGGTGTGAAGAAAGACTTACAAAACAATTGTATGCTACCATTTTTTCCAAATCTTTTCAAGCCTAATTCCTCCTTTTCATTTTGGTATCAAGGAAGTTAAAGGTAAGGTCATCACTAGTAGGGGATAGGTGAAGGTTGATGAGACAGAAATGGGCATGAAGCAGTTATTCTGGAGGGTGGAAAAGGAACATTCTAGGGAATGGTAGCACTGCATTCCCTTTCGTCATTTGTGCTTATGAACGTAGAGTGGCCGGTCTGAACAGCTGTGTTTTTCTCCAGTACACCTGTGCTTTTCTGAAGCAGAGTGGAGCAAGCCAGGGGTTGTATGTGACAAGGGCTGGGGTTTTGCTGGATAATACAATGCAGAGAGAAAGACTAAGAAAGTTAATGAGTATTCATAAAGGAGTGTTTAGACTGATGAACCACAGAATCAAGCTGAGTAGTAATAGAAAAGTATTCAGATAAAAGGATTAATGCATATACATTAATGTTCTCAATAAAGTTAAACAATTAAAGGAGTAAAGGTATTAGAGTATGTGAGCTGGAAGGATAGGGGGTAGTGGCCTAAGAGAAAGATGCTTGAAAGTGAGATTTTGGGGATGATGTAGTTATAAGTGAGGATAAGTTCAGGTTAGGGCCATGGGAGTGGGTGGCTGAGGAGATGAGACGATCAAAGAACTGAAAAGCCAGGGTTTTGGTTGGGTCATCCACATGCATACTGAGAGCCAAGGAAGGCATGGGGGAAGAATATAATCATCCAGATGTAGGAGTCTGCAATGAATGAGAGGAGGTGCACAATCGGGAAGCCTGGGGTAAGGGGAGGGGCTGTACAGTTTGATGGCATAAATTCAAAACTTAAATCCCCTTTCTTTAAAAAACATTTTTCTAACCACTAATATTCAAATTCTACCACGTTAGTCTATTTATTTTCTTTACAGTATATCACATCACATGTCATTTATTTATACGTATGTTTGTCTGGATCCCCACCAAAATGGAAACCTTGGGAGAGCATGACCTTGTCACGCTGGTCACTACTATCTCCTGGGGGCCTAGGATAGTAACGAGACCATTTTAGGCATTGCTCGCTGAGTAAAACGAATAAACAAATGAAACTACTGATTAGGCTTTTTCAGTGTGTCGTGAACTATGCTAGCTAATTGTTAATGAAAAGACAAAGATTTACAATATTATTAGTTTTCTTTAGGAAGTTCATTCTATATTTCTTGAAATGGATGAAAACACTAGGAAATATATGACATGTACCCTAAGTGAAATACAAACTGTTATAAGTGTTCAAAGTACAAGTAGGGTGGTTTCTCTGTTTTGGCTCAGATGCCACTTGAAGGATGCCTTCTGCACTCACCCCCTAGACTAGGTCAGGTGCCCTGTTATATCTTTTCTTAGCACCTTCAACTCTTATTACAAAGATACTTAAATAACTATATAATTGACTTTTAAATGTGTGTTTCCCCTCTGAAAATGTAAGCTCCATGAGGAGAGGAAGTCTCTACTTCTTCTAACACTGTCACCTCAGAGCCTATTCCCAGATGACCAGTCAGAGTGGCCGTCTTACAGGACAAATAGCCTAATGACAGAGCAACATGTGACAAATGTCATACAAATGACAGAGATTTCATTAAGATTTGCTGATAAAGCAGGCACGCAATTCCAGATCCCGTGTTACACAATACTCTTTCAGCCAACAAATCTATCATGCTCTATAACCAACTCTTTCAGTTGCATATGAAAAGTAGTGGCTTGAGGGTTTCCCTGGTGGCACAGTGGTTGAGAGTCTGCCTGCCGATGCAGGGGACACGGGTTCGTGCCCCGGTCCGGGAAGATCCCGCATGCCGCAGAGTGGCTGCACCTGTGAGCCATGGTTGCCGAGCCTGCGTGTCCGGAGCCTGTGCTCCGCAATGGGAGAGGCCACAACAGTGAGAGGCCTGCGTACCGGAAAAAAAAAAAAAAAAAAAAAAAAAGTAGTGGCTTGAGTATTATTCCTGTATTATATATCCGGGCCTTATTTATACAGTTGTTTTGTTTGGGAAAGGTTAGGGGAAGAGATTATTTAATTCAGGTTTTACCTCTTCTATTTTTAGCCAACATCTCGTTCTCAGAATTCATTTATTCATGGTTCCTTTTCTAATGATCTCAGTGGATGACATCTTTTCTGGTTTATTTTTCCTCTGCCTTACTGAAAAGCTAAGTAGCTATAAATCCTGTGGACAATTGCTGTTCCTCCCGCTACCAGGCAGTTAGTTAGGTGAAGGCAGATGACACAGTGGATCATGTTAACAAGGCAGCCAGAATCCATTAGCTCTTTGGTAAGTTTTCCAGCACAATGTGGACAGTGGATACACCTGCTATGGGCTTAGTCCTCTCACTGTTATTGCTTGTGTAACAGTGATTTCTGTGATCATCACAGTCTACCTTCTAGTGACCATTATTATGTCTTTGATACAGCTTATTGGGCTTTTGTGGCTTCATCTGTCCACACATTCTTGAAATCAAGCACAATTTTGTTTGCTTATGTTATATTCCTTTTTAGTAAACATGGTCGCCAAGTTGAAAATATTCCTGTCATTCTCATAGAAAATCAGTGGGAATATAACTTGGGCACATCCTTTCTGGAGGGGTTGGTGATACCTACCAAATTTTTCAATGTTCATACAATTTGACTTTGCAATCTTACTTCAAGGAAATAGTCCTAGAAAAATGCTGTCATGTTTGTACAAAAATGTGCATATGAGGATGTTCACTGCAACCATTTGAAATAGCAAAAAAGAAAGAAAGAAAGAAAGAAAACAACCTAAACGTCTATTCATATGAGAAGAGTTAATTAAGTTATGATACATTTACACATACATAGTAAATGCTATGCAGTCTTCCAGAATGAGACAGAACTAAATGTACTAACTGAAAGACCTCCAACTTGTAGTAAGTAGAAATAACGAATCACGGGATAATAAGTACAATATTATCCCATTTGCACACCATGAGAGTGTGTATGTTCAGGTGTGTATAAACACACCAAACAGCTAATAGTTGTTACCTCTAATGTAGGGTTTTTAACCTTAAGTCCAGTGCCGCTTTGCTATGGGGCTCTGTCCTGTGCAGTGTAGCATGGTAGCAACATCCTTGGCCTTTACTCACACGATACCAGTAGCATCCCCACCTCCCCAATTATGACTATGAAAAACGTCTTCAGACATTGCCATACATTCTGTAGGGGACAAAATCACCTCTGATTGAAACCACTGCTGTAGTGAGTGGGGTAGAAGCAATGGACTTTGAAGAGAGACTAGATAGATAGCTATACAGACATATTTATGTGTCATATACGTAAACTTTCTTAAAATGAGGATTTATTTTATTGCTGTTAATTTTTATAATGAATTATCATTCTCATAGGCTCTGCTAAGGCTAGGATTACCTATGTACCCATCTAATTCTAAAATTTCTCCCCCGTTTAGCAAAGATATTTAAAGTAATTATATAGAATTTACCAAATAGCCTGATAAGAAATGCTACAGTTTAACTTGTCTTGCAAGTGTCTTAAGGCAATTTCTTCTCTTCTAAAATAGGGATAATGAAAATTATTTCACAGGGTTTCTATATCATGTACAATACCAGACACATTGAAGTAGCTAAATTTCCCCCATTTTGTTCTATAGCATATTAGCAACTAAATTATTTAGATATAAGGGTTATGTTTTGAGGAGGTTGAAACAGGCTTTATGAGAGCAAGGATGTTGCCCAGTTTCTTTCCCCACCATATTCCCAGTACGTAGACCAGTGCCCTGCACAAAGCAGGAGCTTAGTACATATATGTTAAGGGAATAAAAGTGTATCCACCTCACATGCAATACAAATAACATCTCTAATCAGTACATACATGTTAAGGGACTAAAAGTGTATCCACCTCACATGCAATACAAATAACAACTATCTCTAATCTAAAACACTAGCTGTTGAGTGATGTATGAACATTTTAAAATTACATACACAGTTACCTCTAATCAGAATGAAATGAAACTGAAATAATTACCATAATTATTACTGACAAACAATAGCAGCTTAAAAATAACAAGTTTAATAATCATTTAAACTCAGTAAGTGCATATTACATTACAAAATTATCACATGCATTATTTCATATACATTTGCACAGCTTGGTAAAGGAAACGATTTGAAATAGCACTTTTCTTTTCATGACTAGTTATGCTGGGTGGGTACGAGTCATAAAATCAGAGTCAAAAAGAACTTCTGACGTCATGTAATCTAACCCCATGTGTCAAGTAAGTATCAGATTTTATTTTTAAGTAATTTCAATGTAGCAAAAGAGATGTGTTTATGTAATAACACTAGATTCTCTAATATCCATCAATTAGTTGGAAGAAATCTCAAGGAAAAATGTCTTGTCTGGGTCTAGTGTTTCTTGATTTTTATGGACCCTATAATAAGCCCCCTTGGTGGTCACCAGTCTACTGCTAAATTAGTAAAACCTTCTGTTTCTAAAATGACGAAAAATGTTTATGATTCTGTAAGAGTTGGTTTAAATTTGGAATCCATGTGTTTGACTGCTTGACCTAGATGAAGTGGAAAGGAAAATAGCTGGCCCAACTGGTGGTGACTGATAAGCACCATAACCGAGTTAGTCTCTTTAGGCCTTGTCACTCCTTGTGAGGCATCAGGATAAAGCTCCCAAACCATGCTCCACTGCTGAAGCTGTGGGGATCTGTTAGTGCAAGTGTTTCTCTCCTGACCCTGTGCCCTAGGGGCCCCAAGACTGCCGAGATGAGCTCCTAGCCCCCTTAAGGGACCTCTCGGAAGGCACACTACCTTGGGGATCTTCCCTTTTAGATCACAGAACACCAGAGGTGGCAATGAAAGAGTCAGTATGTTAGACCTGAAATTATATAAAATGTGTTTCCTGGAATTAGTCAGAACCAGAAGAAAAGAATCTGAGCCTAAGTGACAGTCATCATTCATAAGCTTTCTTTTTTGTTTGTTTTATTGTGTAGATGTTATATGATACAAAATTTTCAATTTTAACCATTTTTAAGTCTACATCTCAGTGGCATGAATTAAGTCCAAAATGTTGTGCCATTATCACCACTATCTATTTCTAGAATGATTCATCACCCCAAACACAAACTCTGTACCCCTTAGGCAATAACTCCCTATTTCCCCCTCCCCTCACTCCCTGATAGCTTTGAATCAAGCTTCTGTCTCTATGCTTTCATTCAGTTAATTTCAATAGAATTAACTCACTTAATACTCATAACCACCATAAGGGTACGTGGTTAACTCTTTCATACAAAGGAGGAAGCTGAGATTAAGAAGGATGCAGTCACTCACTCAACTAGCACACAGCCTTAAGTGGTGGACCTGGGAGAGTGAACTCCAGCATCCTGACTCCAAAGCTTACACTTTTGAGCGTGATGTTAGGCTGCCTACATTTTGGAATCTCTGAGTTTGTGCTCATTCCTCTCAGTCAGTTCAGTGAAAAACGAACCACTGGACACCAAAATACTCCTTTTATGACATTTAAATTCAAAGAGGAAGATGAACAAGTTTGCTCCAGGCAGTCTTTCCAAGTCCAAACAAGCTCTACTTTTAAGCAATACTTGCTAAAAAAGTACTTCCATTAAGGTTCCTCTTAAGTACTATTCTTGATTTTGTTTGTAACAACAAAAGCAAACCCAAATTTCTTCAGAATGCCTGCTGATGTCCTCCTCACAGAAACTTTGCACAGACCCGTTCCTTTTCTGGAAATTGCCAACTGGCTCCAACCCACTACATACGTACCTTACCTGTTGCTCAAATGATTGGTGTCCACTTTCAGTCTCACCTTCTTATACCCATTCCATCTGAGAAAATATCCCTGCCTCCCTCTCTTCCTACTCCCCTCGTTGAGTCACATTAATGCCCACTCAACTCATAACTCATAGTTTAAAATATACTCGCCCCAATCCAATCTGTAAGTACTGATTTATCCTTTTTGTGCATATGTCAGTAGCCAAGTTCATCAGAATCAGGTGACAGCTATTATTAGTAAGTCATTGATTAGGCTTGTAGTTGTTTCCCCTATCAACTAAGAACAACTGCTTTCTTTTTTTTTTTTTTTTTTTTTCCCTCCGGTACGCGGGCCTCTCACTGTTGTGGCCTCTCCAGTTGCGGAGCACAGGCTCCAGACATGCAGGCTAAGTGGCCATGGCTCACGGACCCAGCTGCTCCGCGGCATGTGGGACCTTCCCAGACCAGGGCACGAACCTGTGTCCCCTGCCATCAGCAGGCAGACTCTCAACCACTGCGCCACCAGGGAAGCCCCAACTGCTTTCTTTTAACAGACACCCCCAACTCCTTGTTACAGCCAACATCACCCATTAGGAAAGATGACACACTGCATTTTCAAGTCCCTGAATGACACAAGTATACATTTTCTATAATGCAGCCCAGGTTCATCACTTAAGGGACGTAAGCCATATAAGTAATATTCTGCTTAAGGTACTAAATGATTTCCCTTTTCAATAGAATTTTTTAAACTAGCATACTTATGAATTCCAAAATAGTCATCTCCTTTGTCTAGATAAAACAGAAATGTTTTTTAGTCATAAAAGCCAATCCATAAATTACTGGGTTGATTTCCATGAATCATTGAAACTCCCTAAAAGTTTAAGATATTGTTCTTGTGCTTTAAGACTAATAACAGTACAAGGTAATTTGAGGGAAGTAAAATTAAATTGGCACAAACATGGTTGTTGAAAGGAGGGCAAGAATTCTTCTGGTTGGACAAATCAAGGAGAGTTTCACAAAACAGTGATACTTGGATGGTAAAATGAAGAAGAGGTGATGAGTGCATGTCTGGGGCCAGGTGTAACTAATTAGATCGAGAGCATACCATATGCCTGCTATGGTGACCTTGGAAGCATTATTTAACCTCATTAAGCATTGGTTTTTAAAATGATCATGGAAATAATTACACATACCTCAGAGTATTGTTTTTATGATTAAATAGAGTTAATAAATGTAAAGCAATTAGCACAATGTTTGACATATGGTAAGTTTTCAATAATGACTAGCTGATGTGTCAGGAAATTTTAAAAGGCAGTTCAAAATAATAATTGAAATAGTTTTTACACCATAGGACAGTGGCACATGTCATAACAGAGGAAAAACTCTTGCTTTAGGAAAATATGCTGATGACCCCTTTGGGTATGAAAGGTGCTGCTCCCTTCTCCCAGAGCATGGGGAGATGAAAGGGCGTGGGGGGGAGAGAGGGAGAGAGAGAGAGAGAGAGAGGGATTTAAAGGTTTAAATTGAGAGCTACAAAGAGAGGATAAGGGTCTCAGGAAAAAGAAGGATCTAGAGAGAATAGAAGTATGATGCCAGGGCTTTAGAGTAGGAAATATCCTGCCTGGGAAGAATTACTCTGTAGGAATGAATCTGGGGACCAGAAGCCTTTATAATTCTGAGGGTCCCTTCAGAAAAAAGAGATTACCAAGATAACTATTGCTAATTTTACAAAACTGTATGACCAGGTGAGCACTTTGCTAGGGCTCTTCCTAAGACCTTGAAAGAAGGAAGCACGGTCAGATAAGTCGAGCTTAAGCTTTATTGGCTTAACAGAAATCTGCCTCTGACTCAGGCAAGAAACAGTCAAAGCATTTTCAGAAAAATGGGATCTCTATTTGATTTTGGTTTCTGACCTTTGCTTTGTTCCTATTTAGACCTCAGCCTTTATGCTCAAAACTTTGGTTAAAATTCCACTACAGGACTTCCCTGGTGGCGCAGTGGTTGAGAGTCCGCCTGCCGGTGCAGGGGACACGTGTTCGTGCCCTGGTCCGGGAGGATCCCACATGCCATGGAGCGGCTGGGCCCGTGAGCCATGGCCACTGAGCCTGTGCGTCCGGAGCCTGTGCTCCGCAACAGGAGAGGCCACAACAGTGAGAGGCCCGCATACCGCAAAAAAAAAAATAAATAAATAAATAAATAAATAAATAAATAAAATTCTACTACAGATTATTGGTGTTGCTTGGTGTTGCTTTAGGGGAATGAAGGAAATGAAAGGAGATGGGTGGTTTTTCAGGCCAAGGTGATTCCAATACAGAGGAAGGAAAGCATTCAGGATCCAGGTAACACAAGGGAAGTGAGCTGCTGTGTAGTGCAAAATGTCCAAGTAGAAAGAGATAGCAGCCCCTTGAGGTATGGGAGTTAAGCTGTGGAGGTGTCTGGACAGGATGATTCCTTTTGAAGACATGAGGGTAGACGAGCTCCACAAAGGAGACAGTGTTAAGAAGGAGATCAAGTGTGTAATTTAATCTCCACATTCAGGAGATGAGAAGAAGAAGGAAAAAAACTGCAAACAAAGGCAGTCAGGCAGGAAAGGAAGAGCAGTGAGAGCTCACGTGTGTGAGGGCTGTCAAGTGGCGGTACAGTGCGGTATTTGCTGATGGGCTTTAGATTTAGGTCATCCTGTGTTTAACTCCAAGCTCTTCAATTGAATAGCTATGTCACCTTGGGCAATTCACTTACTTCTCTATCTTTTCCCCCAAAATGTGAGTCAGAATACCTACAACATAAGGTTGTAGGTGTTACAACATTCTGGAGGTGTACAGCAGGTGTACGACAGTCTGGAGAATATGTCATGTCAAGGAAACCAATAAAAGGGGTTGCCTGAAAGAATTTGGTGCAGGAAGGTAAAGAAAGTTGAACACTTTAGAGATAGTGATTAAGAAGTTATATTCGATTTCCAAAAGAGTCATTCCAGTAGTGGGGCAAAGTCTAAGGTAAATGAGCACAGCAAGTGTACAACAAACATCTCCCTTCTATTTGCCTTTAGGAATGTAAACTTGAAGGTAAAGATTTGATCTTAGATAATATGGTCTTGATATTTATTAATAATTTCAACAAATTCTGATAATTCTCCTCATTCTGCTCCTACATAAGCTAAAATTAGTTGATTGACTCTAATCTAATTGACTTTAGACAGTTACTAAATATTACCTCTCATTCAGTGTGGGGTGCAAAATTATCTGTGTAACAGAGATTGAGCACCCTTTGGCTTGTAATTAAGTTTTGTGACTTATGGAAAGAGTCCCCTTCCCAACATTCACTGAGTAAAGGTTTTGACATCCTGTAATATGAAACGTTTTTTTTCAACATCTTTATTGGAGCATAATTGCTTTACAATTGTGTGTTAGTTTCTGCTTTATAAAAAAGTGAATCAGCTATACATATACATTTATCTCCATATCTCCTCCCTCTTGCATCTCCCTCCCACCCTCCCTATCCCACCTCTCTAGGAGGTCACAAAGCACCAAGCTGATCTCCCTGTGCTATGTGGCTGCTTCCCACTAGCTATCTATTTTACATTTGACAGTATATATATGTCCATGCCACTCTCTCACTTCGTCCCAGCTTACCCTTCCCCCTCCCCGTGCCCTCAAGTCCATTCTCTACGTCTGCATCTTTATTCCTATCCTGCCCCTAGGTTCTTCACAACCATTTTTTTTTCTTTTTTAGATTCCATATCTATGTGTTAGCATATGGTATTTGTATTTCTCTTTCTGACTTACTTCACTCTGTATGACAGTCTCTAGGTCCATCCACCTCACTACAAATAACTCTGTTTCGTTTCTTTTTATGGCTGTGTAATATTTCATTGTATATATGTGCCACATCTTCTTTATCCATTCATCTGTCGATGGACACTGAGGTTGCTTCCATGTCCTGGCTATTGTAAATAGAGCTGCAATGAACATTGTGGTACATGACTCTTTTTGAATTATGGTTTTCTCAGGGTACATGCCCACTAGTGGGATTGCTGGGTCGTATGGTAAACTGATACAGCCACTGTGGAGAACAGTATGGAGTTTCCTTAAAAAACTAAAAATAGAACTACCATATGAAACTTACTTTTGATTCTTGGCTATTCAGGACTGTTTATAGGTCTCTGTGTTTTAATTAATTTCTTTTTGTTATAAATGGTCAAAACCAGGAAGATAGTAATGAATAAGTTATCATGTTTACAGAATCCATTGGGCTGACTGACTTTCAAGCAAAAAGAAATACAGTTGCAATTAACTGATTTTATTTTCCTTGAATTAAACGTTTTTAACAAGAATAATAAGTAGTAAAAATATTCTTGGCTCTATATAAAAAAGGAAAAAAGTAAGGTTCATTTTAAGACTGGGGTTGGGCCTTTTAAAATCTGAAGAGAAAAAAACATACTTGAGTGAGTGATTTATATTTTGAAGATTTCTCAAGGCAAATGGAAACACCTCATCTAAGAAGGAGTGGAAAGAGTTCCACATCTTAAAAGACTATCAGAGAATTCCTTTAACTTGTTTTGTTAAGGCTTTTGATTAAACAAGGGGTGGAAGTTCACTCTTTTTCAGCCTTATAATTACCTTCAGACTGAATATTGAGAAAATTGGCAATAAAAAGCCTGTCTAACAGTTTAGATTGTACTTTTCACACATTTAATCAGCTGTTTGCTTGCCTTCCAGGCCCCACCAGTAGGTGTTTATCATGAAGCTTTCCCCTGTAAATTACAACTGCCAGGTTACAGCTCCAGAATTCACTCTTCTTGAGAGCAATTTCTTCTGGGGTTACCATATCAGACAAGATTAGTAGTTAGCAATCACGTAAAAGGTATACTTTTATTGTTGTTTCCACCTGTTCTTTCCCTGTCTTTTAGGTAAAATGCTCCCCTGTGCATTAGACAGAGATATAAACTCCCAAGAGCAAAAAAAAAAACCCTGACTTTAACTTTCTGTATCTTCATATGTGTGCCCAGGAACTTAATAAATGTTTAATTTAGATAATTTGGCACCTGTATTCCACAAAGTTGGTTGCCATTTTCAAAGGCATTTAATCATCTTTAAGGTGCAGTAGAGGTCAAATATCAGAGCAGAAAGATCACAGATTATTTTAATTTGATCAGCCCTGGGCATGATTCCTTATTTCCCCACTTTACTGGCTATATAGCCCAGAAAAAAATTACTTAATCTTTCTGAATCTTACTTTCCTCATCTGGTAATATTAACTTCTCTAGAGGGTTACTGTAGGGATTAGGTGTAAGGTCATAATAATAACTAACATGTACCGAGTCAATGCTGTAACTGTTTGTATGTATTCACTACTGTAGCCTTCTCAACAATACAATAAAATAAGGATTATTATTATCATTCAATTTTAAAACAAGGAAACAGAAACATATAAAAATTCAGTAACTTGTCCCAGTCCACACAGTTAGTTAGTGGCAGAGCCTGGATTTGTACCCAGAGAGCTATCTTCCAAACCCACTCTTAACTCTTAATCATCAGGCTACATTGCCTTTTTGTTATTTCAGGAAGTACCCTGAGACACGCAGTTTGAAGTAACTACTGTTATGAAAAATTGTAACAAGAAGAGTCCTAGATCATTCCAATAAACCAAGGGCAACTAGACCCATGTGAAGATCCTCTAGGCCTTAAGTGCTTCTAACATTTGGTCATCTAGACTCTACCAGAACATGGAGGCTGGGCCATCCCACTTTCATATGATTCTTGAGATCAGTCTATTTCTTATTTGGAGCTCAAACTTGTCTTCTGGTAAATTTACTAGTTTTTCACATTACAGCTACACATAAAATCCTAAATTCACATACTAGTTTAGCTCTCCATGTATTTAAGGATAGTTTGTATGCTATCTTTCAAGTTCCTTATTTTTTTTTCATCTCTTGGTTAAACACCTAGGGTTTATTCAACAATCCTCTTATATCTGCCAAGGCTTTCACCTCTCAGGTAACTTTTCCCTAATCACACTCCCATTTGCCAATAACCTCTTAAAATCTGTTGGCCAAAGTGAATATAATATTCCACCATGGAATAAGTAATACTGAATTCAGGGAGACTATTATTTATATTATTTTGTGTACTCTGTTTCTCTTAACGCAGACTAAGTATATATTTTCTTTCAGAGCTAGAGCATTATACTTTTGCTCATACTTAACTTGGATCAGCAGTCAAGTAAACCATGAAACTGTTAAAGTCGGTTTCCTCTATCCTGTGCAACTGTTTTTTCTAACCCAAATTCAAGAGTGTATTTATATTTTATTAACATTCATTGAATGCCTACTATATGCAAAACATGATGTTGAGCCCTATGAGAAACACAAAATTGTAGGTTTCCTTTCTATTCTCAAGGAACCCATATACCAGTAGGAGGGAATAGGGAAAAGGGGGAGGAGAGAAAGGACAACTAAAGGAAAGAAGACAGTCAAAGGGTAGGGCAAAGGGTACAATGAATGTGGGCCCAAGATGTAAGAGCTCAGAATTAAGAATCTAAAAATGAAACTCTGGTAGAAGCAGTGTGTCCTTATTTGAAAGCTGAAAGTAGGACAACTACAGGAAGTGTTTTTAAATGTTTGTTAAGTATCATAGGGTTATTTCGATCCTCTTGTTCCTACAATCTGAATAAATTTGAATCTTGGTCCTGTTTTTTGCCATATTAGCTACCTTCCCCAATCTGTGTCATTTGCAAATTGGATTCATCTTCTTTAACTTGAGTGTATACCCATATACTTGATATTAAACTGTCCCTGTGTACCACATTTTAGTTTAAATCTAAAAATAAATTACCTAGAATATATTTTGTTCTCTCAAAAACCAGGAGAGTTCTTAAGGAAGAGTCACTTATCAGCTGGATTAAGCTGACTGTTGTGGGTTTGTTGTACCTAAGTGCCAGCGGCTTCTTCCAGAAAGCTTACATGAAGAAAGAAACAGAAACTAGCCATGGATATGAACCCTCCAAAAAGAAGTACAGACTCTCTCTGGGAGGATGAGGAATTGAGGGAAAAGAAAGAAGTAGTTGCATCCACAGCTCTGTTCTTAGTATATTCTATTAAGCTGTTCATATTACAATTGTTTCTTCCTGTGTTCCACCCCATTTTCATTCTGCCACCATGAGTGTCACCTCACAGTCTGCAGATTTATTAGCAACCAGAGTTCAGAACTCGCAGGAGTCACTAAGCATCAATAAAATCACACTTATGTTTAAAATGAGTGATTTTTTTTTCCAATTTCAGTCATACTGAAAACTGCATCACTTAAAACCTTCTTTCTACAAACACATGGCTTTAAAATAATTTTAAATTCATAAGTGAGCTCATTTTTAAAAATGGAAATTCCTATATGGCACAAGAAGAAGCTAAACACCAGATCTGGATTTTATGGCCCACAGAGTGACAGCAGGATCTCTGAAGGGTGGCCCCTCAGCTTAAGTGTAGGATAGAAACACACATACACACAAATAAAACATTCACCAGCACAGGAGATTAGGAGAAGACACCATTTTGCCTGTACTTCAGTGAGGAGGAAGAAATGTTTGCTCTTACAGAGTTCTGAGCTTTAAAATTATACCATCTCTGTGGTATACCACTTGGCAAAGAAATTAACTCAAATACTGATTGCAATACTCCTGGTATACCTGCAGAAGCAAATGCAAAATTCCTCTGGAGAGAAAAGACCTCAGGTTTCACAGGTAAATCTTCAATGAAGATAAGATGAGACATTAAAAAGAAAACAAACAAACAAACAAACACATAAGGCAACACTGTATCATGGGCAAGAGTCAGCAAACACAACAAAAGGCAGATTTAGATCCCCTTAACTTCAGATGATTTAGACCCCCCTGAACTTCAGACAATACAGCAATGTGATAAAGATTATAATGTAATATAAGTGCTTTAAAGACATAAAAGAAGGAATCAAAACCACAAGAAATGAATAAGAACTAAGGGGAAAAAGACAAAAGAACTAAATGATTTGAAAAAAATAACTCCTAGGAATAAAAAAGATAGTTATTTAAAAAAAAATTCAGCAGATAAGCTAACACAGGATTAGACAAAGCTGAGGAGAGGAGATAACTGATAGACTGGGCGACAGATATGAAGAAATCACAAAGGTCACAGCATGAGAGATAAAGAGATGGAAAATACTAAAGAAAGTTGAAAAAACACAGAAAGATAATGGCCAACATACATCCAATAGGAAGTCCAAAAGGAAAGAATAGAGAATGAGAGAGAAGCAATATTCAAGGACATAAAGATGGAGTGTTTTCCAAAACAGGTGAAGGAGATGACTCCTCAGATGCAATCATCTAAATGAGCCCCAAACAAGATAAATAAAAATACAGATATAATGCACTGAAACCACAAACCCCAAGGAAAGGAGGATCTTCAAAGAAAAGATGTATTTTCAAATGAATTATTGATACAATTGGACTGACAGCAGACTTCTAAACACAAATCTCAGAGGCCGGGAAGGCAGTGGAATACTTCCCTCACAGTGCTTAGAGAAAACACCTGGAATTCTAAACCTAGCGCACCTAAGACTGAAAATGGCATAAAGCCCATATTAGAGAAAGAGAGTTTGCCATTAATAGACTCACTCTAAGAGAGTACTAAGGTAGGTCCTTCAGGAAGAAAGAAATGGAATGAAAGAAGCAAAGATAATTTGACTATAAATAAAATGTGTCCTAGATATATTTTGAATTAGAGAAGACTAAGTCCCAGATAGCTATTTGTATCTTTACCACTTTCTAAAGTCTCTCCAAGATATCAAGTTTGTACCTCCCCCATCGTATTTCTAATGAATAGAAATTCATCAGCTTATGTCTGGAAAAAAAATTTAGACTATATGAAGGAGAAAGTGGTAGAACATTCCCAACCAAAGTATGGGGGTGCCCAAAGGAAAAGAAAGATCTTGTACCCAAGATATGCATTCTTATTAGCAACCCCAGAGTTACAAATTAAAAGTCTATTATTTGAGTGGTAGCATGCTCCTATAACACTGACTTTCCTATTTGAATCATTCTGTCTAATGAGAATATATCAATAGTATGATTTCCAAGGCATACTCTTAAGGGGAAAAAACAAATGTTTAGGAAAGAGATAAAAAGGAAATTTACTTTTCCTTATATGTTCTTTGTCCTTTTAAATTTTATACCATGTACATGAATTGCTTTTTCAAATATTAAGTATTCAGTTAATTAATTTTAGAATAATATCAAAGAAAAATCTAAAAAGTGACTTTATTTGGTTTGCTTTGAACAAAAAAAAAGAAGAGGGGATATGAATACTAGGAACTCAAGGGTATAATACGATATAAGTTATATTCAAGGGTGACCCCTTGAAAAGATTAGCAATACTTTTAAAGCAAAAGTGAAGATCTTTTCCAAATTCCCAAATAATCCATTTGGCTTTTTTTTTTTTTTCTTTTTTGGAGACCTGCCTTCTAACAGTTTGAAACCTACATTTTTTTCCCTTTACATTAACTCCATGACATGTCATCATTTCCAGTGCTAATTAGGTAGGCCTTAAAATAAAAGAGCCTGAAAAATTTCCCCATCAGAGTTGTTATCTATTATACATGACTGATACATGGAAAGAGTAAGATCTTTTTCCAATTAACCTGAAGGACTTGGAAGAATGACTTTGAGATATAACACTGAGAACTTTTAACTACTTTTCGAATAGTACAAAGACAAATTTCCATAAAACATAAATTTTTAAAGATTTGCATTAGGACTAAAATAAAGCAATTGTAAGTAAATGTAAAGAATGCAAATTCCTAAATTAAACATTTTAAACCATTACAGTGTAGTAAAGTTATACTTAAAGCAGGTTTATAAATAACTCAAGAAAACTAGAATTAATTCTAATTCCTAACCCTTATTTTATAACATTTCAGGGTACATACCGCTAATTTAAGGACATCTAAAAGCTTCAAACAGCTCTGTATGAACATGTCACTTAAAATGTATAATATAATCACATCAAATATCATTTATTGAGTGCTTACCACATCAAAGACATGATGCTGTGCACCTTGCTTACATTACTTCTTTTAATCTCCAGAACACCCCATGAGATATTAAGGCATAAAAAAATGAAGTAACATAGAAAAGATCACACAGCTGGTCAACAGTAGAGCTAGGACTCATGCTGATGTCGCTCTGACTTCCATTTTTGTGTTCTCGACCACTCTGTTAAATGCTTCAAGGAGAACCAAGGTTTGGCATAACATTAAGCAATTAAAGGGTTATTTAAAAGAGGTCAAGGATCACCAACATAAAGAGAAGACATGTCTTAAGTACCTAAGTTAACTCATATGCAGGTATGGTCAAAAAGCTTTTGGTGAGAGTTTTGGTTTTGTTTTTTTTTTGTGGTACGCAGGCCTCTCACTGTTGTGGCCTCTCCCGTTGTGGAGCACAGGCTCTGGACACGCAGGCTCAGCGGCCATGGCTCACGGGCCCAGCCGCTCCGCGGCATGTGGGATCTTCCCAGACCAGGGCATGAACCCGCGTCCCCTGCAGCGGCAGGCGGACTCTCAACCACTGCGCCACCAGGGAAGCCCAGAGTTTTTGTTTTTAATTTGGTAACAGGAAAAAGTAACACTGGGATCTAAACACCTAATTCTTCCAAAGTTCATTATTATGCATTCATTCATCAAATGTAATTTACTCACTTTTATAACTAGAGACCAAGTCTGAAGATCAGCAAGTATGACTGGAGTCTCCATCTTAGGCAGAAAATGGCTTTTGTATGTGAAGTTTGTATTTGTTTAGCTAGAGCAAAATGAATTCAAAATACTATTTTAAAAAGATCACCACTGTTGGTAAAGCGAAGGAATTTAAAGATTTTCTTTCTGTTTAAACTATGTTAGCTCAACATTTTTACTCAAATTCTCCTCTTCTCCCACAAAAAGATATACATTTTGGTAATGGAATTTCACTGTGAGTCATTTTGGTTAAAAAAAAGGTATGTATGCTATGGAAGAAATGTTTTGAAATTTTTCTTTTGTTTCTGAATTTTTTCAGTCTATGTAAAATGATATAAAATGATGTAAGCGTCTAAAAAATATGCCTTTTAGAAAAAGTTACATGATCATGAAATTAAATCAATATGTTCCTTTAATGATGAAAAATGCTAGTTAAACAATATCAGGAAATGTAATACAGTTCGACATTAATAATATATGCTAACTATGCAAAATAACTTTGTTACTATTAACGAATTGAAGGATTTTTACTACCTATACTGTAACAGTAATAATTCAAATTTTAAAACATCAATCAGCCTCAACCAATTTGAAGTTATCTTGGACGTAAAGCAACATTCACATATGCCTCATGCTTCATTTTATCATCTTGAAACTACAGATATTAAAAAGCTACAAAAACACTTGGGAATGCAACTTAAATTTATATTCATTTAATTACTCACTGTAAATAATTAATATCTCATCTCATGTTTTGATCTGTGGTCAAGAAAACCATTATTTTACACACACACATACACATACACACAAAGCCATTTATCACTAAAATGTTTGATTTCCTTTTCTTTGATATTGCAGCATATTTTTTTAGCTTTGCCATTTGATATCAACTTTTTCCCAGTTATAAGCATCTTAATTTGATTTAAGTCAGTAGTTACTTATAGGGGACTGTCAAATCTTTTAGAGTTATGCTGTAAATCATGACTGAAAGATTTACTTTCAGTATAATAAGACATCTTTGCATATTAATTAGATCAGCAGACACATGTTTGTGGAGGTTTAGCAATTGTGCAATAAATACAGCATGGCAGTGACAGAGCTGTTAAACCTCAGCACATAGATTTCTAATACATTTTATTGAGTTTATCCAAGAAATAATCACCCTGCTAAACCCAAGTTAACCACATGATGGAATATTAGGATGTTTAATTAAAAATGAATTTATGCTGTACAAGTGGGTAAACTTACACAGCAGCTAAAAAAGAAAAGGCCATGAAAAATTAATTTTACTCAATAAAAACATACACATAGCCCTTTTGTGACGTTGGTAAATGGATTCAACCATTTCACTAAGATACACATGATGCAGAAATAGACTAAATAAATTTGGGGGAGGGGGTTCAGAGGAGACTTTTTCAACTAAAGTAACAAGGGTTGGTAAATGTCATGCACATTAGGATTGTCTTTCAAAAAATCAGTAAATCCTTTTACGTCATCCTCAGAGATCCATTGTGAAGGCTCAACAGATGACCACTGGGGCCAGGAATTAATCTCCTCTGTAAGCTATCAGGCAGTATCCAACTCCAGCAGGCCACATTTATGCCATTCCTATACATGTGCAATCTAGGCAATCATGATGTTTTCCCTACCTTGGGAGAGAAAAACTGCCACAGAAGTCATTGTTAAAGACAACAGGATTATCTGGTAGCTGAAGGGGTGGGCATAACAAAAACACAGACTTCATGAATGATGACAGTAGGATGAATTCCTCCGAGCATATACCATAGCATAGGCAGAAAGGAAAGAAGGAAGGAAGGAAGGGAGAGAGGGAGGGAGGGAGGAAGGGAGGGAAGGAGGAGGGAAAAAGGAAACACTGGAATAAGAATCAGAAGATGAGTTCTAAATTGCAGATCTGTATCTATAATTAACCACCACATATAAGTAACTTCACCTCTCTGTGCCATAATTACCTCATCTGCCACATGAAAGTCTAAGACCAGATGACCCTGAAGCCCTCTTTAAACTAATATTTTAAAAGATCCAGCAAATATGGAAGCAACCACATCATCTCTTTCTTCCTCATTTACACCTGTGTTTATTTATTCAACAAATATTTGTGGAGCACCTAATAAAGTATAGGCCTTATACTATGTCTCAAAGATTCAAAAGTGAACAAGTTATACCCTTCACCCCCATAAAACTCCATGCCTGGTGTGGAAGTGAAGAGAGGAGACAGATGGACAAGAAAGCAAAAGCTGGGTAGATTAGCAGGGGTCAGATCTTGAAGGTCATGGTAAGACATGTGACCTTTATCCTGAGGGCAATGGGAGGCACTGACTTTTTTTCTGTCTGGGGTGATATGATCAGATTTGGGCTTCTATAGTCTGTGGAGATTACACTGGAGAGAGATGCCTGAGAGGCCTGAAGTACTCTAGTTGCAGCCAGACTTGAAAGAAAGGGACCCTAGTACCGAGAACAAAAAGGACTTGACTGGATGTGGAAGGGGTGTGAGGGGGATGATTCCTTGAGTACTGGTGGGAGGGAGGGAGAGGGGGAGGAAGGGAGGTGGGGGAGGGCAGGAAGAAGGGATAAAACTTGGTGGATACGGCTGCCGCTCCCTGAAACAGAAAATAGAAGTGAAGAACCGGGTTTTGGAAACAGAAGAGGAAGAGGACATGGGGCAAGAGTCATGGAGGCGATGAGGAGCTCAGTTTGGGGTATCTGGATTTAAGGTTCCCAAAGAAACACTGGACATTTGGGTTTGGATCACGTGCCACAGAATGAAATAGCAGTTAGTTCTCTTTATGAATCATTGAAGATTCTCTCTCTAGAGGTTCTTAACTATTTGGAAATCATATAACACATATGAAATCTTTAAGAGCCCGGGTTCTCCCTGCAGAAAAATGTACACGTGCACAGATACTCAGGGAATTCATGGACCCCAAAGCCCATCCATAGACCTACAGGGGTCCAGGAATTCCAAGGTGAGAATCCCTACCAGGGGGATGAGGATAAATATGGCAGTGATCGAAAAAGGAAGTAACTCAGAGTTCCTTGTCCTGACGATATCAGAGAAATGCAGAAAATGTTTTGATTGCTTTGAGTAAATTGCACTAGCAACGACAGACAGCAGATATGGCAAAAGACTGGCCTGATGCTCACCGAACCAGTTTCATCTTCCTGGACACTCAGCTCAGCTACATTTTCTTAACCCCTTGAAGCCATGTGGTTAGATCTTACCAATGGTATGTGAGGGGAAGGGACACTTCTGACCTGAGGCAGTAACACCGGGTGTGTATTTTCCGTGCTTTCTCTGTGGTCCTCTTCTCTAGAAGTTTTAGAGGTCATGTACTGGGCATGGCTTCTTCACTAAATGGCAATAGCCAGGGTCCCTAGTTGGAGGAATCCCAATCCCAATCCCCTTCAACTTTCCCCTCAATACCGCATTCAACATATCAAACTGAGATTTGAATGAGCAATACACCTTTTGTACTAACCACTGAAATTTTGGGACTTGATACAGAAGCTGAGGGTAGTTACCTTTATTAATAAAGTAAATATCAATAATAATAATAATACTCATCATATGTAAGGTCCAGAGGTTAATAATATAATTTTATACTATCTGCTCTAGTTATCTTTACAGTACCTATTGTTGGGTTTTTTTGTTGGTTTTTTTTGAGGTATGCGGGCCTCTCACTGTTGTGGCCTCTCCCATTGCGGAGCACAGGCTCCGGACGTGCAGGCTCAGTGGCCATGGCTCACGGGCCCAGCCGCTCCACGGCGTGTGGGATCTTCCCGGACTGGGGCACGAACCCGTGTCCCCTGCATCGGCAGGTGGACTCTCAACCACTGTGCCACCAGGGAAGCCCTACAGTACCTATTGTTACCTGATGTTTATTTTCCTGTTTATAGTCCCTCTATTCCACTACACCATAATTTCCATGCAGACAGGGCCTCAGTTTTGTTCACTGCTATATCCTGTCTCTAGATCAGTGCTCAGCATATAACAGATCCTAATTAAACATCTGTTGAATAAATGGGTGAATAAATTATTTCAAATGGGTCTCTTCTCATCTGAAGGTATTTTTTTTAAAGGGCACACCTTCTATTTATAACTACATCAACAAAAATGGTGGTGTTGGGAGGTGAGGAATTGGGAACTAACCTGGAGAAATAATTGGGACAGATGCCTTAAGGCAAGCATCGGTATTACATTTTCCCAGATAGGAGACATTCTCTCTCCTCTGTCATTAGAGTGACTTCAGAAGAAACTTTGAAAAGCAATTATATAGATAAAAACCTGGATTTGGGAGTAGAAAGACCTTAGTATTCAGCTGCTAGCTCTCTGATGTTAGAAAAATTAAATCAGAATGAACCCAAAATTTTTGTTTGTAAATGGATAATACCTTCAAGATAATACCTATCTTCGAGGAGACCTGTGAAGAGTAAGGTGACGTACAGAGGGTAAAAGACACAGAAGTTATGCACCTTGCCCAAGGCCACATAACAAGGAAAGAGTAAAACTAGATTTTAAACGTACATCTTTCTCAAAGCCCTTGGCTTTTTGTGTTTGTCCTCTTAGAGACTGAAAGATCAAGGGTAACTACACAGAGAAAGCTAAATATTCTGTTGGGTTACTTTTAACACCAGTTTTAAATTTTACATTGCTCAGATTAATCTTATGCCATTCCACACTTTCACAATCTCTCCATATAATTTTTTTTTAGTGGGGAAATGATACGCAGGATTGAGCATAACCATTATTCATCCCAGATTTTCTGGGACAGCCTCTATTTCAAACTTGCACACCACTGAAATTCCCTGAAAAAGCCACTATTTCAGTATCCAGACTTTGTACCAGAAACAGCATAAAATACTGTATTCAGGAAACATAGTTACCATAGGTCTGAATGTGCACCTTGTTAGTGTACCTTGATGCATGTGTGGATACTACTGGAGATCATGGGATAGAAACACTGTAGAACCACTGCACTGGAAGTACCTGATTTTGATCTACTAAATCCTATGATAGTTAATTATCAAATATCTGTATTTTTTTAGCAAGTTAACAAGCTCTATGGGTGATTCACATGCACTATGAGCTTTGGAACTCTTGATTTTGGAAATGATCTCCTTAAGAAAGAGGCCCACATATCAAAGATAACCACTAGGCATTTTCTGTTAGAGACCTTTGTAACCAGTTAGTCACCGAAGTTTGAAAAGCACCACTTAGAGGTACTTGCAGGAAGAAAGGATGTAGTGATCCTTTTGTGAGCATCCTTCTGTGCTCGGTGGCAGTACTTATTCAGTAAACTTTTCACTTCTCAAACGGACCAGAGCATTTTCTGTCTCACATTCTGATCAGTGTATTTATTAAACCCAATGACTGCAGGTGGGATGGAGACAGGACATTCACTGCATCTACTGCACTGAGGTTTATGGAAAGCAAGAGGAGGTGGTAACCACTAATCACTGGTGGCAGCAGCTTTCTCTTAGGGAGAATAATCAGACTTTGTGAGGTCATCTGCTGTTAGAACCCACTTAACCGTTAACAAAGAAACCAAAACTACTACTGATATGATTTTAATTAGGGGTTAATACTCAAGGCACTTTTTAAATTCTCAAGGTGTGTTTTCAATGGACAAAACATCTTACTTTGAGACATAAGCTATATACAGACTACACATAGATATATTTTTTAATATTTTTAGAAGTTTCTAGTATTAGTATCTATCAGAAAGAGTAAGTTCGGAACAGACTTGGATGAGGAATAATTAAGGGGTAGAAAACCTTAAACACTTTGTAAACAGACAACAATGAAAAAATATTAAATAGACCAGGTAAAAATTTATTAAAAATTCTCAAATGTGGATGCAGGGAGTAGTGTGTCCCAGGAAGTGAGTTGGCCATAAGCTTGAACTCTATGTTTTAATGTGGGCATATAGATTCCAGGAAAACTGGGCTCCAAATGAGTAAAGTGAATTATGAAGTCATAAAATCCTGGGTAATCCAACATATTTTTCTGAAAAAGTTCAATATACTTCTAGTTATAATAGCTGCAAAACCTCCTTAGAGTGACTTTGGGCAAATGCCCAGTGACTACACCTCACTGAAACTTCCCACCTCCTGCCTCCTAAGCTTCTGTGTTAATAGCAAGTGCCATGTTTTGAGAGCCCACTTGAAACATTATTTTCCTCATGGGTTACTTTATACATGGGCGTAAAAATTCATCTTCTAGAAGATGGTATGATATTCTTACCCGTTTCACAGCTGGGCCCGGTGAAGCCTTGTGGGCAGGCACACACATTGGCGGCAATACAAGCTCCTCCGTTCCTACAGCCATCTTTGCAAAATGCTAAAATAATTCAGATAAATAATTTTAGCACTTTAGAAGGAAGTAGTTCAAGATACTCCAAACTAGCTTTTCTTTATTGCCTTTGATATAAATGTTATTATAATTTCATATTCAAATAACACTTTCCATTTAGGTAAGAAACTTCAACACAATTTGTAGAATAGTACTCTTTCCAATGTTAAGTATTTCACCTGTAAAAGAAAATACTGAGCTTTCTTTTAACAAAAAACAGTAGCCTTACAAAACAGGAATTAGAAGTAGTATTGCACCTCATTGTAGCAATCCAGTTTGAAATTAAATCTAAAAAAAATGGCAGCTATCCTAGGCATCTTCTTAAGGAAGAAACCACCACCTAAAGAATAAGATACAGAAATAAGAAATAATTGAATCCTATACAGCTCTGATCATTCTACACACCGTCCAAACTGTCAAAATACTAGAGAAGTGCCCCATCCTTCAAAAAGTTCTAAATCATTCCTGGTGATGAATTAGCCAATAATGACAATTTGATAAAGGAGTCTTCAAGAAGGGTCTTGAACCCCTCTGCCAAGGATAGGTCAGGATCCAGGATCAAGGGCAAAGGCACTGCATAGCCTGTTGCGTTAGAGTGGGTGTGTGAGTGAGGGGAGTTCTTCTGTGAGTAGAAAAAGAAACCAAGCTCTGAGCCACTGCAAGCGTGATCTTTTGAGATGTGCTGCCCTCAGAAAAGGTGAGAAAAACAAGATGGGCAGGATGGAGTACCCTTAGAAACTTCTGTTTCCACTTCAGCTTATTCTTTGACTCTGTAAGGCAAAGGCTGTTCCCTCAGCCTGGCAAGGCCTGTTGTGGATGAACTCGATCAACCTGTTCCATGCCTGAGGCAAAAGCTTTTGCTCTGGTTTTCTGGCATGTGCTTCCTCTAATTAGTTAGGATGTACTTTCTCAGAGTGGGAAACTGTAGAAATCTGAGATTCTGCTACTGAGTTAAAGGAAGGGGCACAAAGAGGCCATTTGGCTTCTTTGGTTCTAGGTCTTAATCTCTCTTCATCCTAGGCAAAAACAAAACCTAGTCACCAAGAACTTGCAAAGAGATTAGGAATTGAAGCCTCATGAAAAGAAAAGCTACACCCACCAGACCATGTGTATATCCTCCCTGGAGTAATTTGCAAGGTTGCAGCCTGTTGATAGAGAATAGGACTCAATGATTCAGATCCTACAGCTAAGCTACTTCTCTCTCAGCTTTTGACGTTCCCAGCAGAGACACACACAGGAACGGAGAGTCTTTACTCAGGCAACCTATACTCCTAATTCCCAGAAGAAATTTATAGACGCTGGAAAGTTCTCCTTCCTTCAAAGATAAGAATTATCTGTCTGCATCTTCTCATGGCTTCAAGAATTCTTTACGCTATAAACTTTATTTTTCACATTAATAAGGAGTGAGGCTCAAATGCAAATAAGAGTGAGAAGCGGTTGGGCTCCCAGATGAAATCTTAACTCTCTGAACATCCAGATGCTTTGGGGAAGTCCTGAGGGTGCATTTATACCATGTTATGGACTTGAAAGTCTAGCTTTCCTCAGGATCCGTCCAGTTTCTGAGGAAATCTTTGTGGGATTTAGACTCCCAAATGCGTAGGCCTTTACAATGCTCTGAACTACAGATTTCCATAGACTTTGACAGAGTAATCCTCTGGCCCATCCCTATCTGCATCCACTGTAGACCATGTCTGAAAGTCATGACCAAAGGACACAGCATTAGTAACAATTCCTTGTTATCTCCTGTCTCCCATATACATGTAACAAAGAAAATTAATTTTGGTAAACTCCAGGATAATGAACACAGTACATTTGAAGAATGGACCAGTTCTGAAGCTTAAAATGCCTGAATTAGACAAATGATAAATAAATCTATATGACGTAATAAGGAATATGGGCTTTATCCTATGGAAGTTGGCGGAGTTTCCAGAATAGAACCTCCGTTTTCCTTGTGAAGTGGGAGGTAAGCTCATCTGACGAAGGAAAATGAGGGCATGGATAAAAGAGTGAATTAATGGATGGTGGCGGACTACAGCTGGAATATCCGCTGATGGAAATGAAAACCTGAGAGTTATTGATGGGTAATGACAAACCAGGTAAAATGGGAAATGATAACACATAGAAACCTAAAATTCCCAGTTAATTAGTACTTAGCTCAAGAGAGAGAGAGCAGAGAAGAAAAGCTCTCAGACTGACCCCAAATAGATATTTCACAGTGGATCATGGTAGTAAAACAAATGGGTTGATAGGGCTGCCGAGAAAAATATAGCTGTAATGTTTGGACTCAAAAAGAAATATCGGAACCTAGGAGGAGACTAGTAATCTGGATGAAAAGGACAGGTCAGAGAGATTAAAGATGAAAAACTGGAAAGAACAGAGTGGGCAAACTGCAAGCAGAAGGACGTGGGGTTAGATAATAGAAAGCTAAAGTTTAGATTTCTAGAGTGGAGTAGTTCTGTACAAAAATGCCCAGGATGTGATTATGGCTATGATTCCACTAGAGGGGAAGAGAGGTGGAAACCACTGGGGTTGAGGTCATGGAGCATTAAATCAGAGTTGTTGAACAGTTTGGCCATTTAAACACTGATGTAATCCAAGAGGAAGCCCATGAGCTACACTTCAAAGTTCTCAATGGCTGTGGGAAGTACCCAGAAGGCAGGTAACAGTGATGAGAAAGGGTGGAGGGAGGGAGAGATGGATTGCATTATCCCTAATGGAAGAGGTGCCAGCACTTAAATCTTTTACCTTTGCACGTAGTTCCATTCCCGGTATAGCCTGGCTTGCAAACGCAGTTGTGTCCTCCGACAGTATTGAAGCATAAAGCATTTTCATCACAGTTGTGCTGATTTGTGACACACTCATCATGTTCTGAAATGAGGATACGTTTTTGTTACTCAAAGACAGATTTTCAAAACCACTGTGCTTTAAATTGCACCTTCATCTTTGTTATTGTATGCTATTTCTTTCCAACACAGACATACACAAATTACCTATTAAACAAGAGCTTGTATTTTGAAGTACTGTATACTCCTTTTGAAGTACATACATAGTGTACACATCCACAAACCTTAAACACAAAAGGATTTGGATACAAGGCCCACCAATAGTAGCAAGGAATAGAAGGAGAGGAGAGGGAAGGATGGGGATTAATTCTCAGAAGTAGATCCCAGAGCCAGCTGTTTACAGTCTCAGTGGTTAATATTTGGGGAATTATCTCATGATATAAGTCTGCTACCTAACTTTTTCCTGTAGCATGGAAAGGGTGATAGGAAAGGATGTGTAACTGTATTGCTCCATGAATCCTGAACTGCAGGATAATGGACTTGAAGCCCTGTGGAATTAGATGCAGTTAACATCTACATCCACACTTGGCAGGCATAAAGATACACGTTCAAACTGCTGGGGGAATATCTGAGTTTCTTAGTAAGTTCCCTCTTTCTGCAAAGAAAGTATCACACTTTTATTAAATAAGACTAAAACTTGCCTTTATAATATGTGCCAATGCAAACTCTGAGATATACAATCAATATGATACCTCCTTTAACTGTGTGTAACTTGACACTTTCAAAAGCACTGAAACATTTGATTCTCACAGCCCCACTGTGAGAGAGGCAGAACCAATGTCATTATCACCATTTTAAAGATGAGTCAGTGGTGGCTCAGAGTGCTTCAGTAGCCTGCCCAAGTTCACGGAAATATTAGGCAACTTCAGAATGCTAGCTCAGTGTTCAGCAAAAATGTAAGTGTGAGGAATAAATCCAGTAAATACGAGAAAGAAAACAGATCTAACATCGAAATCAAGATGAGTAGGAAATGAAATACAAGTGAGGAAATGCATACAAGTTAGTTCAGCCATCTGAAATCCCTACAGCCTCACTACTTATTACCCAGTCTCTTACATAAATAGTATTTAGGTCTAAAATTAAATATATATTTTAATACACTTACACTGATCAAGCCATTCATTCACTATGATATAAATAATCAAAGCAAAAAGAAATATTGCTTTTTCACTTTAGAACTTTTTGCATTCCAAACAATATGTATCTATATATATATTATTCTAGACAACATAATAGTACTGTATCTGTAATTTTGAAAAAAATTGCCTTTGACATGTAGTTGAGATTAGACTAAAATCATTTATTTTAACTATAATACTAAAATAGAATGCTCTTTATTTTATTTTTAAAAAATAAAGATTAACCTTTCATGATTCTATGTCCTGTGTTATGCAAGCACAAAGTTATGATAGTTTTAGCTATAGGCCTATAATAAAATCTATAAAGATTATTCCCAATAACCTTTCAGACAGATTTCAATCACTAAGGTTTTAGAATTACACAAATAGATATTCTCTAAATTCCTGGATGAATTTCCTTAAATTATATAAAATTCCACCTTTATTATCTAGAATCAGAATATTTCAGAGTTTTTAATGAATTCATGCATATTGATGATAGCTTAGAAAATGGCTGGATTACACATGGGTGTCCTAATTGGGGATACCCTTGGACACTATTAAATATCGGAGGGACCAGAATGGGCAGCCCACCTACTTCTGGGTTCAGCTGCCTGAAGCAGAATAAAACCACACTGTGAAGTTTGCAGCTGCTGCCAATTTTCTTCCCACTGCAATTCAAAGTGCTGCAGTTAATCTATAAATCTCTATACAGACAGCCGTGAGGCCCTTTAAAGACAGCTGCTGATTGATCTGATGTTGTTTTCCTCCCTGCCTTGGCTGTCCTCTTAATTAGACGGTACTCACTGGGTAGAGGAAGGGCCTAACAAGATTCAGTTTAGCAACCAGTACGATAATGTTCAACAAATGTTAACTAATTACACAACCTGGAATCTGGTTTGTCCTTTACTCTCGGCGGCCACTGAAACGAATAAGTGGCTTCTAAGCAACTCAAGGGTGAAGACAATTTTCAGGGTTTTAAATGCACTGGCGTGCACCTGTACATATATTGTTCCCTCTGCCTGCAGTGCCTGCCCCATGGATTCTCCTGGAAAACTCTTACTACTTTTAAAGATTACACTAAAATGGTATGTCTTCTGTGAAAATACCTTTCTCTCCCCCTCCCACAGAGCTGGGGCTTCTGTCTGTTTTCCCTAGCACCAGATACAAGGCTGTTTTACTATATTTTATCATAAGTGTCTACTTCTCCCTGGTTCTCTATTTTCATGCCCCACCTGGGAGTGTGAATTTTTGGAGAAGAATTTTATATTTTTCTTCGTATTTCATTTCAACATTCAAAGAAAGTGTCTTGAATAAATGATTGAAAGAATGAGTGACCAGGGACTTCCCTGGTGGTGCAGTGGTTAAGAATCTGCCTGCCAATGCAGGGGACACGGGTTCGAGCCCCAGTCCGGGAAGATTCCATATGCCGCGGAGCAACTAAGCCCGTGCACCACAACTACTGAGCCTGCACTCTAGAGCCTGCAAGCCACAACTACTGAGGCCTGTGTGCCACAACTACTGAGCCTGCACTCTAGAGCCTCTGAGCCACAACTACTGAGGCCCATGTGCCTAGAGCCCGTGCTCCGCAACAAGAGAAGCCGCCGCAATGAGAAGCCCACGCACTGCAATGAAGAGTGGCCCCTGCTTGCCGCAACTAGAGAAAGCCCGAGAGCAGCAAAGAAGACCCAACGCAGCCAAAGGACATACTTCCTATACCATTATCATTCAAGTCAATCCCAATTTGTTCAGTTGGAGACTAGACAACAAATGGAAAGCTACCGAAACCTAAGCTGTTTTTTACTGATTTTACTATGGTGGTGTTTTATTTGGTTTGGGATATTTCAAATATTAATTAAGATAGCAGGACATATTTTGAAAACAGAAAGTATTAATTCTTTTATATTGTCACTTTAATTTTTTTCCAACTACTTAAAATAAAGTTGGTTATACTCACAATTATCAACTAAACTGTGATCTTAAGAAACGCCTTTTAAAATGCCTGTATTGTAATCTCACAGAAGAATTAACTTTAATTTGACAGCCCTTTAAAAAAGAGAATGTGAATGAAGCAAGGAGCAAATATTCTATAAGGTCATCTCAATAAATAGTTAATTATTGCTGCTCCATATCGACTTTTGGTCAAATGTCAACTTCTTACTGTTTCCCCGACTGACATACCCCTAAGGACTCCACCACCAACCCACCAGTCAGCCTATCCATTTTTAATACTTCCTTCAACATTTTTAACATACAATACATAAAATTAAATAAAATAAGGAAGAAAATATTAAGACAGAATTTAAATCCATATTACATTCCAGTGTTTGAGAAGAGCATGTCAGGATATAATTGTGAATGACTTCTAAGTTTTATTTCACATATATTGAAAAGCAGACACATCAGATCTGATGTTCAGAATATCCAATCCATAAGATCCAATGCTATCTTCATATCCTCAGATAAAATGTCACTGTTCATGTGACATGACAGTCCAAACAATAGCTGGGATTGAAACTGAATGCACCCCTTTCTTTTTCTTTTCTTTAAAAATATTAGCACATAATAATTTTAATCAGACAATTATCGTTCTAAGAAAGAGTAGTACTTCCGGGTAAGATGGCGGAAGAGTAAGACGCGGAGATCACCTTCCTCCCCACGGATACACCAGAAATACAGCTACACGTGGAACAACTCCTACAGAACACCTACTGAACGCTGGCAGAAGACCCCAGACCTCCCAAAAGGCAAGAAACTCCCCACATACCTGGGTAGGGCAAAGCGGAGAGATCCCCACACAGAGGATCGGTGCCAAGCGGCACTCACCAGCCCGAGAGGCTTGTCTGCTCGCCCCGGCGGGGCGCGCAGTGCTGGAAGCTGAGGCTCGGGCTTCGGTCAGAGGGCAGGGAGAGGACTGGGGCTGGCGGCGAGAACTCAGCCTGAAGGGGGCTAATGTGCCACAGCTAGCCGGGAGGGAGTCCGGGAAAACTCTGGAGCTGCCGAAGAGGCAAGAGACTTTTTCTTCCCTCTTGGTTTCCTGGTGCGCGAGGAGAGGGGATTAAGAGCGCTGTTTAAAGGGGCTCCACAGACGGGCGCGAGTCGCTACTGAAAGCGCGGAGCCCAGTGACAGGCGTGGGACGCTGGGGCTGCTGCTGCCACCGCCAAGAAGCCTGTGTGCGAGCGCAGGTCACTGCCCACACCGCCCTTCTGGGAGCCTGTGCAGCCCGCCACTGCCGGGGTCCCGGGATCCAGGGGCGGCTTCCCTGGGAGAACGCACGGTGCGCCTCGGGCTGGTGCAACGTCACGCCGACCTCTGCCGCTGCAGGCTCGCCCCGCATTCCGTGCCCCTCCCTCCCGCCCGGCCTGAGTGAGCCAGAGTCCCCGAAGAGGCTGCTCCTTTAACCCTGTCCTGTCTGAGCGAAGAACAGACGCCCTCCGGCGACCTACACGCAGAGGCGGGGCCAAATCCAAAGCTGAGACCCAGGAGCTGTGAGAACAAAGAAGAGAAAGGGAAACCTCTCCCAGCAGCCTCAGAAGCAGCGGATTAAAGCTCCACAATCAACTTGATGTACCCTGCATCTGTGGAATACATGAATAGACAACACATCATCCCAAATTGAGGAGCCCGGAGTCAGTGCTGTGCCTCTGAGGTGGGAGAGCCAACTTCAGGACACTGGTCCACAAGAGACCTCCCAGCTCCACATAATATCAAACGGCGAAAATCTTCCAGAGATCTCTATCTCAACACCAGCACCCAGCTTCACTCAACGACCAGCAAGCTACAGTGCTGGACACCCTATGCCAAACAACTAGCAAGACAGGAACACAACGCCACCCATTAGCAGAGAGGTGGCCTAAAATCATAAAAAGTCCGCAGACACCCCAAAACACACCACCAGACGTGGACCTGCCCACCAGAAAGACAAGATCCAGCCTCATCCACCAGAACACAGGCACTAGTCCCCTCCACCAGGAAGCCTACACAACCCACTAAACCAACCTTAGCCACTGGGGACAGACACCAAAAACAACGGGAACTACGAACCTGCAGCCTGCAAAAAGGAGACCCCAAACACAGTAACATAAGCAAAATGAGAAGACAGAAAAACACACAGCAGGAGAAGGAGCAAGATAAAAACCCACCAGACCTAACAAATGAAGAGGTAATAGGCAGTCTACCTGAAAAAGAATTCAGAATAATGATAGTAAAGATGATCCAAGATTCTATTTCCCAGATCCAAAATC
Source organism: Mesoplodon mirus (assembly GCF_964341445.2). Taxonomy (NCBI): domain Eukaryota; kingdom Metazoa; phylum Chordata; class Mammalia; order Artiodactyla; family Ziphiidae; genus Mesoplodon; species Mesoplodon mirus. Next base: position 51,678,079 of record NC_138987.1, read on the forward strand.
TTGGAAATAGAATAGACAAAATGCAAGAAACAGTTAACAAGGACCTAGAAGAACTAAAGATGAATCAAGCATCGATTAAAAACACAATAAATGAAATAAAAAATACTCTAGATGGGATCAATAGCAGAATAACTGAGGCAGAAGAACGGATAAGTGAGGCGGAAGATAAAATAGTGGAAATAACTGCTGCAGAGCAAAATAAAGAAAAAAGAATGAAAAGAACAGAGGACAGTCTCACAGACCTCTGGGACAACATTAAACGCACCAACATTCGAATTATAGGGGTTCCAGAAGAAGAAGAGAAAAAGAAAGGGACTGAGAAAATATTTGAAGAGATTATAGTTGAAAACTTCCCTAATATGGGAAAGGAAATAGTTAATCAAGTCCAGGAGGCACAGAGAGTCCCATACAGAATAAATCCAAGGAGAAATACGCCAAGACACATATTAATCAAACTGTGAAAAATTAAACACAAAGAAATCATATTAAAAGCAGCAAGGCAAAAACAACAAATAACACACAAGGGAATCCCCATCAGGATAACAGCTGATCTCTCAGCAGAAACTCTACAAGCCAGAAGGGAGTGGCAGGACATAATTAAAGTGATGAAGGAGAAAAACCTGCAACCAAGATTACTCTACCCAGCAAGGATCTCATTCAGATTTGATGGAGAAATTAAAACGTTTACAGACAAGCAAAAGCTGAGAGAGTTCAGCACCACCAAACCAGCTTTACAACAAATGCTAAAGGAACTTCTCTAGGCAAGAAACACAACAGAAGGAAAAGACCTACAATAACGAACCCAAAACAATTAAGAAAATGGGAATAGGAACATACATATCAATAATTACCTTAAATGTAAATGGACTAAATGCTCCCACCAAAAGACACAGAGTGGCTGAATGGATACAAAAACAAGACCCATATATATGCTGTCTACAAGAGACCCACTTCAGACCTAGAGACACATACAGACTGAAAGTAAGGGGATGGAAAAAGATATTCCATGCAAATGGAAACCAAAAGAAAGCTGGAGTCGCAATTCTCATATCAGACAAAATAGACTTTAAAATGAAGACTACTAGAAGAGACAAAGAAGGACACTACATAATGATCAAGGGATCGATCCAAGAAGAAGATATAACAATTGTAAATATTTATGCACCCAACATAGGAGCACCTCAATACATAAGGCAAATACTAACAGCCATAAAAGGAGAAATTGACAGTAACACACTCATAGTAGGGGACTTTAACACCCCACTTTCACCAATGGACAGATCATCCAAAATGAAAATAAATAAGGAAACACAAGCTTTAAATGATACATTAAACAAGATGGACTTAACTGATATTTATAGGACATTCCATCCAAAAACAACAGAATACACATTTTTCTCAAGTGCTCATGGAACATTCTCCAGATAGATCATATCTTGGGTCACAAATCAAGCCTTGGTAAATTTAAGAAAATTGAAATTGTATCAAGTATCTTTTCCGACCACAATGCTATGAGACTAGATATCAATTACAGGAAAAGAGCTGTAAAAAATACAAACACATGGAGGCTAAACAATACACTACTTAATAATGAAGTGATCACTGAAGAAATCAAAGAGGAAATTAAAAAATACCTGGAAACAAATGACAATGGAGACACGACCACCCAAAACCTATGGGATGCAGCAAAAGCAGTTCTAAGAGGGAAGTTTATAGCAATACAATCCCACCTTAAGAAACAGGAAACATCTCGAATAAACAACCTAACCTTGCACCTAAAGCAATTAGAGAAAGAAGAACAAAAACATCCCAAAGTTAGCAGAAGGAAAGAAATCATAAAAATCAGATCAGAAATAAATGAAAAAGAGATGAAGGAAACGATAGCAAAGATCAATAAAACTAAAAGCTGGTTCTTTGAGAAGATAAACAAAATTGATAAACCATTAGCCAGACTCATCAAGAAAAAAAGGGAGAAGACTCAAATCAATAGAATTAGAAATGAAAAAGGAGAAGTAACAACTGACACTGCAGAAATACAAAAGATCATGAGAGATTACTATAAGCAACTCTATGCCAATAAAATGGACAACCTGGAAGAAATGGACAAATTCTTAGAAATGCACAACCTGCCAAGACTGAATCAGGAAGAAATAGAAAATATGAACAGACCAATCACAAGCACTGAAATTGAAACTGTGATAAAAAATCTTCCAACAAACAAAAGCCCAGGACCAGATGGCTTCACAGCCGAATTCTATCAAGCATTTAGAGAAGAGCTAACACCTATCCTTCTGAAACTCTTCCAAAATATAGCAGAGGGAGGAACACTCCCAAACTCATTCTACAAGGCCACCATCACCTGGATACCAAAACCAGACAAGGATGTCACAAAGAAAGAAAACTACAGGCCAATATCACTGATGAACATAGATGCAAAAATCCTCAACAAAATACTAGCAAACAGAATCCAACAGCACATTAAAAGGATCATACACCATGATCAAGTGGGGTTTATTCCAGGAATGCAAGGATTCTTCAATATACGCAAATCAATCAACGTGATACACCATATTAACAAATTGAAGGAGAAAAACCATATGATCATCTCAATAGATGCAGAGAAAGCTTTCGACAAAATTCAACACCCATTTATGATAAAAACCCTGCAGAAAGTAGGCATAGAGGGAACTTTCCTCAACATAATGAAGGCCATATATGACAAACCCACAGCCAGCATCGTCCTCAATGGTGAAAAACTGAAACCATTTCCACTAAGATCAGGAACAAGACAAGGTTGCCCACTCTCACCACTCTTATTCAACCTAGTTTTGGAAGTTTTAGCCACAGCAATCAGAGAAGAAAAGGAAATAAAAGGAATCCAAATTGGAAAAGAAGAAGTAAAGCTGTCACTGTTTGCAGATGACATGATACTATACATAGAGAATCCTAAAGATGCTACCAGAAAACTACTAGAGTTAATCAATGAATTTGGTAAAGTTGCAGGATACAAAATGAATGCACAGAAATCTCTGGCATTCCTATATACTGATGATGAAAAATCTGAAAGTGAAATCAAGGAAACACTCCCATTTACCATTGCAACAAAAAGAATAAAATATCTAGGAATAAACCTACCTAAGGAGACAAAAGACCTGTATGCAGAAAATTATAAGACACTGATGAAAGAAATTAAAGATGATACAAATAGATGGAGAGATACACCATGTTCTTGGATTGGAAGAATCAATATTGTGAAAATGACTCTACTACCCAAAGCAATCTACAGATTCAATGCAATCCCTATCAAACTACCACTGGCATTTTTCACAGAACTAGAACAAAAAATTTCACAATTTGTATGGAAACACAAAAGACCCCGAATAGCCAAAGCAATCTTGAGAACGAAAAATGGAGCTGGAGGAATCAGGCTCCCTGACTTCAGACTATACTACAAAGCTACAGTAATCAAGACAGTATGGTACTGGCACAAAAACAGAAAGATGGATCAATGGAACAGGATAGAAAGCCCAGAGTTAAACCCACGGACATATGGTCACCTTATCTTTGATAAAGGAGGCAGGAATGTACAGTGGAGAAAGGACAGTCTCTTCAGTAAGTGGTGCTGGGAAAACTGGATAGGGACATGTAAAAGTATGATATTAGATCACTCCCTAACACCATACACAAAAATAAGCTCAAAATGGATTAAAGACCTAAATGTAAGGCCAGACACTATCAAACTCTTAGAGGAAAACATAGGCAGAACTCTCTATGACATAAATCACAGCAAGATCCTTTTTGGCCCACCTCCTACAGAAATGGAAATAAAGACAAAAATAAACACATGGGACCTAATGAAACTTAAAAGCTTTTGCACAGCAAAGGAAACCATAAACAAGACCAAAAGACAACCCTCAGAATGGGAGAAAATATTTGCCAATGAAGCAACTGACAAAGGATTAATCTCCAAAATTTATAAGCAGCTCATGCAGCTCAATAACAAAAAAACAAACAACCCAATCCAAAAATGGGTAGAAGACCTAAATAGACATTTCTCCACAGAAGATATACAGACTGCCAACAAACACATGAAAGGATGCTCAACATCTTTACTCATTAGAGAAATGCAAATCAAAACTACAATGAGATATCATCTCACACCAGTCAGAATGGCCATCATCAAAAAATCTAGAAACAATAAATGCTGGAGAGGGTGTGGAAAAAAGGGAACACTCTTGCACTGCTGGTGGGAATGTGAATTGGTACAGCTGCTATGGAGAACGGTATGGAGGTTTCTTAAAAAACTACAAATAGAACTACCATATGACCCAGCAATCCCACTACTGGGCATATACCCTGAGAAAACCATAATTCAAAAAGAGACATGTACCAAAATGTTCATAGCAGCCCTATTTACAATAGCCCGGAGATGGAAACAACCTAAGTGTCCATCATCGGATGAATGGATAAAGAAGATGTGGCACATATATACAATGGAATATTACTCAGCCATAAAAAGAAATGAAATTGAGCTATTTGTAATGAGGTGGATAGACCTAGAGTCTGTCATACAGAGTGAAGTAAGTCAGAAAGAGAAAGACAAATACTGTATGCTAACACATATATATGGAATTTAAGAAAAAAAAATGTCATGAAGAACATAGGGGTAAGACAGGAATAAAGACACAGACCTACTGGAGAATGGACTTGAGGATATGGGGAGGGGGAAGGGTAAGCTGTGACAAAGTGAAAGAGTGGCATGGACATATATACACTACCAAACATGAGGTAGATAGCTAGTGGGAAGCAGCCGCATAGCACAGGGAGATCAGCGCGGTACTTTGTGACCGCCTGGAGGGGTGGGATAGGGAGGGTGGGAGGGAGACGCAAAAGGGAGGGGATATGGAAACATATGTATATGTATAACTGATTAAATTTGTTATAAAGCAAAAAAATAAAATAAAATAAAATAAAATAAAATTACCTCAATCTAAAAAAAAAAAAAAGAGTAGTAATAAATGATGCAGAATGTTAACAAGATTAATTGATGATATTTAAGAATAGCCTATAACAGCAAATCTCAAATCTTTTGTCTTAGGATGCATTAAAAACTATTCAGGACCTCAAGAATCTCTTATTTATGTAGGTTATATCTATTTATATTTACTGAATTAAAAAGAAAAATGAAGACATTTAAAAATCTTTCAATAGTTCTTAAATGAACTATTAAAATGAAACAATGATAAATGCAACATTTGTTTATATAACTAGTACTTGTATGAAAATTGTTTTCAAAACCAAAAATATTGTCAAGAACAGTGTTGTTGGTTTACATTTTGCATATCTTTTTAGTAGTGTCCAGCTTACTAGGAAAAAGGTTGATTATCAGATGTGCTTCTTCATTCAATCTGTTGCAATTTGTTGTTTTGGTTAAAGTCTATGGAGAAAATCCAGCCTTATACAGATATGTAATTGGAAATGAGAGAACTATTTTAGTAGCCTTTTAAGATAATTTTGGATATATCATGTAGCCTCTGGACAAATCTACTGTATCTTTATTAGAATTAGATAGCTAAATAATATCTTAGTATCATTATGTATATAGTTTTGACCTTGTGTACTCCCTGAAAAGTCTCTGGAGCTCACAAGGGTCTCCAGACTATATGTTGAGAACTGTTGGTCTTTAATATACTGTTTCAAGAGGGAAAATAAATAAAAGAGTCTACAGACTGAGTCTTGTACTAAAAAAAAAAAAAAAAAAAAAAATAATAATAATAATAATAATTTTAATCAAAATTTAATCACTTTTGTACCTATGAATTTTAAATTTAAATAAAATGGAAAAAAAGGAAAAAAAATTATAGAAAGAAAACATCACCCCTCAACAGTTCTAAACAAAAGTAGTATGCGTGTCAATTATTACAGTACCTTATATACAGAATAGATGATGTTGCAGTGATAGGTAGCAAAGATTTGTCCTGAGTGCCATATTTTGTATGCTCTGCATCTTTACATACTATGTAAAACTGATTTCATACCAGTGACAAGGGTCAGTATAGTAAAATTCCTCTATGAAAATAAATAATATACACATTTGAATTTATCTAAATGCAGATGTTACATATAACAATAATACTTCAGTTTCACTGATTAACTCCTAACCTGTTTAAGTTAATGTATCTAAAATCATTTTAAGACTCAACACCCAACAGATCATCAGTCAGAATGACATAGAGTTGGATTCAAATTGGATTTTAAAATTGCTATTCATATTGAGCTGTTTCCAGAATGAATGTACTATCTAGAGACAAGACAGCCATTCTAAAATTCATATAGCTTTTCTCACTATGATTTCAGCACAGACATGCAATACACAGAGCACATGTTCTATTCAAGAATTTCACTATGATACAAAAGGCAAATACTACAGAAAATAGGAGTGAAAAGTAATTTGAATATATCTACATTTCAATTCAATTAAATACAATTTAATTGTATTTAAATACAATTTTCTTCAATGTCTTTTGTGTTTTAGGATCTTTTCGGGATTAAAAGTATGATTATAAACAGAAGCTATCCTCACAAAGCTTATAGTTTAGTTGGGGAGATACAAGAACACAGGTGCCTTTAGTGCATGGCTTCATTATGAGAAATGCTGAAGCAAGGAAGTAATCTCTGTTTTAAAAGGTCATAGAGATCAAGGGAGGAAGTCATTTCTAGTTGGGTCAGGTGGGAATGCAAGAATGACTTCATGGAGAGCAGAGCATTTGGCATGGATGATTTTTATGCATGTGTGGGGAAGAGGCAGGCTCCAAGCTGAAACAGCATTTACATACTTTGCTTCTTTTGTTTTTGGAATCTTGAGTCTCTTACAAATTTGACTGAACCTGAATGACTTGTAATAATCCTAGTTCTATTTCAGTGCTTGCATACCACATACTTTGTAATATACACTATCTCATTTAATCCTCATATTAATTAGGAAACCTTATTATTTTTCAGAAAATTAAACTTGGCTTATAGAAGCTAAGTATCTCGCCTGAGATCACACAGCTGGTAGGTGGTAGAGCTGTGAAATCACGACATCTGACTCCAAAAGCTAGCTTATTGATTGCTATGCAATAGGGCCTCCTGACACTTAATGCGTAGGTTTTCCCTGATCTATTTTTTTATCCTAGTGTTCTTTTTTGTAATTATCCAGAGGTTTTGAATGTTTACACATTACAAGTCTTCTAATGTTTCACAATTAGGAAGTTATCATCTCTTTATTGTATTTTCTAGTATTTTTTAACCCTATAGGAGCCTTATTAAAAATTATAGAACTCCTAGGGCAAAGCACTAAGGTAATTTCTGTTCATACTAAAATCCACATTTTCACACAGTTGAGAGACGTTTTCAAAAGAAAAGGAAGATATCAATATGGTCAAGTACAAACGCCTGAAAAACAAAGTAACCAGCTCACAGAACTTGGACTCCAGCACTATTCCTCCAGCTTAAAAATCTCTGGAAACTCAACCATAATGTAGTTTGGCAACCAGATAATTCCAATGTCCAAGAGTCCTCTCCTCTGATACCAGTGGTCAGGCCCTAGTAACACTGTCCACTGCTTCTCGAGAATTCTGTTTTATATCCCCCAGCAATATACTAGATCCTTGGGTTGACACTTTTACACAGCAAATTCCACTCTTCTGGTAACAGAATGTAATATAGCTTCATAGCTGGCCCAATACCCTCAGAGAATCTTTCTTTTCCTCTGATAGATTTCTCCAGTCACAAGAATTATATTGTCTATGTTGCATCTTCTACTTTCCTTTCCAAATCTAGAAATTTTGGGAAAACAGCAGCTACCACAACGTACAAGGGTAAGTCCCACAAAGAAAACTGTTTCACTTTCCCTGATCCAAGTGTTTCCTGGAATATAAATTTACAGTGAGCAAATTCTCTCTTAGAATATAGCAGGATATGGCTCTAAACCTAGTGACAACCTACCTCAGGTCTTAACCTGGGAACAAGCTCCCTCAGGCTTAAGACTGAATAAGTCTTGGAGCAAGGAAGCCAATGGAAGTGCAATAATCCTAGTTTATTGATAACACCATCAAACTGGATGCTTAGATCGGTGGTTTAACTCCAAATGAAGAGGTGCTTGGTTATTTTCCTCTTATATTTCCAGAGACCAGATTGCTTGCCTTAAGATATCAATGAGGTTTGCAGCAGTTCATCCATGAGTTTCACTCATATGTGTCCCCACCAAAGTCAGTGTGTAGTTATGTGTACTGGCCTGTGAAGAGCTTCAGAACAAGATAGCCCATGGGTCTGCAAGTGAGACCTCTTAATTTACTCTGAAAAGAATGATGACAATGGTGAGTCCCCAGATAATATATGCCATCTCTATTTCTCAAATGAAACAACCCTTTGGACTTAACCACAGTTCCTTAGTACATTCACAAGATAATTATTCTATGGCAGGTCTTTTCAAAGTGAGTACAAACTGAAAATAAAGAATGTTCTCTATTACAACTCAACAATTACTAGACAGTTTGGGGGTTTATTGGAAAGAACTGGAATTCCTTCCTTCCTTCTTATCCCTCCTTCCTTCCCCTCCACATATACTTAGTGTTCTGGTATGTGAAGACCAATATTGTGCTCAGTGCCACCAGCAAGACACATCCCTGAAATCAAAACATTTGTCCTAATGATTACTGCTTCGTAAGGATGATTGTTACAATTCATTAGATTAAAATATCCTCCATCAACTGTTCTTTACTAGGACCCTAAGTAAATATGAAGACAAAGTAGAAATATGAGAAAATTATGTACTATTTTAATAAGCAATAGCAGGGAGGCAGTGTGATACATATGCTTTCCAGACAGGCTTGGTTTGAGATGCTATTTTATACTAAGTTTTCAGTGGCCGTGTGAAAGTTAGCTAATCTTTCTAAGTTTAAAATGAAAAAATTAAGACCTATGTTAGAGAACTGTTACAAAGAATAAACTTCAATGATGAATGTAAGCACCCTGGCAAATCATAGACACTCAACAACTATTAGTTACCTTCTCATCTTATTATCTACTTCAGTGGGAAAATTCATTTTGTCATTATTAGCTAGATGATGTCCTTTATTTCAATTTGCAAAACCTAAATGTCTCACAGAATTTGCTCTCTTCATAATCTTCTCTGAAATCAAATACATTTTGGACATTTTTCTGGTTTCCAAAATTCCACTGAAATAACTTTCAATTGTTATATTAAGGAAAAAGAAACCTCTATCATGCTCACCCAAAGCTATTCATTTTGTTTCTTATGGTTACCTTATTTACTCACTTTATATTACAGAGAAAAATCTATTTAGTACAACGTCATTTTAACAGACATCTACTTTTACTTTTAACACTATTCAAGTAACTATAAGAAATTATACTTTAAACTTGCTCAATGCCTACAACAGCAGCAAACCCACTAAAACTCATTTTTAACACCCAAGCATTTCTTGTTCACTACTCAAGTTTCCTGTTCATTGACCACACCAATTCAATACTGACTGCTTGTTATTCTTCAGTTTGTTCAGCAACTCGGAATTTGTTCAGATTTCCTCCTCCGACATGCTTGGTTTATTTTCTTCTAGCCTTTTCACTGTATGTTCAGCCTCCTTGCCTAATCCCTATTTGATCAAGAATCTTAACCAAAGCACACTCAAATTTCCTCTCTACCCTTACAGTAATTTCACAAAGTAATTCAAATTCTATTTTTATGGCAAAATCTTGTTTTGTCCTATTTGGTGTTTCAGGAAATAAGCTTTGCCTGAACACATTGTAGGGCAACAAAACACTTTTAACCATCAGTCAGATAGTTTTCATTTGTTCTTTCAACACACATTTATGAAACTTCTGCTGTGTGATTCTAGGGCTCCGGAAGAGGCAAAGATGCATCAAAATGGGATTTGTGACCTCAAGAAACTTTTGAACTATTACAGGATGGGTGATGTGAATAGATAATAACTGTGATATACTGCAGCCATTGTTTAGTGCTGTAAGAGAGAAAATAATAGTAATAATGACAATAGCTAATTTTTAAGTGCTTACTAAATGCTATAAAGAACTGCACTAAGTGTTTTATATGCATTATCCCCTTCAGCCTTCACAAAAACCTTTTCAGGTCAGTACTATTATTACTCTTATTTTACAAATAGGAATAGAGAGCCTTCCCAGAGCAAGGATGCATCTTGCCCAACATCACGCAGCTAGGAAGTGACAAGGCCAAGAGCCTTCAATGTTTGAAAAAACTATAACCTATAAACAAAGGTTTCAAAAGGCTTAAAGAGGAAGAGAGGCAGATCGACTGAGTGGTATTCCCATAATTCTGGGAAAGTGTCATATAACAAATAGGCCAAAAAAGTGAGTCTTAAAAGATAGGAAGGGTTTTAACAGGAAAAGGGTAAAGATGGGAACAAGTATTCCATATGGAGAGAGCATGGGTGCAAAAGACAAAAGCATGGGGTATGGTAGGCTGTTCAGCGGTCGAGCTGGCATAGGTGATGACTGACAGGGAACAGTAACGAACAGTGTGAAACAGGTCAGGAATATAGCGTGATTTTATCTGGTGGGCAATAAATAGCCACTTCCCCCTGTACAATAAAAGGTGGAATGATAAAATTAAAGTTGATTTTTAGAGAAATTAACTGTAATATGCAGATGAGGGGAGGCTAACTTTCCTTGACAAAGTAGGAGTCCCGTGTTAGCAAGCCAGCCTCCCTCTCTCCTTAATCCTTCTTTCTTCCTTTTATTCTTCTCCTTTTGAATCAGAGTTAGATTATTACTGAGAGTTGAGAAAAGAGTCTGTGCAACACTGAGAGGCGAAACAAAGGGATAAGGAAGAGGAAGGGGAGGAGGAGGGGAAGTGGAAATGGGAGAAAGCAAAGAGACAGAAACTGAGTGCTTATTACCTGCCCAGCACTGTGTTGGGTAATGTACCTGTACAGCATAAGGAAGTACTACAAGGACATAGGAAGAAGAACTGAGAAGCTATCCTCCCAAATCATAAGATTCAAATCCCTTTAAGGCAGCACTCACATCTTGCTCATTTTATACAGCCCAGTTCCTATGTTTTGTGGAATGAAACTGTGTTGAAAAGACAGCCTGCAATAGAATGGACCACAGTGATGGAGAAAGACGGACAGATTTAAACACAGAACTAATGCACCCCACAGTGAATCCATTTTTGAGTCAAAAGAAAGAAAGGTATTAAAAATAGCTCAGGTTTCAAATCGGGGTGACTGGGAAGATGGTGGTGAGATGAATAGAAATAAGAGGGCTTCTTTAGGGATTCTGTTGTTCTTGTTTTAGTTTGGTTTGATTTGGTTTTTATGGAAAAGAAGAAAATAGAATTAAGAAGTTAAAATATAAAAGCAAAGATCATATTAGGAAATTGAATTTACTCTACTGATGATGACAAGAAACCAAGCAAAAATTCCCCACCAAAATCTGTCAGATAACCACCTAGATGCTAAAGCCTTGGGTCTAATTCATCAATCGCCCCCAACATCCAACAAAATGACTGGCACAAAATTGATCTCCAGTGACTATTTGTTAATGAGTGAATCAATCACCATAAAGTATGTCTCTAACATGTAAAACATTCAGAGATCTGCTAATGCAAACTATTCAAGGTATGTATCCTGTAGTGACAATTCTGTACATCCCCTGCTTTCTCTTCCATTCCCCTCAGCAGCATTGCTGCTTTCTCTTAAAATGCCTGCCCCATCCTCATTCCCTCACTCTTGGCACATAACCTCCCAACCACTTCACAGAAAACCACCAGGTCATCAGGAAAGAACATCCTCAGGTTTCCCACCCACAGATGAATCTGTAGCTACATGTACCAATAAGCCTTTCTTCCTCCCCAACCAGGAAGCTGGGAGTCACCACAGCCCTCTCTGCACGTTCTCCCACTCACTGCATCCAGGGACCAATTCATCTGGATTCTACTTCCCTGGCAATTCTCATCCCCATCCCCCATCTCCATACCCACTGCTCTGCAGTTGCCCATAATTGGGCACGAGATATCTCCTTTGGATTACTGCACTAGTCTCATTATGACAACACTGCCCCCAGTTTTGTACGTTTCCAAAGCATTACCAGAATGACTTTTCAAATAAAAACTGATATTGTCTATCTCTCCCCCATTCTCTTCTTCTCAATTTTTCTAGTGACATCCCATTGTTTTAACTAGCCATCAAGGCACCGCCTACTCATTAAGACTTTCATTATGACATTTTGCTCTCACCATACTGCATCATTTATAACTCCCCCATGGCATCTATTTATTAATGATGACATTAATTGAGATTCTACTAAAGGCCAAGGATCATAACAGCCAATCCCTCTATATTTCACACATGCATCCTTGTTTATTGCCCCAAAGGCCCTTCCCCACTTTCTTTGTCTACCTCTCCCACTCACCTCCCACTCAGATCAAACAATGATTCCTTCTTCAGCAAACCTTCCTTAAAACTCCATCAGTCTAATTTAGTTGAGCCCCTTAGGACCCATGGAGTCTTGTGCTTAACTCCATCACAGCATTTAAAAGCCACAATAGTGGTATTAAGAGAAAGAACTTTGGAGTCAGCGGACCTCAGTTCAGATCCCAGCTCTGCCTTTTGCTAGCTGTCAAATCTTACAGTAATTACTATTTTTTTAACACCTTTATTGGAGTGTAATTGCTTTACAATGGTGTGTTAGTTTCTGCTTTATAACAAAGTGAATCAGTAATACATATAAATATGTCCCCATATCTCTTCCCTCTTGCATCTCCTTCCCTCCCGCCCTCCCTATCCCACCCCTCTAGGTGGTCACAAAGCACCGAGCTGATCTCCCTGTGCCATGCGGCTGCTTCCCACCAGCTATCTATTTTACGTTTGGTAGTGTATATATGTCCATGCCACTCTCTCACTTTGTCCCAGCTTACCCTTCCCCCTCCCCATGTCCTCCAGTCCATTCTCTACGTCTGCATCTTTATTCCTGTCCTGCCTCTAGGTTCTTCACAAGCTTTTTTTTTTTTTAGATTCCATATATATGTGTTAGCATACGGTATTTGTATTTCTCTTTCTGACTTACTTCACTCTGTATGACAGACTCTAGGTCCATCTACCTCACTACAAATAACTCAATTTCATTTCTTTTTATGGCTGAGTAATATTCCATTGTATATATGTGCCACATCTTCTTTATCCATTCATCTGTCGATGGACACTTAGGTTGCTTCCATGTACTGACTATTGTAAATAGAGCTGCAGTGAACATTGTGGTACATGACTCTTCCTGAATTGTGGTTTTCTCAGGGTATATGCTCAGTAGTGGGGTTGCTGGGTCACATGGTAGTTCTATTTTTAGTTTTCTAAGGAATCTCCATACTGTTCTCCATAGTGGCTGTATCAATTACATTCCCACCAACAGTGCAAGAGGATTCCCTTTTCTCCACACCCTCTCCAGCATTTATTGTTTGTAGATTTTTTGATGATGGCCATTCTGACTGGTGTGAGGTGATACCTCATTGTAGTTTTGATTTGCATTTCTCTAATGATTAGTGATGCTGACTATCCTTTCATGTGTTTGTTGGTAATCTGTATATCTTCTTTGGAGAAATGTATATTTAGGTCTTCTGCCTATTTTTGGATTGCGTTGCTTGTTTTTTTGATATTGAGCTCCATGAGTTGCTTGTAATTTTGGAGATTAATCCTTTGTCAGCTGCTTCATTTGCAAATATTTTCTCCCATTCTGAGAGTTGTATTTTCGTCTTGTTTATGGTTTCCTCTGCTGTGCAAAAGCTTTTAAGTTTCATTAGGTCCCATTCGTTTATTTTTATTTCCATTTCTCTAGGAGGTGGGTCAAAAAGGATCTTGCTGTGATTTATTTCATAGAGTGTTCTGCCTATGTTTTCCTCTAAGAGTTTGATAGTGTCTGGCCTTACATTTAGGTCTTTAATCCATTTTGAGTTTATTTTTGTGTATGGTGTTAGGGAGTGTTCTAATTTCATTCTTTTACATGTAGCTGTCCAGTTCTCCCAGCACCACTTATTGAAGAGGCTGTGTTTTCTCCATTGTATATTCTTCCCTCCTTTATCGAAAATAAAGTAACCATGTGTGCGTGGGTTTATCTCTGGACTTTCTATCCTGTTCCATTGATCTATATTTCTGTTTTTGTGCCAGTACCAGTACAGAAGCCTGATTCCTCCAGCTCTGTTTTTCTTTCTCAAGATTCCTTTGGCTATTCAGGATCTTTTGTGTTTCCATACAAATTGTGAAATTTTTTGTTCTAGTTCTGTGAAAAATGCCAGTGGTAGTTTGATAGGGATTGCATTGAATCTGTAGCTTGCTTTGGGTAGTAGAGTCATTTTCACAATGTTGATTCTTCCAATCCAAGAACATGGCATATCTCTTTGTTTGTAACATCTTTAATTTCTTTCATGAGTGTCTTATAGTTTTGGGCATACAGGTCTTTTGACTCTTTAGGTAGGTTTATTCCTAGGTATTTTATTCTTTTTGTTGCAGTGGTAACTGGCAGTGTTTCCTTAATTTCTCTTTCATATTTTTCAACATTAGTGTATAGGAATGCAGAAGACTTCTGTGCATTAATTTTGTATCCTGCTACTTTACCAAATTCCTTGATTAGCTCTAGTAGTTTTCTGGAAGCATCTTTAGGATTCTCTATGTAGAGTATCATGTCATCTGCCAACAGTGACATCTGTACTTCTTCTTTTCTGATTCGGATTTGTTTTATTTCTAATTCTGCTCTGATTTCTGTGGCTAAACCTTCCAAAACGATGTTGAATAATACTGGTGAGGGCTTCCCTTGTGGCGCAGTGGTTGAGAGTCTGCCTGCCGATGCAGGGGACACGGGTTCGTGCCCTGGTCTGGGAGGATCCCACATGCCACGGAGCGGCTGGGCCTGTGAGCCATGGCCAATGAGCCTGCGTATCCGGAGCCTGTGCTCCACAACGGGAGAGGCCACAACAGTGAGAGGCCCGCATACTGCTAAAAAATAAATAAATAAATAATAATAATAATAATAATAATAATAATAATAATGATAATGGTGAGAGTGGACAACCATGTCTTGTTTCTGATCTTAGAGAAATCGTTTCAGTTTTTCACCATTGAGAATGATGTTGGCTGTGGGTTTGTCATATATGGCCTTTATTATATTAAGGTAAGTTCCCTCTATGCCTACTTTCTGGACGGTTTTTATCATAAATGGGTGTTGAATTTTGCCAAAAGCTTTTTCTGCATCTACTGAGATGACCATATGGTTTTTCTCCTTCAATCTGTTAATACGGTGTATCACATTAATTGATTTGCATATATTGAAGAATCCTTGCATTCCTGGGATAAACCACACTTGATCATGGTGTATGATCCTTTTAATGTGTTGTTGGGTTCTGTTCTCTAGTATTTTGTTGAGGGTTTTTGCATCTATGTTCATCAGTGATATTGGCCTGTAGTTTTCTTTCTTTGTGACACCTTTGTCTGGTTTTCGTATCAGGGTGATGGTGGCCTCATGAATGAGTTAGGAGTGTTCCTCCCTCTGCTATATTTTGGAAGAATTTGAGATGGATAGGTGTTACCTCTTCTCTAAATGTTTGATAGAATTAGCCTGTGAAGCCATCTTGTTGTGGGCTTTGGTTGTTGTAAGATTTTAAATCACAGTCTCAATTTCAGTGCTTGTGATTGGTCTTTTTATATTTTCTATTTCTTCCTGGTTCAGTCTCGGAAGTTTGTACTTTTTTAAGAATTTGTCCATTTCTTCCGGGTTGTCCATTTTATTGGCATATAGTTGCTTGTAGTAATCTCTCATGATCCTTTGTATTTCTGCAGTGTCAGTTGTTACTTCTCCTTTTTCATTTCTAATTCTATTGATTTGAGTCTTCTCCCTTTTCTTGATAAGTCTGGCTAATGGTTTATCAATTTTGTTTATCTTCTCAAAGATCCAGCTTTTAGTTTTTTTGATCTTTGCTATGGTTTTCTACATTTATTTTGGATCTGATATTTATGATCTTTCCTTCTGCTAACTTTGGGATTTTTTTGTTCTTCTTTTTCGAATTGCTTTATGTGTAAGATTAGGTTGTTTATTTGAGATGTTTCTTGTTTCTTGAGGCAGGATTGTATTGCTTTAAGCTTCCCTCTTAGAACTGCTTTTGCTGCATCCTGTAGGTTTTGGGTTGTCATGTTTTCACTGTCATTTGTTTCTAAGTATTTTTTGATTTCCTGTTTGATTTCTTCAGTGATCTGTTGGTTATTTACTAGTGTATTGTTTAGCCTCCATGTGTTTGTATTTTTAACAGATTTTTTCCTATAATTGATATGTAGTCTCATAGCCCTGTGGTCTGAAAAGATACTTGATACAATTTAAATTTTCTTGCATTTACCAAGGCTTGACTTGTGACCCAATATACAATCCATCCTGTAGAATGTTCCATGAGCTCCTGAGAAGAAAGTTTATTCAGTTGTTTTTGGATGGAATGTCTTATAAATATCAATTAAGTCCATCTTGTTTAATGTGTCATTTAAAGCTTGTGTTTCCTTATTTATTTTCATTTTGGATTATCTGTCCATTGGTGAAAGTGGGGTGTTAAAGTCCCCTACTATGATTGTGTTACTGTTGATTTCCCCTTATATGGATGTTAGCATTTTCCTTACGCATTGAGGTGCTCCTATGCCAGGTGCATAAATATCTACAATTGTAATATCTTCTTCTTGGATTGATCCCTTGATCACTATAGTCTCCTTCTTTGTCTCTTGTAACATTCTTTATTTTAAAGTCTATTTAGTCTGCTATGAGAATTGCTACTCCAGCTTTCTTTTGATTTCCATTTGCATGGAATATCTTTTTCCATCCCCTCACTTTCAGTCTGTATGTGTCACTACGTCTGAAGTGGGTATCTTGTAGACAGCATATATATGGCTCTTGTTTTTGTATCCATTCAGCCAGTCTATGTCTTTTGGTTGGAGATTTTAATCCATTTACGTTTAAGGTAGTTATCGATATGTATGTTCCTATAATGATTTTCTTAATTGTTTTGCGTTTGTTATTGTAGGTCTTTTCCTTCTCTTGTGTTTCCTGTCTCGAGAAGTTCCTTTAGCATTTGTTGTAAAGCTGGTTTGGTGGTGCTGAATTCTTCTAGCTTTTTTTTGTCTGTAAAGGTTTTAATTTCTCCGTCGAATCTGAATGAGATCCTTGCTGGGTAGAGTAATCTTGGTTGTAGATTTTTCCCTTTCATCACTTTAAATATGTCCTGCCTCTCCCTTCTGGTTTGCAAGGTTTCTGCTGAAAGATCAGCTGCTAACCTTATGGGGGTTCCCTTGTATGTTATTTGTTGTTTTACCCTTGCTGCTTTTAATACTTTTTCTCTGTATTTAATTTTTGATAGTTTGATTAGTATGTGTCTTGGCATGTTTCTCCTTGGATTTATCCTGTATGGGACTCTCTGCGCTTCCTGGACTTGACTATTTCATTTCCCATATTAGGGAAGTTTTCAAGTATAATCTCTTCAAATATTTTCTCAGTCCCTTTCTTTTTCTCTTCTTCTTCTGGGACCCCTATAATTCAAATGTTGGAGCATTTAATGTTTTCCCAGAGGTCTCTAAGACTGTCCTCTATTCTTTTCATTCTTTTTTCTTTATTCTGCTCTGCAGTAGTTATTTACACTATTTTATCTTCCAGGTCACTTATCCGTTCTTTTGCCTCAGTCATTCTGCTATTGATTACTTGTAGAGAATTCTTAATTTCATTAATTGTGTTGTTCATCATTGTTTATTTGCTCTTTAATTCTTCTAGGGCCTTGTTAATTGTTTCTTTTATTTTCTCCATTCTATTTCCAAGATTTTGAATCAACTCTACTATCATTGCTCTGAATTATTTTTCAGGTAGACTGTCTATTTCCTCTTCATTTGTTTGTTCTGGTGGGTGTTTACCTTGCTCCTTCATATACTGTGTGTTTCTCTGTCTTCTCATTTAGCTTCACTTACTGCATTTGTGGTCTCCTTTTCACAGGCTGCACACTCGTAGTTCCCTTTGTTTTTGGTGTCTGCCCCCCCTGGCTAAGTCTGGTACAGTGGGTTGTGTAGGCTTCCTGGTGGAGGGGACTGGTGCCTGTGTTCTGGTGGATGAGGCTGGATCTTGTCTTTATGGTGGGCAGGATCGCATCTGGTGGTGTGTTTTGGGGTGTCTGTGACCTTATTATTATTTTAGGAAGCCCCTCTCCTAATGGGTGGGGTTGTGTTCCTGTCTTGCTAGTTGTTTGACATAGGGTGTCCAGCACGGTCACTTGTTGGTCACTGAGTGGAACTGGGTCTTAGCATTGAGATGGAAATCTCTGGGAGAGATTTCGCTGTTTGATATTACATGGAGCCAGGAGGTCTCTGGTGGACTAATATCCTGAACTCGGCTCTCCCACCTCAGAGGCACAGGACTGACACCTGGCCGGAGCACCAAGACCCTGTCAGCCACACAGCTCAGAAGGAGGAAAAAAGGAAGAAAAGGGAGGAAAAATGAAAGAAAGAAGAAAATAAATAAAATGAAATAACTTATTAAATAAAAATTTAAAATAGAAAAAATTTTAAATAATAAAAAAGGAAAGAAAGAAAAGAGCAACCAACCCAAAAAACAAATCCACCAATGATAATAAGCATTTAAAACTATACTAGAAAAAAAAAAGGATAGACAAAACCCTAGGACAAATAGTGAAATCAAAGCTATACAGACAAAATCACACAAAGAAGCATACACATACATATTCACAAAAAGAGAAAAAGGAAAAAAAAAATATTTTTTTTTTAAAAAGGAAGAGAGCAACCAAATCAATAAACAAATCTACCAGTGATAATAAACTGTAAATACTAAGATAAACATAAAACCAGAAACAGATTAGATGCAGAAAGCAAACCCCAAGTCTACAGTTGCTCCCAAAGTCCACCGCCTTAATTTTTGGATGTATCATTATCTATTCAGGTATTCCACAGATGCAGGGTAGATCAAGTTGACTGTGGAGATTTAATCCTCTGCTCTTGAGGCTGCTGGGAGAGATTTCCCTTTCTCTTCTTTGTTCTCACAACTCCTGGGGTTCAGCTTTGGATTTGGCCCTGCCTCTGTGGGTAGGTTGCCTGAGGGCATCTGTTCCTGCCCAGACAGGACGGGGTTAAAGGAGCAGCTGATTAGGGGGCTCTAGCTCTCTCAGGCTGGTGGGAGGGAGGGGTGCGGAATGCAGGGCGAGCCTGCAGTGGCAGAGGCTGGCATGTCGTTGCCACAGCCTGAGTCTCCCGGGGAACTTGTCCCTGGATCATGGACCCTGGTAGTGGTGGCTGCACAGGCTCCCAGGAGGGGAGGTGTGGATAGTGACCTGTGCTTGCACACAGGCTTCTTGGTGGTTGCAGCAGCAGCCTTAGCGTCTCATGCCCGTCTCTGGTGTTAGTGCTCATAGCCATGGCCCACACCCATCTCTGGAGCTCGTTTAAGTGGTGCTCTGAATCCCCTCTCCTTGCGCACCCCAAAACAATGGTCTCTTGCCTCTTAGGCAGCTCCAGACATTCTCCTGGACTCCCTTCTAGATAGCTGTGGTGCACTAGCCCCCTTCAGGCTGTGTTCACACAGCCAACCCCAGTCCTCTCTTTGGGATCTGACCTCCGAAGCCTGAGCCTCAGCTCCCAGCCCCCACCAGTCCCGGCAGGTGAGCAGACAAGCCTCTCGGGCTGGTGAGTGCTGGTCGGCACTGATCCTCTGTGCGGGAATCTCTCTGTTTTGCCCTCTGCACCCCCGTTGCTGCGCTCTCCTCCGTGGCTCTGAAGCTTCCCCACACCGCCCATCCCCATCTCTGCCAGTGAAGGGGCTTCCTAGTGTGTGGAAACCTTTCCTCCTTCACAGCTCCCTCCCAGAGGTGCAGGTCCTGTCCCTATTCTTTTGTCTCTGTTTTTTCTATTTTCTTTTGCCCTTCTCAGGTACGTGGGGAGTTTCTTTCCTTTTGCAAAGTCTGAGGTCTTCTGCTAGCGTTCAGTAGGTGTTCTGTAGGAGTTGTTCCACACGTAGATGTATTTCTGATGTATTTGTGAGGAGGAAGGTGATCTCCATGTCTTACTCCTCCACCATCTTGAAGGTCTCTCCTTACATAAATTATTTAATCTCTTTACATCAGTTTTCTCCTCTGTTAAATGAACCTAATAATAGTATAGGAGTAAAATCTCCAGGAGGATCTGGGGCAGTACTTGGTAATCAAACAAATATTTCTGTGGTAAAAGTGTGACTATTCATACCAAACTGGATAAATAAAGATGAGAAATAACATGGCATCAGATCAAATTTTGCTGCTAAATGAATTAAAAAAATAAAAACATCCACTGTCCAGAGCTGTCTGGGACTTTTTGGAGTTCAGAACTTTAGAGAAGGGATTGTGCATCTGTATTTTCTTCACAAAGTTGCAAGAATTAACTGAGGTAATGTATAAAAGGCACTTAGAACAATCCAGTGCAGGTAAATGTTTCCTAAGTTAGCATCACACTGTCAGGGATTGTTAATTCTTTTACCCATCCCCCATTAATCAGTATACATCCTGAGATAGCAAATTTTTATTATAGATCTTTGAATCCTCAGTTCTTGCCAAAACACCTGACATGTTTTAAGCGCTTGGTAAATGTGGATGAATAAATATTCGGCTTCAATCTATACAAAATCAGTGTTTCCAATTTCTCAGAGTATTTCACATCTGATACTTTACATTTTACATTGTACTCATTCAAAATCCATGTAACATGCTTGGGATTTATCATTTAGCGCAGTACCTATACATTGCTTAAGAGATCATGGGATGCTTAACTTCACCAAGGCAAAGGTTCAAGCTTGATATTCCTATGTTTTCATGTCGGTGCTGCCTCTAAATGTGGATGGAGGCATGTTTTTTTCCATTTATTAAGATTTATTTGAAAGAAAGGAAAGGTGTTCACTAAGCTAGTGAAAACTTCTACTGCAGGAAAAAATCATCCCCAACTAACACCATGTGATCTATTCTTTCATTTAAAGCTCTCAGCCCTGCTCTGCTTTAATGCCTACAAAAAATAATAAGAATAGAGAGTGTATTCAACAGACTGCATCAGAAAATGTATCTCAAAAAATGCAACATAAAAGGGAATTTTTGAAATACAAAATTATCTAAGAAAAGCAACCACAGTATTCCAACCTAGACAAGTCTTTTCAATGCATTTTAAGATGATCTTAGATTTCCATACTTAGATCAGACATCATATTCTGACCCTTTATCTTCCAACTTATAGAAAATAAAATGATTCCTCAAATATTAAAGGGTTGGGACTATGGGGCAAAGGAGAATCATTGACCTTTTCACTCGGAAACTTAAGTTTTAAAATGAGCTTCATTACAAAATTCATCTCTCTTAGAGAAAGTTATTTGAGTCGTTACCACAGCAAAATACAAGATATAAGACTCTTTTCGATTCCAAAGGATTCTATATATATATATATATATATATATATATATATATATATATTTCTTTAGTATCCTTAATAAAACGTAAGATATATGTGAAAGTATTTTTGATATACTTTTATTTCATGCTTCTCTGTGTACTCTGTGCTTCACAGCATTTAACTATCTCTGATATGTTAGAGCTGGTATCTTTTGATATCCTTTAGTATTTCTAATTTCAATAATGTTTATTGATATTACAAATATGTAAGTTCTACTATGCTTAAGAGTCGTAATTGTTATAAGACGAATAAGGCAGAATACCTGTCCTCAAAATATTTATAGTTGCTGTTTTCCCATAAAATAATACACACAAGTGTATCTCTTTGTGTGCAGTATGTGTGTGAATATATTTTGTATGAGTGTGTGTGTATATATATGTATATGCATGAATGCATATAATTTTTATGCACTAGACATAGAGAGAAGATAGATAGCAAGTTGACGACTAAGTTACACCTGTGTTTTTTTAGTTCTTAGAGGCAGGAATCAACTTAGTAGTATAGTAAAATCTTTTTTTCTGTCATTTAGAATCGATTTCTTAAAATCCAAAAATAATTTTCTCTCCTGATAATATGGTTAGTGTCTCTTCTTTTTATTTTATATTCTTTTCAAAAACTTGAAATGGCTTTTACTCTAAACCTCATTCTGAATCACTCACTTTTACTTGATGAGTTTCCTTCAAATGCAGTAATTCTTTTCTCACTCTTTCTCACAGAGGGGAGCTCTTGCCCTCAGGAATCTCTGAAGTTGTTCAGAGGAGTTGAAGAAAGACTTTAACCTGTCATCCCATCATTCACGTTCCCTGAATAGCATACACCCCACCTTAACAAGCTGACAATTCTTCCCTTCTCCTTATGTCCCTCATGGGTCCTCACACCTTTTGGCCTCTGGGATCCCAATCAGATTTCTGTGTGAATGTGAATAGAAACCTGACCTCAAAACCAGAAGATGTGTAGCATAGGAACAGCTGAATAGCAAGTGGGGCTCTATCTGATCCTAACTTTCTTTTCTTGCCTTCTTACCTCTTGGTTTCTTGCCCTTGTTTCCCAGTGCAAGCTTTATTTACATTCCTCCCCAATTTACTCATCCCGCTTTCTTTTATTCTTCCACAGTATCAGTTAAAAAAATTTTTTTAACTGTAACTTGTAATCTTCTCCCTGACTGCAAGTATGTTTTAATTACAATCAGCAATGTCCTGCTCTGGGGAAAACACGTGCTCTTTGTATTCTCAGATCTTACTCTCCCTTCCTCTAATTATACCCAGCACCCCCCTCATCACTACCTGCTTTCCTCCCCTCCTTTCTCTGGGGGCCCAGATCTAGTACAACCAGCAAGTAAGTGTATTTAAAGGCTCCTTCTTTTAGTTCCACATATCTTGACTCGAATGATAAAATCCATTCGTTCACTCAGAATGTCCCTTTAAGATAAAGTAGGACAAAAGGAAAAAGGCGAGAAGGCAAAAATGGGAAATATTTGCGAGTTACCAAAGAATAGCTGGCTCAAGTAGCCTCCTGGGCCTCTATGACAGACTGACCAAGTAGACTGTGACTTACTTCTCTGTTGGCCAGTTCTGCTTCTGTCTTCTAATCTGGCTTCTGAATTATCCATTCTCCATCCTCAACCCATTGTACCCCAAGACGAAATGATAAACTAAGCATTATGGACTGGATATTTATGTCTCCCCGAAACTCTTTTGTTGAAGCCTGATCCCCAATGTGATGGCATTTGGAGGTGGGGCCTTAGGGAGGTGATTAGATCATGAGAATGGAGCCCTCATGAATAGGATTAGTGCCTTTACAAAAGAGACCTCAGAAATCTCTCATGCCCCTTCTGGCATCTGAGGACACAAGGAGAAGACTTTCATCTATAAACCAGAGAGCATGCTGACACCAAACAATCAACCTTCCAGCACCCTGATCTTGATCTTCCCAGCCTCCAGAACTGTAATAAATAAATGTTTGTTGTTTAAGCCACCCAGTGTGTTATAGAAGCCTGAACGGACCAAGACATTAAATCAAAATGATTATTTTGAAAGTGGGATATGGCCATTCTTAAAAGTCCCAGAGCTAGGAAAAATAAAACGATGGGATCATGGTTGGAAACCTTTGAGAAATAGAATTCTCTAGAAGAGAAGATAGAAATCATTCAGCTATACATATTTCTGAAAAACTGAATGTTGGGAAAAGTACAACATGATGTTAATTATAGATTTATTTCGGGAACAGGAAGGTAGAAGTGCAGAGGTTTATTTGTCTTCTTTCTTTAAATTGCCATTTCCTTTGTCACTACCTCATCACTTTCATGGCTCAGCATCTTTGCTTAACCTGTTTCCTTAGCTTGCTGTGCTTCCTTCTATTATAGGACTGAAATTCAGTTGTCTATGTACTTATCAATTTTCACTTCTAGGTTATGCTCTCCTAATGACAAGGAAGATGTGTTTTGTTTTTATACCCAACTGACATTAAAAAGATCGATTGGAAGGGATGTTAGTCCTGCCATAATGGGCAGCAACCAACTTCTAGCCATCGTTGGACATCTAAGTAAAGATAGAATGTAAGTTTGAAGTGTAAACACAGCTTTAAGAGATTCCTAGCACCCTAGTCAAACATATTTCACCAGCAAACTTTCTGTAGGTACCCTGCTAAATCTCAAGTGTTTGGCAGAGTGTTTGACTAGAACTTAATGTTCCACCTATGTTTGTTGATTAAATGTTTTTATGCATTAAAAAAAAAATCAGTTTTTCATGATACACCAACAGAAGGAAAAAACCCATCAAGAATGTTATAAGAAGCTACTGGCCTGTATACTGAATATGTGCAGGCTTTTCTTCATGTCTAATTGGCTCTCTCTGTCCCAATTCAACTATTGTAGAGAAAGATACCTAGAAAAGTGTTCATTATTCTGTGTTTAATCACATCTACTAATACACTATCATATCCCCAAATCTTTCCTGAATTAGGTTGAAAACTAAATATGCCAGCACAAATGAAGTTATTATTTTTCTTCCTTTATGATTATTCCTACCAAGTCTACATTATCTAAGGTAAAATGAAACTCAAAGGTAATTTCAAAAAAATCAAAAGATATCAAAAGAACCTCAACTGTAATCATTAGTCTTCTCTGACATCTCTACAAAAATTTTTCCCTACAAATTTGAAATCACGTGATTTTTTTAAAGTGGCCATTTACATACCAATATGTTTGAGTATATTCTGCTAAAATGCAAATATTCCCACTGGTAGCCTTATTTCATAAGGCAGGCAGAAAGATTCTTTCAAAATTTAAGATGTCCACAACATCCTTCTGCTCTTAACCCTTCCCTGGATTCTCTTCACTCACATTTCGAATAAAATCCAAAGTCCTTGCCATGGCCACAGTGTGCCCCAGTGAAGTCATCTTCTACCTCTCTCCTCCTCCCAGCCACACTGGCCTCTCTGTGTTCCTTAAACAGACAAAACATCTTGCAGTTTCTTCCTCTTGAGATGCTTTTAACCCACACGGTTTCATGGCTCAGTCACTCACTTATTTCAGGCCTCTCCTTA
Organism: Mesoplodon mirus; assembly: GCF_964341445.2. Classification (NCBI taxonomy): domain Eukaryota; kingdom Metazoa; phylum Chordata; class Mammalia; order Artiodactyla; family Ziphiidae; genus Mesoplodon; species Mesoplodon mirus. The sequence continues at coordinate 51,703,143 of NC_138987.1, forward strand.
GAGGGCACCTCCTCAGAGTCTCTGTCTCACACCTCTGCTTACCTGGATTCCTTCTTCGCAACACCTGCTTTTATCTGATGTTAAACTATAAAAAAGTATTTGCTTATGTGTTTATGGTCTGTCTTCCTCATTCCTCATTAGAATAAAAGTTTCATAAGGGCAGCAACCCTAATTTGTTCACTGGTATATCTACAACACCTAAAAGAGGATTTATTCCCAGTAGAAACACAGAGAATTTTAAAAGGGAAATTGGACCTTAGCAGGTGTATCCTTCACCAAATTTTTTATCGACCACATGAAGAAACTGAGGCTCTAGAGGATTAAATCACTTATCCAAGGTTAATGGTTAATAAGCAGCAGAATTGGGTCTGAGTTATATTTATTTCCAGCACAACAGCCTTTGACTATATGAAACAAAAATGAAGAAGAGGAATACCTAGGTCGACTATCAACTTTAGAGAAATTTACACTTTTTGTTTGCTAGAAATTCTCTCTATAAAAGCTGCAGTAGTTTTTAATCTCACTTTATTTTTGTTTCCCTTTCATTCACCAAGGGTGAGTCCTAGTGTGACTTTGCAAATCCCAGAACATGAAAGCTAGCAGGGTGTGACAGCTGGTATGTCCCATGCTCGTCACATTCAGTGGTCTGTAACAGGGTAAATGACACAATTACCTGCTGTAATTACTGCTGCTGACAATACAGTCTCCCTGGTGAATGCTTTATGAAATTCAGAACTGCTTTCCTCGTCAATACAATAAAAATCTTTGCCTACAGATTTCAGGCAGTATTTTGCTAAATAAACGTTTAAAAATTAAAACCCAAATCTAAATGGACATTTATTACTTAGCATAATTCAAATATTGTGTATTCATTCTGCTTTAATCTAATTTTTGCATTGGAATGCCGATTTTGTAACAAAGTTTTGCTTTAAATCAAGAATGTGTTCTCAATGGTTATAAAGATGCACGGAATACTTCACAGAAAAGCAGATGCACCAAAAAAGTCAGGAGAACTGAATAAATTAAGCTTCCGCCAAAATATTTGTCTAGAGTGGTCTAATGTACACCAAACATGTTACTTATTTCATTTCAACTATAAAGACACTTGAGAATACATACAGAAACAAATAATTGTAATAGTTGACTGCTCTGAGTTTGGCTGCCAGCCAAAATCCTTCACAAACTACAGCTAGGCTGTCAGAATAAAAAATAAAAATGCACAGGTACATACTTGTTTCCCTTTTCTTTAAAAAAAAAAAAGGTACTATTACTAAATTCCCATTCTAAGACTGGGATTAGCAGATTGAATAGCTTATACATAGTATTAAAAACCAGCACACTTAGGAGAAAGCTGTACAAACTCTTTTGGCAAATACGTTCAACGAACTTACTTTTTTCTCCCTGTGGATAACACCCAATATGTTAACACAAGTATAGGAGTAACCAGATGATTTTGATTTTGCCAATAAGTGGTTCCTGCTTTAATCATGCAATATAGTCCTGGAAACCATACCAGAAGACCAATTATCATTAAGTGGAACTAACTGTGTCCTTATTGGGTTCACATGTTCTAACATAGTTTGGCATCATCAGCAGAAACCGATGCATAAATGGGGGAGGAGGTCAAGAGTAAAGGACTTGTACTTGATAATCAGTGTTGAATGTACCCAGCAGTGAAACACAAAGATGAGAAGAGAGGGCTGATATGGAATTCAAGTACACAGTGACCTGAAACAAATAGAGATCCTCATTCCATAGTGACACAAAAGACTTGGACCCATCTTAACTTTTAAATTTAATATTCTTTGTTTTCTGTAACAAAATGAGGGTTAATAAGTGCTATCCAAATTTCAAGATGGAAATGCTATATGAATATCAAGAAGGAAGAATTAAGATAAGGATACAAATCTCCACATATACCTTATATCTTAATGCACTAAGAGCAGAAAAATTGTACATTTTACGACATAACAACATGCAATGCTAGCTAATAGTACAATGGGTATTATAGTGTCACTTTTGAAAGTGGAAGCAATGGTAATTCAGTAAATCCTCTCAACTTTTCAGACTTTGCAGTTTTCCAGTGATTGCTGAAGAATTGCAGCACACTCACCCACTTATATGGTAGAAAGTGGTAAACCACTTAGCTACGTGCAGTATGGCACAATCCAAGTCAAAATGTGGTCTCATGCAGCTGAGACTAAAGGTGAGTAAATCTGTTATTCCAATGTCCAAGTCCACTGGGTTCTGTATAACTCTCCCCACTTGAGACCTACCCTCTGTTATTGGTCAGCATTTTGTTTAACGGTATTTGGACTTGCTGATTTCTCCACCTGTAATATTCTTCCCCAGGCTCTTCCTCTCTCATGAGCCCAGTGAGGCTTTGTCTGCTCATATAATCTAAGTAGGTACTCAATGCTGGTCTCTATAGCATTTCTTCATAGCAAATATTTGATAATATTCATCCATTTGCTTGTTTACTAGTCTTCTACCTACTCCTACCAACCCCCCAGATGATGATGAAGGCAACCAGAGCAGGAATCGTGTGATAAGCATTGCACCCAGCCCAGAGCAGACTCTCAAAAATTATGAATTGGATCCATGTATCCTTCAGATTAAAGGGCTTCTTTCCCTCTGTATGCCTTTTATTACACTTCAGAACTCTAAATTTGAAGACTAGTAAAATATGCATTGAGGGATAAGACTAACAGCTTCTCTATTCAATGTAGAATAATTGTATACTATCAGGCTTTTATTTGGATGCAGTTACCTTTCAAGACATATGGTATTATATAAAGTGTATCTAAATTTGGGTAAAAAGGAGTCCAACAATATAATTTTATTCTACTGTACTAATTTTACTTATGAATGAGAACTATTACTATACAAATGGCCTAAATAGTGACTTTCAAATTGAAGCATGAAAGGGTATAGCTTCAGTTCCAGCATATTAACAGAGTCCACTACAAAAGCAAAATATTGGGTTAGTAGAGTTTAATGTATCTGCAAAAACAACAAACAAAAACAAACAAAAAAACAAACCCACTTGGAAATCACCTAAGGAGAATTTTTTTTTAAAGTGTACTGAAAATATTTTTTCCTATTTATAGGATTATCTAGTCGATAGAAGCATCTAAAACCAGGTTTTAGATATTTTTTAGTTTTTAGAGGATTTAGTTACTTTTTGGTTTTTAGAGGATTAAACCATGAAGACCCCGCTAAAGAAATACTGTGTTTAGCAATAGAATACAGGGTTGTGTTGCCCCTAAGCATCACAAAGATATTAGAGGCAAGTTGGTTTGGAAACGTCCAGGATGTCACCTTCATACTCACATATTAATACAAGAAGGCCCTCATTGATGGACTCCACATTTCAGAGGTAAATTGGGCAAATGCAATGAAATAATATTATACATTGGCAAATCTCTCTGGCACTTCTGGGTTAAAATGTTATTTTCCTCATTCATTTTTTTGAATATCATGGTAATTGAATCAAAATGCAGAAAATATTTATTAGCAAATCGCTTTCCCCAGACTCCACCGTCAACCACCAAAGCTGGCTTACATTGTTATTTTTGCCGACTCTGTCATAAATTTTCAACTACACTGCAATTGTTATTTCCTAGCCTAGATAAGTACATGGAGGGTTTTAGAATATAAGTTTACCCTAGAAATGTCTTTTCTAATCTGCCTTTGTCCTCTGAAAAGATTCCCGTAAATAGTACTGTCTTGACTAAAAACAGCATCATTTAAAGCATAACCTTTTGGTTACATGTTATAATAAATAGTGAAGCACTCACTATTACTTGTTCCTATGTACTAATAGCCCCATTAATTATTGTTCATTATCCATACAGAAGCAAGACCTATATGCATATTTTGCATATTTAACACTCTACCACTTTGGGGATATAAAATTTATACTGGTATAATTGAGTAGAGTTGATGTGAACAGGAAAATGCCTCATTATTTGGCTGAAATTTATACCCAGGCTTATATTTAGCTACTACTTGTTGAACATTTGCAATGTGCCAAGTACTACACCATGTGATTTACTTTGTTCTTTGATTTAATTTTCATACCAACCCTATGAAATAGGTATTGTTATTCTCATTTTATAGCTGAGGAAAATGAGGCGTAAAGAGGTCAAATAAATTCATCCAAGGTCATAGAATTTTAAGTGGAGCAGCTAGAATTCAAAGTCAGATCTGTTGGATTCCAAGTCTGAACTCTTAAAATTTACAATAAGTTAAGAAGACCTAATCAATCTAACTGATCTTCTTCATTTAGAGTCTTACATCTTATGAAAAGTAAATGAGTTACTCCTTAACTGTCCCAGTCACATGGCCACACTGTGGATTTGACTACTACAAGGCATTATTCCATATTCAAGATTTCACAGTTGGTGTTTTCTTGTGGGTTTCATCCTGGGAACTACGCTTTAAGAAGTCATGGATCATGTCCTGTTATAAGGGTCCCATTTAAGAAGGATTAAGTTTAACTAACATATCAATAAGCAGTCAAAATGAAGAGACTCATTAGGAATAATAACTGAGGGAGGAGTTAGTTAATTCAGAAAGGATACTCACAGGGCTCCCCTGGTGGCGCAGTGGTTGAGAATCTGCCTGCCAATGCAGGGGACACGGGTTCAAGCCCTGGTCTGGGAAGATCCCACATGCTGCAGAGCAACTAGGCCCGTGTGCCACAACTATTGAACCTGCGTGTATGGAGCCTGTGCTCTGCAACAGGAGAGGCCGCGATAGTGAGAGGCCCGCGCACCGCGATGAAGAGTGGCCCCCGCTTGCCACAACTAGAGAAAGCCCTCGCACAGAAACGAAGACCCAACACAGCCAAAAATAAATAAATAAAATACTGAATACATAACTACTTTAAAAAAAAAAAGGATACTTGCAGAGACTTAGTAGTTTTATGAACGTTATTTTGAGTGCTGTTATATGCAACCAAGATTAGACTTATTTCCTGTGCTCCAAGGGGCAAAATATGGATGGCCTAGTCATTGACCAAAGAACACAGTATTTTTTCCGTGATAACTTCATTTGTGTTGGCCTCCTTACTTGAAATCCCCTTCTTTTACACAAGTCACCCAAATTCTATCCTCCCCATAAGACCTAATGCACATTCCACCATTTTCATGAAAATGTTTCTGATTGAGACAATACCCATCGAATTTCTCATCCTTAGAGCTCCTAGACATTGTTATAATGTTTTCTTTTGATCTTATTTGTTATAAGTTTCTAACCGACTAAACTCTTTGAGAATAGGATCCATATCTTTTATTTATAGCATATGAAAAAGATGTATAGAAACAATGCTGTGCTACCCTTCTCATTTTCTTAAGAATTACAGCAATAAAATTCAAAACATAATGAATAAAAGTAGATGCTTATACTACAAAGCTACAGTAATCAAGACACTGTGGTACTGGCACAAAAACAGAAAGATAGATCAATGGAACAGGATAGAAAGCCCAGAGATAAACCCACGCACATATGGTCACCTTATCTTTGATAAAGGAGGCAGGAATGTACAGTGGAGAAAGGACAGCCTCTTCAATAAGTGGTGCTGGGAAAACTGGACAGGGACATGTAAAAGTATGAGATTAGATCACTCCCTAACACCGTACACAAAAATAAGCTCAAAATGGATTAAAGACCTAAATGTAAGGCCAGAAACTATCAAACTCTTAGAGGAAAACATAGGCAGAACACTCTATGACATAAGTCACAGCAAGATCCTTTTGGACCCACCTCCTAGAGAAATGGAAATAAAAACAAAAATAAACAAATGGGACCTAATGAAACTTCAAAGCTTTTGCACAGCAAAGGAAACCATAAAGACCAAAAGACAACCCTCAGAATGGGAGCAAATATTTGCCAATGAAGCAACTGACAAAGGATTAATCTCCAAAATTTAGAAGCAGCTCATGCAGCTCAATAGCAAAAAACCAAACAACCCAATCCAAAAATGGGCAGAAGACCTAAACAGACATTTCTCCAAAGAAGATATACAGACTGCCAACAAACACATGAAAGAATGCTCAACATCATTAATCATTAGAGAAATGCAAATCAAAACTACAATGAGATATCATCTCACACCGGTCAGAACGGCCATCATCAAAAAATCTAGAAACTATAAATGCTGGAGAGGGTGTGGAGAAAAGGGAACAAACACTCTTGTACTGCTGGTGGGAATGTGAATTGGTACAGCCACTATGGAGAACAGTATGGAGGTTCCTTAAAAAACTACAAATAGAACTACCATATGACCCAGCAATCCCACTACTAGGCATATACCCTGAGAAAACCATAATTCAAAAAGAGACATGTACCAAAATGTTCATTGCAGCTCTATGCACAATAGCCAGGAGATGGAAACAACCTAAGTGTCCATCACCGGATGAATGGATAAAGAAGATGTGGCACATATATACAATGGAATATTACTCAGCCATAAAAAGAAACGAAATTGAGCTATTTGTAATGAGGTGGATAGACCTAGAGTCTGTCATACAGAGTGAAGTAAGTCAGAAAGAGAAAGACAAATACCATATGCTAACACATATATATGGAATTTAAGAAAAAAAAAATGTCACGAAGAACCTAGGGGTAAAACAGGAATAAAGACACAGACCTACTTGAGAATGGACTTGAGGATATGGGGAGGGGGAAGGGTAAGCTGTGACAAAGCGAGAGAGAGGCATGGACATATATACACTACCAAACATAAGGTAGATAGATAGTGGGAAGCAGCCGCATAGCACAGGGAGATCAGTTTGGTGCTTTGTGACCGCCTGGAGGGGTGGGATATGGAGGGTGGGAGGGAGGGAGACGCAAGAGGGAAGGGATATGGGAACAGATGTATATGTATGACTGATTCACTTTGTTATAAAGCAGAAACTAAAAAAAAAAAACAAAACCTAAATGCTTATACCTACGCACCCCAACATTCATAGCAACACTACTTACAATAGCCAAGATATGGAAGCAGCCTAAGTGTCCATCAATAGATGAATGGATAAAGAAGGTGTGTGATCTATATACACAATGGAATATTAGGCAGCCATAAAAATAAGGAAATCTTATGTGCAACAACATGGATGGACCTGGAGGGTATCATGCTTAATGAAGTAAGTCAGATAGAGAAAGACAAATACGATATTTTCAGTTATATGTGGAATCTAAAAAATAAAACAAATGAATAAATATAACAAAACAGAAACAGATTCACAGATACAGAGAATAAACTAGTGGTTACCAGTGAAGAGAGGGGTAGGGGTAGGGGCAAGATAGGGGAAGGGGATTAAGAGGTATGAACTACTAGGTGTAAAATAAATAACATACAAGGATATAATGTGCAGCACAGGGAATATAGCCAATATTTTATATTTTATATTAAATAGAGTATAATCTATAAAAATATCGAATCACTATGTTATACACCTGAAATGAATATGACATTGTAAATAAACTATATTTTAACTAAAAATAGATATCTATAAAAGTTACTTTGGGTAAGTAATTTAATAAAGTAGTAAGCAAAGGTTCCATATGTTGTAGGAAAAACACATCTAAATATTCCAAGTGTTAAAGAGGAATCACATTGGAAATTATGAAATATTTAGATCTAAATGATACAGAGTATACTGCATATTAAAATCTGTGGGATGTAGCTTAAGTAAAGATTAGATAGGAATGTATAGAGTTAAATGTATTCATTGAAAAACATGGCTTTCAAAACGAGTAGACCTGGGCACCAGTATTTATTAGTAGTGTGATTTTAGGCAAGTTATTGAAAATTCCAATGTCTCATACTCCTCACTTATGCAAAGGGGCTAATAATACCAAATGCATGGTATTGTTTTGAAATTTAAAGCATCTAGAACTATGCCTGACACATTGGAAGAAATCTTTTCTTAATATTATCTTCATATCCACTTAAAAAGCTGAAAGAACAAAGTGAAAAAGAGATGTTGACCAACATGTAATCAATGGCATTAACATATTTAAAAGAAGAAGAAAAAGACTGTCTACATAAAGCCTGGAAGTGGGAAACTGAAGGAGGTAGAATTTGATATATTCTTTCTTCATTATCTAGGGAAGGGGTACACTGACAAAATACACCAATATCCCAATTTTCTTAGAAGCATCTCATTAATTCCTTTTGCTCTAATCATGATTCAATTATCCCTATGGTTTTTATACCACAGGAGAGTGCTGTAACTAGCCCACAGAGAGCAACAATCTTCTTGACAACTATGCTCCAATATACAATAATTTTTTTTAAATGAAGAAAAAATAGTGAATGGGACTATCAGTGAAAATAGTATGAAGAAAAAAATCAAAAGTTTAAGAAAAGGAAACAGGGTAAGAAAAAAGGAAGAAGAAATATAAGCCCATAAAGGAGTAGGAGGAAATATAAGCATGAAGATAGGAAAAAGAAAAGTCCGAATAGTCTGGTTAATATAAGCCAAGAGGAAGACAGGTTTAAGAGGCAAAGGCAACAGTATAAAAGGCTAGAGAGACATAGCAAAGGTGTTTACGAGGTCACTGGTCACTGGTCCATGTAAGCCAATTCAGAGGAGGAGAAAAAGAAGCCAGTGTATAAGATGTGAACAAGTGGTAAAGAAGAGCTGGTGAATCAGAGTATTAAACCATACTCTTCACATATGTTGTGGTAAATGGTAGCTAGATTGAGGTCCTCTCCATGCTATAAAATGTCAAATCCATAGGAAATCTTTTGCCCAGTGTGATTAGAAGTCAGGTGATAGAGGAAGACAGAAATCACAAAAGGTAATGCATACATATTTTAAACACTTTACTTAAAATATACAAATGAGGGGCTTCCCTGGTGGCGCAGTGGTGGAGAGTCTGCCTGCTGATGCAGGGGACATGGGTTCGTGCCCCGGTCCGGGAGGATCCCACATGCCGTGGAGCGGCTGGGCCCGTGAGCCATGGCCGCTGAGTCTGCGCGTCTGGAGCCTGTGCTCCGCAATGGGAGAGGCCACAACAGTGAGAGGCCCACGTACCACACACACACAAAAAATTATTTGTCAGTCTCTAATGGAGGCCAAGTCTTTTACCTTGAGTTCCTCAAAGTCTTTCTTTCATAAATCATACTGATTATGCATTCTGTGGGAGTTCCAACTTCAATTTATTTAAAGTGGAGTGAGAAATTAAAGACACTTGCAGAGCAATTTGAATGAAGAATAATAGATTTCTCCAATTTTTCCAAATATTTTACAATTTTCTTACCCATACCTAATTTGATAACACATTTTTAAGTGACTTGACCTGAATCAAGTTTTTCATACATATTCAACTTATTTTTTTGTGTGTGAAACAACACTATTTTTGGAAAATATCAATATATCTGGTGGGTAGGTTAAGTTGTGGTTGGTTAAAAGAGCTTCTACTATGTAGGAAAAAATGCTACCTTTCTTCCTGCACTTATACCATCCCTGTAAAATTCTTTACCCTAAGGGAAAATATATTCAGACATAAAAAAAGGTTGCCAGGTGAAAAGCTCAGCCTTAAATTAAACCTTTATAATTGACCACATATCCTAAATATAACTAACACTGATCCATTTCCATCCAATAATAAACAAGCCTCACAAGTTCAGAAAGAAGTGGGTATAGAACTGAAATACATCTTCATGAGAAAAAAAGAAGTATGTATATAAAAGTGCTCAATATATTTGCATTTTCTATGATGGTTAACCTCAGGAAACCACCTGGTCAATGGCAATGAAGTGCACAACATGTAATTCTGAGTGGGAAGAATTGATTAGAGAAAATTCACAGGAAAAGTCTATCAAACAAATCTTGAGGAGAAAGAGCTAAATCTTCTATGGAGGGCAACAAACTATGAGAAGAGAAATCAGCAGAGCTCTGGAATGTTTTGCAGATATCCTGTATTGTGAGTTGTAGAGGGTTAACACTCTGCTGCAAGTAAAGCTGATCTGTAGCTTCACCCAAGGACCCTGGTTAAGTGTTTATTGATAATACATCTTGGAATGACTCATTCACACTATCTCACTTGCTCTACACATCAGGATCACCGCTTTCAAGAAACTATAGACTGGCAATACAGAAACTCACTCTTCAGGTGGCCCACGTAGGTTGGCATGAGTTAGAACCACTCTAGATCAGCATGGTCCAACAGAAACGTAATGTGACGTGCATGCATAATTTTTCTAATAGAAAAATTTTAAATTTTAATGAAAATTTTAATAATATATTTTATTCAACCCAATCATTTCAAAATATTATTTCAACATATCAATAAAAAAATTGTGAGATATTTAAAATCCTTTCTCTTCATATTAAGTCTTCAAAATCTAGTGTATATTTTACACTTGATCACGTTAATTCAGTCAAGCCACATTTCCAGGGCTGAACAGCCACATGTGGCCAGCGGTTACCCTAGTGCACAGCCAGCTGTTCTTTGTGTTTTTCTCCCTGTCCTCATCACCCTCCATGAGGATCAGGCCTGCCCATAGGGGAAAGCAGAAAAGAAAGTCTACAGAGAGTAGGCCTGATTGTAAATAAAGACACAAATGGATCAACGACACACATCCACATATATTTGCTTGACATCTGTGAACCTGTGCCAGCTAACCCCTTTCCAACTTTATCTTGTTCACCCCACCCCATCCCATCCCTGACACACACGTGAATGATCCTGAGCTGAACTGGGCCACCTGCTATTTCCTAACAAGACCTTGAGTTCCTTCATTGCCAATTCCCTTACTTAAAAAGCTAATTCCTCTTCCTTGCTCATCTTGACATTTTACTCATTCTTCACTATCACTAATGTACCCAGCTGCTCAATCTAGAAAGATAAATCATGCTTGACTCCCTCTTGACCTCCTTCTGTACAACCCATAGATCACAGGTCCTGATGATTCTCTCTCAAAGTGTTTTGAATCTGCTAGCTTTTCTCCATTTCCAGGGCCATCACCCTAGCCTGGGTCACTCTCATCTTTTTTTTTTTTTTTTGGCTGCGTTGGGTCTTCGTTGTTGTGCATGGGCTTTCTCTAGTTGTGGCGAGCGGGGGCTACTCTTCGTTGCGGTGCACAGGCTTCTCACTGCAGTGGCTTCTCTTGTTGTGGAGCATGGGCTCTAGGTGTGCAAGCTTCAGTAGTTGTGGCACACGGGCTCAGTGGTTGTGGCTCATAGGCTCTAGAGGGCAGGCTCAGTAGCTGTGGCGCACGGGCTTAGCTGCTCCGCGGCATGTGGGATCTTCCCGGACCAGGGCTTGAACCTGTGTCCCCTGCATTGGCAGGCAGATTCTTAATCACTGCACCACCAGGGAAACCCCGCACTGTCATCTTTAACCTAGACGAGCCTCCTAACTGGTCCTTCCAAGTTCACTCTTACCTCCTCCAAACAGTGTCTTTAAAATATAAATCAAATCACATCTCTCCCTTGCTAAAAACACTTCAAAGGTTTACTATGATACCTAGACTAAAATTCAGTGAATGATTTAACTCCATCCCACCCCTTCATTCTCACCTCATGCCACCTTCCCCCTTTGCTCACTATGCTCCAAACTCTAGGTCACTTTTTAGCCCCTTGAACACATTAACCTTTTCTCCTAGCTCAGGGTCTTTGCATATGCTGGGCAGTCACTATCTTTTCTCTTGTGTATATATGTATCTCCCAAATTAAACTGTAAATGCTTTTGGGGGCAAGCACTTATTTGTGTAGCTTATTACTCAAGGCTCATGCTCAAGAAGTATTTGTTGATTGCTTCAAAAATATGAAAGGGTTAAAAAATGGTTAGCATGATCTTTTGAATTATCATCATCATCATGATCATCCTACTATAAATTTATTGAACACTTCCTGTGCACCAGGAACTATGTGAAACATTTTTCACTGAATCTTCACAACAACCCCACAGGGTACATGTTATTGTCACTACTGTAAATAATGACGATAAAACTGAAGCTGAAGGGGTAAATATTTTGTCCACTGTTTCCGGGATTATTTAAATATTAGAGCTGGGATTTGAATCCTGATCTGTCTGTCTCTACAAACAATCTGCCTCCTTGAATTTCCAAAAGCTTTAAATTGAGCAGTTAATTTTTCTCTAGCTTTGATTAAAAACCATATTAACAAACTCAAAATTTGTAAAAATCAGTACATGTGTGATCAGTTTCTATGTTCTACATTGTTCAGATAGCTTAGCTGACATTGCACTGCTTCAGCTGCTATTTTGGGAACATGGTTGCCTAGCAACGAGCATTATTAGACTGAATGAACTTCCATATTATGTTTGTTATAATATAGTTAACATGCGATTCATATAGAAATATCTGAGAAACAAGGTGGGCAAATTGAGTGCAGCATATTATAAAGCAGAAACTCTGCAATAAAGCATAACCAGTAAGGTGGATGATTTTCTGTTTGGGATGCTTTAGTTTCCAAATACTTCTCTCAGTCATCATATGTATTCAGAATTCAAAAGAGTTTGGGGTGAGAACATGGAACTGAGGATGTTAAAACTTTAGAATTAAACCAGTTAAGAGGAGTACTGTTGGAGAGAATTATGTTTACTTTATAATGAGGGAAAAAATGTTCCACAAATATCAGATCCTATCCAGAATTCTCACAGCTACTTTCTTTTGGAACCAGACGTAACTAAGGACCATATGGCTAGCTCCATACAAAGCCATCACCACTAACAAAAACAAAACAAAACAAAGCACGTATTAGAAAAATGGTGACTAATACTATCATCTTATATGAAAGATAAATTAGTGGGGAAAATAAGTAAGCACAAAATACATAGCCAAAGCATGAAGCAGAAACAATGCAAAGAGGGTCTTAATTCTTTGTCAGCTAAATCATATCTCTTTTCCTTCAGCCTATTTATTAAAATATTTTCTTTCCAGAAATAAGTAATAAAATTAACTGCAAAATTCAATCAAATTTAGTTCATGATAAAAAGAGATTTGGACAAGATGTACGATAATGAAATGATTCATGTTTTGCAAGGCATCTAGGAATGCCAGTGTGTGACATAAAACCAGTGTCCCCTGAGGACTTGAGAGGCAACCTAAAACCACATTGAGGAAAATTATTTGCCCCTTTTAGTGCTGATGTGTTGTTAAAAAAAATAGTGAGGAAAAATAAATTATAATAAAGAGGAAAGGAAAAAGAGGATATCATAAGCACAAGAAAGGTGATGTAGCAGATTTGGCACCTAAAATCCTAGTCAGGACCCTGGTATTTAAAAATTGTGATGCCTTGTATCAATTTCTCAGTTTTCAGAAGTACAATTTTCTCCTCTGTGAAATGGGGATGATATTTCCTTCCTTGCGATATTCACAGGATTTTTTTGAAGCTAGAAAATATTGATCAACGAGGTCACTATTGCACTTTCCTGCTACTCAGTTTTTGAGTCTCCTGGGATGGGTATGGGCTGGTAGAAGAAGCTGGTAACTAGATTATCTTCTAGGCAAGAATTTCTAAATGATTCTTAACCAGATAATTGTGCTATCCAACCTGAAGAAGATTTTGAAAACCCATATAATTTTTAGAAATCAATAAGAAAAACATCAACAACCAAAATAGATAAAAGGGTCAAAGGATAGGAACACACAACTCACAAAAGGAAAAAAAAATACACACATGATAAAACAATGTTCATATTCATTGGTAATAAAAAACATCAAAAATGCCAAGATATATATATATATATTTAAATCTTAAAATTGATAGATAAAAGGGATAAAGTACCAGTGCAAAAGAGAGTTCAGGGAACCTTCTTGTATACTGCTGAGTGGGAATACAATTGGTGCAGACTTTCGAAGGACAATTTGATAATATACATCTGAAGTATTAAAATGCACAAAACTTAGGCCTAATGATTCCTTTTATAGAAATGTATCCTAAAGAAATTATTAAAGAGGCTTTCAAAAATTCCCACACCACATATTATCGGTAACAATGAAACTTTGGTAAGCACTTAAAATTTCAAACATATATGACTGACTAAATAAATTAGAGTTTATCTATTTTGTAGAATGTTAAACAACCATTATAAATAATGCTGTGAAATATTATTGATATGAGAAAATATTCATACCAAATTGATCATTTTAGAAGATTAAAAAACAATATTATAGTATGATTCCAATCTAATTTTAAAAGGTATACTTGCATTGCATGCATAGCTAAAGGACTATTTCTAAAATATTAACAGCAGTCTCCCTAGGAGATGGGATAGTGGAGGATTTTTATTTCCTTCCTCCTTTTGGGGGCTTTTCTGTATTTATTTTACTGGGCACATCTAATACTTCTTTATCAGAAAGAAAATAAAACATATATAAAAGAAAACATGTAGCAATATGAAAGCAGCAAAATTTAGGGTTTCATGTAAATGTGGTATATTTAAATTCACCAATGTTGAGCTTTTAAAAACATGTGTGTTTGTTTTCTCTTGAATTTCAATAGAGTTTCTATTGATAGATATTATCCTAATTCATTTTGGCGGACTGGTTCTGTTATGTGCATACGAGATTTTACAAAATTAAAAAGAAAATACCATACTTTAACAAATACAAGACTTTATAAAAAGACTAGAAACATGGCTAAGAGTTTCTACTTGGAACAATATCAATGTAAAAAAAGACTAGAAACATGGGTAAGATTTTCTACTTGGAACAATATCAATGAAATCACCAGGGAAAATCTAATCTAATCTAATCAGGGAAATGTTTGATAGGATAAGACAAACTAGAAAGGAATAATAATAGAAGAACATTTGGGTTGAAAGTGCCTCAAATTTACATTTACTACTGTTAACAAAAAGATTCAGCTATTGATAGACTGTGAACACAGAAACCAGTGCAAGGAGACTAACAATGTCATTCTATTCCTCTGCTGGGATAATCTTGGGATAACATATTCAGGTCATTATGTTGCAGTAAAAGAAAAAACACAGACAAAATAGGCTTGGCTTAGCAATAAACATGAGGGGCTAGTAGGACTGAGAGAGATGAGCTCATTGTGTGGCATGTAACTCAGTTTAATTTTGTATAATAATCTGAGATAAATTCTATGCAATGTAACTTAGAAATGAAAAAGTCATGGCAACCACCTACTAGTACTTTAGAAGGTATACCCCAAACTTTTCCTCAGATAGAATCAGACAAGTATGGCAACTGGATATGACAAAGGAGAAAAGTATTAATTTAATTCAGTCTCAGCTTCCTGGTGACGTATTTGTCAATCTTTCAAAGGCACTAATAAACTCTGCAGATACGCTATACCAGACAAAGTATATACATATACAACATTTCACATTCCCTAATATATTAATTTTTTATTCTGTAAAGCTCTGACGTGATGTGCTTTGATGCTCATGGTAGCTAGTCAACAAATATGTGTTGAATCAATTAATGGACCCAAATGTCTACTAATAGTCATTCATCAAGTACCTCCCAGGAACCGTTCTGGGTATCCAGTGATGAACAAAGCAGAAGTAGTAGACATTTTCCCTGCCTTTGTGGAGCTTACAGGAGCTGGAGAACAATAGGCAATAAGTAAGAAAAGCACATGGGAGGGTTTGTGTGTATTAAATTTTGAAGGAAACATAGGTGACATGATTGAGAACAACAGGGGACGGGGAAGAGGCTAATTAGATAAAGTGGACAAGGAAGGTAATATTTAAGTTAAAACCTAAAGGACAGGGAAAGCAACTCTGCAAAAGGAAAAGGAGGAAGAGTGTTCCAAATAAAAGGGACAGAATATAGGAAATCTTTGAAGAAGAGATAGGTTTGGGATTTCTTCCAGGAAATAAGAAGAGGCCAATGAGACCAAACATGAGAAGCAAGGCAGAGTGGAATAAGACAAGGGAGGAGAGGTCAGGAGAAGCTGTATCATAGGTTTGTAAAGGGAGCCACTGAATGGCAATAAGCAATGGCATAACATAGTTCAATTTTTGCTTTTAAATTATTGCTCTGACTGCTGTATGCAAAACAGATTGGAGATAGTAAGAGCAAACATGAAAAGCCAATATGGTGGTGACAATAGGGTGACTTAGACTTGTATAATGGGAGGGAGATGGACACAAGGGTGTGGATTTGAGCTCTTATTTTGAAAACTAAAACAAAGAACATATAAATGAACTGGATGTGGAGAGTGGGTGAGGAATCAGGGCAGCTTAGTTGCCCACGGCTTTAGCAAATGGGTGTTGGCGGAAGCAAAAATGGGTTAGATTGGGAAAGAAATGTTTTCTTATTCTGAATTCCAAATTTCTCCTTGAGTACAACAGTCTCTCTTATAGTTAAATAATAGAATAAAATTTCATATTGTCTGGTTAACCATTATGTTATTTTACAGTCATCCCTTTTTAAAAAATTTTTATTGGAGTATAGTTGCTTTACAATATATTATGTTAGTTTATACTGTACAGCAAAGTGAATCAGCTATACGTATACATATACCCTCTCTTTTTTGGATTTCCTCCCCATTTAGGTCACCACAGAGGACTGAGTAGAGTTCCCTGTGCTATACAGTAGGTTCTCATTAGTTATCTATTTTATACATAGTATCAATAGTGTATATATATCAATCCCAATCTCCCAATTCATCTCCCCCACCCTTTGGTATCCATATGTTTGTTCTCTACTTCTGTGTCTCTATTTCTGCTTTGTAAGTAAGATGGTCTATACCAATTTTTGAGATTCTACATATATGTGTTAATATATGGCATTACAGTCATCCTTATAAAACGTTTATAAGGTGGGTATAATTTCTCTATTTTACCAAGAGAGGAAGAGTCTCAGGGAGGTATAGTAACTGTTGAGTTTTCCAGCTAATAAGTGATAAGTCCTTTCATACACCCCTCATTTCCTAATTTCTAGCCAATGTTTTTCCCCTCATTTCTTTTTCCCTCATTTTGCATCCATTCTTATAATTTTGTACAAGCAAATGGCCACAGTACATTGTCTGTAACTCTGTTCAGCAATTAATTTGTCTTTTATTAATTTTAGTTAACTGGCTAAATGAATATATTTCTATCTTATCTCATAGACTATAAAGTCCCCAAGGGATAGGTATAGGTATTATTTATATTTTTATCATCCAAAGCAACAAGCACATGTCTTCCAAATCGCAGTTAATGCATATTAAAAAAAAAACTTATGCCAAGCACTGCAGTATATATATATATATATATATATATATATATATATATATATATATAGTCTCTAATCCTCACATCAAGTGTGTAAGGTAAGTATTATTCTTTTCATTCCCATTTTATAGAAGAGGAAACAGAGGCACTGAGAGTTAAGTACTTGCTAAAGGTCATACAGATAAGCTGCATAGAGAGAACTCAAACCCAGGTGATCTGGCTCCAGAGTGATGCTTGTGTATAGTACTATACTGTCTGCTGAATATGAAGTGAAGAATTCAATTAAAAAAAGAAGTCAGAGAAAAACTTGAATGAATGGAACTTAAAATCACTCTTGATCCACGCAGCCATTTTGATTGCTAAATCAAAATACTACTGGGGCACAATTTTTGCCCCGCTGAGTGGCCCTATCACTTAAAAGCTTACAAGTTTGGGATGGTACATAAACTTCTTTGGCTTCAGTTCCTTCATATGTAAAATGGGGCTGACAACAGTGCTGATCTAAAAGATGGTTAATAAGATTAAATGAAAAAATGCATATAAAGGGTTTAGCACTGTATCCAGCATATAGTAAGCACAAATAAATGTTAGGGCTTGTTATTATTAGCACAATGTCTTATGTCTAAGTGCTCAATAATTAGTTGTCTAATGAATGCCTGGCTTTATGAGTTCTGCTGGAGAGGACGTAATGAATTGTGACAGTGCACATCCATTCTAATCCTCTAGAAGGAATCTGAGCCTACTAGAAACCAAAGGCATTGAGGAAGATGCCAAGGAGTGGGTAGTAGGTACCTTATACAATGCTACCTGGGACTAGCTCTGATACAAAACCTAATGGCCATGAACTTGAGAATGGTGAGACTCAGAGACAAAAGTCACAAATGCATGTTTGGCTCACATAGTTATACTCTGGGGACAGTTTTGCTTTCCTGAAAATGAAAGAAGAGACTAGCCAAATGTGCTTTCCTCTCCTTATTTGAATAGGATTCCTCCACTTAGAATAAATGAGAACTTGAGCAAGTTACTCAACTTCTCTTCTCATCTATGAACAGGGATATCTCCTGCATGAGATTAAGTTAATTAAAATGTGGAAAGTGTTCACAAGATGATAGCTATACATTCCACAGAAATGCTATCTAGCTCTAAGACCTATTCTTGAATTCTGTTGATAAAACTACTTCTGAAAACACCAAAATGCACTGATTGTGTGAATGCTTTAGCCAATCACTTGCTTGCTCTCGTTCTAATGGAGATAGGATACCAACTTTAATTAATTGATTCAAGAAGTATTTATTAAATTCACCAAATTTTACTCTGTGGGTGTGGAGATGAAAAAGACATAAAAGCCTGTTTTCAAATAGCATGTATAGTTTAATGGGGGAAGACAGATGTGTAAACAACTAATTACAGAAGTAAACAGATATAATTAAGAGCTGTAGAAATGCAGATGAAGAAATCTATTAAAATATCATACTGTGACTAAGAAGGCGAATACTAAATCCACTTGAACTTCATGCCATTAGCTGCTAAATTAACTCACACTTTCTAATGAAGACTCAAAGAAACTTCATTCAGGTGAGACCATGTTCACTGACCCACAGAAGGTTAGTAGCATTTCAGTAAGAAAAAGGGAAAGAAAGCTATTTTGGCCAGTAAAAACTACATCAGCAAAGACATTCTTCGAGAATGGTACAATAAAATCTGCCACAATGGGATAAGTGGGGTCTAAAAATCTAATCGAGTAGGACAAAGGTAGCAATGAGGTTGATGGAAATACTACTTTTATTTGGTTGCCCAATGACTGTGTGATACACTGCGTGGCTGGAAGGGGAGCAGACAGGTGCTGCTGCTCTTGGTTCTCGGCAATTTAGCGGGTCAGTTTTCTTGGCTGAGACTAGAAGGGAGCAGGAGAGTCTGCTGTGCAGGTTACCATGTTTGGGTGCAACCCTATTGTGCGGGAGAGGTGTGCAGAAGCAGACAGGGATGGTTATAGGGCTAGACTCTGAGATTGACACATGTTGGGAGCACTGAAGCCTTCTCCTGCTGGAAGGCTCTGGAGCACGCTCTCTGCCGAATCCTTACAAAGTTAAATATGCTTTGAATTGAACTGCTGAAGTCTCAGATGATCATAAATCAGTAACTTCCTCCTTCCTTTCTTCCTCCCAGTACCCTAAAAAGCTAAGACCTTTGGTTCATCCAGGTGGAGAACGGGACTGGAGCCAATTACACCACAATTTGTATTATAGTGTAGTACCTTATCAAGTTTTGCATTACAGTGTGGTACCTTATCAAGTTCTACAGTAGTTTTGCAAAGCCTTAGAAGCCTGTGGCTTGTAGAAGGATATAGTTGGACATGAAGCTGGGAAGACAGACTGCTTTGCTAAGCTGTGTCAGTGTTACTCTCTGAACAATGAGAAGTCACTGAAGTTTCTAGAGAAGGAAATGACTGCACAGGATAGGAAGACAAAGCTGGTGACAAAGTTGAGGTAATAGTGGCGAGGCAAAATATTACAGACAGTGAGATAGCCAGTAGTACATCTAAAATGCCCAGGTGAAAAGCAATGAGGGTTTGAACTGAGATAGTGACAGTGGGAATAATAGCAATAACCATACCATGTTATGTTTTTATCATGCTTTGAAAGGTTTTCAGCCTTCTTTTACTTATAGTCTTATCAGAGAACCCACATCAGCTGAGAAGTAAGGACGATATAGACTTCTCTCTCTGTCTCTCTGTCTGTCTCTCCTGTCCTCTCCACCCCTGCCCCACTCTTTGCCCTTCCAGCACCTCAACTGCTTGCCTGTTTTGAAAACATCTTCCTCTGTGTGAGTCTAGGTAGGAGGCAGAACACCTCTCCCACCATGGAAGCCAAAAGAAGGCAAGACATTTATCCCAGCCAACCTCCTGTCACTTGGCAAATACACGGCCATGTGACATAAACTAAAACAACTACATGCTTCTGCCCAGGAAGTCTGAATGTAGAGTGGGTGGCTGGAAAGCAATGGGATAGTTAGCTTTCACGTTCAGTGCTGTGTGTCCCCAGCAGCAGGGGTGACAACATCTTATAATTGCCCCTTCCTGAGAAAACTGTTAGAGCTTCAAAGCCTCCAGAGGTGCCCTGGTCTCTGAACATTTTCCAGACTGCTTCTCAAGCTTTATATGTTTTCTCTGAGCCACTTAAACTTTTCCAGGAAATCCCTTTAAGCTTAAGATAGCCAGAGTTTTTCCTATGACTTGCGCCTAAGAGCGCCGACTACATACAAACAAATCCTATTTTCCCTGTTTGTTGACAGGAAACTGAGATGCAGAAAGGCTGAGAGCTGCCTGTGGTCACAAGGACAGTTGGTAGGTAGCCACACAGGGCTCTTGGCCCCTCTGCTCTCTTAGCTATTTATCACGGGACTCGTCAGATTCTACATAGAAATGCGGAGAGCTTTACTGTTAAAGGAGGGATAATATCACCAATTGTTATGTGTATAAAGAGAAGCCAAACAAAATCAAAAGTATAATTAATATCAACCAAGCTAAAGCCAACAGCCCCTGGCCCAGCTCTTCCAGTACAGGACTTGCAAATGGTAACAGCCTCTTTCACTGATGAACTCACAGTGAAATCCTGCAAACTGAATCTAGGTGTTATACTCCCTTAGATAATTACATCATCTCCTTACAAGCCATTGACTGCTACCCCCTTTTGTAAAATATTACCTCTATCAAAGAATAGACTGGCCATTAGAAAACAAAACAACAGTTATTATTCAGAACAGTTTCACTTCCATGGACCTTTTCTAGCTTATCAATAAACTTTTTGTGCTTTTTAGTTCTAAACAATTTTGTTCTATATAAACTTTGCAATGAACTCAATTTTTAGGAGTTTTAAAAGTTGGCCAGCACTACACTAGAATGGCATATATATTCTGCTTGTGATATTACTATTTAAGGTTATTTAATTTCACAAGGAAAACCAATACAGATGAATTCAAAATTTACTGAAGTGTCTGATGGTTCTCCTGAGGTTTATTTCAATGTGACTTATGGATTTGGTAGGAACATGACTTATAAAAAAGCCAAACCTCTGACATTATTTCTGTATTAAAATCTCCATGGCTTAAGATGACCATATTTATTATCACTTTAATACTATAAATCATAGGTTGCAAACTGAAAATACTCTAATTCATGAGTCAGAGAGATAAGGTAAATGGACGAGGCAGACTGGCTAAAGGAATTCTGAAAGCCAAACATCAGTTTTCTTACTGGAACGGCTGAGTCTCAGGGGCTGGGAGATGAGGACTTGTGATGAACTGGGCAGACCCTCTTCCCCTAAGAGGGTTGCTACTGTTCAGCTGCATTTGATAGCTGAGGTGCAGTGATGCAGCCCGAGAATTAATGGGGAACAATCTGGAAATCTGGCTGGAATTCCAGATTTTCATAATGAATCTTTGACTGTTTAAATGTTCAATCATTAAGATGTCCCCAAAGCCAAATATATTGCCTCTGAGAGCCAATTTTGGCCCCTCTCAAATATAGTCTTGCTGGCATGGAGCCTTCCTGAATGAAAGGTCATTCTCGACATCCCTGCATTCCATCCCGAAGACCTATGGTAGCAGCATTCCCCCAACAACTAAGTCTACACATGCATTTTTAAAAGAGTGTTTTCAAAGTTACTGTCTGCCGACTTTCTTCATATTATGAAGTTCAGAACCTTTTTAAAAGTAGGCAGATGGGAAATGTATTATGTCATCATTGGATTTACTGTGTTTGGGTAAATGTATAGTCTATTTCTGCATAATTGTGTGTGTTTGTATCGATACATGTGTTTGTGTTCATTAGAAGCAGACTAGGAAAATGTTTTTAAAATAACGAGCACCCTAAACTTTTACATCAAAAACCAAATATGAAAAAAGCAACTCAATCATTAAAGTGAGGAATTTGGACATAAATATGAACTGGATCCCCTCTCTACTTAATAGACTATCTTTCTAACTCTCCCCACAAACATGAGACTTGCTCCAGTATTACTGGAACTGAATTGTTGCTTCTCAACAATTAGAAAAGAGATGGGAACTGAGAATCACTTTTTAAATATAGTTTTGGACAATTCAACAGCGTTAGCTAATAATAATAGTATCTTAGCTTTCTATTATCACCATAACAAATTACTCTCAACTCAATGGCCTGAAATGACATAAATTCATTATCTTATAGTTCTATAGGTCAGAAGTCCAACCAAGCTAAAATCAAGATGTCCAGAGGGCTGCATTCTTTTCTGGAGGGTCTGTTTGTTGATTTTGCCAGCTTCTTCAGGTTGTTCCTCTAGAGGCTATTCCAGTCCAGGGCCCCCCCTTCATGTTCAAAGCCAATAATGTTGCAACTCTCTGACCATTCTTCCACAGTCACACTTCCCTCTGACAACAGCCAGGAAAAGTTCTTCTCTTTAATGAACTCATGTGATTAGACTGAGCCCACCCAGATGATCCAGGATAATCTCCTCATTTCAAGGTCTTTAACCTTAATCAGATATGCAAAGTCCCTCTTGCCATGTAAGGAAACATATTTAAAGGTTCTGGGGATGAGGCTGCGGACATCTTTGGAGGAACATTATGCTGTTTACCACAACCGGTAACGATAATAACTATCACTTCTAAATGCTTACTATGTCTCAGCTGTCATGCTGATGACTTTGCATGCTTCGTCTCACAAGATGGAGGAGATATGGGGACATATGTATACATATAGCTGATTCACTTTGTTATACAGCAGCAACTAACACAACATTGTAAAGCAATTATACTCCAATAAAGATGTTAAAAATAAATAAATAAATAAAAATAAAAACAATGTATAAAGTATGTAATATTATTGCATTTTAAAGAAACTGAGGCTAAGAGGTTAGATAAATTGCTCAAGATCACAGCTAGTAGACAGCAGAACAAACATTCAAATCCAAGAAGTCTGAATGAGCTAGTATCTGTACACTAAAATGCCACAAAATATTCATGGAGAAGAGGGTCCCAGAGAGGAGATTAAGATTTGATTTGGACCAACTAAAAAGAGAAGCTCTATGGAACTCTCAGCCATTTCCTGTCTTTTTTGTTGTTGTTTGCTGTTGTTGCATTTCCTAACATTTAACGGATATGTATGTGCAAATCTATTGTATAAAAATGCCTCAGGTAGTGACTTAATGGTTATGATTTTGTTCTAGAAAAATTCTAAATTCGGTTCTCATTAGGACACACTGAAATTATTCTTTCATAGGGTTCCAAGAACACCGACAAAGCATTCTGTCTTCTTTGAAATGAAATATCCTATCACCTTGATTCTACCTCTGCATTGATTGTTAGAAGTATCATCAGTCTAATAATCAACTTTTCAGCAAAAAAGAAAAGTAACATAAAACAAAAACAAAGCAAAACATGGACACTTCAACATGCACATCTCAGTTAGAAGGTGCACAGACTGAGTGAAATGTTTTGGAAACCATAAAATGTATCTTAGAATTTCCACAGGGTTTTCTGGCTTTTTCTCTAACAATTCCATTCACACTAAACTTGCTATTATACAACACCCATACTTTGCTACCTACTCTTCCTTCTTCCTGAAATGCCTTCTCTCACTTCTTCCTCTCCTGAAATGTCTGTTCATCCTTAAAAACCTCAATTTAAATGTCACTTAGTGATGCCTGCCCAAAATTGGGCTTAAACCAGATTACTCACTGCCTCTTCTGGGGTGGCCACAGCTCTCTGCACATTCTTTTGTTACAGAATGTACCACAATGTACAGTAATGATTTATTATACCATCTCCATGAATTAAATTGGACAATAACCCTACTATGCACCCAGATCAAAGCTCTGGTGTCAAGAAAAGTGAAGGAAATGTGTGACATATCATGAATTTTTCACAATCACTCACACACAGTTCTTACACAATGAATTTTTACTACTCTTTCATTACTCTTTTTTTTTTTTTTTTTTTTGCGGTACGCGGGCCTCTCACTGTTGTGGCCTCTCCCGTTGCGGAGCACAGGCTCTGGATGCGCAGGCTCAGTGGCCATGGCTCATGGGCCCAGCCGCTCCACGGCATGTGGGATCCTCCCGGACCGGGGCACGAACCCGCATCCCCTGCATCGGCAGGCAGACTCTCAACCACTACGCCACCAGGGAAGCCCTCTTTCATTACTCTTAACCTGGTGCTCTTTATCAGTACTTAGCTGAAGCAGGTTAGTTAACTATTGATAATATTTAATGTCTGTAGTAGGCAGCCTTTAAGATGGTTCCCAGTGATCTCCACCTCATGATAGACATGCCTGTGTGTAATCCCCCTCTTTAGTATGGGCTGGACCTAAGTGATTTTCTTCTAACCAATATACTACAGCAAAGGCAATAGGATGTCATTTCTGTGGTTAGGTTACAAAAGATGTTGGTTCCGTCCTGCCATCAGGCTCTCTCTCTGACTGGCTTTGATGAAGCGAGCTGCCATGTTGGAAAGGCCCACATGGCAAGGAGCTGAGGGCAATCAACAGTCAACAGCCAGTAAGGAACTGAATCCCCCAACAACTACAAAGGTAAGATTAAAGAAAAACCCTTCCCCAGCCCTGGTGGACACATTGATTGTAGCCTTCTGAGAGACCCTGAAGGAGAGGACCCAGCTATTCTATGCCCAGACACCTGACCCACAGGCTGTGAGACAATAAATGCATGTTGTTTTAAGCTGTTAAATTTGGGGGCTATTTGTTATGCAGTAGTAGATAACTAATACAATGTTATTCCCTCAGATAAAAGGACTTAGTTTAAGCAACCTCTTATGTGGTATCAGAAGTTATCTGAAGAAAGTACCAGTCACTGAAATATGTGGCAACAGATAGACTAGTGAAAACACTATCCAAACAACGAGTGAGGCTCTGCCATTCCCCAGCAGAGGCACACAGGAGAGAGGAGGCTCTGGATTTGAGAGAAGAAACTCACCCTCTGAGCCCAAACCCATGACCTGAATGTGACACTGCAAAGGCACCTTGGGCTGGGGAGAAAAGGGGAACACCATGACAGGGCGATGTCACCAGGTAGATACACATCCACTGCAAGATTAGATCAGCAGTAGAGCCAGATGATGAACTCTGTTTCATGGAGCACACAGTGAAGAGGCACAAGGAAAGCCAAACTTCCATTCCGGCTAACATGTCAAAGCCAACAATAAAGGAAGAACGTGAAAGGCATCTATTAAACCTCAACTTCAATAATCCTGTCCTCCACAGGTGTCTGTTGCTAAGACACCACTATTATTACACTCCTGGCATGTATAATCTTTTTATTCCCCTATGTGAGTTTTCAGCTCTGTGCTCTTCACATAAAAATCTCATAATAAAACTCAAACAATAATCCATTTGGGACAAAGGTGAATTAGAGTTTACCAACCAAGTCAAAGCAAGTGAGGCTGCCTAATGAGGCGGCTCCCATCATCTCGGTGCTCAGATGAGCTTGCACGGAGGCAAGCTTGTGTGGACACACATCACCGGGTGCTTGGATCAAACCACGGCCGGGCTGGAGGTCAGACATGGATACGAGGGCTGCACTGAGATGCTGAATAAAGGCTTTGACAAGCCTGGAAACTGCTATGTGGGTGTTGGTGTGTGACCCCCACTCACTGACAGATTCAGATAGCACAGGCTCTTTTCCAAGCTTTTCATCTTGAAAAAGGCAATTCAGCTCCCTGAGCCTTTGAGCCTCTTCCATTTTGAGCTGACTGCTAATTGTATGCGCGCATATATGTGTTTCAGAAAAGAGATAAGCACGTTGCCTTGGCCTCCACACTCTGTTCAGACGAGTCTCATTTCTGTTCTCTGCAAGTTTTCCAAACATGGTCTGAAGTTTTCTAAACATTAACCCTTCCTGGTAACCACAGTACACATTCTTCTAGAGAGGTTTTCTTGTTTATGTTTGTTTAAAAACTGCTTTTCATTATTAATTCTTTGAGTCCTAAGGCTTGGTATTTTAATTTGCTTTTGTGATCATGTTTAGATGTTCAAGTTACTCAATAATAACTACACAGCAGAATAACATATAGCAAACTACAGGAGATGAATGATGCAGCTTTTAGCATTAGAGGCTGTATTTAAAACCCCAAATCTGACTTTTCATATTTTGTGAAATATGCCACAATTGTATCATATTTTGTAATGCTGATTCCAGAAAAAGAAAATTTGGAGTGATTGCTCATAAAAATGCAAAAGTCTTTCCCAACTGTCATGGCAACTAGTGGCCAGATGGTAGGATTGTCTGATTGCTGACTGTGATTCTTTAGAAAAGAAATCCACATAGAAGCAGCCAGGCTCATAAAATCTGCCCTGCTTGAGAACTGACCAGACTCACTAATTCTTTAGAGGCCATAGACTCTACTCTGGGTAGATTAGTGTCCACAGTAGGGCCTGGATGCAGATATCTAGCTCCAAGCCTCCCCATCTAACACTCATTCTCAAGAACAGGAGGAAGCTCCCTGATCCCAGGAAGTACAACAAATCCTCCTATGGAAGGATTTTTTTTCTAACTTCCAGAGAGAGTGCTATTCAGTTACACCGAGGTTTCTCTTTCTTTTTTAAGCCCCTATTCACAGGTACATAATAACTCTTTTGACTAAATAAAAACACATTGAATCCACTGCTCCAGCAAGGCTATCTATTTATAATAATAATAAAAATAACTCCATTGAAAAGTAACCAGAGAGAAGTGCCCAGTTGAAAAAATCCTAGGGAAAGAAGACATTTCCTCAAGAGGATCACTTCTCTAATCACAATAGAAACAACAACAATAATTGTAGCTAATGTTTATTAAAGATTTCTTCTGTGCTAGGCATTTTACTAAAGATAGAGCCAAGGCTTTTTATAACTAAAATGATGTTTATTTAGGAGTTATGTGAGTGCTGATATGCATATTTTCACTTTCTCTTCTTTACCATTGTTCTCTCTGATCTGTGCCTCTCCTGGCCCCCTATCCTCTCTGCCATTGTCCACAATATTCTTACTTCCTTCACTATTTATATATCAGTAATTATCATGGTACACACACAATGAATTATCTACCTTCTTCCATACTTGTGACTTTGATAAACCCACCGAGAGCTATTTTTAAAGTTGATAATAAAGTTATTATACATCCATACAATAAATTATCAGCTTCAATTTCAATTCTTTTTGGAAGACTGCAGAATGAAAAAGAATAATGTCACGCTGCCTTTCCAAAATATCATCTCTTTAAGCACTTTAAGCAAATTACCTTTTCTAGCATTAATTAATAGGGAACTTCAAAGAAACACACAAAAAGGAGACAGCTATTTGAGAAAAGGCCACGCATGGGTTACAACGGACTTAAAATCTTTGCTCTGGTTGCCCAGTAGTAAATCCTCTGCAACCTTCTGTGCATGTCAATAGCATCTAAAACTCTTGAAAATGCTAGAAAACCAACAGTAATAAAGCCCAACAAATAGGATGGTAATGATGACTTTTTTTTAAAAAGTCAGTATTGACCTTGTTAGAGAAAAAGAAGTAACTACAACGAGATCATAAAATGTAAGTGCTAGGAGTATTCGATGCTGTAAAAAGTTAAGTACTTTAAGAAGTAAAACACCTTGGGGAACACCAGAGGAGGCTCTTTGTTTAACAACAAAAATCAAGTATCCAGAAGAATTTCTTGTGCTCAGATACTTTATGGACCTTCTGTGATATGTGACATGGACCAAAGCCTGCATTAGAAGCTCTGGAGAAACGGAAGCAGTCAGGGTCAGTGGAAAGCATACTGGGGAGGCATCGGGATAGCGTAATTTGAGAGGCCCTAAGAAATCCCCTCTGCCACCTCTGTGAGGTCTGTGATTTTTCCACCTGTTAAGCTAAGAACAGGTTTTAGGGTTTTTTTAAATTTATTTTATTGAAGTATAGTTGACTTACAATGTTGTGTTAATTTCTGCTGTACAGCAAAGTTATTCAGTTATCTATCTATCTATCTATCCATTCTTTTTCATATTCTTTTCCATCCTGGTTTATTGCAGGATATTGAATATAGTTCCCTGTGCTATAAGGTAGGACCATGTTGTTTATCCGTTCTCTATATAATAGTTCACATCTGCTAACCCCAAACTCCCAATCCATCCCTCCCCCACCTCCCTTTCCCGTTGGCAACCACAAGTCTGTTCTCTATGTCTGTGAGTCTTAAGAACAGGTTTTTGATAAGAGAAAGGCGAGGAAAGAACTTGGGGGAGAATGGGCCTTACTGAGAAGGGGTCCCTTTTGTGGCCAAAGGCCAATAGAAGGACACTGGGTACCTCAAGAACTGAGAAGACATCACTATACAAGGCCTAAAAGAAACCTGGAGAGGAAAAGGAAATTAAAAAGAAAGTGTACATCCTACAGTTTCGAGTGGGTGACCCTAACTTCTCAACCTTGGCACCACTGACATTTTGGGTCATATAATTCTTTATTATGGGGGGCTGTCTTATACTGGATGTCCTGTGCAGGATAAAGATTAATGACTCAGTTGGAAAGTAACCAGAGAAAAGCTCCCAGTTGAAAGGGTTCCAGAAAAATAAGACATTTCCTCAAGAGGATAGCTAGCCTAACAATATTATAGGATGTTTAGCATGTCTCTGGCTTCTACCTATCAAATGCCAGTAGCAACCCCCTTTCCCCACAGTTGTGATAACCAACAGTGTGTCCAGACATTGTCAAATAACCTCTGGCAGGTAGGAAGACAAAATCGCCCCTGTTGGACAACCACTGCCCTAAAGGAATTTTCTCCCTAAGTTGGACAAGAACTTTTCCATTCCTTGGTGGTAGACTGGCCCACCCTTCCCATTCTCCTGTTCCCACTCTAAAAAACTACACAAGAGTGGGAAGATTACAAGCTCATCAACACAAAAAAAGAATGAGAACTCTGTTTTTTAGTTGTAATACTCAAAGCAGAGAGAATATCGGGAAGATCTGAAATGAATGCCTTTTCCTTCAGAATATTTTTATCCTTTGATAATTCCAAAATTCTTGTCCATCCCATCTTTATTTCCAGAGCTATCTTACTCTTTGTTCATTACACAAGACTAGTTTCAAGATGAGCTGTCTAGTAAGACTCAGAAAGATTTGCCCAATTTAATCAGTGCTTATGTGAGTAAACCAAGAAAGGCATTAGTCTAGATAAATAATAAAGACACTTTGTTATTCATGAAAATTAAGTTATTTTTGTAATCAGAGATGGAAGAATGGGCTTCTAACATCTTGGCTCATATAAACCCAACCCTTTTCCTTCCCTTCCCTCTGCCTTTTCTATCCTTTCTTTCCTCCCTTCCTTCCTCCTTCCCTCCCTCTCTGCCTCCCTCCCTTCCTTCCTTTCTCTTTTCTTATAGGTATAACCATGCTTTCCTCTAGAATAGGACAGCATATGAGAAGGACAGAGATTATGAAGTATTAACTAGAAAAAAAACACCATCACTGGGAGGAAAATTATATTAATGAGTTCAGAAGAATATAAAGTGCTGCATCAACACTTTATCAAGAGTATAAACTATGCAAATGGTGCAACTGAGTCATCAGTGAAACTGCATAATAGAGTCAGAGGCCCAGAAAATGGCAATTTCTATTTTTTCTACTGACTTCTGATTCAGGATTATTACCATATGATCTGTAGGGAAAAAATTCCTCTTGGAGTTGAAGCTAATGAAGTGAAACTATAGAAACGCAGTTTAACTACTGAATATTATAAATTGAATAATGCAGTTCTAGATAAAGTATGAATCCCCTTACTTATTTTTGTGTGGCTGCAAATTAAACCAATGGTGACTAATGTAAGAGCTAAGAATAAAAAGTCTTATCCTCTGGCCCCCTTTTGCTTCTCACTAACTGTATGACCACAGGTAAGGCAATTAATCTCTCTGAGCCTCAATTTCCTCATTTGGAGAAATTAGGAAATTGGATTAGATTATCTGTAAGAATTCTTCCATCTCCAAAATTTTCTCATCATGGGAAAAATATAACTCAAATTATCTGAAAGTGAAAGAAAAAAAAAAAAAAAACTGCAATTCTACCAGCTGTGGAAGGTGATTACTCTATAGCATACATAATTTCTATGCCAGACTACAGGGTTATAAAAGCAAAAAAAGGCTTCTTTTATTGACCAAAGATCTTGACTATAAAGTAACATGTATTGCCTTGGATTCTTCCTTAAATTAGAATGTCCATGATTAATTTTCAGATGGGGTAAGCATATTTGAGAGTCTGCTGGGTACAGTGTTGACAATGTCACTTGTTACGCTATAGCAGGATGTTCTTCAATAGCAAAGAGGGGCAGGGATACAGAAGCAAAACAAATTCAGAACTTCAAGAGCTCAGTCACAAACATCAGAGAATGGCTCTGCAGTGGTGTTTTTTTTTGTTTGTTTGTTTGTTTTGTTTTGTTTTTTTGGCGGTACGCGGGCCTCTCACCACTGTGGCCTCTCCCGCTGCGGAGCACAGGTTCCGGACGCGCAGGCTCAGCGGCCATGGCTCACAGGCCCAGCTGCTCCGCGGCATGTGGGATCTTCCTGGACCGGGGCATGAACCCGTGTCCCCTGCATCGGCAGGTGGACTCTCAACCACCGTGGCACCAGGGAAGTCCTGCAGTGGTGTTTTGACATTTATTCTGGAAAGCCTACTCCTGCAAGTATGTGAATGTCTGTTTCTAAACTTCAGAGAAAATAAATCCCAATCTTTATCAGAGATATAAAGTCCTACTCTGGTCTTATGAAAGCTCTTGAAAAGGAACTGCCTAGATGTCTTCAGCCATAAGGCAAACCTACATCATAGAGGAGTCAAGCCTTCTTCAAGCCTTCTGTTCAGATGCTAATGCTAAAGGGTAGAGGAAAAGATTCAAAGAGGAAAAATTTAAACATTCATTGCCTTTACAGGAACCCTAAATATGTGCTGGCCCTGCATGGTTTAGCATAAAATGTTGTGTCAAAGATCACCTGACTCTGGAGGACAAAGTAAAATCCACTCGTATTCCCAAGAAAATCCAACTTTTATGTACGGATGGAAATTCTCAAATTTGCAGACCTACTCATAGTAGGTAGAAAATTTCAGGGCAAGAAAGTCTCTCTTCTTTAAATGGAAGCATAGAAATAGTGGTGTTAGTTGAAAACGCTGGTGCATCATTAAGGAAACACATTCCATCATCTGCCAGATCATGAAATTCCTGGCTATGGCTCCTTAGGCAAAAAATCATGGCCTGAACAGCTTTTCCTAAGATGATTTTGGCCTTCCTTGGTATTCCTACAAAGGGACACTTCATTTTTATCATTAGATACTTTGAAATCTTAAGGGGAGATTCTCCGTAAGTAGTCCAAAAAAAAAAAAAAACACCCCAGCAATTTGTGGGATTTTATTTGGAAAGAAAATACACTGGGAGAGGTAAAGCCAAAGCAGAAGACGCTCTGTAAGGGATGACAGCTGAACTAGTCCTGTATTTACAGCCAACAGACAGGCTCAGGATGGAAATGGACCTCTTGAAAATACCCTCCCCCAAGAAACACTCCTCATTCAACACTAGGTCAAATCTTGTGTTGTGTACTCTTCCTTACTTGTCTCTAACACTTTTTAAGATTGTAAGAAAAACAAAAAGAATCCCTAGGAAGTACAAAAATATACAAAGCTTTTTTAAGTCTCTAATGCCGAAGAATTAGCAGACTCCTTGAAAACTGCTAGCACTCTTTTATTTTTAATGAGTACATCTTGAAATATCACTCAAGTAGTTTCATCTTAGTTATTTTGTTTTGTTCTGTTAACCATTACATTGGAATGCAGATTATTGATATTACCAATATTACAGCAAACTGTTTATTTTATTCTTCATGTATTCATTAAGATTTGTTCTTTTATATTCCTTTTTTATGTTGAAAAATATGTCCATAGTGCTCCGTCAGGATACTTTGCCACTCAGTGTGATTATATTTTTTCTAAAGAAAAAGTGCAGAATTGTTCCCATAACGTGGAAATGTTTAGGATGAACTGACAAAAAAAAAAAAAAAAAAAAAAAGCAAGAATCTGTAAATCCACTGGCAACTCTATGTTAAATGTATTTTCTACCTTCAGAATATCTTTGGTTATTCTCCAAAGACTGAGAAGGCAATTCTCATTACATTTTATTTTCATCATTCTGTTTTTATATAAATGCTACACTTGAATTTAGAGGAAGGACGGTCCCTTTGCTCTAACTAATAAACAGGATATCACGTATAGACAGTCCCCACTTAGAATGGTTCGACATGACTTTTCAGCTTCATGATGGTACGAAAGTGATAAACATTCTGTAGTAAATGTACTTCGAATTCTGAATTTTGCCCTTTTTCCAGGCTAGTGATATGCTTTATGATACCTTCTTGCGATGCTGGGCAGCGGCAGCGAACCAAGTGTAAACAACTGATACACTTAGAACCATTCTGGTTTTCACTTTCGCTACAGTATTCAATAAATTACATGAGGTATTCAACACATTATTATAAAATAGGCTTTGTGTTAGTTGATTTTTTCCAACTGTAGGCTAATGTGAGTGTCCTGATCATGTTTAAGGTAGGCTAGGCTAAGCTATGATGTCTGGTAGGCTAGGTGCATTAAATGCATTTCCAACTTATGATATTTTCAACTTATGATGGGAACATAAGAGTAAAAGTGACAAGATAACACTTTAAGTGCTCTCCAGTTTTATGATTTTACATGTTTTTCTAAAATATGCTACGTATATGTTTCTTCTATTTAAAAGAAAAGCCAAAAGAATGTTGTATTTCACACCCACATTTCTTCAATCCCCATAGGCTGCAAGCTACTCTGTTAGCACCACTTTCTTTCATATTCTATAGAATATGAAGTGAATAGGTTGTCTTATCCTAGGACCAACTTCAGACATTACTAACACTCGAGATATCCCTGAGGAGGACTCTGGATGCTACATGATGGGAGTGATATTTCATAGCACAACATAGGCAAAACTTCTTTGATGTAGATACTCCACTGTACTCCCCAGAGGCATGAAGAAGCTTTTCCCATTTCCTAGCACTCCACGGATCTATTTCTGAAAACATTACACTATCTATGTCATTATTACTCTATTCAAAAGTCAACTGTCATGTAAAGAAAATATTGTTTAAGGGTGTTTCTCAGATTTGCCATAGAATTCACACAAGTTTTGAGTATAAATACTATTAAAGTATAAAATTAGTAAAATATTGATTGTGTTCCTCAGTTTATCTGTACATTTCTAATAGGAATTTCTTATCCAGAGCAAGGAGCTAGCCCTTTCCTTAGAACAGATTCAGAATTAACTACCAAATCCAGAAGATATGCTTTTACTTATAACTTGTTTTGTTGTAAGGGGGTATTTATGGCACACTTCTCCAAACACTTAGAGTTAAAAGGAACTTCTAAAAGTAAATTTAAGGCATAGAAAGATTTTATTTCACAAATAGTCACTGTTTACCTGTGCATGAATAGTCATCAATTCTGATGTATCCAGTTTTGCAGATGCACATGAAGGAACCTGGGGTGTTGACACACATCGTGTTCTCACGGCAGTAATGGCGCCCTTCAGCACACTCATCAACGTCTGTGAAGAAAAAGTAGGGCAAAGAGGTCAACAGTGGCCAGTATTCTAGAGTTTCTCTATAATTTTCTTTGGTGGGGAGAGGGCAAAAGTTACTAATTGAAAAGCACTTTTTAAATGTATTCAAAGTATCTCCTTTAGTAGAAACCTTTGATGTTCAAATGACAAAAATTACAACATTTTTTCCTAAAAGCTCTTGCTGGAGTTTCAAAGATGTCTTTATATTTCAACTTGCATCATTCTAAAATACATCTGAAAATATCCAGTCCATTCATCTATCTTAGATAGAATGTTTGATAAAATGAGTCAGAAAGTAGAGACTAGGCTGCCTTAGAGTCTTGGACGTTTCAATCACTGAGCCAACCACATATTATTTTTTGATTCACTGGCTATTCTGTACACTTGGGGAGACCCTGCAAGAGGTAAATAGAATATTCAATATACACCAGAACTTGAAAAACTTCACTTAAAGATATGAAACCAATAACATGTAGTTTATTAGAGATACGAGTAGAGATATAGCTATACCAGTAAGTGTTGAACAGAGATGAAATTACAATCTAGAGCTTGATAGAAATGAGAAGCTGTAAAATAGCAAAACAAGATATATTGAAGAGCTTCCACAGTAATTCACACACCAAGTTTTGAGTGTAGAGACTTGCAAATGCTAAGCCATAATAAGCACTAGTACTAATTGGGAAGAATGTGATTTTTAACAATAAAACTGTCCCCATTTTATAGCCCCTCTCTGCCTGAAACATAAAGTATTTTACAGGTATTTTATCATGATGTTATACTCTTTATTAAGGGCCTTAATGCATTGACCAGGCAAGGTGCTTCTCCTCCAGAAGTCTGCTTTCTCAAATCCTTGTGGTAAATCCACAAAGTAGCATTGACCTCATTTGTACTATTAAAATAAAGAGATCAATTACAGGAGATAGCCAGGTGACCCAATACTACAAAAGTCATGCCATTCATATAAACTCAACTATGTTCTCAGTCCTGAGAGTGTCAAAAGAAATAGCTGACACAGTCTCTCGGGAGGCTAAACTTTAGAGCTAGAGGGCTCTTGGCAATTATGCGGTTAACTACTTATTTTACGGATGAAAATACTGAGATTTAGAGAGACTCAATTTTCCATTCAACTTCTAAATGAAAGTGAACACAGTAAATTACAAACATCTTAGCATACAAAGCCACTCCCAGTTTGACCATTACTCTCTGGCTTTATATTCTATGATCTCACTCCCTCTTCCCTCTCAGTGTTCTGGCCACTGAGCTTCTGGTCATTTCTTGAATGGGCCACACTCTTTCTTACTTATGTGCTTTTGCATATGCTGTTCTCTCTTCCCCTTCTCTCCCTATCACCACCCCGCAGTGGATCTTGTCTACCAGTAGATTCACCCTTCAAGAATCTGTTTAAATGTCTCTCTGAGAAAACTTCCCTAATGAAGTAAAATGCTCCCTATGCTGTGCTCCCTTGGAACTTTGTAAATGTTTCCATTATATATATATCCATTGTACCTTTATTAATTTTTGTAAGTTTCTTTTTCCAGTAAGTTAAATATACCCTTGAAGGGTAGGGATCATCTATTTGTGTTTTTTAATTCTGGCTACACATTATATTCATGTGAGATGTTTTTAAAAAACATTAGTTTTTGCGCCAACTCCCCAAATCCCACTCCAAATTCTTATTTAATTATCTGTGGTGCAACCCAGACATAATATTATTTTTAATCTTCTCTGTGAAGAGTCTAATGCAGGAGTCAGCAAAAATTTTCAATAAAGAGCCAGATAGTAAATATTTTAGGCTTTGGGGGCCATAAGTTCTCCATTGCAACTACTTAACTCTTGTTGTAGCATGAAGGCAACCATAGACAATATGTAAATGAATGAGCCTGACGATATTCCAATAAAGCTTTATTTACAAAATAAGAAGATGAATCAGATTTAGCCTACAGGCCATAGTTTGATGACCCCTTGTCTAATGCATAATCAGAGTTAAGAATCACTCAGAAGGACAGAAATCGAGGAGTAGGAGGACGTGAGGCTCACCTTCCCCCAACATCAAAAATACATCTACATGTGAGACAATTCTCATAGAAAATCAACTGGAAGCTGTAGAAGATCTCTTATACAACCAAAGCTGCAAGAAAGATCTCCACATAAGCAGGTTGGAAATTTAAAAAAAAAAAGAAAGAGAGAAAAAGGCATCAGGATGGAACCAGCACCGCTGAGAAGGATCTGTAAATGAGAGAAAGTCCACACATAGACCCTTGTCCTGGGGAACCTCTTTTCCCGCTAAGAGGTCAACTGGGATGGGTGGGGCTTGGACTTTGCTCAAGAGGAGTGTGTGCATGCTGGCTTGCTAGTAATCATGGAGGAGAGAGAGGGGAGCTGACGGCTGCTACCTCACCACACTCCCCAAAGTCTGAAATACGTGCTGGGCAGGGCCACTAGTGCTCTGTGGCTAGGCGCTAAGTCTTGGGCAGAAGGGCCCTCGGAGGGGACTCGTTCTAGCTGTGTGGAGACAGTCCAGAAGTCCTGGGGAGTGGTCCATGCCAAATCTCAAAGCCCACTGTCAGCACAGCACACACATGGCAGCCGTGGGTCTGGCATTGGAGCCATGATCAGTGCTCGCACAGGCGGAGGTGGGTCCAGACGTGGCAGACATTGTGGGCTCACACATGAAGGCAGAAGGTCTGGCCTCGAAGCCCATTTTCAGAGCTCACACGGTAGGGGCAGTCTTTGTCAAGTGGCACCACAGAAATGCACGTCTTGGGCAGACAGTCCCTGGGGAGGAGTATACAGCAGTTCATTTCCAGAGGGAGCCCTCTGGTTCCACCCACCCCACACCACAGCTTGGAGCCAGATCTGGGGCACACAGGTCCTGGGAGAGGCCTGCCACAGAGGCAGCCCGGGCCCCAGGAAGCAGCATAACTATTGAGATTCCTGCAGCCACAGCACTTCAGCCCCCAGCACCAGCCCACTCCACACTGCAGCCTAGCACTAGGTCTGGGACAAACACAGTGGAGAAGGGGACACACACAACCTTAGGCTGCTTCTGGGCAAAACCACAGATGCCTGCATGGACAGCACATAGGTTCCCTGGGCCTCACTTGCTTCACTGGTCACATCCTTTGGGACAGAGCAGGCATTCAAGGGCAACAGAGCCTTATAGAACCTGGATCTCAGGGCTTCTAGTCCAAGAACTGGGGAGCAGACCCCGCCCCTGACAGGGCTGTGACAGCCACAGAGTAAAGAGGAGGCCCTGTCCAACACTGCTGTGCAGTCTCTGGACACCACAGTGCCAGTCACACTCTCTATCAAGGGGCTAAGAGCCAGCATTCTCTGAGAAAAGACGTGGCTGGCATCCAGATCAAAAACAGCCCTTGCAACAAAAATATTGGACTCATACAGTCTACACAGGGATGCTCCCACATGAAAACAGCCCTTTTAGATCACAGTAGATAACGTTTTCTCCTAAATTCATAGAGACAGAGAAAGTTAAGTAAAATGAAACAGCAAAGAAACTACTGCCAGTTGAAAGAAGAGAAATCCTCTGAAAGAACAAATAATGAAGTAGACCTCACCAGTCTACTAGACCCTGAGTTCAAAAAGGAGGTAATAAAAATGCTAAAGGAATTTAAAAAGATTATCAATAGAAATACAGATCACTGTAACAAGGAACTAGAAACTATAAAGAGGAACCAATAAAAATTAGACAATTACTGAGCTAAAGACCAATCTAGAAGCAATGAATAGCTGACTAAATAACACAGAAGAATGAATAAGTGATCTGGAAGATAGAATAATGGAAATCACTGAATCAGAACAGCAGACAGAAAGAAAAATGAAAAAAAAATAAAAGCAACATACGAGATCTATGGGATAATAAAAACTGTGGCAATGTACGCATAACAGGGGTTCCAGAAAGAGGAGAGAAAAGGAGATTGAAAATTTGAAGAAATTATGGCTGAATACTTCTCAAATCTAAGAAGAAGACAGATTTCAAGGAATAGGAAGCACAGAGGGTCCCAAGCAAGATGAACTCAAACAGACCCACACTAAGACATATCTTAATTAAAATGGAAAGAGCTAAAGATAAAGAGAGGATTCTAAAGGCGGCAAGAGAAAAACAAAGAGTCAGTTACAAAGGTACCCCTATAAGGCTTTCAGCTGATTTCTCTGCAGAAACTTTGCAGGCCAGAAGGGAGTGGCATGATACATTCAAAGTCCTGAAAGGAAAAAAACCTGCAACCTAGTATACCCTACCCAACAAGATTGTCATCTCAAATAAAAGGAGAGATAAAGAATTTCTCAGACATGCAAAAACTAAAAGAATACAGCAATACCATAACCTACCCTAAATAAATATTGAAAGGTCTTCTCTAAATAGAAAAGGAGCAAGAATCTACAGGAAAGGAAAAATCACAATAGGAATGACAAATATATAAAAGGATTGGAGGTCACTTAAATAAGCCATTATATAAAGAAAAAAAATTTTTGTAAAAGCGATTATAACTACAATTAACTGCAAAAGGATAACATGAAGATGTAAAATAGGACATCAAAATTACAAAACACTGGGGCAGGGAGTAAAAAAATGTAGATCTTTTAGAATGTGTTTGAACTTATATGACTATCAGTCTAAAGCAAGTAGATATAGTTATGGATCAACATACTTGAAAACCAGGGTAACCACAAATCAAAAACATACAATAGATTGACAAAAATCAAACAGAAAAGAACTCAAGCATAATACAAAAGAAAACCATCAAACCACAAGAGCAAAAACAAAAACAAGAAGAACTACAAAATCAACTGGAAAACCAGGTTTAAAATGGAAATAAGTACATTACTTTAAATGTCAATGGACTAAATTCTCTAATCAAAAGACACAGAGTGGCAGATTGAATAAAAAGCAAGAACCTACAACATGCTGCCTACAAGAGACTCACTTCAGGGCAAAAGATACACATGGATTGAAAGTGAGGGGATGGAAAAAGATATTTCATGCAAATGGAAATGACAACAAAGCAGGGATAGCAATACTCATACCAGACAAAATAGACTTTATAACAAATTCCATAAAGAAAGGTAAAGAAGGACATTATACAATGATAAGAGGATCAATACAAGAAGAAGATATTACACTCATTAACACATTTGCACCCTATATAGGAGCACCTAAATACATAAAACAAATACCAACAGACATAAAGGGAGAAACAGAGGAATACAATAATAGTAGGAGACTTTATTTAACATATCACTTATATCAATGGACAGATCTTCCAGACAGAAAATTAATAAGGCAAGAGAGGTCCTAAATGACACAATAGACCAGTTGGACTTAATTCATATTTACAGGACACTACATCCAAAAAAACCCAGAATATACATTCTTCTCAAGCACGCATGGAGCATTATCTACTCCTGCTACTTCTGTATGTTTGCACTGGTCTGTAAGGAAAGTATCACAATCAATTACAGCCTAAAAAAAATCAAACTACAAGCACCCTGGTGGAATATGATGAAAACTCATTTGCTTCCAGAGTCTTAAGATCATAATAAGAATCACATGGGATTATTAAGGTGTTCAGCTGGATCAAAGGACTTTAACTCTGCCCTTCTGAGAGGGTAATGAGGAGAAGTCAATGTTACTGAAAACCACTGTAGAAGCCACCTGGGCTTAAGCTGTGAGCTGGAGGGATGGCCACAAAGAAGTCCATGTGCACAAAAGCATGAAGAATTTATCTTTGGAGATGAAAGAGCCAAGAACAATGAACATAACCCAGAGACAGCATCTTGGTTATCAAAAGGAAAAACCACTGAGTACACTGTGACATCACCTCAAAACAAGAGTAGTTCCTAGTGAGAGAACATAGTTCCTGGTAGAGTCAAGGAAGTAGCTTCAGTGCCTGGAGCAGGACTGAGTCCAGGTGAAACAAGCATTAAGTACAGAAGACACTGTGCCTCTCTCCAAACACTATCCTAGAGAAGAAAACCTACCACAGCAGGAGTAGCTACCAAACCTGGCAAATCAAACTCGTAAGTACATATGAAGCAACCCAGATCACTCCTAAGAACACTTAAGGAATGGGAACTTTGAGAATACTAAAGTCCTATGGGATGGGATGGAGAAAAGAGACAGTAAATTGGGGTAATTTCTGTTAATGTGGCTCTATTTACAGCTACAAGCTATGGAATATTTTGAGTTGTAAGATGAATAAAGGATAGTTTGTGAAAGGGTAAGTTGGCCTTCTAAATGCTGTCTCTAACAATTGCTCATTGTTAGGTCTACATCCCAGACTGTTGGGGGACATCAGCCTGTCCAATTTTCTTTTGCAGATGTTTCCTTTTTAAGCTGTCATATAGTCAGAGAAAATATATTCCGTAACATCTTTTTTTTTTTTTTTTTTTTTTCTTTTTGCGGTATGCGGGCCTCTCACTGTTGTGGCCTCTCCCGTTGCGGAGCACAGGCTCCGGATGCGCAGGCCCAGCGGCCATGGCTCACGGGCCCAGCCGCTCCGCGGCATATGGGATCCTCCCAGACCGGGGCACGAACCCGTATCCCCTGCATCGGCAGGCGGAC
This sequence comes from Mesoplodon mirus, assembly GCF_964341445.2. NCBI lineage: Eukaryota > Metazoa > Chordata > Mammalia > Artiodactyla > Ziphiidae > Mesoplodon > Mesoplodon mirus. Next base: position 51,743,514 of record NC_138987.1, read on the forward strand.
TCTCAACCACTGCGCCACCAGGGAGGCCCTATTCCGTAACATCTTATGGAAAAACCCAAGGGAACTTTTTGGCCAACCCAGTTCAACGTCGGGTTGTAAAGCAAAAGTGAGGAACCTATTTAATATGAAGGCTTTTAGGAATTTGAGTGATTTGGATCACATAGGAATACAGGATTCACAACAAAGAGATATGAAGTGTCAGACCTATTTCCTGGAGCAGTGTTGTGAGGGGAAAAGAAGTAGAATGCCAAAAAAATCATCGCAATACTGTATACCTAATTGCCAATTGCCTCTTTAAATTTCTCATGCCCCATCTTCAGGAAAGGAACTCTCCAAAGAGTCACATTTACATACTAGAACTACAAAGCTATATAAACATCATTTCCATTTACATGTGCAGATACAGGCACAAAAATGGCATAAGTAAAAAGTAATCTGGTGAAAAAAAATATTCAATCTTAATCCAAGGTATGTTTTAGTTCCAAATCCCAATTCAAAAACTCAGTGAGTCAAATTCTTACAATTCAGTTCAATTCTCTATATACTTATTGAATGTTTTCTATGTCCAAGTCACTTTACTGGAGTTTCAGTCATACTGATGACCCTAAGGGGTAAAACAACAACCATAGGTGGATAGTGCCACGGACAGATCATGCTTCAATAGAATTCTCTATTAAGTGGGGAGAACAGCACAATATTGGAAAGGGCTACTAGAAGGTAGTTTCTTGCCAGGTGGAAGAATTCAAACATGGCTGGACACACTGTAGAGATTCAAGCAAAGGGGTACATTGCTGAACCATGGGGCTTTTAACATCCCTTCCAAAATTCAGTACAAAGGGAGTTAAAGCATAAAACCTGCCTTAAAAGGACTTACAATCCAGGAAATAGTAATATCATCATCATTATCCATTTAGGTGCCTTCTATGTTTTAAGCCTACATTTTAGAGAGTACTATCTCTAAGAGATTCATGGTTGCTTGAAAAGACAGTATTGCATGGTCAAATAATTTCAGAACCATTATATTACTATCCTGTCCCCATTCCCCTCCTTAAAAGTCACAATGTACATGATCAAAGTACAGACTTTGAAATATCTAGTTGTTTTTAAAAAATCTTCATTCATTTATTCAACAAGTATATAATGAACATGAAACATGTCGATTTACTGCATGAGGCAAAAAAGACAAACTCTAGCTGAAGAAATAATACTTAAAAGATAATGTTATGAAGTGACACATACTGTCTATCCGAAACATACACCATGTGCATTAAATAGGGAGCAACCAACTTTTTTTTCTTAACCCAGTGCTTATTTCTTCTGAGCACCATTTAATTCAGAACACATTAGGGAATTTATATTTGGTGATACAAATGATTTTATAACTCTTCCCTCCCCCAACTTGAGGAGCCAATAATGAAATTAAGAAGCCAGGACATACTTACATGAATAACAACATGAGGTCTTATATGCTAAGTGCCAAAAGAAAAAAGAAAGAGGAAGGTTGATGACTAAGGACAGAAGCAACCAAGGAATATGTGATGCTGTGGCAGGACTGGAAGTGGCTTTTGAAGAAGTAGGCTTAAAGTGACTGATTTGCACAAAGTTGGAAGGGGCTGCCAAAGAAGAGAGTTTCCTGTCAAACAGAGGTGTTCAAAAAACAGTACTGTAAAGATTCAAGTCTGGTGTAGGCAGCAGAGATGGCAAAAATATGAAATATTGAGGAATGATGAACACTCCATTTGAATGAAATTTGTGCAGGAAAAAAACAGAAACACTGTTATGGGATAGAAGAAACATGCAAATGCACTTAAATGTCCAACAAATATAAGAAAGGTATCTTCTTTGTTGTGATATGAAGACATTAAAGCATTTGGAAGGAGGAGGTTGGGGAAGCAGCATAGAAAAATACATCTCACAAGAGTTGGTAAGGTGCAATTGTGGAATTAATTTTAAAAGGTACAATCAAGGTTAGGAGAATGTTCATGAATTAATAAAAGTTGGACTCTTAGGTAGTTACTAAATCTAAAGTAACCTTCCCAGCCCCAGTTGCTCCATGTTACTTATCAGTGTCTGAAAGCATCTTATTAAGTTATTTGTTAGTATGTCTGTTGTCTACTTCTATTGGAATATAAGATTCTGGAGGGTAGAGACCTTGTTCTAGAATAATGGCTGGCCCTCACTAAATATCTGCTGAAGGAATCAATGGACCCTTTCATGGCTTTTCATCTGGAATGAGAAAAGATAAGTATCCTCATTCACACTGGCCTGACCTGGAGCTCAACTTGGCAGAGTGAATCCTTTGTCTTCCCAGGATACTGCCCAGGCATTCACTTAGACGTGGGCTTTTTTTGTATGAACAGTGAACATAAGCCATGGTGGTTAAATTGTCTTGTGTCATGGAAAAACACTGCGGTGGGAATAAAGAAGGCTGGAGTCTAGTCTTTGGCTCTATTATAAACCTGACAGGCTTTTCATCTCTCTGGACCTTAATTTAATCATCTGTAAAGACAAAGGCTAGAGGTTTCCAAATCGTTACCAGCCCTCATAATTTACAGTTCTAACAAAGACAACATGATCTATATGATTGCACTGAAGAATCTGATTCTCTAGGATTTTGTAGGACACACAATCCTACTCTACCAAACTTAAAAAGCAGAAGTAAACTGTGTTTCTTATACTTGAACAACTTCTCTTGCCCCAGGATAATTCAAGCTGATCTATTTTAGAAACAGGAATTTATAAATTCCCTTTTACCCTATCTGAAAGCTGAGGCCGACTTTGTAACTATTCAGAATCATAGATTTTTAGACCTGAAAGGAACTTTAGAAATCACCTAAACTAATCCCAGTCATTTACTATCGAAGAAATGGAGGCACAGGGATGCCAGAGACAACTTAAAAAGGTGGCAGGGATCAGTCAGATCATGAAACTTTTGTGAGCCACATTAAAAAATTTGGACTTCAGGGCTTCCCTGGTGGCGCAGTGGTTGAGAGTCCGCCTGCCAATGCAGGGGACACGGGTTCGTGCCCCGGTCCGGGAAGATCCCACATGCCACGGAGCGGCTGCGCCCGTGAGCCATGGCCGCTGAGCCTGCGCATCCGGAGCCTGTGCTGCGCAATGGGAGAGGCCACAACAGTGAGAGGCCCGCGTACCGCACTAAAAAAAAAAAAAAAAAAAAAAAAAATTTGGACTTCATCCTATACAAAATGGGAAAGGTTTTAGGAGAGGGTTAATTGAATCCGATCTGTGTTTTTGGAAGATCCCTCTAATACAAGTTTACACGGTTAATGAGTGACAATCAAAATGAGAACACTGTTTCCAAACCCCAGGTCCCAAGTTAATGTTCCTTTTGGCCATAGACTGGTCTCCACACTGACCTTGGAGGCAGTGGGCCCCCAGGCATGCTGCCCCCTCACCTATGTGCTTCTGCCACGCAACCCAACTACCCCCATCTTATGCCTTGCATGTCACTGGTGCCATTTTTTTTTAAGTATGGTGTATTTCTATGGTGACAGCATTTTCAATACTGTCCTGTAAAAAGATTATATTAGCACGGTAATGAACACTAATGCCTTCTTGCTCAGCCAATAAGATCTTAAGTCATACAGCTCAACAGCAAGGACTCCTCATATGGAAGAATGATACAGATCAGTAGGGTTATTACTAAATCTTGGCTCACCAGCTGTGAAAAACTGGCTTGGGAAAGTTGGCAAAGAGATCAAAAACTTAATTCATAAATCAAGAAAAAGACGAAGTTCTGAGAAATGTAATTCTGGAAAGAGATTTGAGAGTAACATTTGGGAAGATATGAGTATTTTTAAGAATAAAAAATTTGCAAGTAAAAGTAGGCTGCTCAGTGAAAAATCAGTAAAGAATAAATTAAAATGTCATTTACAAATAAGCTAGCATTTAAGGAATTGCCAGCAATCATGTTTTAAAGTCAGTGGCATTAATAAGTTTACCAAATATTACTTTTTATGTAGTAAAAACTATATCATATGCTACTTAAACATATGATTTTGTTGACATCTCAAAACAGTAGCCACATATTTCCTTCATTTATTTTTTAAAATTCATTCATTGTAAATTGTATGGTACATTCTTCAAGAAGAGCAAAACCACTAGCATTATATCAGTTTCTTGCTACTCTTAACAGACTATATTACTCCTAGCTTTAGGATTCCTGACTTAAAAAAAAAAAAATATATATATATATATATATAGAGAGAGAGAGAGAGAGAGAGAGAAAGAGAGAGAGAGAGAGAGAGAGAGAGAGAGAGAAAGAGAGAGAGAGCAAGACAGGGACAGAGAGACAGAGACAGAAAGAGAGACAGAGAGAGAGAGAGATAGAGAAAGACATTCAGTAGGGAAATTTGAGACAGGGTTGAGAGTGGATCATCAACTAATACCTATGGGGCAAAGTGAGATAATTTGTAATATTGAGGGGCAGAAGAAACAAATGCATTAGTAGTTTATCCATATGTAAGTAATATTTATTGAATTCTTACTATGTCCAAAGTGTTAACATGGAAACCAACGGCATAGCCTTGAATAAGCCAGATGTATCTGTCCTTGCAGAGCTTGTGGTCTTTCTGACAAGAGACACAATTAATAATAATGATAATAATAATAATAATGATGATGATGATGATGTTATAAGAGTTTGATAAGGATAGTACTACCTAGAAAAAAAGTGTGGGCTCAAAATCTAGTCAAACAGGCTTCCCAGAAGCTGTGACATCTGAGCAGAGGACTAAAGGAGATGGGAAAGAAGAGAGCATTTCAAACAAGGGAACTATGTGCAAATGCTGGAAAGTGAGAGAATTTTACATATTCAAAGAATAGCAAGACATTCAGTGTGGCTCACGAAGCAAGCACGAGTGGTTTTGTGTTGAGGTCTTGCAAACCACATGAAACAGTTTGACGTTACCTTGCGATCAATGGGAATCTACTGGTCTTTTCAGTCAATTTTCGAATACATCATATGTGCACATGGTATAAATATTTTAAAGATACAATAGAGTGCACAGTAAAAGTAAGTCTGACCTTCAGCCACTCAGTTCTCCCATCCAAATCCCCAAGACAGCCACGGTTACTAATTTCTGGTGCAACCTTCCAGAGATACCCTAGGTCCACATAATAACATGCATGGGGTGGGGGAGGGGTGGGGGGCGGTGTGTGCTTCTCAGAAGGGCATTAAGCAGGGGAATGAGATGACATGAGTTGCTCAGCAAGATCTTTTTAACTGCAAGGTAGAGGATGGATTAGAGAAGAGCAAAACTGGAAGCTAGGAGGAAGCTCTCCTAGTACTTTGGGTTCCTGTGACTGTGACAGTCTATTCCAGTTGAATATGGAGAGAGTATGGCAGATTCAAAACGATATATATGGGATCTAAAAGTGACTGCACTCTGGGGCTGACTGGATACCTGCAGATGAGAGAGGGAAGCTCTCAAGGATAACATCTTCCTTCTCAGCAACTACATGGACCTGTACTGTGGGGAACTGCAGGAAGGCATTTGGGTTACAGAGGAGTATGGCTTTAGACATGTTGATTTTGAGGTGCTTAAGACATATCCAAGTAGAAATGTCCAAAAGGCAGTCAGATATGTGGCCCTAGAGCTCAAAACTGGAGGTCAAGATTTGGGGGTCCTAAGCACAGAGAAGGTAATTAAAGCCACGCTGTTAGACATCACCACCCAGGGAGAGGGTTCAGAATGAGGAAAGAAAAATTAAAATGGAGCCCTGGGGAACTTCAACATTCCAGGGGCAAGTAAAGAAAGGGGACTGAGAAAGACTGCTCAGGGATGTAGCAGAGAAATTAGAAGCACATTGGAGGTAGACGAATGTTGAAATAGTGGTAGCTACCACCTCTTCAATGCACCTTCTCTATTTGGGGAATCTCCATCTCCCCAACAGAGAAGTCACAACTCTAGTTTTCAGTGTACTTGGCAGCTAGAATATAGACCTATGGCCTAGGATGGCCAATCAGGGGCACTCATGCCAAACTTCAATTCAGAAGAGAACTCCTGACTAAGCAGGTTAGGAGATCTTCTAGCAAGCATGGTGGAGAATGCAGTGGTACAACTTCCGGAGTCCAGTCCTGGGTGCCAGCAGTGAAAAGTGTGCAGTATTTGTGTGAGTTGCAGTGCTGACACCAAGACGCGGAGAGAGTGGGATCTGTACCCAGATGTGATAGATGTTGTCGTGGCTTAACATCATCTAAAGCTGTCCTCCCACATCTATTGTGAGCCACCTAACATCCTTCACTATATTCTCCTTCTGTTTAAACTGTCAGAGTGGATTTTGTCGTTTGCAACTCTGACACCCGATCAATACAATGTGCTTTCATGAAGACAAGGTAAATAAGTGTTTGAAGTCGGGAGTGATCAATAGAATTAATTGCTGCCTAGAGGTCAAGCAAGGGACGGACTGAAAGATGTCTGATTTAACAACATAGAAGTCATCAGTGACCCTGGTGAGAGCAGTATGGAGGGAATCTGGGATGAAAAATCTCGACTGAAGTGGTTTAAGGAGAGCACATGACATGAAGAAATGAAGACAGTGAAATCAGATCACGTCTTTAAGAAATTTGCCTCTAAAGAAGAAGGGGGGCAATAACACAAAAGCTAGAAGGGGAGGTGGGGTTAATGGAGACATTGAAGGATATTTAAATGCTGATGGGAAGGAGCAACTAGAAAGAAGTTGAAAACTGCATTGGAGAGCACTGGATGGAGCAAGTTTCCTCTGAAGACAGGAAGAGATGAGACTCCACACTGAGACGAACCCATGACTCCTGGGAGGAAGGGTATCTACTCCACTAAGACTAAGGAAAGGCAGAAAGGGTGGGTGTGAAGCATGTGGGTTTATGTAATGAGAGCAGGAGGATGAGGAATTACGTTTCCATTTTCTGTTTTGTTGGTAAAGAAGTTATATGCTGAGAATAAGAGAATGGGTCGAGTCAAAGGTTTGTAGGGAATGGTGAAGGTCTGAAATAATCATTATAAGAAATGAGAGGAAACTGAGCTGGGGTGCAGAGTAAAATCACCAAGCAGAGCACAGCACACAGCTAGGGCTGGTAACCTCACACACACAGTTGTAAAGATCGACCGCCTGACATTTTTGTAACACCTTGATTCTTACAGTTCACGTTCATAGGCATTATATGTTCATTCTCGCAATAACCCTGTGACCTAGGGAGAGCAAATAGAGGTACCCACTTTTCACAGCCAAGGAACATGTTTGAAGTTGAGAAGTTCCTCAGATGTTTGCTCTAAGTCAGTGGTTGGCAAATCTAGAGCAGAATCCCTCCATGTAACCCACTGTTCCTCCACAATCTGGTCTCTATCTTTACAGTGTAACCTGCTAACACGCCTGGACATAAGCCTCCTGTTGCAAAAAATTCTGAGACATGTCTTGCTCTTTCTCTTTACTTACTTCTCTCTACCAAACTAAATTGCATTCACCCTTCAGGGCCCAGATGAAGCACCAATTCCTCCACAGTGTCTCCCAAACCTATTTGGCCACAGGGAGTCCATCTGTTTCTACTTCTGCACTTTTTATCTGTGCGTATGCATGGCTAGTTAGTAGCTGTTTTGGCTGAATCCAATTTGCTTGAAACTAAGGAACAGGCAGGCTCATTTGAAAGATTGCCTTGCCATGTTGGATGTGAAAATTCATCAAGTTGAACCGCATTAATTCCAAGAAGGCAGATTAGTATTTTTAATATTAAAAATTAACTTAACACATATATATTTATTTTACCCAAAACAAGTCATTACAATATTCAAATTGCTGCCCATTCAGAGTTTTTAGATTAATCTAAACATTACCACAGTGCTTTCGTGAAAGATATGAAGCCACTCCAATTTCCAACTGTTTGTTTACACATAAATCACTGACTAAATTGCATTGCTAAATTTGACAGTTTTAATCAATGTTTAATGCTGATTAGGAAGCATGACCTCACAACAACTCAGTATAAACAAATGTATATGTTCTACAATTTCAGTCCCATTTCTTTACCATCACTTTCTTATTTAAGGATATGAACAATCTGCAAAAATCTGTTTAAAAGCACATTCTTCATATTAAAGTAAAATTACTTGGAGGAAATTTAAAATGAAAGTAAAAGTGAAAATACTTTTATGTATTATCAAAATCCTAGGAATCTATTTTTATACCACACCAATGAATATGAGATCCAAATTAGAACCATAATGTCTTTGCCTTTTTACCAATATTTCACCTTCATTAAGAGTAACACCAATTTCCTAACTATCCCTTCTGTCCAAACACATACAGCTATTTTAGCTCTGGAATTGTCATTTGCCCAAGTAAGCCAAGTCCTTCTCCACATAATTCAAATTTCTCACTCTTCTCTGACATTTAATTTGTGCTTCTCACAATCTACAGATTAAAACTTATTCCTATTTCTATTCATAATATTAATAATGAGACTAATATTTATTCCAATGTCTGTTGCTTTGACCATGCATTTCATTTTTCTTCACAGCATCACATGTTGTCACAACTGATCCCAAACATAATTTTACATCATTGAATCAAAGTTAGATTTATTCCATTTGTGCAATCCTTAGGTATTTGTAGCTATACTGTTTTGCTGCCATTAACCATGCTCAAACTTCCATCTCCTATCTCCAAGCCTTTTTTCCCCAATGTCCTTTCTGCTCCTGATGATCTTATTTTATATTGGAGTTGTTCTTCTTTTTGAAGCTAATGAATATATAATGTGAGGAAGAGAATTGTAAGAGGAATGCTAATAGTTGTGTTTCACTTCAAGCAAGCATTTGCTAACTGCCTTCGACACTTTTAACAAATATAACTAGAACATATGACTTGGATTTCTTGAAAGGCAAGAGAGAGCTGGTATTTGTAATTTAACCTCTGAGCTATATCTGACCTTAAACTTAATGAAGCTGCAAAAAAGACTTTTTCCATCAATTTAAATTTTAACCCTCCTACACTGTTGATGGGAATGTAAATTGGTACAGACACTAGGCAGAACAGTATGGAGGTTCCTTAAGAAGCTGAAAATAGAGATACTATATGATCCAGCAATCCCACTCCTAGGCGTATATCTGGAGAAAACCGTAATTCAAAACGATACATGCACCCCAATGTTCATTGCGACACTATTTACAATAGCCAAGACATGGAAGCAACCTAAATGTCCATCAACAGAGGAATGGATAAATAAGATATGGTACACATATACAATGGAATATTACTCAGCCATAAAAAAGAATGAAATAATTGCATCTGCAGCCACATGGATGGGCCTAGAGATTGTCATACTGAGTGAAGTAAGCCAGACAGAGAAAGACAAATATCATATGATATTGCTTATATGTGAAATCTAAAAAAAGGGTACAAATGAACTTATCTACAAAATAGAAATAGAGTTACAGATGTAGAAAAAAAATTTACGGTTACCAGGGGATAAGGGGGTGGGGAGGGATAAATTGGGAGAATGGGATTGACATATACACACTACTATATATAAAATAGATAAAACTGATAAAACCTATTGTATAGCACAGGGAACTCTATTCAATACTCTGTAATGGCCTCTATGGGAAAAGAATCTAAAAGAAAGTGGATATATGTATATGTATGGCTGATTCAATTTGCTGTACACATGAAACTGACCCAACATTGTAAAGCAACAATATTCCAATAAAAATTATAAAAAAATAAATTAGAGGCCTGAATCAAGACAGCAGAGTAGGACATGCTCTCACTCCCTCTTGTAAGAACACCAGAATCACAACTAGCTGCTAAACAATCATTGACAGGAAGACACTGGAACTCACCAAAAAAGATACCCCACATCCAAAGACAAAGGAGAAGCCACAATGACACGGTAGTCGGGGTGCAATCACAGTAAATCAAATCCCATCAAAGAAAACAATACCAAAGATCAATAAAACTAAAAGCTGGTTCTTTGAGAAGATAAACAAAATTGATAAACCACTAGCCAGACTCATCAAGAAAAAGAGGGAGAGGACTCAAATCAATAAAATTAGAAATGAAAAAGGAGAAGTTACAACAGACACTGCAGAAATACAAAGCATCCTAAGAGACTACAAAAACCAACTCTATGCCAATAAAATGGACAATTTGGAAGAAATGGACAAATTCATAGAAAGGTATAACCTTCCAAGACTGAATCAGGAAGAAACAGAAAATATGAACAGACCAATCACAACTAATGAAATTGAAACCGTGATTAAAAATCTTCCAACAAACAAAAGCCCAGGACCAGATGGCTTCACAGGTGAATTCTATCAAATATTTAGAGAAGAGCTAACACCCATCCTTCTCAAACTCTTCCAAAATATTGCAGAGGAAGGAACACTCCCAAACTCATTCTATGAGGCCACCATCACCCTGATACCAAAACCAGACAAAGATACTACAAAAAAAGAAAATTACAGACCAATATCACTGATGATTATAGTTGCAAAAATCCTCAACAAAATACTAGCAAACAGAATCCAACAACACATTAAAAGGATCATACACCATGATCAAGTGGGATTTATCCCAGGGATGCAAGGATTCTTCAATATATGCAAATCAATCAATGTGATACACCATATTAACAAATTGAAGAAGAAAAACCATATGATCATTTCAATAGATGCAGAAAAAGCTCTTGACAAAATTCAACACCCATTTATGATAAAAACTCTCCAGGAAGTGGGCATAGAGGAAACCTACCTCAACATAATAAAGGCCATATATGACAAACCCACAGCAAACATCATTCTCATTGGTGAAAAACTGAAAACATTTCCTCTAAGATCAGGCACAAGACAAGGATGTCCACTCTTGCCACTATTATTCAACATAGTTTTGGAAGTCCTAGCCACAGCAATCAGAGAAGAAAAAGAAATAAAAGGAATACAAATTGGAAAAGAAGAAGTAAAAGTGTCACTGTTTGCAGATGACATGATACTATACATAGAGAATCCTAAAGATGCCACCAGAAAACTACTAGAGCTAATCAATGAATTTGGTAAAGTTGCAGGATACAAAATTAATGCGCAGAAATCTCTTGCATTACTGTACACTAACAATGAAAAATCTGAAAGAGAAATTAATTAATTTACCATTGCAACAAAAAGTTTAAATACTTAGGGAGACAAAAGACCTGTATGCAGAAAACTGTAAGACACTGATGAAAGAAATTAACGATGATACCAACAGATGGAGACATATACCATGCTCTTGGATTGGAAGAATCAATATTGTGAAAATGACTCTGCTACCCAAAGCAATCTACAGATTCAATGGAATTCCTATCAAATTACCAATGGCATTTTTTACACAATTAGAAAAAAAATCTTAAAATGTTATGGAGATACAAAAGACCCCAAATAGCCAAAGCACTCTTGAGGGAAAAAAACAGAGCTGGAGGAATCAGACTCCCTGACTTCAGACTATACTACAAATTACAGTAATCAATACAATATGGTACTGACACAAAAACAGAAACACAGATCAATGGAACAAGATTGAAAGCCCAGAGATAAACCCATGCACCTATGGTCAACTAATCTATGACAAAGGAGGCAAGGATAAACAATGGAGAAAAGACAGTCTCTTCAATAAGTGGTGCTGGGAAAACTGGACAGCTACATGTAAAAGATTGAAATTAGAACACTCCCTAACACCATAAACAAAAATAAACTCAAAATGGATTAGAGACCTAAATGTAAGACCGGACATTATAAAACCCTTAGAGGAAAACATAGGAAGAACACTCTTTGACATAGATCACAGTAAGATCTTTTTTGATCCACCTCCCAGAGTAATGGAAATAAAAACAAAAATAAACAAGTGGGACCTAATTAAACTTCAAAGCTTTTGCACAGCAAAGGAAACCATAAACAAGATGAAAAGGCAACCCTCAGAATGGGAGAAAATATTTGCAAATGAATTAACGGACAAAGGATTAATTTCCAAAATATATAAACAGCTCATGAAGCTCAATATTTAAAAAAGAAACAACCAAATCCAAGAATGGGCAGAAGATCTAAATTGACATTTCTTCAAAGAAGACATACAGATGGCCAAGAAGCACATGAAAAGCTACTCAACATCACTAATTATTAGAGAAATGCAAATTAAATCTACAATGAGGTATCACCTCACACCAGTTAGAATGGGCATCATCGGAAAATTTACAAACAACAAATGCTGGAGAGGCTGTGGAGAAAAGGGAACCCTCTTGCACTGTTGATGGTAATGTAAATTGATACAGCCACTATGGAGAACAGTATGGAGGTTCCTTAAAAAACTAAAACTGGAATTACCATATGACCCAGCAATCTCACTACTGAGCATATACCCAGAGAAAACCATAATTCAAAAAGACACATGCACCCCAATATTCACTGCAGCCCTATTTACAATAGCCAGGTCATGGACACAATCTAAATGCCCATTGACAGACAAATGGATAAAGAAGATGTGGTACTTGTATACAATGGGATATTACTCAGCCATAAAAAGGAACGAAATTGGGTCATTTATTGAGATGTGGATGGATCTAGTGACTGTCATACAGAGTGAAGTAAGTCAGAAAGGGAAAAACAAATATCGTATATTAACGCATATATGTGGAACCTAGAAAAATGGTACAGATGAACCAGTTTGCAGAGCAGAAATTGAGACACAGATGTAGAGAACAAACGTATGGACACCAAGAGGTGAAAGCGGTGTGTGTGGGGGGGGTGATGAATTGGGCGATTGGGATTGACATGTATACACTGATGTGGATAAAATTGATGACTAATAAGAACCTGCTGTATAAAAGAATAAATAAAATAAAATTTAAATTTTTTTAATTAATTAATTAAAAAATTATTAATCATGTGATGCTTCACATATCACTTCAAATGGATACTTTTCCAGGGTGGTGGCTTTTTTAAAAAATGAATTTTTTTATCTAATAAAAAACTGATAGAGATCCAATGCTTCACATAAGACACCTGCAGCTGATTTTGCTTAATTTAATGCAGACGTTTTCTCCCTAACATTAATAAACAAGTACACATACATGTAATTATCAAGTACTTTATCCTGCTACTCATTTATAGAAAAAGAACACGAATTCCCATAGTTACATTTAAAGTTTTATCATATAATTTACAAAATGAGGACAAACTGTACATACTCTATATCCAAGAACTGGTTAGAATATTGTTCATGTGGCATAAAGTGGTTTGGTTCTAGAAATAATGCATGATAAGTTAGTTACTGAAGTAGCTAAAGATCTCATTATAAGTGGCTTAAAATATGACATTATCATTTTGACTCTGAGTATTGCTTCCTCAAGTTTCCAATAAACTAATAGTATCTTAGTTCCCAAAATAAATTCATGTTGCGTGAATTGACTGACATACTGGTGGTAATAAATATATGTGTAAAACACAAGTTCAATGGCACACTCTTACCAAAGACTTATTTTTCTGGGAGACATTTTCACCTACTTAATCTTGTTTAACCTCCCCTCCCACAGCCACCTCATGAAACAATTTCTCCCTGTTTAATAGGTGAGGAGAATGAGGCTCAGATATATTAAGTGATTTGTACAAGTTCCCACAGTTAGTAAATGGAAAGATTTTGATTTGATCATATAAACATTTTACATTCATTTGTCTATTAAATCCCCAAATTTCTTCTGACATATATTTAAAAAAAATAATTACAGGTAGATGTACATCTAAATCTGCAACGTATCCATCTGAGTACCAGAATACCTCCTTATGCACAAGGAGTTGTACAAAATAAGTATTTGTTCTAATTGACTTTTCAGCATCAACTAGTAAAAGGGTAATGGTTATAAATGCTTGTTTAACACTGGCAGGTAGTAAATGTCTCCATCATATTACAAAGAAATGCAAAGGTAAGCATTCTGTTGAGAATAGTAGGTCAAACAAAACCCAAAACCATACCTACCAGAAGGTCAATAATGTTATAGGCTATGGATACAAACTTTCTTGGTTGCTGATGAATCTGAGTCCTCCCTTGAAAGTCTCTCCAGTTATCCTGAGTGTTTCTATGGACTCTAGAATAAATCAGCGCATACCATCACTGCCCAATACCCTGCCCCTGGGCATCCTCTAGGCCCTTCCCTGTCCTCTGAGTCTCTGCCAAAGCTAGTACATATCCCTGTGTACCTAATTTTGTCCCTTTAAAAAAAGCTCCCATCCCCAAACTACAAAACTCTTGAGATACCACATACCGTCTTTTTCAGTCTTCACAGCATGAAAAAAAAAGAAGGTTCTTTTACCTAACTTTGCTTTGTTCTTTGGAACCTAGGCCCTACAGTAGCCTTGTTTATGTCCTACATATGAGAGTTTATCCCCTTTCCCATCATCACATTATGTCTCTCCCACCATTCAGTGTTAAACCAGCCCAAAGGTCCAGGCAGCCCTCATAAGCTTGTACATAAACCCCTCTTCACCTTTGGCATAAATCCAAAAGCCCTCAAGAAAATCCAATACTATAAACAGACACTGGGGGTAGCCATCATGCTCACATATAGCCATGTTCCTATTCTTTACTTAATTCAAACCAATGGTTCTCAACTGGGAACAATTTTGCCCTCCCAGGGAAATTTTGCAATGTCTGGAGAAATTTTTGGTTATCACAGCTGGAAGTGGGGAGATGGACATAGGTGTGCTACTGGCATCTAATGGGTAGAGGCCAGGGATGCTGCTAAACATCCTACAATGCACAGGACAGCACCCACAACAAAGAATTATCCAGTCCAAAATGTCAATAGTACCAACGTTGAGAAATACTGGAACTAACACCACTGTGATACACAGGGATATATGACCACACAGGCTCAACAATTCATCTTTCTAGAGAGGAATAGATTAATTAAAGGCTCAAAAGTAATCACAATTTTGAATCCATCCTGAGAAGGACGTCAATATAGAACTAGTTTAGAATAATCCTTTTCAAACTTGAACGTGCATGAGAATCACCCGTGAAGCTTGTAAAAATGCAGATTTTTGAGACCCGACCCAGGATAAAGGCTGCATCCAGGAACGTGTATTTTTAACAAGCTCTTTGGGTGAATTTGATGCAGCTTGAACCTCTACACTCTGAGCACTCTAAGAAACTAAGCTGAGGAAGTGAAACTGTATACTGATGAAAATAAACTGAGTTTGTGAACACTAAACTTTTCCTCCAGTTGAACATATGGCTAAAAAACACTGGATAGCTGCCAATCATTGAGATGATAATAATAACTAATAATTAATAATAAACTCTATGCCTTAAACCAGTGCTCTTCAAATTTTCATATGCATAGGAATCACCTGGAGATCTTGTTAACATGCTGATCTGATTCAGTAGGTCTTAGGTACAGTATGAGATTCTGCATTTTCAACCAGCTCCCAAGTAATGGCCTATATTTTTTGTCCTTGGACCAGCATGTTGAATAATAAGGTCCTAAAAAACAACTGCCAAAAGAATACAAAGACAGGACTTATTTCAGAAGCGCAAAACCATCAATCACAATTCTCATCTCCATCTGCATCTGGAAAATGGACATAGACTTTAGATGTTACCTCCACTACAAAGTCAGCTCCACGAGAGCAGAAGTGTAATTGGTTTTACCCATGACTTTATGGCCAGCACCCATTCAAGACCGGCACATAGTTTGTACTCAACAAATACTGCGAATAAATGAGTGCTAACAGAGAGTCTCTATATGAAGTCTAGTGATAAAAGCCAATCGTAAATCAAAATGCCAAAAAAGCCTAGAGATCCACCTCAGAAAGAAGAAAATACTTGTTCTTAATCCTATTTAATACACAGATATATCATTAATTGATAACTGATTTATGATTTCTCCTCTATATAGTATCCAAAGTGATCATGAACTCAGACTTAACTGTGAGTGTTTTCTAGAGATGTGCATTCTTTGGGGGAAAAAATCAGCTGACCATAAAAATCACATAAGTATGGTATTTTGTTTGAAAAGAATAGTATATAGGTAGCATTGACAGCTTGTTCAACTTCCTTTGCATGAGAAACTATGCCTAAGAAGAAATTCAGAGAAGTTTTATCTTTATTAGGTTTGATTTAAAAAATTTAAAGTCCTCCCTTCGTATCAGAGGAGGTGCTGGTTTCAAAGAAAAAATGCCCTTTTCCTCTGATTTGAGTATCTTAATGTAAACTTAATCAAGTTTACAAGTGAACAGAAATTGAGTTAGAGAAAGCTGAAGTTAAGTATCACAGAGAGTAAATGGTGAATGAGGCCAGAAAAACCACTAATGCAAGTTCAAATTTTGTTATGTCACTTGACAGGGATTTTCAAAAGTTTTGCACCAAAACTCCTTAATTGGAGAAGGGATGATTTTCATGAAAACACAAAACAAAACAATACAAAACAGTATTTCCTCAGCATTGTAAACATGTTAAATAGATATTCCTCAATGCCTAAAAACACTTTAATACTTCCATATATCATATTAATTCTGAAGTCTCTTTTATGTGGCAACTTTTTCACTTGATTAGATGGATAGATGATGCTATTAAAAGGTTAATTCATATTTGGAAACATCAGAAATACTTTTTCTCATCTCCGTTTTTTGTTGTTGTTAATTTGTAACTGTGTTGGTTAAGTTTATTCGTCAACATGACTAGGCCATGGGGTGACCAGGCATTTGATCAAACATTATTCTGGGTGTATACATCTGTGATGGTGCTTCTGGATGAGATTTACATATGACTTGGAATAAAGCAGATTTCCCTCCCTAACGTGGGTGGGCCTCATCCAATCAATTGAAGACTTGAATAGAACAAAAAGGCTGAGTAGGAGGGAAACTTTGCCTGCCTGACTGATGAGCTAGGACACTGGTCTTCTCCCGCCCTTGGAATTGAACTTACACCATTGGCTCTCCTGGTTCTCAGGTCTTTAGACTTGGACTAAAACTACACTATCAACTCTGCTAGGTATCCAGCTTGCTGACTGTAGATCTTGAGACTCTTCAGCCTCCATAATCACATGAGTCAATTCCTTATACTTTCTCTCCTTCTCTCTCTCTCTCTCTCCTCTCTTATCTATTGACATATATGTCCTATGAGTTCTGTTTTTCTGAAGAATGCTGACTAACACAGTAACCTTGGACATTTTTATTTAAGAAACTCTACTGTAATACTCAATAGGACATGCATCATTAACCATAGTTTTGAAAGCTAAGATCTGCTAGAATTTCCTAATTAATCCCATAGGGCTTGGTCCTCTGGCTATTTATCCCTACTCTGTTAGCAGGCCTCCCATTAGCTCCAGTGGAGAGTTGTGTGCTAGTTTACAGTCGGAGAATTGAGCTCATTCTGTATCTTTTCCTTCATATCTCTTGGAGCAACTCTGTGAGGCTATCACTCATCTTACTGTTAAAGAAATCGTCTCAGATTGGCTCTATATTCCATAATTAATGAAATGCAGATACTGACTGTGTCAGGAATTCATTACTAAATGAATTAGATGTGAAGCTGAGAAAGAAAAAAAGGAAGGAAGGAAGGGAGGGAAGGAGGGAGGGAGGAAGAAAGGAGGGACAGAGTAAGGGGAGGGAGGGAAGGAATGGGCAAGAAAGAATGAGAGAGAGTTTGTTTGCCCATTGTCTTCCAGTGTGGATTATTCACCATGGTCCCATCTCATTACAGTTTCTCTAATGCCAAGAAGCTGCTTTTCAGATGGATTACAGTTTTTTTATTCCTTTTCAGAAACATTCAATTGTTAAAGCCAGTTAACTGCTTTTAAAAGAAAGTCTTTCTGGAGAAAAATCTATATGGTACTCTTACCCATAAAAATAAGAAATAGATTAGGTATCTAATAAGTAAATTAAAAGTAGTAAAAGTTTAAAAACACCAAATTTGAAGATAGGTGACATGAATTTGAACCCTCGGTTTACTGTTTGCTATCTAAATAAGTGATTTGGGGGAAAATCATTTTATTTCCAAGCTCTTCAGTTTCCTCAACTATGAAACAGGAGATTATAATAATGCCTGCATCATAGGACTGCTGGATGAAATAAACTGTTGTATGTGGAAAGCTTTCTAAATGTCTCTAAAGAGCAATATGGTTATTATGTTGGTTTTGTTTTTTAATATTAGCCTTAGTGGCAAACAGTATAATAAGAAAAAAGAATACAACATATGAAAAAACTGAGAAATTACTTGTTTTCATTAAAATTTATGCTTACATTACTTTGTACATGGGCCAGAATTTACTGAAATGCATAACAAAAAAGAAAGTAGAAAAGGTATAATTAGCCAAAGGAATGAATTAAAAAGACAGGAATGGGGTGAGAGGAGACAGTGTTTCTTTTGGTGTGACTGGTGAAAAAAACAAACAGGTATTTGAACTGGATATCTATATATAGTGGTTTATAGTTTATGTTTGAAGGCGTGCCATGCCTGACGCATAGCAAGTGCTAACAAAATGTTTATTAAGATTCCAATCTTCACGTTCAACTAGCATTTAGTTAAGCAACTTCTACATACCAAACATTTGATGTTCAAGTCAGTTGGTTTGCAAATTGTAGCTAGAATTCAAATCTTAGGTGAAAACTTAAGAGTGTTCAATAAAAGCAATGGTGGATATGGGAAAATTTATGGGATTTGTAGTCCTTTAAGTATACATGCCATTTTTCAGTACAATGAGTGAGATAAATGAATAAATTCCTTTCCTTGCACTACTCAAAATATTTTTCAAAGGAAAATGCATATCAATCTAAAACAACTGAATCCATTTTTAGCTATAAAAATCTATATGACAATTAGACTTTCTTATACAATATAAGCACAATTTAATAAGTTCAATACTTATCCTGAATAATTCTTTAGTGATGAGGTAGCCTAAAGGTGACCATCTGTTCAGCATATCTAAGCATTTCAAACAATCAATAAACAAATATTTCTTAAACTCTAAATTGTCTATCTCTATTTTAGAAGTTTTGGAAAATTCAAGGAAAGTAAATAGCCTGTGACCACGAAACACTTATATTATAGGTGGTAGAAATATACACAAATGCACATGTATGAATCCCTTAATAAATAATATAATAGCTAATAAAGTATATTACAACCGGACAATTGGATATAAATTAGTACAGAACAAGGTATTAATTCTTCAGTCAGATAAAATAAAAAATAGATTTGAGAAATTAAATTTATGTGCACCTAATTCATCAAGAAAATCTTTTTAAAAAGATTGACATACATACACTAATATTTATAAAATGTGTAACTAATATGACTATGCTGTATAAAAAAAAATTCTAAACTTCAACCCCCCCCCACTATCAGTCCTTCAACTGCAGCTCTGGAGGTTAGAAATGGGTGTAGCATGCTATTAAAATTAAAAATTAAAATTAAAAATTAAAAAAAAAATTAAGCAGGCTAGAACAATAATTAAATCATAGGTAGTTATAACAAAAAGCACAAGGTATACCTGTCAGACTGTATTAGTTTTCTAGGGCTACTATGATAAAGCATCACAAACTGGTGGCTTAAGCAACAGAGATTTATTGTCTTACGTTTTATAGCCTAACAGTCCAAAATCAAGGTATCAGCCTTTCTAAGGGCTGAGAAGGACAATTTGCTCCATGCTCCTCACCTTGCTTCTGGTACTTTGCTGGAAATCTTTGGTGTTCCTTGGCTTGTAGGTGCATCACCCCAATCTCTGCCTGCATGTTCACATGACATTCTTCCCGTGTGTCCGTGTCAAAATTTCTCCACTTCATAAGGACAACGGTCATACTGGAGTAGGGTCCCAGCATTTTCCAGTATGACTTCATCTAAACTAACTACACTTGCAACAGCCCTATTTCCAAATAAGTTCTCATTCTGAGGTAACAGGTTAGGACTTTAACATATGACTTCTTGAGAGGCACAACTCAACCCATAACACAGACGAACCATCATGAGCAAAGAAAACAATGAAAATACTGGAAGAGACTTGCTATGGATTAATGGATAAATAGCTATGTAGGGCCAGGCAACAGAAAGGCTTGGAACCTTGACAAAGGAGTTTGAGCTTGATGTGTTGAGCAACAAAGAGGCACCATGGGCTCTCAAGCAGAAGAAATGGGTTTTGTAAACAATAATCCAGAGAATGGGTCCTGGTTGGGTAGGAGAGAGTGAGACACTAGAGACAGAATGACTAAACAGAAGGTGACATGAAGTAAAAAAAAAGATATCTGGCCGCAGCAGTCAGAATGAAAGAGATAAGATGAATCCAGGAAAACCTGGTCCATCAGCAAGGGGTTATTCTTTTAGGGGGTTCAGATTTTCTATATTCTCATTAATTTGATGAAATGCCTCACAAACTTCCTTTCATTAATAAGGCATCCATTACCAATTTTGGTAAACAAATGTGATATACAACTATATAAATGACTCACCTATGCAGAATTATTTTCCAGTTCTTAGTGTACTGCCAAAAGCTTGGATAGCAACAATGCCAGCAATTTTAAGATGTTTGGGAAACAGGAACAAGCTTCTTCATCATAATGCACTATTGGGCTGACACAGCTGTAATCCCTGGCACCTATTATTATGCATTGAAGAGAGAAACTTACCAAATAAATAACTTCTGAAGACACTATCTAAAATGGAATGCCAAGATGGTCCTAAAATAGTACTCAGTAGTGTAAGGAAGTGTCAAGAGGAAGTATAGTCAAAACATCAAAAGCTCCTACCATTTTCAGTTTAAAGTCAAGACATGTAGCAAAGAATCATTCTGAAAAACACAATGTCCAACATAATTTTTGACAATCTTTATAGACTGTTATGTATTGCAAGAGACCAAATGAAGGGGAAAGTACTAAAAAATTTGGTAACACTCTGTAGCGAATGAGGAACATTGAATGGATGGAGATGGACAAATGATTTTTAAAAGAGAAATATGATAAACATATAGTTCATAAGAAACATAAAGTAGGGCAATATACTCTCAGATATTTTAGAACTTTAATATCTAAAAGCTGGACAAGTCATCTAGTTATAAAATCCTAATTTAAGTCATGTTTATAAATATCTAAGGAGTCACAAAACTCTTTCAAAAACAAGAAACTGTCATCTGCATGGCTGAGTCACTGGGGGTGAGGCCAGACAGAACCGAAAAGTAAAAAACAGGTGGGAAAGAAACACCCTTCCTTAGCCCCACTGCCCCTTAACCTACTGCTTTCTCTTTCTCCTTCCCTTCATAAGCAAACATCTGGAAGGAGTTCTCTTCCTTCATCAGAACCATTTTTCCCATTATGCAATACTGAATGTACTCCAAACTGGCTTTTGTCATCACCTTTGCACCAAAATCACCATGGCTGGCCCTCAGTGTCATCCATAACGTTCAACACAAAGGATGTTTTTCAGTCTTTATCATTCTCGATCTCTCAGAAGCACTGTACTTTTTTTGAAATCCTCTCTTTTCCTTGGTTTCTGTGACACCACCTCCTCTTCTCTTCCTAATTGTCAGCCACGACTTTCCTCTCTCCATCACCAAATCATCTTCTTTATAAAACACTCAAACACCAGAGTTTTTCAAAACTCTCTAGGTAATTTCTTCCATTTTCTCAACTACCATTGATATGTCAAAGAATCCCAAATGTTATGTGCAACTTAAACTTCTCTGAACCCCATACTGAAGTATATTCAACTGGCTACGCACCTGTCCCTCAAGCATTACAACCCACCAGGATGATTTTCCCAACAAATCTGTTTCCTAAGTGAGCAGCACCAACACCTGCCTGTTTCTCAGGACAGAAACCTGAGTATCACCCTTGAAACCTCTCTACTCATCATCTACTAGCACCAATTAATCCTCAGGATTCATTTTACCTCACTAATGCTCTCAAATACACCCACACCTCCATCCCCCTTTCTTCTGCAGGCCACTGCTGTCTCCCATCCACTGGTTTCCCACATCCAGTCTTCCCTTCATTCAGCCTGAAGCAGAAGTGATTATTTAAAACACCAATGTGATCAGGGCATTCCTCTGCAAAACTTTTCATCAGCTCTCCCTTGTTCTTACCACAAAACCCTTAGTCTTTACTGTGCCCTTCAAGGCCCTGTTTCCCATCATTAATCTCATTGGGCACCTCTCCCCTGTTCTCTGCCTTCCTTCAGTTATTACAAAGTGCTTCTTTTCACCTTAAGGCCTTTAGACATGGTGATTCCTCCAAAGGAAATTACCTTCTTTCCCACACTTATTTCTATGCATAGCTGATTTTTACTTAATCTTCAGATTACAGAGAAAAACTCTTTTATTCAAGCACTACCACCCACACAGATCAGAACCCCTGTTAACCTATTTCTCTTTTAGCCACTTGCCACATGCGCAATTAAATGCTCTTTGGTGCAATGATCCTCCTTGCCTGAGAGAACATCAGTCATGTACACCTTATTTACTGCTTCACCTCTAGCCTAGCCTGGAACAAAACAAGCATTCAATAAATATTTGTCAAATGAATAAATAAACTCCAAATTTTACCAGTGTTATTTTAACTCTGATCAAGAAAGTTATAGTAAAAATAAATAATCTCAATTATAGTTATATCATTAAAACAACCCCACAGATTTAGCAAATAAAATTTATTTTATATCACTTGCTTACTTTTGTATATAATGACAAGTCTAATTTCTTAGAGGACCAGAACTCTATAAGACCAGCTGATAGACAACATGTACAACTGCATAAAAAATTTTAAATGCTGCTTCTAGTGAGTCAAACTATCCTTAATGGGATAGCTCTGGCCCCAGAGGCAGCTACAATGGGAGTCGGCCCACACAGCATCAGGCTGGAACCAGTCCCAAGATACCCCAGCTCCTGTAGCCAGCCATGCCAGGACTCAGCCTCACCCACCAGTGGGAAGCAGCCATGGCACAGGCAGGAACTGACTGGGAAAGGGGCCAGGCTTGCCCAACAGTGTGCCAACAGTTGTTGCATTGTCACAACAGAATGACCAATACAATCCACATAGGGGACACACCTAGAACAGATAGCTCTGGAGACCAGAGGGTAGTGTGCTTTTGGGACCCCTAGGATGTATCCTACATAAGGCCACTTCTACTAGATCAGGAAGCATAACTGACCTAGCTAATACTTAGAAATAAACAAAGGGAATTTGGCAGAATGAGGAGACAAATGAATATATTCCAAAGGAACAAGACAAAACCCCAGAAGAACTAAATGAAGTGGAGATAAGTCATCTGCCCAAAAAAGAGTTCAAGGTAATGATTATAAAGATGATCAGTGAACTGAGGTGAAGAATGGATGAACACAGTGAAAAGGTTAACAAAGAGTTAGAAAATATGAAGAAGAACCAAACAGAACTGAAGAATACAATAGCTGAAATAAAAAATACACTAGAAGGAATCTAGGAATACACAGTATATTATATGATACAGGAATAGATCAGTGAACTGGAAGACAGAGCAGAGGAAATTACACAAACTGAAGAGAAAAAAAGAAAGAAGAATTTTTTTTTTTAAATGAGGATAGTTGAAGAGACTTTTAGGACAACATCCAGTGTACTAACATTTGCATTACAGGGGTTGTAGAAGGTGAAGAGAGAAAGAAAGGGACAGAGAATTTTTTGAGGAAATAACAGTTGAAAACTTCCCTAACCTTAAAAAGGATACAGATATCCAGGTCCAAGGAGCAAAGAGAGTCCCAAATAAGATGAACCCAAAGAGGTCCACACAAATATACATTATAATTAAAATGGCAAAAATTAAAGATAAAGAGAGAATCTTGATAGCAGTAAAGGAAAAGCTACTAGTTAGCTTTTCCTAACTAGTAGCTTTCCATACCATAAGAGTATGTGCTGACTTTCCAGCAGAAATTTTGCAGGCCACAAGGTGAGTGGCACAATATATTCAAAGTGATAAAAAGAAGAAATCTACAACCAAGAACACTCTACCCAGCAAGGCTACCAAGCAAAAGTGAAAATACTTCAACACCACTAAACTGGCTTTACAAGAAATGTTAAAGGGACTACCCTAAGCAGAAAAGAAGATTATACAACTAGAAATATGTAAATTATTTTTAAAATAGTCTCATTAGTAAAGGCAAATGTACAATAAAGGTAGTGCATCATCCACTTATAAAGCTAATGTAAAGGTTAAAAGACAAAAGTAGTAAAATCATCTGTAGCCCCCAAAGTAGTTAAGGGATACACATAACAAAAAGATGGGAAATATAATGTCAAAAACATTAAACAGAAAAAAAAAAAAAAACATTAAACAGGGTGCGAAGAGTAAAAATGCAGGGTTGTTAGAATGTGTTCATACTTAAGAGATCAACTTAAAACAATCAATATATATACATACATGTTATATATGAACCTCATGATAACCACAAATTAAAAATCTATACTAGATACACACATTCAAAAAAGAAAGAATCTAAACCTAACTAAAGACAGTCATCAAATCACAAGGGAAGAGAGCAAAAGTAGAAGAAAGAACAAAAAAGAACTACAATAACAGCAAGAAAACAATTAACAATGTCAGTAAGTACATACCTATTAATAATTACATCAAATGTAAATGGACTAAGTGCTCCAATCAAAAGTCATAAAGTGACTGAATGCATAAAATAGCAAGACTCATATATATACTACCTATTTCAGATCTAAAGTCACACATAGACTGAAAATGAAGGGATAGAAAAAGGTATTCCATGCAAATGGAAACAAAAAGAAAGGGGGGTAGTAGTACTTATATAAGGCAAAACAGACTTTAAAACAAAGCCTGTAACAAGAGACAAAGAAGGACATTACTTAATGATAATGGGATTGATTCAACAAGAAGATATAACATGTATAGCTGATTCACTTTGTTGTAGAGCAGAAACTAACACACCATTGTGGAGCAATTATACTCTAATAAAAATGTTTTTTTTTAAAAAAAGAAGATATAACAATTAAAAATATTTATAGACCCAACACAAGAACATCTAGATAAAGCAAATGTTAACGAACATAAAAGGAGAAATTAACAGTAACACAATAACTGTAGCAGAATTTCACACTGCAATTAAATCAATGGACACATCATCTAGACAGAAAACCAATAAGGAAACACTGGCCTTCAAGGACACATTATACCAGATGAACTTTATATATATATATATATATATATATATAAAACATTCCATCCAAAGCAGCAGAATACACATTCTTTTCAAGTGCACATGGAACATTTTCCTGGAGCGAGCACATACTAGGCCACTAAACAATTCTCAAATAAATTTAAGAAGACTAAAATCACATCAAGCAACTTTTCCGACCGAAGGGTCTGAGACTAGAAATCGACAAGAAAAAAAACTGCAAAACACAAGCACATGAATGCTAAAAGATATGTTACCAAAAAAACCAATGGGTCACACACACACACAAAACAATCAACAAGGAAATCAAAAAAATACCTGGAGACAAATGAAAGTGCAAACACAACAATCCGAAATCTATGGAACCCGGCAAAACCAGTTCTAAGAGGGAAGTTTATGACAATACAAGCTTATCTCAGAAAACAAGAAAAATCTCAAATAAACAACCTAACAATATACCTAAAGGAACTAGAGACAAGAACAAACAAAACCCCAGATTAGCAGGAGAGAAATCATAAAGATCAGAGCAGAAATAAATGAAATAGAAACTAAAATAAAATAATAGAAAAGATCAATGAAACTAGAGATGGTTCTTTGAAAAGATAAACAAAATCAATTAAAAAAATCAAGAGAGGGCCCAAATCGATAAAAGGAGAAATGTAACAGAAGTTACAACTAACACCACAGAAAAATAGGATCACAAGTGATAACTACAACAACTATATGCCAACAAAATGGACAACACAGAAGAAATGAAAAAATTCCTAGAAACTTACAATATTCCAAGACTGAATTAGGAAGAAATAGAAAATATGAACAGACCAATTACCAGTAATGAAATTGAAACAGTAGTAAAAATAACTCCCAGAAAACAAAAGTCCAAGACCAGATAGCTTCACAGGTGAATTCTACCAACCACTTAAAGAAGAGTTAATGCCTAGACTCCTCAAACCATTCCAAAAAACTGAAGAGAAAGGAACACTTCCACACTTGTTCTATGAAGCCAGCATCATCCTCATACCAAAATGAGACAAAGACACCACAAAAAGAAAATTACAGGCCAATATCACTGATGAACATAGATGCAAAAATCCTCAGCAAAATACTAGCAAACCAAATTCAACAATACATTAAAAGGATCATGTGTTATGATCAAATGGGATTTATCATCAGGATGAAAGGATGGCTCCATATCAACAGACCAATCAATGTGATAAATCATATTAACAAATTGAAGAAAAAAAATTATATGATCATCTCAATAGATTCAGAAAAATCTTATGACAAAATTCAACATGCATTTATGATAAAAACTCTCAAAAAAGTCAGTATAGAGGGAATATATGTCAACATAATGGAGGCCGTATATGACAACACAGCAAATATAACACTCAATGGCGAAAAGCTGAAAGCTTTTCCTCTAAGATCAAGAATAAGACAAGGGAGCTCACTATTGTCACTTTTATTCAACGTAGTATTGAATGTCCTAGCCCTAGCAAGCAGGTAAGATAAAGAGATAAAAGACATCCAAATTGGAAAGGAAAAAATAAAACTTTTAATATTTTCAGATGACATGATACTATATATAGAAAATACTAAAGATTCAACAAAAAAAATCAAAACTAATAAATGAATTCCATAAAGTTGCAGGATATAAACTTAATATACAGAAATTTGGTGTGTTTCTATACACTAGAAATTATAAGAAAGAGAAATCAATAAAAAATCCCATTTAATGTTGCATCAGAAAGAACAAACTACCTAGGAATAAATCTAGCCAAGGAAGTAAAAGACCTGTACTATGAAAACTATACAACATGATGAAAAATTGAAGATGAC
The DNA here is from genome assembly GCF_964341445.2 of Mesoplodon mirus. NCBI lineage: Eukaryota > Metazoa > Chordata > Mammalia > Artiodactyla > Ziphiidae > Mesoplodon > Mesoplodon mirus. The sequence goes on from NC_138987.1 coordinate 51,770,518, forward strand.
ACAAACAAATGGAAAAATGTGCTGTGCTGATGGATTGGAAGAATTAATGTTGTTAAAATGACCATACTCGGGCTTCCCTGGTGGCGCAGTGGTTGAGAGTCCACCTGCCGATGGAGGGGACACGGGTTCGTGCCCCGGTCCGGGAAGATCCCACATGCCGCGGAGCAGCTGGGCCCGTGAGCCATGGCTGCTGAGCCTGCACGTCCGGAGCCTGTGCTTCGCAACAGGAGAGGCCACAACAATGAGAGGCCCACATACCGCAAAAAAAAAAAAAAAAAAAAAAAAAAATGACAATACTCCCCAAGGCAGTATACAAATTCAATGCAATCCCTACCAAAACAACAATGATATTTTTCACAGACCTAGAACAAATAATTCTAAAATTTGTATGGAAACAAAGAAGTCCCCAAATCTCCAACGGAATCTTGAAAAAGCTGGAGGTATCATGCTCCCTGATTTCAAACAATACTACAAGCTACAGTCATCAAAACAATATGATACTGGCACAAAAACAGACACATAGATCAATGGAACAAAAGAGAAAACACAGGAGGAGTTTCAAGATGGCAGAAGAGTAAGACGTGGAGATCACTTTGCTCCCCACAAATACATCAGAAATACATCTACATGTGGAACAGCTCTTACAGAACACCTACTGAACACTGGCAGAAGACCTCAGACCTCCCAAAACGCAAGAAACTCCCCACGTACCTGGGTAGGGCAAAAGAAAAAACAGAGACAAAAGAATAGGGACTGGACCTGCAGCAGTGAGAGGGAGCTGTGAAGGAGGAAAGGTTTCCACACACGAGGAAGCCACTTCGCAGGCGGAGACAGCAGGTGGCAGAGGGAGAAACTTTGGAGCCACGGAGGACAGCACAGCCACGGGGGTACAGAGGGCAAAGCGGAGAGATTCCCGCCCAGAGTATCGGTGCCGACCAGCACTCATCAGCCCGAGAGGCTTGTCTGCTCACCCACTGGGATGGGCAGGGGCTGGGAGCTGAGGCTCTGGCTTTGGTGGGATCCCAGGGAGAGGACTGCATGAACACACCCTGAAGGGGGCTAGAGCATCACAGCTAGGCGGGAGGGAGTCTGGGAAAAAGCTGGAGGTGTCAAAGAGACAAGAGACTTTTTCTTGCCTCTTTGTTTCCTGGTGCACGAGGAAAGGGGAATAAGAGCACTGCTTAAAGAAGCTCCAGAGATGGGCGCGAGCCGTGGCTATCAGAGCAGACCCCAGAGATGGGCATGGGATGCTAAGGCTGCTGCTGCAGTCACCAGGAAGCCTGTGTGCAAGCACAGGTCACTATACACACCTTCCCTCCCGGGAGCCTGTGCAGCCCACCACTGCCAGGGTCCCATGATCCAGGGACAACTTCCCTGGGAAAACACACGGTGCGCGTCAGGCTGTGGCAACGTCACACCGGCCTGTGCCGCCACAGGCTGGACCCACATTCGTACCCCTCCATCCGCCTGGCCTGAGCAAGCCAGAGCCCCCAAATCAGCTGCTTCTTTAACCCTGTCCTGTCTGAGTGAAGAACAGATACCCTCAGGCAACTTACATGCAGAGGCTGGGCCAAATCCAAAGCTGAACCCCAGGAGCTGTGCGATCAAAGAAGACAAAGGGAAATTTCCTGCAGCAGCCTCAGGAGCAGGGGATTAAAATTTCACAATCAACTTGATGTACCCTGCATCTGTGGAATATCTGAATAGACAACGAATCATCCCAAATTGAGAAGGTGGACTTTGGGAGCAATGAAATATATATATATTTTTCCCTTCTTCTCTCTTTGTGACTGTGTATACCATTTGTCCTAGGGTCTGTCTGTTCATTTTTTTGTTGTTTATTTTGTTTTTGTATAGTTTTTAGAAATAGTTATCAGTGGTGGATTTGTTTTTTGGTTTGGTTGCTCTCTTACTTCTTTTTTCTTTTTTTTTTTGTTTTTTAATTAGTTAAAAAAAGTATTTTTAATACTTATTTTTATTTTTTATTTTAATAACTTTATTTTATTTTACTTTATTTTATTTTATTTTATCTTCTTCTTTCTTTCTTTCCTTTCTCCCATTAATTCTCAGCCGTGTGGATGACAGGCTCTTGCTGCTCCAGCCAGGCATCAGGGCTGTGCTTCTCAGGTGGGAGAGCAAAGTTCAGGACACTGGTCGACAGGAGACCTCCCAGCTCCACGTAGTATCAAACAGCAAATAATCTCCCAGATATGTCCATCTCAAAGCCAAGACCCTGCTCTACTCAACAAGAAGCAAGCTACAGTGCTGGACACCCTATGCCAGACAACTAGCAGGACAGGAACACAGCCCCATCCATTAGCAGAGAGGCTGCCTAAAATCTTAATAAGGCAAGATACACCCCAAAACACACCACCAGACGTGGACCTGCCCACCAGAGAGACAAGATCCAGCCTCATCCACCAAAACATAGGCACCAGTCCCCTCCACCAGGAAGCCTACACAACCCACTAAACCAACCTTAGCCACTGGGGGCAGACAACAAAAACAACAGGAACTAGGAACCTGCAGCCTGAGAAAAGGAGACCACAAACACAGTAACTTAAGCAAACTGAGAACACAGAGAAACACACAGCAGATGAAGAAGCAAGACAAAAACCCACCAGAACAAACAAATGAAGAGGAAATAGGCAGTCTACCTGAAAAACAATTCAGAATAATGATAGTAAAGATGATCCAAAATCTTGGAAATAGAATGGAGAAAACACAAGAAACGTTTAACAAGGACCTAGAAGAACTAAAGAGCAAACAAACAGTGATGAACAACACAATAAATGAAATTAAAAATTCTCTAGAAGAGATCAATAGCAGAATAACTGAGGCAGAAGAACGGATAAGTGACCTGGAAGATAAAATAGTGGAAATAACTACTGCAGAGCAGAATAAAGAAAAAAGAATGAAAAGAACTGAAGACAGTCTCAGAGACCACTGGGACAACATTAAACGCACCAACATTCGAATTATAGGGGTCCCAGAAGAAGACAAAAGGAAAGGGACTGAGAAAATATTTGAGGAGATTATAGTTGAAAACTTCCCTAATATGGGAAAGGAAATAGTTAATCAAGTCCAGGAAGCACAGACAGGCCCATACAGGATAAATCCAAGGAGAAACACACCAAGACACATATTAATCAAACTATCAAAAATTAAATACCAAGAAAAAATATTAAAAGCAGCAAGGGGAAAAAAAACAAATAACACACATGGGAATCCCCATAAGGTTAACAGCTGATCTTTCAGCAGAAACTCTGCAAGTCAGAAGGGAGTGGTAGGACCTGGTAGGACCTATTTAAAGTGATGAAGGAGAAAAACCTACAACCAAGATTACTCTACCGAGGATCTCATTCAGATTTGATGGAGAAATTAAAATCTTTACAGACAAGCAAAAGCTAAGAGAATTCAGCACCACCAAACCAGCTCTACAACAAATGCTAAAGGAACTTCTTGAGGCAGGAAATACAAGAGAAGGAAAAGACCCACAATAACAAACCCAATAAAATTAAGAAAATGATAATAGGAACATACATATCAATAATTACCTTAAATATAAATGGATTAAATGCTCAAACCAAAAGACACAGACTGGCTGAATGACTACAAAAACAAGACCCGTGTATATGCTGTCTACAAGAGACCCACTTCAGACCTAGGGACATATACAGACTAAAAGTGAGGGGATAGAAAAAGATATTCCATGCAAATGGAAACCAAAAGAAAGCTGGAGTCGCAATTCTCATATCAGACAAAATAAACTTTAAAATAAAAAATGTTACAAGAGACAAAGAAGGACACTACATAATGATTATGGGGTATCAATCCAAGAAGAAGATATAAGAATTGTAAATATTTATGCACCCAACACAGGAGTACCTCAAAACATAAGGCAAATTTTAACAGCCATAAAAGGGTAAATCAACAGTAACACAATAATAATAGGGGACGTTAACACCACACTTTCACCAATGGACAGATCATACAAAATGAAAATAAATAAGGAAACACAAGCTTTAAATGATACATTAAACAAGATGGACTTAACTGATATACAAAGGACATTCCATCCAAAAGCAACAGAATACACATTCTTCTCAAGTGCTCATGGAACATTCTGCAGGATAGGTCATATCTTGGGTCACAAATCAAGCCTCAGTAAATTTAGGAAAATTGAAATCGTATCAAGTATCTTTACAGACCACAACACTATGAGACCAGATATCAATTACAGGAAAATATGTGTAAAAAATACAAACACATGGAGGCTAAACAGTACACTACTTAATAACCAAGAGATCACTGAAGAAATCAAAGAGGAAATCAAAAAATACCTAGAAACAAATCACAATGAAAACACGATGTCCCAACACATATGGGATGCAGCAAAAACAGTTCTAAGAGGGAAGTTTACAGCAATACAATCCTATGTTAAGAAACATGAAACATCTCAAATAAACCACCTAACCTTACACCTAAAGCAATTAGAGAAATAAGAACAAAAAACTCCAAAGTTAACAGAAGGAAAGAAATCATAAAGATCTGAGCAGAAATAAATGAAAAAGAAATGAAGGAAATGAGAGCAAAGATAAATAAAACTAAAAGCTGGTTCTTTAAGAAGATAAACAAAATCAATAAACCATTAGCCAAACTCATCAAGAAAAAAAGGGAGAAGACTCATATCAATAGAATTAGAAATGGAAAAAGAGAAGTAACAACTGACACTGCAGAAATTAAAGGAGCATGAGAGATTAATACATGCCAATAAAATGGAAAATATGGAAGAAATGGACAAATTCTTAGTAATGCACAAGCTTCCAAGACTGAAACAGGAAGAAAGAGAAAATATGAACAGAACAATCACAAGCACTGAAATTGAAACTGTGATTAAAAATCTTCCAGCAAACAAAAGCCCAGGACCAGATGGCTTCACAGGTGAATTCTATCAAACATTTAGAGAAGAGCTAACACCTATCCTTCTCAAACTCTTCCAAAATACAGCAGAGGGAGGAACACTCTCAAACTCATTCTACGAGGCCACCATCATCCTGATACCAAAACCAGACAAAGATTTCACAAAGAAAGAAAACTACAGGCCAATATCACTGATGAACATAGATGCAAAACTCCTCAACAAAATACTAGCAAACAGAATCCAAAGGCACATTAAAAGGATCATACACCATGATCAAGTAGGTTTTGTCTCAGGAATGCAAGGATTCTTCAGTATACACAAATCAACCAACGTGATACACCATATTAACAATTTGAAGGAGAAAAACCATATGATCCTCTCAAGTGATGAAGAGAAAGCTCTCAAGAAAATTCAACACCCATTTATGATAAAAACCCTCCAGAAAGTAGGCATAGAAGGAACTTTCCTCAACATAATAAAGGCCATATATGACAAACCCACAGCCAACATCGTCCTCAATGGTGAAAAACTGAAACCATTTCCACTAAAATCAGAAACAAGACAAGGTTGCCCACTCCCACCACTATTATTCAACATAGTTTTGGAAGTTTTAGCCACAGCAATCAGAGAAGACAAAGAAATAAAAGGAATCCAAATCAGAAAAGAAGAAGTAAAGATGTCACTGTTTGAAGATGACATGATACTATACATAGAGAATCCTAAAGATGCTACCAAAAAATGACTAGAGCTAATCAATGAATTGGGTAAAGTAGCAGGATACAAAATTAATGAACAGAAATCTCTTGCATTCCTATACACTAATGATGAAAAATCTGAAAGAGAAATTAAGAAAACACTCCCATTTACCATTGCAACAAAAAGAATAAAATATCTAGGAATAAACCTACCTAAGGACACAGAAGACCTGTGTGCAGAAAATTATAAGACACTGATGAAAGAAATTAAAGATGATACAAATAGATGGAGAGGTATACCATGTTCTTGGATTGGAAGAATCAACATTGTGAAAATGACTCTGCTACCCAAAGCAATCTACAGATTCAATGCAATCCCTATCAAACTACCACTGGCATTTTTCACAGAACTAGAACAAAAATTTCACTATTTGTATGGAAACATAAAAGACCATGAATAGCCAAAGCAATCTTGAGAAAGAAAAATGGAGCTGGAGGAATCAGGCTCCCTGACTTCAGACTATACTACAAAGTGACAGTAATCAAGATAGTATGGTAGTGGCACAAAAATAGAAATATAGATCAGTGGAACAGGATAGAAAGCCCAGAAATGAACCCACGCACATATGGTCACATTATCTTTGATAAAGGAGGCAAGAATATACAGTGGAGAAAAGACAACCTCTTCAATAAGTGGTGCTGGGAAAACTGGACAGCTACATGGAAAAGAATGACATTAGAACACTCCCTAACACCATACACAATAATGAACTCAAAATGGATTAAAGACCTAAATGTAAGGCCAGACACTATCAAACTCTTAGAGGAAAACATAGGCAGAACACTCTATGACATAAATCACAGCAAGATCCTTTTGGACCCACCTCCTAGAGAAATGGAAATAAAAACAAAAATAAACAAATGGGATCTAACGAAACTTCAAAGCTTTTGCACAGTAAAGGAAACCATAAACAAGACGAAAAGACAACCCTCAGAATGGGAGCAAATATTTGCAAATGAAGCAACTGACAAAGGATTAATCTCCAAAATTTACAGCAGCTCATGCAGCTCAATACCAAAAAAACAAACAACCCAATCCAAAAATGGGCAGAACACCTAAATAGACATTTCTCCAAAGAAGATATACAGATTGCCAACAAACACAGGGAAGAATGCTCAACATCATTAATCATGCCAATCAAAACTACAATGAGATATCATCTCACAGCGGTCAGAATGGCTATCATCAAAAAATCCACAAACAATAAATGCTGGAGAGGGTGTGGAGAAAAAGGAACCCTCTTGCACTGTTGGAGGGAATGTAAATTGATACAGCCAGTATGAAGAACAATACGGAGGTTCCATAAAAAACTAAAAATAGAACTACCGTACGACCGAGCAATCCCACTACTGGGCATATACCCTGAGAAAACCATAATTCAAAAACAGTCATGTACGACAATGTTCATTGCAGCTCTATTTACAATAGCCAGGACATGGAAGCAACCTAAGTGTCCATCAACAGATAAATGGGTAAAGATGTGGCACATATATACAATGGAATATTACTCAGCCATAAAAAGAAACAAAATTGAGTTATTTGTAGTGATGTGGATGGACTCAGAGTGTGTCATACAGAGTGAAGTAAGTCAGAAAGAGAAAAACAAATACCGCATGCTTACACATATATATGGAATGTTAAAAAAAAAAAAAAAAGGTCATGAAGGACCAAGCGGCGAGACAGGTATAAAGACACAGACCTACTAGAGAATGGACTTGAGGATATGGGGAGGGGGAAGGGTAAGGGACAAAGTGAGAGAGTGGCATGGACATATATACACACCAAACGTAAAATAAATAGCTAGTGCGAAGCAGCTGCATAGCACAGAGAGATCAGTTAGGTGCTTTGTGACTACCTAGAGGGGTGGGATAGGGAGGGTGGGAGGGAGGGAAATGCAAGAGGGAAGAGATATGGGGACATATGTATATGTATAACTGATTCACTTTGTTATAAAGCAGAAACTAACACACCATTGTAAAGCAATTATACTCCAATAAAGGTGTTAAAAAAAAAAAAAAAGAGAAAGCCCAGAATTAAAACCAAACTTATGTGGTCAATTAATCTATGAAAAGGGAGGCAAGAATATACAAAGGGGAAGGATAGCCTCTTCAATACGTGGTGTTGGGAAAACTGGACAGCTACATGCAAAAGAATCAAACTGACTACTTTCTCACATCATATAAAAATAAACTCAAAATGGATTAAAGATTTAAATGTAATACGTGAAATCATAAAACTCCTAGAAGAAAACACAGGCTGTACACTCTTTGACATCAGTGTTTGAAATAATTTTTTGGATCTGTCTTCTTAGGCAAGAGAAAGAAAAGCAAAAACATACAAATGGGAATGCATCAAACTAAAAAGCTTTTGCAGAGCAAAGGAAACTATCAACAAAACAAAAGGCAGCCTACTTATGGGAGAAGATATTTTCAAATGATATATCTAATGAGATGAGAGGTTCATATCCAAAATATACAAAGAACTTATAACGACATCAAGAAAACTAACAACCTGATTAAAAAATGGGCAAAGGGTCTGAATAGACATTTTTCTAAAGAAGACATACATATGACCAAGACGCACAAGAAAAGATGCTCAACATCATGAGTCATCAGGGAAATGCAAATCAAAACTAAAATGAAATATCACCTCACACCTGTTAGAATGGCTATCATCAAAAAGACAACATATAACAAGTGTTGGCAAGGGTGTGGATAAAAGGGAATTCTTGTGCACTGTTGGTGGGAATCTAAATTGATATAGTCACTATGGATGACAGTATGGAGGCTCCTCAAAAAATTAAAAATAGAGCTACCATAAGATCCATCAATTCCACTTCTGGGTATTTTTCTAAAGAAAACAAAAACACTAATTCAAAAAGATATATGCACCCCTATGTTCATTGCAGCATTATTCAAAATAGCTGAGATATGAAAGCACCCTAAGGGCCCATCGATAGATGAAAGGATATATAAGATGTGGTATATATATACAATGGAATATTACTCTGACATAAAAAGAATGAAATCTTGCATTTGTGAGAACATGGATGGACCAAGAGGGTATTATGTTAATTGAAATAAGTCAGACAAAGAAAGAGAAATGCTATATGATTTCACTTATATGTCAAATCTAAAAAACAAAACAAATGAACAAATATAATGAAAGAGAAACAGACTCATATAAACAGAGAACAAACTGGTGGGTGCCATAGGGGAAGGGGGTTGGTGGATTAGTGAAATAGGTGAGGGATATTTAGAGGTACAAACCTCAAGTTATAAAATAAATAAGTCTTGGGATGTAACATAAAGCATAGGTAATACAGTCAATAATATCGTAATAACTTTATATTGTGACAGATGGTAACTAGACTTATCATGCTGATCATTTTGTAATGTATCCAAATATCAAATTACTATGTTGTACATCTGAAACTAATATAGTATGTAAGTCAATTACATTTCAATAAAAAATTCTTAGCAACAATAAAACAAAATGAAAAAGAAAATCAAATTTGATCAGAATACTGCAGAATCTGTTAACATGAATAACAAAAGATACACTAGAAGTACTCATGTATAAAAAATTCAAGATCCCTATAATAAACCAACAAGTTTTTCCATTATTTTAACTTTTGAAGATTACTTCCTTAAATGAAAAATAAATAACATGAGGAAATTTACAAACCATTTTCCAGTATGATCCATTCAGAATAGAAAACAGCTGCCAATTTGCACTACAGATAAATGTGTAGATAAAAACACAGATCTAGTCTTTACAATTAAATCAATTTTCAACAGGTTGTATTGATAAATAATCTAAATTTCTGGCCTCTTGCCTTGAACTCTTTCCTGTCTCAATAAATGGCAACATCATCCATGTGCTGCTCAAAATCAAAACCCTGACTCCCATTTATCACTCTTTAATTCTCCTCTACAGTAAATTATCTGCAAGCATTGTTGGCTCTACTTCCAAAACATACGTAAATATGCTCCTTCTCTTTCTCTCTCTTACCACTCTCTTAATTCAGGCCATCAACAGCTTTGCTTAGGCTTCTGCAATAGCCTTCCAACTGGTCTTCCTGTTTACATTTCTGTTCTTCTGACCACATCCAACCCCAGAGTTCATCTAACACCTTGCAGCCAGAGCTACCTTTTTTGATACAAGTCTGTACATATCACTCCCCTACTAGATGAATCTAAAATACTTACAGTCTCCCTACATTACCTGGCCCCTACCTAATTCTCCAATTGCATCTTAACTGACCCATCTGCTCCATCACATTATCCTTCTTTCTGTTTCTAGAACATCCAAGCTAGTTACCACTAAGGGTCTATCTACTTGCTATTCCTTCTAGTTGGAATGCTCTGTTGCAGATCTTTCCATGTTACTTCCTTACCATCAAGTCTCAATTCAACTGTCAATCCCCTTCCAACCCCAAGCCCAGAGGCTTTCCTTGACCATCTCATCTAAATTAATCCCCAATCAATTTCTATCACATCATCCTGCTTAACTTTCTTCCTCCCATTTATTACTACCTTAAATTGCCTTCTCTACTCTAAGTTACCCACTTATTCTCTGTCTTCTCCCTTGAATATTAGCTCCTGAGCACTGGAACCTTATCAGTCTTATTCACCATTTACTACCCAGTGCCTAGAAAAGTGCTTGGTACACAGTAGGTGCTCACTAAATATTTATTACAAGAGTGAATATACTTAACAACAACAAAAAGAAGCAGCTCAAAATATGAATAATTATCATAAGATTAAGATTCAAAAAGAGGTATTGTATGAATTTATATCATGTGATTTCATGTTACACACATTAACAGTATCAGTGGAACTTATTACATATTAGAGATCCCAAATATTAATGAAAAATACATTATTTTACTAAGTTACTTTAAATTCATTTCTAATATAAAACCTTTCAAAATGAGGAATTTTAAATCTACTTATGAATGGGGAAGGGAAGCTATATGTCTTTCTTTTGGCAAAAATAGAATGGTCTCTTTAGGACTGCATCAGAAGCATTTAAAGGAATATGCTGAGGGAAAAAAAGGTCAATTTAAAAAGTGAATACCAATTTTTAAGGCAGAGAAAATCTATTGAAACCTGAGGGAAACAAAAGAAATTGGTTTCCCAAGGGCCAGTAAATCATTATGTAGCTAAACACAATCTCTAAGGACTGATGGTACATTCTTGACATCTGGAAAGGGTAAGTCCAAAACTGTCCAAGTGCCCAAATACCACCATATCAGTGTTCTTACTTGAAAGACCCACTAACTAGTCACACAGTTAATGAGAATGATTCAAATGTGTGCCTTGGGGAAATTATAAATTACTACATCTCATGGACTTCTAGGGTCTTCCCGAACAGTCAGAGCCACAGAATTTGTGAATGCCAGGGGCCTCATCACTGTAGTTGGACTGTTTCAATGAGACAATAAACTACCTGGGATATTAGTTAAGGTTTTTAAAATAATTAGGAAATTATTTTCTCCACTGGAGCTATTTACTAAATACCACAGAGCATGAATAAAACCACTGAGATTACAGACAGTAGCAAACAAAAATGGTGCTGGGCACTTTATGTTCCTGTTAATTGACTGTCTTTGTTATACAACACTGTCGGAAAAAATTTGACTACAATTATAACTGCAAGCCACAGTAATCATGTCAATGTATGAACTACCTGAATATCTAATTATGAAAAAAAGAAGGCAATTTCACAGTGGAAGCATTGTCCTAATTCAAGAAACCCAGCCATATTAACTGGTTAGTCTGACATGTAGCAGATAGCTGAAAAACTTTAATTTGAAAGATAATTATTTTTAGCTGATTAATATGCTTCAGATTAAATTCACTGCTTTTAATGGGCCCATCAACTTGACGACCTGGGAAATTAATAAATTTTGCATGCAGTAATCCTAGGAAATTTATACAGCCAAGCTACACATCATTACAAGGATTACCTTCACAGTAGGCATTGTCCTCTCGAAGAGCCCTAAAACCATCTTGACAGCTACAAACGGCCCTGTCATTCAGATTTCTGCAGACAGAATTCTCCATGCAGTTATGCCTTTCAGAACAAAAGTCATAACCTACAAGAAAAAAGAAACTTATTAGGGTAAATAAAAGCATAACAAAGCAAATAAACTTTGTCTCCTTAAATTCTTTCTTTGATTTAGAAGCTATATTTCTCTAAACGATTAAGTTGATATCTTCATCCAATGTTTATAGGACCATATGCTATGTGTATTAAAAAGTTTTTGAGTGTGTTTAACTCAATTAATTCCTTCTTGAAGTCTCCTCTATTTCTGAATTTATAAATGCTATCTCTCGTCCCTAATATTCCAATTACAGTCCTCCAAATATTGGAAACAAAGAAAGATTCTTGGAGTACAAAATGAAGATTTACAATATAGAAGACAACACAGTGAGGAAGGAAAGTGATCTGAGAATTAGTGATTGAACATTGTCAATAACTATGAGTAATACAGACCAAGCCAGATGAGATGTGCACATTATGTATTTAAGAAATGAAACAGGGCCTCCCTGGTGGCGCAGTGGTTGAGAGTCCGCCTGCCGATGCAGGGGATACGGGTTCGTGCCCCGGTCTGGGAGGATCCCATATGCCGCGGAGCGGCTGGGCCCGTGAGCCATGGCCGCTGGGCCTGCGCATCCGGAGCCTGTGCTCCGCAACGGGAGAGGCCACAACAGTGAGAGGCCCGCATACCGCAAAAAGAAAAAAAAAAAAAAAAAAAAAAAAAGAAATGAAACAGACAACTTGGCATCCTTAAAAAACCCCACAAAACTCTAAACGTGTAAAAAAAAATCACATCACTTTCATCTAATTTTCTCAGGAAATCTTCAAGACAAAGTATGTCCACTCAAAAGAAAAATAAAGTTTTTATGAATTATAAAGATTTCACAGATTCCAGAGTCTTTATGTAGAGGAAAGAAAAATGGAACATTTCATGAACAGTGACACCAATCATGTGTAATTTCTCAAATCTCTTTTTCCTGTGTGAATCCCTGTTCAAAGATCATCTAAGATGCTGAAATAAAAAGCTGGAACACTGGAATTCACATTTAATGGAAATTATATGATTATACATCATTCAAACAATTTTCAAATTGCTTGATGCATAAATTTTCTGTCTAGTTTTACATTATCTAATGAATTACTTTTTCACCATGTATAAAAGAAAAGAGGTCCAGAAGAATACATTTCATGTAGCTCAGAATAAACTCATCTGCTTACATGCAAGAAAAGACTTTTACTTGAGCAAATCATGAAGATGTAAGTTCTACACTCATTTGTAATCAAATTACCATACAGTGCTGTGATTCAGTGAAAGGGTGAACTAAGCTATACCACAGCCAAAAGGTATACTCTGGTTCAGCACAATGGTTGATGTCCATTCCAATTGGTTTGTGCCCATAATGACTATGTTGAATATTGACCCAGAGTTAAAACAAATCTCCCATGAAATGCAACTACAATGTATAGTAAAATAGTGTTTGTACAATTTAATAAGCCTTAGGAAGGGTAAGGCTCTCAAAATACAGTGATGCATTTAAAAAGGATAGGAAAAATCAAAAGAATTAGTGATTTCTACAGAAATAAAATAAAATAGAACAGAGTGTATGAAGATTGTAAAAATATATAGTCAATAACAGCACTGAAATCACTTGACAACTTTTCTTGACAAGATTCTTCACAATCTAAATTCTCATGATTAAGGCTGAAAATTTAGAAGTAAAAGGTTCACTCTTAAGGAAAGGAAAAGTTAAAAATGTTTTCTCCTTGGTTCTTTTTATTTCTTTCTTTAAGTAGCTAAATTGAGACCATATTTCTTAAAATGTATTCCAGTGTCTTTTTACAATGCCTAACGAGGCATAATTTCAGCTAAAAAGTCATCCTCATTCTCTATACCAATAGCTCAGCACATCATCAACTTAAAATGAAAATGTTCAAAAAAATCACTTTATATTTATTCTAAATTAAAACAATGTTACTAAAAAAAAACCCGGCCCACTCCTTAAGGATACACAGAGAATTAAGAGACCATGTTTTAACACAGCGCTAAATCTGCAGAAGTTTACCTGTAATGCTTCAAACAACTTTTAGAGAGCAATGACTAAGAACAGGAACTGTTCCTGACGCAATTTTACTTTTCTTTCGTAAGTTTATATTTTTCAAAACTATCTTTCAACACTTCATTTTGATGCCATAAGCATCATTATGTCTATGCCATAAGCCTCCTCTATTACAATCCATTTCCCGTCTGTATAAATAATGTTAAGACCCCCTCATCTCAGCATCAAATATCATGCACACGCTCACCATGCAGTGTTTAATTGCTGCAATAATTTTCTAACTATAAGATAACAGTATGATTCTACTTTTCATTGTTTTAGGTTCAGTTAGGGAGTACTTCACTTTTCATCAGATGAGATTTTTAAGTTAACCTGGAGACTTGAAAACTGAAAATTCTGTCAAATACTAATTTACTCTAAACAATGTCAGATAGCTATTTTGACTTAGTCTCTCAACAAATAAGTTGATTGAATCTATTGGTTGTTTTACTGCTTAGATTCAAAAATGCCAAGGTTAAAATGTTAACTACTGATGGTTAGAAAATTCAGACTCAGTTAAAGGGGCTTGTTTCCAATCTATAGGGAAGAACTTCAAAAAAAATCAGAGTATGGGTTGGCAATAAACCATAGTCCTACCACCATTATAGCCACATTCCTACTCATCTGTGCTTGGTTTTTGGAGTTGAAAGACCTGGATTTACATCTGATCTCTACCACTTACTGGCTGTGTAAATTACTAGCTGTGTAAGTTAATTAACCTTTCTAAACCTTCAGCTTTTCTCACCTGTAAAATTAGGATAATATCTACCTTGCAAAAGGTTCAAATGAGATCATCTATGTAAAAGTGCAACAGTGTAGCATTTTTTAATAATTAAAGCAGTTAGAGTATTACTAACAAGCCATAAACCAAATGTGTTGAGATACCTATCATAGGAGAAAATTCAAATATTTGCTATAAATGGATAGATTAATGACCTAATACAATCAGGTCTTTCTTTTATTTCCTCCTTTGGGTCTTAACCTCAAGGATACCAAGTTTTCTATTCCTTTTAAGCTTTCCAAATTTACATGAGATTCTTTCATTAAGTGTACTAGATCTTTCTATGATATTAAGCATTTCTCTATGACTGAGGATACAAAAGGGTAAGGAAGGGTCGGATACAAAAGATTATGCATAAGAACAATATAAATAAATGTTATTCATAATAACTAGGAGAAAGAGAATGCAATAGTTTTGAGGTGAATATTTGTTGGTTTTGCCTTACAGGTGTCTATTCTTCCTTTTTGTGGAAAAAAACAGAACAAAACAAAAATCTAGTCACCTGGGATGAACTCTTCACCTCTACTGTTAGCCTAGGTGCTTACAGGAAAATGGACTACACTGACCACTGGTTAAGGCCACACCAATCAATGCATCCCACTGGCTTGGACATAGTAATTTCTTCAGGTCTGAGCAAATGATGCAGTTCAGGTTAATGCAGATAATTGAAACTCAATTCTGGGACCTTTGTTCAACTCTTCCACCTACTTGAGTATCATAATAACATGAGCATAAGAATGTCAGGGAACACACAGAGTCTGAAAATAAGGCCACCTCAGAGGAGACAAACAGAAAGATGCATCTAAGCAAAGGGGCGAGATTTGAGAACTGAGTCAAGCCACTCACTGGGGCCGTGTATTCCACTGTTTGCTTAAGTCAGTTGGATTGGGTGTTCTATCACTTGTACCTGAAATAATACTAACTGATATCAGTATTGTCTGCAAGATGATGGATAATTCTGATTTTTCCCAAAAGGTAGTTCACGTGCATGGATGAACATTTAAAAAAACAGTACTGATAGCAATGGAATTATTTAAATGTGATAAAAAAAATACATGAATCTAACAAATAATCCCATTATTTCATGGATACTACTGCTTAGGAATAAAACTAAATTTTCACAAAATGAGTTGACTAACAGTAGACATTAAAACATTAACTAAATAATGTTATTTGTGGTACACAGATAACAAGAATCATGAAGATGTAATTGAATGATGTGGGAAACTATGAATTGTCCAGAAGTTGGGTGCAAACAAACCCACTCAGCCATATGCACACAGTGCCTCTATCACTTCTAATTGTAAGGCATGACAAAGTCAATGCTAAATTAAAGTTGGGCATCCAGTGAATAGGACTTGTGGTCTGTAAGCAGAGAAAGGGGTGGCCAAGGGAGGAGAAGAAGAATGGGAAGGGCTGAGATACGAAAACATATAGTTTCACGTTATTTCTGCACTTTTCTAAGTCAGAGTCCTCACTGTATCATGAAGTCTCTGTCGTATTGTAATTTGTCATAAGCTTCCTTGAAAGAGCTCTCAAATATGAGAAAAGTGAAAAGAACATTCCTGCTACACTGTTCCTGAGCTGCTACAACGGAAGACAGCAGGGTACCTAGAAAACAGCCCTGGCGGATTTGACTTGGTGCCTAGAAATTTGGAGCCTTATTTTGGTGCACAGCTTGGTTTCCAACCACTGGCCAAGCCTCCAGTGGAAAGGTCAACAATTTAATCTCATGCTCTGCCCTCAGGGAATATTTACTAACTGTTGTTGAAGAACTTAGTTTTTCAGATGTGAACATGGCATCTTTAGCACTAGGCAGACAGGCCTGGAAACTGGAGCCAACCTTACTACAAATGAATTTGTCACAATATGTGTGTAGGAGTTGACTCAAAATTTAATCCTTCAAAACTTGACTTTTTTAGTTTAAAAGTCAGAGAACACCAGGAGGACTCATTTGTTTATTCTATTTATTTGAAGTCAGAAATGGAAATAACCTTTATTTTAAATGGTGCTAAATGTTTCAGGAAAGGCCAACTTGTCCAATTTCAGTTCCAGTTCTAAACCAGAGGTTCTCAATCCAGGCTGAGTAAAATAATTTACTGAAGAGTGTTTTTTAAGGTGATACCAAGGCTCCACCCCATATATCTGAAATCTGGCTCTGAAACACTTATTCAGGAATTAGGAAAGGGGATTTGAGCTTCTGCCTTAGCGAAGGCAACTCCATATTGGAAGCCCCAGTTCCATTTTGAGAAAAACCTATGACCTAGGCCTGAATAAGCTATAATAATGATTAAATGCTTAAAGAATCACCTTCTGCATGCTTGAGAAATTCCAGGAACTACAGGACATTTCAAGCCTGCAGCTACAGATGAACTGCTCTCCCTACACAATCAAGGTGACTCGGACCAGACCACTGCACCATCAATTTCAAGGTAATTATTGAAGCAGACTGTGCTGCTCCATACATAGCCCCCTACTGCACACCTCTGAACTTCTCCTTTACAAATTCTTGTCTCCTAACTGGCAACTCGGAGATGGTTTTGGGGACACTAGTCCATCTTCCCAGGTCGCCGGCTTCCTGAATAATACATCCTTCTTTTTCCACCAATCCTTGTCTCTAGAACATTGACTTTTGAGCAATAAGAAGCCAAACCTGAGTTTGGTTCTGGCTCTGACTGGTCACATATCAATGATATCAGGATCTCAGGTGGAGGGGGTGTAGGTCACAGTATATTTTGTCATTGTATTGATATTTTGAGTGGGCTGTGTAAACATATTAATTTTTAAAACTATAGACAATTTAAAAGTAACCAGTTTTGTAGCTAGCTTTTCCATTCTTAACTTGCTTTTGGTAATGTATTAAGGCTCTTTAAAAAGAAATGGATGCAATCAGGCCATCTTAATTGAATGGATGGAAGAAGTAGCTAAAAAGAAAATGAAAAAACTGTACCACCCTCCTAAAAATGGGAGAGAGGGATCTCATGTTTCCTTTTTAATAGATGAGATTAAAAGGAAACAAAACAGTATATGTTTTATAAAGTTTATTTTTCTTACCTTTTTCCATTTAAGTTTTATTTTGCACCAATAAAGGCTATTATTAAAACAAGTGCTAGCAGCTCATTTAAGGCACTGTTATTCAGTACCAACTACATGAGTTATGAGTCTCAACTACATCCCAGGTGTCATACTAGGTATTAAGAATATAGAGATGGGGCTTCCCTGGTGGCGCAGTGGTTGCGAGTCTGCCTGCCGATGCGGGGGACACGGGTTCGTGCCCCGGTCCGGGAGGATCCCACATGCCGCAGAGCAGCTGGGCCCGTGAGCCATGGCCGCTGAGCCTGCGCGTCCGGAGCCCGTGCTCCGCAAGGGGAGAGGCCACAACAGTGAGAGGCCCGTGTAATGCAAAAAAAAAAAAAAAGAATATAGAGATGAATATAAAGACCCAGCCCTGCCCTTAAGGTGCAAAATCCAATGAAGGAGACAGATTCACAAACACATGATTTCAGGATAACACAAGAAGGCACATATAATTTCATGATTGGTAGGGAACATAAAAATTCCATATAATTAATCCTTTAGTTTAATACTTAAATCTATAACAAAATACCAAGTTTAAGAATCTCTAGTGATGGGCAACTCACTGCCTCCTGGGCAGCCCACTGCATTTCTGAATACCTCAAGTTTTACTGTTTTCTTATACTGAACTAAAAATCTAAGTTCCTTCTACTTATTGGTCATAGGCTTATCATCACAGAGGCAACACAGAACAAGCAATGCTTGTCTGATGGCCTCTCTCTTCTTGGTAGTGTAGAAGCCTATCAGTGAAGGAGAGTGGAATTGTGAAGAGACGGATTTGAACAACATGGGAATTATGCTCAGACAATTATAAAAACAGACTGAAGAGAAAAGAAAGGAAATCCCCCCCACCCCCGGCAACAAAAAGAAACAATAAAATAACTCAGCACTGTTGTGTACATGTTTTCAACAATGCCATGCTGACTCAGAACAAGTACACAGAGAGAAGTATAGAAACCCAGAGCTTGAGACAGGTACAATACACCCTGCAGAAATGCATGGGAGCATCTCGATTTTAATTCAATAGTCTTTGGAAATAACTTGATTATAAAAAGTTCTATTTCCTGTCAGTTGAAGTAGCCTCTTAGAATGACTCATGCACATAAATTTTATTTTACAGAAAAGCCTTACCTTTACAAACTTTGCAACAGCTATGAGACAAGGTAATCTGATGAGACTCTGGACAATCCAGAGCTGGACAGCCTGAACTCTCAACCAGCTTCATGGTCTGGTCCTGTCAGACAACAGAAAATACAAGCTTCAAACCTCTTAATTAGGAATAACTCAGAAGTTTCCAGATCCGGCATCCAAGAGATTTCTTCAAACATGAAAGTAAAATTTTCACCCTGAGAACCTCTGCACAGGTCACACACGCACTTGCAAAATGACATTAAATGACAACTGGAAAGCCTTTCAAATGGACAAGCAGCTCTGGGAATGGAAGCATGCCACGCTGCAGCCATGCCTTCAATTTCCAAACATCAGGGTAATCCTGAAAGATTCTGTTAGTTTACAACATATTTGCACATCCAGATGACAACTGTGTCAAAGATACAGCTTGAATTCTATTAATAGCTCACTTTGGAAAAAACAATAAATAAAACCCAGGCTTTTTAAACATTCTCATGTCAAAGTTTCCTAAACTGTTATAGATTATCCCAAGTGAGTGTGATGAGGCACATTGGCGATCTCTCACAAAACTATAAGGAAAATGAGGACAGGATTTATGTCTCTTGAGCATGAATGTCTTGCATTTTTTCTGGCATATAATAAGCAATCGAAAAATTTTCCTGAATGAATGAATAAATCAATGTAAAACGATTATAGTTCTAGCCACCAAAGTAGATAAAACCCTTCTCAAAGAGAAACCAAAATACAGAACAGAATACTTTTCTGATAAATGTAACAGCACTGCCCTTGAAGCAAACATTTTGCTTCTATACTGTCAACCTCCAGTCTCTTTAAGAGTGAGGGTCATTAACTGTTATACTATGCTTACCAATATATAAGTAATAAAATAACCGTTGGAACTTGAAGGCTTCCATCTTAATACTGCTCAATAGCTTAGCTTTTTAGATATCATTTCTATAAGTACTGCTTTTATTGAAGAAATCGTAATTTCAATATCTCCCTCTTCCTGGCTTATCAGTGGAAAGGACCTTCTCCAAGTCACCACAATGGCAGGAAAAAAAAGAAAGAAAGTGTCAGAAGACATGTATACAGTGGAGTCAAACGCTATTCTTCCTTTGGTTTGACGGTAATATCCATTCTGATAATCTTATTTTCAGGACCACAGTGTTTTTCTGTGTTACTATGAAACTCACAGACCCCCCCAGGACACATTTTCAAGGCCACAAAACTGACAATAAAGGAACAAAGAAGGACTAGAATTGACAGCCCAGAAAATGGAAGCCCGAGAGAGATGACAATTATGTAAAATAGCTCAGGGGCCTGAAGGGAGAAAAAACAATGGGAGTCCTTAATGTCAAGAATTTAGTGAAGAATACAAAAGCTTATGAAATTCTGGTAGAGCTGTGCTGTAGAATCCATAGCCACTAGCTACAAGATTCTGATGACTTCATATGATAAAATAATGTAAAATATTTCATTAAGAATTTTATATTGATTACATTAGAAATGATAATATTTTGGATATATGGGGTTGAATACATAAAATTAGCGCAAATAAAAATCACATGTGTGGCTTGCATCATATTTCTACTGGACAGCACAGCATTAGAGGGTAGGAAGTGATTTCTTTTGTTTGAGCAAATAAATAGTAACATTTATTCATTCACCCAATATTTATTAAGCACCTGCAGAGTTGCCTATACACAGACTTCTCACAAATTGAATTTAAAATAAAATCACTTTATAGGTATTTTAAAATCAAATAGGAAACTATCTCAGTAAATTTTAGATCTTAATTATCAATATTATGGAATACACTTATCAAATGAAAAGAACACACACACACACAAAGTGGAGAATCTTCAAATGCCCTCACAACTTTCAGATTTAGGGCTGATATTTCAAAGTTAAAGTTTACTTAGAAACCAGCTGATAAAAGTTTTCCACCTTCCTTGAAGTAAAATTTCTCTGATTTCCTTGGTGTTGCTAGATCTCACTCCAAGTCTTCCAATCCTTATATCTACAGTGGGACCTGCTCCACTCAAAACAGCACTGGTGAAGGGAGGCTGACAGAGAAAAATCCATCTTGAAATATAGCTTCAGCAATTGTGTTAGTGTTCCTATGCCCCAGCTCCCTTAACTTTAAGATGGTAACCTCCATCATGGGAGAGCTTATTTAAAGCCAAAAGAAGCAGCTAGAATACCTTATAACGGACATGAACAAATCAGAGCTTTCACGTTCTAGAAACCAAATCTGTCACAGTTTTGCATCTTTATGTCTCTGTCTTGCTTATCCCAAATGTCTTCCAACTTAAGATGCATGACGTATATGGCTGGATTTTTCAGATTCAACTTATCTTGGCAAAATTCTGAGGATTTTCCTTTCCCCAACACTTAATCATATGAATGCTCACAGTTTATTGCCAGCAGAGTAAATCACTTATCTTAATTTTCTAAATAAGCTATATATACTAAATCATCCCCACAAACCATGTACAAGAGGCATTTAAAGAAGAAAATTAAGGATCAAATGTAAAGCAGAAACTTTATATGTAGACAGTTTCCTTTAGATAGAATATGGCTTGAAATATAACATTATGGTCAAGGAATATAAAATCATAGTTTATAAAAGGTAAATGTGAAAAGTGTTATGAAACATATTTAGTTTTTCAATTAGTAGGTCAAGAAGCAGACTTAAAATGAATCACATTTGCTTCAGAAGCATACATCAAGAGCACATTTATAAAACATTCCCCTTAAAATTATTTAAAAGATTCCTCCCAAAGGAATTAAGATCAATATCAGCCTCATCTCCATCCAACACCTAATTTTTTATTAGGTAAATTTTGTTCTGATTTTAATTGGACTGAGTGATATTTATCACAAGTCAAAAGCAAGAGTGAGAACATGCTGAGTCTAATTTTATCTAATACATTTTCTTCAAAACAGCAAACAAGGAGTTGATTTGTATTTGGAAAATATAAGACAACTTCATAAAACTTTAATTTGACAAAAGGGTATTTTTATTTATTGGGAAAATTATTTTACAACCACTAATTTACATGACTGCAAAAACAATGAGAATTTCTATATATTTGAGCTATAATTATCATCTTAAATTTCTTAAATTTTCTCTTTGCCTCAGAAGTTTTAAAGGTATTACAAGGGTGAGATTTTTAAAGGAACATTTACTGTGTTCATGTAACTGAAAGAAATTTGAAACACACATGAAGAGCTTCCTTACCTTGCACTCATAGAGAACACATACTCCAGAAGAGGAGTAGACTGTATTTCTTTCTCCTTCAAAGTAGGTTCGTCCATGAAATTGGCATATAGCTTTGGAGTAAAAAAAACATATATATTTTTTAAATGTTTCATTAAGAAAAATAGCTTACTGGTGTTCAGATCATTTTGCCACAATATTTCACATGTCCTTATGACTTTTCAAGGTGTCTGAGTAACTGTAAACCTAAATTCAACCCAATATAAGGCACATGTAGGCTCAAGTTATTTTCATGCCCATTAAGCTCAGAGAGTAAAATAAGGTAAAAAAGGATAAGGGGCAATGGCAAGTCAGAATTAAACTCTGAAAAAGGAGTGCTGATAAGCAGACTCAAAGCCAATTACTTGTCTGTTAGATTATGTCCCACTTCAGGGCACATTAAGCAGGTGCTCAAAGCAGCTACAAATCAGGGGCAATACAAGTATGAGAAAAGTTTATTTTTATATACCATTACAGAATTTTAAAACAGAAAATTAAAAAGAAACTATTTTAATTCCAGTACATACATGTAAATGTTATGTTCTATGGGTTAGTATCATTTTATTTGTAAGTACATGTGGGTTAAGGCACCCTATTTAAGATGTTGAAAGGTCTTAATCTGGGCCTGCCTTGCTTCCATCACAATTAAATAAAATTTTAAGATAGAAGTTCAGACTCAGTGGTGAAAACATTTTTAATGAGTGAAAATGCATACAAAGTATCAAAGAATTTTTTTGAGACTTTCAAAATATTTACAATTCACAGCAAACATTTAGCCAATGGAAACTGCTTGCTTGTTTTGAAATGAATGTTTCACACTACCCATGTTGACTCATCACCTAAACAGAGACAGATTTACCCTGAAGCTAATTAAGCTTAACTTTCAGTATCCTACTGGGGCTTAGCCCTCCATTCTAAGACTCTGAACCAACTTTTGTTTTCACAGATTTGCACTGTTTTCCTTTCAAAGGACACTCAATATTGTAGATGCTTTGGAGCTCCATAACATCTAGATCAACCCAAGCTAATCACTTCAAAAGACCAGAGGAAGCAGTCATCTGATAGGAAAAAAACTCAAGCAGTTTGTTAGCCCTATTTACTAAATCCAACTTTTAATTTTAACTACATGGATTTTACAAAAGGGGTGTGTATATTTCCTTTTAATTCCATTGTGTGAGTTAGAATAAAGTCCCTCTTCAGAATTTATATATCCCATTATCTTTAAAAGTATCACATTGCCTAAAAACATTTATAACAAAGAAATTAGACATACTTCTATTAAATAATGAATATATATATATGGTTGTACAAACATTAATATTTAAGCCAACTTTCATCTTTGTGTGAAAGTTAACTGATTATTTAAAAGGTGAACATTTAAATAATGGAAAGCATGCACATTTAAAAAATGCCATCCTTCAACTGATCTCCTTACTCAGCTTTTATTAACAAATTTCACTACATAATATATATTACTGGCAAATTGATTTTAAAGTTTTGGAGGTTGTTGGAAGGGAATACAACTTACTTGCATAAATTATATGACTTAAAAGCTGGCTGAAGCTTGCTCACTCATGAATATTCAAAATGAAACTAGGGAGTTGTCAGTTACATACTATCTATCATATATGAATTACAATAGCATGTGAATTTACTTAATGACCCTGATTGATTGTAAAATGTCTATCTCCAACATGTAATTTGTAAGATTGTGCTTTGTTTTTTCTTATGAGATTCAATAACCTCAAAGTACCAAGATCTGGCTTATGGCATGTTCAATTATACTTAAGTACCACATTTTATAAGATAAGGAGAATAAATAAAACCTTCTTCTATTCAGCACCTGCCAGTCAAAGGTTCCTAAGCCTATTATATTATACAACTCGATAACTGCAGTCTATTCAAGTCCAAGGGTATGTTGAAGAAAAAAACCTGATGTTCCAAGTCTTTCTTAGAGCAGAGGGAAAAGGAAACACTGTACAAACACAAGGGTAAATTCTCCTTATACAAAGTCTTATGATAATTTAATATTCATGCAGAGCAGATGGACCTTCTGCTCTAAACTCTTAATTCAAAAGACTCAAATAGGCAACTTGTGAGACAATAGGGCACCAAATGGAGCTTGGCAGAGCGAGAAGCACAAAACGAATGAGATCACAATTGCTTCATTTCCTTTCAAGCTATCAGCACAAACAGGGTGAATCTGGCTTAGAGAGAACCTAAAGTGAGTAATTTTTGTCTCGTTTCTTTTTTGATCACTTGCTGTGATTCTCCATAATTCTGAGGTTTACTCTAAATACCTAGTGATGCCATCAGGGTATGCCTTCCCTAGGTTCTTTAGGGGAAAAATGTTAAGAAACTC
Source organism: Mesoplodon mirus (assembly GCF_964341445.2). Classification (NCBI taxonomy): domain Eukaryota; kingdom Metazoa; phylum Chordata; class Mammalia; order Artiodactyla; family Ziphiidae; genus Mesoplodon; species Mesoplodon mirus. The sequence goes on from NC_138987.1 coordinate 51,794,953, forward strand.
AGAAATATATACATATATACTTACATATATACATATAAATGTATATATTCCTAATCATTCCTAACAAACACTACAAGGAATCTTGAAAATCCATAAGGATGGCTCTGGGACGTAGGAGTAGACTGCAGGAGTAAAAGTCGTATTAATTTGTTGATACATATAACAAATATGTACTGAGCTTCTGCTAACATGCCAGGTAGTCTGCTAGGTACTAGGATTCAAGATGAAAGAGACATGTTTCGACCCCTCACTACTGAGTTGGGAAGACAGACTCGTACACAACTAACTATAATAAAAGCCAAGCTCAAGTGCTGTAACTGAGAAATTCATAAGTGACATGTAAACACAGGAGACCAAGTGGTAAACTGGGGCGGGGGTGGGGGGCACTGGATCAAAGGTGAGGAAATAAGGGCTGCAGAAGGACCCAGACTCTGGCAATAGCGACAAGTCATCATCACCCTAGGGTTAAGGAACAGGGAGAGGAAATGGTTTTATTGGAGCCCATAGTGAGCCAGAGTTATGAAGGAGAGGCAGCCCAGTGGGAGCCGAAATCATGAGAGACACAGGTACCACCAGAAACCCAGCCTGGTGCAGGGAAGGAACAGGGAAGAAACATGGCCAACTCTCTCCCCTCTGGCCTTCCTGTTTCCTGCCAGTGCATCTCATTGGCAAACCCTACCCAAAGCCAGCTGGCAAGGAGACCAGGGTGAAACAGTCTGCAGAAGTCCAGCTCCTGGGGTACAGAATGGGGAGAGAAGGACAGGTGGGGTGCGTGGGGTGCCCAGGAGAAAGAATAACCAACCCCCAGCACTGGTGGCTATCACAGTAATTCAATTTAGACCATGAAGAGAAACAGTTTACAAGGATAGGCTGCTTACAAGAGCATGAGAGAGTGGAACACAGTACAAATAAATTTTGAAGAGGGAAAACTGAGACATTTAAAAAAGACAGCTCTATTTTAAAGAAAAACCCAGATAGCTTATCAAAATGAGATCCATAAGCAAGGAGAAGGAAAAATGGAAGAACTGGGCAGATCAAGTGTTAAAACAGAGGAGAGGAAGCAGATTAGGTGTTGCCTTGATTTTAACCAAGGCTAACCCTGCAGGTATCAGGGATGAAGAAGCCTCAGGGATAATAATGATCACTGTGGCTACCACACTGACTGCAAGAAAGTCTCTAGAATTCCCTAATTGAATGGCACCTCCCTGCTTACCCTTCCCCAGAACAGTATAAGAAATCACATCCTCAACAAAACAACAAAGGAATAATCATTTTGCTGTATTGATTTCTTCTTCAATTCAATTGCATTCACATGTTCATAGACAGAGGCTTCATTTCTTTCCTAGTTTTCGGGTGTGTGTGTGTGTCTGCTGCTGTGTGTATATATATAGCAATAAGTTTCTTGTGACATAACTCTGGATTCCTATGTCCAAATCATTTACCAGCTTAAAGCAGAATTATGCCAACTAGGCTGCATTTTCAAAGATCTACACTAAGTGATTTATTGAGTATATTATATGTACATATTCGAAGGTAATGAAGCCTCTAGGGCGAAGGGTATTAATTCATTGATACAGTCTTATCCCCTTGCAGACTAAGAAGCTAAGCCCCCATGCAGTCAGACTAACCCACAGCACTACCGCTACTCTTAAGTTATTAATATTAACCAATGTCAAATGCATATTCACTGTGACTCTCATACATACATATACATATATATACACACACACACACACACACACTCCCATACACACACACCAGGGGGCACCATTCACATCGTGTGAATTATGTCACTCAGAGCTGTCCAATGAACAGCCTATTAAGCCATAGGGAGAGAAATTAACTAGAACTTGGAGAAATTCAATAGGATGCTATAACAATTGGTATACATGTTTTACCAAGGCTATATTAAATATCACTAATTACACAGTTAATAGCACCATAATTATGAGAAAATCCGCAAAAACAATTAACGTGAATCATTTTCACTTAATCTCTCCTCTATTTTAACAATTAACAAGAAATAAGAAGACAGGAAATGCTACAGATGTAAATTTGAGAGTCTTCAGTCATAAAAAAGTGAAAAGGAATTTATAGAACAGATTGAGAAATGGATAAGTGAAAGAAGCCAGTAAAACTCTAAAAGCTGTAAGTTACACATTAAAATAATGATTTATTGATCATTAATGCAAAGATAGAAACCGCAGATCCCTCTAATGAGATCTAAATCAATTTCTGCAAACCTTTGTAGAAAGAATTATCCAAATCTATCTAACAATATTTTAGAATATAAAAGCAAAAAGACATATATTTCACTTCTAAACATTTCCTCAGTCACTACATATTTAGATTCTTTTTATTACTGGATTGAAAAAACATGAGTCTACACTAAATTTCCCTATTGGTATCATCACCTTTAAAAATGATACAACACAGAGGACAGACAGCAGAGCAAGAAGAACTACAATCCTGCAGCCTGTGGAACAAAAACCACATTCACAGAAAGATAGAAAAGACGAAAAGGCAGACAGCTATGTACCAGATGAAGGAATAAGATAAAACCTCACAAAAACAACTAAATAAAGTGGAGATAGGCAACCTTCCAGAAAAAGAATTCAGAATAATGATAGTGAAGATAATCCAAGACCTCAGAAAAAGAATGGAGGCAAAAATGGAAAAGATGCAAGAAATGTTTAACAAAAATCTAGAAGAATTAAAGAACAAACAAACAGAGATGAACAATACAATAACTGAATTGAAAAATACACTAGAAGGAATCAATAGCAGAATAACTGAGACAGAAGAACGGATAAGTGACCTGGAAGACAGAATGGTGGAATTCACTGCTGTGGAACAGAATAAAAAGAAAAAGAATGAAAAGAAAAGAACACAGCCTAAGAGACCTCTGGGACAACATTAAACGCAACAACATTCACATTATAGGGGTCCCAGAAGGAGAAGAGAGAGAGAAAGAACCAGAGAAAATATTTGAAGAGATTATGCTCAAAAATTTCCCTAACATGGGAAAAGAAATAGCCACCCAAGTACAGAAAGTACAGAGAGCCCCACGCAGGATAAACCGAAGGAGAAACATGCCGAGACACATAGTAATCAAATTTGGAAAAAATTAAAGACAAAGAAAAATTATTAAAAGCAGCAAGGGAAAAATGACAAATAACATACAAGGGAACACCCATAAGGTTAACAGCTGATTTCTCAGCAGAAACTCTACAAGCCAAAAGGGAGTGCCATGATATATTTAAAGTGATGAAAGGGAAGAACCTACAACCAAGATTATTCTACCTGGCAAGGATCTAATTCAGATTTGACAGAGAAATCAAAAGCTCCACAGATAAGCAAAAACTAAGAAAATTCCGCACCACCAAACCAGCTCTACAACAAATGCTAAAGGAACTTCTCTAACTGGGAAACACAAGAGAAGAAAAGGACCTAGAAAAACAAATCCAAAACAATTAAGAAAATGGTAATAGGAACATACATATCAATAACTACCCAAAATGTGAATGGGTTAAATGCTCCAACCAAAAGACACAGGCTTGCTGAATGGATACAAAAACAAGACACATATATATGCTGTCTACAAGAGACCCACCTCTGACCTAGGGACACATTCAGACTGAAAGTGGGGGATGGAAAAAGATATTCTATACAAATGGAAATCAAAAGAAAGCTGGAGTAGCAAATCTCATATCAGAAAAAATAGACTTTAAAATAAAGAATGTTACAAGAGACAAGAAGGACACTACATAATGATCAAGGGATCAAACCAAGAAGAAGATATAACAATTATAAATATAGATGCACCCAACATAGGAGCACCTCAATACATAAGGCAACTGCTAACAGCTGTAAAAGAGGAAATCGACAGTAACACAATAATAGTGGGGGACTTTAATACCTCACGTAAACCAATGGACAGATCATCCAAAATGAAAATAAATAAGGAAACAGAAGCTTTAAATGACACAATAGACCAGATAGATTTAATTGATAATTATAGGACATTCCATCCAAAAACAGCAGATTATACATTCTTCTCAAGTGTGCATGGAACATTCTCCAGGATAGATCACATCTTGGGTCACAAATCAAGCCTCAGTAAATTTAAGAAAACTGAAATCATATCAACCATCTTTGCTGATCACAGCACTATGAGATTAGAAATGAATTACAGGCAAATAAATGTACAAAAAACAAATACATGGAGGCTAAACACTACATTACTAAATAACCAAGAGATCACTGAAGAAATCAAAGAGGAAAACAAAAAATACCTAGAGACAAACGACAATGAAAACACAATGATCCAAAACCTCTAGGATGCAGCAAAAGCAGTTCTAAGAGGGAAGTTTAGAGCTACACAAACCTACCTCAAGAAAGAAGAAAAATCTCAAATAAACTGTCTAACTATACAACTAAAGGAACTAGTGAAAGAAGAACAAACAAAACTCAAAGTTAGCAGAAGGAAAGAAATCATAAAGATCAGAGCAGAAATAAATGAAATAGAAACAAAGAAAACAATACCAAAGATCGATAAAACTAAAAGTTGGTTCATTGAGAAGATAAACAAAATTGATAAACCATTAGCCAGACTCATCAAGAAAAAGTGGGAGAGGACTCAAGTCAATAAAATTAGAGATGAAAAAGCAGAAGTTACAACAGACATCACAGAAATACAAAGCATCCTAAGAGAGTACTACAAACAACTCTATGCCAATAAAATGGACAACCCGGAAGAAATGGACAAATTCTTAGAAAGGTATAACCTTCCAAGACTGAACCAGGAAGAAATAGAAAATATGAACAGACCAATCACAACTAATGAAATTGAAACTGTGATTAAAAATCTTCCAACAAACAAAAGTCCAGGACCAGATGGCTTCACAGGTGAATTCTATCAAACATTTAGAGAAGAGCTAACACCCATCTTTCTCAAACTCTTCCAAAAAACTGCAGAGGAAGGAACACTCCCAAACTCATTCTATGAGGCCACCATCACCCTGATACCAAAACCAGACAAACATACTACAAAAAAGGAAAATTACAGACCAATATCACTGATGATTACATATGCAAAAATCCTCAACAAAATACTAGCAAACAGCATCCAACAACACAGTAAAAGGATCATACACCACGATCAAGTGGGATTTATCCCAGGGATGCAAGGATTCTTAAATATATTCAAATCAATCACTGTGATATACCATATTTACAAATTGAAGAAGAAAAACCATATGATCATCTCAATAGATTCAGAAAAAGCTTTTGACAACATTCAACACCAATTTATGATAAAAACTCTCCAGAAACTGGGCATAGAGGGAACCTACCTCAACATGATAAAGGCCATATACGACAAACCCACAGGAAACATCATTCTCAATAGTGAAAAACTGAAAACATTTTCTCTAAGATCAGTCACAAGACAAGGATGTCCACTCTCGCCACTATTATTCAACATAGTTTTGGAAGTCCGTGCCACGGCAATCAGAGAAGAAAAAGAAATAAAAGGAAAACATATTGGAAAAGAAGAGGTAAAACTGTCACTGTTTGCAGATGACATGATACTATACATAGAGAATCCTAAAGATGCCACCAGAAAACTACTAGAGCTAACCAATGAATCTGGTAAAGTTGCAGGATACAAAATTAATGCACAGAAATCTCTTGCATTCCTATACACTAATGATGAAAAATCTGAAAGAGAAATTAAGGAAACACTCCCATTTACCATTGCAACAAAAAGAATAAAATACCTCTGAATAAACCTACCGAGACAGGCAAAAAACCTTTATGCAGAAAACTATAAGACACTGATGAAAGAAATTAAAGATGATATAAACAGATGGAGAGATATACCATGTTCTTGGATTGGAGGAATCAATATTGTGAAAATGACTCTACTACCCAAAGCAATCTACAAATTCAGTGCAATCCCTATCAAATTACCAATGGCATTTTTTACAGAACTAGAACAAAAAATCTTAAAATCTGTATGGAGACACAAAAGACCCCGAATAGTCAAAGCAGTCTTGAGCGAAAAAAACGGACCTGGAGGAAGCTGACTCCCTGACTTCAGACTATACACTATAAAGCTACAGTAATCAAGACAATATGGTACTGGCACAAAAACAGAAACACAGATCAATGGAAGAAGACAGAAAGCCCAGAGATAAACCCACACACCTATGGTCAACTAATCTATGACAAAGGAGGGAAGGATATACAATGGAGAAAAGACAATCTCTTCAATACATGGTGCTGGGAAAACTGGACAGCTACATGTAAAAGAATGAAATTAGAACACTCCCTAACACCATACACAAAAATAAACTCAAAATGGATTAGAGACCTAAATGTAAGACCAGACACTATAAAACTCTTAGAGGAAAACACAGGAAGAACACTCTTCGACATAAATCACAGCAAGATCTTTTTTGATCCACCTCCTAGAGTAATGGAATTAAAAAGAAAAATAAACAAATGGGACCTAATCAAACTTCAAAGCTTTTGCACAGCAAAGGAAACCATAAACAAGATGAAAAGACAACCTTCAGAATGGGAGAAAATATTTGCAAACGAATCAATGGACAAAGGATTAATCTCCAAAATATATAAACGGCTCATACAGCTCAATATTAAAAAAACAAACAACCCAATCAGAAAATGGGCAGAAGACCTAAATAGACATTTCTCCAAGAAGACATACAGATGGCCAAGAAGCACATGAAAAGCTACTCAACATCACTAATAATTAGAGAAATGCAAATCAAAACTACAATGAGGTATCACCTCACACCACTTAGAATGGGCATCATTGGAAAATCTGCAAACAACAATTGCTGGAGAGGGTGTGGAGAAAAGGGAAACCTCTTGCACTGTTGGTGGGAATGCAAATTGATACAGCCACTATGGAGCACAGTATGGAGGTTCCCTAAAAAACTAAAAATAGAATTACCATATGATCCGGCAATCCCACTCCTGGGCATATATGCAAACCATAATTGAAACAGACACATGCACCCTAATGTTCATTGCAGCACTATTTACAATAGCCAGGTCATGGAAGCAACCTAAACGCTCATTGACATACGAATGGATAAAGAAGATATGATACGTATATACAATGGACTATTACTCAGCCATAAAAAGGATCGAAATTGGGTCATTTGTTGAGATGTGGATCGATCTAGAGACTGTCATACAGAGTGAAGTAAGTCAGAAAGAGAAAAACAAATATTCTATATTAACACATATATGTGGAACCTAGAAAAATGGTACAGATGAACTGGTTTGCAGGGCAGAAATAGAGACACAGATATAGAGAACAAACGTATGGACACCAAGGGGGGAAAGCTGCAGGGGTGGGGATGGTGGTGTGGTGAATTTGGCGATTGGGATTGACATGTATACACTGATGTGGATAAAACTGATGAGTAATAAGAACCTGCTGTGGAAAAAAATAAATAAAATAAAATTTAAAAACTTAAAAAAATTTTTTTAATTGAAATAAATTCGTTTTAAAATAATAATGCATTTTGGAAAAAAAGAAGAAAAAAAATAAATTTAAATGATACAACACAAAATTAAAGGTTATAGATACCAAGAAGAAAATTAGTATAATTCACTTAGTGAGAAATGGGATTTATAATTTCTTTAAAATTCTCTTTCAAAACACCATGTATCAGTGATCTTTAAATTGTTTACGCTGTCTGTTAAGGGCAGAGTTGTATAAAGTAGTGGCTTTTACATAGTGTTCTTTCTAATATTGATTTCCACTGGAAGGGCTCTTAAAAACCCCATGTACAATGGCAATTATTTCATTTTGAGTCAACATGATACTTATTTGTTAGTGATATACAAACCAAAACTGTTGGATGAGAAAATATCTCATTAAATGTAATTATGTATATTTTTATTATAGCTTTTAAAAAGGAATACGCAATAAATGTATTCATGAAACAGGCTAAGATTCTGCGGAGTCAAACAAAAAAATCTGAAAGTGTTTCAATATTCTTAAAAGACTCCAATCAGCCATGCTGCATTTATCCAGCCCACAATCTTTTTTGAAATCTGGACTCACATGGAGTCAATTCTTAACAATATGGTTGTAATAAATGTTTTGAGCACTAAGTGCTATAAATTAATTTTCCCTCTTTCTACAATGCTTAAATTTCTATTAGAGCACTGAACCCATTTTTCCTTTCCTCTAGTTAGCTGTACACTTTTTTTATCTTTCCTACATGAGATGAGGGCAGTGTCTTAATTTGTCTTTGGATCTTGTACTCAGCACCTAGCACTGGCCATAAATAATAAATTTTAAAGGTTTGTTGAATTTTTTTTTGTAAGTTCTCTTCCAGTTTCCTATTTGATGAAAAGCCTGAAAACAAGAAAATTGGCCTCTCTGATCTTCATGTGTCCCTTTATATTTGGCCCTATCCTTTGATTTTGCCTCTTATAATAAAGGTCCTATAAATTGGGTCTCACAGAAATATTTTGCCTTTTCTGTTAAATGGCAGCTTATTCTCCACTGAAGTAGGGCTGGAGCACTTGAAATGGGAGCAGATCTATCAGTTACTGAAAAAGTAGCTGGCTACTGTCAGAGCAGTATGAATAATACAAGACAACACATACAACGGAAGTCTGCTTGGACAATGTGATGACAAAACTTTCTCCTTTCTCTACATAAAACCAATTTTTATGAGTCAATGCTGTTTAAATGATCAAAATTTCAGAGTGTTTAAATAATTCACAAATTAATTAATTATACATGATTGCCTCCTTTAACTAAATCTCATTAATTATTTGGGAATTTAGTTGTTTGCAAAACTAATATCAGAGTTTAGGAAATGAGAGCATGAGAGTAGATGCACAAACCTCCTTTCTCTTCCTATATATATCATGTCCTTGCACTTCTAAAGGACCAAAGAGTGCTTCTCCTAGGGGGCCTTAATTTAGGTCAGTAGCCTATTCTTCCAAAACAAGAACAGGCCCTGAAACACCATAAATCTAGCAGTAGTGAGGGGTTAGGAGGCAAAGGAGGATAAAAATAACTTCCAGAATACAACAAAAGCATAAATTCTAACACCCTATCCAGATCAGCCTTTGGTTAGAAGGGTAGATACTGGGAAAGCAAGAATTGGATATTTAGAAGATCACAGCAAGAAGGCCAAGTCTATAGCTGGAAGGAGGAATTCAGTAGTTTTGCCCCTAATTTGATTCTACCCATTTAAATTGTAACTAAGATAGATCCTGAAATTCTTTTCATTTAGCTACCTTTCTACCACCGGCCCTATTCTTGATCCTACCTCATATACCATAGGATGGATTCTTTAAAAAAAGACAATGTAAACAATTCATTTAGTCTTCTGGGGATAAGAAAAATAAATATAATGAGTGAAGGTAAAGATTTGGAGAAAAACATAATATTCATGTCAATACATGAACACGTTTAAAGTGACAACATGAACATACATGAAGTGACAGCTTTTACAAAGATAACCTAACATATAATATGGAAACTGCCACACACTGCTAATTTCAAAGCCAGAACTAGAACTCCTCTGAAAAAAACTTCTGCGTACATTTTCTTACCACTAAGAATCCAGTGACCTCAGTCAAAAAAAAAATTTTTTTTTTCGGTATGCGGGCCTCTCACTGTTGTGGACTCTCCCGTTGCGGAGTACAGGCTCCGGACGCGCAGGCTCAGCAGCCATGGCTCACGGGCCCAGCCGCTCTGCGGTATGTGGGATCTTCCCAGACCGGGGCACGAACCCGTGTCCCCTGCATCAGCAGGTGGACCCTCAACCACTGCACCACCAGGGAAGCCCCCTCAGTCAAAATTTAAATGCCTAATCTTTAGTTTAACTTTGAGGAACATATTTCCAAAATGACTGGCACCTTTTAGACATATGCTGTTTCATTATTATATTGACAAAGATATTGAATGTTTTGTGAATTGTAAAGCATGATCCTTTTCATTATAAACCACACACTAGTGCTCAACTAAGAGATTACAAGTAAAGCCCCTGAAAGAGTGATTGTGCAATTTTAAAATAGCATCTGTGTACAGGCAAAACAAAGAAGAAAGTATGGTAGGGGGTGGGGCCTGGGGAAGGTAGCTGTCTTAGGAGGACATATTTTAAATGTAGTTGTCTGAGTGGTATATTAATAACGTCTTCTATTATGCAAAGCGTATGAACCAAGGGAAGAGAAGAAGCCAAAGGTTAAGGGGAGCCAGTTCCGTGTAGAATAAGACATGCAGACGGACAGCACACTGAGGAGGGAGGAGAGAGCAGAGGAAGCAACGGAGGACAAAAAAATTATAAAGCATAAATTGAGATGGAGCAGGAGAAAGGAAAGCAGAAAGCAACGGAAGTTTAAACAAAAGGAGCAAAATTATCTCAGAGAAACTTGCAGCAAGAGTGGCAACACCTGGTGGAAATAAGAAGTATTTCTGATAACCTCCTGTCCTCCAGGCACTGTCCTAGGAGGGCGCCTTCCTGCCTTCAAGGAGCATTCAGTCTAGTGTGGGAAACAGAGGAGCACACGTACGAGAAACTCCACACAACTCAGAGGAAGGAAAACGACTTACGAGAGTGAACTGGAAATGCTTTCCAGAGGAGGGACATTTGAGAATGACCACTGAAGGAGAATCGCTTTAATGTGATTTACATCAGAGACACTTTGATAACTGATTCACTTTGTTATAAAGCAGAAACTAACACACCATCGTAAAGCAATTATACTCCAATAAAGAGGTAAAAAAAAAAAAAAAAAAAAAAAAAAACAACAGAGACAGAGTACTCACAATACAGTCAGAGACCAGAATAGAATAATAATCATAATAATAGACTTCAGACCCAGATCCTAAAGAACATCTCATCAGTATACCTTTATGATCAGTTGATTTTATAACCAATTTATATACTCCCAATCTACTGGGCCAACAGTTCTCAACTGTGGATGCATATTAAAATCACTTGAAGAACATTTAAAACTCTATGCTCAGCTGCATAATAATGAGAATCTCAGAGGGTAGGACTTGGGCTTCTTTATTTTGTAAAGCTGCCCACGTATACAGCTAAGCTTGAAAACTACATTACTATGCAGAGGAAAAAGAACTAGGAAAAGAGAACATTAGAATTAACATTTAAATAAGGGCAGTCACATAGATATTCAGTAGAAGACTCTTTATTCCATGTTATCTGCATAGGTATTTGGTCCATTGTTTGAAAAAAATCAGTTAAAGTGAGAAATCATAGACAACAATAAATATGTACCCTAAACATTTTAATTAAAAACACATCTTCACACATTCAAAGTTTTGAAGTAGACCACTTTTCTTCAGTATGGATTCTTTGTGCTTCATTGTAATCTTGATTATATAAATAAAATTTATAATGTGTTGCTCATAATTTCTAACTTTTTGTTTGTTTGTTTTAAGGGAAACAAGATAGATACTCATGAAGCAATCTGAAGAGATATCATTCTTATCTTATGTTTTCTTTCATGTTTTACAACTGTCTTACTGACACCTAGTTCAAGAGGATATTTTTTAGCCCTATGAGCTTATCATCTTTTTTCCAAAGCACTCAACTTTAATTAAAAGAAAATTTATTTCTTTTCACATTCATATTTCATTGGCTTGCATATTATGTTATGAATATGTATTTATAGCATTTCAATAGTATTAGAATTACAATACAAATACAGTTGCCATAAACAGGTTTGGGAACAAACATCTACCTCTTGGTTAGCATGCAAATCTAACTTATGCTGTCATGGCAGCGTAAGTGTACAGGTTTAGCCTCAAGTTCAGGTGATACTTTTTTAACAGCACCAATGGAATCACAGAGGAGTGTTTCTCAGACCATCTGGAGATCTTATTTAAATGAAGATCCTCGTTAGGTAGATCTGGAATGGGGCCTGAGATTCTGCATGTCTCACCAGCCCCCCAGTGATACTGATGCTACCGGTCCAGTGATCACATTTTGGGTAGCAAAGTTGTAGACCATTGATTATTAACCCAGCTTGCACATAAGAAATCACCCAGGGAGTTTGTTGAAACTACCAATTTGTGGCACCCAGACCAATTAAATCAGAATCTCCGGGGGAGGGGCCTGGGCATCAGTATTTTGTAAGAGCATTCAGGTGATTCCAGTGTATGGCCCATGTTGAGAATCACCTGTGTAGATTAATCCATCTAGTCAATTCAGTGATCTTTTAATATACATCTCCATCCTGGATAATATCAGAGAGTAACTGATAGGATGTTACTAAAAGAATTTGGCCAAAATTATTTTAGTGTTATGCTATAGTTAAAGATAACATAAACCTAAAGTTCTATTTCCAGTGGCATCTTAACTTCTAAATCATTTTCTTATGTTTATAACTACAAAAAAGTAATAGGAGTAATGGAAGTGGAAGACAAGGGAGAGGGTGGAGGAGAGGGAGGGGATGCCAGGGAGAGACAGAGAGAGAATTCATACACCCTGTAAGACTAAAGATTAAGCCTTGTTAAATACAGCTGTACTTGTATTTTGGGACAAAATATTTGTTAAAATACATCACTTTTTTCCTATTTTCAGGCAATTTTCTCCCTCAGGGGGCCAATTAAGCAAAATTTTCTACAGCTGTGCTAAATGAAACATTGGGGTTAAAATGTTAAACACATTAAGTCTGGAAATTAAGAATTAAATTACCCCCAAATTTAACACTTCTCATAATAATACGTCAAAATGTGATTACATTCCCCCAAAGCCTCTGGAATTAAGAAGTGAAAGGGCTTCCCACAAGTTTTTATGCCTTTGAAGATACTATCACATGTATTGCTGCATTTCTCCTCACCTCCATTTATTAAGAAAATTATGGAAGCGTTCGTTCTCATCCTCTCGATAAATACTTCTTGAATGGCCACTATACACCACACACTGTGCTCAGCACTGGGGACACAGACGTGAACAGAAAGAATGAACTTTGCCCTCATAGAATCTGCAACATAGAGGAGGATTCAAAGACAACTAACCAGGCAGAAGATATGCAATAACTGAAGGTTAACACTAAGTAAAGAAAACAAACAAGAATCAGGCACTGAATAACTAGGAGGGTATTTTAGATTTGATCAGGGAATACTACTTTAGGTTGATCAGGGAATACCTCTCTGAGGAGATGAAATTTTAGCTGAGACTGAAGGCTGAGAGGACCTAATGTGGGGAAAATGACAGGAAAAATATTCCAGGCAGAGGGGGAAATTAGCTTGGCTTATTTGAGAAACAATGAGTTCCAGCACAGAATTTTTTATTTACCTATTGTTACTGATTTCTAGCTTATTTGCATGTGGTCAGATAGTATACCCTATATAATTTAATTCTTTGAAATTTGTTGAGATGAGCTTCATCATCCAGTACATAATCAAATTTGTGAATGTTCCATGGGTGCTTAAAGGAGCACATAAAGTGCACTTTGGGAGCATGATGGACTATATAGGTTCTTTAGGTATGGATTGTTAATCACATTCAAGTGCTCTGTATTCTTAATGATTTTTTTTGTGCGCTTGTATTCTGTCAATTTCTGCAACTTCATTCTGACTGTGAATTCATCTATTGCTCCATGTAGTTCTGTCAATTTTGTTTCATATACATTGAGGCTATATTATTAGGTGTATACAAATTTAAATTGCTATGTCTTATGTATGGAATCTAAAAAAAAAATGGTTATGTAGAACCTAGGGGCAGGACAGGAATAAAGACACAGACATAGAGAATGGGCTTGAGGATATGGGGAGGGGGAAGGGTAAGCTGGGACGAAGTGAGGGAGTAGCATGGACTTATATATACTACTATATGTAAAATAGATAGCTAGTGGGAAGCAGCCGCATAGCACAGGGAGATCAGCTCGGTGCTTTGTGACCACCTAGAGGAGTGGGATAGGGAGGGGGGGAGGGAGACACAAGAGGGAGGAGATACAGGGATATATGTATATGTATAGATTATTCACTCTTTTATAAAGCAGAAACTAACACACCATTGTAAAGCAATTATACTCCAATAAAGATGTTCAAAAAATTTTTTTAATTAAAAAAATTGTTATGTCTTCCCTGTGATTTGAAATGTTATCATTATGAAGTAACTGGTAATACTTTTTGCCTTAATGTCTACATTGTCTGATATTAATTGGGAGAAACTAGCTTTCTTTTCCATGGGCTTTTACTATTCTTTCACTTTTAAATTTTCTGTATCCTTATGTTTTAGATGTGTATATTTTAAACAGTAGAGTTGGATTTCATTAATTCAGTTTCAAAATATTTATTTTTTAAATGGGATCATTTAGCCCATTTACATTTAATGTAATTAATTTTTAAATCTACTATCTTGTGTTTTTTCCCTCTGCCTATGCTGTTTCTTTTTCTCCCTGTTTCATAACTTATTTTCTATTGGTTTTTTTTTCATTCTATTTTCCCTTACACTCAATAACACATTTTAACACATTTTACTCCCTGCTATACTATAATGTTATTGTATTTTAAAATTAATTCTATATATTCTTAAATAAGATCTTATGAGAATGATGATAATTGTCTTATTCTATCAATATTCATTTAGGTTTACTCACATGAACTTCATTTTTTCAGCCTTTTATATTTTTGAAACATTTTTACTTCATCTATGAAATTATTCTTATTAAAAACAGAATTCCAGTCAGGAACTCTTTTCCTTCTGTATATTGAAGATACCATTTCACTCCCTTTTGGCTTCAACTGTTGTTATTGAGAAGTCAGTGGACACAATTTGGAAGCAGAATAAAGTTAGAGGACTGATTCTACCCAACTTCAAGACTTACTATTAAGCTACAGTAATCAAGAGAATGTGATACCGGCAGAAAGAATAGACAAATAGATCAGTGGAACAGAATAGAGAGCCCAGAAATAGACTCCCCATAAATCTAGTCACCTGATCTTTGAAAAAGGAGCAAAGGAAATACAATGAATCAAAGGCAGTCTCTTCAACAAATTCTGCTGGAACAACTGGACGTGCAAAAAAATAAATCTCGATCCATCACAAAAATTAATTCAAAATGGATCATAGAACTAAACGTAGAACACAAAACTATAAAACTCCTAGAAAATAACAGAGAAGAAAACCTAGATGACCTTGGGTATGGTGATGCCTTTTTAGATACAACACCAAAGGCAAGATTCATGAAAGAAATAATTGATAGCTAGACTTCATTAAAATTTAAAACTTCTGCTCTGCAAAAGACAATGTCAAGAGAATTAGAAGATAAGCCACGGATTGGGAGAAAATATTTGCAAAAGATACATCTTTCGGTACACGGGCTTCTCACTGTTGTGGCCTCTCCCGTTGCAGAGCACAGGCTCCGGACACGCAGGTTCAGCGGCCATGGCTCATGGGCCTAGCCGCTCCGCGGCATGTGGGATCCTCCCGGACCGGGGCATGAACCCGTGTCCCCTGCATCGGCAGGCGGACTCTCCACCACTGCGCCACCAGGGAAGCCCAAAAGATACATCTTGATAAAGGACTGTTATCCAAAATATACAAATAACTATTAAAACTCAACAACAAGAAAACAATCCGATTTAAAAATGGACCAAAGACCCTAACATACACTTTGCTGAAGAAGATTCTCAGGTGTCAAATAAACATCTGAAAAGACGCTCCACATCATATGTCATGAGGGAAATTCAAATTAAAACAATGAGATACCACTACACACCTATTAGAATGGCCAAGATCCAGAGCACTGATAATACCAAATGCTGGAGAGGATGTAGAACAATAGGAACTCTCATATATTGCTGATGGGAATGAAAAATGCTAGAGTCACTTTGGAAGACAGTGCAGCAGTTTCTTATAAAACTAAACAAACTCTTACTATGGGATCCAGCAACTGCTCTCCTTGATATTTATCCAAAGTAGTTGAAAACTAATATCCACACAAAAACCTGCACACAGATGAATGTTACAGCTTTATTCAAAACGTCCAAAACTTGGAAGCAACCAAGATGTCCTTCCGTAAGTGGATGGATAAATAAACTGTGGTACAGCCAGACAATGAAATATTATTCAGTGCTAAATTGAAATGAGCTATAAAACTATGAAAAGACATAGAAGAACCTTAAATGCCTATTACTAAGTGAAAGGAGCCATCTGAAAGGCTACATACTGTATGATTCCAAATATATGACATTCTGGAAAAAACAAAACTAAAGAGACAATAAAAAGATCAGTGGTTGCCATCAGCTTGGGGAAAAGGGATGAATAGGCAGAGCACAGAAGATTTTTAGGGCAGTGAAAATACTCTGTATGATATCATAATAACAGATATATGTCATTACACATTTATCCAAACCCATAGAATGTATAAGCCAAGAGTAAACACTAAGATAAATTATGGACTTTGGGTGATTATGATGTTCAGTTGGTTCATCCTTGGTAACAAACGTACCATTCTGGTGAGAGATGTTGATAATGGGGGAAGCTATACATATGTGGGGTGACAGAGTATATGAGAAATCTCTGCATCTTCCTCTCAATTTGGTTGTGAACATAAAATTCCTCTAAAAATTGTCTCTAAAAAAGTCAGTGTGATCAGTCTATTCATTACTGCTTTGAAAGTAATATTGTTATTGACTCCTTTTTAGAATTTTTCTTTGTCTTCAATTTTCTGAAGTTTCACCATATTGTGTCTAGATGAGGATTTACGTTTATTTATCTTTTTATGGGATTCACTGGGGTATTTGAATCTGTAGATTGGTGTCTTTTATCAATTCCAGAAAATCCTCAGCCATTTCCCCTCCCTTCTCCTTTTGGGACTCAGAGGAAACGTATATTAAACATTCTCCTGCATCTTCCCTTTCTTCCTTCTCTTTAGTATATTCCATCTTTTTAAAAAATCTTTGTTCTGACCTCTGGATAATTTCTTATGACCTATTTTTTAGTTCTTTAATTCTCTATGTATCTCTGTCTACTCTGCTATTAAGTCCATCTGTTGAGGTTGTACTTTTTCCCAGTTATTGCATTTTTCATTTCTAGAGTTTGTTTCTTTTTTTCAAATTAGTTGTTTTCCTGTTCCCCGAAAATAAATCCAGACTTACCTTGTTATTTCTTTAAACATATGAGCATGCTTGTATTACATTAAATGTTGGTTAATTCTAATCTGACCTCTCTGAAGTCTGTTTCTGTTGTCTGTTGTTTCTGCCAGTTCTCATTCTCAGTGTTTTGTTTCCTTAGGTGTCTAGTAGTACTTGAAAAAAATATTTCTAAGAATCACTTGAAGTCTAAGATGAAGGCAGATTGCTCCAGAAAGGAGGTTCATTTTCTTTCACCAAGGGCATTATAAACGACTTTAAACTAAATCCAAGGCCTGAGGCACCCTGAACAACCAAGATGACTGCAACTCGGGCTTCATGTCCTGAAGGTGCAGTCTTTAGGATGCCAGCTTATTGTGATGAGGGTATCCTGTGTACTCCCACCTTATACATCTATTGGGTTTTTATTTCTGTCCCCTTTGTCTCATAAGGCTATAGGAAGGAAAGCTCAAAATAAATAAATATCAAGATTAGAATTTCTTTGGTCAAAATAGCTTGTAGTGGTCCTAAGGGTTGACTCAGTGTTGACAAACTATGGCCCACAGCTCAAATACATCTGCCATTCATTTTTTTTTCCAGTATCGTCATTTTTCATTATTTTTTAAATTGAATATAGTTGATATACAATATTACATAAATTATAGGTGTACAATATTGTACAGCCTGGGAGCTAATACTAGTTTTCACATCTTTAAATGGCTGGGGGAAAAAAAGAAGAATATTTTATGATGTGAAAATTATATGAAATTCAAGTTTCAATGTCAATAAGCATGGTTGTACTGGAATATAGCCGTGCTGGTTCATTTACATGTTGTTTATATGTAGAGAGAGAGTTTAGTAGCTGCAAAAGAGAACATGTGACCTGCAAAACAGAAATACTTACTGTCTGGTCCTTTACAGAAAACAATTTTCCATCCTCTATTCCACCCAAATTGTTATTCTAGGCCAAACATGGTAATCCAATTGCCTTTGCTAATGATAAGTTGAATTATGAGATGTGACACAATTCTGGCCAATGAGAAATGGGGAAACCTGTGAGGAGACTTCTGGGAAAGATTTTCTTGCTCTTAAGAATGCTATACAGATACAGAACAGCTGATGTTTCCTTTATTTCTCTGGATGCACTTTGTCTGGATGTAATGCCTGGAATTGTTATAATCATCTTGCTATGATCTTGAAGATCAAGCCAATACACAAAGGAGGGCAGAAAAAAGAGATGAGAAACAGAGAGAAACAGAGATGAGACTGTGGCATACCTTTCCCTATGTTGCCCTGTTTGTGAAGTGCTTTTTGCATGATACGATAAATTTTCTCTTTTATTTTCAGTCCACTTGCATCAGAGTTTTCTGTAACTTGCATTCAAAGACATACAAAGCTAAACCCCAAACTGTATGGCATGGTATTGGACTGTGAACAAGTGAAAAAAAGAAAACTTGCTACAGCATTTAGTATAGGAAAGGACATCTATACAGTTTAAAATGCAAGATAAAAAGCTAAGAAATAGAGCCTAGAATGGGGGATGGTGTGAGGTTTAACAAAGGGGCAAAATGAGGAAAAAGTAGTGTGTGTATATAGATAGATAGATAGATAGAATATATAAATTCTAATGAATGGGAACTAAATATTCTTTAGTTTTGGACTTGGTTTCTTCTGTACCAGTTACCAGTTGACATGCAGGTAACCTCTGTGCTGTACCAAGGAAAGGTCTAAAATTCACATATGCCCATTTTTCGGCATGTGGTCTTTGAATTTCAGATAGAGGTAAGATACAGTACAACACAGCATACTAGGAGGGCAGCAAGTGTCACGGCAATAGCATATGGGCAAGAGAGAAAAACTCTGACCCAGGACCTATATGGACAATCAATGTGGTCACACAGTAATAAAAATGATAGTAGCAATAATAGCTAACACTTTTTGGAGCATGTTATATACCAGGTAATGTTTCAAAGTTCTCTCTCTCTCACTGTATACATATATGTATATGTGTGTGTGTATATATGTATCTCAACTCTAACTCTACCAGTAAATCCACTTGACTACCCAAAGTCACTCACATGGTAATTAGCAATGTCAGGATTTGAAACCAGGTGGTCTTGCTCCAAAGTCCAGGCTTTTAATCACTATGTTACACCGTCCTTTGTCTGACTCTTAATTTTCTCACCTATAAAATGAGGATTCTTCATCAGAGCAGCAATATACTCTATAAAATGTGGGTGGGGCAAATTAACCAGCACTTAGTGACAGCAGAAGATTAGAAGTCACAAAAGTGTTTTTCAGAAATTTCAAACTGATGGACACATTTGTCAATATTGTCATCTTAGAATACAAATAACATTAACATTCATACAGGCTAACAGATAATATGTAAATAAAAGTGTCCCTTTATACTTCTTTGTGTCTTAAATGTAGTCAACAACAACAACAAAAAACCCAGCTGTTTCACAGTACATACGCTTTCATAAATGACTGGTAAGAGTATTATTTGCTCTATCCCTTAATCTCTATAGACAAAGAATCACTCCTTTTTTTGCATTTCCTCATCATCCTATGTTTTATAGAAATAATTAAATCTTACCAAGCGTATACAACAGACTTTTTCTCTTCTTTAATACTTAAAATACTAAATATTACTCATGCCAAGGAACCAAACGTAAATACATCAGTATTGTTATTATTATCCTCATTATACCTATAATGTGGCTTGAAAGGGATCATATAATAGACTGAACATTGACAAATACTTAGTTTCCATGGCACTGTAATTAAATAGAGCATACTTCGTTTACTGAATAGGACTGGAAACCCAGCAGCTTTGGCTTACACAAACCAAATTCTTCAAATTTGGACCATGTGAAAGCAATGAAAAGGTCTATCCATTTAGCAAATTAAAATGGTCAGAATTTAAGTTCAGCTTTCCAAATTAAGTATTCAAGCAATAAAATCAAATGCCAAAGAGGGAATATTAAAGACTACCA
Source organism: Mesoplodon mirus (assembly GCF_964341445.2). Lineage (NCBI taxonomy): Eukaryota > Metazoa > Chordata > Mammalia > Artiodactyla > Ziphiidae > Mesoplodon > Mesoplodon mirus. The sequence goes on from NC_138987.1 coordinate 51,815,065, forward strand.
AAGAGAGAGGAAGAGACCAAAAAAAAAAAAAAAAAAAAAAACCAAAACCAAAACCAAAAAACAATTAAAGTTAATATTACTCCACTTTATAGGATTTGTATTATGGTAAATTTGCACACACATAAATAATTTAGAGATTGTGAGAGGCAAAATGGTTCTGACAGAAGCAGAGATCTCAGCATTAACTTAATATCACTCATGCCACATCAACCTTGCACGACGAAATCAGTCCTCTAAACAAAAAGACGACTCCAAAAGGACTGACATATTTTGCTAGCATTGACAAGGGTTTAAATCAAAGATTAACAGGTAATGAACCTCCTGAAGCTCCCTGTTACTTTAGTTCAGTTTCTCCCAACAGGTTTAGCTAAAGGCAAACTGCAAAAGAAATTTCCCTGGAGGATTCAGGATAGCAGGAGCTACTATAAAGGTGAGAAGATGAGTAATGCATTATAAGCTCTTTTAAAAAATTATTTATTACACATATTTAATGTTTTTCAATGCTATCTCAATTTCCCTCTATATCTCCTTGCTCTTTTTCTCAAGTATACTGACATATGGGGAAAAAAGAATATAAATTTTTGTCATCGTCCTACTATATTTCCTGATTCTATTTTAATATACTTTCGGCCACTTTTCTTTCCTTCTGGCTTTCCTCAGCTAGGACATATGTAGCCCACATCAAAAATTACTGCAGTGCTGAACATTTCCATCCCTTAGAGAAGAAACTATTTAGTCACCTCTTTAGAAAACAGAGTAAGAAGAATTTATGGCATCTGAGGATTATTGCATGTATTTCCAAGATGCCATTATGCTTAGCTAACGAGGGAGGTGATGGATGCCTCATAGGAGTAGAAAAGGAGAGGAGAAAATGAGGACATTCTTAGAACAGCTGCAGATTGTGGTTGGAGAAGAGGAGAGGTGATGCCATCATTCAGAATGTAGTTATGCAGAAAGGCAAACTGATGCCAGAGCCAAGAAACGGCCACAGTATAAGAAGCACTATCTTGCACATTCTATCACTTGGGTAGTATACATGGCACTGAAATGGCGGGACAGATTCTCAAGCAACAACATTATCACCACAAAAGGGGCACAGAAAGTATGTGAACCATGAAAACCAGCCTAGGAAACTAGAGAAAATTAGAAATTACAGAGGGGATTCCAAGTACATATATCCGCCTCTATGTAATGTGCATTGCAAGAAAAGACCTCTCCTCCACAGGGGGTTGGAACTAGAAAGGTGTCCTTTTTCAAAGGGAAAGAAAGTCACTCAAAGGAGATTATTTTTTTCCTTTTTTACATTTTTTCAAAAACAAAATAGAGTTAACAAGTGCATATTGCTAAACATCAATTGAAAAGGGGAGGTATGTTTCTTTACAGCCTGCAGAGCAGATGGTGTTCAGAGAAGCCCATAATTGCCTAGCAGAGCTAAATGGATAAGAAGGGAAATTTTATTAAAATTTTACGTTAGGACAAATTATTTTGAGGCTTTTGTGAGAAGGTAGATATTTCCTAATATATTTATGCTAGAGGGTTCACTGACAGGAAACAAGAAGTTTTAGGGGGGTTATAAGCTTGCATTCTTTTATGTGACTATATTGTACAATGCAAGCAAAATCAAGCAACTCGAAAAATCCATTTATTCTATTAACAGTTCTGGATTACCAAGGCTAAACATCACTAATAGAAAATAGAATAATCAGAAACTTGCATTACTAGAAAATTCACTGCATTCAGGTGAATATTACCCATGGAAAAGCCTCCTTCTCATTCTCTTCTCAGATGCCCCTCTCCCAGGCGCCATGATAACAGCCAAAGCAACAAGGCTAACTAAAGCTTTCAGGCCAGCCTACTTCTTTCTATTATGTTTCTAAACATCCAGGCTTGGATAAATCACACACATCCAGAGAGATAAGGCTAGATAACAAGCACTAAAATATTTTAAATGGAAAAATGAAGATTAACAGGTTATGAATGCAGTTAATCAGATGATTTAATTGGAATTCTGCGTTTCTAAAAGTGATCCAATATCAAAAGAAAGTTATAATAAGAGTAATTATAAAAGCAGAGTGGACAATATTTGAGTTATCTTTAAAATACTACTAACAGGAGGAAAAATAAAAATCATGACTTGGCAACAGCCTTTCACTCCTAAAGGTAGAGAACAGAAACAAAGCTCCCAAAAGGGCCTTACAGAGCAGATTAAATGACCACAGAATTTCATAAAGAACTCAATGAATGCTTAAGCAGGCTTCTGTGTAGGTCAAAGAGGACCAGTCAGAAAATTGAGGTCATTAAGGCATGAGAGACAGGGAAATAGAAAATAAAATACAATTACAAAGTAAGTGAAAAGGGAAAGGAAGGAATAGCAAAGGTATTATTACTGTTTTGCTTTCAGATGAATCATTTTTTCTTGAATACATTCAAAGACAAATTTAGATTTTTTTTCCATTCAAGTATATTTTATTCTTTATATTCTATTTTGGATAGAGATCCTAATGGTCTCAAGGGGGTGGCTCAGGTGCTGGGAACAGCTGAGCCTCTGAGATAACTATATTTCACATATATCTCATTGCAAATGTGAAGCACATTTTACCTTCCTTTTAAAAATAATCATTAAAATTAACTATTAGCTACACATATTTAATTTTAATTTTGTTTTCAAGAAACAAATCTGTGAAGGATAAAACCAGAAACTATTGGTAAGATTCAATACCTACTTCTATGGCCAAGACTTCATTTCATATTTTACCTACATTTACTTTTGACTCCCTGATTCCAAAGCTACATACATTATAAAAACATTATTAGTTCAACTTTTAAGCAAGTCTTCCTTAATTTGCTGAAATTTATGGGCAAAATAATGAGGTCATCAAAATTTTCAATATGTGAACTTGTAATTTTACTATAAAACTACAAAATTACATTATTCTGAGCTTCAATTAACTATCTAAGCCTGCAATTTGAACATTTTTGCAAAAAGGTAATACCACCATTTTGCTTTACATACATTTCTATAAAACACTGACTACTCTACGATCGTCTAAGGTTATAAAATTAGTACAGGAGTTACTACAGTTAGAAAGCAGTACGGAAAAGACCAAGAACTTAGTTTTATCGACATCATTAATACCTCATACCTAGTTTCTTTCATCTCATAAAGTTACTTCATATACATTATGTAAAAAATCACCCAGTATTGATTAGTTATCATAACAGCACCATTTAATAAGGGTTTATTTTGTTCCAGCAGTATAGCTGACACAGTGTCTCATTTACGCTCACAACAAACATAGAATAAATAAACAAACAAATTAAACTAAAATGACTTAACCAGGTTCTCAATGTTTATACATGACAGACTGGACTCTAATCCAGATCTGACTTCAGCTGCAGTTAATGACAACCACACCACAGCTTTTGTTTCCCAGCAAAGGTAGTGGGTTATTAGAAGACCACTAAATCTCCATTCAGAAAGTCCTGGAAACTGCCCTGTGACTCAGCCCAGGGGACTCAGCTCTACCTCAGTTTCCTTCTTATGTCTCTAATCCTTCCTGGCCCACTTGCCATTCCCTAAATGTATACGTTCCCAACTTCCTACCTTCAGACTGTTAGCCTCTTCTCCTGAAAATCATCTTTTCCTCTCTACACAGCACCATCATTCTCAGTCACTTCAACTGTGCCTCATCAGGCCTCAAAATGTTGGTGTCATTGACCCCTCTGCCAACCACATTCAGTCAACTGCCGAGTCATGCGCTGCCACAGGGGCGCCCCACTCACTGCCACCACCCAGGCTTCAGTCCTCATTACTAGCCCCCAAATCACTGGGCAGGCTGAGAATAACATCCCAGGTCCTTACCACAGTTTGCAAGGTCCAGTGGGATCTTGTAAGCCAGGCCTCCTTTCCCACCATGCCTCTCAGGCTTCCCCACACCAGCCCTGGGCTTTTCACAGTTCACTGAACACATGGGGCTGAGCACAGGCCTGGCCTAGAGCCTCTGAACATCCTGCGTCCCAAATAACCACATGGCTGGCTCCTTCGCTTATGTCAGGTCTGCCCGCTCCAATGCCACGTCCTCGACAGGCAACAGCACCCTGCCCCATACGCTTATCCTGACTGTTCTTTCATGGTACCCTGAGTCTCACATCACTATTTATTTTGTGTTTATTGCCTCTCTCTCCCCCTCCACAAACAGTAAGTTCTACTCATGCCAGAGAGAGATTTGTCTCTATAATTCCTTCTTCGAAGGTCCCCTGCCCTTCGACCTCTGCCTGAAAGATGAAAGCACTGAGTTATTCAATCAGTTGAAGGAATGACTGGATGAATTTCTACTCTTTTCCCTCTTTGACTTTACCATTAACAGTGCAGTCAACGTGCCTCAAATCACATCAAAATAAAACACGGAGTTGTAGAATATATGGTATTTTTAGGGAAGAGTGAGTAGGTTGGTAGAACGTAGCCTAGGACTTGGCTGTGTGACCTGTATACATTACTTAACCTTTTAACAATCTATTTCCTCAGGAAATAATAATAATGCTTACCACATAGGACCATTGTAGGGATTTAATGAGGTAATGTATATAATAAGCGTATATAAAATGGTCGATGCAACAAGGGCTGGTACACAATAAGCATTCAGTAAATATTAGCTAGTATTATAATGGCTTGCTTGCTGCCAGTTTTCCACTGCTGGTTTAAGGCTTTAAACACCATGTGGAGGAGTTTGCACCTAATGTATTACTAATTAATATTTTTTGTTAAATTTATTCCTAATAAATTAATTTTTCTAGTAAATAAGTTTTGGTTTAATGCTATTCCCTTCATATGGAGTTCCCAGGCCACATTTCCCTCTTTCAAAATGCTATCCATCTGGAGTTATGAAAACTAGGTCACTCTTTGGAGGAAAAGAATCATATCTGTACCTCACACCACATACAAAGATAAACCCCAAATGTATTTAAATACTAAAATCATACCAGTAGGGCTTCCCTGGTGGTGCAGTGGTTGAGAATCTGCCTGCTAATGCAGGGGACACAGGTTCGAGCCCTGGTCTGGGAAGATCCCACATGCCGCAGAGCAACTAGGCCCGTGAGCCACAACTACTGAGCCTGCGCGTCTGGAGCCTGTGCTCCACAACAAGAGAGGCTGCTATAGTGAGAGGCCCGCGCACCGTGATGAAGAGTGGCCCCCGCTTGCCACAACTGGAGAAAGCCCTCGCACAGAAACAAAGACCCAACACAGCCAAAAATAAATAAATTAATTTTTTTTTTTTTTTGTGGTACTTGGGCCTCTCACTGTTGTGGCCTCTCCCGTTGCGGAGTACAGGCTCCGGACGCGCAGGCTCAGTGGCCATGGCTCACGGGCCCAGCCGCTCCACGGCATGTGGGATCTTCCCGGACCGGGGCATGAACCCGTGTCCCCTGCATTGGCAGGCGGGCTCTCAACCACTGCGCCACCAGGGAATCCCTAAATTAATTAATTTAAAAAAAATCATACCAGTAGAAAAACTAACAATATTTGTCAGACCCCAAATTAAGGAAGGCCATTTTAAGAATTCATAAAGGAACAATGAGATACCACATTCCTCCTTTGGATCTAACAACAAAATTCTAAATGATGACAATGGTATTGGTGAAGGAGTATGTTAACATAGCTGGTATCCAGTCTGGTAGTTTGTGGCTAAAAGTATTAAAATGATAAATAGTCTTTAGCCCAGTTATTACCCTTCCAAACACTTACCATAAGGAAATAATCCTATACTTAATAGTGAAACACAAGAGGCATCCTCCTTGTGTTTCTCTGTTATCTAAGTGGAACTGTTGAAATCATCTTTACCTCTCTTCTTCCAGACTCTATATTCAGTCAAAAGCTAAGTATCGTATTATGAAAACTATTCCTTTTCCTTCAAGTTCATTGCCACCCACTCTGGCTTAAATTCCACTAACTTGTAACTAGACTATTGCATACATTTTCTACAAATAAAATCCAGTCCTTACCATAGGCCAATATCTGATAAGGATTTCCAGAGCCACCACTACTATCAGAATTAATGTGATTAGAAGTATATTGGAAAAGGGACAAAATGATCCCTATTTATGAAAGATATGAATGATTACCTAGAAAAAAAAGAGAATCCCTGAGAAACTATTTGAAACAATAACTGAGTTATAAAATAAGTAGGCCAAAATCAATAGCTTTCCTTTATAGAAATAATAAAGTATAAAATTAAAAAAAAGAAAATCTATTCACTTAGCAGCAGAAAATAATGTAAAATACTGCGAAAAGCACTGCAAACCCACTATTTTTCCAACAGGATATAATATTGACAACACTATGAGACAACTAATTCAACAAAAAGTCAAATGTCTCCTTTTTTTTTCCCCTTTGTGAACCAACCAGGTGAACTCTATTCATTCACTCTTCCTGAATACCAATCTTTATACTGCATATGATTCTTCTTTTATACCCAAAAAATCTCACTGCCAAACTCACCTAGCCCTCTGGAATTCTAATACTATCCCTTTTGTAGCTTCATCCCCTTGGCTCTTCGCCTTAACTGAATTCTGGTTTCCCCACAAGATTACCACTTGCCTAATGGACCTCTCAAGGGATAACTGTATGCTCTTTTACCACCACAGATACTTCATTGTTATGAGCTGATCTGAGTCCCCCTAAAATTCAGATGTTGAAATTCTAACCCCCAGTACCTCACAATGTATCCATAGATGGAGGTAAGGCCTTTGAAGAGGTGATAAAGTTAAAATGAGGTCATCAGCATGGGCCCTAATCCAACTTGGCTAGCATCCTTATAAAAAGAGGAAGTTTGGACACAACAGGAATGTGCAAGCACAGAGGAGAGGCCGTGTGAGAACACAGTGAGAAGGCAGTCGTCCGGAAGCCAAGGAGAAGGGCTCAAGAGAAATCAAACGTTCCAACACCTTGATCTTGGACTTCTAGCCTCCAGAACTCTGAGAAAATAAATTTCTGTTGCTTAAGCCACCTAGTCTGTGGTATTTTGTTATGGAGCCCCAGTAAAATAATACATTCATGTAAACTGTGAAGTTCACATTCCATACCTCAGAGGAAGAAGATATAGTTGGTGTCACTTCTCTACCCTCACAAAAAAAATCTGCTCTTTGAGGCTCACGTCACCAACTTTCCTACCATTTTATACACGTGCGCACACACACACACACACACAATATTGGACACTCCCCATCTCTCACTACTGACTTTGAAACCTGGGTCTCCATCCAATCTTTCTCCATCCAAATGTCTGCAACATTCTGGAAGAGTTTGGCATCCATGTGATTGACCCATCCAGCACCCCACGTCGCGGCTCCTTTGACACCACCCTCACCTCTACCTCGCCTGCACGTTCGTATTCTGCCCTTGTCTCCTCAAAATGGCTCTGCCTCCAAAATCTCTAAACCGGACGTTCTACTTACTCTCCAACTCAAACGCTTCACGCTTCCAAGTTGCTTCCTCAACTGCTCTCACTGCATTTACTCTTCAACTGTATGAGTTCTTCCTGTTCAATATGAACCCACTTTCTCCCTATTGACTAGCCCTCAATTGTCCTTACCTTCTTTTCTATCTATCTTAAATCTTGTGAGTCTCTAGTTCTGATCCATTTTTGGCCAACATCATAACCTTCTTTATGGGATTTTTGTCCAGAAAGCAAAATCCCAACCGTGGATAAATCAATCTACTTTGCTCATGCCTACGTCTGGGTTGTCAAACGGTTAAGGGAAGATCTTATCAACTGATGTGGAGGAATAGCAGCCTCTAGTTAGCAACTCTAACATTTCTTAGCCAAATATCTTTCAACCCTTCTCTACTCAACCTGTGACTCTGCTTCTTCTCCCCAATAATTCGCCTTGGGTCTCACTTCATGGAGAAAATAAAAGCTGTCAGATGCCATTCCTTCAACTTCCTTTCCACCAAATCAATACATTTAGCTGTATCTGTATCCACCCACTCCCCTTCACCTCTTGCTCTACATACTGAGTATCTCTCCACCCAGCAAAGGCAAAACCTTCTAATTATGCTCTGAACCCTATCCTTTCTGCTCAGTTTATACCATCATTTAATTCCTCCCTTCTATTTTCAATCCTTCTCTCTCTCTTTCTCTCATGCCACCAATATTTAAATATTATCTATTCCTATTCCCTGCCATCTTAAAAAGAAATCCCTGGGCCCTACCATGTGCTCCCAGTAAATTCTCCAAATCTCTTCCCATCCACACACAAATTTATTATTACAAAAAGCATCACCACTTTTCCTCCTATCCATTCCCCACAGCCCACTGTGATCTGGCTTCCTTTCTGGCCCGCCAAAATGCTCTCACAATGTCAGTCACCTCCAGATTTTGAATCTGATGAAAAAATGTTGTTTATCATCATTCCTGTCCTCTCAGCATATTCTGCTGTTGTATACCACTCCCTCCTTCCAGAAACATTCTTCCCTTAGCTTCCCTGGTACAAAAGTGCTTCTGATCTTCCATGTAAATCTCTGGCAACAATTTCTCAGACTATTTTACAGGCTCATCCACCTCTTATAAATTTTAAATGTTAGAATACCTGAAGGATTGGTCCCTGTCCTCATTTTCTCTCACTATAGTCTCTTCCTGAGTAACTCTAACCATTCCCATGGCTTCAATTATCATCTATGTATAGATGACTTCCATATTTGTGTCTCCTGTTCAGGCTTTTCTTCTAAGTTAAAGATTTATACATCAAACTTTAATATTTTCTCTTAAATATCCATGGGCATCTCAAACTCAATATGATCAAACTAAACTCATAATCTCCCCAAACCTGCTTCTACTCCAGTGCTCTCTACTTCAGTAAGTAGCATAATCATATACCTACTTGCATCAATCTGAAATATAAAATTTATTTGTAATACATCTCTCTCTTTCATTCTCTGAAATCCAATCAGTGTAAACAATCTATCTACTTCCTACATATTCAAATCCATTCACTTCTTTCCAATTCCACAGCCATTATCCTACCCCAGACTGCAACGTCTCTCAGTTGGACTAGTGTTTATATTTCCTAATGTCCCACATCCCCTCCTGCTCCTCTAAATCCAGTTTTCATACTGCTGCAGGGCAATCTATCTAAAATGTAATACTTTATCACACTTTACTATTTTAAACCCTTCAAATGCTTCCTAGTGCTTTAGAGTTAAATATCAAGATCTTTCAAAGGACTAGAATGAATAAATCTGTGCCTACAAATTTGATGACTTAGATGAAATGAATCATATATGGATAGTAGCAGATTTAAATGGATGTATAAATTTGTCAAAACTCATTAAAATTTATACTTAAAATGTGTACATTTCATTGCATGTAAATTGTACCTAAAGTAGATTTTTTTAGAAGACTAAATAAATATCAAGATCTTTCACATCACCTGAAAGACCCTGTATCATCTGCCATTGCATCTTTCTCCACCTTCATCGCAAAATACTCAACTTACACTGTCACACCATTCACTATACTTGAGTCACACTGGATGAAATGCCATATACTATACATCAAATTAGAAAATATTTTCTTTCTAATATAATGATGACAATATCTTGTGCTGGAGTGGCATATAGAAACAGGCAGTCATATATTACTGAAGTGTAAATTAATAAAACCTTTGAGAACAGTTCAACAACCTGTGTCAAAATTCTACAAATTTTGTACAATGTTTGACCTATAAATTCCTGTTCTTTTAGATTCAACCTGATATAATAATCATGGCAATATTTTTACAATAGTGAAACCTGGAAACAAAATGAACATCAAGCTTTGTTTATCTGGTATAACGTATTTTCTTTTATTTATGGGAAAGGTCTCTTTTGATACAGGAGATATGTTGACCCAACATTAATACTGCATATATGCAAACCTCTCACTGTTTTTAGCATAATCTAAAGAGACTATTCCAGATAAATGTTTTTAGTTTTCTGATATGTTATCTGTGATCACTGAATTATTGGGGAATTTTTTTCTTATCCTCAAAGCATTCAAAATCAGGAAATGGTTTTAACTTGCCCTGAGTGAAAGTCTGCAACATTCATTCATGACGAAGTAAAGAATTTAGAAAAGACAATTCCTTCTATTCTTTTCTTTAAATATTTATTTATTTGGCTGCACCGGGTCTTAGTTGCAGCACACGGGATCTTAGTTGAGGCACACGGGATCTTCACTGCGGCACACGGGCTCTTATTTGTGGCACGTGGGATCTAGTTCCTTGACCAGGGATCAAACCTGGACCCCCCCGCATTGGGAGTGTGGAGTCTTAACAACTGGACAGCCAGGGAAGTCCCATCCTTCTATTCTTTTCAGGATGAATGTTTTTCTAAATGCTATTAGCTTTGTCAATTGCTGCCACACATAACCCCTGGTTACTCTGCTTTATTAAAGCCCCACTTCAAAATATAGAAAGAATAAAACTTGACCCAGTGAAGAAAAGTACAATCAATTATTCTTTTTGCAGAAGATGCACAAATATAATCATCTAAACCTACTGTTAATATGTATAGAAGAGCTAGAGTACAATAAAAAAGTCTCAGAAAAGGGGCCAAAATATGGAATACCTTATTCAATAAATGATGCAAAAACATTTATTGAGCATCTACTGTGCATTAGATACTGTGTCAAGTGATGGAGATAGAGAGATAAATGACAAATAAACCCTGCCTTGTGTGAAACAGAATAACAATTCATTCTATATAAACTTGTGTTAGAATTTCTTCAGAAGCCTCACTCCTTATTTGCCTCACCCACTGTTATTTCTACCTTGAAACTGAGCTCCTGGGAGTTACCTACTTCTGATCCTCGCCTTTCTGGGACAGTATTCTTTAAAAGCACCATACTACATTTCTCTTCTCTTCTATTTGAATCACTACCCAAAAAGTAAAACGTCATGCCTCTAACATACCATCTGTTACTTCAATCAGGAATGTCCTCAGCCATGGTGGTTGACAACTAGATTCACCAAGTTCCTGTTACCACTGAGAATTCAGGCTGCACCAGTGTTGAAAGTTAGCCCCAGGGTAAGAATCGAGTTTTTGAGGTCAGTGAAGCCCACCATACTTCATATCCCGTCATTCTTGACCACAACTCCACAGTCTGAAAGCAACAACCAGATACATCTCTCCTGCTTTCATCCTCATATCTCTCTGGATTTCCTTCCCCCTGAATCATCCTCCCAAGGTACTGAAGATTGTGGAAATGGCTACCGCTTTCTACTCCCTGTTTCTATGCCCCCTTCAAAGTGACTTTACAGGTCCTCCATCATTGCACTGGCCTTGTGACTTGACTTGGACAAAAGAACATGGTGGAAGTAACAATGTTTGACTGAGTTCCTAGCCTAGGTCTCAAGAAACTTTGCAAGCTTGGACTTTCTTAGAAATCTGTAGCTGTCAGATAAACAAGCCTGGACTAACCTGCTAGTTTGAAAGAAGACATGGAAAGAGACTCCCATTATCCCAGCCACAAAATGTGAGGCTGTCCTAAAACAACCGAGTTAACCCACCAGCTAACTACAGATGCATGCACAAGTCCTGCCAAGACTAGACCAACCAAACCAAGAATGAAAAAAAAATTCCCAGGTGCTCAATTCAAATTTCCAACCTGCCAAACTACTGTTTTAGGCTACTGAGTTTTGGGATGTTTTGCTACAAAGCAAAAGTCAACTGATCCACAGGGCTTCCAACCCTCCATCACAGCCATTGTCCATATATATCCTCCACAATCTAACACCTTACAGAGTGCTCCCTTCACTTCCCTCCTTTGATTGAAACTTAGATTTTCAGTGAGGATAATGTTTCTTTCTCTGAAACCATGCCATTTAGATTTTTCATTTTCCCATACCACATTTATGTCTGCGATAGGAGGGAAGTGTCACTTCCAAAACACCACTCTTTCATCCTTATGGAAGAATCCATCCTCCTTTGATTTCCACCCCTTCCGCACTACTACCTCTCCTTATTAATATCATCTATCTATGACCGAGTCACTGGAACCTAAAAAACAATCTTCCTTTCCACTTTGTCTTGGGAAACTTCGAAAGGTCTTTGGAAATTTTGTTCAACACCTAGAATCTAAGTTTCCTTGCCTCCTGGTATACAGCGAATTTCATTCCTTCACCACTTAAGCATCCTATTTCCATAGCCATACCCTTGACCTTGTCAGCACCCAGAATTACTCCACCCTGAAATACTGCAAATCTTAAACCATGAAGCTGCTTTCAGTAATACATACAAAATAACAAATAAAAATAACCACAAAAACATTTTCTGTGTTATCCATCAAAGAATTATCACAAAAAAAGGTACCTGAATCAGACACACATATGACTGAGCTTTGAAAACCATTTAGGAACAGATAATTCTCATGATATGTAAAAGTCATTTGGAAGCATAAATGAGAGAAAATAACCCAAGGAAGTTTTTAGAAAGAAAAGTGATGGTTTTTCCAGATAATAACTCATACTAAAAAGCTAAAATAATTCAAATATTGTAGACTCAGTACCATAAGAGACAAATAGATTAATAGAAAATCAGAGAAATCTGGGACTTCCTGGTGGTGCAGTGGTAAAGAATCCACCTTCCAATGCAGGGGACACGGGTCCGATCCCTTATCGGGGAACTAAGATCTCACATGCTGGGGCAACTAAACCCACACGTTGCAATTTCTGAGCCCGTGTGCCTCTACTAGAGAGCCCACGTGCCGCAAACTACAGAGCCCATGCGCTCTGGAGCCCATGTGCCACAACTAGAGAGAGAAAACCCACACGCCACAACTAGAGAGAAGTCCATGTGCCACAATGAAGAGCCCATGCACTGCAATGAAGATAACACGTGCCCCACCTAAGACCAAAGCAGCCAAAAATATATATTTAAAAAAGAAGTCTTGTGGTTGAACTGTGTTTCCTAAACACTATCTTACAGACTGAGCAAATAGAATAAAATAAAAATATTACAGTAAAATCTTTAAAAAAAGAAAAAATAAGAGAAATCGTAGAAATAAACCTAAATACATGTAAATATGTAAGTATTTAATATAAGATAAAGTGGCATGTTAATCAGTGAAGAAAAGAGTTAGTCAACAAATGATACTGGAATTATTGGTAACTTGTTTGGCAAAAAAAAACAGTTAGCTAGAATTATTATCTCAAGTATGCAAAATAAATCCCAGATTGTTTAAACTTAAAATGAAGAGGGGCCATTCAGAAATTAGAAGGTAATATTTTTATGAATAAAAAGAGGGAAAGGTCTTTTTTAGCATGACTCAAAGACTCCATTACATAAAATTTTGAATCTTCTTTATGTTGGAAAATACTAAATAGAAGGAGTAACATTATGAAAATATATTTGCAACATACATAACAGATGAGTTTTAGTATAAAAAGAGCTCTTATGAATCAAAAAGCAAAAATACAAAGAATTAAATTTTAAAGTGGACAATGTAGATGAAAAATTAAATCAAAAAATAAATACAAACTTCCAAGAAACACAGGAAAAAATTCCACAATTCAGACCCTTAGCTCTACTTTTGACCTCTGTCCCAGACTCCAGACTCAAATATATAACTACTTGTCTACATTTCCATTTAAGTGGCTAATACACCTGTCAAACAGAACATATCTAAACTTAACTCTTGATCTTAGCCACCCTCCCAAATCCGGCTCAGTTATCCGTTTTCTCATCTTAGTAGCAACTCCATCCTTCTACTTCTTCAATCCAAACACTTTGGAGTCATCCTGACTCTTCTCTTTTAACTCATACCCATATCAAGCCATCAGAAAATCCTGTTGGCTCTACCTTAAATATATATCACTCCTACTTAATGAAGCTACCATCATCTTTTCTCTGGATAACTGCAAAAAAAAAGACCTGCCTTGCTTAAAATGTGCAACTTGCATCCCATTGAACTTAGGATGAAAATCAAACTCCTTAATCTGACCCCTTCTTATCTCTCCAGCTGCATCTTACATTGTGCCCTTGACTCTCTGCACATCAACCACGTCAGCTTCCTTTCACAACATCCTACCTCCCTACACAAAACCTTTGTATATTAAATTCTCTCAGCCTGAACATTTCTTCCTTCTTCTTTTTACTAGTGTAATGCTATTTATTTATCAGATCTCAACTCAACATCATTTTCTAAAGGATGCCTTCTCTGATCTCCACGCTAGATGAATTTCACTTACTACGGGTGCTTTATCAACATCTTACTGCTGCAACATTCCACTGCATACTTGATTAGAATATGATCAATGTCTGTCTCCCTGACTTGATTATTAGGGGTTCATGAGGGCAGAGAAAAATCTTATTTTGTTCACCACTGTATCCCCAGTGTGTAGCAGAGAACAATTCACAGGAGGTGCTTAATAACTATTTTTCAAATTAATGAAAATTATAGGAAAGAGACACAGTGGCAAGATACATGATTTCACCTTTATTTCCCTCAATTTCCATATGCGTAGGACAATCATCCCCCTACTACTATTTCCAGTATTATTCCAAGCTCTCCAGCTCCTAAGCTCATTCCTAGGCCTATGGCAAACTCAGCCAGGAGAGTTCATCTGACTCCATTTCACATTCAGCTGATTGTCTCCCCCAGCTCCAAGTCCTACAGCATTTAGAAATCCTGGTCTGAAGGGACATTAATAGATGAAATAAACCAGTGAACAAGTACAATGTTCATCTTGTTCTATACAAGCCCACCCCCTCCCTCCTTCCCGACTAACAAAAGTGACCTTTCTGAGATTCAGGGCCTGAGAAATGCTGGGGGTAAACCATAGGCATAAACACAAATGAGAAATTCTTAACACTGCTTGCTGTGAGATAAACTCATTTGTGCTCAGAAAAGCGCAAATTTTTGTTGGTTTAAGGACATGATACTTACCCACAAAATAGTGTGAGAAGAATGTTACCCACTGCTCTTTTATTCTCTTCCTCCAAACGTAATAAAGAATTAGCTTCCCAAATCTAACAATAACAACTCAGGAAAAAAAAAAGTTCCTCTTTCATGTCTTCTTATAAATGATGCCACAATAAACTATGAGGAATACGTTGAATAAAAACTTGAATAGGGGGCTTCCCTGGTGGCGCAGAGGTTGAGAGTCCGCCTGCCGAGGCAGGGGATACGGGTTCGTGCCCCGGTCCGCGAGGATCCCACATGCCGCGGAGCGGCTGGGCCCGTGAGCCATGGCCGCTGAGCCTGCGCGTCCAGAGCCTGAGCTCCGCAACGGGAGAGGTCACAACAGTGAGAGGCCCGCGTACCGCGAACAAAAAAAAACTTGAATAGGTTGAATAGCTAACTCTTTTCTAATCAAAGTGTGTTCAGTGTGTTCCACAAAACAGCACCACCCAGGAGCTGGTTAGAAATTCAAACTCTCAGGCCCCACCCCAGAACCACGGAATCATAATTTTCATTTTAACAAGATCCCCAGGTGATTCATATTCCCATTAAAATTTGCGAAGCATTGAGCTAAGTGCTGTGCTCCTGAGTACAGGCCTCACAGCTTGTTGGATAAAAATTCAGGTCTCAGGAAACTTACGAATATATGTATCATGGATCATTGGGGTCACTTGCCAATGGTTAAAATCATAAATATTATATCTGTATATGATCTATTATGCTCTGGAGACTTAAAATTCTCTCCTAAGTTTCTGAGTTTGTTGCACAAGTGTTTGTGAGACATGCCTTTACAATCTGAATTAATATTTATAAGTGAGGGCCACTCTGAAGTCAGCCAGCTCAGAAATGTTTTTATACCAACAATATAATTAAAGTGTAAAACAAACAATAAGACCAAGATCTGAACATCAAATCCTAAAAACCCAGTCCAGAGATCATATAGCCAGTTCCCCAATAGAGGCAACGTTCCAGCAACTGGGGTGAAGAGTGTGTAAATAGCAGCTGTTGTGATTTAGAAGCAAAATCTAGGCAAAGGTTCTAGTATGTAATGTGGATAGAATATTCTAGTAGTAGGACATGGGATTATAGCAGCCATTCCAAGGAAGAGATATTTTACAAGTTTAACATTCCTGAGTTGGATGCAGCTCCATTCTTACCACCACCAACTCCAGTAATGACTTTCAAAGCAATTTCATGTGATTTCATATGTGTTTTTTTTATAGTTAAATCGTTCTGAATTGGAGGCCAGCTTTTGTATAAAAAGAAATGTGCCTGAATTGTACTCTATCACAAGCATCTCTAAACTGAAAAAGAGAATTCTTTTCTGACCCTTCCTCACACTGAACTCCTATATCATTATGTTTTCTTCATCTAATTTTTAATCTATACTAATTTTACACAATCTGCAAATAGGTACCAGAGAGCACAGGCCACACACAGGCATCCAGAGGGGAGGCTGGTGATGCTGAGTTGCTATTTCATCCTTCCTGTTGGGGATGGTGGGAGCCATGGCTTTATTCTCCAATGGGCACTATGACATCCATTTACCTTTACTATGCAGTTGGTCTTCCTGACTTACTACTTTCCACAAAATTGCCAAAATCAACTTGTAAGATGATTTAAATTGCATATGTCTATTTTTCCCTATTCCCAATTTCAAAATGCCATTTTGTCTGATCTCTATTGAGAAGAAAATAAACTCATTTTTAAAACAATTACCTAACAACATGGCAAATAAGAAGCTGCATTTTCTGTCTAAGATAAGTGTTTCTTCTTCTCTCAAATTGTGTCTCCCATGAATTATCACTCTTTTGCTTTGGTATAAATCTCAAATCCTCTCACTCGTTTCAAAGCCTTACACTACTAAGAAGGACTAGCCTTCTGATCACCTAAAGAGTCCCATTTTTAATCTCCTAGAACTGTGCTAGACAGTTTGATTTAATTATTATTAAAGCCAAATTTGCATAAAGCTTTCTTCTGAAGAGTTTGAGGCCATGTAAGCAATGTCATTAGATGGGCAGAGACAGTCTTTTGAGAAAATGTAATGGGGCATGAAAAATAATAAAATCCACAAAATACATTTATTCAAGGATCTTAATAATGAAGAGAAATTACAATTCAGGGTAAAGAACTAGAGGCTGAGGACTCTACTATTTTAAAATAAAACATGATTAAATAGGCACAGCAGAATGCATCAAAATCAGAGGGCAGTACCCGTGTTATGTTTTCTGGAAAACCACTTTCATTTCAGAAAAAAATAAATTCAATATACTCTCATGCCATCTATGGAATTTACCAAAGATGCAGAACAGCAATTAATTTTAATAATTATTTCCTATGAGCTCACCAGACAATACTGTTTGAGGTAAAACAAGAAAGTTCAGGCTTCCATATACTTATCTTTCATGGAGGGATCTCCCATGAATTGATATTACCTTGTCAAAGTTGCTTGGGAAAAAGAAAAATGCCCCTGGTGCTCTTTTTAAAGACCTTGTGAAACTGAGAGAAAAGTGGTGTTTCAGTTTTCCCTCAGCGCTGCCACCAAGTGCTCCTCACTAGAAGGGGAAAACACCCAGCTTTTTGTAGTTTAGAGCAAGAAAATAATTGTAGAGCAAAAGCTGACAATATTTAACAGTGTCACAGTCTCTGACCCAGCAATTCCACCCTCAGCAATTTACTGTATAAAACCATATAAAAGTGCACCAGGATTATCCAGGAATGACATCCCACAATATTGATTTTCATAAGAAAAACCACCACAACAAATTAGAAACAACAAAAATATCCTTTGAGGGGGAAGAAATAACATTATGATAAATTATACAGTGGAGTGCTATGCAGCCGTTTTTAAAAGTTTGTTGATATGGAAACATCTCCAAGATAAAAGTATAGGAAGATGTATGACATTATTTATTGTACATGAAAAGCCTACACACGCATATGTGAGTGGACGCATTGAAAATCACCTGGAAGGATACACAAGAACTAGAAGTTCAGGGGATTCCATGGTAGAAAAAAAAAAAAAAAAGAAGTTCAGGGGAGGGAGGAGAAGGGAGATTTTTTACTTTTTATTTTATATCTTTTTGGATGGATGAATGTTTAATGTATGCAGGCATTATTTTTAGTTAAAACATTAAAAATGCTGGTTGCCAAGGGTGGATGGGAGGGGTGGATTGGGAGTTTGGGATTAGCAGATGCAAACTATTATATATAAGATGGGTAAACAACAAGGTCCTACTGTATAGCACAGGGAACTATATTCAATATCCTGTGATAAACCATAATGGAAAAGAATATGAAAAAGAATGTTTTATATATATATATATATATATATAAAACTGAATTACTTTGCTGTACAGTAGAAATTAACACATTGTAAATCTACTATACTTGAGTAAAATAAATTTTTTTAAATGCTGTAGTAGGATTAGGAAGAAAGAATGATAGAGTCAAACATCTCAGAACTGTGGAGTACAGGACACAGCAGCAAATCATTGTGACATTGGAATCATCGGGTAATTCTGCCCTGCCTTTTCCTGGTACCTCAGCTCTGCTACAAGCTGACAAATTAACAATAGATTTTTTATTTTGCTAAAAGATCATTAAAATGTATCATGCAGTGTCTCATACAGTCATTAATCTGAAGGCTATATTGTTAATTATTCTTGCTTATTAATATATTGCCAGTTCAGTGTTTTTTCCTCTGATTTGACATTTATCAGTTTTTATAATGCTTAAAAGATAGCAGTATGCCAAATGCCTGTTGGAAGAGTTTATGAAAAAAATCAGCACAAAATTAATGATAGTGTTCAGGAAGCCTACAGGATTATCTTGATGAAACCTCTCTTTAATAAAATTTAGCTATTTGTCTTTAGTGAAAATACTCCCTATCATAAGTTCAATGACCTTAACTAATACACACGTGAACTATTTTCTTGCCCATTTCTTCATACTTATCTATAGAATTAGAAAAGTGTCATAATTCTATGATTTATCCAGTATTATTTTAAATACTAAATTAAGGTAATTTTGGTGAGAAAAGACAATCCAAGCCAAGGCCATGCACTTGATTTACACCAACACCATGAGCACTCAGCTCATTCAATTGTTTGCTGACATTGTTTCCTTAATAACCACAGACATTCAGGAAACTTCCCAAAAATATTGTGTTTGATATGTAACACAATGCACATTCCTTTTGATTGCTATTTCTACCTTTTTCATTATTGTGTAGATCCCCGAGTCAGCATTAGCATTCTAGTCATGTAGCCCCTCATGTCTCTATAAAGCCCAATAATTTATAACCGTGTTCATTCATGAGAACCTCCAATGCATACTGCATATTTCCCATGCTTCCAGAATTACTGTAGAGACAGCTAAGTTTATTGGTTATGTTGCTCCGAAATTATTTTCTTTTTTAACGTAGCCTATATAAATTATGTGTTTCTTTTTTTTAAGAACAAAGAGATTCTTGGTGAACTATATCCCATTGCTTTTTCTTCCTCCTCCCTATATTCACATGTTTAAAAGTCTCTGAGTCAGTTTCATTACTGCCATTCCTTTCTTTAAAAAAAATCCCCAAATTACTTGAGTGACTGTCATTTAATCTCTGTCCCTACTTTGCTATGCATTTTAAGTGACAGGGCTAGATCATCCATATTTGCATGCTAACATGAAAATAAAAGAATCAAACCTCCAAAACTACCATCTTCTACCCAAAAAAAAACAAGAAAAATGCTCTTTGGGGAAATGTTTGTATTTAAAAATCTACTCTTATCTTCTATTATTTAAAATTAGGGAAATGGGTCCATAAATGTTTGAAAAAGTGCTCATCCTCATTAGTCATCAGGGGAATGCAAATTTGAACTACAGTACAATATGATGTACCAGTATAATTTATCATAATGCCTAAAATTAAAAAGACCAAAAATGCCAAGTGTGGGTGAGATTGTGGAGCAACTGGAATGTTCATACACCGTTGGTGGGAGGCCAAACTGGAATAAGCACTTTGGAAAACTGCTTTGCTGTAGAATAAAACAGTTTTTACCCCGTGGCCAAACAATTCTAAGGTATATACCCATCAGGCATGCGTAACACCAAAAAAGATGTAAAGAACGTTTATAGAAGGACTATTTATAGAGTCAAAAACTGGAAACCACTTAACTCACTCTTCAATAATAGATTGGATTGTGATACACTAACACAAATGGAACATATACAGCAATAAGTATGAATAAATGACATCTACATGCAAAAATATGGATGAATCTCACAAACATGATTTTGAATGAAAGAAGCCAGACTCAAAAGAATATATAAAGCATGATAAATTGGTTCCACGTGTAAACCTTGGTCAAGACCTATCCAAACTATTGAGGTCAGAATGGCCTTAAAAAAGAGTAGTACTGTGTATCAGAGCAGAATTTGAAAAAAAAATTACCTTGTATTACAAACTAACTGTTTGATCTTAGAAAAGCAATTTAACCTCCCTGGCTTCATTATTCCTATGTAAAATGGGGATACTGAAGCTTTACCTCCTCAAAAGCAAATTGCTATTCTGAAGATCTTTAGGTCCTATGTAGCTTTAAGATCTATGACCAAATGAGTTTCACTAGTTTGTATTTTCATCAACAAAAACATAAATGATTCTTTTTTTTTACATCTTTATTGCAGTATAATTGCTTTACAATGGTGTGCTAGCCTCTGCTTTACAACAAAGTGAATCAGTTATACATACAGATATGTTCCCATATCTCCTCCCTCTTGCGTCTCCCTCCCTCCCACCCTCCCTATCCCACCCCTCTAGGTGGCCACAAAACACCGAGACGATCCCCCTGTGCTATGTGGCTGCTTCCCATAGCTATCTATTTTATGTTTGGTAGTGTATATATGTCCATGCCTCTCTCTCGCTTTGTCACAGCTTACCCTTCCCCCTCCCCATATCCTCATAAAAACAGTAATAATAGGTAGCTTTGTTCTAAGCACTTTACATGCATTACTCATTCAGTCCTCACACCAGCCCTTACATATAATATCACGGATGAGGAAACTGAGACTATGAGGTTAAGTAACTTGACCCAAGTTCCACAGCTAATAAGCTAATAAGCAGTAGAACCAGAATTCAAACCCAGAAAATCTAACTCTATAACCCACATGCTTAACCACTCAATATGCAAAGATATCAAAAGTCCATTTTATCTAAGCTAAGAGGGTTTTTAAATTAAGTTTAAAACAATATGATGTCTAATCAGCATAAAAGATATTAAAATGTGATCTATATTACATATTAAAACCCTGATTTTGTTCAGCCAAAATAATGATTTTAATTTATTCATATAAATCTGGCCTCTTTGAGAAAACACCAATTAAAATAACTATGGCTACTAGGCAAGCACCAACCAATTCTGATGGTCACATTTACATTTCCTGTATTTGATGCCTTTCTAGAAATAGATAGGAAATCTGCCTTCCTTGTTGCTGCTTATTAAAACATAGCCTTTTCTGCAAAAGTCATTACAGCATTAGTTCAGATTTGCTTCAGATTCCCTATTTTCATGAATCACTTTTTCTGTGAAGCAGAGGTCTGTGTTCAAACTTGAATCTACAGTCCACTGAAAGAAAATAAATGAATTCACTAAATACTTTAAAAATGTTTTCTAAGTTCAGTGATTTTAGTAACTTTCTATTTCCTAGAACTTTAGTTGATTATTTTCTGACAATTTTTTCAACTGGGTTGAGATTTTATGTACTTTAATTAGTTTGACTTCATCCTACTTCAGATTTAATGTCACCCAAAATATTTATACTTTACATTTTCTAGAGCTGCCTTGAATTTGAGTCAGTCAATCTTGCTGTTGGCTAGCTGAGAGCCTGTGACTGGAATAAAGGGTATGGCAGTGGTGGCTGAAAAGTAAGCAGAGTGGTACTGTGCTTACTTTGTAATTTCACCTAGACTTAGCCAGAACCCCAAATGGCTTTGTATAGTAAGCTTAGTTACCAATCGATGAAAGTAGATCGCTGAGATTAATTATAACAGGTGGTTTTGAAGAGGGAAGTAGGCTGGCAAAGCACAGCACTTTCAGACAGAATTCCTCTGGCACATCTAACTAAATGTGTGTTCTTGGGCAAGTCATATAATCCCTCTAATGAGGAAGATGGAGACAATGCCTACCTTACACAGTTACTGTGAAGTTCACCTGAGGAGCCAACTATGTGCCTTCTAATCTGAGGAAGGGATATGACTTCATTAGCGTTGTGACTATTATTACCTTAGTGATTTGGCACTGGTGCATTCCTGCCTTTGGATTTCATCCTCTGTTTAACTCCACCACAGTGGCTCAATGGTAGAGGCATAAAAGGTTTAGCCCCTCCTCCCAACACTTTGCTTATGTCGAGTCAAGTAAAGAAAAGTGACAGGCTTGGTTCTCTCTGACTTCTTTCCCAGAACAACAACCTTCTTACTATTCAACAGTATTTATGTTTGGATAAAGGGCTAGAGCTGAAGTTACAGAGGGAAAATATAAAGCAGGCTGCAAAATAGGGCTGCTCAGAGTTGCACAAACAGCTCTGACGCAGCAAGGCTGAAAGCAGTAAATAAAGAACACCAGAAAGGACTGGCCGCGAGCACGTGCTTCGTTCCTTTCAGCCTTGGCAGAGTAACAGTTCAGCGGTTAGGTTACATGTTTTCCCTTCCGAGGGCTTTAGAAACAATAAATGATTAATCTCTTTAAATAGTTCTCACTAAAGAATATACTTTGTTAATTTTATGCCATTAAAAAGGCTATCGAGCCAAAGAGTTTCAAAGATCAAATGAGTGCAGTGTGTAAGAGGAAGGCTATGATGAAATGTCTATTTAGGTCTTCCGCCCATTTTTTATGCTGGAGAGGGTGTGGAGAAATGGGAACCCTCCTGCACTGTTGGTGGGAATGTAAATTGATACAGCCACTATGGAGAACAGTATGAAGGGTCCTTAAAAAACTAAAAATAGAGCTACCATATGACCTAGCAACCCCACTACTGGGCACATACCCTGAGAAAATCATAATTCAAAAAGAGTCATGTACCACAGTGTTCATTGCAGCACTATGTACAATAGCAGGACATGGGAGCAACCTAAATGTCCAACGATAGATGAATGGATAAAGAAGATGTGGTACATATATACAATGGAATATTACTCAGCCATAAAAAGGAACAAAACTGGGTCACTTGTAGAGATGTGGATGGACCTAGAGTATGTCATACAGAGTGAAGCAAGCCAGAAAGAGAAAAACAAATATCATATTAACGTATATATGTGGAATCTAGAAAAATGGTACAAATGAACCTACTTATAGGGCAGGAATAGAGACGCAGATGTAGAGAACAGACATGTGGACACAGAGGGGGAAGGGGAGGGTGGGATGAACTGGGAGATTAGGTTTGACATAAATACACCACCATGTGTAAAACAGATAGCTAGTGGAAACCTGCTGTATAGCACAGGGAGCTCCATTCTGTGCTCTGTGACGACCTAGATGGGTGGGATGGGGGGTGGGAGGGAGGTCCAAGAGAGGGGATATAGGTATACATACAGCTGATTCACTTCATTGTATAGCAGAAACTAACACAACATTGTAAAGCAATTTTACTCCAATAAAAAAAATAATAATAATAAAGAGGAAGGCTTATGTTTGTGTTTTAAGAAGTAAAACACGGGCCTCCCTGGTGGCGCAGTGGTTGAGAGTCCGCCTGCCGATGCAGGGGATACGGGTTCGTGCCCCGGTCTGGGAGGATCCCATATGCCGCGGAGCGGCTGGGCCCGTGAGCCATGGCCGCTGGGCCTGCGCATCCGGAGCCTGTGCTCCGCAACGGGAGAGGCCACAACAGTGAGAGGCCCGCATACCGCAAAAAGAAAAAAAAAAAAAAAAAGAAGTAAAACACATAGAAATTATATTCCACTGAAATTAAGTTCTTATAAATTATAACACTGATGCTACTGGGGAAATTTACATAGGAAAATGATACTGTTTCCTTCCCTTCATATGTAACAGTGAAACACACACACACACATACACACACACACAGAACATCATGCATGGATCTGTATAACTATTAGCTTCTCACACTTTCAGCACATATGAAAATCTGAACTATCTAAACAAGTCAGCTAATGATTATTAAATTTATTGTAAATATTATTTATCCTTTATAAAATATTTTTTGCAAAACTTTTCAGAAGCACATTTCCTGAAATATTTCTAGTGACTGTTTTTAAACTTATGCATGTGGATATTGTATATTGCATTTATATGAAATGCCCAGAAAAAGCAAATACATAGGAACAGATGGTAGATTAGCGGTTGACGGGTTGGCAGGAGAGGGGGGAGCAGAATGATTCTTAACGGTTATGGGGTATCTTTCTGGAATAATGAAAATGTCCTGGAATTAGGTAGTGATGATGGTTGAACAACCTTACAAATATACTAAAATATACTGAATTGTACACTTTTTTAATGGGTAAATTACATAGTATATATATGTATATACTATATACATATATATAGTATATAGTATATAAATTACACTCAATAAAAAGTTATATCATTTCTTTTCTGTATAAAAAAATTTGTGCATGAGACACATTCCCAAATAATCTCTAATAATATTTACCATATGAACTAAATACTTATTTCTCGCAGGAAAAAAAAAATCTATGGGTGTTTACTGAAAATATCATGCTAGCCCTCGTAAAATGTTGAATTCATCAGAACCAGAGGTTCAAATACTCGAAATACAACCAACTATAGGACACAAATCCTTTATATTCCATGACACCCATATCACTGAATATGACCAGAAAGACAAAGTCACTTAATCCTTATTACTTTTTAACCATATGAAATGAAAGACTCAAATGAATTATTTTGACACTTCTCCAGTGATGCTATGGTCCCCTCATTGATCATTTATTTGCAGCTTTCACTATTTTATGTATGAGATACAGTTGATTTCCAATCATTAACACCAAAGTCTGCCAGAAGCACTTTGTATTAATGAATTTCAAAATATTTTACCATTTCATTAAGTCTAACTACATGCTTTCTGGGAAGATTTCAAGCACGGTCTGATTGAATAGGCAGCTTACTGTTGGTAACAGAGACAAATGGTAAAAGCAGAACTGAAATTCACAACTTCTGACTAATCCATCTATCATGATGGTCCATTATTCCAATCAGCCCGTCTCTAATAAAATCAACATCACTTAATGTAAATGTGAATGTAAATATTCACAGGTAACCATGTAGAAGTATCAGTGGAAAGGATGAAAGAAATAAAAGCCAAAAGTATGATTCCTGCTACTGTTGTGTTATGAATATAAAGTCCTAGAGAGGGCCCTTCTTCCTCCTACCTCCAAGCATCCACAAAGAAAACTACAGAATATCGTCACAAGCTTTTCATTATTAATACAAGTTCAAGGAAGAACTCAGATTACCCCTCACCAAGGAAATTAGCTGGTGACATGCGTGAGAACGACTGCGTTCAACCTTTCCTGGTTCAGCCAAATCTACTTGACTAGGCGAATACACTCTCATGAAATGGATTGGCCTCAAGGTAAAGTCTAACAAAATTAAATATACATGAGCTCCTGAGGGAAGTAAATCAATGGACTACAAAGCGACTTCCTGATTTTTCTGTGATAACTTGTCACTCTCGCCAGAAGGAGCACCCTGCACACTGAGTAGGCGAGAGTAAGGTATGGCAGTGGTAACAGAGACCAGTGAGCATAAAAACCCTAGAAAAAGCAGCTGTTACTTTCGTTTCCCTCTCCTTCCCTCTCCCTTGCCCTCTCCCCTGTCTGTGTGCATGCGCGTGCATGTGTGTGTATGCTTATACTGCACTTACACAGCCCTATATAGTCTGCAAACTTTATAACAACCCAGTTTTCATATATGTTACTATTGCATGGTAAAAAGTAATAATAATAGCTAAATTTTAAATGCTACCTTTAACATGGACTTAAGGCAATCTTTTAAAGTGTAAGCAATAGAGATGAGATGATTTATGTCATTAAATAAATGATTTAGAACCCATTTGAGGATAGCTATCGATTCAAAGAGCATTTGCAGACATCAGAAGTGAACTGCATACAACAGTTGCTAAAAGGCAGATGGCTTCCTCATTCAGTGGCATGAGCCTCTTTTATGAATTAAGATCATGGCCCTGCCCTGTCCACACTGGACAATCCTATAACAATGTGCACTTCTGTGGTTTGGACTAATAGAGTTTTGTATCTTCTGCTGTTGAAGGTCACTTGTATCTTGGATTTTCTTGTTTATCTTGACTGAGTGTGGACTATTCTCAACTTAGTTGAGGTATTTGTATCAAGCAGTGTTAATGAGAGAAATGCCTTCCACTGAGTTTCTTACATATCTTTGCTACTACTGTCACTATACAGAATAGATTCCTCCAAGAAAAACGTTCTTGCTAAAATACAAGTATAGCACTTTTAAGTGGAAAAGAACTGCTCAACCAAAATCGAGAAGGTATTTCCATCATTTCTAAAAGCTATTTAGCTTACCCAGATTAAACCAATGATGGGTGAATATGTATTAATACAAAGCTTTATTTTTGCCAAAAAAAGTATTCATAAAAGTTATGCTCACATTTGCATTCCTTACAGCACTTGCCATCCACGTATGCAAGAGCCGACTTGAGGGGGCAGTCAGGATTTGGGCAAATCAGAGTTTCACACTGGATGGTTCCATTCTGAGAAGAAAACAGTATTTTAAAGAATTTCCAAGTTGCAGCTTGGTAGCTTTCAAGTATTGTTTAATATATTTCTTAAATTTCAAACTCTTCATGTAAAATGTCATAAATACCACTATTCTCTTTGGTTATTATACAGCAAAACCCATAATACAGTAAAACCCACAGTAATACAATTTGGGTGATAACACAGATGGTGATTGGCTCCATCTTCTGTCCAGCAACTGAGCTAGAGTCCTTACCTCCTGTTGTGAAGTGGATGAGAACAGGTGTGGAGGGAAGGGCACCTGCTGACAGGGAAAGAGCAGGCTGAGGGTCAGCCTGGGGCACTCGTGTCTCCCCAGATGACTCACAAAATGAGCATCAACACATGAGGAGATTTTTGGAATAGCTGCTGCCGTGCTGGAGACCCAGTCTCAGGATGCAGAAATCTTCCCAAAGATATTTAAGCTTGGACAGGCCACCACCATGAATTGATGCTGACAAGCATCACAAGAGGTGCCAAACTGCAAAAGGGACCTCAAGGAATTTGATTCCCCAAGGTCACCCAGAGCTCCCAGGTAGGTTAGCTGCTTTTCTAGTCGTCTTATTTACTTCACATACCACATCTTGTATTTTACTCAATTTGATTTTTGGCACCCATTTAACAAGTTGGGAAGGTTTTACTGTATTTGTAAAATGCTATGACTTTAATAGGAATATATGTTCCTGAATAGAAATCATACAAAGCAGGCACACACATACACACATGTACGGTTATTTCACAGCTAACTTTGACCTTCTTACATCATGATGTTCCACTTTTGAATAAACTGGATGAACTTGGGAAAAAAATTTTTTAGACCTCTGACTTCTTTCCAGTCAACCAGTTTTAACAGATAATTCATGTGGAATTTAAAAGTTCAAAACTAAACTCATTTTGAACTTTTCTTTGAAAATGAACTTACATGTTTGAAATAATAATGCACTAAATATTCTACTTAATTAGTGAGCAATTAGAGAACTCAAACTTATTTATACTCTATAATTTGTATTCCACTGTATGAGTAAACCTTTAAAGATTATTTAAACTCCATTGTTTGTTTGTACAGCCCAATCTGGACACAGTATTTCCTGTTGCACTTAATTTAGTTTTATCAAAATGCATTAATAAAACATGAGGGGAAAATCCCTGGAAAAGTTAAGGACAACAGGATAGAATCCTTTGGGAATCCCTTTACTGACCCAAGTTAAATTGTTAACTTCATGTGTGGACCAGTAAACTTAAAACTTTATAGCATTCTTAAACCGTAATCATCTTTATAGGCTAGAAAATGTCTTTAATAATGCAACACACAGTCCTTTAGATTTGACCGGGTTTGCTGGCACTTTAGTGTTGTGTCTTGAGGAAATGGGTCTTGAAATTTTCATGATGACATTGTTTTAATAACTTTTTAAAGCGTGGGGACATCTGAGTTCCCTTAGTCTGAACTCCAGCAAAAGCCATACCAGGCATGTGCAGTTCTTACAGCCGTCTGTCCACGACTCGAGTTCTCTGTAGGTGGTTCCCTTCATGGTGCAAGTCCTTTCACAATAGCACTGGTCCAATCTATTCATTCGCTGTTCGGCTCGAGACAGCTGTGGCACAAAGGAAGGGGTTCATATTGTTCACCATTCCAGCAATGCAGAAAGGCAAAACACTCCAACAGGCATCTGACTGTTTTTCAGGTGAATAGCTGTAATGATGGCTGTTCCCATCAACTATTTATTATAAGCCTTTATTTTTTTCATTTTATTCTTTTCCATTGTGATTTATCACAGGATATTGAATATAGTTCCCTGTGCTATACCGTAGGCCCTTATTGTTTATCCATTCTATATATAATGGTTTGCATCTGCTAATCCCGAACTCTCAATCCATCCCTCCCTCACCCACCTCCCCCTTGGCAACCACAAGTCTGTTTTCTATGTCTGTGAGTCTTTTTCTGTTTCATAGGTAAGTTCATTTGTGTCATATTTTAGATTCTACATATAAGTGATATCGTATGGTAATTGTCTTTCTCTTTCTGACTTACTTAATTAGTATGATAATCTCTAGGCCCGCCCATGTTGCTGCAAATGACTTAAGCCTTTCATTTAAAAGAAAGGATTTTTTCCCCTCTTCTTTTTGTAGTAAACTTGCCCCCTGCCTTTGGGGGAAAAAAGCAGGATTTATATGATGGAAAAGAAGGCTAAGTCAAAATAAGATCATCCACAATGCAGAGAAGCATTTTCCATTTTTAAAAATGTTTAATTTCATGACTATGTTTGCTCGAGTGCAAACATAAATTTTAGAATATATATTGGGTCAGAAACAAATCATTGATATACAACACAACTTCCAGGTCATAAGTAACTGCTATGCAACACGACAACAGCCTGGTGAAACTATAGGTAAACTTGATACAGGCTTAAGACAGCCAATATTCCTACAACTGTAACATAGTGGTAGAAAGATTTTGTGGGACCATTTCCTTGACATAATTCAAGTGCTCATATTCTTTACAATGTCCTCTTGCCTCCCTCCTTGCAAAGAAAAACTAAATAACAATAAAAACTAAATTAAACAATAAATCCTATTGTCGTAATAAGCAGTGTAGTAATCTTCCTCATTCTTGATTTACTGAATCATTTGTTATACAGATGGCTAGGGTTTGAATATTTATAAGCCCCTTTCTTGAGCAGGGATTTCGGTTCAGTCCTGGTACACAGTAGGGTATAAGAAAAGTCTCAAAGGTGAACAACTGTGGTTATAAAAGGAATTGTAAGGAACCTCAAGGATTTTTGAGCTCCCACAGCCTCTATTTCTAAGGAGCTTTTACCTTGGCTGATGTTTTGGCTAAAATGTCCTGCAGCTCCATGATTTTCTGCACGAGTCCATGAAAGTCATTGCAAGTTGGACAGGCTAGAATTACAAACACCACAACGGTCAAGTTATATTTATAAGGAGTTCAATCTGGTTAAGTCTAAGCTGACAACTAATATATGAGAACTCCAATTTCAAACTGACATTTTGGACAAAACTAAGCAAGAAACATACTTTTCATTACACGGTGCGAGAACTAATGGACTTACTGCGATTAAGATCTGGGCACTGAGCAATAAATCCTTGGGGCATGACAAGTAATTGCACATCTTGCATTATACCCTGTGTGAGAAAAATTTTGAAAAAGACGTATTACTTTCATCTACCCAAATTATGTTCAACAGTCAAGTTCATGAAGGGAAACATTACAGGATAGACTCACCAACATGCCTGAATAAAATCTTTTTGAATACACTGCTTTGACTTCAAACCAAAGGGAAAGAAAAACATCAGGCAGGCAAAACAGATGATTACCTACATACTTTCTTATTGATAATATTTTTAAAGCCTTAAGATTAAATGTCAAGATATAATTAAGAGGCAATAGTATGTGTTTGGGGAAGTTATTTTTAGTTAGCCACTGAAGAAAGGTTTGAAAATGACCTTTAAAAATCAACCTGAAAATCACTTTGGGTTTCAACAACAGTGAAACTGATACCCGTTTTAAGTTAACTGCAATCATCAAAAAGAAAACAAGAGAAAAGCTAAGTCATAAGAGCAATGCTTATTTGAGCATTTCTTGTTTCTCAGTTGGATATTTTAAAGTGAATTTCTCAATTTAAAAAGGACAAGAGATTTATTAAACAGCTACAGCAAGACTCAGTGATGAGTCCTTAGGAGTACAGAAAGTGTAGCCTAAAAGTTTTTAAAATGCCAACTGGAACTGACCCATTTTACACCAAAGGTCACATCACATGTTTACATGTGAAATTTACATGCATACTTTGTCATTAAGATATAATTAGCTTCCAGCTTACAAGGCTCTTAAAGCAATGGCCAAACAGTAGCTCAGAAACGACCTCATCAGACACACTCCAGCTGTCCCTTTCATTCACCACCCCTCTCTCTTCCTTTAACATCTTTATATATTTTCTTTAAGTAATATTTCACTTTATCCCTTTTGAAAAATGGAAATAGAACGTTTAATGACAGAGGTGACATACCAACATATCATTAAGACAATTTTGAATGTACCTACAAAGATTTACCAGTCAAGTCCTGGCCTATATATCTTCTACATATTTAATCTGATTAATAGCATGGTACAAAAACAGTGTCAGTGTGAATGATAAATATTTAAGTATACTATGTGGCAATTGCTGGATCTGCTGTTTGCTTGGGGTTTGGATCAGGGAAGCAACTTGTATACAACAAAATCCTATCACTTGGTAGCAGCAACATGAAAGCAAAGCCACCAGGTAGAGTTCTATAGTTTGTGCACTACCCAAATCTAGAGAGCACCATTTACAGTTTACAGTAAAAATTATGGCCCCTAGAGTAGTACACATAACTGACGTGTGAGAAGGTTTCTGATGCCACATCTGGGCTCCATGGGGAAGAGTGCCATGATTAAATAGAGGAGAGACTCGGCACCTATAGTAAAAACTTGCTATCCCTTATGTGGGGAAAGAGCACTGATTTTTCAGGACTCACAAGCATGGGATCAATTCCCCATGACTGGCTTTGGATAAGTTGTTTAACCTCTCTGAACAAGTTCATGCATATGTAAAAGAGATTTTAAAAAATTTAAGAGGCCCTTCACCAAGGCTAGCAAGACTAGGATTTGATGAAATAACATATTCAAAGCACCTGGTTTCCAGGTAGCAGTTTAAGTAAGTTTTAAAAATACCTTTCTGGGAATACAAACCTATCTTAGAACACAATTTGAAAGTTACTGGTACCTACTCTAGCTAGAAATCCGTGAGTTAGACACATCACCTATCATTCTTTCATTTAACAACCATTTGCCTATCCTCTTCTGTATGACAGGCAGTGTCAGAGTCATTGGAGGGGAAATGATTACACTATGGGCTTGTAATCGAGCAATTTTCTGAACTTTATTTCCTCAACCTTAAAATACTGAAAGTTAAATGGTATGTCTTTTAGATCCTGTGAGGCAATTTCATGGAGTGTGTCTCTAAATAGACAATAAGAAAAAGATATAAACTATAACTGCTTTCTAGCTTTGATAGATTTGTGTATATAGATATGTACTCCTTTCTCACTTTCAGAAGTACGAAGAGACCATGAATAATGAATATTGAAAAGTTTTAAACCTCTACTATTAACACCCCAATAAAACTATCATCAAAGGTTATTTTTCAAAGGTAGAGAGTTTATTTGTATATTAACATTTTAGATTTTTATTACTTTGAATGCCTGATTTCAAGAAGATGTTAACTGCCCTGATTGAGCCTTGTGATCATCTCTGTTATGTTTAAAGTTCAAACTCATTCAGGAAAAAAAGAGAAAATAGTGCTAACCAGCTAAATTAAACACCAGTGTAAAAATAAAAACTAAAACAGAAATAGACACAAATAGAAAAAAACTATACCCATCTAATTATTTTGCTTTACACCATAAAAAGCAAAACGTACTTTTCCAAATTCATTAAAAAGCATTTATATTTACACTTTATGCTCAGGCCTTAGTCAGAAGATACCTTAAAATATCCATGTGCATTATTTCTCTGTCCCAGCCAAAATGATGTGCCCACAGGCAAGTCTGTGGATGGCTTTTCCACGACTCTTTCATATATTCTGCAAAGAAGCATCAGGTAAGTAATGTGCATTAACCGTCATTTCTTAGAATCTTCCATTACCTGAACTGAGAACATTTCACTTACTTATTGCAGTCGACGTGTAAAATCAAGTGGGAGGCACTGATGGCTAAGGAGAGCTTGTGCCACTTATCATCAGCCAAAATGTAAGGAAACACTTCTGTGTGAGGATGGTGGCTGCCGGAGTGGTAGTGCAGTCTGACTTCATTCCGATGGCCGCTGCTTTCCAGTTCCAGGTACCTGCACAGAGAAGAATCACACGAGGCCCATTGAAAATAAAGCTCAAAAATTATGTACATGACCTCTGTCTCCACAAAGATGGAATAGACATACTTATCCTATTCCTCCCAATAAGTACAACTAAACAGTATATTATAAAACAAACAATAAGAAGAGTCTGAAAGATGGAGAAAATTTTTTTTAAACGCAAGGGCACTCAGGGCCCGAGTAACAACAGAATGGTGAGTGAAGTGGGTTTTCTTTTTGCCTTATATATGCCAGTCTTGGAGCTGGAGGAGCCAGAAACCTGGAAATACCAATGGATGCAGATAAAACAATTCCCCTC
Source organism: Mesoplodon mirus (assembly GCF_964341445.2). NCBI lineage: Eukaryota > Metazoa > Chordata > Mammalia > Artiodactyla > Ziphiidae > Mesoplodon > Mesoplodon mirus. Next base: position 51,847,977 of record NC_138987.1, read on the forward strand.
AAAAGCCTGCTCACTCTAGCTAAATTACCAAAAAAGGAGAAGCCCAGAAAGACAAAAACTTTTAGAGAACAACCACTCTATTCCAGCCAAGCACCACAGGAAAAACTGTGATTCCATCCCCAAACATGTCAGCAAAGGCTAAGTGGGGAGCCTAGATTTCCACTCTCTTGAGGCAGAAATCAGGTACCCAACACCTCTGCCAGGGTGGTGCCAGCAAAGGCCAAGTAGAGAGCCAAGAATTGTAACCCTGTCAGCCAGTAATGAGGTGAACCATGGCATCAGTGGAGACCATGTTCCATCCCTAGTAACAAAGCACACTGCCTTCTCAGAGGAGGCCTAGTGGAGAGTCAGAACTTTCACAATCACCCTGCAGTAATGACACCATCCCTACCAGAATGTCTGGTAGAGACCATGTGGGCAGTTGGAACTTCCACCCCCTCACCCAGAAATAATAAAAGTTCTCACTTAATTGTCAGCTGAAAGCCTAGTAGGGAACCTGGATTTCTAGTTCCACCTGGAAATAACAGGATGACACCCCCTCATCCTATGCCAGTGCATTGTCACAGAAAGTCACATAAAATATGGAGTTTAAATGAGATCCAAGTCTCAGAACATCATACAAATATATCCATGTTTCAATCCAAGTCTCAAAACATTATACAAAAATATCCAGGTTTCAACCCCAAATCAAACACCATACCAAGAATCAGAAAGATCTCAAATATAATGAAAAAAGACAATCAATAGATATCAATATCACAAGATGACAGAGACGTAAAAATTACCTGACAAAGATTTTAAAGAAGCATTGGTTAAAACGAGCAATTACAAACATATTTGAACAACATGAAACAAACGAAAAAAAGTTAGAGGCTGAGGTTGGTTCAAGATGGCGGAGTACAAGGATGTGCTCTCCCTCTTGCGAGAGCACTGGAATCAAAACTAACTGCTAAACAATCATCGACAGGAAGACACTGAAACTCACCAAAAAAGATACCCCACATCCAAAGACAAAGGAGAAGCCACAATGAGATGGTAGGAGGGGCGCAAGCACAATGAAATCAAATCCCATAACGGCCAGATGGGTGACTCACAAACTGGAGAACACATACCACAGAAGTCCACCCACTGGAGTGAAGATTCTGAGCCCCACATTAGGCTTCCCAACCCGCGGGTCCAGCAACGGGAGAAGAAATTCGGAGAGAAACAGACTTTGAATGATAGCAGGATTTGATGGCAGGACTATGACAGGACTGGAGGAAACACAGACTCCACTCTTGGAGGGCACACACAAAGTAGTGTGCACATCAGGACCCAGGGTAAGGAGCAGTGACCCCACAGGAGACTGAACCAGACCTACCTGCTAGTGTTGGAGGGTCTCCTGCAGAGGTGGGGGGTGGCTGTGGCTCACCATGAGGACAAGGACACTGGCAGCAGAAGTTCTGGGAAGTACTCCTTGGCGTGAACCCTCCCAGAGTCTGCCATTACCCCCACCAAAGAGCCCGGGTAGGCTCCAGTGTTGGGTTGCCTCAGGCCAAACAACCAACAGGGAGGAAACCCAGCCCCACACATCAGCAGACATGCGGATTACAGTTTTACTGAACTCTGCCACCAGAGCAACACCAAACTCTACCTACCACCAGTCCCTCCCATCAGGAAGCTTGCACAAGCCGCTTAGGTAGCTTAATCCACCAGAGGGCAGACAGCAGAATCAAGAAGGACTATAATCCTACAGCCTATAGAACAAAAACCACATTCACAGAATGATAGACAAGATGAAAAGGCAGAGGGCTATATACCAGATGAAGGAACAAGATAAAACCACAGGAAAACAACTAAATGAAGTGGAGATAGGCAACCTTCCAGAAAAAGAATTCAGAATAATGATAGTGAAGATGATCCAGGGCCTCAGAAAAAGAATGGCGCAAAGGTCGAGAAGATGCAAGAAACGTTTAACAAAGACCTAGAAGAATTAAAGAACAAACAAACAGAGATGAACAATACAGTAACTGAAATGAAAAACACACTAGAAGGAATCAATAGCAGAATAACTGAGGCAGAAGAACGGATAAGTGACCTGGAAGACAGAATGGTGGAATTCACTGCTGCAGAACAGAATAAAGAAAAAAGAATGAAAAGAAATGAAGACAGCCTAAGAGACCCCTGAAACACCATTAAATGCAACGACATTCGCATTACAGGGGTCTCAGGAGAGAAGAGAGAGAGAAAGGACCAGAGAAAATATTTGAAGTGATTATAGTCAAAAACTTCCCTAACATGGAAAAGGAAATAGTCACCCAAGTCCAGGAAACACAGAGAGTCCCAGGCAGGATAAACCCAAGGAGAAACACGGCGAGACACATAGTAATCAAACTGACAAAAATTAAAGAAAAATAAAAATTATTGACAGCAACGAGGGAAAACGACAAATATCATACTAGAGAATGCCCATAAGGTTAACAGGTGATTTCTCAGCAGAAGCTCTACAAGCCACAAGGGAGTGGCATGATATATTTAAAGTGATGAAAGGGAAAAATGTACAACCAAAATTACTCTACACAACAAGTATCTCATTTAGAGTTGATAGAGAAATCAAAAGCTTTACACACAAGCAAAAGCAAAGAGAATTCAGCACCAACAAACCAGCTCTACAACAAAAGCTGAAGGAACTTCTCTAAGTGAGAAACACAAGAGAAGAAGGGACCTACAAAAACAAACCGATAACAATTAAGAAAATGGTAATGGGAGCATACATATCGATAATTACCTTAAACATGAATGGATTAAACGCTCCAAACAAAAGACACAGGCTCGCTGAATGGATACAAAAACAAGACCCACATATATGCTGTCTACAAGAGACCCACTTCTGACCTAGGGACACATACAGACTTAAAGTGAGGGGATGGAAAAAGATATTCCATGCAAATACAAATCAAAATAAAGCTGGAGTAGCAGTACTCATATCAGATAAAGTAGACTTTAAAATAAAGAATGCTACAAGAGACAAGGGAGGACACTACATAATGATAAAGGGATCAATCCAAAAAGAAGATATAACAATTATAAATATATATACACCCAACACAGGAGCACCTCAACACATAAGGCAACTGCTAACAGCTACAAAGAGGAAGTCGAAAGTAACACAGTAATAGTGAGGGACTATAACACCTCACTTACATCAATGGACAGATCATCCAAACAGAAAATTAATAAGGAAACACAGGCTTTAAATGACAGTGTCATTTAATTGATATTTATAGGACATTCCATCCAAAAACAGCAGATTACACTTTCCTCTCAAGTGCGCATGGAACATTCTCCAGGATAGATCACATCTTGGGTCACAAATCAAGACGTAGTAAATTTAAGAAGATTGAAATCATATCAAGCATCTTTTCTGACCACAATGCTATCAGATTAGAAATCAGGTACAGGGAAAAAAACATATAAAACACAGACACATGGAGGTTATTTTATATGTTACTAAATAACTAAAAGATCACTGAAGAAGTCAAAGAGGAAATTAAAAAATACCTAGAGTAAAATGACAATGAAGACAAGACAATCCAAAACCTATGGGATGCAACAAAAGCACTTCTAAGAGGGAAGTTTATAGCTATACAAGCCGACCTCAAGAAAGAAGAAAAATCTCAAATAAACAATCTAACCTTACATCTAAAGGAATGAGAGAAAGAAGAACAAACAAAACCCAAAGTTAGTAGAAGGAAAGAAATCATAAAGATCAGAGCAGAAATAAATGAAATAGAAACACAGAAAACAATAGCAAAGATCAATAAAACTAAAAGTTGGTTCTTCGAGAAGATAAGCAAAATTGATAAACCATTAGCCAGACTCATCAAGAAAAAGAGGGAGCGGACTCCAATCAATAAAAAAGGAGAAATACACACCACAGAAATACAAAGCATCCTAAGAGACTACTACAAACAACTCTATGCCAATAGAATGGACAACCCGGAAGAATGGACAAATTCTTAGAAAGGTATAACCTTCCAAGACTGAACCAGGAAGAAATAGGAAATATGAACAGACCAATCACAACTAATGAAATTGAAACTGTGATTAAAAATCTTCCAACAAACAAAAGTGCAGGACCAGATGGCTTCACAGGTGAATTCTATCAAACATTTAGAGAAGAGCAAACACCCATCCTTCTCAAACTCTTCCAAAATATAGCAGAGGGAGGAACACTCCCAAACTCATTCTATGAGGCCACCATCACCCTGATACCAAAACCAGACAAAGATACTACAAAAAAAGAAAATTACAGACCAATATCACTGATGATTATAGATGCAAAAATCCTCAGCAAAATACTAGCAAACAGAATCCAACAACACATTGAAAGGATCATACACCATGATCGAGTGGGATTTATCCCAGGGATGCAAGGATTCTTCGGTATATGCAAATCAATCAATGTGATACACCATATTAACAAACTGAAGAATAAAAACCATATGATCATCTCAACAGATGCAGAAAAGGCTTTTGACAAAATTCAATGCCCATTTATGATGAAAATTCTCCAGAAAGTGGGCATAGAGGGAACTTACCTGAATATACTAAAGGCCGTATATGACAAACCCACAGCAAACATCATTCTCAATGGTGAAAAACTGAAAGCATTTCCCCTAAGATCAGGAACAAGACATGACGTCTACTCTCACCACTATTATTCAACATAGTTTTAGAAGTCCTAGCCATGGCAGTCAGAGAAGAAAAAGAAATAAAAGGAACAGAAATTGGAAAAGAAGAAGTAAAACTGTCACTGTTTGCAGATGACATGATACTGTACATAGAGAAACCTAAAGATGCCACGAGAAAAGTACTAGAGCTAAGGAATGAATTTGGTAAAGATGCAGGATACAAAATTAATGCACAGTAATCTCTTGCTTTCCAATACACTAACAACAAAAGATCAGAAAGGGAAATTAAGGAAACACTCCCAATTACCATTGCAACAAAAAGAATAAAATACCTAGGAATAAACCTACCTAGGGAGACAAAAGACCTGTATGAAGAAAACTATAAGACACTGATGAAAGAAATCAAAGATGACACAAACAGATGGAGAGATATACCATGTTCTTGGTTTGGAAGAATCAATATTGTAAAGATGACTATACTACCCAAAGCAATCTACAGATTCAATGCAATCCCTATCAAATTACCAATGGCATTTTTTACAGAACTAGAACAAAAAAATCTTAAAATTGTATGGAAACACAAAGGACCCTAAATAGCCAAAGCAGTCTTGAGGGTAAAAAAGGGAATCAGACCCCCTGACTTCAGACTATACTACAAAGCTACAGTAATCAAGACAATATGATACTGGCACAGAAACAGAAATATAGGGCTTCCCTGGTGGTGCGGTGGTTGAGAGTCCGCCTGCCGATGCAGCAGACACAGGTTTGTGTCCTGGTCCGGGAAGATCCCACATGTCGCGGAGCGGCTGGGCCCAAGAGCCATGGCCGCTGAGCCGGTGCGTCCAGAGCCTGTGCTCCACAACGGGAGAGGCCACGACAGTGAAAGGCCCACGTACAGCAAAAAAAAAAAACAAAACAAAACAAAAAAAAACAGAAATATAGAACAATGGAACAGGATAGAAAGCCCAGAAATAAACCCACACACCTATGGTCAACTAATCTATGACAAAGGAGGCAAGGATATACAATGGAGGAAAGACAGTCTCTTCAGTAGGTGGTGCTGGGAAAACTGGACAGCTACATGGAAAAGAATGAAATTAAAACACTCCCTAACACCATACACAAAAATAAACTCAAAATAGATTCAAGACCTAAATGTAAGACCGGACACTATAAAACTCTTAGAGGAAAACATAGGAAGAACACTCTTTGACATAAATCACAGCAAGATCTTCTTTGATCCACCTCCTAGAGTAATGGAAATAAAAACAAACAAAAAAAAAATGGAACCTAATTAAACTTAAAACCTTTTGCACAGCAAAGGAAACCATAAACAAGATGAAAGGACCACCCTCAGAATGGGAGAAAATATTTGCAAACAAATAAATGGACAAAGGATTAATCTCCAAAATATATAAACAGCCTATGCAGCTCAATATTAAAAAAAGAAACAACCCAATCAGAAAATGGGCAGAAGACCTAAATAGACATTCTCCAAAGAAGACATACAGATGGCCAAGAAGCACATGAAAAGCTGCTCAACATTACTAATTATTAGAGAAATGCAAATCAAAACTACAGTAAGGTATCATCTCACACCAGTTAGAATGGGCATCATCAGAAAATCTGCAAACAACAAATGCTGGAGAGGGTGTGGAGAAAAGGGAACCCTCTTGCACTCTTGGTGGGAAGGTAACTGATACAGTCACTCTGGAGGACAGTATGGAGGTTCCTTAAAAAACTAAAAATAGATTTACCATATGATCCAGCAATCCCACTACTGGACACATACCCAGAGAAAACCATAATTCAAAAAGACACATGCACCCCAATGTTCACTGCAGCACTATTTACAATAACCAGGTCATGGAAGCAACCTAAATGCCCACTGACAGACCAATGGATAAAGAACATGTGGTACATATATAGAATGGAATATTACTCAGTCATGAAAAGGAATGAAATTGGGTCATTTGTAGAGACTAGGATGGATCTAGAGACTGTCATACAGAGTGAAGTAAGTCAGAAATATAAAAACAAATACCATATATTAATGCATATATGTGGAACCTAGAACAATGGTACAGATGAACCGGTTTGCAGGGTAGAAATAGAGACACAGAGGTAGAGAACAAATGTATGGACACCAAGGGGAGAAAGTGGCCGGGGGGGCGGTGATGAATTGGGAGATTGGGATGGACATATATACACTAATATGTATTAAATGGATAACTAATAAGAACCTGCTGTATAAAAAAATAAATAAAATAAAATTCAAAAATTAAAAAAAAAGTTAGAAAGCCTCAGCAAAGAAATAGAAGGACCAAATAAATAAAGAAGAACCAAATGGAAATTTTAAAACTGAAAAATACAATAACTGAAATAAAAAGCTCAACAGCAAAATGGAGGGGACCAAAAATGAGTCAGTTAACTAGAAGACAGAACAAAAATTATCCAATCTGAACGTTAGAGACAAAACAGACTGAAAAAAAATGAACAGTCTCAGAGCCCTGGGAGATTATAACAAAAGTTCTAACATTTTTAGAATCAGAGCCCATAAAAGAGGAGAAAGAGGGTGAACTAAAAAAGTACTTGAAGAAATAATGGCTGTAAACTCCCCAAATCTAGTCAGAGACATAAACTCACAGATTCAAGAATCTGTGCAAACCCCAAACAAGATAAACTCAAAGAAATACTGATCATAACAAAACTTCTGAAAACTAAGAATAAAGAAAAAAATATTGAAAGCAGTGAGAAAAAAAATTGACACATTATGTATAGGAAAAAACAATTAGAATGGTAGTGAATTCCCCAGAAGAAGCAATGAAAGCCAGAAGGAAGCGGAAAAATATTTTTGATGTCACAAAAGAAAAAGCTATCAGGCCAGAATCCTATACCCAGCGAAAGTACCCTTCAGAGATGAAATCAAGGCATTCTCAAATTAAGAAAAACAAGGATAATTTCAATCAAGTTTTAAACTTAGATATGTTATGTTTAAAGTACCTAATGAGCATTCAAGAGGACATGTAGGGAGGCCAGCTAGATCTACCAGTCTGAGATGGAGAGAGGTCCATTATGGAAATAGGACTTGGGAGTCACAGACATAGAGATTGTATTGAAAGCCATGAAGGCATAGGGATTACCCAGGGAATTATTATAGATGAAATGACACATTAACATTTTGAGGAGGAACTAGCAAATGAAACCAAAGGCCAATGAGAGTAGAGGAGAAAAAAAGTGATAGTGGTGTCACTGTCACTAAAAAAAAAATCGATAAAATACCAACTATCCACTCATAGGGGAATTATACATCCATATTCTGGAACACTATGCCACTCTCTGAAAGCATGAGGTTCTGACGTGAAATAATGCCATAGCTAGTTATCAATATTAATTAAACTAAAAAAAAGCTCTATAGAATCCCATTTAGTTTGAGAAAACTGTGTGTGTGTGTGTGTGTTTAGAGAAAAAAAGATCAAGAACGATATATGCCAAAATGTTAACAGTAGTTACCTCAGGGGAGTACAGTTTTGGGGAAAGGATGCAAGAACCTTCTCAAATATTCTTATAACCTCGGATTTTCTCCATTAATTATGTATTACTTCTTTAATATAATACATACATACACACATATATAGTAAAATTCTATTTTAAGATAAAAAATAAACTAAGTAATCCAGAATATAAATCATGTGTAAACTTATTAAGCATAAATAAAACACCAAGTTGTTTGGTCTTTGATCCAGAAGATACCAATCAGAGAGTCCCTTCTACCTTATTATTTGATAACAAGTATTCATTATTTAATCAACTAGTGAGTTCTATAATGATAGAGAGACATTTGCATTTAAAAAAATAACATCGGCAAACACATCACCCCATTGCTATATACCTTCAGTTCTTTTATCACATGGAGGCAAGAACCCTACCACTGCTGTCAGTCTGGTCTCTTCCTCTAGATATTACTGTCACCTGTATTGAATTCCTAAATTTGAGGCACCAGAATTATCCTTAATAGCACGGAGGCTGACACTATGCTGCACAAACAAGAACAACCCTTCAGTAGTTAAATATTTTACCCCAAATTACATTTTTATCAGCTTCATTTGCTCAGTTTTTTAAAAATGAAATAGATATGTAATACACAAAAAACATCTAGTGAAAAGAAAAATAAATAATGATGTAAAACACTTAGAAGTGTGCCTGGCATGTGGTGAGTATTCAATAAGTATTATTCATTTCCAGAACTCCACCTGTCCCCCATTGGGTGGCATCTAAGTGGGAGGTGGCCTCCCCTCACTTATCCCCCCACCCCAAGGCTCAGCAGATCAGTGTGGTTAAACACCCAAGCCCTAAAGCCTGACCTCCACTTCACATCCTCGTAGCCCTCCTGGTAGCAGTAAGCTGCTTCATCTCTCTCTGCCTCATCTGGTTACCCAACTATAAAACAAAGATACAAATTGCGCTTGCCTCAAAGGACTTCCGTGAGGATTGGAATGAGTTAATTTAAGAAAGCACTCAGAACACTGTTGGGCACGCCCAAAGCACGTTAGATATTTTTTTCATTTCAAAAAGCAGAAGTCAAATCCTCCATCTTCCTCCCCGTAGTACAGCCAGGGACAGGTCCATGACACGTCTTAGCAATCTGACACTCTTCCTTTGGACTGGGTATCTGGATGAAGCACAGCAAGGAAGAGAGGGAGGAGGGACCCCTACACTGTGATAGGGCAGCAGCATCCCAGTCAGCTCTATTAAGGTCACTCTGCATCTTGCTTCCTGTTTGCTGACCTGCCAGGGCACTTTTGATTATTGCCTCCTCCAAATTCTGGTGCCTCAGCCTCCCATCAGTACTGTAAGCTACCCTGCCTGTCCACCACCCCCAAAGTCACCTTACAAGCAAGAACACTAACTAATACATTACAGTTGTGACCATGGGGAAAATATATAATTGGAATAAAAGGTATCAACATTTTTAAAAGCAACTGAGTGATAGAACTATGTATGAAGTTTAACCTTCTTTGTATTGTCCTTTATTTTCCCTTTTATGTTTAATGAGCATTTACTACCTTAAATTGAAATCACATTTTAAATCCCAAGAAGATAATTTGTCACACTTCAACACATCATGTCTCCCTGATTTGTTATTCATAATCTTGAGAAGTAACTAAAATCAGAAATAGAGTTCACCCTTTATAATAATTTATGCCCTTGTTAATCAAATATCCTTTGCAATGGCAGAAATATAAACTAAGACTAGGCTTTGAAGAAATAGGCAACAGTGGTAGGACATCATTCATTTTAACAACCTCCTTCATAACTCAAGATCAAAGGATAAAAATAAGGTCATGTCTCATCTGACCAAAAGGTTGCACACAACATGAAATGAGAATTTTTCTGCCGCCTTAAATTAAACCTAAATAGAAAAATGATCAGATCACCTCAGAACATTAAGCTACAACCCAGTTGTAAATCAGTCACTTGAAGAAAAGCCACAGGCACTTCTAGTGCCAACTACATCATTAGTGTGGTTCACGGATGGTGCAGCTGCAAAGGAGTCATGTGTACAGGCTTTGGAATTGAAAACCAGCTCTGCCTCTCACTACCATCTATGACCTGACCTCTCACTGCCTCAGTTGCCTCATCTGTAAAATAAGGATTCAATGGGATAAGCCATATCAAGCCTGGCATCTGAAACACAGGAAGCACTCAGTAAATGGTAGCTATTTTAATTATTTGTCAGTGGTCCCAATTAGGCATCATTTATAAAGTCCAGCTTTTTAGAGCCAATTCTGTGAATAACAAGGAATTTGAACACATTTTTTTGAGACAAAATTCTCATAACAGAAAACTGTTTTAAAGCATACAATTCAGTGTGCTGAATACATTTTTAATTGAAATAATGCAGAAACCAGGAGGCATAACTTGCAGATAAAAACAGAAGATTAATCCACTCTCATAGAAACTAAGTGGACAGCACTGGTATTATGGGGGCTCTAGTGTAACCAGTAAAATGTGAAACATGAAGTCCAGTGGTAGGGCCAAATTTACTGTAAGTTAGGCTGCTGCGTTCACTTATTAGAAAGAAAACGGCTGTTTCACCTCGCCTCTTCCAATGATTCCCTCAAGTATTGAGGGAGATGGGAGAGTGGGGAGTAAAAGGTGTACTTTTTGGCATCCTTCATTAGAATCATATTGATTCTATTTTTATTAGTTTTTAACAGTATTTGGTCATCAGCAAGGCAGTATAATGCGGCAATTTAAAAGACCTCAGAGTCGTAATCCTGTCTCCATAGTTCACAACTGGACAAGCTAAAAATCTTCTCCAAGCCTCAGTTTCCTTCCCTATCAAATAAGGGTAATAAGAGTTGTGAACTTATATTGTTGTTTTGTAAATGAAATAAGTTATAAGGACTTACTTTACACAGTTCCTGATAAAGAGTAAGCACTCCATACACAACATGATTATGATTTATATTTCCTATGACATATTTATGCATGTTATTTAAACATCAGCAAATTTTCAGGGCTGATTTTAACTTAAACATGAATATCAGACAGAAAGTAATTTAGTGAGAATCTACCCAAATAATGATGTTTGCATCTCATCTATGATATTCCCATCAAATGGTCATCCAGTTTGTTTGAATTCATCTGGTGACCAATAATTATGACTTCCTAAGGCCCATCATTTCATTTTTATAAAACAAAGACCTTGCTTATATTAAAACATAAAGGGAAGATGGTTTTTTAAACTATGATTTATTTGTTCATTTATTCCAGCAAATATTTACTATGGGAACTGAGAATATGGCAATGAATAAGGCCAAACAACGGTGAAGCTTGGAGATCCTCAATTATAAACTCATTATTAACTGAAAAATGTTTAGCCATTTCAAAACTAATAATAATACTACTATAAAAATCTTGCTGCAAGAAGAGGAATGTAGCTAGATCAGTGAGGGTAACAAAGCTGCTTCATGAATAATATAGCTAGGAAGCAAAATTATATCGCCAAAGGGAAAGAGCAGTAGCAAATGGAATTGTTTCATGATTGAAGCCTTGGCATCATCCATGACGGCTTGAATAACAATCTCTCCATCTTATTACCCCACATAACTGAGTTTACAATAAAATAAAAGGGAAAGTGGCCATTCATGAAATGGAGGTAATTTATTACTAGCATGACACAAAAAAATCTAAGAAACAACACTTTGAGCTATGATCCTGGAGGGGAGGAGAATTTAGTGGCATCATGAGTACTTTTTAAATATCACTTTGAGAACGGTCTTATACAAGGATGGAGAAAGAACAGATATGACAAAGCATTGGTAATAAGTGGGTACTCACTCCACAGCACAGGGTATGCACGAAAGTCGAGTTGAAATGTTGTTGGATAAAGGGTAGTACCTACTGAATGCTATGCCCTCTCATAACCTCCATTCACTTAGTTGTGCCGGAGACCAAGCAAGTGGAAATTAGTGAAAGACTGAAGAGAAAGGGCTCAAAGAAGAGGCAGACTCAGAGAAGATGAGTCTTCCCTACTTTATCAAGAATGAACCCAGGAACACACTGTTGTAAGGTTGAGGAAGATCAACTAGGGAATACGGATTGCTGTGATGATCTGAAAATGCACATATGCAAGTTCGTAGAAAATCTGGCTTACAGATTTGACAAAGGGTTCACAGATCCCATGAGGTCCATTCATGGACTCCAAGCTAAGCATTCCTGCCTTGTGGGAAGACCAAGCAGAATATGGCTACTTGTGAAAGATTTGACAACTTGGTTTTATATATGTATACAATTTTTCTGATATAAAATAACTGGTTATAATAATACAAAAATTCAGAAAATACACAAAACATGAAGAAGATAAGTAAGATCACTAATGGTCCTGCTATCAAGAGATGATCAATATAATATTTTTGCATGTATCCTTTGCAGTCTTCTTCACTTAACCATACACTGTGAACATCTTTCCAAGTCAATAAAAGTAAACCGGCATCCTTTTTAATGGAAGCATGGTATTTCATGGTATAGCTGTGCCATGATCTAGTTAATATCCAATTTCCTATTACTGTTTCTGATTTTTCTTTTCTTTTTTTTTTTTTTTTTTTTTTTTTTTGGCCATGCCATGTGGCTTGCGGGATTTCAGTTCCCTGACCAGGGATCGAACCCAGGCCACGGCAGTGAAAGCACTGAGTCCTAACCACTGGACCACCAGGGAATTCCCCAGTTTTTCATTCTTAATAAAAATATTTCAATACATGTTTCTTTGTGCACCTGCACAATTTCCTTCTTGGAATAAATTATTATAACTAAATTGCTGATTCAAATGGCATACACATTTCAAAGGGATTTCTTATATTTATTCACTACTCACTCATTTATTCATTCAGCAAATATTTTCTGAATGTCTATTTGTCCTAGGCTCTGTTCTAGGTTCTGGGGATACAGAAGAGACCCAAAGAGATAAAAATACCAGTTCTCCTTGAATTTATATTAAAATAAAGTAAATTAATAAAATATATCAAACAAACAGGTTACATGGTGATAAAATCTATGAAGAAAATTAAAGTGGGGAAGGAGGCTAAGGAGTATGGTAAGATGATATCTAAAACAGGATGTTCAAAGAAAGCCTTATTGAAGAAGTGACATGCAGTGAAACCCTGAAGAAGAGCAATGACCCTGAGGCAAGAGCCTGCCTGGAAAATTCAAGGAATATCACTGAAGCCTGTGTGGCTACAGTGGAATGAGGAAGGGTCAGAATAGGAGGAAATTAGGTCAAAAAGGCATCAGAAAGCACAGAGGCAGACCATTTAGGGGCTAAGGGTCTAAAAAATAACGTTGGCTGCTGTAGGTAGAAAGCCATGGGAGGGTTTTTTGAACAGAGTTTTAATATAATCATTTTGGCTGCAGTGTCGGAAATAAACTGTATGAAGGGTGGGAGATTACAAGGGCTAAATCAAGGAGATGAGTTTGAACATTATTGCTAGAGGTGCCTTGGACCAGGGAAGGTGGTGAAAAGGGTGAAAAGATTTCTTAGGATTAAATGTGCAGTGTGAGAGAAATCAAGAAACACTTCAGGGTTTTTAGCCTGCACAACTAGAAGAAAGCAGTTACCATTTACTGAGATGGGGAACACTGAATGAAGAGCAAGTTTAAGGAAGAGGATGATGAGTTTGACTTCTGACATGCACAGTTTGATATTCCAAATTATGCAAGTGAAGATGCAGGTGAGCTATTGAGAGAAAAAATTAATAATCCATTGTTTCATAGAGATGGGATTAAAGCCCTTAGACAGTATGAGATAACTTAGGAATTAAGTGAACAAGGGGAGGAAGTCTGGGCATCAAGCCTTAGAACAGTCCTATATCCAGATGTCAGGGGTGTGAGGAGGAAGGAGCCAAGAGACTGAGGAATAAAACCAGAAAAGTGGGAGCTCAAGAGAAGAGTTTGGAAGAATGGAATAATCAAAGTCTAATAGGATGAGGACTCAGAATTTGAGAAGGGACTCTGCAAGATGGACATAAGTGGTAGCCCTGACAAGTACATTTTCAGTGAAGCTGAGAGAGTAGGGTCCAAGAAAGAGTGAGAGGAGGGGAAATGGAGACAACCAAAGGGAAACAGAGGAACAGCAGTTGAATAGGTAAGGTCAATAGAGGGTTTTACATTTGGCTTGCTTTTCAGACTATAAATATTATAGCATATTTATATGCTTATGGAAATATCTGATAGAGAAAGTACAAAGCAATAGTGCAAAAGAAGAAGTGAATTCTTGAAGCAATGCCCTGAGAGGAAATGCAATTTAATACACAGTTTGGAGTGCTGGCCTTTGTTAGGGTTATGGACACTAAACCTCGAAAGAAGGATAATTGTAATTAAAATCATCCCACAAACGTTACTCCAGTCTCAGATGACTAGATCAGTGAATTCTTTTGAATACTTTAAGGAGAAAGTAACAGCAATCTTTCACAAATTCTACCAGATTACCAAAAAGGGAACACATCCTAACATATTCTATGAGGCAGAAACCTGACAAAGACATTATAAGAAAGGGAAACTACAAACTAATGTATTTCATAAGAATAGACGTAGGGCCTCCCTGGTGGCGCAGTGGTTGAGAGTCCGCCTGCCGATGCAGGGGATACGGGTTCGTGCCCCGGTCTGGGAGGATCCCATATGCCGCGGAGCGGCTGGGCCCGTGAGCCATGGCCGCTGGGCCTGCGCATCCGGAGCCTGTGCTCCGCAGCGGGGGAGGCCACAACAGTGAGAGGCCCGCATACCGCAAAAAAAAAAAAAAAAAAAAAAAAGAATAGACGTAAAAGGCCTGAACAAACATTAGCAAATATAATCTAGTAATACAAAACAAGAATAATATATCATAACTAAGTGGGACTTATATCAGAAATTTAATGTTGGTTTAACATTTTAGAAATCAATCAAAGTAATTCAATACATATTAACAAAATAAAGGGAGGAGGAACCAAGTTGGTGGAGTAGAAGGACATGCTCTCACTCCCTCTTGCAAGAACACCAGAATCACAACTAGCTGCTGGACAATCATCGAAAGGAAGACACTGGAACTCACCAAAAAAGATACCCCACAAGAAAAGACAAAGAAGAAGCCACAATGAGACAGTAGGAGGGGCGAAATCACAGTAAAATCAAATCCCATAACTGGTGGGTGGGTGACTCACAGACTGGAGAATACATATACCACAAAAGTCCACCCACTGGAGTGAAGGTTCTGAGCCCCACGTCAGGCGTCCCAACCAGGGGGTCCGGCAACAGGAGGAGGAATTCCTAGAGAATCAGACTTTGAAGCCTAGTGGGAATTGATTGCAAGACTTTGACAGGACTGGGAGAAACAGAGATTCCACTCATGGAGGGCACACACAAAGTAGTGTGCACATCAGGACCCAGGGAAAGGGCAGTGACCCCACAGAGACTGAAGCAGACCTACCTGCTAGTGTTGGAGGGTCTCCTGCAGGGGCAGGTGGTGGCTATGGCTCACCATGAGGACAAGGACACTGGCAGCAGAAGTTCGGGGAAGTACTCCTAGGTGTGAGCCCTCCCAGAGTCTGCCATTAGCCGCAGCAAAGAGCCCAGGTAGGCTCCAGTGTTGGGTTGCCTCAAGCCAAACAACAAACAGGGAGGGAACCAAGCCCCACCCATCAGCAGTCAGGTGGATTAAAGTTTTCCTGAGCTCTGCCCACCACAGCAACAGTCAGCTCTACCCACCACGAGTCCCTCCCATCAAGCCTCTTACATAGCCTCAACCACCAGAGGGTAGACAGCAGAAGCAAGAAGAACTACAATCCTGCAGCCTGTGGAACAAAAACCACATCCACAGAAAGAGAGACAAGATGAAAAGGCAGAGGGCTATCTACCAGATGAAGGAACAAGATAAAACCCCAGAAAAACAACTAAATGAACTGGAGATAGGCAACCTTCCAGAAAAAGAATTCAGAATGATGATAGTGAAGATGATCCAGGACCTCGGAAAAACAATGGAGGCAAAGATCTAGAAGATGAAAGAAATGTTTAACAAAGACCTAGAAGAATTAAAGAACAAACAGAGATGAACAAAACAATAACAGAAATGAAAAATACACTAGAAGAAATCAATAGCAGAATAACTGAGGCAGAAGAACAGATAAGTGACCTGGAAGACAGAATGGTGGAATTCACTGCTGCAGAACACAATAAAGAAAAAAGAATGAAAAGAAATGAAGACAGCCTAAGAGACCTCTGGACAACATTAAACGCAACAACATTCGCATTATAGGGGTCCCAGAAGGAGAAGAGAGGGAGAAAGGACCAGAGAAAATATTTGAAGAGATTATAGTCGAAAACTTCCCTAACATAGGAAAGGAAATAGCCACCCAAGCCCAGGAAGCGTAGAGAGTCCAATAGAGGATAAACCCAAGGAGAAATACACCAAGACACATAGTAATCAAATTGGCTAAAATTAAAGACAAAGGAAAATTATTGAAAGCAACAAGGGAAAAACGACAAATAACATACAAGGGAACTCCCATAAGGTTAACAGCTGATTTCTCAGCAGAAACTCTACAAGCCAGAAGGGAGTGGCATGACATATTTAAACTGATGAAAGGGAAGAACCTACAACCAAGACTACTCTACCCAGCAAGGATCTCATTCAGATTCGATGGAGATATCAAAAGCTTTACAGACAAGCAAAAGCTAAGAGAATTCAGCACCACCAAACCAGCTCTACAACAAATGCTAAAGGAACTTCTCTAAGTGGGAAACACAAGAGAAGCAAAGGACCTAAAAAATCAAACCCAAAACAATTAAGAAAATGGTCACAGGAACAGACATATCGATAATTACCTTAAACGTGAATGGATTAAATGCTCCCACCAAAAGACACAGGCTTGCTGAATGTATACAAAAACAAAACCCATATATATGCTGTGTACAAGAGACCCACTTCAGACTTAGGGACACATACAGACTGAAAGTGAGGGGACGGAAAAAGATATTCCATGCAAATGGAAATCAAAAGAAAGCTGGAGTAGCTATACTCATATCAGGTAAAATAGACATTAAAATAAAGAATGTTACAAGAGACAAGGAAGGACACTACATAATGATCAAGGGATCAATCCAAGAAGAAGATATAACAATTATAAATATATATGCACCCAACATAGGAGCACCTCAATACAAAAGGCACCTGCTAACAGCTATAAAAGAGGAAATAGACAATAACACAATCATAGCGGGGGACTTTAACTCCTCACTTACACCAATGGACAGATCATCCAAAGTGAAAATAAATAAGGAAACAGAAGCTTTAAATGAAACAATAGACAAGAGAGATTTAATTGATATTTATAGGATATTGGATCCAAAAACAGCAGATTACACTTTCTTCTCAAGTATGCACGGAACATTCTCCAGGATATATCACATCTTGGGTCACAAATCAAGCCTCAGTAAATTTAAGAAAATTGAAATCATATCAAGCATCTTTTGTGACCACAATGCTATTAGATTAGAAATGAACTACAGGGAAAAAAACGTAAAGAACACAAACACTTGGAGGCTAAATGATACATTACTAAATAACCAAGAGATCACTGAAGAAATCAAAGAGGAAATCAAAAAATTCCTAGGGACAAATGATAATGAAAACACGACAATCCAAAACCTATGGGATGCAGCAAAAGCAGTTCTAAGAGGGCAGTTTATAGCTATACAAGCCGACCTCAAGAAACAAGAAAAATCTCAAGTAAACAATCTAACCGTACACATAAAGGAACTAGAGAAAGAAGAACAAACAAAACCCAAAGCTAGCAGAAGGAAAGAAATCATAAAGATCAGAGCAGAAATAAATGAAATAGAAGCACAGAAAACAATAGCAAAGATCAATAAAACTAAAAGTTGGTTCTTTGAGAAGATAAACAAAATTGATAAACCATTAGCCAGACTCATCAAGAAAAAGAGGGAGAGGACTCAAACCAATAAAATTAGAAATGAAAAAGGAGAAGTTACAACAGACACCACAGAAATACAAAGCATCCTAAGAGACTACTACAAACAACTCTATGCCAATAGAAGGGACAACATGGAAGAATGGACAAATTCTTAGAAACGTATAACCTTCCAAGACTGAACCAGAAAGAAACAGAAAATATGAACAGACCAATCACAAGTAATGAAATTGAAACTGTGATTAAAAATCTTGCAACAAACAAGTGTCCAGTACCTGATGGCTTCACAGGTGAATTCTATCAAACATTTAGAGAGGAGCTAACACCCATAATTCTCAAACTCTTCTAAAAAACTGCAGATGAAGGAACACTCCCAATCTCATTCTATGAGGCCACCATCACCATGATACCAAAACCAGACAAAGATACTACAAAAAAAAAGAAATTACAGACCAATATCACTGATGAATATAGATGCAAAAATCCTCAACAAAATATTAGCAAACAGAATCCAACAACACATTAAAAGAATCATACACCATGATCAAGTGGAATTTATCCCAGAGATGCAAGGATTCTTCAAAATACACAAATCAATCAATGTGATACACCATAGTAACAAATTGAAGATAAAAACCATATGATCATCTCAATAGATGCAGTAAAAGCTTTTGACAAAATTCAACACCTATTTATGATAAAAACTCTCCAGAAAGTGGGCATAGAGGGACCATACCTCAACATAATAAAGGCCATGTATGACAAACCCACAGCAAACATCATTCTCAATGCTGAAAAACTGAAAGCATTTCCTCTAAGATCAGGAACAAGACAAGGATGTCCACTCTCACCACTATTATTCAACATAGTTTTAGAAGTCCCAGCCATGGCAATCAGAGAAGAAAAAGAAATTAAAGGAATAGATTGGAAAAGAAGAAGTAAAACTGTCACTGTTTGCAGATGACATGATACTATACCTAGAGAATCCTAAAAATGCCACCAGAAAACTGAGAGTTAATCAATGAATTTGGTAAAGTTGCAGGATACAAAATTAATGCACAGAAATCTCTAGCATTCCTATACACTAATGATGAAAAATCTGAAAGAGAAATTAAGGAAACACTCCCATTTACCATTGCAACAAAAAGAATTAAATACCTAGTAATAAACCTATCTAGGGAGACCAAAGACCTGTAAGCAGAAAACTATAAAACACTGATGAAAAAATTAAAGATGATACCAACAGATGGAGAGACATACCATGTTCTAGGATTCGAAGAATCAATTTTGTGAAAATGACTCTACTACCCAAAGCAATCTACAGATTCAGTGCAATCCTTATCAAACTACCAAGGCATTTTTCACAGAACTAGAACAAAAAAATTATACAATTTGTATGGAAACACAAAAGACCCCGAATAGCCAAAGCAATCTTGAGAAAGAAAAATGGAGCTGGAGGAATCAGGCTCCTGGACTTCAGACTATACTGCAAAGCTACTGTAATCAAGACAATATGGTACTGGCACAAAACCAGAAATGCAGATCAATGGAACAAGACAGAAAGCCCAGAGATAAATACACGCACCTATGGTCAACTAATCGATGACAAAGGAGGCAAGGATATGCAATGGAGAAAAGACAGTATCTTCAATAAGTGGTGCTGGGAAAACTGGACAGCTACATGGAAAAGAATGAAATTAGAATACTCCCTAACAACATACACAAAAATAATCTCCAAATGGATTAGAGACCTAAATGTAAGACCGGACACTATAGAACTCTTAAACGAAAACACAGGAAGAACACTCTTTGACATAAATCACGGCAAGATCTTCTTTGATCCACCTCCTAGAGTAATGGAAATAAAAACAAAAATAAACAAATGGGACCTAATTAAACTTCAAAGCTTTTGCACAGCAAAGGAAACCATAAACAAGACGAAAAGATAACCCTCAGAATGGGAGAAAATATTTGCAAACGAATCATCAGACAAAGAATTAATCTCCAAAATATATGAACAGCTCATGCAGCTCAATATTAAAGAAACAAACAACCCAATCCAAAAATGGGCAGAAGACCTAAATAGACCACAGTGTGGTGGGGATGGTGGTGTGCTGAATTGGGCTATTGGGATTGACATGTATACTCTGATGTGTAATAAGATGACTAATAAGAACCTGCAGTATAAAAAAACAAACAAACAAAAACAACTAATACTAACTTTCTTTGGGTTATTTGTATGGAAATATGTTAATATAAATGTTTACAACATTACATGAAATTTCTAAAAATCTATATGTTCTGGTATAATGTTATGTCATAATTCTAGCTATTACTTTAAAATGTATATCTCAGATATAACTAAATTTCCTTGTCAATTGCATTATTATGGACTTTCATCAAATCTTTAACCGTGGTCATTTTTAAGTCTTTTGTCATTTACAGACAGTTCTGGGTGTACTCTGATGCTTTTGCAAAAATGTTCCTATAAAAGCGTTTCATCTTCAAGGAATTCATGGAAAAGACTCTGACAGGTACAGGTTTCTGGTAACTGACTATACTGCTGAACTGAATGAATAAGCATTTTCAGAACTCTAATTGAAAACTGATGAATTCATAAAAGTGCTAACAAAAGATCAAGCTGAAAAAAAAATTAATTACATGGGACTGAGTGAACTGATGAGGATGAGTATAACTTTTGCAACTTTCTGTTAGAATAAAAAAAAATCCTCCCCAAAAAATAAATAAAGGAGAAAAATTAAATATTTAGCAGTTGTAGAAAATGCATTCGAGAAAATTTAACATCCATTCTTTTTCTCTATTCTGAGGAATAAAACTGAATTTGCTTTATATAAGATGAAGAATCTACAAATAAACAAAAATAACAATAATAACTATGAAAAACATCATACTTCATAATGGAATATCAAAAGTTTTCCCCATGAGATTGGGAAGATAAAAATATCAGCCAGCATTCCCTGGTGGCGCAGTGGTTGAGAGTCCACCTGCCGATGCAGGGGACACGGGTTCACGCCCCGGTCCGGGAAGATCCCACATGACGCGGAGCGGCTGGGCCTGTGAGCCATGACCGCTGAGCCTGTGCGTCCGGAGCCTGTGCTCCGCAATGGGAGAGGCCACAGCAGTGAGAGGCCCGCATACCAGGAAAAAAAAAGAAAACAAATCAGCCAGCACACTTTTATTCTGTATTTATTCCATATTGAATAGCCAATGTAATAAGATAGAAAAATGTATTAAAGGTATGAGAATTGAAAAGAAAGAAATATCACTGTTATTGTTGGTCAATATTATAATGAATAGCAAATAAATTAATGAATAAATGAGTAATAATAAATTATAAATTAATGTAACAAAGGTCACTGGAAGATCAATGTACAAAACTCACTTGTATTGCTAACAAATATAAAACAAAATTGTAAATGTGCCAATTAAATTAACATCAAAACATCACATATCCCAGAATTTAACAGAAAATGTGCGATAACCTTACAAAACAAATGAAATAAAATGTTATACAAAAATGTTACTGAGAAAAGTTTTTTAATCTCTAATGCAAATACGTAAATCATCGGTCAAATTTACGTACAGATTTAATGAGATCCCAACAAAAAATCAAGCTGATTCTAAAACTACAAGGAAATGTGAAAAAGACAAGTATACCCAAAATAATCTTGAAGAAGAACAACAAAATTTGGAAGGTTTACACTACAATATCTAAAATTATTATGAAACCACAGTAGCTAAAACTATGCAATGTTGGCACAGGAATAGAAATATAGACTAATGGAACCATACAGATAGTTTAAAAACAGGCCCATACATATCAGGTTCAGCTGATTACAGCAAAGGTGACTATAATTCTAAAAGAAAATAATCGTTCTTTCAAAAAACTGGGGAGCATCAATTAGACATTCATATAAGGAAAAAGAAGATTTCTGCAATGATTCCCAACTTATATTTATCACCTACGAGTACAGGCCATGTACAATAAGATCCCCACTTGCTGAAAACTCAAGGAATCTATTTGGAGACTGGATTCATCCCATCTCACTCCGGACGGCATCACCAAAGCTATTCTGCCTCTAGTCCTTACTCCAATGAAGAGATGCTAATGATATATGAAAGGAAGTTACAAGTATAACCCTTCACTAATTCCCCAAGAGGGCTTACACTGAAGAGTGGTAGGTTGAGAAAGGGTCAGTGCATTCTTTCCTTTTTTCTAAAATTTTTCCAGCTCACTATCCCTTTATGATATATAGCATCGTTCTAATTTCAGAAATGGTCATACTTTTTTCTACACAACTCAGATTAACATATTAGAGAGGAAAATTTAAAGATTTGGTCATTAAAAATAAGCACTAGCTGTTCTGTTTTGAAAGACTCTGAGGTGCGAGTATTTGTGTGTGTGTGCGCACGCATGCGCATGCACAAGGGTATATTTAATATAGTTAAGTAATAAAATACATATGGTTCCAAGGGATTTACTAACTGATGTATCACTTCATTTGAATTTAAAGATGAAACTCCTATTGAAAAGTTATTTTATAGTTATCTCTTTTTTTAACATCTTTATTGGAGTATAATTGCTTTACAATGGTGTGTTAGTTTCTGCTTTATAACAAAGTGAATCAGCTATACATATACACATATCCCCATATCTCCTCCCTCTTGTGTCTACCTCCCTGAAAATTTATTTTAAAAGACCTATATAAAACATGAATTTCTTTTTTCCTCTGAGGATATGTAATTCTATTTCTGCAGAAAGGAAGTGGAGTAAATTATCCCTGGATCTGTGAAACCATCTGTGATGTGTGTTAATGGTCAAGCAGGGTTCAAAAACTATAGAAATGATATTTTATACATCAAATTCTCATAACATCCACTTTGATATGAAAGGATCTAAAAATATACATACATAGAAAAGTAGAGCACAGTCAGGGAGGGAATAACATATTCATTGAGGAATCATTAGTTACTTGATCCTTTAGTATATAAGATACTATGTACTTAATTTTACATTAAAAAATCCATAATACATCATTTTTTAATTTCTGAATTTGGTTACTTAAGTCAATCTCTTTTGTGAAAAAAATTCACACAACAAAACATCACAAAACAAAACATCTTTTCTGGATGTAGTTTTACTGTTAGAATGATTTAAGTCAGCTCTGCCTGAAGGAAAGAACTTGGTGATCTCTTAAAATTCATATACATTTATAAACATAATTTAAACATTATTGTAGTTTTGGATGAATTGGAATTTGTGTGTATGTGCATGTGTACTTCCAAGAGAATACAGCAATGGTCTCTTCAATTTCCAGATACTTAAGTGGCTTTACAAGTGTATTAAAATGTACATGCAATCGTGCTATCTCAAAGTATAAACAACAAACAATATTTCTGGAAGAAAATTATGTTCTCAAGATGGTAACTTTTCATCATCACCTTCACCTAAAACAATGATTCTTGATGCTTTTAGGAATACATCCATATGGAGTGACTAAGTGACTCCCAAAGACCCTCGATGCCCTTTGATTCCAGGAAGTATTTTATCTGGTTTCAAATCTTCCTCTTAAGTTAATATTTTGCCTTCCTAAGGTCCTAAAAAATCGATAGGACTTCCTTAGGCCAATAGAGGTTGGTCTGTGCAGGAATTTCTGGCAGCTTTACACATAACACATTCTGAAACTACGGGCAGACAATAAAGGAAAAGCATTGATGCATGTAAGGCAGCTAGAAGTTCTAGGGAGGCTGTATTTGAAAGAAAGGAATCAGTCACAGGGGAGAGTAAGCTGTCAACACTGCAGCATGTTTTCTGACATGCTTCATGGGTCATGATGTCTCCTCTATTGTTCAGAATAGATAAAAGCCAAGGAAGAAGGCAGCAGGATTCATGGGCCATCCACTGAGGTGACATTTTGCACTTAGTGAGCCTATTACTTCAAGCGTTCTCAATCGAAATGGCTACTGGACCCCCCTAACTAAAGACAATAGATCCACTGGGCCCCAAATTCTAGTAGGGAAATGCCAAAAATGTAGGAATCTTCTTTTTAAGTTTTAGCACAAACTTTTTATGGAGAGGCAATTTTAAAAAATGAAAAGACAAAATATTTTCCCAGTCATGCAGACCACGACAGCTTTATTTATACTGTTTATCAATTTCAACAAGCCATGGTGATGCTATTGAAATAAATAAATAAATTGCAAGAAAGAAAACTTCCAGATAAAAATTTTTACTATAACAAAAAAGCTTAAAAGAAGAAAAATATATGATTGTTGTCTTCAAAAGCAATAGAAAGCAAGAGTATTAACCCTGTCAATAGAGTTCTTGGGTTTTGAGGAAGCAGAAAGGCCATGGTGCTGCTCTAAAACAGGTAGAGAGAGAAGTTGTCAGGATGGTGGTTACAGGAGAATGGGCTCTGGTGTCAGGTAGCCTGGTTCAAATGTTGATTCTGCCACTTACTGTAACCTTGGACTTGAGACTTAAACCTTTCAAGGCCCCATTTTCTTATCTGGAAAATAAGGGTAAGAATGGTATCTACCTCTAAGACTGTGATGCACATTTAATGAGATTAATCCATGTAAGGTGTTTAGAAGACTACACAATAAAGTGTTAATCCTTATAATGCAGAGACAACATTTCAATGAACCTAAGAAATCAGCCAACTACCATACACTGGATATCAGCAGATTCTCTGCACTTCTCATTCAGTCATTCCTCAAACATCTACCAGCCATCTTTACAGCAGGCACTATACCAGGCACAGAGAATACTGGGAAAAAGAGACAAAAGTCCAGGTCCTCAAAGAGTTCCCATTTCATCATTTTCCTAAATTGACACTCTCCAAGATGATGATTTGCTATAAATGTAGGCCTTCCTTTTTCGTGCCCAGAATTTTTATATTTCTGCCAGATCTTTATTTTACATGACCAGACATTTTTATACTGTCTTATTACTCTACATTCTCAAATCTAGTTAGAAATGGAGAGATTAAAAATAAGCACAACTTTTCTTAATGTGATTGAACAAAACTCCTGCAATAGATCCTGAATTCTGACAAACTAAAGGATAGAAAGATTTTGTCATATATTTATTTCAGTTACTGGCTGATGAATAACAATCAGAATTATTTTTTTAAATGTAGAAAACATGCATTTTTAACCTATTAGAAATGTCAAAAAATGAAAATCCAATAACTAGATGTCATTGAAGGCTAAATGTATTTCCAGCAAAATTTGCCTGGAAATATATCTTATATACACTCTGATCTTGTTTTCACAAAGGTCTTTGAGTTTAGTTCAATGAATGTAATACTGTATATAAACCTATCAAGAAAAAGGTAGAAAAGTTGGGCAAATCAACTTTATGGAAATAACATATTATTTTCTCTGAATTTCATTCAGTATAAATGAATACTTTTCATTAAAGAAAAATACAGTAGTTAATTTAAAGATACCTTGCATAGTGAAGGGAGATATGCACTTAAAATGAGATACAAAAGTCTGAATTACCATTTTTTAGGAATATATTTTTACATGACACATATTCCTTAAGTTTCTGACAGTATAAAAAATGAATTTGAGTTAGAATGAGTTCAATTTTCCATTTTATCATTTTATTTGTGTCACTAAGAAGCAATCGTATCTTATACAGGTGGGAACAGTCAATGGATGTTAAGGCAGGTGGGTGAAGGTCTGATGAGGAACAGGATATTGGAATGAAATTGAATTATCTCCCCATAAAATACTGATCAAAATCAAAGGGAAAAAACAGTGCAGAACCTGGCAGATCACTAACTTGACCAGGTGATCAAGGTTAATATCATCAGCAGTAGAAGAGACTGACACAGTGTACCTCCAGATGTGGTCAGCCTCATTTCTGTGGTATTCCTAACAAGAATGCATAGCCTGAGCGTGATGAGGAAACATCAGATGGACCCAGGTTGATGGTGATAATATGGAATGAAATGCCTATACTTCTGAGACTCTAAAGGATACCCAAAACAGGGAATGGAACTGCTCCAGATTGAAGGAAATTTTAAGATATGACAACCAAATGCTACATGTGTTCTAGAATGGAATTATGGCCCAAGAAGGAAAAAGAGACATTGTTTAGATAGTTGGTGAAATTTAAGTGGGGTCTGAGATTGGATGGTATTGTGCTGTCAATGTTGATTTCTTGATTGTATTGTGTATGTTGGTTATACAGAGAGTGTCCTTGTTTTAATAAAATATATACTAGAGTATTTAAGGGTGATGGAGTATATTGTCAGTAAAAGGCATACTGGACTGAGATAGAGGGTGATGGAGCAAATGAGCTAAAAATATTACCAATTAGGAATCTGGTGAGAGAAGAGGTAGGAGTTCTTTGTACTGTCTTTGTAACTTTTCTGTAGGTTTGAAATGATTTCAAAAAACATTTTTAAATTAAAAGCAATCATTAACCTGGGAACTCTCCTGCATATATAACTGACAGTGAGTTGACATTCTTAACATATAAAGAATTTTACAAATAAACAAGAAAAATGACAAGACTCTGGTGTAAAAATGGCAAAGGGTATTTAGAAACTATTCATCTAATCAGAGACACCAACAACTTACTAATAAATATATGAAAATGTACAAATTCACTAATATTCAAAGAACAGTAAACTTTAGAAATGACAGTCATTTCTCAGATATCATATTAGCAAAAAGTATTTTAAATATAGTGCTCAGTGCTTCAAAGCGTATAGTTCAAGTCATCTGCAAAGTAAATTGTTTCCTCAAAACACATATCTTACTTTCTTTTCGGTGCTGTTCAGGGTATTTTTACTGGCTAAGTTAAATGGATTTAAGCTGAAGTATTCACTGATTCATGTATTCTCTAATGCACTCACATCCTCAATAATAATCAAACATAATTTTTACACCACCTAGAGTTCTAAATAACCAAAGGTTAAAATACAAAGGAAAGATGACAGCATGCTAATCATCTCCTTCTTTAAATGCTCAATGGGTAAAATCACTGAAAAGAAGAGGCAAAATTTGAATGACTTTCATTCAACTATTACGAAATACATCAATATATGGTTTCAAAAATATGACACCTTGCCAAGATCAATAGAATGCAAGTGTACACAACAGCTAGGGAAATAAGATTTTTTAAGTAATGGAGATAACATAAACTCCATGTCAATAAGGACACCAAAACAATTTTTTTTTTTTTTTTTTTTTTTGCGGTATGCAGGCCTCTCACTGTTGTGGCCTCTCCCATTGCGGAACACAGGCTCCAGACACGCAGGCTCAGAGGCCATGGCTCACGGGCCTAGCCGCTCCACGGCATGTGGGATCTTCCCGGACCGGGGCACGAACCCGTGTCCCCTGCATCGGCAGGCGGACTTTCAACCACTGCGCCACCAGGGAAGCCCCAAAACAATATTTTGCATGGACATTTTTGTTTGTTTGTTTGTTTGTTTGTTTGTTTTTTGCTGTACGCGGGCCTCTCACTGTTGTGGCCTCTCCTGTTGTGGAGCACAGGCTCTGGACGCGCAGGCCCAGCAGCCATAGCTCACGGGCCCAGCTGCTCTGCGGCATGTGGGATCTTCCCGGACCAGGGCACGAACCCGCGTCCCCTGCATCGGCAGGCGGACTCTCAACCACTGCGCCACCAGGGAAGCCCAGCATGGACATTTTTAAAAGGTACATGCTTCACCACAATACAGGAGATAACAAAACAAGTTACAAATAAGCTCAATTCTATTTCCTGTCACTTCATAATAAACTGCAGGAAGATCATTTTAATTTGTTAAATGAGTCTTTTGAAAAATGATTTTAAGTGATTGACCAAAGGCCTAAACAGCATTTGGGAAGTTTCACAACGACATCGTAAAACTAAAAGGAGAAGAGTATTAATACCAAAGAATTAAAATATATTACAACAATCCCTCAACATTCAGCTTGGAAAAGATCATTGAAATGTCAGCACATATCAATGTATGGCAGATTAAGAAAAGAGAATTAAATGAACTTTGATGGCACCTTGAAAATTTTCTTATTATACTTGAGTTGCATCCAAATAATCCAACTTTGCTCCAGAAACAAAAGAGAAAGCAAGTTACATACTATAGAAGATGTTACTTTTGATACAAATCAGAATCCATTTTTTCTGGTAATATAGTAAGTTAAGTCTTTTACAAATTAGAAAATATAATGGAAAAATAAAGATCCTACTTGAGTAACAGAACAGCCTATAAGGTTCCTAGGAAAAAATCTAACAAAATATGTGTATGCCCATTATAGAGATAATTATAAAGAAGAAATGAAAGAAAATGGAGAGATAAGTCATATCCCTGGATTTTAAAAAATGAATATCAGAAAAATGTTAAGACATTAATCTATAAATGTGATATAATTCCAATATAAATCCCAATGGCATTTTTTTCATAAAATTTATCAAACTGATTCTAAAGTTTATACCAAAGAATAAAGTTTCAAGCATAGCAAAAAAATCTGAACAGGAAGAACAGAGACCTGAACTATGAGTTAGCAAGTCTTATAAAACTACAGTAATCAGAGTAGTGTGGTCTTCCTGCATGAGCCACAAGCAATCAGTAGAGCAGAATACAAGGCCCAGAAACAGACCTCTGAATTGATAGAGATTTGGTACTACATTTGACATTATAAATATGTGAGAAAAGAATGGGCTTTTGGGGACTTCCCTGGTGGTGCAGTGGTTGAGAGTCCACCTGCCGATGCAGGGGACACGGGTTCGTGCCCCGGTCCGGGAAGATCCCAGATGCCACGGAGCGGCTGGGCCCGTGAGCCATGGCCGCTGAGCATGCGCGTCCGGAGCCTGTGCTCCACAATGGGAGAGGCCACAACAGTGAGGGGCCCAAGTACCGCAAAAAAAAAAAAAAAAAAAAAAAAAGAATGGGCTTTTGGGTAACTGGCATTGGGACCACCAGCTTCACCTATTAGATATTACACTAGATAAGTATACCTAGATCTAAGTTCAAGATGTCCATTTCTTTTCTTTGTTAGGCAGGACAAAATGATCATTCATTGAACACAGCGGGGCAGATTAAGGTGGAACGTTAAATACGGATGTACCATTGTCCCCTTTCCAGATCTCCAATTAAAAGATCAATAGTAAACTAATCAACAGTATTTGCATTAATGCCTATGTATCAGTATTCATTGCAGAGTCAAATATTGTGCTGAGATAATCTCTCCTTCATTGTCACAAATTCTCCAACATCCAAAGAAGAAAGTTAGGTAGCATCAAGGACAGATGAATTTTTTTCTTACTTCCCCCAAATTGCCCAAAATCATGCCAAATTTTCTATTCTATAGAGTAGACCATAAATTTCTCATAAAGGAAATTTTAAACCACAGAATATAATCTAGGGGACTGTACCAAAACTACACCAAGGGACAGCAAAAGGATTTTATTTATCGTGAAGAAAATGCAGTTTTGCAAAACATGGAAAAAGAGAACAGAGTCCTTTTGGAATTCGGGGAAATTTTCTCATTCATTTTTACTTACAAATATACTTTCACTTTTCAATTAGCCTTTACTGTTTTCATATTTCTCTTCTATATTTCTTGTACAAATAGATAAGTGAATAATATCTTAGAATTACTTCTCTAGTCTTTGTTTTTTTCCTTTCAAAACACAATAGCCAGAAAACTGTAATGATGAGAAAACTCCTTTGATCTGCCTAAGTGTCTTAATTCTTTCATACATAAAGTACCATATATTATTGTCTGTTGTTTTTAGGGGTAATACTGATGTTGGCTAAACATACACAGAAATGCCAGAAGAGCCAACAATCTTTTTACACTGTGCTCACGTGAAGTTTGTGGTCCAATTTTTAACAGCAGCCCCTACTTGAAAAACATCACTGGAAACCAGCATCTCGGGTTGGGAGGCCAAATAAGCCTGTTCATGGCGCACCAGGGCACTGCTTATAAGGTTCCCAGTAGCTTCATAATGATGTCACTTTGTTTGAAGCTGTGTTTCAGTACCAAGATGTGACTTAAGCACACTTTCAGTCCCAAGATACTGTGATGTCTGCCTTTCCCACTTCCATCTTGCTCTTAGCTCACTTCAGACACCCCAAGACCCAGAGCGCATCCATTAGTCTCATATGTCCAAGCCAACAAAGTTGTGTGATTAGGTTTCCAGCTTTCACACAGTGGCTGAGATGTTGCTACATAGCTCATTACAGGTGTCGTTATTCTCTAAGAACTTGACTTACAGTCATTTGGAAGCAGTGTCTGCCAGTTAGTGAAATCCTCACGCCTAGAGCTAATGGCATTTCAGGATAGATAAGGCACTCCGCATCAATAGAGCAATTTGAACATTCTCCAGATCCTTTAACCTAGCCTGGAGAAAACTTTGTGATGTCATTTGTGATTCCTGGTGTACTCATGATGATCTTTCACTTGATCTTCCACTCATTTTTTCATCCACCAAATATTTATTTAGAATCTAACTTTGTATGACAGCATGGCAGGTAAAATGGAGTAGGCAAGTTTAATGCATAATCCTTTACAGCAAAAGAAAAAATCTAATCAAAAATTGTTGTCAGCTACATAAAATTTCAGGCAAACACACAAGTACTCCTGGGAAAAGGATTAGAAAGCTACATCCTGGAGTCTTATGGTGGTTGCCTACAACCACTGCAGGCATGGTGCTGATAAATGGTTAACATTTGGCTCTCTGTTCTCTAAAGAAATAATTCTAAGATATTGGTTCATTTATCCACCTGTTCAGAGAAGATAGAAGAAAAGAAATATGAAAAAAGTAGACTCATAAAAAAAGAATATTTATCAACAAAAATACATTTTTAAAAAATAGCTCTACTCTGTAGCACTTGCTTATTTCCATAGTCTACTTCAAGCTCCAACAGTAACCTCAGCCAGCTCACAAAGTTTCAATTATTATCAGCCAGTATGAGCCCGCTCCAGCACACCACTGACTGGCTGAGAAACATTTTCTTCTTTTAACTTTTCTTATTTTCAAAATGTCTTTAATGATAATAGTGGTTGCCCCCAGGGACAGAAATCAAGTGGCCGGGGAGGGATGAAGGTAGACTTTTTCTCTATATCTTATTGTGCCTTTTAAATTTTGAACCATGGGATGTATTACCAATTTTTTTTTAATTACAATTACAATTTAAATTTTAAAAATCTTCAGTAAATATTTGTTACCAAATAGATTTAGATTTTTAAAATTTAAATTGTGATCAAAGGCAGTAAATGATACTTTTTACCATCTCATATGTAATTAATACATATGTATATATGTGAAACATTGAAATAACAAGATGTTATATGTTAGAATGCCAAAAGGAGTGGCCCAGATTTAAAACCTGGAGAAAGAAATTAATGTAAACTGGGAAGGTCAGTAAAAGCTTCACGGAGCTGTGAGTGAAGTTCTGAAGTGTGAACAGGACTTGGATGAGCAGAAAGGGATCTACACAGTGATGATGAGCAGACTGGCCACTGTGCCTGGTATTTATATTCCTACTGAATAATACCACTTTTCTCCATCACTGCCAGTGCCGGAGCTGACATTCCCCACAGCCTCTATTTCTCACTGACCCCTCCCTACTTCATTTGGAGTCAGAGCAAGATGCACAATAGCCAGATATCTCAGGATAGCTCACTGCCATCAACGCGCATGGAGATAAGAGTGAAGTCAGGGACTGACACAAGAAGCAGGGAAGCCGCTTCACATCATCTCTAGTAATAACATTAATGTTTATTTAGTGTTTGCTCTGCAGCAGGCACTCTATGGTCAAACCCACAAAGCCTAACTTACGGAGGAATAACTCCTTGCCTTCTACCAAGCAGACAAGAACCTGTGGTCAGTGGAGCACCACGACCTCACCCCACCCACTCCCAAAAGCAACTAGGAAATGAGCTTCTTTCCTCATGAGGAAGAGCTCTTCTGTGAACTAAGACAGACCTGATGGAAGGCTGGATCCACATCTAATCACTGCCAGTTAAAGGATGACAGATCACCTGTTTATTCTGATGAGCATTTTTCAACATTTAACTGGTTTACAGCTAACCATCCTTTGAAGCACATAAATGTATTCACTTATCCAGGACCATATTTTGCAAGCTAGTCATCTTAATGGATACCTCAGATAGTTCTACTGATCAAAATTTGACATTTTTTGGATAGTTTGGCTTTTTTAATGACAAAATTAAAATTTTGTGAGAATTTGATTTCCCTGATTTAATTTGCACCCAGTAATGGAATACTCTTTGGTCATTAATGAACAGATTATAAATGAATATTTATTGGCATAGGAAAATCCTCAAAAATTTTTGCTAAATTATAAACAGTTATAAAATATTATGTACAGTGTGATTTAATTTTTTAAAAAAATAGTATATCGGGCTTCCCTGGTGGTGCAGTGGTTAAGAATCCGCCTGCCAATGCAGGGGACATGGGTTCGAGCCCTGGTCCAGGAAGATCCCACAGGCCGCGGAGCAGCTGGGCCCATGTGCCACAATTACTGAGGCCCAGGCACCTAGAGCCCATGCTCCACAACAAGAGAAGCCACCACAATGAGAAGCTCGCGCACTGCAACGAGCCCCTACTCTCTGCAGCTAGAGAAAGCCCGATGCAGCAATGAAGACCCAAAGCAGCCAAAAATAAATAAATTAATTAAATTTAAAAAAAAAAAAATAGTATATCTATACATTTTAAGTAGACATTTATAACTGAAAATATTAGTAGACACTATCCCAATTTTATCCAGGGGGATAAAATTACAAATGATTTCTTCTTCCTTCTTTGTGATTTTCCTAATTTGTAAAATTCACTATAAGCATTAATCTTATATGTAATGTTTGAAATTTGTAGCATAGTTAAAATTTCCACATTCTAGAGGATCCATCCATCAGTACGCGAGAGTAGAATCCACACTACTTACCCAGAAAAAGCCTGGCCCTGCCCTTGGGAACTGCCTACTTCAGCCACCACAGGAGGATGTGGGTACCTTCTGTTCAGGCACGGCCTTATTTGGCTCCTCAATTTTTATAATAAAATGTCAGTATTTCCTCCAACTCAATTGCTGCTGAGGCTCAACACACCTTTCATTTAACTGTCAACAAAGAATAGCTGCAATTTGGGTATTTATCAGAGAAGTCTAACTTGAATTCAGTATTATTCTCAAGACACTGGGAAAAGCAATTGATATGGAGTATTGCCTAGAAGACATGGTCTTTTATCAGGATTTCATATAGGAGGTGCTATTGGCATTCTGAGCAGTAAAACTTGGTTGCACAGAACTTTTGTGCACACTACCAAGGGCCTCAAAGACAGTACAACTTCAAACACCTTTACACCTAGATACACGTTACTGGCATCATTATAGATTTGCTTTTTCTGAAGCGCGCTGTGGCTTGATGCCACCAGCTGACACGAGGTCCTCTGAACTTGTTCCTCTAAAGGCACTCACTATATTTTACCATAAAAGGTCATAGAAGAAATAAGTCTCTGGTCTCAGAACCAAGAATAGTTGCATTCCCTTATCATCTAAGTGGTTGTCTATTTCTTCTTTGCCTTGGTTTGCATATTTCATTTTATTTTTGTCTTATTGTCCTGTAGATATCTCTATAAGCCTCCTTAACTTTTTGTGAAAATAAGCAGAGAATAAATAAGTGTTCAGGAAATGATGACACTAAAGAGATGGGTGAGAATAAGACTAAGGAAAGAAAGATACCTTCAGCAACAACAACAGGAAAAAAAAACCAATACAAACCAAAGCACAAGGTCTGTGAGGGTGACGGCAGGTTAGGAGATAACACAGTGGATGTGTAAAAATACTGGACTCAGGAATCAGAATTATGCTGAGTGTAAAATAAGTCAGACAGAAAAAGACAAATACTGTATGATTTCACTCATATGTGGAACCTAAAAACCAAAACAAGTGAACAAACGTAACAAAACAGAAAGAGAGTTATAGATACAGAGACAAACAGGTGATGGCCACAGGAGAGAGGGTTTGGGGCGAGGAGAGAAATAAGTGAGGGAGACTCAGAGGTTCAAACTTCCAGTTATAAAATAAATGAGTCACAGGTATGAAATGTACAGTGTGGGGAAGATAGTCAATAACTACGTATGTGTGTATGTATGGTGCCATCTTAACTTACTGTGGTGATCATTTTGAAATACATAGAAATACGCTGCATAACAGGAACTAATAGTGTTGTAGGTCAATTATGCTTCAAAAACAAACAAACAAACTCACAGAAAAAAAATCGGATTTGTGGTTCCCAGAGGCAGGTGATGGAGGAAGAGGGCATTGGATGAAGGCAGTCAAAAGGTACAAACTTCCAGTTATAAGATAAATAAGTACTAGAGATGTAATGTACAACCTGGTAAATATAATTAACTCTGCTGTGTGTTATACATGAAAGTTGTTAAGAGAGTAAGTCCTAAGAGTTCTCAGAAGAAGGAAAATTATTTTTCTATTTCTTTGATGTTGTATCTATATGTGATGATGGGTGTTCACTAAACTTACTGTGATAACCTTCATGATGTATGTAAGTCAAATTATTATGCTGTACACCTTAAACTTATACAGTGCTGCATGTCAATTATTGATATATCTCAATAAAACTGGAATAAAAAAATCAGAAGAAGTGGGTTTGGGTGCCGACTCTGTCATCATCTAGATAAGTGACACTGTGAAAAAACAGGCAGAAGAGAAGCTAGTCTAACAACTTCAGACACTGAGAGAAGGCACAGCACAGAGGTACAGGAGACCAGCTCTATAATCATACTACCTGAGTTTAAACCCTACCTGCATTTACTCTTGGGAGCCTTTAACAACTCAACCTCTCTAAGACTTGTTTTTCTTATCTGTAAAATGAGAATGAGAATAATGACCTTGCAATATGATGGGACTTTAGTGGATTTTTTTCTCTAGTATCATCAAGCACTTTATACGGATTTACAGATGAGGAACCTGAGGTTCAGAAGAGGTAAGTGATTTACCCAAGGTCACAAAGCCAGTAAGTCTTTGAGCTATGACTGGAATGCAAGCAGTCCTTCTCCAGATCTGCACTCTGAACCACTATCTAATATTGACGTAAAAGGAACTAACCCATGGAATGCACTGAGCACTGTGCCTAGCACACGGTAAGCCTTTAATAATTGTTGGCTTCCCAAGCAAATGCAAAGTGCCTTCCAAATAGATAGGATTTTAAATATCATAGAAAAATATCCTATATCTCAAATATGGTATTTGTTTAGGTAAATGTTATCAAATTTACAGATGATATGAAGGAAGAATGAAGAATTAATAATCAATTTAACAAGAATAATTGGAAAGCATGAGAGCTGAGCACAAAGATTTATGTATAAATATGTTCATCACAGTGTTATTTATTAAAGTTAAAAAAGGAAATGAGTTCAGTATCCAAAAGTAAGAACACACACCGACACAGACAAAAAACTGGATTAAAATATGACAGAATTTCAACATCAGTCTTCTTCTGGTGATATGATTTGTATGAGTTTTCCTATTTCTTTATTACACTTGTCAGTTGTCCACATTTTCTACAAGGAAAATATATTGCTATGCTAATTTGAAAAAAACAAATATCATTTTTAATTGAGATAAGTCAATATAAAGCCCTACACATAACTTTAACAAATCTACTTCATAGGACTAGTAAGGTAGGATCTGTCTGATAGCAAATCTTCCTTCAAGGACCTACCTGATAAAAGTTGGGTATTTCGGTGGTCCATATCCTTACTATGTCTAAGGTGCTAAAAAAAATTTTCAAACTATTTTAATACGTTATCAGTTGGAAAGTGCATAGATTATAAGAAATCCATGCTGGTCAAACATTTGTAGAGTTAATGTATTCAACTCTAGGGACCAACAAAACATCGACCACCTGGATGGGATGGTCGTGAGGGATGTCATCTGGAAGAAGGTTAGGCGAGTTCCATGTCTCTACAAATGGGGTAGTAAGAAGCCATAGGGCTTAGAAAAATCTCATGCCCAAAATACAGGGGAAATTTTCTTAGCAAACAGAACTAATCAGCAATAAATCAGGCTGCTCTGTGAAGGAACAATATCTTTCGCTCTATGTGAATCATGTTACCTAAAGCCCACTGGAGGAGGGCAGGGTCGCAGTGTTACAAATGAGAAGCTCCCCTGATATCAATCACCTGAAGACGAGGACCAGGAACATACCAAGGCCAAGAGCCCTGGTGAACCCTTGGAGATGGACTTCTCCCTTTCTTGCTCAGTCTTAAGGAGCCCAAGCCAATTACCTGGTGAATGTTAGGATGGCACCCTCCTTTCAAAAACAGGCCAAAACCTGGGAGGAAAGAAATCCAAGTGAGGGGCCTGGGAAGTTATGCGAATCCTTTGGGCCTAAAGATAGAATTAGATGGGGCCTTAAATCCCTGAGAGTAATCCAGGTAGAATGTGATCAGGAACCCTTCTCTCTGTGTCAATTTTCTATATATTTTTCTCCACGTATATTTGCTTCTGTTTGCCCTTTAGTATTGAGCAAAGATTTGCCAAGTCCCAGGCTGCCCCATCTCTCATAAGAGAAACCAAGAAAAGAGGTTTCTGCCCACATCTGAACAGGATTATTAAATCCATTATATATGTAAAACACTTTACATATATAAACTCTTTGATCCTCACAACTACCTATGAAGGAGGTACTATTTCTATCCTCATATTACAGATGAGGAAATTGAGGCACAGAGAGGTTATGTGACTTGCCCAATGTCCCCAGATAGTCATGAAGTGGGCATTCAAAATATGAACACAAAAGAACTTTCATTATCAGAACTGTGGTTATTCTTTCAGGAAGGATTCACTTTAAGCTGTTTGATATTATTTAGTAGCAATTTATGTATATGCTAAGTGTCATGAATGAATTTCTTCTTACCCCTCTCCCCTCTGCCTCACTACTCCCACCAGCTCTCTTAATCATGCTTCTATGCATGCAAGAAGCTAGGAAATACTAGACAGCATTTTGATTCAACACACATCCAAAAATACAGCTGTAACTGCCACAGTCTAAGAAGTGCGCTGAAAAAGAATTTATCTGTCTGTGATTAAAATTATAAGACTATTAAACTCTAAACCCAGGCAATATCCTGAAGAAACAGAATATGGTATTTTTGCGGCTAACTGTTCACCAATTAAGAGGAAGTATGTTTGATTTTAACATTGAGGAAGATAACTCATGAGGAAGTTAGTAATTAATAAATGGGTTTTAGGAATGGTGATTTCCGTGCGCTCTTAGCAACATCAAAAGCAAGAGCTCCTTCTGCTTTTAGGCTGATCTCAATTACTTGTGTTTCTGATTTTGCACAATGTAGCAAAATTATTCTTGCTGTTTTAAACCAATCATGAATATCTTGCTTTTGTTTACTTCTCTTTAATGTGTTAATTTCACCATATATAATGAAAACACAGGAAACTCTAGCAGCCGCACGTACCTGTGATCCAAGTGGTGAATGGAGAGAATCACTCCGGAATTTAAATGGGTCTGTTTTAGGGTCACCAGAACAGTAAATTCATGTTTATTTCTCAGCTTCTGCAAAAACTGTTCAGCTGTAGCAGTGGATGCTTTTATACTTCTGGGAGTATCTAAAAAAAGAAACATACAGTAAATAGACTAGAACTTGGCTTTATAAAGCATCCTTTACAGGCAACATCTTTCAGAAAACATTATCAAGAATACCAAGCTCCAGACTCTCCTGGTAAATTGGTTCAAAAAGACTTTTTGCTACACATAACACAGGACAGTAAACCACATGAATGACTGAGCTTGTGTTTCAGAGATCTTTTTTCAAAAATGTCTTTGAGGTGAAGAATCAAAGAGCCTTGTTTGAAGAACTGAGCTCCCAAGTTTTCTCCTCACACTCTTCCTAAATCCTGGATACCACAGCCACGTCAGTGTCAACACTGAACAAAAGGATGTCCTTCCAAGAAAAGGACCTAAAAAACCATGATAGAGCCATTTAGCTTTTCTGACACCTCGTGACAGAAAACTGGATTTAAATCAATGTGCCACCTTCCACATTGATATCTGTAGCCAGAAGGCTTGCTATAAATAGATTTTTTAAAAGATCATTGAAATTAGTCACTCTCAGCCTTCTGTGCAGTGGATAGAACATTAAGATCAAATTATCGTGCCGTATTTTTGAAAGAAATGCACAGAACTCAATTCCCACGTCCCTCTCCCCAGGCTTAGAGAACACCTAGACAAGAGAGATTTGAGTGGGAGAGCAGATTTTTATCCTGCACTCTCCTGTGGTTTAGTCGTGCACTCCAACCTCAGGACCCAGAGGACATGGGAGAAATAGCCAGGGGTAGAAATGGATTTAGTGGACAGGAAAAACCTATCATTCAAGCCGTCCGCTCATAGAGCATAACACTCTCCTATTCACAGTGTGTGCAGAGGGTTGATGGGAGCCAGAAACACAGTTTCTGTAGCTATCAAATCGTTCTCCTCTTTTCTGTGCTTTAGACTAGATAGACTAGATAAGGAGTTCTCAATGGGGAAGCTACTGGCATTTGGAGAGAATAACCCTTCCTGTGGAAGACTATCCTATGCACTACAGAACGTTTAGCACCCCTGGTCCTGGCCCAATGAATGCCAGTGGCACTCAGTCCTAGTCATTGTGACAACCCAAAGTTCTCCCACACATTTCCAAGCATTCTCTTTGGAACAGTGCAGCAGAAATCAGGTTGAGAACAACAACCTTGATGAAACAGATTATGAGATTAATCTAAAGTTCCCCACCTTTCCAGCCACACAAATTTATGGAATAAAATTGTAATCACCTGGTCTGTGTCCATCACTGGGGATGCATAGACATGGAGAAGCCCTCAAGATACCCATAAACTGGAGGAGGGGACAAATAATCCCAATAAAATAAAAGAAACGCTGTCATAGAGGTAAGTACAAAGTGGTGTTGGACCACAGAGTGAAAGGAGCCAACATCATCTGGAGGGCAGGATCTCAAAACAGAAGGCATTTGGTCAGGAGTTCACCAGGTAGAGAAGAGAGGGAAAAGCATTCCAGTCATAGACATAGCTTATGAAAAAGCAAAGAGATGTGATAGGGCATGACATGGCTGAAACAGCAAGTAGCAGCCATTGCAGGGTGGGGCTGGGTAAGAAAGCTGAAGAGGAGAGGCAGGGCTTTGTGTGCCAATGTAACAGACACTTCTTTCTGTCACCATCCTCAATTTACTCCCTAGGTAAAAAATAAAAAATAAATAATAATAACTCTTATCTACCACTGAAAAACGATCCCTCCCCACTCTTAACTCATGGCTTTCTCTGTGCTAAAAGTACCCAGTCAGAGCGTCGCCTATTCCTGTCCACAGTAATTGATTCAGAAACAGGCACCTAATCCAGGGCAATGAAGTCAGGCCCAGGATACTGGTTCCAGGTTTTAGGAAAAAGAAACTTCCTAGTTTCCAAAAACAAACTTCCTCAGTTCCAGTCAACAGTCACAGTTCAAAAGCGTAACAATAATCCGCAATTTCAGCCATGGTAAATGTAATCGTTTCTCCCTAGATTCCACTAGAGAGAAGACAGGCTTTGCAGAGATGCCATCCAATTCCTCTGAGATCCAAAACCGTCTGCTTCCCAAAGAGGCACAGAAAGTGAGACTCTGTGAGAAGGATTTATCTAGTGTTAACTTTTAATCCACTCCAATTTATATACAAGTGAATCATTCACAAACTCCATGACTTCATTTCAATTTGCTAGATAAAAACAAATTAAAATTGAATTACAAATATTACACTCCCCCTCCCGGCCCTGCCTCGCTCCGACCCTTTTCAGGCAGGTAGAGCTGGAGCAGCATCCTTTGTCTTGCTGAACAGGGTGATAGATAGGGACATAAATGAAGGAAACTGAGGAAGGACTACATTAAATACGGGAATGATGATCAGAGCCACAGAGAGATGGGAAGGTGTAGCCCAGGAAGCTTGAGCTCTTATAGTGAGAGAAAAGAAATTGAGAAAAGTGTGCCAGCTGCCTGACAAGGTGGAACTTTAAAGAAGAGATGCTTGAAGAGGATTTTTAGAAAGCTTTGTCATTTGGTACGCAAAGAAAACCTTCACTGAATCTCTATATTATTCTCCACTGCTTTTGGAGTCAGATTTGTGAGAAGGGTTGAGAGGCTATATTATTTGTGTGGGTTTTTATCTGTTTTGTTTTCAGATGAAATTACATGTGAAGACTGACCTTGTGATGAAAGGAAGAAGGACCTAAAAAATGGATTACATTTGAGTATTGCTGGTAAAAATGTAAACCACCACGGTTGAAAACATGAGGAAGGCAAGTGTAGTTGAAGAGAAACCATTTTTTTAAAGATCTGTCAATCTGCATTTTGGAAAAATTTCTCTGGTAGCCATGTGGAATATATGAAGAAAGAAAAAAAGTTGAACATTGGGAAAACTCTTGAGAAACTGGCAATTCAGGTGATTACTGACTTTTTGTTAAATTTCACATATTTCAAATATCACATTTTGACATCCCTAAACTACCTTTTCTAAATCAAATTGATGTTTTTGGCTTTCACCAGGAATCGTGATACAGAACTACTTACTGTTTCTTTCACTGCCTGTCAGGCACGTTGATGTGAGAAGGGCCAAGTGAACCCCAGATGGATATCTGCATTGAGATGCTTAAGGAAGTGCTTAAGGAGACCTGCAGGGCAGAACCATCCTCTATCCCGCCAAGGTGGTAAATGTGGTCCCAGAGGGTCTCCATCCAGCTTAGACTTAAGCCTATTCACTTACGCAGGGTCACAATTCAGCACACGCTCTCTCACCCTGTCCAGGCTCTCCTCCCAGCCCATTACCTTCCTGTTTTGCTCCCTCTGTGGCGGTTAGAGTGACTTGCAGGAAGAAGGGACCCTCCAATACCAAACATGTCCTGCAGAAGCTCCATTCAGCCTATGCTTTAGGGACAGGAAAAATGAAATTCTTTTTTTTCCATCCTGATTAACCAAGTTCACTTGTATAGCAGTTTAAAAACTGGGTCTTGCATGAATCTATAATCCCCAGGTGAAGACAAATTACTGAATGAGGCAGAGAGAGCAGCTCTAGGAAGTATATTAATTTTCAGCTTTCTGTCAACAGAACACCATCTCCCACCAATCCTTACCTCACCTTAATGATATTTAAATCTATTGTTCCCCCTTAAAAACATGTTTTTCAAAAATTTATTATGCCTGCGTCCGGGAAGGATTTGATGGGAGCCTGCACTCTGTGAGTAGCTCAAAAAATTAGGGAGTATAATAATTTTATTATTATAGAATTCAAGAGATTTTTAGAAAGCAGAATCTAAAGAATTTGGTCACTGATAAAACACATGCAAAAGGCAAAAGAACAGGAGAAAACTGAATCCAATTGAATCCAAAGTTTCTAGCTTGAGAGACAGAATGAAAGGAAAATGCAGTAGGAACATGATGGTACCCAAATGGGATTTCAGTTTCAGAAACTGTCGTTCTGAGGTGTTCTGGAACGTGCATGTGGACATGTCCGGTAGGAGGCTGGCACTACAGAATTTGATCTCAAGAAAGAGGTCAAGGTCAGCAGTATAAATGTAGAGGTCATCAGAATACAGTATCTAAAGTCATAGGCATGCCTGAGTAAATCATAGGAATCAGGAATGAGAAGAGGATAAAAGGATGGACCATAAAAACACTAAATCTGTAGCACAGCAGGGACAACATATATAACTTTATATCTGTACTATACAATGCTGCACGTCTAGCACCATACAACATTTGTCCTTCAAAAATGTATAAATAATATATTTTCCCCTTTGAACCCACATTCCATTTTATTCTCACAACGCTTAACAAGGACAACTATTACAATTCTGTGATTCACCCAAAGGCACCAGGCATGCTAGAGGTGAAATGGGGATGACAATTTCTGGTCCAGTATTCCTTCCACTAAATTGCCCTGCCTCCTGAATGTGGCATTCTTACCCATGCTTAACTGCCACAAACAGAAAGGCAAATTCGGGAGCATCAACATAGAAAATAATCCAGAAAGAAGTAATTATATAACATGATATTTTTAGTTCCTTAAGTGACTCGCTTAGTAGTGATTTTAAGAAAGGTCACTTTCCCCATTTGCATTTCTGTTTCCCAATTTGAAAAATCAGCATTCCTGCCTTCTATTTTCATCTCAAAGATTATACACCATTCAGAGAGACTTCTGAGTTCCTGTGATTATTACTCTAAGATCCAACTCTAGTCCTCACCAGAAAGTCAAGTCAAAGAAACCACCACGGAAGAATAATTTTACTTTATTTTTGTTATCATTTCAGTTTTCAGAATTCATAATTAAATTCAGGTATGTATTAAGCAATTTCTCAACAAGGTCTCCTGTTAGGAACCACACATAAAAAATAGATGGTTATGAGAACAAATTCTCAACCCAGAAAAATAAGTTTCCAATGCCAGCTATGCAGATGACTAGC
Source organism: Mesoplodon mirus (assembly GCF_964341445.2). Taxonomy (NCBI): domain Eukaryota; kingdom Metazoa; phylum Chordata; class Mammalia; order Artiodactyla; family Ziphiidae; genus Mesoplodon; species Mesoplodon mirus. Next base: position 51,890,634 of record NC_138987.1, read on the forward strand.
TGTTCCTGGCATGTAGCAACACAACGTGTTGGCTTTTAGAATTATGATACATATTATTATTACTCTCACAAGCAATGAGACTGTGGAACCCACTAAAACTACCAAGAGCCATTATACCCTTGTGGTGATTTTCTGAGCTTACTTTCATTCTAAGTGTCTCAAACTCAGCCACAAAATACCAGTTCTCACATATGAAAATTAACATAAAAGTTTCTGGCAATGAAATTATTCTTAAGATAAATCCTGCCTACCACCCCCTGTTTCTAGAGAACTGTGAATGATCATTCTTTTATGGACAAAAATCAAAGTAAGCTGAATTTCTTTTCAAAGAAGGGCTGACGACCATCATTTGAACTGCCTCTTCAGAGAAAAACAGGCTGAGAAAAGGGGCCTTTAAATGCTACTAGGAAGCCTTACAGAAGAACTTACCAGCACACCCATGCTGTATTAGGTCTTTTTAATTGGAGAACTGCTTGAGTTTAAAACAAAACTTTTTTGCCAAGTTTTCCATTTTTATTGCGTGCAGAAACCTAAAAATCCCACTAAGAACACAACGGGTGGCATTTTCAAGCAGTTATTAATAAATAATGAAGCAGGTCAGAAGCAATTACATCAAAATATTCATTTTTAGTCATGGGACAACCAGGATGGAGTGATGAGTTCATGTTTGGATGCAGTGTATCCTCCACACACATAGGGGGAGAGAGGAGAGTGAGGGCGAGATGGAGAGACAGAAACTGGTTTCTTTCTATATAAAATAGACTGTAGCTTAATGCAAGTGTATCTGTGGTAGCAAATATGGATGTTTACTGAAAAAGAATCAGACTAGAGCTTCTTTAAGTATGTTTAGTGCATTAGTAGTAAAAGTAAAGAGAAGGGGTCTGTCCATCTCCCAATAACAAAGCAATCGGTAAGAATTCTTTTCTTCTTTTGCACTTAAACTGCATCACTACAATTGCCATCATGAATCAAATGAGTCTCTGGCCCCTGACAGGTGTCTATCCTGCCTGCAGTGTGTAGAAACCTAAATTGATTTCCCACCACATAAGCAGACTAATAAAAATACCATGTGCAGATTCAATTATAAAAACGGTCTAATCTCAGGCATAGAGTGGTTGACTTAGAATGTTCCAAAACTCACCAAATTACCCTTTTGTTCAGTCTCTAACTATGAAAGGTTGTTGTCTTCTAAATTCAGGTTAGAAATATATGAAATTAGAACTATTATTATATCAATAGTTGTTGTTCATTGCTCTTACTCTCCTTTCAATATATCCATGCCTTCACAGTGCAAAACTTTAAAGGCAAAATAATAACAATTTTAAAAGCCATTAAAATTTGATTAACACAATATATGCAGTTTGCAAAGTCCTTAAACATCAACAAGCTCATTTAAGTCTACAGCAACTTTGAATAAATGAGATTATCAGCTCCACAGTAATAGAAATTACAGATGAGGAAAGAGAGGCACAGAGAAACCAAGACACTTGTGATTTTCTCTTATCTCTGTAAGTGGCTCGAAATCAGAGCTGATTTCCATCAACTTACTCTTTTAGGAACTTGTTGGTTCAACAGGAGCTTCCTGAGTGAAATCTGAAACTGAGCACGTACAGGAAGGGCAAGGAGAGACCACAGGAAGAGGCAGATTGCTCGGGATTGGTAGGTGGCAGGTTTAACAAAAAAAGGAACTTACACACCAGGCTTGTCTTGGGCGGTCGCAAGTACAGCTCTGCACTCGCCTACCAGAATTTTAAAAGTTTATATAGAAGCCTTAACTGGGTTCTGTCACCTATGCCATCCAGATGGTCTCAACAACACATTGCTTTCTCAAGGCAGTTGCTTCCTTGAAAAGAGCTCCCACTGTGGGAACAGTGGAATGTACATTTCAAGGATGGGAGTGGGTGAGGAGCCTCTGATTGCCCTCCTCCGGCTTGTGGGTCAACTGGCGGTCATGTCCTCTCAATGACCTCCTCCAATAGCGCTACTCAAGGCAATTATAAGAGGATATAGGAATGAATCTACCAAATTCAAGTGGCAGAGCCTGGATCCCAACCCAGGCCAAGGTGCTTCCTATTATTACAGGAGCACGATGCATACTCTAGACAGTAGATAAACCCTCATTTTTAGTTAACTTTTATAAAAAATATATTCTGAAGATAAATAAATACATTTTTCTTGATCTTTGGATCAATTTAGGTTTTTCAGATCTACAAAACTATTCATTATCACATAATCTCTCAGCTGCTATTTGAAACTATTGAGATGTAAGCAATACTAAATTTTAAAACCAAAAGCTTTTTAAAAAGACAATTTTAAATAATTCTCCTCAAAAAGTTACTGGGCAAAATGTATGAGTAATCCACAACTTTTTTTCGTCAGCAAACTCACATCTAAGGATGTCACATCCTCACCCTTTAGACATCTATATGTCCTTTACATTCCTAGGTTCAGGGAGTTCAAGGACATACTCTTGGGATGTCAACTTGGAAATATCCCTTCATTTAACCTCAAAACAATCTCAAAAGTTTCTTTCAAATCTACAGCTAATTATAATTTGATTCAATGCGTAATAAACATATGTACCTTCATATATTATTTACAAAAAATGTTTGTTGGCTTAATGTTGTAAATATCTAACAACATAAAAATATACATACATAAGTGAATATAATCAGAAATCAGAAACAAAAGCATCCACTAACTAGTCAAAGAAACAAAAATGAATAGCAGATTCTACTCCTGGATTTAGCAACTAACTAATTGACTTTAAATAAATCATTGGAATTTTCACTAGTAAAGTAGAACAAAATGTAGTCAGGGTGCAGGGGGGACTAGAAATAATAAAACACCTCTATACTTTGAAGCTTAAAATTAAAGTATTAAAATTATATACACAACAGACATAAGACGAGATATTAAAGTTATTCCACTTTGTTTTTATTCCATGGTAACAAACAACTTTCTGATAATAATTGGCTCCCAAGGTACATTTTCCTTCGGACACAGCAGTAGTGATCAAACAGTATGAGTATTCTGATTTCATTCATTATTATAATCCTCATTGTAGATTAAAATTAAAATTGGTACTTGAGTTTATAATCAGATTAATGCTTTTAGCTAGTGTTTAGCTGTCCCTCAGAAATTCACCAGTGAAATTAGCAGCTCTTTTGTTACCAGCAAAATTAAGAAGGTAAACAAGCTGAAACAGTATTCCTCTTTATCATCTCTTCTCTCAACTGCAATACTGCTCAAGAAGATCAAATAGGCAGAAATACTAAGCAAATAAAAGGGAATATGATGATCGATGATCGATGACAATGACAATGCCAATGCCAATAATGATGATGATGATAATGATGATGTCATTCACAACTTCAATAGACTGGCTGCATTCCTCTGTGGATCCTGCCTCACTACTTGTGGAGAGCAGTCTCAACAACCTCATTTGAACATATGTAGCAGATTTGAGAATTAGTAATTTGCTAGACCTTTATTTAAAGTAGTCCAGAATATTATATCCAATTGAACCTAAACTGTATACAATGTGTTGGCTAATATCATAAGCCAATGTCTTAAATACATAAGGAAAACTAAATTCATGGACTGCCATAATTTACAAAACATGCTTTTGCCTTGACTAAAGCCACTGAAAACTTGAATAAATGTTTGAATTTCTTTAAAAAAAAGAAAAAACTTGAGTTTTTTCTGGTCCTACCATTAATAGTAGATGAAAAGTCTCAACTGCATCTTCCTATACTGATACAGTTATGATGGATGAGGTATTGCTTAAATTAACAAACTACTCATCTTAATAGTGAAGTGTACAAATTCATCAATTATGTAATCTTTTTTTTTCTTGTAAACTATCCCATATACAGTACCTAGCTATACCTTAAAAACACATATAATTACTCTTTGTAAAATGTTCATCTACTAAGAGAGTAACTAGAAATTCAAAATAAATATATATAAATTAGTTTTTTAAGCGAAAAGTGAATCATAAGTCACTCCTTTATTTTCTTTGAAGTCTGATCAAATATTCATACAGTCCCTGAGAAGGATAAGAGAGAAAAAAAATATGTGCATTCACAAAGCTGGCTATCATTTTATCCACATGCATGTTAGTGTTTGGCTTAGCTTAGTAGATTTATTAGTGTAAAAAGAAGGAAGAAAACATACAGGATCAAGGTGAGATTTTCATTATATATCTTCAACATTCAATTGAACCTATTAATTGACAAGAATAAAGAATAGGTATCTCTAAGATAGTTTTACATCTATAAAATTATGAAGGTTATAAATTGTGCAACCTCAAATTACACAAGCAGATTCTAACAGAATCTCTGCTGAATAGCCAAAGAGGTAGTGCCCCATCAATTATGCAGAGCTGAAGTGCTGAAATACACGATTTCATCTTCTACCTAATAGGCCAATTTGACCTGAGAAATCAATTTTGGGAGTTCTGCTTTTATCCTTCTTTGATTACAATAATCAGATTATTTTAGAATAACAAGACACCAAAATATCCGTTATCATGATTTATCACCCTATTGAAATTGTGCTATATTTTACGATTATTCTTTTCACTGCAAGAAAGAAAATAGCATTATAAAGTACCAAAGGACACGGGGCATAGTACAATCAGTTTCTCAGTCCAGAGTCTCAGACACCAGCCCTTATGTCAGTCAACCTCGGCCCTTGTTCCCCAGGCCCCGTATCCATCTCCCCTCCATTTCCGAACCAGTTATGATAAAGATGCCAGAAAATTAGAAATGATGCTCAGAATTAAGTCTTACTGCTCAGATATTCAACAAAAAAACTAGCTCTGAGAATTTGTGCAGCTTCTAAAATGAATCATTTCCCAGACCTGCTATGTTGGCCCAATATACAAAGTTGAGCTGCTGCTGCTGCTTCAGTTTCCCAGCCCAGAACTCAAAACCCTGCCCTGTCCCCCCATCTGCTTGGTTGAGGCTCTAATGCCCAGTCAGGATCTTGCCAATTCTCTCTGCTGATCCTCAGGAATGGATGAATCCTGCTAAAAAGTGTCAGAATGCTAGATCCATCAAATGATGCCTGCCTGCCTTTGAACTGTGGAGGCTACTGGACTTTCCCCATTAGCAGACTGGATACTACCCCAACTCCCACTCATCCTCATACTCTCCCCTCACCCCATCGTACCATCCTTGTGGAGTTTTTCCTGCTCCTTTGAGTTTTTCTAAATTATATTCTCTATTTAAGTGAGGGTACTATCCCTGGATAAAGCACAGAAGATTCACTTACTGTCTAAGCTCATCTCTGGACTTCACTTTACTAGAAGCTATATAATCTCCACTACTGATTCATCCATTCCCAGGAGGCTTACATCTAACCCTACCAAGCTTATGTCTCTCCCATTTCAAGACTTGCATTTCTCTGTAAGTGCTCATTCCTGGCCTAAGGATTGGCTCTAGTTTCCTGCTCACTTTCATTAATTCAACAAATATATATTGAGCACTTGCTACGTGCTGAGCATTCAGCAACGAAGATCAGGAATAATTCAGTACAATGAACTGTCTACTGTGGCAGAGACTGCTTGTTGTCCTCGAGTAGCAATAATTACCTTCTTTTTAGTAATAAAACTCCCTACTTTCATCTGGGCGCATGGCTGTCCAGCTAGAAACTATATTCCAGCTAAAGAGGCCGGGTGACTTCAGTTCTGGCAAAAAGGATGTGAGTAGAAGTGATATGTGCTATGATCCAGATTTTATTATGGAAAAGGAAACTGACTGCTCTCCACTCTCCTTTCCCTAAGGCTGGAATCAGGATATTGTGGTAGCAAGCCAAGTTCTTCCATGAGGACAAGGGCATTGTGGGACCTTGAATACTCTCACGTGGCAGAACTACCCATCAGCCGTGGAACACCTGCCTACCTTTTTAGATTGTTAGGTGAGAGAGAAATAAACTCCTTTCTTTTTTTTAAATTTTTATTGGAGTATAGTCTATTTACAATGTTGTGTTAGTTTCTTCTGTACAGCACAGTGAATCAGTTACACATATACATATATCCACTCTTTTTTAGATTCTTTTCCCATATAGGTCATTAGAGAGTATTGTGTAGAGTTCCCTGTGCTATACAGTAGATGCTTATTAGTTATCTATTTTATATATAGAAGTGTGCATATGTCAATCCCAATCTCCCAATTTATCTCTCCCCCCTCCCCCCCATTACCATAAGATTGCTTTCTACACCTGAAAGTCTATTTCTGTTTTGTAAATAAGTTCATTTGTACCATTTTTTTTAGATTCCACATTTGAACGATATCATATGATATTTGTCCTTCTCTGTCTGACTTACTTTACTCAGTATGACAAACTCTAGGTCCATCCATGTTGCTGCAAATGGCATTATTTCATTCTTTTTATGGCTGTAAACTCATTTATTAATTAAACACTGCATTTGGGGGTCTTTTTGTCACAGGAGCTTAGCCTATTCCCTAGGTAATATGTCTCCCCAAAATCTCCTATGACTCACTCAGATGGTCCCTGAGGTATCATTCTTTAAAACAAGTATCAGCAGATGTGAGGTGGTAGCTCATTTTGGTTTTGGTTTGCACGTCCCTTATGATTAGTGATGTTGAGCACCTTTCCATTCGCCTGTTGGCCATCTGTATGTCTTCTTACAAAACTGTCTATTGAGGTCCTCTGCCCATATTTTTTTTTTTTTTTTTTTTTTTTTTGCGGTACGCGGGCTCTCACTGTTGTGGCCTCTCCCGTTGCGGAGCACAGGCTCCGGACGCGCAGGCTCAGTGGCCATGGCTCACGGGCCCAGTCGCTCCGCGGCATGTGGGATCTTCCCGGACCGGGGCACGAACCCGTGTCCCCTGCACCGGCAGGCGGACTCTCAACCACTGCGCCACCAGGGAAGCCCGCTCTGCCCATTTTTTAACTGGGTTATTTGCTTTTTTGATTTTGAGTTTTATGGGTTCTTTATATATTTTGGATATCAACCCCTTACCGGATATATTGTATACAAATATCCTCTCCCATTCAGTAGATTGCCTTTCATTTTGTTCATGGTTTCTTTTGTTGTGCAAAAGCTTTTTGGTTTGATGTAGTCCCACCTCACATCTGTCAGAATGGTTATTATCAAAAAAAACAAGGAACAGTCTACTGACCCCTGGAAGCAACAAGTATAGATATAATTTCCCTTAGATAAAAAGCAATACTTTTAGAATAAAATTCTTTTAGAGTAAAATAATACCACTTGCAGCAAAATGGATGGACCTTGAGATTATCATATTAAGTGAAGTAGTCAGAAAGAGAAAGACAAATACCATAGGATATCACTTATATGTGGAATCTAAAATATGACACAAATGAACTTATCTACAAATCAGAAACAGACTCACAGACATAGAAAACAGACTTGTGGTTGCCAAAGGAGAGGGAGGATGGGGGAGGGATGGATTGGGAGTTTGGGATTAGTAGATGCAAACTATTATATACAGAACGGATAAACAACAAGGTCCTACTGTATAGCACAGGGAACTATATTCAGTATCCTGTGATAAACCACAATGGAAAAGAATATGAAAAAGATATATGTATAACTGAATCATTTTGCTGTACAGCAGAAATTAACACAACATTGTAAATCAACTACACTTCAATAAAATAATTTTTTAAAAAAAAAGCAATTCTTTTATATCTTTAGCTATGTTTATGCCTAGAAAGTAAGGCCATAACAATGTGATGATCTGCTTAGTTAGGGCAAGTCTAGATGCTATAGAATCAAAAAAGAGACAAATAATTCCTGTTACCTTGCCTTCATCACTGCTGTTGATATGTATATTGGGGGCATATCCTATCTTCTCTCATTCTGTGATAGGCTTTCCAAATGCAGGGATCAATTTTGTAATTCTCCTTCTTGGCACAGTCCATGTAGAAAATCAATATGCGGCCAACTGTCCTGTTCATTGATGACTTCCCACCTACTTCTATGCCTTTTCATAACAGTGTTTGTTGTTTGCTCAAATAACTAAGTAAAGGCTAGAGATTTATTTTGCCTTCAAATACTCCTTTACATTGCCACCCGGTTTAAAATTTATGATTTAAAAGGTAGAATAGATGATAACCCCAATGAACTAAACTAGAATATGTACAAAAAATTTTACAATAATGTTTTATATTGTTATCTATTAAGACCAAAGGCTCTCTCCTTTCCCCTTGCAATACAAACTGGCAAGTCTGCAGAGGGACTCTAGATTTACGAAAAGAACTTAATCCTTTGTAGTACTCTGAGATGAGCATGTTCCTAGAAAAAGGAATAATAGAGGCCTCAGTTAATGACAGGTTCAAAACATTCCCCTCAGATGATTACACTGCAGGTTGAGTAGTTTCTTAGAAATGTTACAAATTTCCAGAATGTCAGAGAAAATAATTTCTAATTGAATGGCAAGAAACACCTTCCAGAACCAAATGAAAGCACTGGACTTGTCTTCTCTCAGCTCCACTATCAGTTTTGGGATAGTTGTGAGTTGACCTACATAGAATATTCAGAACACTTAACAAATTAATGTTCTTGGGGTTTTTTTTCTTTTGAAAAAACTATTCAGGCAAAAAGTCTACACAGTGGTCTACAGATAGTTTTCCTCACTATATTTTACACCCTTTAAAACAGCAGAGAGGGGCTTCCCTGGTGGCGCAGTGGTTGAGAGTCCGCCTGCCGATGCAGGGGATACGGGTTCGTGCCCCGATCCGGGAAGATCCCACATGCCGTGGAGAGGCTAGGCCCGTGAGCCATGGCCACTGAGCCTGCGCGTCCGGAGCCTGTGCTCCGCAACGGGAGAGGCCACAACAGTGAGAGGCCCACATACCGCAAAAAAAAATAAATAAATAAAATAAAATAAAACAGCAGAGAACCCAGGCATGAAAATAATCCTGGAATTATACTGCAATCAGGATTTAACATGTCACATCCCACCTTCTTGACAATTCTTTTTCTCTTATGATGGTCTATAGCTCTCATTGTTTATTATGCACTTTCATTATTTTTCAGTGTAGCACTTTGTGCTGTCTTATGTCTTTCTCTGTTTCTTATATAATTGCTTTATATGCCAATCTTAAATCCTCAGAAAGACCTATTTTAATGTCCTTGAAGGCAACGAGTGTACATTTTCGTTCGCTTCTATTCCTAACTACCAGCAATTATGGTCCAAAACAGAGAGAAGGAGTTTGATAAATATTTGTTGAATAGAGTTGAATTAATTTTCCTTTTTAATCTCTGGAAGATAAAACAACATACCCACCTTGATTGTGTAAGGATGTCATTCCCCTCCCCTCTTAATTCTCCACTGAAGCAAGGTTTACAACCCTGAACTCGCTGTACAGCTATAGGCAATGCCTGGTAATCTCACAGACAAACACAACTGACCCTGAACGCGGGTTTATGCAGAGGTCCTGGGAGGCATGGCCCATACTAAGTACCAGTCCCAACTATCTTATTAGTCCAGGCTAGGAAAATTGCTAGAGTTTAAAATTCTTTTGAAACCATCATGTCTGAGTGTATCTTAAAACAAGCTGCTTCCTTTCATCCCAGAACTTCCTGTTTGAATGCTATCCCAAGTCATATTTCTTCCTCTTTAGTTCATATTCCAATTCCACAAAATTGTTTTCTTTCTAGCATTTGGAAGATAAAATGGGTATTTCCACCTTAATGCCATATTTAGATATGGCTCTGAATTACATACAGATATGTGAAAGATATATTTCCATTTCTAATTTAGAAAATTAGGACCAAACATCAACAATAACATTCCCTATTTAAATACCAACATCTAACGATTCATTAACATATTTCCTCATTTGCATAGCTTCTCTCCCTTATCTGCACCTCACATTCACTCACTAGAAATATACTCTAATTTTGTTTTTCTTCTGAATTCTTATTTTCAGTATTCTTATTCATTCTTCCCTCTTGTTTCATAAAGTATGAGCATAAATGCAGAAGATATAGTATATGTTAATACGTGTGTGTGTATATATGTGTGTGTGCACACATACATACATACACTCACACACATTTTTGCTGTGGTCAATCTACAATTTATAAATGTGGCTGTTTCTAAACCATCATTGATTGATCAGTTTTTAGGACTCTGGCCTGCATTTTTACACAGAAGCAACACTTGATGATGGTTAGGTCCTGAGAAGACTCCATCTACTACAATATGCTGTGGCTGACTTAAATCCAATAGATTCTGGTTTCATAAATCCAGGATGCTGACCTCAGAACACCTGAAACCTCGATGGGCAAGGGAGAAATCTGGACGCCAAGATGAGGTAAAGGGATGGGATAACTGAACAAGCTGCAGACTAGATCCTGAAGAAGGGAGCCGGCAGTTCGATATCTAACAGTCAAAGAAGTAAACGTGAACCCTGGCTTGGTTCAAGTTGGGAAATTCAGGCAGAGGAAGCAATCTGTGCAAAGCACGTGGTATGCAGAAGCACAGTACCTTCATGGACCCACCAGTATTCTATACCGTTTATACTGCTGGAGCATAAGGCATGTAGGAGGGAGGGAGGTGGGAAATGGAAGGAGTTTAGACGGGTGGTCAGGAACAGACCATGGTTCTGTGATCAGGCTTTGCAGAGACACTGTGTTACTCAGAGAACGGTAGGGCTAAGACAAAACCAAAGCAGAAGCCCAGTTATCTGAACTGGACCAGCAGAGTGAGGCGGAAGGAGAAGGGATGGCTTAGCAGGCATATAACAGCACAGCACCAGGCACCAGTCATTAGCACAGTGAATTTTAATGAGTTGTACGCCCACACTAGTGGGGTGAGGTCCCAATAAACTCCCTGTCCTGGTCAGCAGCACCAGGCACCAGTCATTAGCACAGTGAATTTTAATGAGTTGTACGCCCACACTAGTGGGGTGAGGTCCCAATAAACTCCCTGTCCTGGTCAGAAATGGATCAGGAACTGGGAATGTTTGGCATACAAGGCCTCATTACACAAGCCTAAAAGTGCTGAAACCACCCTTTACAGCTTGGCCTCTAGGTGAAACCACATTCAAACTTCACACTTAGGACCTTAAGAATGTCTTCTCCCTAAATAGCACCGTAAAGGGAATGGCGATTCTTCATCCCTGAGCCACATTAGGCTACAGGAGCAACAGCAGGAGCCTGAGTTGCTCCTGGCAGCTCCGAGGGAATAAGGGAAGGAGGGGAGAGAAGAAACTCAGGGATCCCAGCACTGATGGAGAATGACTAAGATACCCAAAGCCAGTAAAGAAGGAAGAGAAGCAGTCCTGGGGTGAAGAGCATTCTCTAACTGGAGCACCACTGGCATGAAAGAGACCTCCCCCCTCACAAAGGATGCTTGGAGATACTGGCAATGTCTGCACATGGATCAGGTGAGAGGTTTGTGATGCTCAAGTTCAGATGAGTGTGATGGGGAAGTTAGGACTAATATTTTTCTTCTTTTTGTGGATTCTTCTAAGTCTAAAAAAGAGATTTTTACAAAGAGATGAGGAAGGAGCTTGTACTTTAAGAGGAGGGAGGGGGATTCCCTGGTGGCGCAGTGGTTAAGAATCCGCCTGCTAATGCAGGGGACATGGGTTCGAGCTCTGGTCTGGGAGGATCCCACATGCCGCAGAGCAACTAGGCCCGTGTGCCACAACTACTGAGCCTGCGCATCTGGAGCCTGTGCTCCGCAACAAGAGAGGCCGCGATAGTGAGAGGCCCACGAACTGCGATGAAGAGTGGCCCCTGCTCGCCGCAACTAGAGAAAGCCCTCACACAGAAACAAAGACCCAACACAGCAAAAATTAATTAATAAACTCCTACCCACAACATCTTCTTAAAAAAAAAAAAAAAAAGAGAAGAGAGGCACAGAGAGTATGAGGTGTTCCCAACAGTGATCGATGCTGCTGCCCCCAAGAAGTGGTGGTCACCTCTGCAGTGGCCCCTGCAGCCAGAAACAGCAAGCTCTGCGACGGTAGAGACCGGGCCTATTTCCCTTCCACTTCCACTGTATACATAGCACCTAGGCTAGTGCCTGGCACATAGTGAGCCTCCTACAAATAATTGTTTAAAGAATAACAAGAGGGCTTCCCTGGTGGCACAGTGGTTGAGAGTCTGCCTGCCGATGCAGGGGACGCGGGTTCATGCCCCGGTCCGGGAAGATCCCACATGCCGCGGAGCGGCTGGGCCTGTGAGCCATGGCTGCTGAGCCTGCGTGTCCGGAGCCTGTGCTCCACAACGGGAGAGGCCACAACAGTGAGAGGCCCGCGTACCGCAAAAAAATAATAATAAAAAAATAAAAACTTATGTCGAAACTGAACTCCAAGGGGTTTAATTTCAAATCCTTCTACTTGTCTTTAGTATTTAGAATATGTAGGATGAAAATACCTTTATTAAAGGTAATAAAACCCACTGAGAAATACAGTATCGGAATTTGGTATCATGGTGCTTCCCAGAGCACAAAAAGGATGTCTGAAATTATGTCGACAGAGGATACCTTGAAAGGTCAGTAAGAACTCTTATGTCATTGACTATAGTGAAAACCCAACAGCTACCACTCATCTGGAACAAGTGTGAAAAACATTTTTTGTAAGTAATGTCAATATGAGTTACGTAGGTAATTTACAAATTGTGAGCACCAGTCTTTCACTGCAAAAATGGACCTACACTTTGAATAATCATTTTTGAATATGTGTGTGCATTCTGGACTAAGTGTACATTGAATGTCTATGCTATTCCCATCATGTTTTAGCTTAATCAAGCTATTTAACCTCTCTGGGCCTCAGTTACTATGGCTCCCATCTGTAAAATGGGAATAATAATAGTACATAGGGTCATTGTCAGGATTTATATACATATATACATATATATACCACTTAGAACAGTGCTTGGCTATTAATAAGTGATATTAATAAGTGCCCAATTAATATCACACACACTTTGATATTCAAAGAATTCAAACTGATGTGTGTAAATGGATAAATAAATAAATAAAACACTTCTCTAACAGATGTAGATATGAACAGTCATTTCAACATGCACATCAACAGCTTTTAGCAGCCACAACTGTAAATGAGTTCAACTAAATGGGAATATGTTGAACTATAAAATTTTCTTCTGCTGGTCTGGGAGCACAGCTTCAACATCTGAGAAGGAGGAAGACCTGAGGACTGTAAGATGGCAATTTTCAGAGTGTGATGAGGGGATTTAATTTTGTACAGCTCCCACATCTCCCCACGCATGCTTCAATCTGTGCCACATGAGTGAATTTATGTTACACTACTTCCTATTCTCATTATGATCTTTGTAAAATTTTTCTCTTATTCCTTTATACCATCTGTGAAGGATTATTCTGTACCATTGTACTAATTATGCTTCTGCAGAATATTTATGTGCCCCTTTGGTAACCTTGGTAACTCCGAACAAACATTTTAAAGACAGCTAAGACACTTTAATCATTTTTAGAAAAAAAGTCTATGTTTTCATGTTACTTATATATAACAATGGTATTAAAGAAAAAGAAAATTGTACTACAAGAAAACAGAGATGATCAATTATATATAAATTAAATGCAACATGTCATAAAAACAGAATTATTTGAAACAATCACCCAGATCAATGCTTTAAGCATCCATAAGATTTCTCTTCGTAAATATCGATTAAGAACATGAGCACTAGTAACTAAACCAAAAAAATCCTGCACTACCTTAAGAATAATATCAACATTTGAATACTGAATAATATCACAACAAAAATGCTTTCCAAAAGGCCCTTCAGTTCTATGCAGAGATACTAATATGAAATGTGTACTGGTAATAATCTACTTTAAGTTCCTCCCATTAGTAGAATTTTTTTTCAAACTTCTAACACAACTTACTCAATGAAGTTTTCACTTGAAAACTATCATTCCCTCAGTGTGCTGTCAGGACTCTGATGATGGTGAAAAGTTTTCCTAATGACTCCACTGAAAAGGACCATAATAATTCTGCTCTTCTCACCCAGGATGACACGATTTGCCTGCCATCTGGGGACACAGCTTTGGATTGCTTTTCTGGCAGCTGGGCTTGGCGGCACTGCTTAAGTCAGGCTTTCTCGGTTCCTCCCATAACCAATGGCACACACTTGCAAGACAGATGTCACAGGTCAGGTTACCAGTCTGATTCTCAGAATTCAACACTGCCTTACTGTCACTACCTTTCCAACCGCATCCCAGCCCATGCTCCCACATGCGTGTTACATTCCATCCACACTGAACTACTTGCATGCCTCCAAGCGCACAGGCTCTTGAACTCTCCGTATCTTTGCAAATGCTATGCCTCTGCCTGGAACGTCCTTCCTTACCTCTTCGTCTATCAAACAAGCACCTAAATGCTTTCCAAGTTCCAGCTTAATCAAGCACCCTGCTCCAGCATGCAGTCCTGAAGACCCAGCTACAGTTGGTAGAGGAGGTGATTTATTCCTCAGAATGCCAGTCCACTGAATGCTGGAGAGTTTACCACTTTGGCAGAGCTTACCAGTTTGGCAGAGCTTGCCAAACTACAATGTCCTTCATTACACTGTGAACGCCTTGAAACCAAAACTCAGGCCTTATCTATCCCAATTTAGTCTACTTCCTGACATAATTTAAAACTCAATAAATGTGAATGGATTAATAATAACCCTCATTTATCAAGAACTTATGTTCCAAGATCTTACATTTTTTAATCTCACTCAACAATCCCATGAGGAAATGACAGATGACAAAATAAAGGTTTTTAGTCATCATAGAAGACGGTCTCTCCAGTGATGAATGCCCAAATGAAGAAATGAATGACTGAATGAATAAATAATTCTTTCAAATAAACTAGAATATTGGGGCTAGTGATCATCACCACCCACTGACTCTCTTCCATTTCCATCACTTCCACTCGAGGTCAAGCTCTTGATATCCCACTTCTGGACTGCTGCAAGTCTTCTAGTCTCCCTGTATCTAATCTTTGCCTCTTCAAATCCATTCTACCAGATGGTTTATTAAACTGTATGTGCATGGATGCATTCCTAACAGTCCGTAGGTTACCTATAAGAATTACATCATTTTGTGGGACTTCCCTGGTGGTCCAGTGGTTAAGACTTTGCCTTCCAATGCAGGGGGTACAGGTTCTATCCCTGGTCGAGGAGCTAAGATCTCACACGCCTCGCGGCCAAAAAAACTAAAACATAAAACAGGAGCAATATTGTAACAAATTCAATAAAGACTTTAAAAAAATGGTCCACATCAAAAAAAAAATCTTTAAAAAAAAAGAATTGCATCATTTTGTGACTTGTTTTGATACTAAAATTTAACATTTGTATTAATATACTCTTGAACATCTGGAAAACCACCCTCTGGAGCACGCTCATGAAATTTCGGTGACTGCCTTAGTATTTTTGTTATAACTGCATTGACCCAAGCAGTACTATTATAATTCACAGAGACAACTATGAAAAGATACATGTAAGTAACATGACGGCGTTCAGGTCAAGAGATGGCCAAGTTACAATACTGAATAAATACTAAGAAAGTTTTTACAGTATTCAGAGCAAAATGATGAGAGAATTGAGTCATCCCACAGTACAAGAATCAGGCTTAAAAGAACCTGCATCCTAGCAGTCATATTTATGTTGTAAATAACAAACATATTTGGTATCATATTTACGTTGTAAACAGCAAAATATTACCTATCATGTTAAACTAATGTTGTTAATTTGTATTTACAGCTTTGTTTGTATTTAAATTGTAAATGTGTTTTGATTAAAGTATAGTGTTATTAATATAAATGTTATTAGCACAAGGAATTTATACTCTGTTTTACATTTACATAAACTTAAGGAACAATACAAATAATTTAGGTACATAATGGGAGTCAGAAAGAATTAACTTTTCCTTTGGAAAAGGTTTATACAATACCCGTGGTTGAGAAATACTGACTAAATCATCCCAGTCATTCTATATAGTGGCCTTTTTTTTTTTTTTTTTTTTTTGTGGTACGCGGGCCTCTCACTGTTGTGGCCTCTCCCATTGTGGAGCAGCCATGGCTTATGGGTCCAGCCGCTCTGCGGTATGTGGGATCTTCCCGGACCGGGGCACGAACCCGTGTCCCCTGCATCGGCAGGTGGACTCTCAACCACTGCCCCACCAGGGAAGCCCCTATAGTGGCCTTTTTTTTTAAGTAATGTCTCTCCATAACCCAAAAGTCAAAATCCAAACTGGCCCAGTAGGTTCAAAATGTATACCTATTGCTTTGATGTTGAAATGTACTTTCCTAAACAAGGCTCTTTACTTTTCTTTCTAAATGGCATAATATATATTGCATCTGCTCTTAACAAACAGTAACTAAACAATGTGTCATAAAGGTTCCCTGACCAACAGAAATTTCTACCACTTTTTTATAGATCTCTAGCTTAAAACAAGTTGTACTATGTATAAGTCAAAGGTGCTACAGTAAATGTAGCAATTCATTTTCTCTCCTTTTTTCCAAGGCAGGAATAGGTCAAATACACGGGAAAGAGATATCTTTTAAAATGCTAAAAATGTCTTTCTAAGGCAATTGTTTATGTGTCTGAGTTGAGGAGATAACAAGTAGTTTTGCAAAACACTACAAGCAGGCAGACCCCTGGGCTTGATATTTTTAATATTCTGAAAGTAGTGTTTTGTTGTTGGCATAACTACCTATTGGGGGGAAACCATAATAATTTTATTAAAATTCAACAGTTTAAAACAAATAGCCCAGTGAACACTTGTGCACTGGGCAATGCCTCAGAAATCTATTAGCAGAAAGTACAATGGATAGAAGAGAACAGAAATTGGCAAGCTTTATGACATTTCAAAATGATTGCAATCCCCCTGACTGCCCAGAGTAACTGAACTTCTTTAAGTGTACCCCATGGTCTTTTTCATGTCCCTTACTTCTATATCATGTACCTTGCCTCAATTTTCTATAGATCAAACCTTTAAAATTAGATATCATCAAGAATCGAACTGACTGGTAATAATATTTACATTTCTCTTTCTGAAAGGATAGCACATGCTTCTTGTCTCGGCCATAATGCAGGAATGGCTATAAGACTTACCCATTACTATCTAAAACTATAATATTAGACAAAATGTAGAAAGCAACTATTTTTAGTCACTGGACAACAGATACCACAGGGTTGTGAGCCTTGCGAGAACCTTGGCTTTCTGCCTAGGTGTACCCTCCTAACTGAGGCAAAAGCACAGGGAAACAGATGGAGCTCAAAGAGATAGCCACAGTCTTCGCTGCACAGAGGCAGAAGACAGATGTGCAGAGGAAGAGCTCCAGGAATCTGCATGGGGTTCCCAAGAACCAGCTTTAGCCAATTATTAAGCTGTGCATGCACTGAGAGAAACTCCAAAAGATTGGCAGAGAACAGCTCCTGGGGAGAAGGAGCCAGACTGAGATTCCAGAGGTCACACACAAGCCACTGGATTATGACCATCCAGAGTAGAGAGATCTCTTCAAGCACCAAGAGCATTCAAGCAAGAACGGCCATGCCTTAGGAAGTGGATCCATTCTAGCTATAGAGTAATGGCTACTCTAGAGCCACCTTAACAAATCTTAAAACTAAGCTTTAACAGAATAATGATAATCCTCCCATATCTGCCTGATTAAAACAAACAAAAAAAAAAAAAAACACAAAAATAAACTCAGCATTCTTTAAAAGAAGACAACAAAATCCAACAAAATGCAAAAAGCCTGCAATAGTCAAAACAATCCTGAAAAAGAGGAAGGGAGGGAGGAAGATGGAAGACTTATACTACCTGATTTCAACACTTACCATAAGTCACAGTAATCAGAACAGTGTGTATAAGAATAGCGCAGGGCTTCCCTGGTGGCGCAGTGGTTGAGAATCTGCCTGCTAATGCAGGGGACATGGGTTCGAGCCCTGGTCTGGGAGGATCCCACATGCCACAGAGCAACTAGGCCCGTGAGCCACAGCTACTGAGCCTGCTCATCTGGAGCCTGTGCTCCGCAACAAGAGAGGCCATGATAGTGAGAGGCCCGCGCACCGCGATGAAGAGTGGCCCCCGCTTGCCACAACTAGAGAAAGCCCTCGCACAGAAATGAAGACCCAACACAGCAAAAATAAATAAGTTGATTAATAAACTCCTACCCCCAACATCTTCTTAAAAAAAAAAAAAAAATAGCTCAGACAGTCTAGAAAAAGAGGTCTGTTCAATAAATTTTGATAAAAGCACCAAAGAAATTCAAAGGGGAAAAGGTAATATTTCAATAAATCATGCTGAAAAAATTGGATGTCCATATGGAAAAGAAAATCATCTTTGAATTCCATCTCATGCTATAAAAACAAAAACAAATTCAAAAGACATTATAGACCTCAATGTAAAAGGTAAAAACTACAAAACTTCTGGAAGAAAGCACAAGAGGATATCTCTGAGAACTTGAGTTGGCAGAGATTTATTATACAGAGGACAGAAAGCATCAGCCTTTAAATAAAAAATAAATAAGCTGGATTTCATCAAAGTGAAAAACTTCTGTTTACCAAAAGACTTCATTAAGAAAATAAATAGGCAAGTCTACTGTTTTGAATAGTGTCTCCCCAAAATTCATGTTCACTGGAACTTCAGAATGTGACCTTATTTGGAATTAGTTAAGATAAGATCATACTTTAGGGTTTAGGGTGGGCCTAAATCCAATGACCGATATCCTTATAAAAAGGCCATGTAACACATGGAGACACAGAAACACAGACACACACATAGAAGGAAAAACACCATGTGAAGACAGAGACAGAAATTGGAATAATGCAGGTACAAGCCAAGGAACATCTAGGATTGCTGGGAGCTACCAGAAGGTAGGAAGAGGCAAGAAAGGATTCTTCAGAGGGAGCTTTGCTAACATCATGATTTCTTCTGGCCTTCAGGGCTGTGACAGAATAAATTTCCATTGTTTTAAGCCCCCAAATTGTCAAATCGTGGTAATTTGTTACAGCTACCCTAGGAAACTGAAACTTCTCCTCATCGAAAGACTGCATTAAAAAAACAGGCAAGGGCTTCCCTGGTGGCGCAGTGGTTGAGAGTCCGCCTGCCGATGCAGGGCACACGGGTTCGTGCCCCAGTCCGGGAAGATCCCACATGCCGTGGAGCAGCTGGGCCCGTGAGCCATGGCCGCTGAGCCTGCGCGTCTGGAGCCTGTGCTCCACAACGGGAGAGGCCAGTGTACCACAAAAAAAACAAACAAACAAACAAACAAAAAACAGGCAAGCTACAGATGAAAGAAATGATTATAAATATATACAAACTATATATATATAAACAATAAAAATTCAGTAAAAGAATTGAACAGAAACTTCATTAAAGAAGATATATGAATGACCAATAAGCACATGAAAAAGTGCTCAGCGTTATTCGTCATTAGGGAATGTAAATTCAAGCCAGAGATACCACTATATACCCATTCGAATGGCTAAAATTAACAACACCCTTACAAAACCAAATGTAAGAGAAAACATGGAGCAACTGGGATGCTCAGACATTGCTGGAGGGAATATAAAATGGTACAAGTGCTTAGAAAAACAGTTTAATAGTTTCTTATTAAGTTAAACATACACCAACCCTATGAGCCAGCAATTCCACTCCTCCATATTTACCAACTAAAATGGAATCATATGTACAAAAAAGGCTTGTACAGGAATTTTCACAGCAGCTTCCATAATAGCTAAAAATGGGAAACAACCCAAATATCTGTCAACAAAAGAATGTAAAAACAAGTTGTGACACATGTATGTAATGACAATAAAAAAAGACAAATTTCAGATGTACAACATGAATGAATCTCAAAAACATTATGCTGAACAAAGAAATCTAGACACAGGAAATAGAACAAGCAAAACCGAGCTATGGTTATGGAAATCAGAGTTTCCTCAGATGTGGGGGTGGCAGAAGGGGAATGGCAGAGATCACCTGGAAAGAGACACAAGGATGCTTGAATTTGTTTTACATGAGAAATGTTGGAGTACCTGGAATCATGAGATACAGGATACACAGGTACATGTATCTGTCAGACTCACTGAGCTGTACACTTAGTGTCAGTGCATTTCACTGTGTAAAAATTAGGATCTGAAAAATATTTTTAAAGATGAGCAGAAGTCTACTCAATTTTAAAATTCAGTCCATAACTTAAATAAATCATTATGGTAGTAGGCAGTATTCACTTCTGATGATCTGGTCACAGCAAACCTATATTTTCCATATCTTGTATTAGTAAAGACAAACGCCTTAGAGAGTGTTTATGAAGGTGCACAAGTGATATAAAAGGAATCTAATTTTTAAAAATTACAATTGGTACCCATTCTATTATTTTAATTCTAGCAAGCCATAAACTGCCAGGTAATTCCAACCTGTCCTTTGCTGAATATTTTGGACATAGCCTCTTAATCAGCTATATTTTCCATTCAAAAATGGGAATAATGAGAGTCCCAAAGTTCCAGTAAATTTCCTAAATATAAGGTGAGCCTCCTTTTCTATACAAACTAGAAAAATTCAAAGAATTTGATCACTTTCTAACTTGAGAAAATGAGATTAAATAACACAGACTCTAAATTGTATTCTAAAAAGCCAGCTGTCCTATTAATTGTTGTACATGTCAAACAAAAGACCTTCCCATCACAAATGAGTGACAAAGGAATAAAGACTATTAATTTAGTAAAAAAACTTTTTTTTTTTAACATCTTTATTGGAATATAATTGCTTTACAATGGTGTCTTAGCTTTTGCTTTATAACAAAGTGAATCAGCTATACATATACATTTATCCCCATATCTCTTCCATCTTGCATCTCCCTCCCTCCCACCCTCCCTATCCCACCCCTCTAGGTGGTCACAAAGCACCGAGCTGATCTCCCTGTGCTATGCGGCTGCTTCCCACTAGCTATCTATTTTGCATTTGGTAGTGTATATATGTCCATGCCACTCTCTCACTTTCTCCCAGCTTATCCTTCCCCCTCCCTGTGTCCTCAAGTCCATTCTCTAGTAGGTCTGCGTCTTTATTCCCGTCTTGCCCCTATGTTCTTCATGACCATTTTTTTGTTTGTTTGTTTGTTTAGATTCCATATATATGTGTTAGCACACAGTATTTGTTTTTCTCTTTCTGACTTACTTCACTCTGTATGACAGATTCTAGGTCCACCCACCTCACTACAAATAACTCAATTTCGTTTCTCTTTATGGCTGAGTAATATCCCATTGTATATGTGTACCACATCTTCTTTATCCATTCTTCTGTTGATGGACAGTTAGGTTGCTTCCATGTCCTGGCTATTGTAAATAGTGCTGCAATGACCATTGGGGTGCATGTATCTTTTTGAATTATGGTTTTCTCCGGGTATATGCCCAGGAGTGGGATTGCTGGGTCATACGGTACTCTATTTTTAGTTTTTTAAGGAACCTCCACACTGTTCTCCATAGTGGCTGTATCAAGTTACATTTCCACCAACAGTGTAAGAGGGCTCACTTTTCCCCACACCCTCTCCAGCATTTATTGTTTGTGGATTTTTTGATGATGGCCATTCTGACTAGTATGAGGTGATACCTCACTGTAGTTTCGATTTGCATTTCTCTAATAATTAGTGATGTTGAGCATCTTTTCATGTGTTTGTTGGCCATCTGTATGTCTTCTTTGGAGAAATGTCTATTTAGGTATGGAAACACAAAAGACCCCGAATAGCCACAGCAATCTTGAGAAAGAAAAATGGAGCTGGAGAAATCAGGCTCCCTGACCTCAAACTATACTACAAAGTTACAGTCATCAGGACAGTATGGTACTGGCACAAAAACAGAAATATAGATCAATGGAGCAGGATAGAAAGCCCAGAGATAAACCCAGGCACATAGGGTCACCTTATTATTGATAAAGGAGGCAAGAATATACAATGGAGCAAAGACAGCCTCTTCAATAAGTGGTGCTGGGAAAACTGGACAGCTACATGGAAAAGAATGAAATTAGAACACTCCCTAACACCATACACAAAAATAAACTCAAAATGTATTAAAGACCTAAATGTAAGGCCAGACACTATAAAATTCTTAGAGGAAAACATAGGGAGAACACTCTTTGACATAAATCACAGCAAGATCTTTTTTGACCCATCTCCTAGAGTAATGAAAATAAAAACAAAAATAAACAAATGGGACCTAATTAAACTTAAAACCTTTTGCACAGCAAAGGAAACCATAAATAAGATGAAAAGACAGTTCCTCATTCACACTAGCTGCATTTCAAGTGTGCAATACCACACATAACTAATGGTTACCATATTGGACATTTCCACACATTACACCTTTCTATTGGACAACTCCAATTTAGAAAGCAAGCTGGGGACAAGAAACAGTCCTTAAGGTAAAAGCTACATTTTA
Source organism: Mesoplodon mirus (assembly GCF_964341445.2). NCBI lineage: Eukaryota > Metazoa > Chordata > Mammalia > Artiodactyla > Ziphiidae > Mesoplodon > Mesoplodon mirus. The sequence continues at coordinate 51,913,048 of NC_138987.1, forward strand.
AATTCAATGGAAACTTGGTATTCTGAGGCAAAGGCAATGGCCCAATACTAAGGATTAAGATTTGGAACCTTGTGAACCAGAGATTTTTCATAAACACACACACACACACACACACACACACACACACACACGAACACAACGCTAAAGCAAAAACTAGAGGTCAATCAGTCTTAGTTTACATGAGAGTCACCCCAAAGATCTTATAACAGCAAATTCACTTTGCCTCCATTTCCAAGGAACGTTTTTGAGCCAAGATGTATTTTTCTTTGCCTGGTTATTCTCTATTTATGTCAAGGATTTAATCCTGAAGACTTTTAAAATTCAAGATCTTAGATTAGAAAATGACTTGAGCTCCATGCTAAGGCAGTGCTGATTCTGGACCTACAAAAATGCTAATATAATAAAAATGGAGTTGGAACATTTACACCAAGAGCACTAATAACCATATGGACTAATGATTGGAGTGGATCCACTGAAGTCACTGACTTGGCCATGTACATGGTTTAAGGCCATTTAAGAGACAACTTATAGGCCAGATGTCTATAAAAGTGCTCTCATAGTATCTGTGGTTTGTTATACAAGTATATATTTAGAGATTATTGACCCCCAAAGACCACAAAAGTTCCTTTGGAGCCATCACAGTTAACGATGCATTTATCTTAAGGGAAAATTCCAGCACTGCCAGGCAGTCTATGGTGTCAGCATCAACATGGACAGTCTGCTTTTATGAAGATTCTTAATGCCACAGATGGGGATGGTTTCTTTAGTGCCACTGTGGTCTAATCATACCAAACCCCGCTAAGAGAGTCCTCAGTTTACGGATCACTAGCAATATTGATCAGCACAGCTCCTCTGGAAGAATTATCATTTATCATGTTGATATTACTCCTGCTGCCATCTATTGTATTTTAAGTTGCCACAATAGTAGAATAGCCTGGGTTCCAGGTGAAAAAATAATCTAATTTTTCTTACATACTCTCCCCTTTCAGACAATGTGCCAAAGCATTATGACAATTTATTGTAAGCAATGGAATCCATCTAAGATGATCAATGCAAAATAAATCCTAAAACATATTTTTCTGGTTTTTCTCAGGCCAAAAACTTTTAAATTCTCTAAATGATCTTTCCATTTCCATTTGAACTCTATATGTATGATATATACAGATGTTACTTGGGATTTTTCAGTTATACCACTTTCCAGAATTAAAAACAATCCATCTCTCTCTCTCACGGCATCCTGACATCTCACAAACAATAATGTTCTGAAGCCAGTATCAGCCACAGGTCTTTGAAAAGTGGCTTTTTAATCTCAGGATATCTTGTAGGGACATAGAGAGAGCAGCTGATTATCACCAGGCAAAGTTTTCCCCCATACTACATAATGCCAGATACCAGAACTCAGAATATTATGTAACATTCTATGCTTCTAATAGCTTCAGGCAAGCCAGAAGAGAAAAAAACCACAGTAATGGCTAGAGACTCAGCTGTACAGTCACCACCATCACCAATATTACTACTGGCAGGGCAGTTAGTGACCCCATGCCAAGCTCACTGGTACAGTAAGGATGCAAACAGGGTTAAGAATGGAATATGTAAATCATCATTCTTATAAGGTAAGTGCATTGGATTATTATCTTACTCATATATGTATTTTACTTCTATTAATCCTCTTCCAAACTAAGGTGCATGTTCCTGAAGCACTATAATCACATATCCTATTACTATTCACTGTTTAACTCCACTGAGACTAATATAGTAGATTTAAAACAGTGGACTTATTTCTATTTCTTATGTGTAACAGGGATAATATTGTATAAATTATTAATATGCCTCTGCATGCATTTACCTTAGCTAGCCTAAGCATCCTTCTGCCTAGGAGGAAAATTTTGGCTCAGTACAGACGGAATGCAAAGAAAAAAAAGCCTAAGTAATATTCAACTTCTGCAATTCAAAAATAGGATTTTGCAGAAAGACTACAGCCTTGCAAGCCTGCTACTATCTCCAGAGAGGGTTTTATAAATTTCTCAAGTCCTTCCTTGTATATCCCAAGAGCCAAGCTTCTAGAACACAGCTCTTAGAGGTGGCTAGTAGTGTACTAACGATACCCCTTCCACCAGAGTAAATTCAGAAGTGCAATGGGCTAAGGAAGAGGGATGTCTTGAGATTTACCTTTCCCAAGGTCTGGTTCAGGACCTTGCCAGAGAAAAGACCAGAGAAACAGTGAGGTGGCTTTAACAAAGAGCGATGCAGAGGATACCACTGGCTCTGACCAAGTGCACAAGTACTAAAGCCAGGGTACAAGTAACAACAGCCATAGACTTGAGCCACAACTGCCAGCACAAGTGGCAACGGGTGGGCATGGGACATCACCCCAGAGAGCAGCAGAGAGATGGACATCAACACACACACACACACAAACACCCTGCAGATAGTGGAACCAGAGGATAAGCCTCCCAAAGATCTCAAGTCTTTCCTTTGGGTATGAGGTCACCAAAGCCATATCCTCCTTATGAACCATCATCATTGTAGAAAAAAGCAGAAGGCACAAACTATCTGAGACTGGGGTTTTTTAATCAACAGACTGAACACTCCTTCCCACCTGAAAAGAGCGCAGGTTTAAGGAGCAGTCACTGGACAAAAATCATTTAATAAGAATCTATTTCAATAGTTCTTTAAGGCAGGGATTACAAACCCTCCAACTGGCCCATCCATTTCCAGACACATAAATTTGAATTTGAATAGTTTTAAGTGAAACTTGAACTTCCCATTTAGCTACTGACGTCACTACTTATAATCTCATAGCTGGTTCAATGAGTTTATTTATGTTACCTACCCTGACCATGTAAGCAATAATTTTGTGATGGTCTGCTTTAAAAGTTTGAAGATGATATAGGTCTGTTTCTTTCTGCTGAATTTACATGTTGGTAAGAAGGAACTCACTAATTAAGAAGTTTTTAAAATTAGATGAACATCAGGTCTCTTGGACAGGACACAAAATGCACAAACCATAGAAGAAAAAAAGGATATATTGGACTTCATCAAAAGTAAATATCCCTGTTCATCAAAGGACTCCATTAAGAAAATGAATAAACAAGCCACAACTGGGAGAAAATATTCACGAGGTATATATCTGATAAATAACTCATATCTACAATATACTGGGTTGGCCGAAAAGTTTGTTCGGGTTTTTACAGACGATCTTACGGAAAAACCCGAACGAACTTTTTGGCCAACCCAATACGAAGAAATTCTGTGAGAACCAACAATAAAAAGATTTTTATTTTAAATGGACAAAACAATTGAGCAGATATTTCACAAAAAGAAATAACTGAATAGTATATTATGCTATAGCAGGAAATGCAAATTAAATCCAAAATGAGATACCTGTTCATACCCACAAAACTGGCTAAAATCAGAAAGACTACAAAAACAAATGTTGGTAAGGATGTGGAGCATTTCTATAGGAGCACAGAGTGATACAAAACAGTACAACCGGGCTCCCCTGGTGGCGCAGTGGTTGAGAGTCCGCCTGCCTATGCAAGGGACGCGGGTTCGTGCCCCGGACCGGGAAGATCCCACATGCCGCGGAGCGGTTGGGCCCGTGAGCCGTGGCCGCTGAGCCTGCGCGTCTGGAGGCTGTGCTCCAAAAAAAACAGTACAACCACTTTGAAGAACTGATTGGCAGTTTCTTAAGAAGTTAAATATACATCTACACAGCAACTTCTAACCTAGATATTTACCCAAGAGAAATAAAGCATATTATTCACATAGCCAAAAACTAGAAAAATACCAAATGTTTATCAACAGGAAAATAATCAAATTGTGGTACATTCATACAATGGAATAAACTCAGCAATGAAAAGAAACGCATTACTGGTACATACAACATGGAGAAAACTCAAAAACATTGTGTTAAGTGAAAGAAGCTAGACACAAAAGAATACTTACTGCATTATTCCAAAATATAACAGGGAGATCAGCCCGGTGCTTTGTGTCCACCTAGAGGGGTAGGATAGGGAGGGTGGGAGGGAGACGCAAGAGGGAGGAGATATGGGGATATATGTATATGTATAGCTGATTCACTTTGTTATAAAGCAGAAACTAACACACCATTGTAAAGCAATTATACTCCAATAAAGATGTTAAAATTAAAAAAAATATATATATATATAGGCAAACTTCATCTATCACATAAGAAATCAGAGCATAGTTGTGGGGGACGGAGAGGAAGACAGACTGCAAAGGAGCCCAGGGAACTTTATGGGGGAATGGCAATGTTCTATACCTTGTTCTGGATGGTACACACACAACTGTATACAATTATCAAAACATATCAAACTAAGTACTCAAGATTTATACATTCAACTGCATGTTAATTGTGTCTCAATGAAAATATATATTTATAGATCAACACAGTTCCATAGGGAATAATGATCATATTGAGAGACAGAACTACTAACTTAGTAGTCCTGAAAAAGAATTTTTAATTATTATTTTTCATGACGATTAAAAAAAACGCAGACATAAATATACTCCAACAACATAAAAAAGGAACTAAGTAGGAAGGGAAGTCTCTGCGCAAGTGGAAAAGTGTTAAGAGATTGAGTGACAAGGATGTCTATTCTGTGCACTTGGTCATTTTTTTAATGCTATCAGGAGAGTCATTTCAAAAATATTTTGATTTGCTCTAAAGCCATAAGATATTCATGGTTTTGTTAATAAATTGTTATTAAAGATTATTTTTTATAATGGCATTTTTGAAGATTACATTTAATTAGAGCGTGAGGCCTCTCTCATCAAAGAAAGAGGGTATCGATACAAAATCGTAATTTTTTCTTCTGTAAAAAATTAATATCGGAGGTGTACATGAAAACAATGGAGCACAGCTCATTGAGTAAAGCAAATTTACGAAACAAGTTTCTCACAGTTGTTGCAAAAGTTACCAACTTGAAGTATAGGATAAACAGTAATAAAATGAATAATTTGAAATGATAGGAACTTGCAACATAGCCCTGGCAACACCTTTCAGTGGAGCCCATAGGGACTGTATAAGCCTTTGGCAACAAGGACAACAATGTAGATGTTAAGGAGAGAGACAGTCAAAGAGATCAGGAAGGAGAAAGTGCAATTCAGGAAGAAAGTGGTGAATCCAGATGAAGGGATTAGATGAAACAGACAAATACGATTTTGCTCTTGGGGGTTATCCGGAGGCTCTGGGAGCCTAATAATCTTACATACAGTATGCTTAAAATACCTATATTGTAGGTACATATTTATATAATTATGAATAAAATTTGGCTAGAATGCTATCCATATTGTATTAATCAAGTAATTCATCATTCCCTTTTTTGTTCAAAGAATTAGCAAGAGAACCCTAAACAGTTATTGTTTATAATAGAAATACCTTAATCCATCTGGTCAGCACACTACTGTCTTGGAAGGATCTGACTGGGTTAGTCTGACAAACTCACACACCCACCACCATAAATCAAGAGGAGTAAAGAATCCACATTCATAAATAAATATTAATGGTAAACTTCAGGAAAAATTTGATAAGGGATTTCATAAAGTCATTTCTATGCATTTTCTACAAGAAAAATACTGAAACATTAAATGGACTAAAACTCCAGACAAGTCCAAATTTGGGTTTTTTTGCTTATGATTGCATGTCAACAACAATATATGTACATATTAAAAAAAGATAACCAACCACTGTTAGTTCATGGTAATACTAACGAGAATGATATAAAGTCAAGTATTATCTATCTTTTTTTCAGTCTTTTTTAGCATCCTGCTAAATCTTCACCAGCAATTTGTTTATTTACTGCTATAGCTACAGACAGAATTAAACTATAGCTCCAAAGATATAGTGTTTTCAAAATGAAAATGCAAAAAAGCTTCACGGGTCTATCTGGAGGACAGAATAGTGGCTAACACTTGTTATAAACCCCATTCCTCCTACAGAGGGAGGATGCGCCATGTGCAAAATGGCCTATTTCAGTTCCAAATGTTGGCAGCAATCTGTACCAGTGAGACCCAATTCCAGAGCCAGCAGCACCCAAGTCTTTTCACGCATCACATACTGACAGCTGAATCTGCTTGCGGTATCTTATGCCATACCATGTTCTTCCTCAATACCTACAATGCCACAAAGACGGATTTTGTCCTTCAGAAACATTTGATCTTTTCTTTGAAAGTGCACTCCGTTCTACTTTCTCTAATTAAAAATAAGTCTCTCTGCAGCAAGAATGTAGAACATTCATTCTACACTCCCATCGTCCTCTCTCATGTTTTTATAGATTTATTTTACGAGTTCTCTCCATTTAATCCACTAAAATCTAAATGTATTCACTGTCCAATGGTCATCAATATCAACAAAGCATTTGATTTACTATTTTTCCTTGAATAGAGAGCTTGTACCTGAAAGTCTACATCTCAGTTTAATGATTTGAACATTTCCTTCTGTGGAGTCATATCCCAACATACACTGTTGGAAAAAAAAATAACAAATTATATTTTCCTTACCTACTTCTACTAAGATAGTGTGGAAGGAAAACGATACCTCCGGGACTTCCCTGGTGGCGCAGTGGTTAAGAACCCACCTGCCAATGCAGGGGACACGGGTTCGAGCCCTGGTCCAGGAAGATCCCACATGCCGCGGAGCAACTAAGCCCGTGAGCCACAACTACTGAGCCTGTGCTCTAGAGCCCGCGAGCCACAACTACTGAAGCCCGTGTGCCTAGAGCCTGTGCTCCGCAACAAGAGAAGCCACCACAATGAGAAGCCCGCGCACCACAACGAAGAGTAGCCCCCACTTACTGCAACTAGAGAAAAGCCCGGGCGCAGTAATGAAGACTCAATGCAGAGATAAATAAATAAATAAATAAATTTATTTTTAAAAAAAAGAAAACGAAGCCTCCGATATCTCCCAGTAGTACATATTTGTTTCATGGTTATATAATAACTTCAGAAAGTCTAAAAAGAGGTAGTTCTGCATTTGCACCTCTATTCTGTTTTCTTCCCATGAGAGAAAAGCTTTGTTACACACAGATGGCTACAGTTTAAACATTCCCTCTAGTTTCTTCATGACAGCTAGGATAGTGTTTACTTAAAAGCAGGCCTTTTCTAGTCTGATGCCTGTGTAATTAACATCAGTCCCGGAAAGTTTCAGAAATAAGACTGAGCCTGCAACTTTCCACAGCCTTTCTGGTCTTTCCCCAACTTCACCCTCTGACTTTACTAATTTGCTGACCAAAATAACAAAAAGTAATCATCCATTAAATAGGTGGGTTCTCCCCACTGGACACTTTCCTGCCTGGTCCATGATTCACAGAGTGAACACTCATTTTTTTTTCCATTAGTCTCTGAAACATGTTCTAATTTGAAAGTGTGCTATCAAAGAACAATTTAAATTACACTATTGTCACTGGAAATGCAACTCAATTATTAAAAAGTAGACCCACAGCAGCAAAAGGATGAAATGTACTATGAGATACTTTGTTATAGAGAGGTATCTATGATAAGGCTAATGAAATTTTTGCAGCAACTTGAAAAAAATTGACCTCTGCATCAGAGTCAGTGTTTCAAGGTGAGTAGCAGTAAATACACATTTATTCTGAGTTCTTTTCTTTCCCTTTATAGGCCTGGTTTCTTGCAAATTCCCATACTGCAACTTAACATTCCAACTCAAGTGCTTATATCCAATTCATTTCAACCTCAAAGAATTCTTAATTTTAACCCATAATAGCCTACGAAAAGTATAATTTAAAACAATGTCCTCTCTCTTCAGGATTACTGTTTATCACAGAAATTAGTGATGAACTTCAGGAAGAATTTGGTAAGGGTTATGGTAAAGGCAACTCAGAGTTTGAAATGTTAAAAGCCCAATTAAAATGAGTTCCAACTTCTGACCCTTGAGTTTTAAGTTAAAGAAATTTGGTAAAGTCATGTCCACATGTTTTCTTTCAGAATAGTAATGAAACATGAAGTGTCCTAAAACCCCAGACAAGCCCAAGTTTGGATTCTTTGGTCTCAAATTTGGATGCAACAATCCCACCTTTGAGACATCTTAAAGCAAATCTTCCCTTTACTTGGGGTATGATGTTTCCTCTCCTGTAGTGAAAAATCTCCTTGTTTTCATTTGAAAGGCAAAAACAGAAAGCCTAGAGTCACAGTGCTTTTCTAAGATGTTTGAATTAAATTATCTATTAAGTATCCTATAAAAATTCAGTCTGAACATCAGGGGACAGGAAGTATTACCAGAAGCAAAGTATTTACATTTCAACTGAACTTTTGAAAATGTCTCAGAAGGAAGAACAAACATAAATGATGGTAACATAAAATAAGCTGCCTCTCAGGAGTACTCAAACACTTTAAACAAATCTGTATTTATAGTATAATTAGCAATTTGATGAAATGTAGTAAGAATACACCAAAGTATATAAGAGAACATGTCCTCCTCCAAAATCAACAGGCTCTCAGGAAACATCAAGGTTCAACATTCAGTTTCTAGTAGCACTGCCTCTCATTGGTAGCATGCAGCAACCGTTTTTATGTCTTTTTTTTTTTTAACAATCTGTTAGTCTCCAGGAAGAACTCTGCTCAGTTACAAGTATATGTCAACACACACAATTCATAGTGAGGATGTTCAGCTACCAATTACTGCCGGAAATTTAAATGCGTTCTAAAAATATAGGTTATATATTCTGCTCTAAAATACTTAATCTATTTGGCACTTTTTCTGGGACATTTAATGGTCCATCAGTACAATGTGTTAGACTATAAGAACATAGAATTAGACATACTGCTTGCCTAGGGGATTCTCCATTTAAATAGACAAGCAAAATAGATTAAACACTAAAACACCAGTGAATGGAAGAAATAAAGTGGATCACTACCATAAGAAGGAATATTCATATGACACAAATGAACCTATCTACGAAACAGAAACAGACTCACAGGCATAGAGAACAGACTTGTGGTTGCCGGGAGGCATGGGGGTGGAGGGAGGGATGGACTGGGAGTTTGGGGTTAGCACACACAAACTATTATATATAGAATGGATAAACCACAAGGTCCTACTGTGTAACACAGGGAACTATATTCAATATCCTGTGATAAACCGTAATGGAAAAGAATATAAAAAAGAATGTTCATATATATATAACTGAATCAACTTTGGTGTACAACAGAATTAATACAGCATTGTAAATCAACTATATTTCAATTTTAAAAAAGAAGGAAGGGCTTCCCTGGTGGCACAGTGGTTGAGAATCTGCCTGCTAATGCAGGGGACACGGGTTCGAGCCCTGGCCTGGGAGGATCCCACATGCCGCGGAGCAACTAGGCCCGTGAGCCACAACTACTGAGCTTGCACATCTGGAGCCTGTGCTCCACAATAAGAGAGGCCGCGATAGTGAGAGGCCCGCGCACCGTGATGAAGAGTGGCCCCCACTTGCCACAACTAGAGAAAGCCCTCACACAGAAAAAAAGACCCAACACAGCAAAAATTAATTAATTAATTAATAAACTCCTACCCCCAACATCTTCTTTAAATAAATAAATAAATAAATAAATAAAATAAAAAAGAAGGAATATTTATAAATCAGATACAAAATGCACAGCACAGTAGTAAATGACAGGATACCTCTCAGGAGCAAACTTCAGAGTACTAGAACTTCAAGATGCTTTTTAAAAGGGAACTGTTTTGAAGAGAGAGTCAAGGATTGTCAGACAGATGAAAAAGAAGATGTCTTGGACACCCGTGGTTACAATAAAAAGTTAATTAAAAGGGAAAAGATAGCAATTTACTTTTAGCTGGAACTAAAGTAATCTTAGAAATCATTTAGTCTAATCCCCACCCCACACCCATTGAAACATCTTCCCTGAAATAGGTCATTTAATTTCTATTTGAGTATTATTAGAAGCATGTTTATTGGATGGATGGATGCATGCATGGACGGATGGATGGACAAATATTGCTTAAAATAAGCCTCTTAATTTTTGAATTTATTTGTTGAAAATGCTTTTCTTACATTGACTCAAAAATTTCCTCTTCCTAACTTTCTTTGCAGATTCTAGTTTTGCCCTCTATAACAGTTCTGCCCAGTAGAAGAAGTATGAGAGCCACAAATGTGAGTCACATGAATAATTTTAAGTTTCTATTAGCCACATTTTGAAACAAAGGAACAGGTGATTTTAATTTTAATAATGTATCTATTTGACCAAATATATCCAAAATATTATCATAACATATAATCAACATTAAAATATTGAGATTTTACCTTCTTTTTTTAGACTGTCTTCAGAACCCCATGTGTATTTTGATACTTACACTGCATCTCAGTCTGTACGAGGCACATTTCAAGTGCTCAAGAGCCACATGTGGCCAGTGGCTGCTATATCGGACAGTTTAGTTCTAGACAATGGTTCACAAATTTGGCTGAACATCAAAATCACAGGAAGATTTTTCAAAATATAGATTCCTAGGATTCACCCCCAGAAATACAAACTTAGTTAGTTTAGGAAGGCCAGAGAGTATTTTTAACAAGGCAGTCAATTAACCACTGATCATCAGGCTGACATTTGGGCATTACTGCTCTAGAACAACACAAAATAAACCTAAGCCCTCCTGTACATGACTGTCCTTCAAATATCTAAAATCTAGGGTCCTATCTCCAGTGTCTTTTATTCTCCAGGCTAAAAATTCCAAACTCTTTCAACTGTTCCTCATCTGACATGGTTTCCAAACCTTTCAATTCTCCGGTTGCTGTCCTCTGGATACATTCCAGTTTGTTTGCTTGATTTGCAACAGTGGAAAAGTACCATAGCATAGATAATCCAAATCAATCCTACCTGCCTTGGAAATCTTTCTTAGTACGTTCATATGAATATGAGTGTCTCTGCTAAATGGTGAATTCACAATACTTCAAACTAAAATTTTAAACTCATTGTCAACAAGTGTTCACGACGTCCAGGTTCTTCACCATGCTGCTGTTTCCTCTGTGGCACACTTCATCTTGGGATACAGAAGAGCTCTCTCAGAATAATTCAGAGACTAAGTTAAGCAGAGCTACCCTTTTTCAATGCCTCTCAACCCTCTTACCTTTCCTTATGACTGGAGAAGAACGTAGGTGTTTTGATTTAGTACAAGAGTCCTTCAGCCTTCTTTAAAGTTACATAAATATAAAATATAATAATGTCACCAAAAAAAATCAGATTTGTCGTGACTAAATGGACTCAATTCAACTTTACAAATATTCACTTACTGATGGTTTACTGAGCATATTATGTGTGCCACCACAGGCCAGGAGGCCACAGGAACAAGGCAGAGTCCCGAGCCTCAAGGAGATCGCAATCTCGTTAGCAAGACAAGTAGATTCATGTGACAAATATTTATGGAGTTCTTACTATATGCTAGACACTTGGGTGATATATTAGTTAATAAAACATCTAAGAAGTCCTGCTCTTATGGAGCTTACTCTCCAGAGAGAAGAAAGAGAATAAACGATTCAAATGATAAATAAGTGCATTACATAGCATGTTAGATGGTAAATGTTATGGAAATTAACAGATCAGAATAAAGGGTATCAAGAATACTTGTGGGGTAAAAGACAAGTTGAAATTTTACTCAGTGGTCAGGGTAAGCCTCATTAACAGACTGATATTTGAGAAAACATCTGAAGAAAGTTAGTGGGAAAACATGTAGATATCTGGGAGAGTAGGATTCCAGGCAGAACAAATAGCCAATGCAAAGGCCCTGAGTCAAGAGAGTGCCAGGCCTATTTAAGGAACAGGAAGAAGGCCAGTAGAGTTAAAGCCAAGAGCAAGGCAGAGAGCAGCAAATTAGGCCAGAAAGTAATGCAGTGGGGTGGGAGTGTTCATGTAGGTCTTTGTAGGGCATAATAAGAACTTTATTTTTGACTTTGAGTGAAATGGGGTACCACTGAATGTTTGGGGCAAAGCAGTGACATGATGTGAATTATGTTTTGCAAAGATGACTCTGACAAGTATGTTGAGAACAGACTGCAGGGGAGCAAGAGGGTAAACAGGAAGACTGCTTAGGAGGCTATTGCAATAATCCAGGCAAAAGATGATGATGGTGTGGATCGGGGAAGTAGCAGCAAGGAAAATAAAAGTGGTCAGAGTTTTTATGTTACAAAGAAAACCCTAGCTATAATACAGTGAGGTGGTTGTTTCAGTAAAGAAAGCTTAGAGAACACAGAAGAAGAAACAACAATTCTACCAAGGAAAGATTAGTATCTTAGGTGAGTCCTGAATAATATGTAAAAGTTCACCAGGAAAAAGAAAGAGGAAAAACAATGCAGAGAAGGAACTGGCACAGAGTTATTAGTGGCCAGGAAAAGTATATGACATGATCTTTTCCCTGGGGAACTTATAGTCTCAATAGAGAGACAAGACAGTAAATCACTTAAGACCAGAGTCCCAGGTGCCACTGGAATGAAAATTGGCAGAGGGACTATAGAGAGAAACAATCATGCCAGCAAGATATTCAAGAAAAGCCAAAGATGTAGCAGGAAATGTAGGGAAAGTGACTCTGATTCATAAAGGACCGAAAGGACCACCCCCAAAGGTTCTGTCAACATTACCCTGGCCCCTAAACCACCATTCAAGGTTCCCTGGAATCTTATCCTCTACCACCAGCTCCCACCAACAGACCAAGCTGGTACCTTGTCAAGGAAAGCCAGGGTGACCCAGACAGAGCCAGGGAAAACAACTGTGTTGTTTTTCAGAACTTCTAACGCTTCTCCCCACAATACATGACTCAAAATCTAAGCTAAACCTTTAATACACTTAAAAAGTAATGTGTGTTGGGGTGACTGTAGAGGAACTATGTTCTGAATCTTCTTTTGCTGGTTTTCTCTATGCCCCCCCCCACTTCTGAACAGTGGTACAACAGGGCAGATTTTACCCCTTCCTCTCCAAATGGACCATTTGTTCTCATTTCTCTCTACCCAAAACCGCATGTCCTCTTCTCCCAAGCAAAGCCCAAACAACAAAAATAGAACAGGAGATGCTTCAGGGCCAGTTTCTCCCCCACTCCACTCTACCTTCACCTTCACCCCTGCATCACATGAAAGTCACCTTAGGTTAGCTCCTCCACAAAATCCAGCATTTCTACCAGGGAGCCCATAAAACAATCCAAGGGAGCTTGATCTGCTGCTAAGCTAATTCCAAATAAAAACAATATTTAACGTGTACTGAATGTTTAGTAAATGCCATACATGGTTTTATTCATATAATCTACACATCAACTCTAAGAAATAGTACTGTCATTATCTCAATTGAAGCAGAGATACGTTAAATAACAAGTTCAAGTTCGCACTAGTGAACAAAGGAACCAAAATTTGAACCCAAGATACCTAGCTCTGGAGTCCATGTTCCTAATTACTACTGCACATAAATTTGAACTTGGAATTGTCTCCATCATTTCTTCCCTTTGTCTAGACAGGTAGAGTGTGACCTTCCAAGCACTGGTTTGTTGTCCTCCTTCTAAATCTTCTCTTTGAAGGGAGAGACACCTGGTTGTCTGGGTTCCCCATCTCTTCCCCAGAATGAAGACTGTCAGGAGGGTTGCCATCAAGAACAACTCAGCAAATACTTGTCCAAGGGCCCATGTCCAGTTCCTGGCAGCAGCCCTAATGGGAAAGGGAAGAGCTGTGCTCCACTTTTCTTCCCATCTAATTCTCTCCCTAATTCTTCCTAATTACAGTGGTTTATATCTGAGTTTCAACAAATGTGAAGCACAAGTTACCATAACAAAAATTATCCCCTACAAAATGAGTTTCCACATGACTGGCATCTCTCTTCAATGTCAATTCTAAACTAAAACTAGCAAAAGATGAAAAGTTTCATAAAATTGATAAAAACAATGTAAGAGGAATGCTCAAATGACACACAAAGGCACTAACTTATGATGATCTGATATAGGTAGATAAATTTTTAACATGAAAAATAAAAATTTGACCAAAATGATAAATACCTCAAAATAAATGATTTCTTATTAAAAGGTTAAGAGACAGTCCTCAGATATTTTTGCAAAAATAAGCAAACAGAAAACCCCAACACTTAATTTTATTTACTTGTTCTTATAACTGACTAATAGTTAAATGATTACCTACATTTTGTCAAATGTAGACTAGGACAAATGATTTTCATAGTTTCTAGCTTCTTTAAGATAAAGTCCCCAATTTACTTTTTCACTATTTACAATTAAATTTTGGTTCCTGCTTTACCTCCTGTAATAACTTATGTAGACATTTTCTTTCCTCCATTATACTGTATGTCCTATCCTTATACATAATAGCAGTGCAATAAATATTTGTTAAATTGAATTAAAGTAAAATCAACAGGAGATCAGCTCGGTACTTTGTGACCGCCTGGAGGAGTGGGATAGGGAGGGTGGGAGGGAGACGCAAAAGGGAGGGGATATGGAAACATATGTATATGTATAACTGATTAAATTTGTTATAAAGCAAAAAAATAAAATTAAACTAAAAAAAAAAAAAAAAAAAAATCAACAGGAGACATCACACCATAAGGCCTTAATATCTAATACCAAAGTTACCAGTTAGCATATGGACAATAATTATCTGAATTATGGGCAGATAATAACAAGAACTCAAAAAAGGATAGGTGTCTGCAAGAACGGGGTCTGGGACCAGCATGAGGTGAATGAGCTAGCGGGAGATGGAATAAAGCCACAGAAAGGCCCTTCACTTCAGTTATTATCCAGGGTGCACTTTAGCCATGACATTCGAGATCATTCACCAGTCAGAGCCTGTCAAGATTGCTCCAGCTCCTCCCAAATCAAACCTAGTTGCATCATACAGATACCCCTGGCACTTTTGATAGAGAACTCTAGTAATCCTTGCCCCTGTCCATAGTTCTGACTACCATACTGACTGGGTGCCAAACACCATGCTAAGTGCTATCCATTCTACTTCCAAGATATGCATGCTTTCTAATTTTCCCCCTGAACCTCTGGATGAACCTTTTGGGGGAAGAAAGGGTGTATTTTTTAAAAAGAAGCACAATTGAAAAAACCCACAACTTGGTTTTACTCAGAATGTTCTCAGAATGATGGAGAGAATCCCTTAAAGACTCATCATTTAGTATGAAGACTCTGAATTTACACTTAAAAAACTTTTAAGTCCCAAATGACTAAGATAACTTTAACTGGCTAGTTCAAGTTTCCAACCACTGAACAAATTTATTCTCATGCATAGTAGAAGGTGGGCTCAAAAGAAAGTTTAATTCAGTTACAAAATAAATGAACATTAACGTTTAACATATACATCAGTTTCCTATCGCTGCTGTAGCAAATCACCACAAACTTAATGGCTAAATCAATGCAAATTTATTATCTCGCAGTTCTAGAGGTTCAGAAGTCCAAAATGAATCCCACCGGGCTAAAATCAAGGTGTCTGTGAGGCTGAGCTCCTCCTGGAGATTCTAGGGGAAAATCCATTTCCTCACTTTTTACAGCTTCTAGAAGCTGCCCACATTCCTTGGCTCAAGACCACCTTCCAAGTGCAAAGTCAGCAAGGACAATCAAGTCTTTCTCATGTTACATTACATTGACACTGACTCTTCTACCTCCCTCCTCCATATTTAAAGGAGTGCCATGGCCATGGCCCTGGGTACATGGCCCTGTGGGCACCCCCCGAGTGATTCCATGAAGTCCACCCAAATAATCCCAAATAATCTCCATATTTTATTTTATTTTTTATTTTTTAATTTTATTTATTTATTTATTTATTTTGGTACGCGGGCCTCTTACTGCTGCGGCCTCTCCCGTTGCAGAGCACGGGCTCCGGACACGCAGGCTCAGAGGCCATGGCTCAAGGGCCCAGCTGCTCCGCGGCATGTGGGATCTTCCCGGACCAGGGCACGAACCTGCGTCCCCTGCAGCGGCAGGCAGACTCTCAACCACTGCACCACCAGGGAAGCCCATATTTTAAAGTCCACTGATTAGCAACCTTAATTCCTTCAGCAACTTTAATCCCCCCTTACCCCGTAACATAACATATTTACAGGTTCTTAGGATTTAGTATGTGGACAGTTGGAGGACCATTATCCAGCCTGCCAAAATCTGTCCTTCAGCAAGATTTATAACCATCCCACAGGCAAAACACATTTACTCTATCCCAGAGTCCCCCAAAGTCTCAACCCATTAGAATATCAACCCAAAGTTTAAAATCTGGTCTGAATCTTATCAGTTCAAAAGCCCTAAATCTCATCATCTAAATCAGGTATAAATGAGACTCTGGGTATTATCCATCCTAGGACACAATTTCTCTCATATGTGAACCTGTAAAACTCAAGAAACAAGTTAACTGCTCCCCAAATAAAATGGTGGGATAGAAATAGGATAACAGTTATAGACATCCACATTCAAAAAGGGAGAAAATGGAAGTTAAAAAAACTAGACACCAGATCCATGCAATTTTGAAATCCAGCCAGGTAAACTGCATTTGGTTTTAAGATCTGCGAATAATCCTCTGTGATTCTTGGCTCCACCCTCTAGGCTCTAAGCTCTGTCTTCTGGGCTCTCAGTTCTGCTCGTGAAAGGTGGCACATGTTTGCAGCTGAGTAGTTTAACCAGGCTATTTCTTGCTTGTAGAATTTTGGGGACCCAACAACCTTCTTTCATTACATTTTCTCACTTGCCCTTTTAGGTTAAGCGAGGAGTGTTATTGCTGTTATGGTCTTCTCAAGAACCTTGTGGGTCTCCCACATGCATCATAGAGATTTACTCCATTAAACAACAGGTTCCTTCACAAATATTTCCTGGATAAATCCATCTCTATTACAGGTTTCCACTGAGATGTCTGAGGGAATACATGAGTCACACGTTCAATTTCTTCAAAGTGCCCTCTTTGTGACTGAATACTCTGACCTTACTTCTAAGGCACTAGCAAAAGGTTTTTAGGCCACACTATTGGCTTACTCTCCTGAGTAGGCTTTCCTGCCAGTGAATCTCCTAATTTTAGCACATTTTGCAATCTGGACACGTTAAGAATTTCTCAGATATCAAGTTCTGGTTCCTTTTTTGCTTAACAGTTCTCTCAATCTATCTCTCTCCTTTCACATTTTACTATAAGCAGCAAGAAAAAGCCAGGCTACACCTTTAAAACTTTGCATACATATCACCTCAGCTACATATCTAAACTCATGTTTACACGTTTTGCTTTCTACACAACTGCAGGGCAGAATTCAGCTAAGCTTTCTGCCAGTATATAACAAGGATATCCTTTCCTCTAGTTTCCAATAACATGTTCCTGATTTCTATCTGAGCCCTCACTAGCACTGCCTTTAATGTCTATATTTCTACAAATAGTCTGTTCATGTCAGTTTAGGTATTCTCAAAGGTGATTTGGGTTTTGTTTACCATGTTCCATCTTCTTCTGAATCTTCACTAGGAGAATCGCCAATGTCCGTATTTCTACTAACAGTCTATTCAGGGCAATCTAGCCTTTTTTATCATGTTCCTCAAAATTCTTCCAGCTTATGCTTATTGCCCAATTTCAAAGCCACTTCCACAGTTTTAGGTATTTCTTACAGCATCCCCACTTCCATGAATCAAAATCTGTATTAGTTTCCTATTGCTGCTGTAACAAATCACCACACACATAGTGGCTTAAATCAACACAAATTTATTCTCTCACATCTCTGGAGGTCAGAAGTTCAAATTGTATCTCACTGGGCTAAAATCAAGGTGTCAGCTATGCTGTGTTCCTTCTGGACACACTAAATGAAAATCTGTTTTCTTGCTTTTCTAAATTCTGGAGACTGCCTACATTCTTTGGCCGTGGCCCACTTTTATCTTCAAAGCCAGCAATGGCAGGTCTAGCCATTCTTCTTTGCATCACTCTGACACTGACTCTTCTATATCCCTCTTCCAGATTTAAAGGACCTTTGTGATTACATGAGGCCTACCCAGATCATCCAAGATTTGCAAACTTAATTCGCCCTTGACATGTAACACAACATATTCTCCGTTCCTAGGCTTAGGACGTGAACATCTTTGAGGGATTATTATTCTGCCCACCACAGTATATCTTGTATAATGATAAATTTTCAATTCTTCTGTATAAATATGATCTACTGTGTAAACTGATCCGTGCTTTCTTTGTTTGCTTCATTTCATATCATAACACTTACATTTCCACTACTCTGGATTTCTTCCATTTTCTCAAGTGCACCATGCTCATTTCAGGTCAGGATCTTTGCTCATGCTATTTCCTTTGCCTGTGTTACTCTTCCTTTCTGAATCCCCACAGCTCCTCTTCCCCAGACTACTCTTATTTATCCTTTGGCGATCAGCTTAAATGACTCTCCTTCAAAGACAGTTTCCTTGATCCTGTGACTCCCTAAACAAGAATGTAGATTCCCATTACATCCTTAGTTTCTCTTCATATTATTTATCTTAATAGTGATTAAATTATTATCTGTGTAATTGTTTGTTTAATGACTATTTTTAAGGCACTATAAAAGTAAAGTTCTAACTTCATTTGTTAAAGGCCTAACACCTAGCAGAGTAAGTGCACAAAAAAATTCTTCATAACATTAATTTTATAATTTAGGGCACTGAAGCTCATAGAAATTAAGTAACTTCACCATAGAAACACAACTAATGAAATTCCACTTGGGTCTAACTGGTTTCAAAGCCCATCTCTTCAAAGCCCACAGTCATTGTGTTATTCTATTCTAATGCGGCATCAAAATGACCATTGTCTCTAAGTCCACAGGTACTCTGATCTTCATACTGAAGAAGAGTACTCACTGCCACCTCACTTTCCTTAATGCAGTTACCATTGTAACTAGTCAAGCCAATGACTCACCACCAAATGCCCAATTTCATTCTTGTTTTCAAATACTGGCATAAGGTAGACTTGTGAACATTTTTTTTCCTTTAAAATCTTAAAGTTCTTTAAAAATAGTTACTAAATATTTATTTCCCAATGACCAACTCAGGGAAAAAAAATATGCTTTGATTTTATCTACTTCTCTCGTGGGGATTAGTGACATTATAAAATCTGTGATCACCCTAGAAGAAACTTTATTAAACCAACAGAGGAAACTATCTAGTTTGGGAACCTGGCCAGACAAAATGTTAAAACCAAAGATCTAAAAATCATGTTAGAAAGTCCTAGAACTATGCTTCTGTATTCTCTCATTCTTGGTGTCTCATGTACAAAGAGGAAAGATTATTATAATCGTTAACTTGAAGAATATTCCCTAGACTTTAAACAAGGTTGGTAGAATTCTATTTATAATTGCACTAGCCCTTAACATTTCAGAATTCTTTACCACCTTTCATAGGTCTTTTGACTGTCAGAACCTGGTCCTCTATTTTTTAAAACCATAAGTGTATTTTTGTGGCTATCAGTCAGATTGTAGCTAGAAATACATGGAAGATCTTGATATAGATTCCAAACTGTTGCCTGGTCACTTTTTTCTTTTGAAAAGTATAATTGGCACAGATCAAAAGCCACATGTATCAAAAGATGATCTAATTTAGCATCTTATTACTTCAATTTCCAAAGCAACTGCAAACCAAATTTCAACAACAACAAAACAATTTTAGTGATGCTATATATGACAAAAATCAGGTATGACTTTGAAATACATTTCTACTTGCTTTTATTATACATATGTAATAAATATAATAGTTATTAAGTAATAGTAGATTCTTAGTGCACAATAATTTACAAAAACTATTTAGTTTCTAAAAGTACTGAATTATAAGCATATTAAAAAACCATAAAGAGAAGAATGAACTAGCCAAATGGAGAAGCAATATTAAATGAGCAAAAATCATTGGGAAATTGTATGTTGAGATTTCTTTAATTTAAAGATGAGACAAAAGAAGATAGTTATAGAGATTTGAGGGTTCAAAAAGCTCTTCCATCTATTTGGAACATATCTGATAGCACAAAGTAACTTATCTGATAGGTTTATGTGAAATCTGAGAGCACCTCACAGGTTTGTAATGTGTTACTATTCCTGCTATGCCATTTTGAAGACTATACAAAAATATCCGCAGCACCCTCAATTCACTATAAAGCGAATCCAGAAAATCTTCAGAGGCTGAAAGCTTTTGTCTCTCTAAAATCCATGTAATTCCAGTGAAGCCCAGAACTGACTTCTTAAAAACAGTTTCCACATTCTAACAGCAGAGAAAAGACCTTTCCAAGGTAATGCAAAACTATCAAGCAGGGCCAAAGGTCTACATGTTGTCAATTTTATAATCTAAATCTGAGAATAAGAGAAATCATTAGAGCATAATAAACACATCAGTAATACATGCCTACTGAGAACACAGCAGGTAGCAAATACTTGCTGATTGATTGGCTATATGAAATAAGGTGCATAATTTGGCAAGAAATAAAACTTTACACCTCCAAATCTCATAAACTATATTTGTCAGGCATTTACTCTAAATATTGTGCTTAGTACAAACAAGGAAACAAAACAATTCATCAGTGTGAATATGTAGTAAGTATGTACTGATATGTAGTAAGTATGGCCAATTCATTCACAACACAATGCCTACCTTGAAGAACTGGCAATTTAAATAAAAATGAATACTAGACATTTCTTATAAAAATTTAACCAGGAAAAGATACTGGTGCCTTGAGACTATTTCCTAGAAATTGTCTAGCATCAGAACATAAAATGCACAGTCCTGAAGGTTTCTATTTGTGACAGCTCAGACGGTCTTCAGAGAAAGGCAAGAAGAACACCAATATAATTTAAAGGACCTTTGGAAATCTTAACGGCACTTCAATGCCATTTGTTTATCAGGAGCTTTAGCTTCTGTAAAGCTTTCCAGTTAATCAAATTGGCAGCCCTGAAGTAATTTTGTTTCCAGCTCACAGGGATTGAAAACTCAGAGATTGAAAAAAAAAAGGAGAAGAAGAAAAAGAGAAAAACAGAAGCTTAACTCTAATGACACTTTTATTCTGCTCTGTGAATTTTGCTGACAGTCTAAGTCTTATTTCCTTTATTAGGTTTGGTCATTATTTTTAAAGGAGTCAATATCCAAATCACACCCCCACTCCCCACCAAAAAAAAGAACTTTAAGTAAATAAAATATTATCACGAATATCCCTCACAATAAAAGCATTTAGTGGGCTCACCATAATTAAAACAGAAAATTGCATTTAACTTATTGTAAGAGTAAACTTGCTTTAAATAAATGCAACACATGTCAATTTCCTCCTTTTCCAACTGTAAGCTTTGGTGTTACTGTCCATGGTGACACATACTGGCTATACCACGCAACAACACCACTACAGAAACACTCAAGTTTTATTTTATGCCTATTTCTTGGTGGCAAATTTGCTGAAGTGGTTTTATTTTGCATATCCAACTCTTTAGTAATCATGAGTTGTAGTTTTTTTGAAGCCACAGCACCGAAATTACAAAAGAAAAACTGGGTGGGGTGGGGAGAAGATGCTTTGGTCAGTCCATCAAATATGTTAAACCAAATTCCATTTCTCTTTTGCCTTCATCTGTACTTTACCATATGTGAAACTAGTCTTTCTGTATGTGTTTAGCTACCTTTTAGAAGCTCATGTTACAGCACCTTCCCACAAACCAAGCAATCTTCAAAAAGGTTGGTAAATCAAAGCTGAAGGATCGATGCATTGGAATTTGCTTTGACTACATAACACACCTAAATATAAATTTAAATGTAGACACTTGTGCATAGCCAAAGTCCACTGACTTCAAAAACAAAGTCTTAAAATCCTAAGTACACGATTAATGGTGAGACAAAGTATACTTTTGAATTAACATTTATTTGAAATATTTTCAAAATAATTTTTAAGAGAATATTATTTCCTTTCTCCTGTCATTGATGGAGAAGAATCATTATCTTTCAATGAGGAATCTTGTCTCAAATATAGTGTGTTTGTGACATACAGTAGTTAAAACTATTGAAAGATATTAATTTTTCCACAAAGCTACCCACATAAAGAAATTCCTCTGCAACTGGTCACCACTGTACTTGAAACTTTCAGAGAGCAGTGTCTTAACTAAGATTAAGCTACCCTATTCCCTACCTAAGTCAATTTCACCCAAATGAGGCGTTTGTGTTATAAAATTCATTGTTACCCAGACTCCAAAATCAACCATCTGCCATCGGAGTTTCTGTACAGTAATTAAGGGACTATCCATTAGAACTGGCAAGAGTACAAAGTAAGAAAGGAGGGGGCGGGGGAAGAGAGAAACCAAGCCACCTAAAAAGAGATGGAAGGTGTATGTATTTCACACTGACCCCTCCACATCTCAGCTCAGAGGTCATCCATGAGGCAAAACAGAAGTTAGGAAGAGCGGTCAGGCCAGCTCCTCCAGGGGTTATCCGAACTGAAACCACACTGGGGACTGAGCACGCGCCTCTTACCTTGAAAAAGAAAGGCTTTCGTCCCATTATGTAGACCGGGCACCTGGCGCACTCCGGTCGTGGACTCCCCAAGTCCTAACTCCGTTAAGACGTCAATCTGTTGGGAGGGGTCCACACCAAGCCCCCAGACTGGTGGGAGTGGGGGAGGGAGGAGGAAAGAAAGAAAAACCTCCATCAAAATATGTCTCTTCCTCCAAGGCAGCAAAGAACCGCGTCTTAGAGACAATATTGGAAACTGACGAGAGGCGACTCCCTCCGCTGCCTTACCTGAGATCAGCAATCAAGCTTTAAAGAGCACAGCACCCAGTCCCATTTCCGTGACCTACTTTAAACCCCTCTCGGTGCAAAGTTCCCCTTGGCCCTCAGACCCTGGACTAGGGGTGTGACCCGCCCTGGTGTCTCCAAGACAAGCACAGAAAAAAATCCAAATCCAAACCCACCCCCTACTTCAAGCTTCCCACTCCAGACCTACTTCAGGTGGAGGAAGAGCGAGGCGTCCCCAAGCAGCTCGGGCTGCCCCGAGGCGGGGGCCATCCCTTCTCCCGCCCCAGCTCTGAGGCCACTCACCTGCTCCCAGACCGAAGAGCAAACAGAATGTTCTCAGTAAGACCCGAGACTCCATGGTGTGGATCTGCTCAGTCCATCGTCTCCCTCTTTAAAAATAAAAATCGAAGAGATTCTTGGAATCAAGCGGGAAAAATAGCGTTTGTCTTTCCTGCCGCTGCCTTGGATTTACTGATTAGTAAGAGGAGTACGATTTGGTTGCCTAAGAAAAAAACGGGAGGACCCCCCAGGCGCGTGAAGAACTTAGACCCTCCAACGCGCACATCATTCCCACACGCAGAACCCAGGCGGCGGGGCGCGGGTTGGGAGGCGGCCCTGAGGGAGGGGTCGGACTCTCCGGGGGCTGCTCCGCCGGGGAATTAGCTCCGGAGCCGAATCAAAGCAGCCGAAGGCACGCACACCCGGAGGAAGGGAGGCCGCCCCAAGAAAGCCGGGGCTGGGGCGGCCCCGCACCCGCCTGTCTTCCCCCCGCGCCCGAACCTGTTGTAAAGGCAGAGACAATGGAGAGAGCGCTCGGAGACACGCGGAGGAGAGACGGCTCCTCGGAGAGGGAGGGGCGGGCCGGGAGGCGGGGAGATAAGGAGAAGGGAGGGAGCCCGAGGGCGAGGCCCCGCGCCCCGTGTCCCTCTCCCGCACGGGCTCCTCGGTTTCCAAGCCCCGTCTAGCGAGCCCCGGAGCCGTTGCAGCCTCCGCCCTCCTTCTCCCTCTCTCGCCGACCCCGGCAACGCCAACCTCCTTCGGGATCGAAAGATTCTATTTCAAGGTGCTAAGTTGATGGGCGGTCTTTGCTCTCACCCCGAGATTTCGGGCGCCTGTCTAGAAAGACGGAGAGAGAAAGGACCACCCAATCGCAGAAGGCGAGGCTAGAAGGAGACGCACTCGCCCGCCCTTTAGGCAAAGGAGGGAAGCCCTCATACAGTCGCGCAACCTCGGGGACTAGAGAGGAGACTCCCTCTCGGGGGGTTGCGGAGGAAGACTGCTAAGGCAAGCTAGACTCCCGCGGTGGGGCTGGAAGTAGAGGGAAACTGACGGAGACGGGTGGCGAGCCTGGGAAGCCCTGGGAGCTCTGCGGGAGAGGTTCCCTAGCCGGGGCGGGGCGCTGGAGAGCTTCCCCCGCGCGTAGAGCGCAGAGGAGAACTTAGCCAGGAACTGCTGGACAGCTCCGGGACCTCGCGCGCCCCCTGCCAAACACAGCGCCCAGACCCGGGCTCTGGTTCTCCAGGACAGCAGGAGGCAAGGCCAACAGAGTCAGCGTGCCTGCCCATCCCGAAAAGAAGAGATAAAAGATTATTGATAGATAGATAGATAGATAGATAATCGATAGATAATGACACACACGGGCGATGGGGTCGAGGGGCGGAGAAACGAGCAGAAGACGACTACGGAGCCTGGGCAAGAGAGAAGAGCCACCCCATCGTTGACAACACTCATGCAGGCTCTACCCACCCTTCACCATATGCACTGAAACCATAACAGTAAGGTCATTTGAGATCTAATTCTCAGCAGGCAAAAGTATAATTGAGGTTAACAGCATATAGTATTCTATAGCCCTTAAATTGCGTGGTAAATTTTGAATAATGACATTAAAGTCCCATACTGAAAAAGTAAGTTTCAAAAGCGATTAGATTGTTAATCTGTACAAAGATCAACTGAGTTTCTTACCTTTCCATCCAAACAAGTAGATTCTGAATTCTCCAAAAGGATCCTACACAGCTAGTTACCAAAATACCTACTGGGTAGAGTCTGAGGTTCCAGTAGAGCAATATGTACTATATTATACTATAATGGGATGAGGGGAACATACTTAGCTCTGTCCTTGGAATGTTTAAGGGAAAAAAATCAGAATCTGGAAGCTTTTCCAAATTAAGTTTTGTTTGTTTGTTTTTTGTGGTACGCGGGCCTCTCACTGTCGTGGCCTCTCCCGTTGCGGAGCACAGGCTCTGGACGCGCAGGCTCAGCGGCCATGGCTCACGGGCCCAGCCGCTCCACGGCATGTGGGATCTTCCTGGACCGGGGCACGAACCCGTGTCTCCTGCATCGACAGGCGGACTCTCAACCACTGCGCCACCAGGGAAGCCCCCAAATTAAGTTTTAATGATCTCTCCTTGTCAGTTTTTCCATTTGATTCTATCTGTAATTTTGTAAACTTTGAGAAATATTCTAGTACATATATGTGATGAAATATTGTTTTATGTAACTTTGTAAATTTGCAAAACTACACAAAATGAAATTAATGTAATTGAATTGAATTAATTCAAAGGAAATTATTCACCATGAAATTAAAAATCTTTCTACAGCAGTACAACCAAAATAATGAATTGTAATAGGTATCTACAAAAGTTACATTAAAAATTGAAACATAAAATGAGAGGGAAAAGTAAATACACATATGCACACATATTTACATTTAGAAGTTCTCCTAACCTACTTGCACTCAACCAAATCATAGAATCAGGGGTACCCGCCAATCTCTGACTCTCACCTATGACATGCTGAAAGCTGGGGGTTAGTAAACTTGTCACATGTGCTTATGCTCCCTCCAGAAGAGTGGTATTTTGTATCCGGAAGTAATCCAGTTGAACCTGCTATGGTAAATATGTGACCTAATTAAATTTATGGAAACCATTAAAATATGAGTACAGAGAAGAGCTGTTTCCATAAAATGGAAATGCAAAGCTTTAGAAAACCATAATAAAGGTGAATCATTGTATTATTTAGGGCAGAGGTTCTCAACCTTAGAGCTATTGACATTTTAAGGTTGGATAGCTCTTTGTTAGGATTGTCCTGTGCCTCGTAGGATGAATAAAAGCATCCCTGGTCTTTACCCACTAAATGCCAGTATTTTTAATATTCCATTTTATTTATATGTCTTATAACTATATCATTTTGTGTAGCTTTTTAAATTGCTGTTGTAGGGAATACAATATACATACTTTTCACCAACTACTCTAAAGTCCATGTGTTACTTCTTGAATTGGAACGTAGAAATTTTACCACCATATTGGTCCCTTTATCATCACCCCTTTAAGTTGTGATTGTCTTATGTATTAAACAGATACTTTATACAACGTTAAAATTTTTGCTTTCAATCATTGTGATAGGCATAATAATGCTCTCTCCCCCAACACACACACAAACACACACACACACACACAAACACACACACACAAAGGAAAACAACCTTGCCAGTACCTTGATTTTAGCCCAGTGAAATCTGTTTTAGACTTCTGAACTACAGAACTGTAAGATAATAAATTTCTGTTGTTTTAATCACTTAATTTGTGGTAATTTGTTTCAGCATTCACAGAAAACTAATATAAATACTAACCACATAAAGTTCAGTCAAAATGGTAGACTCTACTGACCCTGAAAGAATCCTCTTGTATTCATAAATACATCACAAAGCTAAATAAAATTTTCAAGATTTTTTTATTCATAGATGAACTTTAAATAAAAAATGAAAGAAAAAAATTTCCAGATGCTAGGGGAAAACAGAGATAGCTGAAAATTGGCAGAAAAAGGAGTGCAGTGATTGGGAGAGGGTAGGACACAGGGTTTCGGACACAGTAGGGGCCTTAAGACAATGGGGTAGGATTTTAACATCCACGCAAGAACTGGAAACAATGAATTATGGCCAAAGCCAGAAGATGTGAAGATGTTACTGATCCCTCCAATAAAAATAGGGAGATATGAATGATTATATTACAAATACATACACATATATTTTGCACAAATTGGCCCAAGAATTGACAAGAATGCTTGCCAGCTGCTCGTGACCATAGGTGGAAAACAAAGTCACCTGTAATAAATGTCAAATCTCAAGCCTTGGCACTTATAAGCACATGGTCCAAAATTACATCTGCACTGGTATAAGAAATTATAAAATCAGAAATTAGAATAAAGCCCCTGGAGTCTGCTAAAGAAGCAAATGTAAAAATACATTAAGGGAGCTTCCACAACTTCTGGCATATAAGAGAAAAAATTGTGATGAAGCTATAATCACAATTAAATAATAGCAATAATAAATTGCATTGAAGTAAAATACCATGCAAATGAGTCAGGAGAAAGAGAAAGAGAAAAACAACTACCGTATGCTAATGCATATATATGGAATCTAAAAAAAAAAGAAAGGGGGCTTCCCTGGTGGCGCAGTGGTTGAGAGTCCGCCTGCCAATGCATGGGACACGGGTTCGTGCCCTGGTCCAGGAAGATCCCACATGCCGCGGAGCGGCTAGGCTTGTGAGCCATGGCCGCTGAGCCTGCGCATCTGGACCCTGTGCTCTGCCATGGGAGAGGCCACAACAGTGAGAGGCCCGTGTACCGCAAAAAAAAAAAAAAAAAAAAAAAAAAAAAGGTACTGATGAAGCTAGTTGCAGGGCAAGAATAAAGAGGTAGACATAGAGAATGGACTTGAGGACACGGGGTGGGAGGGCACAGCTGGGATGAAGTGAGAGTAGCATCGACATATATACACTACCAAATGTAAAAGAGGTGGCTGGTGGGAAACAGCCGCATAGCACAGGGAGATTGGCTCGGTGCTTTGAAATGACCTAGAGTGGTGGGATAGGGAAGATGGGAGGGAGGCTCAAGAGGGAGGGGATATGGGGACACGTGTATGCATATGGTTGATTCGCTTTGTTGTGAAGCAGAAACTAACACAGTATTGTGAAGCAATTATACTTCTATAAAAATCGATTAAAAATATATACATACATTATTAAAAAGAAATAATGACCTTAGACTTCCTTAATCTGGAGAAAGATAAACTTAGCAGATTCAAGGAGCTCAGTGAATTCCAAATAGGATAAATACAAAGGAATCCATGGCCAACCATACCATAATCAAACTGCTGAAAACAATAGAAAAACAAAACTATCACAAAGAAAAAATTTTGAAAGCAACCAGAGAAAAATTACACGTTACTTATAGGGAAGCAACACTTTAAATGAATGCAAGTTTCTCACCAGAAGCCACGCAGGCCAGAAGGAAGGGAACAACATTTTTTAAAGTGCGCAAAAGAATTCTGTCATCCCAGAATTCAATATCTGGTGAAAATATCCTTTAGGAATAAAGATAAAGGGAAAGTACTCTCAGATTAAGAAAATCTATAAGAACTGGTTGCCAAAAAACCTGTTCTAAAAGAATTGCTAAAGGAAATCCTTCAGACAGAAGGGAAATGATAATAGAAAGGCAACCAGCATATCAGTAATGAAGAAATAGCAATAGAAATGGTAAATATCTGGGTAAACACAATAGATTATTCTTCTCGAGTCTTATAAAATGTTTGATGGTTTTATTAGTTGTCTATTGATGCTATAACAAATTACCACAAACTTAGTGACTTAAAATAACACAAATTTATGATCTTACAGTATTGTAGGTCATAAATCTGACACTAGTCAATAGGCTAAGCTCAAAGCATGGACAAGGCTGTATTCCTTTCTGCAGGAGAATCCATTTCCATATGTTTTGCAACTTTTAGAGAGTGTCTGTGTTCCTTGGCTCATTTCCCCCTTCTCCTATCCTCAAAGCCAGCAACAGCAGGCTAAGTCCTTCGCACAGTGCATTCTCTCTGATTCTCTGACTACAGTTCAGAAAGGTCCTTAACTTCTAGGGATGTATATGATGACATTGGGGCTACCTCTTAATCCAAGAAAATTTCTCAATCTGAAGGCTCTTAACCTTAATCACCTGTGCAAGATTCCTTTGCCATAGTTGTAGGTTCTGGGGATTAGAGTATGGACATCTTTGGGGAGCCATTCTTCTGGCTACCATAATGATTGAAAGAAAATATTTTAAAGTACTCCAAAAAGGTTTCAATGTTTGTAGATTTAATACATAAGACAACCACAACATAAAGAGATGAGGTTAAAGGTACCAATATGGTAGAAAAGTTTCTATATTCCAACTGAAGTGGTAACATATAGACTCTAAGTAGACAGTGAAAAGTTAAGTATGTATATTGTATTCTCCAGAACACTAATTTTAAAACCTATACAAAGAGATATAGTTAAAAGACAGAATAGATAAAATAAAATGGAATATTAAAAAAAATGTTCAGATAACTTGAAAGAAGGCAGGAAAAGGATTAAGAGAGGAACAAACAAAAGAAGAAACAAAGAGAAAAGAAATAATAACATGGAAAACCAAAATCCAAACATATCCCTATTGCATTAAATGTAAATGGATTAAAAAACCAACAATTAAAATTAAAAGACCAAGACTGTCAGAATGGACTTGAAAAATGTACCCCAACTATGGGCTGTTAAAAGATACTCATTTCAAATATACTGTGGTAAATTTAAGGTAAAAGTATTAAGAAAAGATATACAATGTAAAGGTGAATCAAAAGAAAGTTGGAGTGACTGGATTAATAACATAAATCTAGAGCAAAGAAAATTACCAGGAGAAAGGGGTACATTATCTAAAAATAAAATGGTCAATTCACAAGAAGACATAACTATCCTACATGTGTATGCTCCTAATAGCAAAACTTCAAAATACTTGAAGCTCTAGAGAAATGGTGAACAGAACTGTAGGAAGAAATAAGAAAATCCACAATTATATTTAGAAACTCCCCCACATTCCTCTCTCATAATCAATGGAAATCTCCAGTAGCAGATAGTTTCAATGCCAAATGCCACTAAACATTTAAAGAAAAAATAATATCACATAAACCTTCCAGAAAATAGAAGAGGAGGTAATATTTCCCAACTCTTTTTATGAGACTAGCATTACTCATACCAAAACCAGACAAAGACAATACAAAACAAAAAAAGGAAACTAGAACATAGATACAAAATATACCTTTTGAACATGGATACTAAATATATCTTTTGAACATACATGTAAAATCCTCTATAAAATATTAATAAATCAAATCTGCCAAAATATAAAAAAGAGTAATAAACTGCAATGAAGTAGAGTTCATCCCAGGAATGCAAGGTTGAGTCAATATTTTAATGAGTCAATGTAATCCATCACATTTACAATCTAAAGAGGATAAATTATGTGATCATATCAATTGATGCAAGGAAAGTATTTGACAAAATTCAACAACTATTGATGATAAAATAAATAACTCACTGCAAAGTAAAAGTAGGAGGAAACCTCCTCAGTATAATAAAGTATATTTTAAAAGATTCTACATTAACAAGACAAAAATATGTTGAAGTTTCTAATCAATGCAATGAGCCAAGAAATAAAAGCCATTCAGATTAGAAAGGAAGAAATAATTTTTCCCTAGATGATTTGGTCATCTACATTTAAAAATTCCCAAAGCATCTATGAAAAAAAGCTACTAGAATTAGTACAAGAGTTTAGCAATGTTACAATGCCAACATACAGAAGCCAATTATGTTTCTATATGCAAGCAAGGAATAACTGAAAATATAAATAAAAAGCAATACCATTTTATAATAGCATTAAAATGGATAAATCTAAATATAGACAAGATTTTACACTGAAGACTACAAAATATTGCTGAGTGAAATTAAAGAAGACCTAAATGGATGAAAAGATTTACCATACTCATTAATAAGAAGATTTAATATTTTTAAGGTATCAATTATACTCACATTTATCTACAGATTCAAGACAATCAAAATCTCAATAGGCTTTTTGGCAGCAATTGACAAGCCAATTATAAAATTTATATGGAATATACAATGGAATACTACTCAGCCATAAAAAAAGAACAAAATAATGCCATTTGCAGCAACATGTATGCAACTAGAGATTATCATATTAAGTGAAGTAAATCAGAAAGAGAAGGACAAATACCATATGATATCACTTATATGTAAAGTCTAAAATATGACACAAATGAACTTATCTATGAAACAGAAACAGACTCACAAACATAGAGAACAGACTTGTGGTTGCCAAGGGGGAGGGGTTGGGGGAGGGACAAAATGAGAGGTTGGGGTTAGCAGGTGTAAGCTTTTATATATATAATAGATAAACAAAACGTCCTACTGTATAGCACATAGAACTATATTCAATATCCTATGATAAACCATAATGGAAAAGAATATAAAAAAAGAAAGTGTATTTTATATATATATATATATATATATATATATATATGTATATATATATAACTGAGTCACTTTGCTGTACATCAGTAATTACCACAACATTGTAAGTCAACTATACTTCAATAAAAAAATAAATTAAAAAAATTAAATTTATATGTAAAAACAAGGAAAATTTAAAAGCCTGAAAAAGCACAAAATTGGAGTATTTATACTATCTCATTTCAAACTTGCAGGACATTTTGTCCTGTCTAAGACATTTGGTCTATGCCAAAAGGTTCTTGATATTTGGTCATATTTGGTCCTGTCCAAAACGACCACGGAGGCATTTGGTTCATGCCAAAAGGAAAGTTTCTCGATATTTGGTGCTATTCCAAAACTATCTGACATGAGCCAAATATGCTCATGGATATTTTGGATAGGACCAAATATCAAGGACCCTTTGGCATGGAACAAATTTCTTATGGATGTTTTGGACAGGACCAAATGTCTGCTAACTGACTTCAAGATTATACTATAAAGCTACAGTAATCAAGATGGCGTGGTATTAGGATAAGGATAGACATATCTACCAAAGGAATAAAATAAAGAGTACAGGAATAGACTCACATATATGTGATTAATTGATTTTTTATAAAGGCACCTAGATATTTCAATTGATAAAGGATAATTTCTTTAACAATGACTCAAACAACTGGACATCTATATGGGAAGGAAGGAAAGAAGGAAGGAAGGAAGGAAGGAGGGGAGGGAGGAGGGGAAGGAGGAAGGAAGGAAGGAGGGAGGGAGGGAAGGAAGGAAGGAAGGAAGGAAGGAAAGAGGGAAGGAGGGAGGGAGGGAAGAAGGGAGGAGAGAAGGAAGGAGGAAGGGAGATAATTCTTATTTGTAACCTTTATCTTGCACCATATACAATAATTTACCTGAAGTGGATCACAAGCTTAAGTATAAAAGCTAAAACTTTAAAACTTTTAGAATAAAACATAGGTAAAAATCTTGTGACTTGTGTTAGGCAAAGATTTCTCAAGCAGGGCACAAAATTCACATAAGTTAAAAGAAAAAATTGATAAATAATACTTCAAAACTAAAAACTAGGGTTTTGGAAGGCACCATTAAGAAAATTAAGACAGGTACTTCCCTGGTGGTGCAGTGGTTAAGAATCTGCCTACCAATGCAGGGCACATGGGTTTGATCCCTGGTCCTGGAAGATACCACATGCTGTGGAGCAACTGAACCCATGCGTCACAACTACTGAGCCCACGTGCCACAGCTACTGAAACCTGAGTGCCTAGAGCCCATGCTCTGCAACAAGAGAAGCCACTGCAATGAGAAGCCCTCGCACCGCAACAAAGAGTAGCCCCCACTTGCCGCAACTAGAGAAAGCCCGTACACAGCAACGAAGACCCAACGCAGTCAAAAATAAATTTAAAAAAAAATTAAGACAAAATACAGAATAGGAGAAAATACTTACAAAACATGTATCTAATAAAGGACTTGTTTCCTATTATATAAAGAAGTCATACTTCAGTAAGACAAAAGGTTTTTAATTTAAAAAGAAAACAGATAAAATATTTAAATAGACTCTTAACAAAAGAAGATATAAAGATGGCAAAAATGTTCATGAAAATTGCAACATCAGCAGTCATTAAAGAAACCCAAATTAAAACCACAATGAGATGCACACATATTAGAATGGTTAAAATTTTAAAAACTGACTATTCCAAGTGCTAGTAAGATACAAAATGACATGAACCCTTATTCTTTGCTGGAGGGAATGAAAATGTACAGGCCCTTCAGAAAACCGTTTGGAAGCTTCTTATAAAGTAAAATATTCACTCCTAGGTATTTATTTACCTTAAAGGAATGAAAACAGATTTCTTCACAAAGACTCATAGTAGCTTTACGCATTTTAACCAAACGTAGAAATAACCCAAATGCCCACAGACTGATAAATGGAAAAAAAAATTGTGGTAAATTCATACAATGGAACACTATTCAGCAATGAAAAGCAATGAACTACTACTAATACATGCAGCAATACACTGCTTTCTTTTTTTTTTTCAAATTTATTTTTTATTGAAGTATAGTTGATTAACAAGTTGTATATATTTTTTTTCTGCTTTATAACAAATTTAATCAGTTATACATATACATATGTTCCCATATCCCCTCCCTTTTGCGTCTCCCTCCCACCCTCCCTATCCCACCCCTCCAGGCGGTCACAAAGCACCAAACTGATCTCCCTGTGCTATGCGGCTGCTTCCCACTAGCTATCTACCTTACATTTTGTATACACTGCTTTCACATGTCGTTGACTGTGACAAAACCTGGGATGATGAGAGGGTGATTCCTGACTCATTTTGTCGTTTCCTTCATTTTATACTAACAATCATCAGAGTACCTTGGTTTCTGTCCCAGGGCTCAAGGCAGAGTGGCTCAGATTTATTTAACCAACCACAGAGTCGAACACCTCCCTTATCCCACATGTCTTTTCAAAGAGCCTAACACTCCAATAACATTAAAATACCAAAAAGAAAAAGTATAAAAGAAAAAAGATTAGAAGAAGCAGTATCTCAAAATGAAAATGATTATGTACAATATGAAAAAAAGAATGGTAAGTGGGAGAAGAGAAGTTATTTAACAAAGATGCCTTTCCTTCCAAAGCACACTCACTCGTGACAGTAGAAGGTAAAAGAGGTGCCCGTTTGGAACAAGGAAGAAGGTTAGGTTTCAGTCAACATTCTTTATATTCTCCCCATACTTTGAACTACTCACACAAATCAACTGAAACGCTCTAAGAAAAATAAGGGAAGTAGTGCTTCAAACCCAGTATTAGGAGCAGTCTGCAAAAAGGAACAAGCTTGGAACATGGTCAGGAGCTCGGGGTCAAGGCCCTGGCCCACCTCCTCTTTCCTGAGCCAAACACAACCTCCCTGCACTGGTCATCAGGATAGCATAATAACGAATGCCTAGCTATCCCAGGGCTGTGGAGGGTCAAGTCTACTTTGAAAATTGCCAGGCAGTATATAAATGCTAGTTCTTCCTGTTGTTGTCACATTAAACTGTGCCACATCGAGGTTGGCCTGTTTCTGTCATTCCCCTTTGTGATTCAATTACTGTAATGCAAAATATTGGTAATTAAAATCAGTTCATGAGAATAGGAAAGGAAAAGAGAACTGAAATACGTAAACGGTTAACTAAATAGCACTGTTAGCTAGTGAGCCTTGTTGATTGAAAAATATATTTTTCAATTATATATATATAGCTATATATATAACTATATATAACTATATATATATAACTATATATGTATATATATAGTTATATATAGTTATATATATATATAGTTCTGAGGATAGGACTGACTTACTGTCTTATCAAATGTCACCAGTCTGCAAGAGCCACGAGTCATCGGTTTAAAAATGTACCCCACCATGCAGCCCTTATTTTTAACTGCCAATAGACAAGCAGATTGAGCATTGGCTGCTGTTGCCAATACACTGCAGGACTTAGTGTTCATATGAATAGAATAAAGCATCCATGTGGACCCAGCTGGTCTGCTAGCTTCTGGCCTTGCTCAAGGTTTTCTATTAAGGGATGGGGTTTTGCCTAGCATTAAGAGACAAAGTAACCCTCCCCAGAAGGGCTAAAGGTCAGAATATTCTTAATGATATCCAGAAGCCAGCTTTACTTATATCAGATTTCCCCCTTCATCTTGTAAACTTAACTCCAGAAATGGTAAATACGGAAGTTATTAAAAATTCCATTTTAAGAGGAAGATTTTTATTTGATTCTGCCTCTGCTATCATCAAAAATCATTCTCTTTTTCTAAGGCTATTCATAGCCCACATCGTAAAGGAAATTGATTAAGTTCAGGCCTCAAGACACAATAATTCATAATCTTTCCTGACTCATTACATAACTCTTAGTGCTTAGCTACTGACATTAGAATCTGCTTTTTGATGAACATGTAGTTACTAGATGGGAAGTCCAGACCGGTTTTCCCAAATTAACGGCTTGAGAACAAGGATAAATTTATGTTAGTATCTTAAAGAGGCTGGCAGGGTCCCAGATTCAGCATGAGCCTGGCCAAAGTATCCATTCACACATATCAAATCCTCTGACAGAAAGAAAAGCCTCAAGAGTTATGTCATCCTGCCAGAGCCAGACTCTATCTCCAGCTTTACTGTCTTGGCCAAAGGCTGGAGCTGAGAAGGCAAACAGATGACATAGCTGCTGAGTGAGCAGGTAAATAAATGTGTTAATGGTGCAGGGGGTCTTCAGGTCATCCTCATCCTTTCCCTGAGCTGACTCTTACATTCACAGAGTTAAGTCAGGGACTTGCTGGGAAGACTGGCCATCACTCACGATCACTTAAGAGGAAAGCTTGAAAAGTTCTCATTTTGCAAGCTAAGACTCAGACAAGTCAAGCAATTTGTTCAAAATCACACAATTAATTTCAGAGCTAGCTCATAAGCCTTGTTTGCCTAATTTAGTCATTTATACAACAGATACTTGTGGAGGTCCAACTATCAGCACCATGCTCCGTGCCTCAGATCAGCAAATCTCACTTAGGGCCCAGGCACCACTTTGGACAAAGGGACCTTATAAAGAGTGACAGATTAATCTAAAAATATAACTGCTAATTCTTGATGTTCCAAGAAAATCAAGATGCACCTCCCACATGGACTTTCATGAACAGCTACATGAAATCCCACCCATATCTCTCTGACCAAATCTCTCATTAACTACCCCTGAACTAACTCTGCCCTAGCACTTCTTGGGTGTTCCTTGAACCATCCAAGCACACTCCTGACCCAGGAACTTTGCACATCCAGTTTTCTCTGTCTGGAACACTCCTCTCCCACACAGCTGCTTCACTTTTTTCAAGTGTCACCTTCTCAGTGAAGTCATTCCCACATGGCCCTATTCAAAATTGCACCCCCTATACATTTCTAGTACTTCCTACCCCCTATTTGCTTAATTTTACTTATTTATACATTTATTATTTACTTGCTTATTTGTTTACTGTCTATTTTCCCCCACCCAAGGATGTAATCTCCATTTTCCACAGGTTTTTTTTCACTGATTTATTTTTATTTTTTAATTTTTATTGGAGTATAGTTGATTTACAATGTTGTGTTAGCTTCTGTTATACAACAAGGTGAATCAGTTATACATATACATATATCCACTCCTTTTTAGATTCTTTTCCCATATAGGCCATTACAGAGAATTGAGTAGAGTTCCCTGTGCTATACAGTGGTCCTTATTAGTTATCTATTTTATATACAGTAGTGTGTATATGTCAATCCCAAACCCCCAACTTATCCCTCCCCTCTTTTTCCCTGCTGGTAACCATAAGTTTGTTTTCCACATCTGTGAGTCTATTTGTGTTTTGTAAATAAGTTCATCTGCACCATTTTTTAGGATTTCATATATGAGCGATATCATATGATATTTGTCTTTCTCTGTCTGACTTACTTCGCTCAATATGACAATCTCTAGATCCATCCAGGTTTCTGCAAATGGCATTATTTTGTTCTTTTTTATGGCTGAGTAATATTCCATTATATATATGTATCACATCTTCTTTATCCATTCATCCATTGATGGACATTTAGGTTGCTTCCATGTCTTGGCTATTGTAAATAGTGCTGCAGTGAACATTGGGGTACATATACCTTTTCGAAGTATGGTTTTCTCCAGATATATGCCCAGGAGTGGGATTGCTGGGTCATATGGTAGCTCTATTTTTAGATTTTAAGGAACCTCCATACTATTCTCTATAGTGGATGTGCCAATTTACATTCCCACAAACAGTGTAGGAGGAATCCCTTTTCTCCACACCCTCTCCAGCATTTATTGTTTGTAGATTTTTTTTTGAGGATTGCCATTCTGACCTGGGTGAGGTGATACCTCATTGTAGTTTTGATTTGCATTTCTCTAATGATTAGTGATGTTGATCATCTTTTCATATGTTTTTTGGCCATCTGTATGTCTTCTTTGGAGAAATGTCTATAAAGATCCTCTGCCCATTTTTTGATTGGGTTATTTGTTTTTTTGATATTGAGCTGCATGAGCTGTTTGTATATTCTGGAAATTAATCCCTTGTCAGTTGCTTCTTTTGCAATTATTTTCTCCATTCTGAGGGTTGTCTTTTTGTCTTGTTTATGGTTTCCTTTGTTGTGCAAAAGTTTCAAGTTTAATTAGGTCCAAATTTTTATTTTTGTTTTTATTTTCATTAATCTAGGAGGTGGATTGAAAAAGATCTTGTTGCAATTTATGTCAGAGAGCATTGTGCTTATGTTTTCCTGTAAGAGTTTTATAGTGTGTGGTCTTACATTTAGGTCTTTAATCCATTTTGAGTTTATTTTTGTGTATGATGTTAGGGAGTGTTCTAATTTCATTATTTGACATGTAGCTGCCCAGTTTTCCCAGCACCACTTATTGAAGAGACTGTCTTTTCTCCATTGTATATTCTTGCCTCCTTTGTCATAGACTAGGTGACCATAGGTACGTGGGTTTCTCTCTGGACATTCTATCCTGTTTCACTGATCTATATTTCTGTTTTTGTGCCAGTACCATACTGTTTTGATGGCTGTAGCTTTGTAGCATAGTTTGAAGTCAGGGAGCCTGATTCCTCGAGCTCCATATTTCTTTCTCAAGATTGTTTTGGCTATTTGGGGTCCTTTGAGTTTACATACAAATTGTAAAATTTTTGTTCCTGTGAAAAAATGCCATTGGTAATTTGATAGGGATTGCACTGAATCTGTAGATTGCCTTGGATAGTACAGTCATTTTTATAATATTGATTCTTCCAATCTAAGAACATGGTATATCTTTCCATCTGTTTGTGTCATCTTCGATTTCTTTCATCAGGCTCTTATAGTTTTCAGAGTACAGGTATTTTGCCTACTTAGGTAAGTTTATTTCTAGGTATTTTATTCTTTTTGATGCAATGGTAAGTGGGCTTGTTTCCTTAATTTCTGTTTCTGATCTTTTGCTGTTAGGTTATAGAAATGTAACAGATTTCTGTGTATTTATTTTGTATCCAGCAACTTTACCAAATTCACTGATGAGCTCTAGTAGTTTTCTGGTGGCATCTTTAGGATTTTCTATGTATAGTATCATGTTATCTGCAAACAGTGACAGTTTAACTTCTTTTCCAATTTGGATTCCTTTTATTTCTTTTTCTTCTCTGATTGCCATGTCTAGGACTTCCAAAACTATGTTGAAAAAAAGTGGCAAGAGTGACATCCTTGTCTTGTTCCTGATCTTAGAGGAAATGCTTTCAGCTTTTCACCATTGACTATGATGTTAGCTATGGGTTTATCATACAATACATGGCCTTTATTATGTTGGCCATGTAGGTAGCCATACATGTAGATTCTCTCCATGCCAACTTTCTGGCGAGTTTTTAATCATAAATTGGTGTTAAATTTTCTCAAAAGCTTTTTCTGCATATATGGATGTGATCATATGTTTTTTCTTTTTCAATTTGTTAATCTGCTGTATCACACTGACTGATTTGCGTATATTGAAGAATCCTTGCATCCCTGGGATAAATCCCACTTGACCATGGTGTATGATCCTTTTAATGTGTTGTTGGGTCCAGTTTGCTAATATTTTGTTGAGGAGTTTTGCATCTATGTTCATCAGTGATGTTGGCCTGTAATTTTCTTTTTTTGTGGTATCTTTGTCTGGTTTTGGTATCAGGGTGATGGTGGCCTCAGAATGAGCTTGGGAGTGTTCTTTCCTTGGTAATTTTTTGGAAGAGTTTCAGAAGAGTAGGTGGTAACTCTTCCCTAAATGTTTGATAGAATTCGCCTGTGAAGCCAGGTCCTGGATTTCTCTTTGTTAGGGGCTTTTTAATCACAGTTTCAATACTTGTGATTGGTCTGTTCATATTTTCCATTTCTTCCGGGTTCAGTCTTGGGAGATAATACCTTTTTAAGAATTTGTCCGCTTCTTCCAGGTTGTCTATTTGATTGGCATATAATTGCTTATAGTAGTCTCTTATGATCCTTTGTATTTCTGTCATGTCAGTTGTAACATCTCTTTTTTCATTTCTAATTTTATTGATTTGAGCCCTCTCCCTTTTTTTCTTGATGAGTCTCACTAAAGGTTTTTCAATTTTGTTTATCTTCTCAAAGAACCAGCTTTTAGTTTCATTGGTCTTTGCTATTGTTTTCTTCATCTCTATTTCATTTATTTCTGCTCTGATCTTTATGATTTCTTTCCTTCTACTAACTTTGGGTTTTGTTTATTCTTCTTTCTCTAGTTGCTTTAGGTGTAACGTTAGGTTGTTTGAGATTTTTTTTTTGTTTCGTGAGCTAAGATTGTATTGCTGTAAACTTCCCTCTTAGAACTCCTTTTGTTATGTCCCATAAGTTTTCAATCATCATGTTTTCATTGTCATTTGTCTCTAGGTTTCTCTTAAATTTCTTCTTTGATTTCATCAGTAATCCATTGGTTGTTTAGTAAAATATTGTTTAGCCTCCATATGTTTGTGTTTTTTACAGTTTTTTTTCCTATAATTGATTTCTAATCTCATAGTATTGTGGTCTGCTCTCCAAACCCCATGTTCCAGCATCCAGCCCCCATGCGTACTGGTGGACACCCACCTCAGGCTGGGGCAAACAGGGCTGTGGTATGGAATATCTGTGTAGGTCTCACTCTGTCCTGCCTGCCACAGACCAGTTGCTGTGCCCTCCTCTGAGCTCCTGAAGTTTCCCTTCTGTCCCAGCTGATCTCCCTGCTGGTGAGGGGGCTTCCTGAGATGTGGGACCTCTCCTCACCTTCAGCTCCCCCTAGGGGTGAAGGTCCCATCTTGCTTCCTCTCCTCTTCCTTTTCCTTTCTTCTTTCTTCCATCCGACCCAGTTACCTGGGGATCTTTCTTGTTCTTTTAGGTGTCCAAGGTCCTCTGCTAGTGTTCAGCACATGCTCTGTGAGAATTGTTCCATTTGTAGACGTATTCTTGATGCATTTGTGGGGAGAAATGAACTCGTCCCCCTACTCCTCTGCCATCTTCTGAGACCTCTCACTGATTTATTCTTAATACCTACAACAGTGCCTGGCACATTGTAAATATGTCGAATACAAGAATAATGTATATAAACACACCTAGTATGTGTCGAGCCTATAGTAGGCATTAAATAAATGGTAGCTATTACTACTTAGATTTTACTAGACTATGTTAACTTTTGATCAACAGGACATAATCCTCTAGGGCATGTAAAACCTCCTCATTAACCTCTACAGATCGTTCTACATAGTTGCTGAGATATAGCAAAAGCCCATCTTGTTCATGTCTATATCACTACTATACATTCAAAATGGGTTCAACAAGTGAATTTTTTTTTTTTTTTTTGGTACGCGGGCCTGTTACTGTTGTGGCCTCTCCCGTTGCGGAGGTCAAGGGCCCAGCCGCTCCGCGGCATGTGGGATCTTCCCAGACCGGGGCACGAACCCACGTCCCCTGCATCGGCAGGCAGACTCTCAACCACTGCACCACCAGGGAAGGCCCCAACAAGTGATTTTTGATGGAGGTCTAAGTTTCTAAGCAAAACCTCTTGTGTAAAATTAGCTGTTTTGTAACATAAATTTTTTTAGCAACAAAAAGAAACTGACAACTTATTTTCACTTGTTATTTATCTCAGTACTTCAGGCTCTTATTGGCTCTTACTGATTATACACAAGAATGTGCCTCAAAATGCCTCCAACTTAGGATGAAGCACAGATACTCATTTCATTTCCTTTCGTTTCCTCCCTCTCCCCCAACAAATTGCATCAATGTGACTGACAACTATTTTTCCAACATTACAGGCATATTTTTCACCTTATTGCCTGTCTACTCTCTTTATCCACACATGAAATTATCTTTTTCCTTTGGCTTAACTATTGCAGCATCTTGTTTCCTCCTATAAGGTAAATACTACTACTGCTACTACTATTATTATCATTATTATTATTACTAAACTACTACAGATGAAGAAACCAAAGCATAAAGAAATTAAGTAAACTACCTAAGGTCAATGTTAAGTAAGGGGCACAGTTGGGATATGAATCATAACTATTTGATTCCACACCCAACTCTTTTTATAAAATATTGTAATTCTAGAGGGATGTTAGTTTAAGTCTTTGGAAATTCATGTACCAAAAATCTGTTATTCATGACACTTTATCACCACATGTACTAGTTTGCTAGGGCTGCCATAACAAATTTCCATAAATTGGGTGGCTTAAGACACAGAAATTTCTTCCTTCACAGGTCTGGAAGGTAGAAGTCTGAAATCAAGGTGACGGTCTGAAGCCTCTAGAGGAGGATCCTTTCTTGCCTTTTCTAGCTTCTGGTAGCCTCAGGTCTTCCTTAGTTTGTGGCTGCATAACTCCAATCTCTGCATCTGAGACCAAACTCTTAATCAGTCCTCTCTATAGAACTTCTCTGAGCCTAAGTTAAATACATCAAATCCTTTTCAGCTCCAAAATTCTATTATTCTAAATAAAAAATAGCTAAATTAACCCTTCACAAACTTAGTAATTGTACCTAATCATATAATCATGATTTTGCTAATAATAATTTAGCAGCAAAGGTCATCTATCACTTAAATGACAATTGTTAACATTATTTTAATGCAATTAAATCAAGTATTTCTGGGATCTAATTGGTACCTCTTCCTGAGCAGAGTGGGTAGAAGTTGCACGTCAGGAGTGATTGCAGAGTGGTACTTGTACTATCTTAAATCGAGTTGGCAAATATTTGAGACTAGCTGTGTTCTTGTTCTGAGCACCTGTGCAAGCCTGACAGCTGGGGTCTCCCAAGCCTCCTAATTGTGAATATCCAGATAGCATCCTAAATAATGGGAATAGCAGCTATCCTTGAACCTTCAAAGGCTTCTTTCTGCCCTTGGGACAGTGTCCAAAATCCTAAACCTGCCTACAGAAGTGTTTCTCAAACTATCTGTAGTGACAGACTAATTTTTTCCCCAGTTTTATTGAAGTGATGAACAAATTTTTAATCTCTAAGCCATCGTGAATCAACAGATTAGAGATTCAAAATTTTATGTTTGTAAAGTATAATAAAATGAACTTCCAGAAAAATAAAGTTTAAAAGACATAGAAACTCAACAGACCTAAAATTACATTTCAATAAATCTAATCAGAACAAACATAACAGGAAGAAATTATAGAAAATACATACATTGCTTATTGAAAGCTTGCATGTAGGAGAATAAAATGGAGACTTGCTGATTGTGCTCATGTATTTTGTCATTCACAGTCATAAAGAAAAAAGTTATAAAGAAAATAGAAATCCCCTGTATTAAATTTCTTTACACACACTTTGAATGAACACCATGTATATCAACAGTTGAGCTTGTTTCCTGCTTGTTAACTTATCTGAGTTGGATTGATGACAATGCTGCTCTCAGAGGATAACATACATCTATGTGTTGTTTTATTAACACTCATCATAGAGAAATCAGTCTCACAAGGTATATTGTCAGGAATGGAAGAAAATGAATTACTGTAAGCTCAGGGTATTTGTTC
The DNA here is from genome assembly GCF_964341445.2 of Mesoplodon mirus. NCBI lineage: Eukaryota > Metazoa > Chordata > Mammalia > Artiodactyla > Ziphiidae > Mesoplodon > Mesoplodon mirus. The sequence continues at coordinate 51,955,631 of NC_138987.1, forward strand.
TTAATTTTTATCTAAAGTGAAGCAAACGATGCCGTATTTTCAAAGTCCATTTTTAATCCTTATCAGTAAATAGTTACAATAATTTATCATGTAAAGTCATGGTTAAATCTACATTATCTTTCAAAAATTAAAAGGAATGCTGGATCCACTATTTTTTATGCATAGATCTTCTTTTGATACAAAGTAAAATTCCAAAGCTTCTATCAAATTTGTAAGGTACTCACAGATGTCAAAATTCTAAGATCATCACTTATCCCATTGATATTTTTCATTAAATTATAGAACATGTCATAACAATCCATAGAAACTGTTCTTCCAAGCTTCTAACTCTCAATTTTACCCTTCAGTGTTGTCTATTAATGAAATATAGTTTGTGTTCCTTTCTTGAATAAATGTACTTAGATAATTTAAAATACCAAAGATGTCAAATATGTAAACAAATCTATGCTGTCCAATTCACAACTTTAAAATGTTGAGATAAAACTGATTTCTTATCTTGCAGAAAGACTGTTTCTTTTGCTGTTCATACGTTCTCAACTGAACATTTTCCCTCTGCAATCATCATAACTCAGCCTGCAAAAACCGCTGCTTATGACCAGCTTTCATGTCCTTCACACCATCACAAAGAGAATAAGGTAGTAGAATTTAACACATTAGCCTTACCATACCTTACAATTTTTCCTACATCACTAAACATGCTGTCTGTTCAGCTAACTTTTTTTCCCATAATAAGACTTTCTTGATAAAAAAGTAGTGTGTTACAGGGAACTATACTCAATATCCTGTAATAAACCATAATGGAAAGAATATGAAAGAGAATATATATATAATATGTATAACTATCACTTTGCTGTACAGCAGAAATTAACACAACATTGTAAATCAAGTAGACTTCAATAAAATAAATTTTTTTAAAAAGTAGTGTGTTAAATTATAAGCTTCTTAATCTGGGTATTTATTCCAGAATGCTTTTCTGTTATTACAGTTGCACTACGGGAGGACACTTCTACATAAAACTTAAACTGCAAACCACCTGCTTCAATATTGTGGTAATGTCAAAATGCAATCAGAGTTTCTAAACATTTCCTCTTCGGTTATCTCATGTGGACTCATTATAAACAGTTTAAAACTAGCATCATGATTTGAGTAACTCTGGTCTACAAGTTTCTACATAATTCATCCTCACTCAGATCTCCAGCTTCATCTCCTGACACTTTGCCTCTCACTCTCTATACTCAGGTCATATATAAATACCCCATGCTCTCTCCCACTTCACATTCCATACTTCCCCTAGTATAGATGCATAGTATAGACAAGACGAGACTGTCATTTTTATAACCATTTTTTTAATATCTGTGCTCCCTTCTAGAATGTAACCACCATAAGGACAGAGATTATGTCTACCTTCTTTTATCATCAAATCCCAAATGCCAGGAAAATTGCAGGTGTACAATAAATATACACTGAACAGAATTTTTCTACAGCAGTTTACAGGGTGCAGCAACAAAAATGTCTCATATCTTTAGAAAAAAATATAAAATACCATTTTCAAACTCATTGGGTAGCAAAAGTGAAAAATGATCCCTCACCTTGATAGTACAACTGCATCCTTCTAGGAACTATTTAGCCCCTGAGCCTTCTGGAGGCAGAAAAAGAAAAGGAATTAAGGGGAGGTGGGGTAAGATGGAATAGGAGGGAGGGAAGAAAAAAATTCTTCCCTCCAAGGGCCAAGTACAAAAGCAGCTAAGTTTTCTGTATTATGCCATTTGCTCTGGAATAGCCTTCCATATCTCACTTTGCATCCCCAGTCTCATCCCACACCCTACCTGGTGAACTTCTATCCAGCCACAAGACTCACGTGATTATCACCTTACACACACACACACACACACACACACACAGTAGGGGTTGGATGCTCCCGGTTCTCTACTGTATTCTTCAAATCCATAACACTCAGCATTCACCTCTGTTGTAACAAATATTGCATCATTTTTACAAAGTTGTTTACTTATCTCTCTTCCATCTACCTAGAATATATCTTCCTTGAGGGCAAGAATTCCTGTTCACCTTTGAGGTGCCAGAACCTAGTTTAATGCCTGACCCAGTGTAGATTTCAATATGTTTGCTGATATAATGAGTGAATAAGGTTTATGTCCATAAGAAGTCAGAAGGATGGGGATAAGGTGTGGGGAACAGGGGAGTAGGGAAAGGGGAAAAAAGGACTTAGGTATGGAGTGGGGGATGGAAATTAGGCCAAATGACAATAAAAGTAATTCTTAAGGATAAAGTAAATGAAGATAGATAGGTGGGAGAAAAATTAGATAAGGACAAAAAGGCACAACAGACTATTTTGAGTTATTACAAAAATGGCCTAATAGTCTATGAAATTTTATCTTTTTATTTGCCTTTTTTCTCTTTACTTGAGTATATTTGTTCTTTTGTTTATTCGTTGTTTTTTTTTTTCCCAACAGTGATTTACTGAGAATCTACTTTATAGAAAGCATTGTGCTAGGTTCTAGGATATGAAGATAGAGACTGAGCTGGTAAACATGATAAGAGCAAGGACAGAGATTTTCATAGACTAGAATAAGGTCAGGGAAGAAGGACATCTCACCACCAGACCCTGCATATCTCCCATATGGATGCTTTCAGCCCTTCAGTCGAAGAATGGACTCGTAATGTATTAGTCTTTTTGAGATGAGTTCCCAGTGCTTTGCCCAGATGACAAAATATTCTGACCTAGAATTTCTTTTCTTATTTCTCAGTGTCCAGACTTAGAATTTGGCCTTTAATCAGTATTAATAACAAAAAATATACAAGGCTTCTCTGCTTTAAGGTATCTTCTTAAGCTAACCAAATAAATAAATGATTTTTCATATTTTATGGATTATTTTTTCATTCCCACTTTTCTGCAGCAAAGAGATCAATTTTGCCCTAATTTATCTCTCATGTAATAGGGAAGGTCCTGATTTTCTGAATTTGTTAATTTCACTTTGGTGACATTTTGCCTTGAATTTATGACACAGATTCATAATAGCCTAATGGAATATATCCATTTTGACCTGGTTTAGTAGCATCAATATTTGCATTACTGCCATTTCTGTAAAACCTCAAAATTGATATCTGACGTCTGTAGCTATGTCTGGGATTTTTAAATTGGTAATCTGATGATAATATATGATAATTATAATTTATGAACCCTATTCACTTAAAATCCCTTAGTGCATGCCAGGCAATAAATATTTATTTAAGTAAATATGTAAATGTGAAAATAAATAAAATAAATACTTACCTAAGTTTAGCTTTATACAAGTAAAATAAATGTTTATCTAAGTTCATCTTTATACAAAAAGTTTTGATTAAAAAATTTAAACTTCAATTACATTCTGGTTTCTAAATAGCATGGTAATATGGTGTAGAAGTAGAAACTGAGTGTAATGCATACTGAATTTTCAATTAGCTATTAATACTGCTTGCTACGTTTTCATAAATCAAAGAGAATGTGAGAAGGGTTGGTAAACTTCCTTTCCATAAGAAATTCTAGCTAGGATGCAGTCTAGAAGCTGTGAAGACAGACATAGAAAGAGACAAGGAGACGGGAGCTAAAAGATATAATGAGCAGTAAACACATGGGTGAGAGGTATGAATCACAAGGGGGGTGATAGGAAAAAAGGGATATTTGTTTTCACATTTGACTGGTTGGAGTTGGCCAGGAGAAAAGACAGGAAGCAGAGAAAGTAGAAAGGAAGTCTCCTCCTGCGGTCTTTCCCCTTGGCACTTAGAGAACAGTAGCAGACTGGGTCCTTGCTTTGGTGCTAGAAGAGCATCTATTTATCAGGATGAGTGAGTGTCAACTCTGCTTAAAGTATGATATGATAACATGACAGCAATTTAGTAAGGAGCCATAAGTTCGGTTAGAAGAAACAAAGCGGAACAGTTGAAATGTAAAGAGGAATTCCCAATTTGTTTCTAAGATTCCTATTTAACTTAGCCGTGCTTAATTGATTAGTATTCATACTAATGATTAAATAAAAATATATTGTTGCAGATACACAGTTTGGTCTAAATCTCCATTACAAACAAATAAAGGAAAAGTTTGTCTTGCAACTGCCTCCATCCCCATGAGTTGAGTGAGAAGCCCTAAAGCCATAATTTTCAAACTCTCTCTTTTTTTTTAACACCTTTATTGGAGTATAATTGCTTTACAATGGTGTGTTAGTTTCTGCTGTATAACAAACGGAATCAGCTATACATATACATATATCCCCATATCTCCTCCCTCTTGCGTCTCCCTCCCACCCTCCCTATCCCACCCCTCTAGGTGGACACAAAGCACTGAGCTGATCTCCCTGTGCTATGTGGCTGCTTCCCACTAGCTATCTATTTTTCATTTGGCAGTGTATATATGTCCATGCCACTCTCCCACTAGCTATCTATTTTACATTTGGTAGTGTATATATGTCCATGCCACTCTCCCACTTCATCCCAGCTTACCTTCCCCCTCCCCGTGTCCTCAAGTCCATTCTCTATGTCTGCGTCTTTATTCCTGTCCTGCCCCTACATTCTTCAGAACCAATTTTTTTAGATCCCATATATATGTGTTAGCATATGGTATTTGTTTTTCTCTTTCTGACTTACTTCACTCTGTATGACAGACTCTAGGTCCATCAACCTCACTACAAATAACTCAATTTCATTTCTTTTTATGGCTGAGTAATATTCCATTATATATATTGCCACATCTTCTTTATCCAGTCATCTGTTGATGGACACTTAGGCTGCTTCCGTGTCCTGGCTATTGTAAATAGAGCTGCAATGAACATTGTGGTACATGACTCTTTTTGAATTATGGTTTTCTCAGGGTATATGCCCAGTAGTGGGATAGCTGGGTCGTATAGTAGTTCTATTTTTATTTTTTTAAGGAACCTCCATACTGTTCTCCATAGTGGCTGTATCAATTTACATTCCCACCAACAGTGCAGGAGGGTTCCCTTTTCTCCACACCCTCTCCAGCATTTATTGTTTGTAGATTTTTTGATGATGGCCATTCTGACCGATGTGAGGTGATACCTCATTGTAGTTTTGATTTGCATTTCTCTAATGATTAGTGATGTCGAACATCCTCAAACTCTTTTAAACTCATGTTCCCTTTATAAACATAACCCCAGGGGATTCTGATCTGTATCCATACCACTCAATAAAATTTTTGTTGATTTAAAAAAATTTTATCTTATATTGGAGTGTAGTTGATTAACAATGTTGTGTAATTGAGTTTCATTTTCTACAGTTTATGTTATGAAATAATATAGCACTCCCCTACCTTTGATACCAACACCACCACCCTACGGCATATCCTTCCCCCTTGAGATTCACAGCCTTAAAAGAATCACTCAACCTTTCTTTGGTGGCAATATACTGCCAATATAAATAGAGATGGAATAGACAACTGGGTTACATTATCATCTAACATGTCTACACTGGTAACCACTGAATTCGACAATTAATAAAACATAATACATAGATCTATAAATAAAAAATATTTTGCTATATTTGGTTTTATAAAGTGCTATAGCCTGATTACAAAACCTATCTTCTATTCATTGCTACTTCTCTGATTAGGCTAGAGAAAATAAATCATTCAATGTGCTATGAAGAAATAAAAAAACAAGAGTCTGAGATTTCCATTTAGGTCAAAGTAGTTAGAAGAGTAATTACTATTCAGTAATACAGGGAGAGGGGCTATCAGGGCAGGTCTTAGTTTGGCTAAATCAGAAAGCAAGATGTCATGTTTTAAAGGCTAAAACTTGTGCCACTTCACAAAAATCATCCAACTAAGCAATCCTTGTTGGTTGCTAAATATATTTGCTAGTGTAAGCTAATATGAAACACACAGCAAAGTTTAAAAAAAGAAGAAAATATTTATTTTAGTTCAGGATATCCAGCTGAGGTTAGCTCTACAGGCTTCCTTAAAAAAGCTGTCAGAAGATTTCTAACATCTCCATCTCTTAGTTAACTGTCCTTTGTTAATAAATGACAGAAATTAACATAATTTCACAATTTTAATCAAAATCAACTAACATTCCTTAAAGGAATTACATGGCTAAGGTATACACAGGAGTGGTTAAAAACTACAATGTAGTCTACTTCTAAGGGCATGTGCCCTTAAGGAATGTCTAGTTTAGCCTCAGGGATATAGATGTATACACATGAAAACTGCTGGGCAAAATAAAATGTAATTGGTTTTATGAGAGAGAAATTACTTAGAGTATTAGAGGAACACAGAGGACAAAGGCAATAGATTAATAGGTAGACCAGTGGAGTTTTCTTGAAGAACGGAGAGTTTGATCTGGGATTCAAAAACTTGGTTTTTAAAGGGTAGAAGAGAGAATGAGGGGCACTCCAGACATATGGTACATCATAGGCAAATGTTTCCTCCCTGTCTGAAAAATAAAAATCTAGTTTAGATGCATAAAGTGGATAAGTAGGAGATAAGGATAGAAGGTAACTGAAGCCCACAGCTTTGAAAGCCATAATGAGTCTGGATTTTATTTTGAAGACAATAGGAAACTGCTGAAGGTTTTTAAGCACCAGAGTGACTCAATCAGAGAACTTTAAAATGTCCTTTGTTCTTTTGGACAAATGAATACTAAATACATTACTGACATGCTTTTATAAAAAGGCCCATCTATACAGTACTGGTGAAATCAGAATCTTAAAAAGAAGCTGTGAATCCTCTCAAATTTGACAAGATAATATGAGTAATAATTACTTACCAAGGTTGGTCAAATACCTGTCGGGATTGCCAGATTACAGAACACAGTGCAGAAACTGATCGTAACATTCTCAGAAACAACAGAAAACCAATGAAGGTTCACACTTACAAAATATGATGTGGAAAAGAGGAGTGTTTCCCAGTGTTAAAACTTAGCAACTGGGCTTCCCTGGTGGCGCAGTTGTTGAGAGTCTGCCTGCCGATGCAGGGGACACGAGTTCGTGCCCCGGTCCGGGAGGATCCCACATGCCGTGGAGCGGCTAGGCCCGTGAGCCATGGCCGCTGAGCCGGCGCGTCCAGAGACTGTGCTCCTCAATGGGAGAGGCCACGACAGTGAGAGGCCCGCATACCTCAATGGTCAGGAGCACCCAGAACAAAGCTATCAAATGTCTAGGACTCTTTTGGACTCTTTTGCTTATAAAGATAGCACATTAAAAAACTAAATATTACTTTAGAAAGACCATACTTTATTTCACTGCATTAAATATCTCAAATATGGGGGGAAATGGGAAAAAGCTAAATCAGACACTGTGATAGAAATAATGCTATATGTTCAACAAACTCTATTTTCTTTTAGTCTAAAGACACAGCAAGAATAGATTTCCCAAGCTCCCTTGTTTAGCACATGCTCTTGACTGAGTTGTGGCCAATAGAATATGGGTAAAAGGGATATTCAACATTCCCAAGACTGGCTCCTAAAACCTCCATACTCTCTCTTTCCTTGCATGCTGGCGAGGTGCAAAAATATACAGTGCAATGCTCTGAGACTCTTGAAGATTTAAGAAGACAAAATACAACAAAACCACATGATGGAAGGAGATTAAATCTATGAATGTGTGGAAGAGGAGCCCTCCTCCTACTTCCCAACGACCCTCATTGGATTGTGATATGAACTAGAATAAAAGCTACTGAGATTGGGGATTTTTGTTATAGTCAGCTCATCCTGACTAATACAGATTCCCAAAACTTTATTCCTGTTTAAAAATCAGAAGAATTATACAATATACATTCTAATTCTCCTCAAATCATTTCAAAGTATTTCAAAGCAATAAATACACCAAAACATTATGTTATAAATATAATCAAATATTGAGAATACTAAAAACTAAAATTGAAGAGAAAGGATTTAAGGAAAAGGGATAGAACCACTAATTATTATATTTTGAAGTGAGGTAGCCTGATAATTCATTAGGGATTTACTTATTTCTTGGTGATTCTCCAGTGGGCATGTCCAGTGAGGATCAGACACAGTTTGGGGAGGAGACAAAAGAACACTGAACACTAAATTACTAAACCAAATTTTTTTCAGCTTTATGTGTTTAAAAAGAAAATTCTTACATGTAAGAGTTCTGATGATGTAGATTTTTTTCTTCTATGTTTATTTTTTATTTTTCTAGGATATTCTTTATTCTTTATTCTAATGTAGTTGTATTTGTCAGCTGGAATTTCTCATTATCTATTTTTAATATATTTTTCATTTTTTGGCAATTTAGTATTTTATGCGGCATTTTTATACTTTAAATTTTTCCCTTTTGATAATATTCTAAGCATAAATTCTCATGACTTTATAAATCTTATCTAAGATGACTTTAATTTCCAAGTATGTTCCTTCTGTAAGATATGCTTTCTTTCAGGAGCATAGGTTTTTAAAGTGAGATTTCAGTGAGACCAGACTGACCAAGCAAAACATAGTGATCAGAAAATGGGTAAGAAATCAATTAATATAAATTCCTTCTTTAATATCTGGTCAATTGAGCACAGATAGATCCTTAATGTCTCTTCCCAAATCATTTTTTTAAATAAACTGAATTATTTGATATCCTCTTCTGGCCAATATCATCATCAAAGTATCCTGTAATCCTCAGGTAGACCATGCATTACCTGACTTGCACTCATAGCCCCAGAGGGGCCCATTTGGTCTGAATCCTCACAAATAGACATCCTTTTGGTACGACTATCATACATATATTCATTTATCAAACGTTTAATGAAGGTCTACTATGTACCAGAAATTGGTGATACATTAATGAACAAAACAGACAAAAACTGCTACCCTCTCACAGGCTTATTCTGAGGAAAAGAAGAGATACAAATAATAAACTAAATTAACTACAATTAATTATACAGTATGTTGGATGGTCAAAAGTACTATGGAAATAATAAAGTAAGAAAGTGAAATAGGCAGTTTATAGAGAGGTTAAAATTTTAAATAGGGTGTTTAGTAAAGGTCTCACAAAGATGGTGAAATGAATACTCAGAATTACCTAAGAAATTTACACAAAGTAAAGACTTGAGGCAATTGTACAATGATTAAATAAAACCAAAGCAGAACCCCCAAAATATTTTCTTCTATAAAAACTAGAGTTGAAACAACTTTTTGCTTTAATAATGTAAATATTTTGGAAAAATTGGGAGGAAAAACCATTAGTATTTATTTTTTAGATAATTATCTCAAATATCTCCATTACTTCACATATGTAACTAAATGTAACAAGAAAAACAATGAAAGTTGAACACCTGTCCTCCTTCTTCATTCACTCATTCAATATCAAAAAGTCTGAAAGATTCTCTGCTGGGCACTTTAGAAACTACAATAATGAGTCATACAGGATCCTAGCTTAGTAATGTGATTTATGAAGAATATACTCAATTCGAATGTATACTAAATTAAATAAAAAGTGGAGCAATAATGTAAAAAAAATGGGCATTGGGGTCAAGGAGGTGAGCTGTGACAGTATCTTAGGGAAGAGGGTTTCTAAACAGAGGGAACAGCAAATGCCTTGAGGCAGGAATGTTCTAGGCATACTTGAGGAACAGAAGGAGAATAGTGTGCCTGGAGCAGCAGCTGTATGGCTGGGATTAGGGGGACAGTAAGAGGAGAGGAGGTCAAAGATGTAACAGGGCGCCAAGTCACCTGAGCCTGTGACTCACTATAAGAATGCTGGCTTTTTCTTTAAGTGAAATGGAAAATCACTGAAGGATTTTGAACAGAGAATGATATTAAATGACTTATATTTAAAATGTTTAATTCTGGATGCTCTGACAATGACTGGAGGAGAAAATGGTAGAGGAGCTAGGAGACTACAGCAATAATCCAGTGGAGAATGATAAGGCTCAAACCAGGGAAATAGTGACTAAGTACAGTGAGAAGTGGTGAGACTGTGAATATATACTGAATTCAGAGCAGATAGAACTTACCAACAGACTAGATGTGGAGTATGAGGAAAAGAGAGGAATCAAGGAGAACACTAAGATCTTTTATATGAACAACTAAGAGAGATAAAATTGACATTTACTGAGATGGAAAATCTAGAAGAACTGGTTAGGGGAAAAGAAGCGAGAATCAGAAGGTAAGTCTGGAACACATTAAACTTGAGATGACTATTAGACCTCCAGATGGAGATACTAAGCTGGCAGCTGGAGTTTCATGATGCAGATTCAGAGGGAAGCACACATAGGAAATATAAATCTGGGCATCACTGGCATGTAGATGACTTTTAAAGCCATAAGACCAAATGAGATTGCAAAAACTGTGAGAAAAGACAGACGGAAAACAATAAGAGTTCTGGGGCACTCCAACATCAAGAGTTCTGAAAGAACAGAAAGACATAGCAAAGGACTAAGAACAATAAGCCAGCGAATTAGGAGTAAAACTAAAAGAAGGCAGTGTCATGGAAGTGTCAAGTGCTGCTTGTAGGTCAAGAGAAATGAAGATTGATATTTGATCTTTGGATTTAGCAACATGGAGGTCATTAGTAACCTTGGCCAGAGCTATTTCAGTTGAATGATGGAGGCAGAGCCAGTCTGGAATGCTTCAAGAGAAAAATGAGAAAAATGAAATTAGAGACAGTGAGGATAGACAACTTTTTGGAACAATTTTGCTATAAAGGGGAGAAGAAAAATGCAATGGTAAGCAGGAGAGAAAGAAGAGTAGGATCAAAGGAGGTTGTCTTTGTTCTTGTTTTAAGATAGAAGATGTAACAATATGTTTATAAGATGGTGAGAAAGAACCACTAGGGAGGAGAAAGCTGATGACTGAGAGAAAAAAGGGAGAAACATTGGAATGATGTTCTTGAGTACATTCTAGAAATGGAATCAAATACAGAAGCAGAGGGTTGCCATTTGCTGAAATCTTGGATAGTTCTTCATCCATACTAACAAGAGAAGATGGAGCTGAGGCACACAAAGGCAGAGGTGGTTAAATGTGATGGTACAAGCTTAAGGATGGTCTCTTCTGGTTGCTTCTATTTTCTCAGTGGAAGTTAGGATGGGGTAGAGATGTTGAAGGTTTGGGGAAAGAGGGGAAGGTGTGAAATAGACATGTAGAAGTATAGAAGTATGAGTGGCATGGGGAAGTATGATTGCAAGGCAGCATGATAAGGGCTTCCCTGGTGGCGCACTGGTTGAGAGTCTGCCTGCCGATGCAGGGGACACGGTTCGTGCCCTGGTCCACGAAGATCCCACATGCCGCGGAGTGGTTGGGCCCATGAGCCATGGCTGCTGAGCCTGTGCGTCCGGAGCCTGTGCTCCACAACGGGAGAGGCCACAACAGTGAGAGGCCCGCATACCGCAAAAAAAAAAAAAAAAAAAAAAAAGATTTCAAGTCAGCATGATAAGTCTACTTGAGTTCAGTGGTCAAAACTCTTGCCAGTCTTATGATGGCAAAAAATTAGAGGGTATGTACAAGAGAATTATATAGTGATTAATTATGAAATTTAAGCTAGGTTAAAATGGTAGTAAAATATGAAGAAATGAGGGATAGTAAATAGGTGGGGTCAAATGACTGTTCAATCAGGGTTATTAGGAAACAAACTATAGATAAATAGTCAGGGAAGGATGCTTGGAATCAAGATTATGGCAAGACTGCAGTTATTAGTTAGGATATGGTCTTGAATGAACATAGGTTGTATTTGAGGAATAATGGAGGGCAAGATCTCTGAAGGAGAGGATGTCAAGGAACCAAGTGTCTAGAGTAGTAGAAGCATGATTCACATGGATATTAAAATCTTTAAGAATTGTGGCAGGAGAAATGTTGGGAGAAGTAAAGTAAGCCAGGAGCTAAAATATTCAATTAATAAGGTTATATTCAACAAGGAATCTAAAGTAAATGAATTGAAGAAACTTTGTGCTGCTAAAGATGGGTATTCATCATAAGGAATGGGAACCTGCTTTTGCCTTCTACAGAATATTAATGACCACACTAGAAAGACAGATAATTGAAAGCTATTTCAACAATCAAGACTAAAAAGGAATCTATTATGTATTGGATAAATCATCTGGACATCTTTAAGGTTGGCTCATGCCTTTCCATTCTATAGGAGGAGTCCTTCAGAAAAGATCCCATATGACTAATGTACTTCAACTTTCACTGAAAGAAGAGTCAGCTGACATAATTTATTTAGATTTACTTTTAAAGTATTTGACCTTTAAAAAATACCTATACACAGAGCACATAAGAACAGAGAAATTAGGAAATCAATACAATGCTCTACTAAGTTTAAAAAGGAAAAAGTAGTTACATTTAAAAATAAAGTACTATTTTTCAAATATGGGGGCAGGAGGAATGCTAAGGAAGGACACGTTTGAGCCATTTAACATGAGATTATCTCCTCCCTGAGTATTCTAACTACTGTACATCAACAGGGAAAGCTGCAGGTTTCAGACGAGTGTTGCAATCACTCTGACCATTGATTACATTTGTTCAAGCTTAAGGAGACTATAAGAAATAACATATATTTCTAGTGGTGACCATTTAGCTATATGATGGCATTGTGATTCAGCAGCAGTTAAACACTAAGTATTCCCAGTTAGATTTTTTTTTTTTTTTTTTGCGGTACGCGGGCCTCTCACTGTTGTGGCCTCTCCCGTTGCGGAGCACAGGCTCCGGATGCACAGGCTCAGCGGCCATGGCTCACGGGCCCAGCCGCTCCGCAGCATGTGGGATCTTCCCAGACCGGGGCATGAACCCGTGTCCCCTGCAACGGCAGGCGGACTCTCAACCACTGCGCCACCAGGGAAGCCCCTCCCAGTTAGATTTTAAATTATACTCACATAGTATAATCTTTCACAAAGATAAATAGATGAAACATCATCAAAAAGTAAATGTATCTCTTTAATCTTTGCCACTCCCAAAAGGAAATCTACACAGCTCTTATGGGCAACCTGGTTTGGGTGAATGTATCAAAATCAAAAGTATAGTTTACCCTTGAAATATACCCTGAGAAAACCATAATTCAAAAAGAGACATGTACCACAATGTTCACTGCAGCTCTGTTTACAATAGCCAGGACATGGAAGCAACCTAAGTGTCCATCAACAGATGAATGGGTAAAGAAAATGTGGCACATATATACAATGGAATATTACTCAGCCATAAAAAGAAATGAAATTGAGTTATTTGTAGTGAGGTGGATGGACCTAGAGTCTGTCATACAGAGTGAAGAAGTCAGAAAGAGAAAAACAAATACCGTATGCTAACACATATATATGGAATCTAAAAAAAAAAAAATGGTTCTGAAGAACCTAGGGGCAGGACAGGAATAAAGACACAGACATAGAGAATGGACTTGAGGACACAGGGAGGGGGAAGGGTAAGCTGGGACGAAGTGAGAGAGAGGCATGGACTTATATACACTACCAAATGTAAAATAGATAGCTAGTGGGAAGCAGCCGCATAGCACAGGGAGATCAGCTCGGTGGTGCTTTGTGACCACCTAGAGGGGTGGGAGTTAGTGGCAGTGGCAGCTAGTGGCAGTTAGAACTGAGATTCAGGACCCAAACTGTCTAAATTTAAATCCTAGCTATTCCACTTACTGTGTGAGCTCAGACAAATGACTTGACCAATCTGTGCTGATTTTTTCCTGTGTAAAATGGGAACTGTAACGGTATGTAACTCAGGGGTTGTTCTGATGATTAGATAAATTTAATAAGTTAATATTTATAAAGTTCTTGGAACAGTGCTAGGTATATAATAAGCACAATGTGTTTTTCTGTTATGTAAATAAAATAGATATGCTAGGGTCAGAGGGAGTGTTTTCCTTTCACAAAGTATTTTATTGCACATTTATTCTGGGAAATTTTCATAATAAATCCTTAGCCTGTTTAGAGATTGGTGAAAATGAGATAAAACAAGGCCATTTGGGCTCTTCCCTTAAGTAGGAAACTTTACTGAGACATCAATCTTTACCCCAGGTAGTGAGCCACAGTCTCCTAGCTCTCATTATTTTCTCACCACACCTGGTTGAAAAAGTTAGGATATAAAAATGTAACAGAAGAATGAAGGAATAAAGTCGATTGCTAGTTTCTTTATAGTACTTCTTCCTATTTTTCAAACTGTCCAAAATCAGTATGCATTATTTTTATATTCAGAAAAAAAAGTTACTTTAAAAAGTTAGCTTTCGGGCTTCCCTGGTGGCGCAAGTGGTTGAGAGTCCGCCTGCCGATGCAGGGGACACGGGTTCGTGCCCCAGTCTGGGAGGATCCCACATGCCGCGGAGCGGCTGCGCCCGTGAGCCATGGCCGCTGAGCCTGCGCGTCCGGAGCCTGTGCGCCGCAACGGGAGAGGCCACAACAGTGAGAAGCCCGCGTACCGCAAAAAAAAAAAAAAAAAAAAAAAAAAAAAAAAAAAAAGTTAGCTTTCAAACTAGAATTAGAAACAAAGATGAACGCAATATAGTAATTTTTCTCCTTTTCAATCCAAAAAATAGTGGCCAGCAATAATTGGGAGTTCAAGGTAGGAGTAAGCATTATGTTTCAAATTAGAAATAGTTGTGAATTTACCAAAGAAATCCCAAAACTCTTAATCTAATTTTAAAATTCATGAACATTAATATATTTTAAAGAAAACAATATGATTCACATTGAATTCTTAGCTGCTTAGAAATTCAGGTCACTGTACTTCTCTACAAAAAAAAAGTGTTCAGAATTATCTTAAAAGTAAAAGTGTAAGAAAGAGTTTAAGAACTCAAATTCTGAGGATTAAAACTAAGAAGTCTTCTTATAGACATTTCATAATAACAAGGTCTAAAAGGTTTCTTTTTCTTCCAGATTGAATAAAAGAATATTCCCCATTTCAGCAAGTGTTGGATGGATCATCCTGATTACTCAGGTCAAAAATCTTGGAACCATTGCTCTCATGTTCCACACCCAATCGTCCAATATATCCTTTCTGCTCCTCTTCAATATATATCCTGAGTCTGGCCACATACCCCCTCTACCCACAACCGTCTTGGTTCAAGCCAGCATCCTAATTGCTCTCCCTGCTACCATCCTTCCCCTTAGTCTGTGCTCCAAACAGCATGCAAAGCAATGATCCCATTACAACACAAGTCAGATGGCGTCACTCCTTGGCCCAAAACCCTCAGTGCTTTTCCATCTTGCTTGAAGTAAAAGCAAAAGTCCTTGCTGAGTCTTCCATGATCTGATCCATGTCACCCCTCTGATCACACTCTTCCTCCCCTGTTCCATTTCAGTCTCCTCAGCCTCCTTACTGTTTCCATAACAAGCCAGTCAGACTGTTACTGACCAGGGTTCTTGGCCTCCTTAATCAATAGAAATTGATCAGAGGCCAGACAACAAATTCAGGCAAGGCTTTATTGAGGCCCCTGCTGCAGCAGTGGGGATAGAGAACAAACAACAGGTTCCCTTGCTCGCTTGCTCCCCAAGGTGGGGAACGAGCTTGTTCCTTATATGGGGTGAGGGTAGAGGTGTGTCCAGGGGTCAGGCTGGAGGGGTGGCTTAGTTGTTTTGCCCACCCCTTAGGTGGTGTTGTGTGCAGGGGGCATGCTCAGTACCCTGCTTTTGCTCCCAACCCCTTGCTTTTGCTCCAGGCTCTTCAAATGTGGCAGTTGGGTTTCTTGGTCTCTGTATCTTTTGTCCAGAATTTGCCCTAACTGCACATGCATGCAGTTATTTTTAGTCCCTTACGGTTTCTTAGTATTTTATTGCTCTAGGAGAGGTGTGTCCAGGTGCAAGCCCTGTAGCACTGCAGCAAAGGGGCCCAGGTCCCAGCCTGTCTCAAGTCCTGTGCCCATACTGTTCTTTCTGCCTGAAATGCTCTTCCTGAAGTTATTCATGTGGCTCAAATGTCACCATATCAATAAGGTTTTCCTGGACCACCTCTTTTTTTTTTTATAAGAAAGCTTTTTTTTATTCAAGTATAGTTAATTTACAATGTTGTAAATGTACAGCAAAGTGGTTTCAGTTATACGTAACAAATATATATATATTTTTTTAAGATTCTTTTCCATTATAGGTTATTACAAGATACTTAGTATAGCTCCCTGTGGTATACAGTAGGTCCCTGTTGTTTACCTATTTTGTATATAGTAGTGTGTATATTTTAATCCCAAACTCCTAATTTATCTCTCCCCTCCCCATCCCCTTTGGTAACCATAAATTTGTTTTCTATGTCTGAGTCTATTTCTGTTTTGTAAATAAATTCATTTGTATCATATTTAGATTCCACATATAAGTGATGTCATATAATATTTGTCTTTGTCTGCCTTAATTCACTCAGTATGATAATCTCTAGGACCATCCATGTTACTGCAAATGGCATTATTTCATTCTTCTTGGTGACTGAGTAATATTCCATTTTATATATATCCATTCACCTGTCACTGGATATTTAAGTTGCTTCCACATCTTGGCTATTGTAAATAGTTCTGCTATGAACATTGGGGTGCGTGCATCTTTTTTAATTAGAGCTTTCTTCTTTTCTGGATATATGCCCAGGAGTGGGATTGCAGGATCATATGGTAACTCTATTTTTAGTTTTTTAAGGAACCTCCATACTGTTCTCCATAGTGGCTGCACCAAGTTACATTCCTACCAACAGTGTAGGAGGGCTCCCTTTTCTCCACATCCTCTCCAGTATTTATTTATAGACTTTTTAATGATGGCTGTTCTGACTCATGTGAGGTGATACCTCACTGTAGTTTTGATTTGCACTTCTCTAATAACTGGCAGTACTGAACATCTTTTCATGTGCTTGCTGGCCATCTGGATGTTTTCTTTGGAGACCTGACCACCTCTTTTAAAATTGCAGACCACCCCATACACATATTTTCTATCGTTCTCCCCAGAATTTTCTCTACATAGCACTTAACACCATCTAACATCCTATATATTTTCCTTATTTATTTCATTGTCTCTCCTTAATAGAATGAAAGCTTCATGAAGGCAGGATTTTTCTGGTTTGTTCCCTGGGGTATTATTCCCAGAGGCTAGAACAGTGCTTAGCACATAAATAAGTGCTCAATAAATATCTGGTGAATGTTAACTGAAACTGGAGTTATTGGGTAGGCAATTGAATATACACTCCTGGAATTTGGAGAGATGCCTGAGCTGGAGATATAATTTTAGGAGTCGTCAGTGAAGATGGCATCAAAAATAAAGCCTGGATAGACTCAGAAAAAAGGAAACTTTCAAGAGAACTTATTTTCTTATCAGTTGGAAAAGATAAAATATAATGCACTTTTTGCAAATTTCAAATTAGCAAAATGTACAAAACTGGAGGCAATTAGGATGATACAAAATATGCAACTAATTGCAGGAGTCTGAGTCAATTTTTAATTGCTTTCTAATTGCATTTCGCTTTATTTCATATTCAAGGTTATCTTACCTTCTCAGTAAATGAAGAACATGGATGTCTTCTCATCCCTCTGTTTACCATCTGATCTTAAACAACAACCATGGAACACTAATAAGGAAATGAAACACATGTAATGTGTTCCTAAAGAATTCGCATTCTAGTCTGCATCTTCTGTGACCTTTTAATTGTACTGGTGACTGACAGGACATGTGGGAATTGAAAGTAATATACTTGGAAGTAAATGGAGATTGCAATTCTCTTTCCAATAATTTGAAACTTACACTGAAGCTTCTTCAAAATATAAATGCAGAGTCCAAGGTCAGACAACACTTTACTGAGAATCAGCCATTAGAATCCCAAATGGTCCCCTCAAAGACTCTGCTGTCTGCATGTAGTGGAAACAGATGCGTAAAGTGGGAAAGTATTATAAAATAACCACCACCACTGCTTGGTAATTTGTGTTAATTAAATGTATGAAGTTGTCAGCCCACTGTACTTCTTAAATGTTATCACTCATCAGTCCTTGCAATTTGTTTCAACATGATGCAAATACAGTCGGAAGTTGCCTAGCTGCAGAATAATCTAAAAGCTTTTCCAAACACCTTTAATGAATATTCACAACCACCACTTTCCAAAATGCAATATTTCATCACCTACTATATTTAAATTTCTAAAATCTGCATTATATATTTCAAGTATGTTTAAATCAAAGTTAAAGTATTGGAAAAGCCTACATAATTTAACAAGTAACATGTATTAGAGGGTGCTGACTCAGCAGATGATATGCAATCAATGGGCTAACCTTACCTGCATAAAAACTGCAAATAACTGCAAGCTTAAAGTTATGAAGATGAAGAAGCTGAGAAAGAAATTAAAATTTTATAAAAGATATAGACAAGGGAAATCAAATGAAAAGAAAATGTACAAAGGCAAGAGAGTTGAAAATATAAAAACAACCTGAACAGTTGGTAAAATAGAAATCAAGTAAATGAAATGGGTTCAGGATCTGAGCTAAAAAGAAATTGGTATTACTCAACCATCAAATAAAACCATCAAAAAAAAGCTGCCTAGCTGTCCTGAGTCTCAGTTTCCACATCTGCAAATAGAGGATAATAGTAACTACTGGGGAGTTTGAGGAGATACTATACTCCACATGACCAGTTCGGTGCTATCATGTCCACCTGAGCCTTCTCCAGGTAAACATGGTGGACAGACCGCAGGGTGGTCCCACTCCTTGGTGTTCATACCCTGTAAAATGCTCTCCCCTTGAGTGTATGTGGGACCTGTGACTTCCTTCTAACCAATAGAATATTCAGAGATGAGGTGATTTTGCAGATAATTAAGGTTCCAAATCAGTTGATTGTGAGTTAATCAAAGGGATGAGTCTCCTGGGTGGGCCTGACTTAATCAGGTGAATGCCCTTTAAAAGAGAGACTGGGTCCACCCTGAAGGCACAGACAAGCAGGAGATACTCTCTCTTACAAGGCAAGGAACTGTGGATGGGCCACTAGAAACTGCAGGTGCCTCTAGAGCCTGAGGGCAGCCTCCAGTCAACAGCCAGTAAAAAAATCAGAGTTCTCAGCCATATAGCTTCAAATGAATTCTGCCCACACCCTGAGTGAACTCAGAAGCAGATCCTCTCTCAGTCAAGCCTCTAAATAAAGATGCAGCCTGTGAGACCCTGGACAGAGGACCCAGTTAAGCTGTGCCTAGACTACTAAGCCATGGAAACTTTGAGATAATTAACAGCGTGTTGTTTTGAGCCACTAAGTTTGTGGTAGTTTGGTCTGCAGGATAAAACGAATACCATTTTGTTTGAATGTTTTCAGTCTTTTCATGGCTCTGGTAACTCTACCCCAAACATCTCCACTTTAGCTAAATTTCCTTTGAAGTGTGGCTTGCAAAAGTGGATGCAACCATCACAGAAAAAATTTATTCAGGCAGAAAGCATTAATGGATGCTAAATCTGGGGTTGTGGCAGTGGCCTAAATTTAATGAGAAACATGATATTTATAATTAAGTTTGATTATGCCCTGTTTTTATATTTATATATAATAATTTATATTAATCTATTCTAGTTTGTATTAATCACTTGAGTTGCATAACGACCTCACTAGCTTTACGTTATTTTGGGATACAGCCATGTACATGCATGTGCACACACACCTGTGTAGATTCTCCGGCCAATCAGGAAAAATCTCAGAACCTTAGTATTCCTCTTTTCATATTTGCACAGGCAAAGTACATTTAGAAGTACCTCTAGGGCTTCCCTGGTGGCGCAGTGGTTGAGAGTCCGCCTGCCGATGCAGGGGGACACGGGTTCGTGCCCCGGTCCAGGAGGATCCCACAGGCCGCGGAGCGGCTGGGCCCGTGAGCCATGGCCACTGAGCCTGTGCGTCCGAAGCCTGTGCTCAGCAACGGGAGAGGCCAAAACAGTGAGAGGCCCGCGTGCCGCAAAAAAAAAAAAAAAAAAGTCCCTCTAGCCACTTCATACCCAAACACATCATGAAGCCTCATTCTTCCACCCTTGCTCACTAATGATTTTATGTTGGGCTATATGAAATTACCTATCTTTAACTTCCAAAAGGAGCCTTCCTATTAATTGCCTTCATAAGGGGGCATGCAGAAGAAATTAACAGCATCTCTCCTATGACAGACACTACCCAACAGTCATTCACTGCTTTCCTTTCCCCCTACAGGCAGTCCTTAATTCCCAATGTAGATGTGGTCCCAATAAGACCACATATGCAGTTTTCCACCTTCCTTATTGAGGTCATGAACACATGACCCTAAAGAGACCTGACAAAGACAGTCAACGTGCTGAGAATGACAAAGTGAAAAGAGAGAAAGAGCTTGAGCTTCAGCACTGCTCAGCCAATGAATTAACTAGACCTTCAACCACCCTGCTGGTTCAGATCTCTTCAAACATGAAAAAATGTATGCTGTGTGTAAGCCACTTTCTGGGAATTCAGTTCCTTGTAGCTACAAACATCCTAAATGATACAGCTGCCTATCTCTAACAAGTTTTTTTTTTTTTTTGCGGTACGTGGGCCTCTCACTGTTGTAGCCTCTCCCGTTGCAGAGCACAGGCTCCGGACGTGCAGGGCCAGCGGCCATGGCTCACGGGCCCAGCCGCTCCACGGCATGTGGGATCTTCCCGGACCGGAGCACGAACCCGTGTCCCCTGCATCGGCAGGTGGACTCTCAACCACTGCGCCACCAGGGAAGCCCCTCTAACAAATTTTTAACCTCTCTAATCTTCAGTTTTCTCGGCAATGGAAAAAGAAAACATGGAAATATGGTCTTTGAAGATGATCAAGTTAAAATGAAGTACACAGATGCTGATACCAATTCCAATACGTGGACGGTTGGGCAGGGAGAAGCTGTTCCCCACATCAGTGAGCAACTCTTGGGACACCAAGTGTGTGTCCTACAAATCAGATCAATTCTTACACTATCTACCCAGAGACAGCACCAGATTCCACAGGTTAAGGGATCAGTCCTACAAGACTCCACCACCACTTCAGATGCCAGTCACAAGCCCAGGCTACCTGTGCTTCCAACCAACTGGCTATAAATCAGAGGATTATAAGACCCCCTCCATTTTCACTTACTAGATTACCTGTTTATTATAAAAGGATACAACTCAGGAAGGGCCAGACTGAAGCGATGTAGAGGGCAAGGCAGGGGAATAGGGGTGGAGTTTCCATGCCCTCTCCAGGAGAATTGCCTTCCTGGCACCCCCATGTGTTCACCAATCTGAAGCTCTCCAAGCCCTGTGCACTTTGGGGTTTTATAGAGGCTTATTTCATAGGCATGACTGATTCACTCATTGGTCACTGGTGATTGATTCAACCTGGAAGTTGAGGGGTGGGACTGAAAGTTCCAACCCTCTAATCACCTGTTTGGCTCCACTGGCAACCAGTCCCCATCCTTAGGTGCTTTCCAAAAGTCACATCGTTAACATAACAAAAGACGCCTTTATTACACTTAGGAAATTCCAAGGTTTTTAGGAGATCTATGCTGGAAATGGGGATAAAGAACAAATATATGCTGGAGGACGGAGGAAGATGGCGGAAGGGTAAGACGCAGAGACCACCTTCCTCCCCACAGATACATCAGAAATTCATCTACACGTGGAACAACTCCTATAGAACACCTCCTGAACGCTGACAGAAGACCTCAGAACTCCCAAAAGGCAAGAAACTCCCCGCATACCTGGGTAGGGCAAAAGAAAAAAGAATAAACAGAGACAAAAGGATAGGGACAGGACCTGCACCAGTGGGAGGGAGCCGTGAAGGAGGAAAGGTTTCCACACACTAGAAGCCCCTTCGCGGGCGGAGACTGCGGGTGGCGGAGGGGGAAAGCTTCGGAGTAGCCGAGGAGAGCACAGCAACAGGGGTGCGGAGGGCAAAGCGGAGAGATTCCGGCACAGAGGATCGGTGCCCTCAGACACTCACCAGCCCGAGAGGCTTGTCTGCTTGGCGGCCGGGGCGGGCGGGGCTGGGAGCTGAGGCTCGGGTATCAGCTTTCAGTCGGAGCGCAGGGAGAGGACTGGGGCTGGCGGCAGGAAGAGAGCCTGAAGGGGTTCGTGCACCACGGCTAGCCTGGAGGGAGTCCAAGGGAAAAGTCTGGAGCTGCCGAAGAGGCAAGAGACTTTTTCTTCCCTTTTGTTTCCTGGTGCGCAAGGAGAGGGCATTAAGAGCGCTGCATAAAGAAGCTCCAGAGACAGCGCGAGCCGCGGCTAAAGGCGCGGACCCCGGAGACGGGCGTGGGACGCTGGGGCTGCTGCTGCCGCCGCCACAAGGCCTGTGTCCGAGCGCAGGTCACTGTCCACCCCCACTTCCGGGGAGCCTGTGCAGCCCGCCACTGCCGGGGTCCCGGGACCCAGGGACGGCTTCCCCGGGAAAGCGCACGGAGCGCCTCGGGCTGGTGCAACGTCACGCCGGCCTCTGCCGCCGCAGGCCCGCCCCGCACTGCGTGCCCCTCCCTCCCCTCGGCCTGAGTGAGCCAAAGCCCCCGAATCAGCGGCTCCTTTAAACCCGTCCTGTCTGAGCGAAGAACGGACGCCCTCCGGCGACCTACGCGCAGAGGCGGGGCCAGGTCCAAGGCTGAGACCCGGGAGCTGTGAGAGCAGAGAAGAGACAGGGAAATCTCTCTGTGCAGCCTCGGAGTCAGCGGATTAAAGCTCCACGGTCCGCTTGATGTGCCCTGCGTCTGTGGAGTGCATGAATGGAGAGCGAATCATCCCAAATTGAGGAGGTGGACTTTGAGGACAAGATTTGATTTTTTCCCCTTTTCCTCTTTTTACAACGAATTATCCCAAATTAAGGAGGTGGACTTTGAGAGCAAGATTTCAGACTTTTTCCCCTTTTCCTCTTTTTAAAACGAATTATCCCAAATTGAGGAGGTGGACTTTGAGAGCAAGATTTTCGATGTTTTTCCCCCTGTTCTCTTTTTGTGAATGCGTATGTGTATGCTTCTGTGTGAGATTTTCTCTGTATAGCTTTGCTTCCACCATATGTCCCAGGGTTCTATCTGTCCGTTTTTTTTTCAATAATTACTTTTTTATTTTAATAATGCTACTATATTCTATTTTACTTTATATTCTCTCTTTTTTTTCCTACCTTCCCTTCCTCCCTCCCTCCCTCCGCCCCTCCTTTCTTTCTTCCTTTCTTTCTTTCCTTCCTCCCTCCATCCCTCCCTCCCTTCTTCCTTTCACTCTTTCTTTTTCTTTCCTTCCTCCCTGCCTCCCTCCTTTCTTTCTTTCTTTCCGTCCTTCCTCCCTCCTTTCTTTCTTTCTTTCTTCCTTCCTTTCTTTCCTTCTTCCTTTCTTTCTTTCTCTCTTTCTTTCTTCTACTAATTCTTTCTTTCTACTTTTTCTCCCTTTTATTCTGAGCCGGGTAGATGAAAGGCTCTTGGTGCTGCAGCCAGGAGTCAGTGCTGTGCCTCTGAAGTGGGAGAGCCAACTGCAGGACACGGGTCCACAAGAGACCTCCCAGCTCCACATTATATCAAGCGGCGAAAATCTCCCAGAGATCTCCATCTCAACACCAGCACCCAGCTTCAGTCAACGACCAGCAAGCTACAGTGCTGGTCACCCTATGCCAAGCAACTAGCAAGACAGGAACACAACCCCACCCATTAGCAGAGAGGCTGCCTAAAAACATAATAAGGCCACAGGCACCCCAAAACACACCACCAGACGTGGACCTGTCCACCAGAAAGACAAGATCAAGCCTCAACCACCAGAACACAGGCACTAGTCCCCCCAACCAGGAAGCCTACACAACCTACTGAAACAACCTTAGCCACTGGGGACAGACACCAAAAACAACGGGAACTACGAATCTGCAGCCTGCAAAAAGGAGACCCCAAACACAGTAATATAAGCAAAATGAGAAGACAGGAAAACACACAGCAGGAGAAGAAGCAAGATAAAAACCTACCAGACCTAACAAATGAAGAGGTAATAGGCAGTGTACCTGAAAAAGAATTCAGAATAATGATGGTAAAGCTGATCCAAGATTCTATTTCTAAGATCCAAAATCTTGGAAATAGAATAGATAAAATGCAAGAAACAGTTAACAAGGACCTAGAAGAACTAAAGATGAATCAAGCATCGATTAAAAACACAATAAATGAAATAAAAAATACTCTAGATGGGATCAATAGCAGAATAACTGAGGCAGAAGAATGGATAAGTGAGGTGGAAGATAAAATAGTGGAAATAACTGATGTAGAGCAAAATAAAGAAAAAAGAATGAACAGCGGACAGTCTCAGAGACCTCTGGGACAACATTAAACGCACCAACATTCGAATTATAGGGGTTCCAGAAGAAGAAGAGAAAAAGAAAGGGACTGAGAAAATATTTAAAGAGATTCTCGTTGAAAACTTCCCTAATATAGGAAAGGAAATAGTTAATCAAGTCCAGGAGGCACAGAGAGTCCCATACAGAATAAATCCAAGGAGAAATACGCCAAGACACATATTAAACAAACTGTCAAAAATTAAACACAAAGAAATCATATTAAAAGCAGCAAGGGAAAAACAACAACACACAAGGGAATCCCCATCAGGTTAACAGCTGATCTCTCAGCAGAAAATCTACAAGCCAGAAGGGAGTGGCAGGACATAATTTAAGTGATGAAGGAGAGAAACCTGCAGCCAAGATTACTCTACCCAGCAAGGATCTCATACAGATTTGATGGAGAAATTAAAACCTTTACAGACAAGCAAAAGCTGAGAGAGTTCAGCACCACCAAACCAGCTTTACAACAAATGCTAAAGGAACTTCTCTAGGCAAGAAACACAACAGAAGGAAAAGACCTACAATAACGAACCCAAAACAATTAAGAAAATGGGAATAGGAACATACATATCAATAATTACCTTAAATGTAAATGGACTAAATGCTCCCACCAAAAGACACAGATTGGCTGAATGGATACAAAAACAAGACCCATATATATGCTGTCTACAAGAGACCCACTTCAGACCTAGAGACACATACAGATTGAAAGTAAGGGGATGGAAAAAGATATTCCATGCAAATGGAAATCAAAAGAAAGCTGGAGTAGCAATTCTTATATCAGATAAAATAGACTTTAAAATAAAGACTATTAGAAGAGACAAAGAAGGACACTACATAATGATAAAGGGATCGATCCAAGAAGAAGATATAACAATTGTAAATATTTATGCACCCAACATAGGAGCACCTCAATACATAAGGCAAATACTAACAGCCATAAAAGGGGAAATTGACAGTAACACACTCATAGTAGGGGACTTTAACACCCCACTTTCACCAATGGACAGATCATCCAAAATGAAAATAAGGAAACACAAGCTTTAAATGATACATTAAACAAGATGGACTTAATTGATATTTATAGGACATTCCATCCAAAAACAACAGAATACACCTTTTGCTCAAGTGCTCATGGAACATTCTCCAGGATAGATCATATCTTGGGTCACAAATCAAGCCTTGGTAAATTTAAGAAAATTGAAATTGTATCAAGTATCTTTTCCGACCACAATGCTATGAGACTAGACATCAATTACAGGCAAAGATCTGTAAAAAATACAAACACATGGAGGCTAAACAATACACTACTCAATAACGAAGTGATCACTGAAGAAATCAAAGAGGAAATAAAAAAATACCTAGAAACAAATGACAATGGAGACACGACGACCCAAAACCTATGGGACGCAGCAAAAGCAGTTCTAAGGGGGAAGTTTATAGCAATACAATCCCACCTTAAGAAACAGGAAACATCTCGAATAAACAACCTGACCCTGCACCTAAAGCAATTAGAGAAAGAAGAACACAAAAACCCCAAAGTGGGCAGAAGGAAAGAAATCATAAAAATCAGATCAGAAATAAATGAAAAGAAATGAAGGAAACGATAGCAAAGATCAGTAAAACTAAAAGCTGGTTCTTTGAGAAAATAAACAAAATTGATAAACCATTAGCCAGTCTCATCAAGAAAAAAAGGGAAAAGACTCAAATTAATAGAAATAGAAATGAAAAAGGAGAAGTAACAACTGACACTGCAGAAATACAAAAGATCATGAGAGATTACTACAAGCAACTCTATGCCAATAAAATGGACAACCTGGAAGAAATGGACAAATTCTTAGAAATGCACAACCTGCCAAGACTGAATCAGGAAGAAATAGAAAATATGAATAGACCAATCACAAGCACTGAAATTGAAACTGATTAAAAATCTTCCAACAAACAAAAGCCCAGGACCAGATGGCTTCACAGGCGAATTCTATCAAACATTTAGAGAAGAGCTAACACCTATCCTTCTCAAACTCTTCCAAAATATAGCAGAGGGAGGAACACTCCCAAACTCATTCTACGAGGCCACCATCACCTGGATACCAAAACCAGGCAAGGATGTCACAAAGAAAGAAAACTACAGGCCAATATCACTGATGAACATAGATGCAAAAATCCTCGACAAAATACTAGGAAACAGAATCCAACAGCACATTAAAAGGATCATACACCATGATCAAGTGGGGTTTATTCCAGGAATGCAAGGATTCTTCAATATATGCAAATCAATCAATGTGATACACCATATTAACAAATTGAAGAAGAAAAACCATATGATCATCTCAATAGATGCAGAGAAAGCTTTCGACAAAATTCAACACCCATTTATGATAAAAAACCCTGCAGAAAGTAGGCATAGAGGGAACTTTCCTCAACATAATAAAGGCCATATATGACAAACCCGCAGCCAACATCGTCCTCAATGGTGAAAAACTGAAACCCTTTCCACTAAGATCAGGAACAAGACAAGGCTGCCCACTCTCACCACTCTTATTCAACCTAGTTTTGGAAGTTTTAGCCACAGCTATCAGAGAGGAAAAGGAAATAAAAGGAATCCAAATTGGAAAAGAAGAAGTAAAGCTGTCACTGTTTGCAGATGACATGATACTATACATAGAGAATCCTAAAGATGCTACCAGAAAACTACTAGAGCTAATCAATGAATTTGGTAAAGTAGCAGGATACAAAATTAATGCACAGAAATCTCTGGCATTCCTGTACACTAATGATGAAAAATCTGAAAGTGAAATCAAGAAAACACTCCCATTTACCACTGCAACAAAAAGAATAAAATATCTAGGAATAAACCTACCTAAGGAGACAAAAGACCTGTATGCAGAAAATTATAAGACACTGATGAAAGAAATTAAAGATGATACAAATAGATGGAGAGATATACCATGCTCCTGGATTGGAAGAATCAATATTGTGAAAATGACTCTACTACCCAAAGCAATCTACAGATTCAATGCAATCCCTATCAAACTACCACTGGCATTTTTCACAGAACTAGAACAAAAAATTTCAAAATTTGATTGGAAAAACAAAAGACCCCGAATAGCCAAAGCAATCTTGAGAACGAAAAATGGAGCTGGAGGAATCAGGCTCCCTGACTTCAGGCTATACTACAAAGCTACAGTAATCAAGACAGTGTGGTACTGGCACAAGAACAGAAAGATAGATCAATGGAACAGGATAGAAAGCCCAAAGATAAACCCACACACATATGGTCACCTTATCTTTGACAAAGGAGGCAGGAATGTACAGTGGAGAAAGGACAGCCTCTTCAATAAGTGGTGCTGGGAAAACTGGACAGGGACATGTAAAAGTATGAGATTAGATCATTCCCTAACACCATACACAAAAATAAGCTCAAAATGGATTAAAGATCTAAATGTAAGGACAGAAACTATCAAACTCTTAGAGGAAAACATAGGCAGAACACTCTATGACATAAATCACAGCAAGATCCTTTTGGATCCACCTCCTAGAGAAATGGAAATAAAAACAAAGATAAACACATGGGACCTAATGAAACTTCAAAGCTTTTGCACAGCAAAGGAAACCATAAACAAGACCAAAATACAACCCTCAGAATGGGAGAAAATATTTGCGAATGAAGCAACTGACAAAGGATTAATCTCCAAAATTTATAAGCAGCTCATGCAGCTCAATAGCAAAAAAACAAACAACCCAATCCAAAAATGGGCAGAAGACTTCAATAGGCATTTCTCCAAAGAAGATATACAGACTGCCAACAAACACATGAAAGAATGCTCAACATCACTAATCATTAGAGAAATGCAAATCAAAACTACAATGAGATATCATCTCACACCGGTCAGAATGGCCATCATCAAAAAATCTAGAAACAATAAATGCTGGAGAGGGTGTGGAGAAAAGGGAACACTCTTGCACTGCTGGTGGGAATGTGAATTGGTACAGCCACTATGGAGAACAGTATGGAGGTTTCTTTAAAAACTAAAAATAGAACTACCATATGACCCAGCAATCCCACTATTAGGCATATACCCTGAGAAAACCATAATTCAAAAAGAGACATGTACCAAAATGTTCATTGCAGCTCTATTCACAATAGCCCGGAGATGGAAACAACCTAAGTGTCCATCATCGGATGAATGGATAAAGAAGATGTGGCACATATATACAATGGAATATTACTCAGCCATAAAAAGAAACGAAACTGAGCTATTTGTAATGAGGTGGATAGACCTAGAGTCTGTCATACAGAGTGAAGTAAGTCAGAAAGAGAAAGACAAATACCGTATGCTAACACATATATATGGAATTTAAGAATAAAAAATGTCATGAAGAACCTAGGGGTAAAACAGTAAGAAAGACAAAGACCTACTTGAGAATGGACTTGAGGATATGGGGAGGGGGAAGGGTAAGTTGTGACAAAGCGAAAGTGGGGCATGGACATATGTACAGTACCAAATGTAAGGTAGGTAGATAGTGGGAAACAGCCGCAGAGCACATTGAGATCAGCTCGGTGCTTTGTGACCGCCTGGAGGGGTGGGAACAGACGTTTATGTATGACTGATTCACTTTGTTATAAAGCAGAAACTAATAAAAAAATGGTTCTAAAAAAAAAAGTATATATTTCTTATTATACATCACAATATCACATGCAGTCTGTAGGGTGAGCCCCAATCCAATATGACTCTATCCTTAAAAAAAGGTGAAATTTGGACACAGAGCCATGCACAGAGAAAAAAAATGCCATGTGTACATGAAGGTAAGATAGGCTGGGACCTGGGACCCTTTACTGCAGTGCTTGCACCTGGACAAATGTCTCATTGAGCAACAAAACACAAACAAACTATAAGGGACTAAAAATAACTGCACGCATGCGCAGCTGGGTCAAATTGTGAACAATAAGATACGAAGAGGCCAAAAAACAACTGCCACTTCTGAGGTGCTGGTAGCAAAAGCAGAGTACTGTGCAAGGTCCCTGCACACATCACCGAGGGGGTGGGCAGACCGCCTAAGCCGCCCCTCCGCCCAACCCACCGATCCGCTCCTACCGTCAACCCATTTAAAGAACGAGCTAGCCACCCCCCTCAGAGATTGACCAAGGGACACCTGTTACTTGTTTTCACTCCCTTGTGCTGCAGCATGAGTCTCAATAAAGCCTTGCCTGAATTTCTCCTCTGGCCTCTTATCAATTTCTTTTTTTTAATATTTTATTTGACCCCTTTGCTCCAAAGCAACTTAATTATGTTTTTCCATTAAATTTATTTATTTATTTTTTATTATTTTTGGTTGCATTGAGTCTTCGTTGCTGCACATGGGCTTTCCCCAGTTGCGGAGAGCGGGGGCTACTCTTCGTTGCGGTGCGCGGGCCTCTCATTGTGGTGGTCTCTCCCGTTGTGGGACACGGGCCCCAGGCACATGGGCTTCAGCAGTTGTGGCTCGCAGGCTCTGGAGCGCAGGCTCAGTAGTTGTGGCACAGGGGCCTAGCCGCTCTGAGGCATGTGGGATCTTCCTGGACCAGGGCTCAAACCCATGTCCCCTGCATTGGCAGGCGGACTCCCAACCACTGCGCCACCAGGGAAGTCCCTCTTATCAATTTCTATTGATTAAAGAATCCAAGAACAGGTAGGTAACAGGTAGAGATTGAGGTGATGCGTATACAAGACAAGGAACACCAAAGATGGCCAGAAAACCATCAGAAGCTAGGTGAGAGGCTTGAAACAGCTCTCAGAGGAAACCAATTCTGCCATTGCCTTGGTTTTGGACTTGTAGCCTCCAGAACTGTGAGACAATAAATTCCTATTGTACAAACATCCAGCGTGTGGTACTTTGTTACAGCCACCTGTTTAAAAAAAAGAGACAACAGGCCTAAAATGGGGAAACTTGTGCTAAGCCCCAAGTCAGCAAACCTAGACTTAAAACCTAATCTAACTGCCGTTTCAGCCTCTCCTAGGAATGTAATCTTAACCAGTCATCCTGGAACTTCCTGGCCAGCACTAGTGAGAGAATCTGCCTTCCTCCAAAAGGAAGTTGATCTTGTCAGAAATAATCCTTTCTTTTATTTATGATTTCCTATCCCACTCATTTCTGACTTTAAAAGCCATTCCTTCTTTGCAGCTCTTTGGAGTTTCTTTCTATTTGCTAGATGAGATGTTGCCTCATTCATGAGTCATTGAATAAAGCCAATTAGATCTTCAAATTTACTCAGCTGAATTTTGTTTTTTAACAAGCCCTAGCAAACTAATACATAATTCAATGTTAAAAATAAACCCAAATTCCAAAGGAAACCCAAAAAAACCCCACAGAAAATGAGTGTTCACTTTTTTGATAGTCATACATTCATAAGGTGATGTTTATTTTCATAGATAATGATAGTACAAAAAAATGATTCTCAAAGTAAAGTCTTTACACATGGATTAAACTTAGGTCGGAAACTGAAGAGATTCTTAAAAGAAAGGAATATTCTACAGAGAAAGAAAAAGGAATAATTTAGAGTGCATGTATTTTAATAGAAACTAAGGAAGAATTTTCAAATATACAAATGGAACAGAACAATAAAGAGGGTTAGGAGACAAGCGCACTTTCTTAATAAAATGATGAAATCACAAATGCTAGAATAGATTAAGAAGATAATAATGAGTTGTCGAAGAGAATCCATTTGGACATATCTTTTAAATTTTAATTCTTTACAAAGAACTATAAATTGTTATATTTGCAATTTAATCATTACTTTTTAAGTCTTTCAGGTCCTTGAAACTTCTTACTAAAGAATTGTCAGTAAAAAGATGTGGAAAAAGATGTTTTGTGTTGAATTTGAATATATTATTCACTTAATTACAACCTTCATGTAACAAAGGTTTCTTAATGTAGTCTCATTTAAAATTAATAGACAAATACTCAGTGAATCCAAATGTTTAATGAGCTACAAGGTTTATTAACATTCCCATTTTATTTATTTTTAGCTTTATTAAAGCTCATCTATTTCCCACAGGCTTGTGATGCACATATCACATAATAAAAAGGCAAAATTAAATTTAAATTCTTAAGTAGCAGAATGAACACGAACATGGCTACATTATTTCAGAACTGCCGAATTTAAAATTGAAGATTAAAGATTTTATTTGCTATTGATTAATATTATATTTATACATGAAGAGAGTGCAAACAAGTGCAAAAGTTACCAACAGACTTATAAAATGATATTTTACATGAAAATTGATATAATTTGTAGCTTAGGAGTAGCACTACTGCTCAAATAAATACCTCCCTCATCTATTGATGATGGCAGAAATTATTACAGTGATTGATTCCTGAGTAATATAAATATTTTTAAAGAGGGCAACATTTTAAACTATCCTCAGTGAAAACACTTGAGATCTCAACCTAAGTGCACATTTTTATAGCTGGCAGGTGGGGGCTTAGGGAGGGAGTGAAGGAAAGAAGCATCTGGAGGCTGGAAGCACCAAAACCGGCATTTGTCAGTGTCCTTATTTTATTTATATCTACCTATTCAGGATTCTATTTTTCCAAATGAACGTCTTCATGTTTTGGAAGTCATAGCCCCAGACACTGGATAGACTTGTGCAAACCATGGTCTAACTTCAATTTATTTGCAAACATTTATTGAGTATCTATTATGCCCAAGATACTGAGCTAGGTTTTATGGCAGATACAAACATAAGAAAGGTATAGTGACCAAGTCTTCAGAAGCTTATAATCTGCAGGGGTATAAAATAAGTTTAAAATTTACTAACACAAGCAGTATAGTGTGATGGGTAAGACCAAAGACCCAAGAATTACACTGGGTTGAATTGTGGCTCCAACCTAATGAGTCATGTAACTTCTCTGTGCGTCAGTTCCTCAGCCATGCAATGGGAATAGGTTGTTATGAAGACTAACTGAGTCAATAAATGCAAAGCACCTAGAGCAGTGTAAGCAATAAGTATGAGGTAAGGGTCATTTGAGAAAACTAAAAACAAAGTGCTAATGGAATTCAAGGGAGGGCAAGATGGCATTTGGTGGGAAAATCAGGAATACTTTCCTAAGATAGAGAGCATAAGGCAGCAATATTAGTCATTCCCCCTCCCGCCTTCATACGCAAAAGAACTTCTCCACCTTTGTAGAAAGTACCTCTGCCATTCTGTTGCCTGACAGGTTCACTTCATGTGTGGGTAGTACTGTAACATATTCTTTTTCTTTAGTTTTCTCTTTCTCCTTGGTCACAGTGAGAATAACTTGTGCTAAAACTGTCATTTTATAACAAAAATATGTCAACATTCTACACACAGTCTTTGCAAGAATGTCAGGATGAATTTTTATGATATGAGTGTCATGAATATCCTTCCACATTCATTTATTTTTAATATATGAAGAAGTAAGTGCTTGTCTGCTAAGGGAATAGAGAACATGAGATGAATTTGGTTCACATCATGGTATTGATTTTTTAGGATGGCACAGATATTGGTGTGGTTAGGAGTCAACCAATAGTCTAGAACAAATCGAAAGTAATTTATCATGCTTATCCGAAGTAAAATAGTAATGCCTTTTCAAATATTTGTACATGATATACAACTTCCTTAAAAATAAGTGTTAAAAACTATATAAACTTTTAAAATGTTAACTTTTTCGATTTTCCTTTAACTTAGGGATATAGGTATTGTGGGCTGAATTATGTCCCCCCAAAAGATATACTGTAGTCCTAATCCCCACTCACATATCTATAAATATTACCTTACTTAGAAATAGGGTCTTTGCAGATGATATCAAGTGGTGAAATCATCATAGATTACAGTGGACCCTGATCAAATTATAGTATCCTTATAAGAAGAGGTAAATTTGGACACAGAGATAGAGCACATAGACCCAAAGAGAAGAAGATCATGTAATGAAGAAGGAAGATTGGAGTGATGCACCTTTAAACCAAGGAATGCCAAGGACTGTCGGCAAACACCAGAAACTAGGAAGAGGTGAGGAAGGATTCTTTCCCAGAGACTTCAGAGGGAGCAAGGCCCTGCTGACACCTTGATTTTAGGCTTCTAGTCTCCAGAACTGTGATAGAATAAACATCTGCTGTTTTAAGCCACCCCACCTATATACTTTGTTATGGCAACCACAAGAAACGAATACAGTAGGTTAGTTCATTTACTCAGCAATACTTAATGCGTCTGTCATGTGTTGAGCACTGTACCAAGTGCTGCAGATACTGTGAACAAGGGCAACAAAGTCCCAGTTCTTGGGCACTTGTGTTCTTGCAGAGAAGACAAACGTTAAACAAACTAACATTCATGAAACTGAATGCAAACATTCTACCCAAAGCACCTCTCTCAAGTCGTTCTCTAACACATTAGTTTGTTTAATTTTCTTTATAATCTTCATCAAGGTAATGAAATTATCTCGCTTGTTTTGTCCTATGCCTGTGGTCAGTCTTCTCTCATTCTATCTCCGGTTTTTAGAAGAGTACATGACATTGTAGACACCCAATAATTGCTGAAAGAAAGAATGAATGAGGGACTTCCCTGGTGGTCCAGTGGGTAAGACTTCACACTCCCAATGCAGGGGGCCCAGGGTTCGATCCTTGGTTGGGGAACTAGATCCCGCAAGATCCCATGTGCTGCAACTAAGACACGGCACAGCCAAAAAAAAAAAAAAAAAAAAAAAAAAGGAATGAATGAAAGAGAAAAGGTATAGAATAAGAGTATTTATTAAGGAGATGTGGCCTCTTCTAAGAGATCAAAACAGCCTTCCTTGTAGAAGTGATATTTGGGCAGAGTTATAAATAGAAGTTAACCACTCACCAGGGACTAATGTGAGTTAATTTGTAGAATAGGCAGGAAAGAATGTTTCAAGCAAAGAAAATAGCACTTATGAAGGCCCTGAGGCTTTAGAGAAAAGAATACAATACATTTTAGAAATTCAAAGGTCAAGGTGACTAGGACCCAAAAAGTGAAGTTGAGGCTCCATCAAGGTGAGTCTGGTGAAGCAGGCAGTGGCCAGATCATTGAGGCCAGGTTAAGCATTTTGACCTTCTCCTAGTAGAGAGTGGGAAATCTTCACAGGGTTTTCAGAAGGAGAGTGAATAATCATGTTTGCCTTTCAAAAATTTCTCTCTGGCTCCAGACTAGGTATTGAAAGCTGACAAGAGTGGACATGGAGGGGGGTGACTCAGGGGCTGTTACAGCAGTCTGGATGAGAGATAAGACTAGCTCAGAGCAGAAAACTAGCTACAGAGAAACAGATTCAAAGATTGTATAACTATCAAAAAAAAAAAAATGAGCAGAAGATTGTAGTTGATTAGATGTGAAGGAGCAAAGGATGAAAACAAGGGTTCTGGCTTGTGCTGCTGGGTCAATGGGGTATCATTTTTTTCTGATAAGGAACTAGAAAAGAATCAGATAGCAAAGGATGGGTAAGAGTTTAGTTTTGCCCATGTCGAATTGAGGTTCTAATGACACATCCACATGCAGATGCTGAGTAGGCAGGGTCACAGATGAGTCTAGATCTTGGCAGAGAGGCCTGGGCCAGAGACATCAGTGAAAGGAATCACAGACCTAGAGATGGTAATTGATCGAAATAATTAAAGAGAAGAGAAGAATGTTTTGGATTATGTCTTGAGAAACCAAAGCACTTGGATATATCCTTAATTTCTTTACAATCAAGAGTAAATCATTTTTATTTTCTTGAATACAAGCTCTCCATTGCTTAATTTGTTTTAAAAAATTAAACACGTACTGAAAAACAACAAATTCTTCTGAATTCTATTCTTAACATTGAGATCTTAAGTTTTACTAAATGGTGATGATAAAATTTAATTTGCTTCAAATATCTATCAATGATAAACCTATAGCAATTAAACCACTTGCATTTTACTTTGTACATCTGTCAACCCCAAGTAAATTTTGGATAAATATTCTTCATATAAGACATTAACTTGCCTTGCAATATTCAAGCTTCCTGTATAAACATTTACATACAAACACAAACCCAAGAGAAGTATTGTCATCAGACTGAATTCTCATTTCCTTCTCAACTTTGAACTACTCTTCCATTTTCAATATGCCTTTGGATTATTGAGAACTTGATGACCAGAAGAGAGGCAAGAAACAGAGCAATGACATAATACCATGACTAATTCACAAAACTAACTTTGGGTTATAAGAGTGTGAAAACACATGCAGGAAGCAATAACACATACAGAGTTTTCTTTCCAGAAACTGCTTTTGAAATGGGCAACATTAGAGAATGTTTATAGAATTCAATTTCCACTTAATTCAGAGGGAAAATGCAAATTTTAAGATGCCTTCCTATTATTTACAAAACAAAGCTTATTTATAACCAACCCATCCTTGAAGAGCTTTTCATGTTAAAATTTATCTATTCTGTCCCTTTTCATCATCCTTGATTCAAAACTTGATTATAAAGTCATAAACACTCTCTCCTCTTCTCCCCTTAATTATTTACATAATTAACTTATCAGTGTCGACTGCATAGAATCCTGTTTAGAAATCATTTGGTTCAATTTTATTTTCATAGGTGAGGAAACAGAAGCTCAAAGACATTAATCAACTTCTCCCAAAATACACACTACTTTTACTTTTCTTTGGTTCAAACCTGTACATTACCATTTATATGTAATAAGTCGCCTTTCCATATTTTGGAGGGAAACACTGTGCTGAACTAGACACTGTCTATCATTATACCCAAGTTTTACCCCACTATAAGTAAACTTCACTCTAACAGTAGATGAACCAACTTCCCAATTATCTTTTAATGGTTACTGGCATCCCATATTATATTGAATAAAACTCTTATGAAAGAATATCAGTGTACTTCAGTTTAAGCTGTCCTTCTCTCTATTGCATTATGAGGTATTTATAATGCTCCTTTACCCCAGTATAAAGTAAAGTCTGTATTTCCATGATGAGTATATTTGTATTGTCCTTTACTTCATAATATGAAGGGGAATCTTAAGGGGAAATCACAAACCTTCACTCCTTATCACAAAAATAGGAATTTGACTCCTACTGTTGCAGAAATCTCACAAAATAAAAAGGGTTTGTAAATGCTGAATTTCCTTTAAAAAATAGATTATAAATATATTTTTATCTCCTCTTGAAGTTTACCCCATTTGCTTCTCATTTCTCAAAGTGGCCTTTGGAAACATTTCAATCTTCAATTCATGAGCAGGGAAAAACATTCATTCCTGATTTAATGAAGTAATTTTAGAAACGAGTTTCTAAAGACAGTAAGAGGGTATCACTATGGACACAAAGGAGGAAAAGGAAATTTTTGGCCAAGTATGACTCAACATCCACAATCTCAGAATATACATTTATGTAATGGGAGAATTAGGTATACACTTAAGACTTTCTCATGTTCTCACTGCAACTGAATAAAATCCAAGCTTCTTACTAAGTCCTAGAAGACACGTCACCATCTTGATATTGCCTAACTCCAGCCTCATCTCAG
The DNA here is from genome assembly GCF_964341445.2 of Mesoplodon mirus. Classification (NCBI taxonomy): domain Eukaryota; kingdom Metazoa; phylum Chordata; class Mammalia; order Artiodactyla; family Ziphiidae; genus Mesoplodon; species Mesoplodon mirus. Next base: position 51,992,319 of record NC_138987.1, read on the forward strand.
AACACTTCCTCACTCTTTACCTATCCACCACGTGTCCCTTGAAGATGACAACCTACATCTGACTTCAAGACCCTTGCTTTAGATTTTCCCAATGCCTGGAATATTCTTACTCTTGATCTTTACATAGCATAATGGCCTTCCCTGACCATGCTGTCTATACACACCTGCCCACCTCAGGTCTTCCCCCATTATCCTGCAGGGCATTTGTTACTATCTGAAATCATTGCTATTTTAAGGTTTATTATCCATTTTCCCCCACTAGATTGTAAATTAAATGAGAAAAGGGAATTTAATCCTAATTTACTGCTTGGTTCTTAGGCATGTAGATCAGCACATAGCTGATGCTCAGTTAGTAGGTATTAAATAAGTGTAACATTGATATTGGTCTAATGCTATCTTTTATTCACTCAACTACATTTATTGTCTACTATGTGTAAGATAACTTGCTAGGCATTACCTAAGAGTAAAATAAAAATAAAAAATTCTTCAAATTTCTAAAATCAATGCTAAAGGGGATGGTGGGGGAGGGATAAATTAGGAGTTTGGGATTAATGTATACATGCTACTATGTGTGAAACAAGTAAACGGTACAGACCTTCTGTCTAGTACAGGGAATTATACTCGGTATCTTGTAATAACGTATAATGGAAAAGAATCTGAAAATGAATACATATGTATATATATGTGTATGTGTGTGTGTATGTGTGTGTATAGCGAATCACTTTGCTGTATATCTGAAACTAACACAACATTGTAAATTAACTATACTTCAATTTTAAAAAGCAAACAAAAAACAAAAACAAAACAAACAAAAAAAACAGGTGCCAAGAAAAAAATTCCTCAAATCAGAAGGAAAATCACAACACACAAGGGATTAATCTCCAAAATATACAAACAGGTCATTCAGCTCTATATCAAAAAAACAAACAACCCAGTCAAAAAATGGGTGGAAAATCTAAATAGACATTTCTCCAAAGAAGACATGCAGATGGCTAAAAAGCACATGAAAAGATGCTCATCATCACTAATTATTATAGAAATGCAAATCAAAACTGCAATGAGGTATAACTTCCTCTATCAGAATGGCCATCATCAAAAAATCTACAAAGAAAAAATGCTGGAGAGGGTGTGGAGAAAAGGGATCGCTCCTACGCTGTTGGTGGGAGAGTAAATTGATACAGCCACTATGGAGAACAGTATGGAGGTTCCTTAAAAAAACTAAAAATAGAGTTACTATGTGATCCAGCAATCCCATTCCTGGGCATATATGTGGAGAAAACAATAATTCGAGAAGATACATGCACCCCAATGTTAATTGAAGCACTATTTACAATAGTCAGGACACGGAAGCAACCTAAATGTCCACTGACAGAGGAATGGGTAAAGAAGACATGGTACACATATACAATGGAATATTACTCAGCCATATAAAAGAACAAAATAATGCCATTTGCAGCAACATGGATGGATCTAGAGACTGTCATACTGAGTGAAGTAAGTCAGACATAGGGAGACAAATATCATATGATATCACTTATATGTGGAATCTAAAAAAAGGGTACAAATGAACTTATCTACAAAACAGAAACAGAGTTACAGATGTAGAAAAACTTATGATTACCAGGGGTAAGATGGGGGAGGGATAAAGTGAGAGTTTGGGATTGACATATACACAGTACTCTATATAAAATAGATAACTAATAAGGACCTACTGTATAGCACAGGAAACTCTACTCAATACTCTGTAATGGCCTATATGGGAAAAGAATCTAAAAAAGATTGGATATATGTATATGTAGAACTGATTCACTTTGCTATACACCTGAAACTAACACAACATTGTAAATCAACTGCACTCCAATAAAAATTTTTAAAAAAAAGAAGGAAAATCAAATCCTAAAATTATAAAACTATAGTATTGAACTTTAACTTAGAGATCACCTAGTACAGCTTCTTTATCCTACAAAGGAGGGAACTAAGGGATGGAGATAATAGTGTCTTGCCCAAGATGACACATGTTTTCTCTATGTTTCTTGAAATGAAGTTGCTAAGTCAGATCCTCAAAAGAATATTTATAGTGTAAACATATGAAGTTGCTTCCCACCAATGAAGTAAAATTTACTATTATAAACATTATTACTATGATTCTTACTACTACTTCTACTAAACTATGGTGTAGACGTGACATAGGAGTTTATTTCCTAAACATGTGAATGACTATGCCAATAACACATGCCAAATCCTTTAAACACCAAATAATTAGATCAATTCAGTCACCCAAATACATAAATTCCATCAACTCTTTATCAATGAACAGACTATCTCCTGCTTAAACAAGCTGACAATAAAAATCAAGGACTACAGCTCCCAAACAGTTGAATCAGCAGCCCTGTAAAAGATACAATCACATACTGAGGCAAACATATTGAACTGATGATTTAATTCTGTGAGTAAGTTAAGGCTTGCAGTACCTCACACAGCGCCTGTAACAGCGGGGTCAGTAACTACAGAATTGAATATGTTACAAATACTAAGTAACCATCAAATAGCGGCCAGACAGATGGATGAAGGGAAGAATGATTTGATTCCTGAAACCTTCCATCACCAGGTGTGTGCTATCTGCTTCATACCTGTCATTGTGCTTGGAGCAGTTGATCTTTCTGGCATCATTTAGGGAAGCAAAGAAATCTTAGGGTTGGGGTTAATTTAGGGTTAAAATAAGCTTTTTTAAAGTTTATTTTATTTCTCTATGAAGACTTCACTTTATCCATCTCATCTAAATGACCATTTAGCTACTTTTTAGAGATATTCACAGCTGTGCTTCCTTTAATAAATTTTACATACTTTGCAACAGAATATGTAGAAAATCTGGTCCAATAACTAACACAAAAAGCCCTTCAACTGTCATTTTAGTTTACCAAATGACATAACTCATATCTTTTCTTTTAAGAAGATAACATTTTGAAATAGAAACATTTCATCTTTTCACTCTGTTGGAAGGTAATGAATTTGGTGGGTTTTAAGTAATTTTTAAATTAATACAATCAGGTCTGCCCATTAGAGCCATGATAGCTTGTATTGTACATTGACAAAGTGACATGGGGGATAGTAAAGGGGCGAGAGGAAGGAGGAAAACGGAGCTTCTTTTTCACCCCAGAGGTGCTCTGCTTGCTCCCTCTATCATAATAACTTAACAAATCCCCTTTGCAAAAGCCCTTATTGTGCCCTAAATAGCATAGAAAGCCTAAGTTATTCCTTACACATTAAGAACATAGTATTTCACATTAAATTTGTAGACTTCACCAAGAGCTACACAACATGGTAATTACATACACAATATAAGTAAGCGGTTGAAATGGTTAACAGGCTCTGGAGTCATAGAAACTTGCATTCAGATCCTGGCCTCCACTCACCAGCTGCCTGACCCTTGGAACATTATCTAATTTCTCTAAGCCTCAGTGTCTTCATCTGTGAAATCAAAATAACGGTACCTGTTCCAAACCATTATTGTGAGTTAAATAAATGCTTGATGTCCCTGACACACAGTAGACCTCCCGGAAAAGTAATTAGTAATAGTAATAATGAGAGTATAAATGGCTTAAATACTTCAATCACCAACTAAAAGCACAAACATATCTGTTAATGTGAATTCAGCGGTTTTAAACTTAACCATAGTGTTTCCACCCACTCACCACTACAAGATCCAAATGGGAGTAAATGGACAGAAGTGAGCCACACAACCTGTATTCTCTTTTATGAGAGTTTTCTAATTAGCACATTAACGAATTCACTCCTTAACAAATGTGCAATTTGTAAACACAAACTGTTGTCTCAGACATTGATAACTTAAGTGATTTTATAAATGGAAATGCATTACAAACTCGCAATTAGACATAATTAAGAACTGCACACAGTAATTTGTTTTCTCTTCATGGTGGACTTTTTAAATTTAATAAATTTATGATTCTAACAAGGAGACTATATCAGGCATTAATTAAAATCTTTAGTATTTGGGGTCAATATGAAACTTTCAGTAAATGGATCCAGCATTGTCAAAATAAATCTCAAAAATAATTCACTCCCAAACAGTATGGAGGTTCCTTAAAAAACTAAAAATAGAACTACCATACGACCCAGCAATCCCACTACTGGGCATATACCCTGAGAAAACCATAATTCAAAAAGAGTCATGTACCAAAATGTTCATTGCAGCTCTATTTACAATAGCCTGGACATGGAAGCAACCTAAAAATGTCCATCAACAGATGAATGGATAAAGAAGATATGGCACATATATACAATGGAATATTACTCAGCCATAAAAAGAAACGAAATTGAGTTGTTTGTAGTGAGGTGGATGGACCTAGAGACTGTCATACAGAGTGAAGTAAGTCAGAAAGAGAAAAACAAATACCGTATGCTAACACATATATATGGAATCTAAGGAAAACAAAGTGGGGGAGGTCATGAAGAACCTGGGGGAAAGATGGGAATAAAGACACAGACCTACTAGAGAATGGACTTGAGGATATGGGGAGGGGGAAGGGTAAGCTGGGACAAAGTGAGAGAGTGGCATGGACATATATACACTATCAAATGTAAAATAGATAGCTAGTGGGAAGCAGCCACATAGCACAGGGAGATCAGCTCGGTGCTTTGTGACCACTTAGAGGGGTGGGATAGGGAGGGTGGGAGGGAGGGAGACGCAAGAGGGAAGAGATATGGGAACATATGTATATGTATAACTGATTCACTTTGTTATAAAGCAGAAACTAACACACCATTCTAATAAAGATGTTAAAATTTTTTAATAAAATAAAATAAATCTAAGCCTTCTGAACATATTTTTAGCAGTAATCTTTTTTCTTTTACTTTTCAGATTGAATGGATTATATGAAAGTAGCAGTGAAGCTTTGTTTTCCTGCTTAGATCCTATCTAAAACTGTGCTTTGCACATAAAAGGGCCTCAACATCACTATTATAAATGGGATTCACCTGCAAATTTGTATGCAAACTTGGGGAAGACTTAACTTCAAAACAATCAAAAAATATTTAGAACAAACCTGAGAATGCGATTAGCACCAAAATATTTAGTAAAAAAAAATTAGTCCCCTATATAAGATGTTTTTCTACATGAGGACAAACAAAAAAAATTGCCCAGTGAATTCAACAACTCATTCTGAACACCCAAACTACAAGTAGTACTAAAGAACATTAAAATTTTACCCATAATGCTTTAAAAATTAAATTCCTAATTCATATTTGAGTTACACTATGTTTAACAATTTTCCTTTCTCTTGATAAACAATTGTTTAAAGAAAAAATAGTGCAAAAAAACACCCTATTAAATCAGGTCTAGTAATTATTCATCTTGTACTAATGCCTGTTATTAGCTATTCTATGGTTATTCCTATGGACCTCTTTAAAATCAGGTAGTAAATCTGGCCTTTTATGAGTGACAATCTTCCATTCTTTCTTATATGTCACTTTTATATATAAAGAATTAGAGGGAGGGGGAGTTACTTTAAAAAATAAAATAAAACCCTGGGCTCATAGACTCCAAATAATCAAAAGGGCTACGGCGCCATCTTGTGGAAAAACATATCTAATTAGTAAAATGCTTCGATTCCATTAAGGAAAAAAAATGTAATTGAATTCCTTGGCCACCAACTGTAGTTTCTTTTAATGATATATTATTTTAAAACGCTTTAATCTGGAATGTCTGTCAAACAGCAAAGGACTGTATTATCCTAGAGGATTAACATATATAATGCAGAAACCAGGTGATTTATGCCCATGCTTTGGATAAAGAGAAATACAAGGTTAATATCTTTATTAGAGGTTGCTCTGGAACCAAAGAAGGAATCTGAAAAGAGTGAGAAAGAGAAAAGGGCGGGGGGGAAGAATAAAGCTGCAGCTCTTGGCTTTTCCACCCTTCTTTTCAAATTGAAAGGAAATAGGAAAACCCTTAATATGGCTGCAGCACAGTTTCCGAAGGAATTATTAAGGGAGCATTTTCTTTAATTTCCATAATCAGAAATAAGGGAATTAGTCAAAGAGGTGGGAGGGAAAATAAGGTTGGTTGAGTGAGATCAGAGAAGTACACATCTCTTTCTTTCTTCCTTTAGTTCAATTAACCAAAAATGTGTTGGGAGGCTCCAGTGTGCCAAGCACTTGCTAGGCACCGGAAGTGAAAGATGACTAGTATGCACAGTCCCTCCCTAAACACACTTAGGGGACTAGTGAAGTACATAGATCATTTCAAGGTGGAGGGAATGCTTAGGAAGGCCACTCTGGGAATTATGCTGTCTGTAGGACATTGATCAGAACCTTGAGGGGTAAGAGAAAGAAGAGAGGGCTTCCCTGGTGGTGCAGTGGTTGAGAGTCCGCGTGCCGATGCAGGGGACATGGGTTCGTGCCCCGGTCCGGGAGGATCCCACATGCCGCGGAGTGGCTGGGCCCATGAGCCATGGCCTCTGAGCCTGCGTGTCCGGAGCCTGTGCTCCGCAACGGGAGAGGCCACAACAGTGAGAGGCCCGCGTACCGCAAAATAAAAAAAAAAAAAAAGAAGGGAAGATTTTTCACTCATTCTCCCAAATCAGTGGGTAAAACCAAATGCCAAAACCCTGGGTGAACCCTATCCTCCAATGTACTTTTCAAAATACTTTACAGACGACTGTGCATCCCATACAAACCCTAAAAAAGCATCGAGTACAGAATGTCCCTTCTATAGAATTAAACAACCTCTCTTCCCTCTGTGCTCCCATAACAATTTGCTCATAACCTAATATGGAACTTAGCTCCTTATGAATAACTCTGAACAATATCTACCTGCCTGCTTCTCTTAAGACTGTGAGTTCTTTGAAAATCAAGACTGTCTTACTCATCCTATTATGCTTGACACCAGCCATGGTGCATATTCAGCACTCAACACATTTGTTGAATTGAATCAGTTATATTTTATGATAGTGTTTGTCTCTGGCCACAGTGATAAGCTCCTAGGTAAGAATGATTCAGGTATTCCTTAAGGCACCAAGAGCAGCACTAACCAATAGTGGTGCTGATTTGTTTCTAAGGCTGTCATTTACCAAGCTCTTGTTTTGGGGTTTTCAGCCCTGAATCTATGTTTAAAACTCCATCTCCTGAACAAACAAGGGCAGTGGATAAAAGAAAAATTGTCTTTATCTATGTTTTTAATTTATGGGTGGGGGACTTGAGGGTGATTTTCTTCTAAAATGTTCTGAATTTTCTTACTTTAATCAAATAAAAATAAAAAAATGTAGCTTACTTACCTGCTAGAGAACTAAAAGAAAAAAAGCAAGAAAAAATAATACTATCCAAGAAAATGACAAATCTCAGTGTGGACATTTCCCTCCTCCTCACCTCTGTCCTTTCCCAGCTCTTAGCTCTCACTCCCCTGCCCCAACCCCTCACCTGGACTCAATTTTTTACCTAAAATATTAACACAGGATTACAGAAGAGTTAGCAGCAGCCACAGAAAGAGACTTTGTTATATTGAATAAATCATTAAAACAGAGCAATCTGGAATCCAATTTTCATCTTATGTGACTAACTCTTATTTCTGTTTTATTTGGTCACACTTAAGCACTCATTTCAAGATATTCACAGCGTGCTTGATGTCAACAAGAAACAAAACTCACTTACCAACTTTTAATCAGCAAATGGAAGTAAAGATCTCTAGAGAAACCACTGTTAAACAAGTTCAACTGCTTGTTTCAGAAGTGTCCTACACTTGCTGTGTGCCTGGATACTAAAATAGGGAGGGCTATACAATGGAGAATAAACAGTCTCTTTAATAAGGGGTGCTGGGAAAACTGGACAGCTACATGTAAAAGAATGAAATTAGAACATTCTCTAACACCATACACAAAAATAAACTCCAAATGGATTAAAGACCTAAATGTAAGACTGGACACTACAAAACTCTTAGAGGAAAATATAGGCAGAACACTCTTTGACATAAATCACAGCAAGATCTCTTTCAATCTGCCTCCTAGAGTAACAGAAATAAAAACAAAAATAAACAAATGGGACCTATTAAACTCAAAAGCTTCTGCACAGCAAAGGGAACCATAAACAAAATGAAAAGATAACCCACAGAATGGGAGAAAGTATTTGTAAACAATGTGACTGACAAGGGCTTAATTTCCCCCCCAAAAAAATCAAAAAAACAAACAACCCAATTAAAAAATGGGCAGAAGACCTAAATAGACATTTCTCCAAAGAAGACATATAGATGGCCAAGAGGCACATGAAAAGATGCTCTACATCACTAATTATTAGAGAAATGCAGATCAAAACTACAACGAAGGGACCTCCCTGGCAGCCCAGTAGTTAAGACTCTGCACTTCCATGTATGGAATGGGGATTAATTTGTAGAATAAAGTATGAACCCTGTTAAAAAAAAAAAAAAAAGAAGAAGAAGACTCTGTGCTTCCATTGCAGGGGGCACGAGTTCAATCCCTGGTCAGTGAACTAAGATCTCACATGTCTCATGGTGTAGCAAAAAAAAGCAAAAACAAAAAACACTACAGTGAGGTCTCACCTCACATCAGTCATAATGACCATCATCAAAAAGTCTACAAACAATGCTGGAGAGGGTGTGGAGAAAAGGGAACCCACCTACAATGTTGCTGGTAATGTAAATTGGTGCAACCACTATGAAAAACAGTATGGAGGTTCCTTAAAAAACTAAAAATAGAGCTACCATATGATCCAGCAATCCTAATCCCAGGCACATATCCAGAGAAAACCATGATTCAAAAGGATACATGCACCCCAATATTCAGAGCAGCACTATTTACAACAGCCAAGACATGGAAGCAACCTAAATGTCCATAAACAGATGAATGGATAAACAAGATGTGGTACATATATACAATGGAATATTACTCAGTCATTAAAAAGAATGAAACAATGCCATTTGCAGCAACATGAATGGCCCTGGAGATTATCATACTGAGTGAAGTAAGTCAGACATAGAAAGACAAATATCATATGATATCACTTATATGCAGAATCTTTAAAAAATGATAAAAATGAACTTCACAGACAGAAAACAAACTTATGGTTACCAAAGGGGAAAGGTGGGGGGGGGATAAATTGGTAGTTTGGGATTGACATATACACACTACTATATTTAAAATAGATAACCAACAAGGTCCTACTGTGTAGCACAGGGAACTCTGCTAAATATTCTGTAATAACCTAAATGGGAAAAGAATTTGAAAAAGAATAGATACATGTATATGTATAACTGAATCACTTTGCTTTACACCTGAAACTAACACAACATTGTAAATAAACTATAGTCTAATATAAAATAAAAAATAAAAAAATAAAAATAAGACAGGGAAGGCTGTAAGCATGATTGTTCTATATGTATGTGGATCAAGTACCTAATTCCCAACAACTTTATTTTTAAGTGAGGGCCAACAGTATTATAAGCTGGTTTGCAAAGAGGAAATGCTTCAGCAATCATTAAATGAGAGGAAAAATCTTGATGTAAAATAATAATTCTTATAGATTTCTATAGGGTCAAGAATTTAAGCATCCACATATAAAATGCAATGCTGAAACGGGGAACAGTCATTATAATGCACTGCAAATCTCTAATTTAAAATGTATTCAAACTGTACTCTTGTAACACAAAGTGCTAAGTGTTACAAGTGCTCTTATTACAATCTATTTTTAACTCCTACTTTTGATTAAACGACAGAGTAACACAAAAGGTCCAGGTGTGGTATCTGGTATTTAATTGTTTCCTTCTTTTTTCCCTTTAGAAGCAAGAGCACTGAGAGCATATTTCTGATTTTCTTGGGAAAATTACCGAACCTATCTGAGTCTCTGTTTCTTCTTGGGAAGGATAATAACACCGCCTCATCCAGTCATTGTAAGGGATAAAAGATGTAACAGATGTAAATAGCTAATTGTAAATAGTTGCTCAGTAGAAAGTAGTTATCACTATTAGCCCTGTTATATTTTTTAGAGTGGTTTGTTATAAACTGCATATTCAAACTTCTAATCTTTACAATATTCACCAAAATTCAAATCTAAATAGATAGGGCTTCCCTGGTGGCGCAGTGGTTGAGGGTCTGCCTGCTGATGCAGGGGACACGGGTTCGTGCCCTGGTCTGGGAGGATCCCACATGCCGTGGAGCGGCTGGGCCCGTGAGCCACGGCCGCTGAGCCTGCACGTCCGGAGCCTGTGCTCTGCAACGGGAGAGGCCACAGCAGTGAGAAGCCTGCGTACTGCAGAAAAAAAAAAAAAAAAAAAATCTAAATAGACAAACTGCTCAAATCTTTTAGGTGCTATACAGAAAACCTCAAAGGTGATTAGGCAACTTTATGATTACATATTTCTAAAATATGTGTTTGTTCAAAGCTTCAGCTTTGGGATTTTAATAATGAAGTAAAATTGTCCATCTATATTCTAGTTCGTTCTTCATCAAAAATCAGTTTCCAAAAAGAAAATCCAATTTTACCAATACAAGAATCCTAGTAGTGGCTGGTTGAAAAATTTGAGATCTTGTTGAAAAAGACAAGAATATGTTGTTTTAGCAGCTCTGGGGTAGTTAAGTTGAAAATGCCAAGGAAAGTTATATTTTCGTGGATTTATTACTTTTTCCAGAAATTTTCCATTTTAATACCTTTTAAACCTGTAATTTAGCTACACTTTATTCTTTATTGTATTTCAATCTGGGAGGCAGATTGAAATTAATCAACCTAATCAAAGACCTGAAACCACCAAGAATTCTGGTTCTAGTTCTAGTATTGATTTAGCTCTTACATTTCCATTAATTAAATTAGGATAATAACCTAACTGCTTTCAGGACCATGTTAGCAAGGATTCTTCTGCTTCATCTTTGAGTCTCCCCTCTCCTTTCCACTGCCAGTGCTCAGAAAACATTTGTGGAACTGAATTTATCACAGTAAAATTGCTTCCATTAAACAATCAGATATTAATAAAATTCAACAAAAAAAGTAAATGATTTTCCTCTTTCCTACAAAATATGCTTATTTTGTTTTTCACAGCACAGTTCTAACTGCCTCATATGAAGCCTATGAAATTAATTTCTCCTGGTTTCGGTCACTCCAATCACTTCAGCAAGCCCAAGAGAGCCAAGGGCTGAGCTCTGGGGCATTCTGTTGTTTAAGACACAATTAAATGTCCAAAGAAGAATCCAGCCAAGGACACTGAGAAGAAAGGTAGATGATAAATCTAAATAGTATGGTGTCCTAAAACCAAGTTAAAATTTTAAAAAGTTTCAATAAAGTGGATGTGGTCAATTGTGTTAAACACTGGTGACAAACAGAGTAAGATGAGGACTGAGAATGGATCATCCAATTTGACAAGATGGAAGTTACCATTGGCCCACAAAGGTGAGGGTTTTGGTAGAATGGGGAATGAAAGCCTGATTAGAATTGTCATGAGGATGGGAGCTGAGACTGTGGAAACATCAAGGTTTGCTATAAAGGATGGTAAATAAGTTGATAGCCATAGAGAGCATAGAAGCAAGGGAGGTTTCTTTTCTCCTTTTGTTTAATATTGTTAATTAATAATAGAACACATTATAGCAGACAAGAAAGACATGTAATGATGCAAGACAGAAAAGAGGTCATTATAGCAGTAAAGTTCTTGAGAAAGTGGAAAGAGATGGAATCCAGTGCACAAGTAGAGGATTTTCCTAAAATAGAGAAAGAGACACTTTCATTGTAACAGAAGGCTATAGATGAGGTAGGCTGGTTGGTGGAAAGATAGCTTTATCTTCTGATTGCTTCTGCTTTTTCAGTGAGATTAGAAGGAAAATCATCCACTGACAGTGAGGAGCAGGGAAGAGGGGCTGGAAATTTGAGAAGAAGAAGGCGTAAGATAGTAATCTCTGAGAGAGAAAATAAATCAATAAGGAAATGGGAACTGTGGTCGACTGAATTGCAGAGACTGCATTAAGGCCCACTTGAGGCACAGTCATAAAATTTAAAAGAGATCAGTCAGAATAGTTAGGAGTCTTTCTACAGCCATGAACTGCAAGCTTGGGAAACATTTATTGAATGTTTATCATGTGCCAAGAACTGTCTAAGCATTTTACTTTTATTAACACTGTGAGCCCACAACAACCCTATGAGTTGGGCACACATGAGAAAATTGAGGCACAGAGATGTTCAGAAACTTTTCCAAGGCCACTTAGCTAATAAATATTGGACCCAGGATTCAAGGAGCTCACACCTTTAGCCACTAAATTATACTATTTTTCTATAAATTGTTGGGATTAATCAGTATTGATTTCTACCATTTGAGTAAGGCAGAGAGGGAGGCAAGGAAGGCATGGATTGGAAGCCCCAGTGTAATCAAAGAATTACCATAGAGGCAGTGAGCTGAAAAGAGAGGAGAGGTGGCTGGTGACTGGAATGTTAGAAATGGAGATTTTGAGGGTAGTATCGTTAGTTATTCATAATTGACAAAATCTGAGGTGTGACCATAAGAACTGGCAGCGAAAGTCAGGGAGAAGGGTGAGGAAAAGATTGTAAGGGAAAAAGTCAAAGAACTAAAAAAATCAGGCATTGGATGGATTATCCACATGAACAGCAGCAGTGATGGAAAGAAGAATGTAAGTAAATTCGATCTTAAACTCTTCACCAAATGAGGAAGATTGACCAGGAGATTGGGAGATTACTGCAGGAAGTAAGGATGTGTATAGTCAGGTAGCCTTGCTCCAAATAGAGGTTACCAACTTGACCCAGTTTGCAAAGAATTTTCCCAGTTTTAACACTGAAAGATTTTGAGAGAGAAGAAAGAATGGGCTATTCTCGGAAAGATGCAAAATAATATAATACCTGCTCCACCCCCAGGCTCTATGTGATATGGATTTTTAAATTTTAAATTAAAAAAAAAACTGTCATGTGGCAGGTATTACTACTCTATTTAACTCCTCATCTCAGAATAGGATGCTTTGCTCACATTAGCTGATTTGTTTGAGGCAAACATTTCCAATACATTTTCCTCCCATTTTGTCTGACTTGTTCCCTTAAGGGTAGTGATCGTGTTTCCTATCTCATTAAACCTAATATGCTCTAAAAGCTATAGCTAATTTTCTATGATCAACAAGTGCTGTAAGTGCCTGAATGGGCCCGATGGTAAATACTGCTGAGTTGAGAAAATCATATCCCATATTACTAAAGATACTGAGCACTCAGGAAAAGATCAGTATTGCAATATTGCCCTAATCCCACATGTCTGAAATGAGAAATATCTCTGCCACAGAAACATCTGCACCTCCCACCCCACTGTTTCAAAGACTTCTTTTCTGGGCTAGGGAATGGAGAATCATAGTATTTCACTGATAGGAGAAACCCTAATGACACTTTAAAGTTATTAAAGAGTCATGGAAACCATCTTCTTTGACTGAACACTTGCATGACCTTTCCACTCAAATCATGCACTAATTGTAGTTTCACCTGGCAACAAATGCTGTATGATATTTTCCAATTTGTTTTAGTACATGGACAAAATCTGTGGCATATTATATGATTTCAAAATAGTACGTGCATAGAGGAAAGGCTGAAAGAATAACTGAAAAAAAATCCAAAAGCTGCAATGAGACCATCAGGCTGGTCTGAGCTGTCTTCCAGGTCTTTCCTGCCTTTTAACCCTACTCCTCTCTCTCCTTGCTCCTATCACTAAATTTCTCAAAATATTTCTTCAACTCCAACTCATTCCTTGGCTTGTAATCTGATATCAGCCCACATTCTCTAAAAAGGTCACTAATTACTACTTTGATAGTCAGTTCAGGGAAAACCCCAGTTTCTTATACTTTTAAGATATTGAGCGTATAAAGAATGAATGATGTAACTAAATATGAACTAATTTTTGTAGTACACACATTAGTCACACAAATTTATAAATCAGGAAAAAATCCTTTGATAGACACCACATATCTTTCTTTTTTTTTCCGGTACGCGGGCCTCTCACTGTTGTGGCCTCTCCCGTTGCGGAGCACAGGCTCCGGACGCGCAGGCTCAGCGGCCATGGCTCACAGGCCCAGCCGCTCCGCGGCATGTGGGATCTTCCCGGCCCGGGGCACGAACCCGTGTCCCCTACATCGGCAAGCAGACTTTCAACCACTGTGCCACCAGGGAAGCCAAACACCACGTATCTTAATTTGGGGTTTAAACTTTGATCTCTCCAAATTCAGTAACAACCCTCCTTGAAATTTCAGTAACACTTAAAATCATTTTTTACCTCTTCTTCCTGAAATTGTCTCACCCTGCCCTACTTTTCAAACATCTGTTCTCTTATTATTTTCTTTTCTTCCTTCTACCTTCAAAATTAGTCCATTAGACTAATTTTAGTCCATTAGAATTTGTATAATTCTTGAACTTTTAGCAACACTTTATGTCATCTCCTTTTAAAATTCTGTTTCCCTGAATATATTTTCGAATGTTCCTTCTCTGGCTCCCTTAGTGGCTTCTTGTCTTCTTCCTCTGGTCTCCAAAGGCAGGTAATTACCAAGAACCTATACTTGAACTTTTCCTTTCATTCTACAGTGTTGATCTTCATTAGTCATGTTGTCTATTCTTGTGATTTCAACTGCCATTTCTAAACAGAATGTACCCCAAACCCAAACATTTTTAGAATTCTCTCCTGTAGGAGTTCCAATCTGTTGCTGAACATCACCTGGATGTCCCATAATCACCTCACATTCTGTCTAAAATAACACTCATCCTCCTAGCCATGACCAGTTCTTCTAATTTCCCTAATTCTGGTTAAGGAAGCCACCAATGTTATGGTCACAAAAACTTCAAAGCTATATTTTTAACCCATCCTAGTCAGTTAAAATGGTCAACTAATTCCACCTCCACCATTGGTCTGACAATCATTCCTTCTCACTCACTTCTACCATCATAGTAGCCTTTAACTGCCTCCATTGCCAACTTCCAATTTATCTAGAATATTACTGCCTAATTAATCTCCCAAACCCAATGTTACAACATCCTTATCCAGAAACATTTAAGAGTCTCCTACTGTGTGGCAAAATGTATGTATTTCTCTGATGATACTTATCTTTCAATCGAGTCACACCCCTTAAGATTCTAAAATCAGAAATAAGAAAGTCATGAATCTCCAATAATCAAAATTACCCTGGAAAACTCCTTTGACAGGATCTCCACTGGAGACCACGAGTTGGTTCAGCCCGGCCAGTTTTTCCTCCAGCATTAGAACAGGTTCCTGTTTCTTTGGTTGAGCACCAGATGAAGTAGCTGGCTTGCTTTTAGGGCCCATTTTATATGAAAAATGCATATATGCATATCTGTAAACATTAGAATCACACTCAGCTCAGTGACATGCTCAAACTTGAGAGGCCCCCGGAACAGAGACAACTGAGGAACCAAACTCTGAGGTTAGGAATAATGGCATATTCCTATTGCATCTTCTACAGCACTTAACACTATTAATTGGTCTATTTTAGATATAAGAATAAAATAATATCAATAAACTCCAGTGGAAGCAGTGAAATAGACATATACTTGCTATCTGTATTTGATAACCAAAATACACATGTTAAAGAATGTGTATATTTAAATACATTTATTTATGTTCCAAAATAATAAGAATAATCTAGAGTTATTGTATTAAATCAATAATAGGGAAATTACTATGTCATCATAATTATATTAAAATCAAGGGAAAAAATGATATCCCTACATTACAGCATGTAAGGCTTGCCAATATTATTTAAATATACCCTATAAATATACCCCCAAAACATCCCAGAAAATCATAATTATACTACCCCATGTAATCTAAGAGTGTTACTAGAGCTATTCAAGTATTTACCTTCGGGAAGTATAAGATATCCAGAGCTGCTTCTGGGAGTCAATTTGAATAAACTACCCTGTGCATTTTGACGGACACACGAAAATAAATTTTGGACTTGCTGCCGCATCCTCTAGATACCTGTATTTGATTGTTCCTGAGATTTAGTGATAGAATCTACCCTGTAGCATCCAAGAGTGCACACTTCGCAGGTTTGAGAAGTCATCTTGAGTTGGGGCAGTGCTAGTGGACACGGCCCAGAAGCACCCAAAGGGAAGCTATGAGGGTGACTCTAGGTGGTGTCACACAGTCTTGCTTCCCTGGGCAACACCCGCGGGGCTTTGAGAATGTTCCTGGGAACGTTGATCCCCGAGGCACGGTTAGAGTTTCCTACTGACCACTAGAGGGCTCCAGAGGGCCCCCCCACCCCCCCCCTGGGGGCCGCGGAAGGAAACAGCCAACCAGCACAGGGCACTAAAGCTGAAATATATGAACATAGGGAGATGGACCTCAGGTATTTGAAGCTAGATGAAGATGCCTTCTGGGGCACTGATGCCTTGGCATGCTTAGTAGAGAAAGATCTTCCCACATAGAACTTTTCACTCATATCCAAAGATGTTGCCCTGAAGGAGAAAAGTTACATGTCGGAATTAGAAAATAATAAAATATATACAAGCTTCGGGAGCAGACAGACGTATTCAAATTCCAGCTTTGTCTTTTATTAGCATGCTATAATGTGTTTAATCTCTCATCAGTTTCCTTATCTGGAAAATGTAAACTGCTTGGTATAGACGGTGCTTCAAAAACAGAATGTATTCAATAAGAGGAAGTTGTATTTGTTTTTTTCTTAATTTTTATTTCATCTAATACAATTGGAATCTCTGAGACTCTGGATGTATCATTCCATACTATTCTCAGCTAACTTTAATAAAATCTGTCACCTCTATCAAAATCCACCTGGACTCCAGACCAATAAGAGCCAGACCTGGTGAAACGTGAGGTGCCCCAGAAGTCTACTGCTCTTAAACCTGCTATGTTTTGTACTTTGGGCATAAATTTGTAATAGTTCTCACGAACATCAGAGTGTAGTCTATCTAACCCCCCACCTGGTATAGCCAATACGGTTTACATGGAACTTTCATCTGCATGTCTGGTACCTTTGGTTCCCCAAGGGCCCAGGAGCTTCATCCTGAATTACAGTCGCCGAGTCACCGGAACCAGCACTGTGGGGAGGAATATAGTGGGAGGGGCCAACTTACCTAAGTAACCCCTGCCAGACCTTTTGCCTGGTATTGGTCTCTGTATCTAGGCTCCACCTGTTAAACACCGTCCGGCACAGTGGCTACCTGTTTAATGATTCTAATCCCACCTGTGCTGACACCCAGAAGTTTCCCCTGTCCCATCTGTCTTTGCATTCAACTCGTGGACACTGACTTCAATCGTGGACACTGACTTCAGCCTAGGTTTAAACTGTTAAACCCTCAGCTTAGATTTTAAACTTTAGGTCTCTTTAGAGTCAATTTTCCTCAAGCCTTCACCACACAAATACCCCACCTTAGTCTCAGGTTTTTCCTATCTCCCTAACAGCTATCTGCAAACCATACAGTGATGGCTGCAATTTTTTTTTTTTTTTGCGGTACGCGGGCCTCTCACTGTTGTGGCCTCTCCCGCTGCGGAGCACAGGCTCCGGACGCGCAGGCTCAGCAGCCATGGCCCACGGGCCCAGCCGCTCCGCGGCATGTGGGATCTTCCGGACGGGGGCACGAACCCATGTCCTCTGCATCGGCAGGCGGACTCTCAACCGCTGCGCCACCAGGGAAGCCCATGGCTGCATTTTTTAATAGGAAAGATGAGGGCTATAGTTATTGTCTTGAGACAATGGACTAGCACTAAAATTCTTAACAGACGATATGGCTATAGAAATAGGGTCGGGGACTTCCCTGGCGGTCCAGTGGTTAAGACTCTGCCCTTCTGCTGCAGGGGCCCGGGTTCCATCCCTGGTCGGGGAATTAAGATCCCGAATGCCAGGCTGTGTGGCAAAAAAAAAAAAAAAAGTCAATTGATCCCACCAGTTAGTTTATATTCTTATCAAGGGAAAACCCAGAAACACAAAAATGGCTATTAAAAGAGTTCTCCATCCTCAAAAATGTAGTTAATGCACAATAACTGTATATTATTAACCAATATGATAGCTTTTGTCTAAATCTCTTTATGCAGGAATGTGCTTGGAGTTTTGCACTTAGCTTTTCTCTTTCGTCTTTTTTTCTTTTTCTTTCGTCTTTTTTTCTTTTTCTTTTCGTCTTTTTCTTCTGTAATAATGATGGATTTCCACTGGTCCATCTGTTTTACTCCTCTGAAACTCCTTATAACCAAGAGCATGTATTTTCAGAATAGCTAGATGGGAGGTGAGTGATGTAGGAATTAATTAGTGGCCCAAGAATTGCAAGGGATAATAAATGGTCCACACAAATATTACAGAATTTAGACCTCATTAGACCTCAATGTGTCTAATAGATGGACACTGATATTCATCTTAAAGTATTATAGAGTACCTCCATCTCCTCTCTGGTCTCAGTTTAGTATTCTACTTTTTATGCTTTTATTGATTTGTAAATTAATGAATTTGTTGAGGAGGTAAAATTAATTTCTTTGACTGGATGTTTGTTAATATGGCTACGAAAAACCTGTTCAACTGCTGTACTGGTACATTCTGCCCTACAAAAACAAGCACTGTCTCTATCCATATGTGAAACAGAGAATTCACCACAGCAGTCAATTACAAAAACTAACCTTTGAATTACGTTGAATTAAACATCAAAGGACTAGATGCCTAAAAATGTAACAACAGATTTTTTTTCCATATTCGCCTTATAAAACTGCAATTCCGAAAAATGTTTTTCTAGGAGTTTACTGCTTTCTCAAGTCACTGGCATCAGATTTTAACACAAACTATTTCAGGCACCCAATTTAGAAAACAAACAGTTATTAAATGTCTAAAATGTCTATCGCCATAGATGTTAATGTGTTTCTCTCTGCCTCTTTCTCAAAAAGTAGTCAGTTCAAGGTGTGTTTATTCATTCTTACAAATATATTTCCCCACTCTGTAAAAAAGAGAAGCATAATTCAATTGAAGTAGATCAGAACTGTGCTTCCTTACACCATATAACGTGACAAGCTGTAAATAAAATGAACTTTTTATGAATACATTATGCATGGGATATGTTCCCGGGGTTGCATATAAAGAGTATTTTAATGACATACATTTTTCTAGGTAACCAAAAGCGAGCTGCTATTTCACCAACCCATGGACTGAATATAAAGCAATTTTAAAGTGTCCTAGCACAAACTCAGTAGTCCTGGCACCTAAAATATTGACATGCCAGCACAGTAAGGTTCATCTAGAAAATTATCCCCTTAGAAAATTATGTTGGCCACCATGGATTTCTTTTTAATGCTTCAAGTATTTATTATCATATGAGTAGAATGTTTTGTTTATTTCAAATACCTTCATGTGGTGTCTATCACTGCATATCCTTTAGATATAAATAAGCATGTACAATTATTATTTTATAAAGTTATATGAACAATTGGAAAACACATAATAGAACCAAAACTGTATAATTTAGCAGGGAAAATAACAAACCAAAATCATGCATAATGTAAAAATGCTCACAATATATTTTATTAAAAGGCTGGATATAAACTTTATATAGACAATAATCCTGATTTCACAAAAAGAAAAAATATATTTTTAGAAAAACCTGGAAGAAATTCAATAGAATGTTCATAATAGGTATCTTTTGGTAGGTGCATGTTCTTTCTTTGTATCTTCCTGTATTTTTCCATTCTCTACAATGAATGTTCATTGTTTGGGGGGGAAAAACAACATTCTTTTATTAAACAAATGTTTATTGAGCACCTACCAAGTGCCAGGCGCCATTCTTGGCACTGGGTGTACAGTAGGAAACAAAGAACTAATTCACGGTCCTATTTGTAGAGCTTATGTTCTTCAAGGAGCATGGGGGTGGGGCAGGGAATGGCAGATAATAACCAAATAAATGTGTAAGTAAATAGAATATTAGTGTTATGGAGTGGGGGGGGGGAAGCAGGTTAAGGAGATAGGGAAACACAGGGAATGGGAAAGTGTTATTTTATACAGGGTGGTCAGGGAAGGCATTACTGATGAGTCAACGCAGGGAGGGAAAGAGTGCAGAGCGATCTAGGCCGAAAAAACAGCAAGTGAAAATCCCTGATGCAGAAGTGTGCTCGGCATATTTGAGGAAGGGTGAGAGCTGGAGCTGGGAGTGAGCTGGTGTGTGATGGTACGTGACGAGCTCAGAGGAGGAGCCCAGCATCTGGGCTTGAGACATTGGCAAGACATCAGCTTAGGGAGATGATTGGGGGGCTTTAAGGAGAGGGGTGCCATGACGTGACTTATATTTAAAGGGGACACCCTGGCAACTGTGTGCAGAATAGGCTGCAGAAAGCAGAGGTGAAAGCTGGGAGACAAGTCAGAAGTTGGGACAGGGATCCAGGGAGAGATGAAGGTGGTTTGGATAAGAACGGTACCTGCAGGGTGGTGAGAAATGATCAGATACCAACGTGCACTCTACACTAAGGGTGAATGAGTGAGGATTTGGAGATTGTTCACAATGAAGTTAAAGGATATATTTGCATCGGTGATGGCCAATTTTATATGTCAACTTGACTAGGCTAGGGGAAGTGCAGATAGCTGGTAAAACATTTCTGGGTGTGTCTGTGCGAGTGTTTCCAGAAGACGTTAGCATTTGAATCTGTAGACTGAATGATGCATAAATGGCCCTCACATGATCTAGTCCTTGGAGGGCCTGAACAGAACAAAAAGGCAGAGGAAAGGCTAATTTGCTACTTCTGCTTGAACTGGGACATCCATCTTCTCTAGCCCTTTGTCATCAGTGTTCCTGGTTCTCAGGCCTTCGGAATCAACTGTGTACATTACTGACTTTCCTGGTTCTCCAGCTTGCTGATTGCAGATTATGAGACTTCTCAGCCTTCATGATTGCCTGAGCCAATTCCTATAATATATCTCCTCCTATAAGGTATATATATACTCTATTGGTTCTCTTTCTCTGGAGAAATACAGCATATTTCCTTTG
Organism: Mesoplodon mirus; assembly: GCF_964341445.2. Lineage (NCBI taxonomy): Eukaryota > Metazoa > Chordata > Mammalia > Artiodactyla > Ziphiidae > Mesoplodon > Mesoplodon mirus. The sequence continues at coordinate 52,013,289 of NC_138987.1, forward strand.
ATGAAAGGTCTAATGTTTAATAACTAAATGTTTCAGTTTTTCTAGCTTTTTCTAGGTTTTCTAGGTTTTAGTTTCAACAACTTTCTGCAAAAATATATTGCGTTCTTATTTTAGCACAGAAAGAATTAGTAAAATTTTACTTTTTCAATTATTCATAGGATGACTTTAAACAGGTACAGTTAATTTTTCACACTAACTACATTCTTGCTAGTTCTTGAAGAATTAGTGTCAGGCATCCAGGGAAGACTCAATAGACAAGTTTTTCTAAAATACAATAGAGTCATCTTTTAAACATTCTAGGATTCTAAAGTGAGGAAATGGGTTTATCGCACCTTTAATAAATGCCATGCCTGTTTTCAGAGAGCTAGTTTTAGAGAATGGCCACGTGTTGACCCCAAGGGGTAGGCTTTATTAATAAAGTGATTTAAATCTCCAGTTCTTCAAAAACTAATTTCAAAGGATATTAAAAAAAATAAGTCACCATTGTAAAAAGGCTATGTTTTTAATGTCGGCTTCAAAATATGGAGTAAAAGAGTCCAAAAGCTGAAAATTCAGACTTTAAAGCAGATAGTTGGGTTTGAGTCCCTGCTTACCCTTTACCAGCTCTGTGACCTTGAGCCAGTTAATTAAGCTCTTTGAGCCTCAGTTTTCTCAACTGTAACATGTAACAAAAGTGCATACCTCAAAAATCATTCTGAATGATTTATGAATTCCAAAAGCCTCCTGGATATCACGGTCTGTGCTTTCCTTTAACCACAGACTCTCCACTCCAGCCAAGTTTCCACCTTTCAGTCTCCCAAATGTGACAGCCCCTAATTACTATGTCTAGATGATTTCTACTGCAACAGAAAAAAGAAATACAAGAGGCATCCTTTGAAAGCAGATACTACCCTCATTTCTAGGTCTCCTTAGTGCTACTAAATTTCAGATACACCTTCACAGTTACCTAGTTATTAAACTGTTTTCATTGTTAACTACATTTATTCAGCTTCTTTATGCCAGGTACTTTTTTTTTTTTTTTTTTGCGGTACGCGGGCCTCTCACTGTTGTGGCCTCTCCCGTTGCGGAGCACAGGCTCCGGATGCGCAGGCTCAGCGGCCATGGCTCATGGGCCCAGCCGCTCCGCGGCATGCGGGATCTTCCTGGACCGGGGCACGAACCCGTGTCCCCGGAATCATCAAGCAGACTCTCAACCACTGCACCACCAGGGAAGCCCCCAGGTACATTTTTGAAGCACTTTCATTAATTTATCTCATTTAATTTTAACAGACACCCTAAATGACTAGTGTCATTTTTCAAAAGTAGGCAGATTAGTGGTCCCCAAAGATGGCCATGCTCTAATTATCAAGCCCTGTGATTATGTTATTTTACATGGCAAAGAGGACTGGCAGATGCGATTAAGGTTAAGGAACTTGAGATGCGGAGATTATCCTGGATTATGAGGCCCAATCTAATTACATGGGTCCTTAAAAGAGGAGAACATTTCCTAGTTGATGTCAGAAAACCAGAGAGATGACAGCGTAAGAAGGATGGGACCCACCATTGCTGGGGGTGACAAGCCAGGAAATGCAGTTGCCCCCCAGAAGCTGGAAAAAGTGAGGAGATGGTCTGTCCCCTAGAGCCTCCAGAAAGGAGCACAGCCCTGCCGACCCCCTGGTGTTAGCCCAGTGAGACTCTTGTCAGACTTCTGACCTCCAGAACTCTTAAGATAACAAATTTGTGTTATTTTAAGCCATTAAGTTTGTGGTAGTTTGTTATAGCAGTAATAGGAAGTCAATATACATCCTTTCCCATATAATTTTAAAACTCTATGTATGGTCAGGCCACTCAAGATGGCTGTTCTCTTGCTCTCTGTACACCCCCTGCTCGACCAGTGCCTGCTTCCCCTACACGCTACTCACATGACTGACCTTCCTACATACTTGCCCCAGGCCCCAGCTAATGACTGTCCTTATCAAAGGGACAGTAAGGGCTGTGCCCCTCTGCTAGTTTCCCTGGTAACCAGCCAGCCAACCTGATGTCAATTTCCCCTATAACTGGTAATCTCCCCTTCCCCCTGGGAGTAGAGACTGCTGCCATGTCTGCTGCACACAGTGGGGTGTCTCCCCAGGATCTTGCTTCAGATATGTAAGCTCCCCCCATTCATTAAGTCGTTGAGGTCTCTGTCGCTGACTCCGGGCTCTTTCTTTGATCTTGAAGCTGGGCAAGTACAGGCCTTGCAGGCCTGTGCGCTACAGCCCAACACTCTAGAGAAATAAATTTTCCATTCTAACTTTCACTCAGCCTCACCTTCTGGGTCCCCTCTCCCTTCACTTTGTCATCAGCCTTTGTTGCCCCAGCTCTAGCCACTACCTTTTCTCTAATGCTGTATCACACACATTTCAAGCATAGACTATCACTTCTTTTATGTTGATATCAAAGTATCGCATCTTTTATCTATCCCTCATGCAGCAGCATATATGCAGATACTAACTGTACAGAAAAAATATCATCATAGACTTTAGCTAAAAGGTAAATATGTAGAACCTTAAATATGTAACCATAATAAATTAAAATCTGGTTGATTTGTAAAGGCCTTAATTAAGACTTAAATAAATAGACTATCTCTACCAGACTTCAAGTAATAAGTCCTCCAAGTTGGACATGTGATTTGATATGTCTAGCTTTTCCATCTGGGTCTGGAAGATGTCAACATCGCCGTTCACTACAAGAAACCCAGATTGGAAAGATCCATTCTGGTCTCAGGCCTAAAATCACATTCTCTCATTCTTAATTCACCTGATAGCCCTGTACTTGGGGAATTACTGATTTGTCATTATAAAAGATGAAATCTTGATTCTCCCAGTATATGAATAAGAGAAATCAAATATCCTATCTAGTCTGTGAACACATCATACTGGATTATAATTGTATGGGTATCTGTCTATCCTTTAAATTGAACCGTGAGCTCCCTGAGTGCCCTGTTCAGTGCTGTGTTCTCAGCACCCAACACAGTCCATATCACTGTGAGCAGATTCTCAGTAAATCTTGAATAATTAATTAATTAATTAACTAGTTAAACAATAGGGCAAATGAGGGAGTAGGTCAAGTTTGTGAGGTTGTCTTTGCTCCTTCCCTGGCAATGCCTTTCTTCTACGTGTGGGTACTAGTTTCCTTTTCCTACCTCCGAATACAACCCCAGACTGGTCCTTGGTCACCTCATGCTCTTCCCTTTGTATGCCCCCCTGCCTCCAGCTCAGTTCAATCCTGTATTTTCCCACCTAGGGAGAATGAGGGATATGATGTTTGATTTTGAACTGACTCTGTTACAAAATGACTTTAATTCTCTGGACCAGACAAATGTTTAAATATGACCCATTTACCTCTGAGTGCTTTTGAAACTTTATCAGAAGTGCTTCTGCTGGGCCCCTTGAGCTGTAACTTCAGTGAAGGAAACAATACCTCTCATTCACCTGATCCATTGTCCCTCAGTCCCTGGATTTTGGTTCCAGGAAATACTCTTGGACAGGACTTCCAGTGGCTCTAGACAGCTCTCTTTGCCCCGTGGACCATATCTAGTCTACAAGGAACAGTCACACATCTAACTCACAGCTAGAGGGGAGTGCACTTGCTTCCCAGACACAGCAACTTGTGTTCACTCTCCCACAAAGTGGTCTCTTCCAGGAAATCCTCTTGGACAGGACTTCCAGTGGCTCTAGACAGCTCTCTTTGCCCTGTGGACCATATCTAGTCTACAAGGAACAGTCATACATCTAACCCACAGCTAGAGGGGAGTGAACTTGCTTCCTGGACACAGCAACTTGTGTTCACTCTCCCACAAAGTGGTTCACAGCCAGTGTCTCCTGCACAATCAGACCTCAGTCTCTGGGTCTCCCAGAATCCAGGAGACACATCTCAAGCTCCTGGAATTGCTTCACGGAGACCCCCTTGCTCTAGGCTTAAGATAAAGGTAATAAAAATCTCCATTCTACTTCCTTAAAAGGGGGTTATTGAAAAAACAACTTGACAGAATTTCTCTCCCAAGAGATCTTTTCACAAATACTTCCTTTTTTCACTTTCCCCCTTTTATGTCAATAGGATGATCAAACTTACCACTTTGCCTGGGACTGTCCCAGTTTTAGCATTGAAAGTCCTGAATCCTGGTAAGCCCCTCAGTCCCAGGCAAAGTGTAACAGTTGATAACTCTACCTCAAGATGAAATGTCCAAGAGTCATAAAACCAGTTTTTGTTCACATGCTTTCAGAATCTGCATTTTGATGTGCCACCTCAGTTCAGTATGTAGTACATATCAGTATTATTTTATTGTTTCAAATTTTCAACTTAATATCCCACTACTTATATACAGACACACATATACATTATGCCAGACAGAACTGTTGTGATTATCTCCACTTTACAGAAGAATAAATGGAGGATTACAGGATTCAGTAACTTGTTCAAAGTCTCACTGTTGTTGAGAGCAAGGAACAACTAGAATCCTTTTATGTTGCTGGTGGGAATGTAAAACAGTACATTTAGAAAACAGTTTGGCAGTTTTTTCTAAAGTTAAATGTATACTTTTCATATGACCCAGCAAACCCACCTCTAGGAATTTACCTAAGAGGAATTAAAATATTTGTTCACACAAAGTTTTGTACATAAATATTCATAGCAGCTTCAGTCATAATAGCCAAAACTAGAAAGAACCTAAATGTCCACTAACAGAATAGATTTTAAAAATTGTGGTATGTCTGTGCAATGGCACACTGCTCAGCAATAAAAGGAAACAAGCTATTGATACATTCAACAACATAGAAGAATCTCACCAACATGCAGTTGAGCAAAAGAAGCCAGGCACAAAAGCCTACACGAGGTATTAGGAAACTCTAAACAAATGTGATCTATATTGACAGAGGGAAGAGAAGTGGTTTCCTGAAGCCAGGAGTGGGGAAAAGGGGTTATCTTGGAAGGTGCACAAAGGAATATTTTATAGTGATGGATATGTACTATATCTTGACTGTGGTGGAAGTTCCTCAGGTGTATACGTTTGTCATAACTTATCAAACTGTATACATAAAACTATACCTCAGTAAAATTATTTTTAAAACTTAAGGAAATAGAAAAAGAAGAACAAACTAAACCCACAGCTAGCAGAAGGAAGGAAATAATAAAAATTAGAGCAGAGATAAATGAAATAGAGAATAGAAAAACAATAGAGAAAATCAATGAAATGAAAAGTTGGTTCTTTGAAAATCTCCACAAAATTGACAAACCTTTAGTTAGATGTACTTAGAAAAAAGATTCAAATCACTAAAATCAGAAATGAAGGTGGAGACATTACTACTGATTCTACAGAAATAGAAAGAATTATAAAGAAGTAGTCTGAATAACTGTAGTCAAACAAACTGGATAACTTAGATAAAATTGACAAATTCCTACAAACGCAAAACTTACTAAGGCAAAATTATCAATAAATAGAAAATCTGAATAGACCTATAACTATCAAGGAGATTATATCAGTAATTATAAATCTCTCAATAAAAAAAGCCCTGAACCTGACGAATTATACTAAACATTTACATTAGAGCTATTACCAGTGCTTCTCAAACTTTTCCAAAAAATTAAAGAGGAGGGAACACTTTTCAACTCATTTTTTGAGGCCAGCATTACCTTGATACAAAAGCCAGACAAAGACACTACAAGAAAAGAAAACTACAGCCCAATATCCCTTAACAACATTGATGCAAAAATCCTAAGCAAAATGTTAGTAAACTGAATTCGGCAGCATATTAAAAGGATTATATACCATGACCAAGTGGGATTTATTCCCAGAATGCAAGGACGTTTCAACATAAGAAAATCAATCATTGTAATACACCACATTAACAGAATGAAGGGGAAAAAAACCCACATGATTATCTCAATTGATGCAGAAAAGGCATTTGACAAAATTCAACATAATTTCATCATAAAAACACTCACAAACTAGGAATAGAAAGAAACTACCTCAACATAGTTAAGTCATATATGAAAACCCATACACACACACACACACACACACAATTGTACTCAACAGTGAAAGACTGAAAGCTTTCCCTCTAAGATCAGGAACAAGGCAATGATGCCCACATTTACCATCTCTGTCCAACACAGTACTGGAACTTATATCCAGAGCACTTAGGTAAGAAAAAGATATAATCCAAATTGAAAAGAAAGAAGTAAAATTACCTCTGCAGATGATATGAACTTATATGTAAAAACCCTAAAGATTCCACGAAAACATTATTAGAACTAATAAATGAATTTAGTAAGATACAAAATCAACACACAAAAATCAAATGCATTTCAATACCCTAACAGTGAACAATCCCAAAAGGAAATTAAGAAAACAATTCCATTTACAACAGCCTCAAAAAGAAGAAAATACTTAGGAATTAGCTTAACCAAGCCTTTTACAATGAAAATGATGACATTTCTGAAAGAATTAAAGGAAGACAAGTAAATAGAAACACAGTCCATGTTTGTGAATTAGAAGACTTTATGTTGTTAAGATGTCATTACTACCCAATGTGATCAATGGATTCAATGCAATCCCTATCAAAATCCCAATAATTTTTGCAGAAATAGCAAAAAACCCATCCAAATTCATATGGAATCTTAATGGGCCCCAAATAATCAAAACAATCTTGAAAAAGAAGAACAAAGCTGGAGGACTCACACTTTTTGATTTCAAAACTTTCTACAAATCTATGGTAATAGAAACAATGTGGTATTAGCATAAAGACAGAAATATAAACCAATGGAGTAAAACAGAAAGCCCAGAAATAAACACTCACATATATCTATCTAAATGATTTTTGACAAGGGTGCCAGGACTATTCAATGGAAAAAATCTAATCAACAAATGGTGCTTGGAAAACTAGATATTCACTTGCAAAAGAATGAAGTTGGGCCCTTACCTAATACCATATACAGAAATAACCTCAAAATCAATCAACTAAGCTGAAAATCAATAAAAGACCTAAATATAAGACCTAAAACTACAATACTCTTGGAAGAAAACATAAGGGTAAAGCTTCACAAGATTGGATTTGCCAATGGTTTTCTTAGACATGATACCAAAGGCACAGACAATTTAAAAAAAGTAGACAAATGGGACTTCATGAAATTTTCAAAAATTTGTGCATCAAAAGATGCCATCAACAGAGTAAAAAGGAAACCCACAGAATGAAAGAAAATATTTGAAAAGCATATATCTGATAAGGGATTAATATCCAAAATATATGGAAAACTACTAAAACTCAACAACAAAACAAAAACTGGATTCAAAAATGGGCAAAGGATCTAAATAGGTATGTCTCCAAAGAAGACATACAAATAGCCAATAAGCACATGAAAAGATGCTCAACATCACTAATCATTAGAGAAATGCAGATCAAAACTACAATGAGATACCAGCTCACATCTATTAGGATAGCTACTATCCAAAAAAACTTTAAAAACAATATAACAAGTGTTGGTGAAAACGTGGAAAAATTGGAAACCTTGTGCATAGTTTGTAGGAATGTAAAATGGTACAGCTTCTGTGGAAAACAATATGGTCATTCCTTAAAAAATTAAAAATGGAATTATCCCATGATAATTCTATTTTCTTCTCCAAACCAGTTCATCTCCAAACCAGTTCAGGCTCACCTTATCACCTGCCAATTCCAAAAAATTCACAGATGGCCATTATATAAACCCAGGTGATGAATTTCATAACCTTTGCTCCTAAGACACACTCCATCTCAGAAAAAAAAATGGAGACTCAATGGTGGCTTAATACTTCTCCTTCAAGCAAGGTAGCATGTGGCGGTCATCTCTACCAGTAGAGGTGGCAGAGAGAAGGAGAGCAAGGAGACAGAAGAAGAGGAGAAGGAAGTAGATGAGAATGAGACTAAAAAGAAGAAGAAAGGATTTAGGGAACTAACAGTCCACATTAATTGTCTATCTTGACCTTTTCACTCTTTTTGCTTTTTTTTTTTTTTTAAGAAGATGTTAGGGGTAGGAGTTTTTATTAATTATTTATTTTTGCTGTGTTGGGTCTTCATTTCCATGCGAGGGCTATCTCTAGTTGTGGCAAGCGGGGGCCACTCTTCATCATGGTGTGCGGGCTTCTCCCTATAGCATCCTCTCTTGTTGCAGAGCACAGGATCCAGACGCGCAGCCTCAGTAGTTGTGGCTCACGGGCCTAGTTGTTCCACGGCATGTGGGATCCTCCCAGACCGCAGCTCGAACCCGTGTCCTCTGCATTAGCAGGCAGATTCTCAACCACTGCGCCACCAGGGAAGCCCTCTTTTTGCTTCTTTTCACAAACCCAGTGTCTTAGTTCAGCCTGCTATAACAAAATACCATACACCTGGTAGCTAAAACAACAGACACTTATTTCTCATGATCTATAGGCTGGAAGTCCAAGATGAGAGTGCCAGCATGGTCAGGTTCTTGGTGAGGGCCCTCTTCCTGGTTAGGCCCTCACATTGTCATTCCTTGGTACACGAACACAGAGAAAGATCTTGTGTCTCTTCCTCTTTTTAGAAGAACACTAATCCACCATGGGGACTTCACCCTCATGACCTCATCTAAACCTAATCACCTCCCAAATGGTTTGGAGGTGGCGCCAAATACCATCACATTGGGGGTTATGGTTTCAACATATGAACTTTGGGGAGACACAGTCAGTCTATGGAACCTAGTCAGAATTACAAGTTCAATGAAGTAACAATAATTAAACTCCATGACTGATATTCAGTGTTTACTTTTAAATTATTATATGGCTTGAAATACAAATACCTGTAAAATTGATTTAATTTTAGGTCAAGCAATAAACTAACATCTGTTGCCCAAAATAACTGAATTATGTTAATTATACTAACAGCTTTAGTGAATACAAGATTACAAATTTCCAAGTGCCAAGTCTCATAAGATCTAAAAGTAAATTTCTCCAAATGACTTTAATGTGGAACTTAATGCTATTTATTGGCACTGAAAAAAGATTTCAAATAAAAGACATAAAATGTTAGTGTTTATCTAAATGGTGGAATAATGGGTGACTATTTCTTGCTTTCTCTTTTCACTTCTCTGTATTGTCCAAATTTCCTAAAATGTGTATTTATCAGTTTTATAGTTAAAAGAAAATTACCAGACTTATGACTTTTAGTACTACGTCTGGTAGCAGTGCATGAAATATTCTTTCCTCACCCAGATAATAAATATGAAAATGCTGAGAAAAATAGATGAAGGAATAATACTGCAAATTAAGTTTGAGATTCAAGCATGATGCAAGGCAGTTTCCCAGGCATCAACCTCCTGGTCATCAGAGTGTAATAGTGACGTGGACAGGTATTCTGAAGTCACACTCTCTGAATTTAGGTATTTTCTAAGTGTACACTAAATTTCTAAGTGAAATCATGATGGGAGGAAGTCAGTTAACATCACAGAGAGAAAAACATTAAAGATAATTAGCATTTCAGTCACAGTAGAAATTATCAGCCCTGTTTAAGAGAAAAAGAGTCAACCTTAATAATTATTATATATTTCTTGATGTTATACTAATGTTTCATTGTTGATAAACAATATTCAGAAAATAACAATGTTTCCTTCAGATATATCAACAGGGAATGGGTCAAAAATCGATAGGGATATAGATGAAGCAGCATTGGCTACCAGTAGATAATCATTAAAACTGTGTGATGGAAATATGAGATTTCATAATACCCTGCTCCTTACACACTTATTTGCTCAAAGTTTTCCTCAATAAAATGCTGCACAGTTCTCCTTTAAAAAAAAAAGTCACCGACATTTGTCACTTTTCACTCTAGTAAAAGAATAATCAAAAAAATGTAACAATGCCACCAAATTAAATAACATTGAGCCTATAATATCATCAAGCATGACAGTGACCTTGAATGCAATAACCTGCACAAAGAAAAAGAAAATAATATATTATACCTAATTGCTATTGACATTTGCATTCAATTTGACATTTTCTGTTCCTTTTATTAATTCATAGATAACCTTTTTATATATTTGTTTTTCCCCATAAATGATTTTAATGTTCTTTATATTAATACAATATGGCAAAAAAGTGTGTTAGGACTAACTTTTTTAGTCTAGTAGAACAAATCTTCTAATTTTCATTTCTTATAAGAAATTAATTGGTGTTTAAGTTGTTTTGGATTATCCTCCGCTTTTCAAAAACTTTATTATCAGTTAGATCAAAAGACAGGTGGCCCGCCCAAAAAGCTAGAAATGTATGGATGTCAAGGACTGCAAATAATTATTTTACTTTATGTATTTTTAAAACCCAAATTGGATAATCTGAGTATTTTCTAATTAGGAGATATTAATAAGAAATGTAAGGAAGATAAGGTCTTACCAAGCACCTCTTCCTACTGTCTTTCATCTAAGACTTAGAATAGTCCTATGCTATTATGTTGTACACACATACACACACACACACACACACACACACACACACACAGTCGTACACATATAATGTTGGGAAAATGTAATTAAAACAAATCTTCTCCCTGCAAAAATCTTCTCCACAAAAGTAGTAAAGGAAGAAAACACTTTCATTATTGAATAAAAATTAAAGCAGAATGAGATGTACATCACAGGCAACGCGCTAAGAGATTGCAAAGACAGAAAGGAATCTCACCCTCTTATACAGCCAAGCAGACACAACCCATTACATACATGTCCTCAAGATAAACAGTAACTAGTCCTTAAGTAAGAGGACATGAGAGTACCATTTGTCACACATAGTATATCCTAATTTACCTGGTAATTAGGGTGACCATCTGGGTTGGTTAGATACTTGGCTTTATCCAGAGGAGAAACAAACTTCTCATATCTTTATGGCAGGAGGAAGTTTTGCAATGTGGAGCAAGGCACCAAACAAAGATAGGCTTCTGCCTTGCCAGAGACTAGAGAAAGGGGTACTGTCCCCCTCAATGTCTACATTCAAAGAGGCAGCTCCCAGGCCCCCAGAGGAAGACATCCCTGGGTCAGAAAGTGACAAAATGCCTTTCTAGTCTTCCAAAGAATTTATATACATTTCAGAGAAAAGAAAGTACTTAAAAATACAAGTTTTCTAAAGTAAATGCTCTAAGAAAAAGGAGAATTCTCTTCCCTTATTTGCAATAGGGAACATTCAGCCTGCTATTTTTATTTTTATTTGTCCTTACAATAACTGTACATAAAAACTATACACACATATATGTGTGTTTGTATATGCATGTAAACTATATAAAAACTATCTTTATATATGTGTGTATAAATATATGGTATGATATTAACTATGTATTTAAAAATGATGACAAAAAGATCATATGGTAAAGAATGGTATGAAAATAAACTAGATGGTAAAAATACACCAAAATTTAACATCAGTTATGTCTGCGTAATGAAGTTCTGTGTCATGTTTATTTCTTTCTTTCTACTTTAATGTATGTTAAATGATTTTATCACAAGCATATACTCTGTTTTTACTTGAAAAATAAAAGGTAAAAACATAGTTTAAAAAAACATTGAAAAATATTTCCCAAAAATTCTCTGCAAAACTTCCCCGTATGGGGAAAAAAAGATGCCAATTTTTTTTAATTAAAAATAATGTGAGACATTCAGTACACAGTTCCATACTATGCTTTGTTTTCTTGGTTTCAGAGTGGTTTACTATTCAGTAAGGCAAAGACCAGTGGTGGGTTTCTCTGAACTCGGTTTCTACAGCTGGCAGTGTTCACATATCAGTGGAGGAGAAAAGTTGATTTGTTGTTAGCATGATGAGGGCAGAGAGCCAGACACAGGTTCAGTGGCAGAGTGGATGGGGGAATAAAAGTATTTCATAACAACAGTGATTCAAGTTAACAGTAACTAAGCTATTTTCAGAATAGTTCCCTCTTCTGAGATGTAAGACACTAGTACTGTTTCCCAACCTTAGGAATTCTTTTCTCACAAGAGAAATGGACTTCTCTCCATTATGTAGCTCAACCCTTGCAAGTGGACACAAAAGCTCAAGATATTTCCCCAAAAGCTTCTCAGCCTCCATGCAAATAAACTGCTCTGTAAATTGTCTCACCAGATCAACAAACAGAAGGCAAAAGATCTGAAGGCAGAAATAAAAACAATCTTGGCTCAGGTTGACAATTCCAACAGAAAGGAACAAAGCACAGAAGTCAGAATGTGCAAGACCAACGTTCTGCTGAGATCTTTGCTATCGAGAGTGCTTAGAACACCAGAAGCCTCAGGATGGGAAGCTATGGGGGACAAAGCCCTCTAAAGCAAGTGTCCCCAACCCCTGGGCCAAGGACTGGTACTGGTCCACGGCCTGTTAGGAACCAGGCTGCACAGCAGAAGGTGAGTGGCGGATGAGCGAGCCAAGCTTCATCTGATGCTCCCCATGGCTCGCATTACCGCCTGAACCATCCCCCATGCCCACCCTTGTCCATGGAAAAACTGTCTTCCATGAAACCAGTCCCTGGTGCCAAAAAGGTTGGGGACCGCTGCTCTAAAGCATAGTGTGACACGCAGGAATAAATCCAGGCCTGGAAGCCACGCAGAACTGATTTCAAATCCCTGCTTACCTACTAACTAGTTACTTACCTATAGGTAAGTTACACCTATCGACCTTTGTTTCCTCATCTGGAAAATGGGGATGTTAATACATTCATTAAAGAGTCACTGTAAAAAGAAAAAAATATATGTAACATTCTCAGCATAATGTAAGCACTCAATAACTGATAGCTCTGTAATATTCCCATAGTACTGCTGTGATGGGACTGGACATTGAGACTTGCTTGATTTGGTTGAGAATCAGCCTACATATGCAATTTTACTTTATTTATTTATTTTTAAAATTTATTTTTTAATTTATTTTTGGCTACATTGGGTCTTCGTTTCTGCACACGGGTTTTCTCTAGTTGCGGTGAGCGGGGGCTACTCTGCCTTTCAGTGCACGGGCTTCTCATTGCAGTGGCTTCTATTGTTGTGGAGCACGGGCTCTCGGCGTGCGGGCTTCAGTAGTTGTGGCTTGCGGGCTCTAGAGCGAAGGCTTAGTAGTTGTGGCACAGGGGCTTTGTTGCTCTGCAGCATGTGGGATCTTCCCAGACCAGGGCTCGAACCCTTGTCCCCTGCATTGACAGGCAGCTTCTTAACCACTGCACCACCAGGGAAGCCCCCATATGCAATTTTAGATTCAGCCCACAGTGATCTCTCTTTTGCATATTCCTTCAACACTTGTATCCATATTATGCCTCAAAGCTATCGTGTTCACCTTGTATTTCTAAATTTATGATATCCCACACTAGAGTTGAACGCTTTGAAAACAGTAACTGTTGGATTTATGATGGATTAATGTTTCATACTTCAAGCATATTTATCTACCTTGTGATAGGAACAGACAACAAAGAAGTAAGTTGTATTTTCTAAGAGAAAAAAAGTCTATGTATATTGCCTATACATCTGTGTTTACAACTAACCATTCGATGAAGAAGGCAAGCAAAAAAATAATTTAATTCAATGGTTTGTGAATTTTTTGCTTGTATTTTTCACATTAAGCCACATGAAGTGCTTTAAAGAGCTACTAAGTAAACAACATAGTATTTAAATGGGTGTATGTATGGATGTAAACATTATTACACAGATTTGGTTTGAAAGAAAAGGCAAAGATATTCATACTCCAATAAAAAAATTAAAAAAATAAATAAAAATAATAAAATAGACATCACAAATATGCCACCCAAACCATTTTTACCCAAAAGAATTTATTAAACGGGGAAGGGGAGTGTGGGACGAATTGGGAGATTAGAATTGACATATAGACACTACCATGCGTAAAATAGATAGCTAGCAGGAACCTGCTCTAAAGCACAGGAAGGTCAGTTCGGTGCTCTGTGGCGACCTAGATGGGTAGGATGGGGGGTGGGGTGGGAGGGAGGTCCAAGAGGGAGGGGAATAGGTATACATATAGCTGATTCACTTCCTTGTCCAGCAGAAACAAACACAACATTATAAAGCAATTATATTCCAATTAAAAAAAAAAAGTCGCTCAACAAAAAATAATTTAAAAAAACTAGGTAGCCCTCCCTTCTTTCCCTCCTTCCCTCCCTCCCTTCCTTCTTTCCTTCCTTTCTCCCTTCCTCCCTCCCTTCCTTCTTTCCTTCCTTTCTCCCTTCCTTCCTCCCTTCCTTCCTTCCTTCCCTTCCTTCCTTCCTTCCCTTCCTCCCTTCCTTCCTCCCTCCCTCCCTCCCTTCCTTCCTTCCTTTCCTCCCTTCCTCCCTTCCTTTCTTCCTTTCTCCCTTCCTTCCCTCTCTCCCTTCCTTCCTCCCTTCCTTTCTTCCTTTCTCCCTTCCTTCCCTCTCTCCCTTCCTTCCTCCCTTCCTGCCCTCCCTTCCTTCCTTCCTCCCTTCTTTCCTTCCTTCCCTCTTTTTCTTGATGGTTCAGTGGTGAAACCACTAGGTCGGACCAAGCAAAATCAGTTCCAATCTGCCTCTCAATCTGCATGTACCACTACTCCTTTTTATGATCTGCTCCAGCTAAATGAAACCACTTGCTCTCTCCACCCTGTACTTTTGTTCACCCTGATGATTCTTCTGTCTAGCACGTCCATGATTCACTCCCAGCATCCTACCCCACCATTCAGGGCCAATGTTTGAACCAGTTCCATCCACCCTTCAAGGCATAATATCTCAAGGGTTACCACCACCACCAAACAATATTTTCCTCCTCTCAACTTTCTCAGAACATCCTCTGTATCTCTCTTGTGGCATATCACTTCCTCTGCTGTCTTTTTATTATTTGAATATATCTTATCATCTCAACTAGTCTGTAAATTCATTCAGAGCAGAAAGGAAAGAAGTTGTATCTAATAAATCTTGCCATTCCCTAAAGTACAGAGAACAGTCCCTGTAACACATGACTTGACATTTAATCAGAATCTGTTAATGATTTGTTGGGGGACAAAAAGAAGAAAGGCAATTCGAGGCGATAAAAGCAAAGAAATGAAGAAGGAACTTAACACATTCACTCATTCATTCAACATGTTCTGAGTTCCTACCCTGCGTCAGGCAGAGTGAAAAAAAAAAAAGTACCATGATAGATGGAAATAGTGGAAGACAAAGATATATGGTGGTGATGGAGATCATATGGCTATATGGTGATCACCAAAGACCAGACTGAAGAGTAGGGATTTCAGACTAGAGATGATAAGAAGCCAGTATAATGGTTTATAATTATTCATGATTTATTATATCATTAATAAATTACTATTTATAATTCATTATTTATTGTCTCTTAATACACATGATTTTATTCAACCATCACAATAATCTTGTGATATTTACAGATGAAGAAACACTTTTTAAAGAGATTAAGAAATTTGCCTAAGGTTAGTAAGATTAATACTTGCTGCGTTAATACTGGACAGGTCTGGGATTCAAACCTAGGACAGTGTGGCTCAGAGCACTTAAACACTATGTTATATACCCACCAGGTTCTTAGGTAGAGGAAAGACTGGAACAAAGAGTGCAATTGTAGGGAAATTCCTATGACAGTGACTTATTGGATTAACTGAGTTTGGAAGGAACTGAGGAGACAAACTGAAGATACATCCAGTGACTCCCTACCTTCATCCTCTAAGCCAGGTTCTCAGATGTCTCCAGAAAATAACGCTAATCCACTTCTAATCCAAATCTGTTGTAGACGATGTGCAAAATCAGAAATGTACAGGTGGCTATAAAGTCTTAATATAAATGCTTATTTTTTCAGAAAAGGAATGTAATTAATTAGCATTGTTTATGTGAAAAGATCGAGGGGGGTCGAGGGACATTCTCCAAGACAATTGATCATGACTGTTAAAAAATGTCACAGTATGAAAGACAAAACAAAGGCCTGTGAACTCATTTAGATTAAAGAGATTCAAGAGGCAAGACAACTAAATGCAACGTGTGACCCTGGATTGATTGCTGGATTTTTCTGAAAGGGGGTATAAGGAACATTATCAGCACAACTGAGGAAATTTGAGTACTGACTGTATATTAGATAATAATATTGTATAAATGTTAAAACCGTAGGTGTAATAAAGGCATTGCAGTATGTAGGAAAACATCCTAGTTTTTAAGAGATAATGGTGACATATCTAGGAATGCAGTGGCCCGGTGCTTGCAACTTATTTTTTTTTTTAAGGGCTTCAAATGGTTATTTGTTTATTTATTTATTTATTTCTGTGTTGGGTCTTCATTCCTGTGTGAGGGCTTTCTCTAGTTGTGGCAAGCGGGGGCCACTCTTCATCGCGGTGCACGGGCCTCTCACTATCGTGGCCTCTCTTGTTGCGGAGCACAGGCTCCATACGCGCAGGCTCAGTAGTTGTGGCTCACGGGCCTAGTTGCTCTGCGCCATGTGGGATCTTCCCAGACCAGGGTTCGAACCCGTGTCCCCTGCATTAGCAGACAGATTCTCAACCACTGCGCCACCAAGGAAGCCCCGCAACTTATTTTTAAATGAGTCTGCACACTGAACAAACACACGCATACACATATGTGAAGTAAAAGAGAAAATAAAAGTAACAATTCTAACAACTGATATACTTGCAAGGTATTTTATAGGTGTTCATTTTTTTCAACTTTGAATTTTTCAAAATAAAAAGTTAAAAAAAATATGTCATCTTCCCAGAAAAGTAGGGCTCCATTTCCAGATCTATATGACTGTTAACATATAAACAGACTAACACTAACAGAAATATCTATTTGCTAAATTATCATCCACTTGGAAAGTTCTTGTATACAGTATGGAAATATCCAACACCATCACTGGCTCTCATAAATCTTGAGGCAAATTTTATCCTTTAAAATTTGTGTGAACTTTCAAAGCATAAGTAAACCTCAGTTAAATTTTCAAACTGAAATAATTAGGTAACTAAACAGAGAATGTTCAAAGCACTCTAACATTTTCCTGCATTAATAGAAGAGCTTTCAAATGCTTAGTCGTAATAGTCCTGTGGCTTTTTACAAGGATTAAAGTTAATTTTTTTTTTTTTTTTTTAGTAATCTCTGAAACAGTGGAGTGAGAGGGGTAATTTGTATAAAAATAATTAGGCAGAAAATCTTCAAGAATTACAGTCTTTAGAAATTCATTTCTGTTATTTTCTCCCTACAGCACTCCTACACAAGAAAGGACTGAGGTGGTGCCAGGAATTTTTTACTACAAAACATTATGATGCCTCTGTGGCTTATACATCCAGGCAACATCTGGCACACCCAGTAAAGAGGACTACAATTAGTGAAGGGCCTGCTAAATATATGACACATTGAATAGTTAAATCATGATTTCTTTTAATGATGATGAACTCAATTTGGAGATAGTAAAGTATAACTTCAGGTCTTTATTACTTATATTCTCTGAAGAGTGGAAAGAGAAACAAAAAACCTATTTTTCCCCCACACTGGAATTCTCAAAATCATTATTGAATTTCTACTTCATTGTGTGACTTCAAAATATATCTGAAGGGCTTCCCTGGTGGCGCAGTGGTTGAGAGTCCGCCTGCCGATGCAGGAGACACGGGTTCGTGCCCCAGTCCGGGAAGATCCCACATGCCGCGAAGCAGCTGGGCCCGTGAGCCATGGCTGCTGAGCCTGTGCGTCCGGAGCCTGTGCTCCTCAACGGGAGAGGCCACAGCAGTGAGAGGCCCGCGTACCGCAAAAAAAAAAAAAAAAAAAGTAACAAAATATATCTGAAAGCTAGTTTTGCTCTATTACTGTAGATGAACTTATCATAATTTCTATAGATCTTCACATGGTAGAAATGTTTTTCAAAATGTTTAAATATATGATACTTTCTATGAAGTATCTGCTTAAATCTAGAGTGACCCAACAATTCTTCAAGATGTAGTTTATAAAGTGCTAAATGAATGCTAGGTTTTTTGATGGAGAAAATCACATCCCCTTTGAATTTGTGTTTCCTTTTAACCATATCTCCCAGTTATAGCCACTATGCTTCAAAACATTTAGGTTTCAAAACCTAAAGTTCATCAAGCATTAACTTAAAATCTATCATACACAAGTCATTGAACTAGGAATACAGACCACAACTACATGGTCACACTTTTTCTAATTTTTCACAGCAGATGTTCCTTCGTCTCCTAGAAATGGTATGTTATCCAAGACAGCTTAGTCATAAATTGCCTTGCAAAAAACTGTCCTAATACAAGTACTGTTTCAAGAAAAATAACTCTATATGGCAAAAAGTTCTCCAAACCATAGTACAAATGGTCCACTTTTTTGAATGACTATTCAAGGTGGTAATATTGCTTTCCTTCAAAATCACAGAAATCTTATTTTATCTAGATGTTTCCTTCCTTCTCCTGTCATCATTGGTGCTGTCCACAACACATTTGGCACCTAATAGGATGCACTTCAGGGCCAGTTTGAAGTTACATGTGACCATGTGACTTACTTTGGCCAATGAAATGTGAGCATAAGTTCCTGGCAGATACTTTATGGAGCCAGTGCAAAATAATAAGGAGTGTGTGGCTCTCTTTCGCTTTGCCACAGTGAGCAGCAACCTCCAGCTGGAGCAGCTTCATCAGTCTGAGTCCTGAAGAGAGCACACTGGAGAATATAACCCTCAGATTACCCCTATGGGCATCCACAAGAAATAAACCCTATAGTTTTAAGCTACTGAGGTTTGGGGGTTGTATTTCAGTTACTACAGCATAACCAGGCCTATCCTGACTAGTCAACCTCCCATAGTTTATTAAAGATGGCTGTGTTAAGCTCCTGAAGTTTGCAAAGAATAGAGAGAGATGTTCTGGTGTTTATTATACTAGTATGTATAGAAGGAAGTAAGGAGTTAGAGAAGACAGTCCAAGTAGCAGCAAACCAAGCCTTAAATATACAGTATACAAGGCAGCACTTTGTTTCACCTGTTGAACGATAGTCAAGTACTTTCAGATTATAGAGACTCAATTATCCCACCTCTCTCCTCTTCTACTAGCCTACAACAACTGTCGACTTATAAGGTTTCTGTAACAATGACAGTGGGTCTACCATTGCCACGGAATTTAGGGAAATTCTCAATTGCCTGGTTCGGTTCCATCATAGTGTGCCCCCATCCCCACGCAAGAAGTACAAGCTCCCACCTTCTGAAGGCCTAACAAGTGTCCAAGATCCTTGAACCTTAATTTGACCTCAAGCCACAGGCCAGAGAGGCACCTCCACTCAATGCCAGCTTGGTTAGAGTCTTCTACTTTACAATATATTCCTTGTGACCTTCCTTTTCCTTCTCAATTGAAGAAACCTACTCCCTACTCTTCTCCTATCCTCCCAGCCTCCCTCCTGCACCCTTTCCTCTCTTTTCCCCTTCTTCAGACTTACTTATTTTTTTCAGAGTAGAAAAAAAAAATGATTTTTGTGCAAGCATTGGAAACTTTGGTCTCAAACTTGGTGAGCAGTTTCTTAAATCTTTATTTCTGTTTCTGGTGTGGGGTAGGGTACCTTAAAGATACAAGGAAGCAGGGCTAGAAAGCAAACAATGAATATGTTGAGATATAATGCTTCTTATTTGCATTTGAATTCTCCAAGAATAAGAATCTGATTAAGCCTCCACCTGCCAATCAGTAAATATATGGGCACTCCATATGCCATGATTAGCCTATGAAGGTTTGACTCCAGGTCAGATATTGATCCTTGGGCTTAACACTGAAGCCAGAGTGTCAGGATCACCTGGAACATACGAGAGCATTCTATGTTTAAAAGCATGGCTATAGCCGCCATTGTCAAAAAGGCAGATTTCCTCAGAAAATGTCTGTAGATAAGCTAGTCAGCTGACACTGCTGTCACATGAAGCCTCATTTTAAAAACATAGTTATTTTATCTCCATGTATAATTCAAAATTTCATTTCATTGACTTGAAAATCTATTGCCCTTTGCTTGGTAGGGATTCCTCACCTCATGTAATGTGTGGGGAATTTGCAATGTTTGTCAAAGTGGTCAGAGTGAACTCTTTATACTCTATGAAGTGCCAGAAAAGAGGCTGACAAAATATGAAAGCAAATAGAAGCAGAAGGAAAATTTAAAGTAATACAAAGCATAAGCCTGATACGTATGCATGTCCTTTACAGCTTACAAAGAACTTTTGTATAACTTACAAAAAATACTGGTCTTATGATTAGGGATTTTCCTTGTTTGGTCTATTGCTAATTTTATGAGTCTCCTTTTCTCTATAAAGTTGAATAATAACAGGACCTAGATGTTATAGTTGGTGTAAAGGTTAAATAAAATAAGGATGTGAAAATTTTTCATGAACTTCATGGTATTATGCTATATATAAAGTAATATAACTTTATAAAATTATCCATTTCAATTATTGTTCAGATCAATTATCACTGATTAAGAATTTTTTATGTTCCAGACAATATGCTATGTGCTACGAATACAAAGATAAATAACACATTGCTCTTACCCTCAAAGAGCTTACAGTTTCCTGGATAAGAGAAACATGGGGAAAATAATTTAACTAAAATATGGAAATTTGTGATAAAAGTATGCATAGACTCTGAGGGCGCAGAGCTGAAGCCACTAGTCCAATCTTGAGGCACAAGAAAACATCCTGGAGGAAGCAGTGTCTTGAAGCTTAAGGGACAATCTGGAAGAATTGAGTTGAAAAATTCCTAGTTTTTAATTTACCACATTATACAGAAATTGCCCTACTAAGTGTAAGCTATTCGTACATTGTTAGCTCCCCTATTGGATCGATAATATCTTTAGGAAGGGACCATGTCTCATTTATCTTTTTGTGTCCCCTGATTCTACTTGAATGTTGTAAGGGATTGGATTCAAGTATTCTGAATATAAATGAGGTACAGACAACTATGCATATAATTACAAAGATTTTATTATTACTGTAATGTTATAGAATTATGAAATTTTAGAGCTGGAATTAGAATTGATCTTGAGGGCATTTAATCCACCATGCAGAGAGCTCTCTCACCTGCCCACCTGTATCTCTTACAAGCATCCTACATTAATAAATCTACTTCTTGCCTATCACTTGCCTCTTGCTGAATTCCTTCTGCACTGAGACACAAAGAACCTGAGCCTCAGTAAGTCCAGACACCAGCTCAGCCAGTGAGGAGGAGTGGCCATCCATCCCATCCCCTGCCCTGCTTCCTTTTCTGCTCCTCGGTCAGAATGCTTCATCTGCTACCAACTCTAAGTCCAAACCTGGGAGACCCATTCCCGCCTCCATTCTTGCCTGGCAATGTACAGAGATTGGTTCAAGATGGCGGAGTAGAAGGACGCCTGCTCACTCCCTCTTGCGAGAGCACTGGAATCACAGCTAACTGCTGAACAATCATTGACAGGAAGACACTGGAACTCACCAAAAAAGATACCCCACATTCAAAGACAAAGGAGAAGCTGCCATGAGGCGGTAGGAGGGGCACAATCACAATGAAATAAAATCCCATAACCACTGGGTGGATGACTCAAAACCTGGAGAACAATTATACCACAAAAGTCTACCCACTGGAGTGAAGGTTCTGAGCCCCACATCAGGCTTCCCAACCTGGGGGTCCAGAAACGGGAGGAGGAATTCCCAGAGAATCAGACTTTGAAGGCTAGTGGGATTTGACTGCAGGACTTCAACAGGACTGGGGGAAACAGAGGCTCCACTCTTGGAGGGCCCACACAAAGTAGTGTGTGCATCAGGACTCAGGGAAAGGAGCAGTGACCCCAGGGAAAGGAGCAGTGACCCCATAGGAGACTGAACAGACCTACCTACTAGTGTTGGAGGGGCTCCTGCAGAGGCAGGGGGTGGCTGTGGCTCACCGCAGGGACAAGGACACTGGCAGCAGAAGTTCTAGGAAGTACTCCTTGGCATGAGCCCTCCCAGAATCTGTCATTAGCCACACCAAAGAGCCTGTACCCTCCAGAGCTGGGTCACCTCAGGCCAAACAACTAACAGGGAGGGATCTCAGCCCTTCCCATCAGCACACAAGTGGATAAAAGTTTTACTGAGCTCTGCTACCAGAGCAACACTGAGCTCTACCCACCACCACTCCCTCCATCAGGAAGACTGCACAAGTCTCTTAGATAGCCTCATCCACCAGAGGGTAGACAGCAGAAGAACTACAATCCTGCAGTCTGTGGAACAAAAACCACATTCACAGAAAGACAGACAAAATGAAAAGGCAGAGGGCTATGTACCAGTTGAAATAATAAGATAAAACCTAGAAAAACAACTAAATGAAGTGGAGATAGGCAACCAGAAAAAGAATTCAGAATAATGATAGTGAAGATGATCCAGGACCTTGGAGAAAGAATGGAGGCAAAGATCAAGAAGATGCAAGAAATGTTTAACAAAGACCTAGAAGAATTAAAGAACAAACAAACAGAGATAAATAATACAATAACTGAAATGAAAAATACACTAGAAGGAATCAATAGCAGAATAACTGAGACAGAAGAATGGAAAAGTGACCTGGAAGACAGAATGGTGGAATTCACTGCTGTAGAACAGAATAAAGAAAAAAGAATGAAAAGAAAAGAAGACAGCCTAAGAGACCTCTGGGACAACATTAAACACACCAATATTCGCACTATACAGGTCCCAGAAGGAGAAAAGAGAGAAAAAGGATCTGAGAAAATATTTGAAGAGTTTATAGTCGAAAACTTCCCTGCCATGGGAAAGGAAATAGCCACCCAAGTCCAGGAAGCACAGAGAGTTCCAGGCAGGATAAACCCAAGGAGAAACACAGCAAGACACATAGTAATCAAACTGACAAAAATTAAAGACAAAGAATAATTATTAAAAGCAACAAGGGAAAAACAACAAATAACATACAAGGGAACTCCCATAAGGTTAACAGCTGATTTCTCACCAGCAACTCTACAAGCCAGAAGGGAGTAGCACAATATATTTAAAGTGAGGAAAGGGAAGAACTCACAACCAAGATTACTCTACCTGGCAAGGATCTCATTCAGATTCAATGGAGAAATCAAAAGCTTTACACAAGAGAGGAAAAGGACCTACAAAAACAAACCCAAAACAATTAAGAAAATGGTAAGAGGAACATACATATCAATAATTACCTTAAATGTAAATGGATTAAATGCTCCAGCCAAAAGACACAGGCTCGCTGAATGGATACAAAAACAAGACCCATATATATGCTATCTATAAGAGACCTACTTCAGACCTAGGGACACATACAGACTGAAGGTGAGAGCATGGAAAAAGATATTCCATGCAAATGGAAATCAAAAGAAAGCTGAGTGGCAATACTCATTTCAGATAAAGTAGACTTTAAAATAAAGAATGTTACAAGAGACAAGGAAGGACACTACATAATTATCAAGGGATCAATCCAGGAAGAAGACATAACAATTATAAATATATATGCATGCAACATAGAGGCACCTCAATACATAAGGCAACTGCTAACAGCTGTAAAACAGGAAATCAACAGTAAGACAATAATAGTGGGGGACTTTAACATCTCACTTACACCAATGGACAGATCATCTAGACAGAAAATTAATAAGGAAACACAAGCTTTAAATGACACAATTAACCAGATCAATTTAATTGATATTTATAGGGCATTCCATTCAAAAACAGCAGATTACGCTTTCTTCTCAAGTGTACATGGAACATTCTCCAGGATACCTCACATCTTGGGTCACAAACCAAGCCTCAGTAAATTTAACAAAATTGAAATCATATCAAGCATCTTTTCTGACCGCAACGCTTTGAGATTAGAAATTAACTACAGGGAAAAAAACATAAAAAACACAAACACATGGAGGTTAAACAATACGTAACTAAATAACCAATAGATCACTGAAGAAATCAAAGAGGAAATCAAAAATACCGAGAGACAAATGACAATGAAAACACAATGATCCAAACCTATGGATGCAGCAAAAGCAGTAATAAGTGGGAAGTTTATAGCAATACAATCCTACCTCAAGAAACAAGAAAAATCTCAAATAAACAATCTAAGCTTACACCTAAAGGAACTAGAGAAAGAAGAGGAAACAAAACCCAAAGTTACTAGAAGGAAAGAAATCATAAAGATCTGAGCATAAATAAATGAAATAGAAACAAAGAAAACAATAGCAAAGGTCAATAAAACTAAAAGCTGGTTCTTTGAGAAGATAACCAAAACTGATAAACCTTTAGCCAGACTCATCAAGAAAAAGAGGGACAGGACTCAAATCAATAAAACAAGAAATGAAAAAGAAGTTACAATGGACACGGCAGAAATGCGAAGCATCATAAGAGACTACTACAAACAACTCTGTGCCAATAAAATGGACAACCTGGAAGAAATGGACAAATTCTTAGAAAGGTATAACCTTTCAAGACCGAACCAGGAAGAAATAGAAAATATGAACAGACCAATCACAAGTAATGAAATTGAAACTGTGATTTTAAAAATCTTGCAACAAACAAAAGCCCAGGACCAGATGGATTCACAGGTGAATTCTATCAAACATTTAGAGAAGAGCTAACACCCATCCTTCTCAAACTCTTCCAAAAAATTGCAGAGGAAGGAACACACCCAAACTCATTCTATGAGGCCACCATCACCCTGATACCAGAACCAGACAGAGATACTACCAAAAAAAGAAAATTACAGACCAATATCACTGATGAATATAAATGCAAAACTCCTCAGCAAAATACTAGCAAACAAAATCAAACAACACATTAAAAAGATCATACACCATGCTCAAGTGGGATTTATTCCAGGAATGCAAGGATTCTTCAATATATGCAAATCAATCAATGTGATACACCATATTAACAAATTGAAGAATAAAAACCATATGATCATCTCAATAGATGCAGAAAAAGATTTTGACAAAATTCAACACCCATTTATGATAACTCTCCAGAAAGTGGGCATAGAGGAAACTTACCTCAACATAATAAAGGCCATATATGACAAACCTACAGCAAACATCGTTCTCAATGGTGAAAAACTGAAAGCATTTCCTCTAAGATCAGAAAGAAGACAAGGATGTCCACTCTCACCACTATTATTCAACATAGTTTTGGAAGTCCTAGCCACGGCAATCAGAGAAGAAAAAGAAATAAAAGGAATACAAATTGAAAAAGAAGAAGTAAAACCATCACTATTTGCAGATGACATGATACTATATATAGAGAATCCTAAAGATGCCACTAGAAAACTATTAGAGCTAATCAATGAATTTGGTAAAGTTGCAGGATACAAAATTAATGCACAGAAATCTCTTGCATTCCTATACACTAACAATGAAAAATCAGAAAGAGAAATTAAGGAAACAATCCCATTCACCACTGCAACAAAAAGAATAAAGTACCTAGGAATAAACCTACTTAAGGAGGTAAAAGACCTGTACTCAGAAAACAATAAGATACTGATGAAAGAAAGCAAAGATGAGGACAGGACAGGAATAAAGACACAGATGTAGAGAATGGACTTGAGGACACGGGGAGGGGGAAGGGTAAGCTGGGACAAAGTAAGAGAGAGGCATGGACATATATACACTACCAAATGTAAAATAGATAGCTAGTGGGAAGCAGCCGCATAGCACAGGGAGATCAGTTCGGTGCTTTGTGACCACGTAGAGGGGTGGGATAGGGGGGGTGGTAGGGAGACACAAGAGGGAGGGGATATGGGGATATATGTATACATATAGCTGATTCACTTTTTTATACAGCAGAAACTAACACAACAATGTAAAGCAATTATACTCCAATAAAGATGGTTAAAAAAAAAAAAGACACATGCACCACATTGTTCACTGCAGCACTATTTACAATAGCCATGTCATGGAAGCAACCTAAATGCCCATCAACAGATGAATGGATAAAGAAGATATGGTACATATATACAATGGACTATTACTCTGCCATAAAAAGGAATGAAATTGGGTCATTTGTAGAGAAGTGGATGGACCTAGAGACTGTCATACAGAGAGATGTAAGTCAGAGAGAGCAAAACAAATATTGTCTATTAATGCATATATGTGGAATCTAGAAAAATGGTACAGATGAACCGGTTTGCAAGGCAGAAATAGAGACACAGATGTAGAGAACAAACGTTATAGACACCAAGTGGGGAAAGCGTGGGTGGGGGAAGGGCTGGTCCAGGTGGTGGGATGAATTGGGAGGTTGGGATTGACATATATACACTAATATGTATAAAATAGATAATTAATAAGAACCTGCTGTATATAAAAAACCCCAAAATATCCACCATGCAAACATGATGTAGAAGTAACTGAGTTCCAGAAAGGTCCACACATGTGATTATCTCAAGCTTAAATTCTTTATTTTTAAATTATTATATAGTTTGGCCACAGTTTTGTATACTTATATAGATAGTTTATATAGAAACTTATATGGAAATATGTATTTATAAGCATAAGTAAGATACACATACATATACACATTTGGATTTAGGGGATGAAGGCATCCCTGTTTTAGGATCCCTTAAATTATAAATATCTAAACATTTCAATTGTGGAGTGAGGAGAGAAATCCAGACCTTAAGCCTCTCAATTTCCACTGATAAAACTGTCTTTTGTTCTCAATTCAGAGAAGTTTTGTAGCCTAGAATACCTTATCTTATGTTACAAAGAAAGCTAATAAATTACAAGTGCCTAGGTGAACATCAAGGAAAGCACTTTGACAGAATACTCTAAATAGGACTTAGCTATGTGGGTTTTCTGTAAACTTCTTTGTCATCACTGTAAGTTGCATTAAATGGGATACCAATAGATATCTGCATTGGGAGAGGTTAATGGCATAAGTTCCAGACACCTAAATACTGCCCTCAATCAACCACCCCTCCCTGTCAGATTCCCAGAGAAAATGTAACTGTGAGGGCTCACTAGTCAATGGAACACTACTTCTAACAAGGGATTTAGACCCAAACTTCAACCTAGAACTCCAGTGTGACTGCCTGGAGGACTCCTGCCTGAGTAAAGGAGGCCTGAGAGGCCTCAAACTCAATAAAACCAAAACCCGACTTTGCCTTCATCCTCCCTCAAGCGTTCATCTCAGCTCTTTCCACTTCAAAGCAAGAAAAGGTTGATCCAGAGGACTTTGACTGCCAGAAGAAGAGAGAACAGAACAGGAGCACTAGCAAGCCAGAAAGGGAGGGCCTACTAATGCCTTGAAAAGAACTGGCTTAGCCCACCCACCCCACATAGCCCATGTGAGTTGCATGGATTTACTTACCTAGGCATGTGAGACAAGGAGCCAGAGGTGTCAGAGGTGAGTCAAGGAAAGAAGGCCAGCCCAATAGAGGGGCAGCTCCCCAACCTTACACCAACTTTCTAGCACCATGGAAGAAAGAGGAACATCCCAGGAATGTGGTCCACATCCTCTTACTCTAGCCTCAAAGAAGCAAGACAGGCAGAAGGATCACATTCATTTATTCCTTCAACTCAGCACAATGAGGCCTCTGTCCATTAGCACAAGGAATAATAAAATTATCTCAAAAATGCCTGGCATTCTTCCCCAAAAGGAATTGAATGGCTATCAGGTAGGGTACCTATGAGCTTTTCTTGGCTTACAACCAACATTTTTTAAGGGGTTCAACAGAAAAATTCTAAACAACCAACTTTGAAATGTTGAACTTTTGTGGACCTAAGCACACGGACAAAAGAATCATGTACATATACTCAAAATACTAAAACACCGAAATGTCAAATGGATAAATCAAGCAATTGATCTTTTCAATATTAAATTGTAACCAGAACATCTATTCATGCTTATACCCTTCCTCTGAGTATATTAAACTCAACTCTTCCACCCTCGATATATTAGCATGTTCTTCTTGGTGGCTCTTCATATACTTCTTTTTTTGTTTGTTTGGTTTTTTAATATACTTTTTAATATACAAGGTGAATAGACTTTGTGTCATTGTTTTGTGCTTTTTTTGTTATTGAAGTCTAGTTGATTTACAGTGTTGTGCCGATCTCTGCTATACAGCAAAGTGACTCAGTTATACACGTATAGGCATTCTTTTATACCTATAGTCTTTTCCATTCTGGTTTATCACAGGATGTTGAATATAGTTCCCTGTGCTATACAGTAGGACCTTGTTGTTTATCCACCCTGTATATATTGTTTACATCTGCTAATCCCACATTCCCTTTCCTTTCCTCCCCCCACCCCCTTGCCCTTGGCAACCACAAGTCTGTTCTCTATGTCTGTGAGCCTGTTCCTGTTTTGTTCACAGATAGGTTCATTTGTGTCATATTTTAGATTCCACATGTAAGTGATTATCATATGGTATTTGTCTTTCTCTTTCTGACTTACTTCACTTTGTATGATAATCTCTAGTTGCACCCATGTTGCTGCAAATGGCATTATTTCATTCTTTTTTATGGTTGAGTAGTATTTCATTGTGTGTGTGTATATATACCACATCTTCTTTATCCATTAATCTGTCAATGGACATTTAGGTCCATGACTTGGCTACTATGAATACTGCTGCTATGAACATAGGGGTGCATTTTTGAATATAGGTTTGTCTGGGTATACGCCCAGGAGTGGGATTGCTGGATCGTATGGTAATTCTATTTTTAGTTTTCTGAGGAACCTCCACACTGTTTTGCATAGTGGCTGCACCAACTTACATTCCCCCCAGTAGTGTAGGAGGGCTCCCTGTCTCCACACCCTCTCCAGCACTTGTTATTTGTAGACTATTTAATGCTGGCCATTCTGACCGGTGTGAGGTGGTACCTCATTGTAATTTTGATTTGCATTTCTCTAATAATTAGTGATGCTGAGCATTTTTTCATGTGCTTACTGGCCATCTGTATGTGTTATTTGGAGAAATGTCTATTAAGATCTTCTGTCCATTTTTCAATTGGGTCATTTGTTTTTTTGTTGTTGAGTTGTATGAGCTGTTTGTATATTTTGGAGATCAAGCTCTTGTCTGTCGCATCATTTGCAAATATTTTCTCCCATTCTGTAGGTTGTCTGTTTTGTACTTTTTAATGATTCCTTATATCTTTCTAAAAATCACACCAGAATACACACATTCATACAGAAAATTTATTTATAAAATAGCAACTTTAGTTATGATAATAATGGCAAAATTACAAAATGTTCTTTAAACTTCTTTTTTTGGCCTTTTCTTCTTGATGGCTCTTCATATACTTTTTCATATACATTACTCATCCCAACTTCCCTGCCCTCCTACTTTGCCAAGTGTACTGCTAAACCATTAAAACACCTACAGTGGTTGCATTTGTATTACTTATTGTTACAATAACCTAGGGGGTATCTCTATGTGTTGCACTTTGCCAGCCAGGGTAGAATCAATGCGGTCAAAGTATAATGCTCTTCTTACCATTCTAATGTGGTCCTTCCTGGTCTCTGTTGTCCAGAAGCGTGCTTCAGCCTCATCCTCAGGTTCTGGGATTTTCATAACTGTGTCTTGTCTATGGATAGTTGCTAGTTGGTCTTCTTGTGAGTGAGACTGAGGTCAGGAACAACATATGTCACCATCTTGATGACATCACCCCCTAATATTTTTAGGTTTAATATTTAGGTCTGTGATCTATTTGAGTTATTTTTATATATTATGCATGGGATGAATCAAAGCTAGTATTTTTTTGCATGTGGATGTCCAATTGTTCAAGCATAATTTACTGAAAAGACTATCTTTTCTCCACTTAAATGTCTTTGCATCTTTGTAGAATTCCCCATTTTCTTCATTATTACAGTTTTGTAAGTCTTGAAATTAGCTACTGTTTATGTTCTAACTTTGGTCTTCTATTTCAGAACTATTTTTGCTATACTAGGTCCTTTGCATTTCCATATGAATTTTAGAACTAAAAGTCTTGTCAATTTCTGACTAAAAGCCTTCTGGGATTTTGATTGAGCTTGCATTGAATCTAAAAATCAATTTGAGTCAAATTAACGTCTGCTGTCTCTGAACATGTATATTTTTCCATTTATTGAGGTCTTTTTAAATTTCTCTCAGCAATGTTTTGCAGGTTTCAGCTTACAGATCTTTCACATATTTTATCAGAATTGTCCCTGTGATGTGATTTATAGTAAGAACTGTATATTTGGTCTTTTTTTTTAAATTAATTTATTTATTTATTTATGGCTGTGTTGGGTCTTCGTTTCTGTGCGAGGGCTTTCTCTAGTTGTGGCAAGTGGGGGCCACTCTTCATCGTGGTGCGCGGGCCTCTCACTATCGCGGCCTCTCTTGGTGCGGAGCACAGGCTCCATACGCGCAGGCTCAGTAGTTGTGGCTCACGGGCCTAGTTGCTCGGCGGCATGTGGGATCTTCCCAGACCAGGGCTCGAACCCGTGTCCCCTGCATTGGCAGGCAGATTCTCAACCACTGTGCCACCAGGGAAGCCCGTATATTTGGTCTTTGTCCTGGTTCCTAGCGCCCTTGGTGCTAAACCCTTGGAGTTTTCTAAGTGGTAAGAGTGATAAAGTTATCTTGATATTCATAACAAACCCCTTTCAACCGCACCTGAGTTTATGTTAGTGAGGTGACTTCTCGAAAGCACTTAAGGATGGGGGCTGGTTACCAAGGGAATCAACCATGTGATTGGAGAATTAGACTTTCAGTCCCATCCCCCTGACCTCTAGGAATGGAAGAGGGGCTGGAGGTTGAATTGGTGACCAATGGCCAATAATTTAATCAATTATGGCTATGTAATGAAGCCTCCATAATGACCCCAAAAGATGGGGGTTGGACAGCTTCTGGGTTGATGAACACGTGGAGATCTTGGGAGAGTGGTGCACTCAGAGAGGGCATGGAAGCTCCCCACCCTTTCCCCATACTTTGCCCTAAGCGTCTTTTCTGTCTGGCTGTTATTGAGTTAGTTATATCCTTTTATAATAAACTGGTGATCTAATAAGTAAAATGTTTCTCTGAGTTTTGTGAACTGCTCTAGCAAATTAATCAAACTCAAGGAAGGGGTAGAAGGAACCTCCTGTTTATAGCCAGTCAGTAAGAAGCACAGGTGACAACCTGGGCTTGCAACTAGCATCTACAGTTGGGTGGGGTGGACAGTCTTGTAGGACAGCGCCCTTAACTCCTGAGATACAACGCAGTTCTCTAGGTAGATAGGGGCAGAATTAAGTTGAATTGTAGGACATAAATGAATGGTATATGAGAATTGCTTTGTGGTGTGGGGTAATAGACTCATTTTAGTCTAAGTTTTTAATAATTTTAAATACTATTGTAAATGGTATTTTTTAAACTTTAATTTCTGATTATTTCATACCAGTATATAGAAATACAATTTTTTTTGCATATTGATCTTGTATCCTGAAACCTTGTTAAACTAATATATTAGATCTAATAGATTTTTGTACATTCAATTGAATTTTCTACTTAAAAGATCATGTCTTTTGTAAATAAAGACAGTTTTACTTCTTTCTTTCCAATCTGGGTGCCTTTTATTTCTTCTTCTTGCCATACTGAAGGAGCTAGAATCTCCAGTATAATGTTGAAGAGAAGTGCTATGATTCACCATCCTGCTTCTAAGTATTTACTTAAGAAAAATTAAAGTATATATTCATATGAACATTTGTACACAAATGTTTTAGTAGCTTTATTTGTCATAGCTAAAAAGTGAAATAATACAAGTAGGCTATCAACAGATGAATGAAAAATAATAAACTGTAGTAAGTCCATACAATGGAATATTATGCAGCAATATAAAAGAACGAACTATTGATTTGCTACGTGGATGAATCTCAAAATAATTATGGTGAATAAAAGAAGGCATATAGAAGGGTACATACTGTATGGTTTCAGGTTATATAAAATTCTGGGAAATGAAAATGTAAATTAAAGCAAAGCAGAACAGTGGTTATTTAGGCATGGGGTTGAGAAAGAGTGGAGAGAAACTAGAAAAAGGGATTACAAATGGGCATGAAGGAAATTTGAGGGGTGATGCATATTTTAATTATCTTGATTGTGGTTATGTTTCACAGGTGTATAATATGTCAACATTTATCATTTATATCATTTTATACACTTTAAATATGTGTAGTTTATTATATATAAATTATACCTTAATAAAGCTATTAAAAATAGCATTAAAAAAAGCACACTACAGGCAATGAATGAAGTCAGGTCCAAGATTATCTGGCTGGCGGTACATATAAAATGTTAAGTCTATCGTATACCCCCACTGCCGAAAACCCCCTAAATGTAGCCCAAACTCTGAGACATCTGAAGAGCAATTTTAAGGCCTGCTTACATTAGGAGACTGAGTGGCAAAGATGGATATATTATCAATTGAAGTGAGAAATAAATATGGTGAAGAGGCAGTTCTCAGAGAAAAGTTCCTAATATTTCTATTGGATTTAAACTGGGAGTGAGAAATAAATTTAAGGTATCTAAAGCATGGGATACCAATAGCTATCATGATTATTTTAGGAATAATATATCATTGGCATGTAGCATGCAGCATGGTTTGGGGATGGAATAAATGAGAGAAAAAACTGGATATAATTAGCATACAATTAGTACTAAGCAAATACTGCTGACTGCTTATATACTGGTAATAAGTGAAGGAAATTTCTGCTCTTTTTCCAGGAAAATGAAGAAAGCTTCTATTGGTGACCTCCCACTCTCAGTTACAAAGCCATGAGCCATGGTCTCTGACTTCATGGAAACTTTCTTGAACTCATTTGTGGAAATCATTCAGTCCAACTAAGACCCTGGGATATTTGTTCAATTTCTCACACTTATAGCAATAGTCCTCTAATATATTTTATCCGATGCTCACCCTGCTGTGCATGTTACAAAGTAATGGTTTTATGCAAATATGACTGAACTTCCATCGCTGTCTCCATCCATTGCTTCATCCCAGAGTATCATCAGCTTATGAATTCAGTATCCCAGCTTGATCCTTCACCAGTCTTCATGATTTTTGAAATTTCCACAAGGTTTCTGGTTCATGAGATATTATTAGTTTCTTTGCCTCAAATGAAAATGTTGTTCTGTGATCCAAAACCTGAATACCCTAAGCTGCTTCTCATAAACCTAATTTCTAATGTTTCTATCAAGCTTCTAATATGTATATCTGAATTGCTGGATTTCCCTTGGAAAACTGTATTACAAGTAGCCTCAAAAAGCCAAAGGTCAGAATTCTATTTAAAAGCAAAATTCTACTACAATGTCCTTGGGAATTTTGAGATGCAATATCTTCCCTTGAGATAGAAGTAAGTATTGATAGTTAACTAAGACAGTAAGTATTTTGCATTTTTGTCTATGTATTCCTAATTGTTTGAATTCAGCAAGTTTGGGGCTCACCAAGTTAGTTATTTTATAGTCAAGGCACAATGAATGATACAAAAGAAATCAATGTCATGTCATTCTACTAGTCAAGGCTCTTTCAGTTGCTAGAGATAAAACCCAATCTCAGACCAAGTTGAACAAAACAGGCTTTTCATTAGCTTACATAAACAAAAAGCTCACAGGTTTCTAGCTTCAAGCATAGTGGAATCCAGGTGCTCATATATGCTCATTCTTCCTATCTTGTACAGATCTTCTAGGCATGATGAATACCTGCAGCCCCAAAGACCCACATCCTGCTATCTTAGCAACTGCCACAGAAGGAAAGCAACTTTCCCAGTAGTTCTAGCAGACAATTATCAGGGACAACTCTTCCTGAACTAAGCACTATGGCCAGGGGACTGGGGTGCTCAAATTAGGCCAGGGGCATGGGTCCTCTTTTGCCTCTGAAAGATGGAGTCACCCATGCTCAAAGCATATGGCATGGGTTCTCCTCAGTAATGGAGGGGATTTGTAAACAGATATGATGAACAGATCTTTTCTACAGTTTTCAAGATGATAATATCCTCAAAGACATATCTACAAGGCACTGTAAAATACAAAATCAAATATAATCAAGTGCCACATGTAGAAGGCAAACTGTATTTGTGCCATAGATTGTCAGACATCTCTCTTGCAGAGAGTCATCAAGAAAAACTTTCAGAGGCAGTGACTTAAAAATATTCTTGCATTCTTCTTTGATATTCATACTATATATACTGCCAAATCAAACTTCCTAAAGCACTGATGAAGAGCCTTTGGTAGCTCCTCAATACTTACATAAAAAGGCACAAGCATCTCAGTCTGAAGATAATCTATGCAAATTCAATCAATAGTACACATAGCTTCTCACCTTGAATGAAATATCTAGTCTCTTTAAGCCTCAATTTACTCATTTTATATAATGCCTACTTCAGTGGATGTTGGAGAACTGCATGAGCCTATCACAGCATCTGGCTCACAATAGACTCAACAAGTAGAGGAGATACTGTCATTAATATTATTGCTCATATTCCTCCACAGGAACAGCCTTCTTCCTATTATTCTCTTATCAGATCTTCCCACTACTTTCCTCACGCAGTGTAAGCTTGAAAAAGACAGAAACCCTGGCTTAGAACTACACCTGTAACATAGTAAGTGTTCAGTACACATTTGTTGAATGAATGAATGAATGAATGTCCTACCTTGTCTCCCACCTCGAATAGTGAACTCATTGAGGAGATGATCCCTGCTCAATTCATTTTTATATTACCCCAAATTCCTAGTTCAGAGCCTGGAACAAATAAATATTTGTCAAATGAATGACTGAATGGATAAAAACCAAACAATTGCCTCAGTTCTTCATTCTTCCCTTCTCAAACATTAATATAGTCAATGAACATTTTTAACTGCAATC
Source organism: Mesoplodon mirus (assembly GCF_964341445.2). Taxonomy (NCBI): domain Eukaryota; kingdom Metazoa; phylum Chordata; class Mammalia; order Artiodactyla; family Ziphiidae; genus Mesoplodon; species Mesoplodon mirus. Next base: position 52,048,025 of record NC_138987.1, read on the forward strand.
ATAATCATCATTCTTAGCATTTTAAGCTTCATATTCAGAGGGAAAATAATGCTATAAATACTATGCCTTTGTGTTCAATCAAACAGACATACAAACTAAAGTTAAAAGCATAAGGACTGACATTTATGTTGTTCAAGGACATTAAAAATGTAAAGATTGCTCAGTGATTTAGAGTGTTTTTTTCTTAAACCTGTTTGCTTTTCAATCCCAGATAATGAATAGTAAATAGCATGTATTTAATAAAACATTTCTGAAGCCAGAGCCTACTATTGAATGATCAGTAAAATGTGCCTTTCAACATATACGCAGGACTGATATAATCAGCTTTTTAATGAATCCCTAGACGGCAGCAGAAAGTTTTATAAATTCCAAATAGTGAGATTTTTATGAAAGTTATTAGCACACTGTTCACCAAAGAACTTTACGTCATTTCCTGGGATTTTTAACTGTTTTAATGAGGGAACAGTTACAAAAAGATTTAAAGCCTAAACTTTATTGGTGATATAATAGAACAAAGATCCATTTAGCTATTTCTTAAGTCATTCCCCAAGCATTTGCATGTTGCATAAGCATGATAAAATAAAGAAGAGATGACTTGTTTTTTCCAAATTCTAATGGGACTGTGTGCTTGAACATGATTTGAACCCATGTTAGTGAATTTTCTAATGGAAAAATATGACCTCCTATCTTTAAAATTAAATGACCCTTTGGAGACTTTGCTAATATTAAATGACCCATTCAAAACATCTTGATGTATTAATATATGAATCAAAAACATCTGCATCATGTTTGGCTTAAAATATACATTGATTTGAAAATAAAATGGAAAGTTTTTGTAAAAATGTGTGCTTTATTTCAAAGACTATAAACCATTAAACATATTTTTGATACTATTCTAAAATTTAATTCATTTGTTTAAAATAATGCTCAGAGAAGTCTATCTTTCTTCCTGATATGGGATTACATAGAACCTTCCAGCAGAGGGTTTTGACCTGAGATCAGTTGACTTGGAGTTGGTCTACTGACAGGCTTCAGAAGTCCTTGAAACCCCTGAAATTGTGTTCAAAATTCCGTGTATATATGTAGACATATCTTTATTTAAATTGTGTTCAAAGTTTTGTGGGTCTATGCAGACATGTCTTTGTCTAGAGTAGAGTTTCTCAATCTTGGCATTATTGAGATTGTGGGCCAGATAACTCTTTGCTGTGGGAGCTGTCCTATGCACAATAGGATGTTTAGCATTATCCCTGGCCTCTACCCACAAGATGCCACCAACACAGCCCCAATCATGACTACCAAAAAGATTTCAAACATTACAATGTCCCTGGAGAACCACTGATCTAGAGAGTCCACTGCTCTCATCATATCGTATTCCCAAACAAATCAAGAGTCACTGCTTTAGCATGTAGAATGAGAGTTCTAGTCACTTCCCCATTGGGCCCCATAGATAAACATGCTGGTCATAAGCATGATTCCCCCCAAAATGAAACCCATTGCCATTACTTTTGTAGCAGGCAGAGTGATGGACCCCCCATTACCATCCTTCCCCCTGCAAAGTGCAAACCCCTCAAGCTCTATTTTTTCAAAAAACTTTGACTAAGCTCTCCTAATTGCTGGATGGCTTCAGAAAAATCTAAGGATAGGGATTCCCTGGTGGTGAAGTGGTTAAGAATCCACCTGCCAATGCAGGGGACACGGGTTCGAGCCCTGGTCCGGGAAGATCCCACATGCCACCGAGCAACAAAGCCCGTGAGCCACAACTATTGAGCCTGCACTCTAGAGCCTGCCATCTACAACTACTGAGCCCACGTGCCACAACTACTGAAGCCTGCGTGCCTAGAACCCGTTCTCCGCAACAAGAGAAGCCACGGCAATGAGAAGCCTGCACACCTCAATGAAGAATAGCCCCCACTCACCGCAACTGAGAAAGCCCGTTTGCAGCAATGAAGACCCAACACAACCAAAAATAAATAAATAAAATAAATAAATTTATGGAAAAAAAAAGAAGAAAATCTAAGAATTATGTTTCAAGAGTCATAAACCTCCTAGGTTTGTTGAGGTTTGTTGCTCACCTTGTTTTTATTCCCCACCACACAACCCAGTGCCTGACTCAAGTAATAGATACATAGTTGGTTAATGACTGGATAATTGCATTATAAAAGCCATGGCATCTATTAAAGCCTATTCTTAATTAAAAGACCCATAGTACGAGGTAGTTCTGGAGTCACTTCCTCCCAAGGTTCTGATTTTCTCTGCCTGCTGACTGTAAACCTGTTGCCTCAGAGGTCCTCTCCAGGGAGAACAGAGCTCAGTGAGCCCATTCCACACCATTAACCTGGACCCGCTGGCGGTGGACTCTCTCTCTGCTCCACCTAGGTTTGGCCCCATGTGCAGCTCACAGGTATCCCTGCAGGCATCTAATATTCAAAGTATCCTTCTCATCTCTACTGGAACCCTTGTAGGGTATAGGATAGCTCTCATGCTCTGCTTTCCTTTTGCCAACAAGCGCATGGATTTTAACCTGCTTTCCTTTTCTCTTTCAGATTGCTACCACCCCTTCACTGTCTTTGATGTTCTTTTCCAAATCCAATTCTGCAGTGGAATACGATGTCTCTAGCACTCCTCCCTTCCCCAGCAAGTTTCTTGTCTACCTCACACAGATTGTATTAAACAAAACCAAATTCAGCTACATACTGTTTCATACACCCAAAACATAAGGACATAAAAAGGCTAAAACTACAAGTGTGAAATACCACCCAAAAGAAAGCTAATGTAGCCAAAGAAGCTCCAAGTATAAGAACATCACCAAAGTTAGAGGTTTGCTGCATGACAAAAGGTTTGATTCACTGAGAATATAAATCTAAACTCATAAAATAACTTCAAACTATGTGAAGCAGAATTTGACAGACCTACCTGAGCAACTTGACAAATCCTCTATTACAATGAGATTTTAATGTTAACTTTCTCAGTGATTGGATCAAACAAACCCTAAATTAATAAGTATATAAATATGTGGCAATACTGCTACAAGATTGATCTAATATACATATGTATTTCAAACCTTGTCCATGTAATGCACTCTCTAATAAAATATTTCATACCGATTTCTCTACATAAACCTATACTATCTCCTTCCTATCCTCTCTCGGCTGAGTTCTTTGCTACTTTGAGAAATTTTAAGCAGTAAGAATTTCTGCCTCTACCACATCTGCCCACTTAGCAGTATTTTCACCTTTACTCTACCTTCTCACTTTTGCTACAGATGAAGTATCTGTGCTCCTATGTAAAAGCCAGCCCCTACCCTTGTGCTTTAGACCCCATCTCTTCTAGCCTCCTTCCTCCAACTGTCCTCCTTTCCCTCCTGTTTCATTCTTCTAGATCATTCCTATTAGCATTCCATTAGCATAATCCTACCTCCTGGAAATACTGCTCTGCTCCCATTTGCTAGTAACTACTGTCTCCTAACCCTCTCCTCTGATACTCTCAAATCTACCCTAGTCCAGCTTTCACAGCCATCACTCCACTGAAACTGTTCCTGTCAAGCTTTCCAATGCTAAATAGTGGTCTTTTCTGAGTTCCCATCTTATTATGCTATTGTCAGCATTGATCCACTCTCCCCGTCTTTATTCCCTTTCTTCATTAGCTTCTAGGACACCCATCCCTTTGGCTTTCCTCCCACTTCAGAGTTTGGTCCTTCTCAGTCTCTTTTACTGGTTCCTCATCTTCTCTCAGATATCTTAACATTGCAGAGTCTCAGGGCCCAGTCTCTTTGGTCCTGTCCTCTTCCCTACTCACTCCCTTGGCAACCTCATCCAGTCAGGGTTTAAGTACTGTCTATATACTAATGTACATCCCAAATGTACATCTCCAGCCCAAGCTTAGCTCCTGAAATCTAAGTTTGTTTATCCAGTTACAAGCTCTCCACTTGAAGAGCTCATTCACATCACGAACTCAAGATGTTTAAAACTGAACGTCTGATCTTCCCCCAAGAACCTAACTCACCCACAGACTTCCTACCTCAGTTAATGATGATCCCATCCCTCCGCAAGCCCAGGCAAAAACCTTGGAGTCATCCTTATTCCCTCTGCCTCATACCACCTTTATTCTGTCAGGAAATCCATTTGGCTCTATCTTTAAAAGATATCCAGAATTCAACCACTTGTCTTTACCACCATGCTACTACCATGGGCCAAGCCACCATTATCTCCTCCAAGGACTGTTACACTATCCTCTTGACTTTCCTGCTTCTATCCTTCCCCTTTAGTCTATTCTCAACACAGTGGCCACAATGACCCTTTGACAGTGTAAATCATATTATATCACTTCCCCGTTCCCCGTCACTCAGAGTAAAAGCCAAAGACCTTACAATGAAATACACCTCATTATCTGACCTCTTCTGTCATTATTCTCTCTGTTTACACCCCTCTGGTCACATTGCCTCCTTGCTGTCCTTTGAACATACCACTCAAGTTCCCACTTACCAGTATCTCCATCTATGTGCTCTGTCTTCCTGCTTAGATCCTTTGCATTCCCTTTTCCAGTGGCCTAAAATGCTCTCCCCACAGATACCCACATGACTAATTTCCTCACCTTCTTCAGGTCTTTGCTCAGGTGTCATCTTTTTAGTGAAGGCTTCCATGACCTCTTTATTTATAATAGCAAAAACCACCTCCAGTCCTCCTGTATTATATTCCCCCTACAGCCTGTATCAGATTCTTACACTCTTCTAATTTACTTACATACTACACTCATGATTTGTTATCTGTCTTCCTCCACTAGAATGTAAGCTCTTAAGGGCAAAGATTTCTGTTTTGTTCACTGATGTATCTCAGGCACTTCAAAGAGTTCCTGGTGCACATTCCTCTTTTTGCACGTGCTTAGTAGAAATTTGTTAAATGAAAGAAATGAATGACTGAACAAATGAATAAATGAATGAATGTATAGAACTCTGCATCCAACATTTCTTGTTTGTAGCAAAAGGGCTTCAGCCTCCCAGACCTTCTGAGTTCAAAAGGGAAGACTCAAACAGTTACTAATTCCGGGAGTGAAGGAATGTAGAAACAAAGTAAAGGCAGTTGAGAAACTATTGTATAGCAATGGGGCAGGGTCCTCGCTCCTCCTCAGGTGATGGGCAGCAATGGGATACTGAGTTCTTCCACAGGAGCTGGGAAGAACTCCCGAGCTCCACCCAGTTAGAGGACGGTAACTTCAGGCTGAGCACAAGTATGTGGACCTCAGACTGGTTGCAACCAGAGGGCTGGTGACTGAGATTCCTGGAGCACCACCCTGTCACCTCCCCACCAACAAATCAAAAGAAAGTCACATACCCTGCAGCCCTCTTCCCCAATTTTGCCTATAAGACTTCTCCCCAAAAACCATCAGGGAATTTGGGGTGTTGAGTCACTCATTCTCCTTGTGTGGCGCTTGCAATAAACCTTTCTCTGCTCCAAACTCCAACGTTACGGTTTGTTTGGCCTCACTGTGCACACGAACCTGGGTTGGCAACATCTTCAGTGGGCTCCAATCTGGCTTTCACTTACATTTAAGACTATTTTTGTCAATGTCATTTTCTTTTTTCTTTTTTTTTTTTTTTTTGCGATATGCGGGCTTCTCACTGTTGTGGCCTCTCCCGTTGCGGAGCACAGGCTCCGGACGCGCAGGCTCAGCGGTCATGGCTCACAGGCCCAGCCGCTCTGCGGCATGTGGGATCCTCCCAGACCAGGGCACGAACCCGTGTCCCCTGCATCGGCAGGCGGACTCTCAACCACTGCGCCACCAGGGAAGCCCTGTCAATGTCATTTTCATTCTCTCTGTTGTCAAATTCAAAGAGCTTTTCTCTGTCCTTATCTTACCTCTCAGCAGCATTCCAGGAGGAGGTTAGCCTTTTCTTGTTATAATCTTCTCTTGGCTTCCTGACACAATGCATTCTTGCTTTTCCTCTTACCTCACTGCCTCCTCCTTCTCAGAGATGGTGGCTCCTTCACAGACTCTCTTTGCTGGTGTCCCTCAGAGTCATTCCAGGGTCCTCTTCTTCCGTTTTCTCTCTACACCTTTTCTTCCATGACCCCACTCAATAGATTTAAATACCACCTATATTTTGATGATTCCCAAATTAGTATCTGCAGTATGGATGTCTCCTCTCAACCCCAGGTACTCATAACCAGCTTTAACCAATGTCCATTGAATGACTCAACAGCTTCATGAACCCAAAATTGAATTTCCAGTTCAAACTCGTTCCCCGTACCTTCACCGTCTTAGTAAATGTCTTCTTTGCTCATCTCACTGCTCAACCCAGAAGCCTCAGAATCTTTGTGATCCCTTCATTTCCATCATTCATCACATTTAATCCATCAGAAAGCCCCACTGATTCTAGCTTTACAGGCTATCTCGAATATATCCATTTCTTTCCATTTAAACTGCCATCAACTTTGTCCATGCCACCATCATTTCATTTCCCCTCTAGTCTACTGAATAGTCTTTTCCTCCCTCCCTTCCTTCCTTTCTTCCTTCTTTCCTTCCTTCCCTCCTTCCTTCTTTGTATTACAGAGCAACGTGCCCACAATGCAGAAAGCCAAACTCTGACAGTAGGTGTTTGCAGCAAAGTAAGAATTTATTTGCAGGAAGTCAAGCAAGGAGAATGGGCAGCTCATGCTCAAAAGATTCAACTTCCCAATGGCTTTCAGACAAGGGTGTTTAAAGACAGTATTAGGGGAGAGGTTCGTAGAATGCGTGATCACCTTTTGGACTTTCTTCTGATTGGTTAGAGGTGAAGTAACAGGGTAATGTTTCAGGAACCTCAACCTTCTGGTTCCAACCAGTCTGGGGTCTACATCTTGTGGTCAAAAAGTAGTCATCATCCTCCACCTAGTTGGGGGGGGGGTCTTAGTTTCTACAGAACGACTCAAAGATATGCATCAGATTGTTATATATATCCCTTCAGGAGGATTTAGGAGTCCTGTGACCCTATTGTTCTAATCATTAACTGCTTGAGCCTGCTCTCTGGAACACAGGGAAGGCCTAGGAGACTAAAGCCCTTTTCTCTACAAACAAGAAACAGGGAACAGAGGGGCTTTTACCTGGGAAGGACCCCCAGAGTCCTGCTTGGTTTCAGTCTCCCCTTTTCATTGATACTCTTCAATCCTCAGAGGAACAGGGTCAGGACAAGAAAGGGAATAAAGTTTTGGATAGAGAGATTAATCATAAACTCAGCAAGGGAACTCAGTTTTAGGGGGACTCGGTTTCCCTTCCTTCTCTTTCTTTCTTTCTCCTTCCTTCCTTTCTCTTTCTACTTTGTAATCTCTTGCCTATCCCTTCCTACTCCATTCCCTGCAATGAGAGTGATTTTAAAAAATAAGAAGAAGATTACTCCCTCACCCTTCCCTGGGTTCTATTGCACTTATAATAAAATCCAAACCACTTACCATGTTTTATACGACTGGGCTTCTTCTAGTCCCTGCCCAACGCTACAGCCCCTTCCCCTTTGCTTATCCCCATAGATTCTGCTCCAGTTCCATAGACATAGCATGTTTTCCTGTTTCAAAGCATCTGCACATGATCTTTCCTCTGCTGGGAACCTTCCTCCCGCCACTCCTGCACATCCAGCTTCTTCCCATCCTTCACGATGTGCCTGAAATGTTACCACCCAGGGTAAAGTTTGCCTCATCTCTACCTTTTTTCTAGAACTTATTATAATTTACACTTTTTTATTGACTTATATTGTCTGTTCAGTGAAACTGAATATAATCTGTGTGGGCAATGACCACACTGAACTTGTTCACCATGATATTCCTATAGTCTAGGACAGAGCCTTGCAAACACGTATTTCTTGAATGAATTAAGTACCGAATCAATGACATACCAGGAGGGGAGTGACATGATCAAATCCATGTTTTAGGGCAGTGGCTCTTAACTGGAGGCAATCCTCCCTCTCCCCCAGGGATGTTTGGATGTTTTGTATTGTCATGCCTAGAGTGAAGGAGGACTTGCTAGTGAGTAGAGGCTAGGGTTGCTGATAAGCATCCTGTAAGGCACAGGACAGCCCTACACAACAAAGAATGATCTGGCCCCAAATGCCCACAGTGTCAAGGTTAAGAGATCCTGCTTTAGAGAGATCAAGGTAAAATTTAAAGAATAGATTATTGCTAATCTCTTCCTCAGTTGGCAGTGGGGAGACCAATTAGAAGGTCGTTCCAGGTAAGAGAGGATGTCCTATAATGGAAAAAATTATGTGGTAAGGAGAGAAGTAAATATACATTGAGGATGTTTGGATATAGGGTAAATGTTTAGAGCTGACTATACTTTGTAAATACCATTGGAGGAGAGAGAGAGTCATTCAGACAGACAGACAAAGATATCCAGGATTACCCACAAGTTTCTTGTTTAGATGTCTAGATAAAAGCAGTGCATTCATTGAGTCTGAAGATATAGGAAGCTGAGCTCACTTGGAGAGGAAGATGCAATCAGTCTTGAATGAAACATGAAGTTAATAAATGGTTGGGGAACTCACAATTCGAACCTAACAAATTCCATCACTGAAGTAAAAAAAAAAAAAAACCCAAGATATAAATTCTCAGAGATAAATCAAGACAAATCTTATAAAGGTGAAAACAATATGGTATGAATAAATAGTATACAGTACAATTACTAGAGATATTTCACAAAAGGAAAGAAAAGAGAATAACATGAAATAAGGTAAAAAGGAATAAAAACTTCAGAAATGCAGTGATTCAAAATACCTAGAGAAATCATTGAGAGCATACAATAAAGCAGAAACTGAGAGTAGGAAACCTTTAAACTGATGTATAATCCCTTTTAGCACAAGTGAACAATTAAATGGCCAGTTTGGATTACTCATGTGAAAGGAATTTAAAAGTTTTATAATATATATAGAAAAGATCTTTTCTATATGTATACCCTTTAAAACAATGGTGTTAAGGCTTCTGATTTTATTTCTGACCTTTATGACTTGAAGTTCTTCATTATAAAGAAGATTTATATATGTTTATGGAACCACAACATAAAAATATACTTTTGACTGAAAGAAATTATACTTTAATATCAAGGCTTAATTGTAAAAGACTACAATATTTTAAAATACTGGTTGTGGGACTTTCCTGGTGGCGCAGTGGTAAAGAATCTGCCTTACAATACAGGAGACACAGGTTCGAGCCCTGGTCAGGGAATTAAGATCCCACATGCTGCAGGGCAACTAAGCCTGCGCCACAACTACTGACCTCACGCACCTCAGCTAGAGCCCATGTGCCGCAAACTACAGAGCCCACACGCTCTGGAACCTGTGCGCCACAGCGAGAGAAAACCTGCACGCTACAACTAGAGAGAAGCCCATGCACCACAAGGAAGAGCCCGCACACTGCAAGGAAAGATCCCGTATGCCTCAATGAAGATCCGTGTGTCGCAACTAAGACCCGACGCAGCCAAAAATAAATTAAATAAATAAACAATAAAGAAATTTAAAAACAAACAAATAAATAAAATAAAATACTGGTTGCGGTAGACTGAGATATCTTCCCTCCAAAGATATCAGATCCTAATCCCTGGCACCTGTAAATTTTACCTTATCTGGAAAAAGGGTCTTTGCAGATGTGATTAAGTTAAGGATCTTGAGATGGGGAGATTATTCTGGATTATCTGAGTGGCCTCTAAATGCAATCACATGTAATCTTATAAGAGGAAGGCAGAGGGAGATTTGATACAGGCAGAAGTAGAGAAAACATAGACAGAAGAGGATGCCATGTGACTATGGAGACGGATTGGAGTGATAAAGCCGCAAGCCAAGGAATGCTGGCAGCCAGCAAAAGCTGGAAGAGGAAAGGAATAGATTCTCCTCTAGAAGTTCCAGAAGAAGCTAGCCTTGCCAACACCTTCATTTCAGCCCATTAATATTGATTTTGGATTTCTTGCCTCCAGAACTATGAAAGAATACATTTCTGTTGTTTTAGGACACGAGTTTGCAGTAATTTGTTATTATAGCAGCCATAGGAAACTAATACAAAAGAATATTTTAAATACTTGTATATTTAAAAAACAAAAAGTAGGGAGAGATGAGACAAGAGATGTGCAGATATCTGATCTCAGAGGACACTGTAAACTATATGAGGGAGGTTGGTCTTGATCTTAGCTTAGGGAAGAACCACAAAAAGATTTTAATCAGAAGAATGGTTTGATCAAATTTGCATTTAAAAAGGATCCTTCTGACTACAGTCTGGAGAAGGAGTTGGAAGGAAGCTAGAAGGAAGAATGCAAAGAGACTTCTAGGAAACAAGAAGGGGTTGCAAACCAGAGGGACTGGTGATCTGGAATGTATTAGCGGCTGTGGGAGTGGTTAGAAGGGGCCAGATTGAAGAGATGTTTAGGAGAATGCATAGACAGGACTCACTAATTAATTATATATGAGGGGAGCAGGGAAGAAAGAGTCAAGCTGACTCCCATGTTGCTGACTTCAGCAACTGTTTGTTCTACTTTACTATTACCAAAAGAAGGAAATACTGCTAAAGATTTGAGGCGAAAGAAGAACTCATTTGAATTGGAGATGTCTGTGAGACATCCAAGTCAATGTGTGTTTTCTAATTTTAAAAGTAATATGATTTGTAGTAGATTATTTGGAAAATGGAGGGAAAAAAGAAAGCAAACATCATCTTTAACCCCACTACTCAGAGACAGTTACAGTTAATACATGGGTGTACAGTTTTTTCTTTAAACCTGTATACACACACACACACACACACACACACACACACAAGCAATATTAGGTGATTAAAATATTGTTTTGTAATGTTTTTCCCTTTAACAATGAATTATGGCCATTTTTATCAATCATCATTCTTCTACAATACTTTCGACGGCTGCATAGGATTTTATTATATAAATTTGCTATGACTGAGTTTAGCAGTCCCCTATTGTCATCAAACCCCTTTGTTAATCAAAATATATAACGAGAGGACTTTTAGGGCAGTGAAACTATTCTGTAGTTAAATGTCATTATACGTTTTTCAAAACGCATAGAATGCACAACACCGAGAGTGAGCTCTGATATAAACTATGGATTTTAGGTGATAATGGTGTGTCACTGTAGATTCTTTCATTGTAACAAACGTACCATTTTTGTGTGAGATGTTGATAGGAAGGGAGGTCGTGTACATGTGGAGGCGGGAGGCATATGGGAACTCTCTGTACCTTCTGCTCAACTGTGCTGTGAACACAAAACTGCTCAAAAAAATAAAGTCAAGTGTATTATGATGAGCATCCTTGTATGTAACTCTGTTTGCATAATCCTGACTATTTCCTTAAGATAAATTCCAGTAAGTGGACTTGTCTGGTCAAAAGGTATGCTCATTTAACAACTTGTTTGTGTTACCGAATACCCCTCCAGAAAGTTTATGGTAAGTTACACCCCTAAGAGAGTACACTTGAGTTGATTTCTCATCCCTGACTCAACACTGCCCATACTGTATTTCACTCCACACCTCCATTTACCCCATCCTCAAAATAATGCTATCAAAACATTATTGGATGTTTCCATCAAAAAATCCCTATTTTCTTAACCACAATATAATACCAAGTTCACTCTGTTTTTTGACTACCAGCTAGCTGCATCTCTGAGAAAATGTATGCCATGCTAATTTGTCTTTATTTAAAATAAAGAAATTCCCACATGGATCCCAGATGTTGACCATTTAATGCAAGAAGGTGTTTCCTCATTATACAAACATGGTATATGTCCTAAATATTGGCATTGTTTCATTTATGAATCACTTAAAATAACTACATCACAAAAAAACAATGGTTCACGTGTGAGTCATAAATTAAACAATGCCAATTTTTTGATGTGCACCACATTTGTATAATAAGGAAACACCTTGGATTAAATGGTCAACATCTGGAATCCATGTGAGGGCTTTAAAAAATTAGTGCTACATTTTCTTAAATTTTCCCATTGTAGAAAGAAATCCAAAATGGAGGCAATTTTTACAAAAATTTCCCTGCTCCAAATATCCTTGCAAGTAGTGCATTGGTTGGTTGGTACAAAAGCCTAAGTCAAAGCAATATAGTCAAATTCCATTACAGGGAATGCCATAGGAGTCTAAGTCTTCTGTTTTCATTTATTTTAGGTCTTACGCTGTGATACTGAGGAACACAGTTGTAGTGGATTGAATAGTGGTTCCCAAAAAAGATACGTCTATGTCCTAACTCCTAAAACCTGTGAATATGAACTTATTTGGGAAAAAAAAGGGCCTTTGCAGATACAATTAAGGATCCTTAGATGTGATATTCCTGGACTTCAGCTCTAAATCCAGTGACAGGTGTCCTTATAAAAGAAAGGCAGAGGGAAGTTTGTGACATAAACACATAGGAGAGAAAAACATAAGAAGTCAGAAGTAGAGACTGGAGTCACACAGCCCAAACCAAAGAATTCCTAGGGGCACCACCAGAAGCTGAGGAGAGGGCTTCCTAAAACCTTCTGAGAGACCAAGGCCCTGCTGACATCTTGATTTTAGATTTTTAGCCTCCACAACTCTAAGAGAATAAACTTCTGTTATTTTAAGCCACACAGTTTATGGTAATTTGTTATGGTAGCCCTAGACAACCACCATGGAAATTCATTGTAATAGGATTAGATTTACATTATGAATTGGTTATGACACGTACTTTTTTCAAATTTAACATGCTTGATATTTTGACTTTTGATTAGCATCAAGCACTTAATGGTTCTATTTTGGGTTTAGATAACATTCAAGGCTCTCTTTTAACCTTGGAATGTTCTGATCCCAAAAGATTCTCTCCATAATTTCTGTTTTCAAGCACATCTGAGAGAATATCCATAGAGTTGTGAGAGCTGGGGAATTCTAGACTGGACAGGCAAAACAGCCTTATCAACGAAGCCTTCAAAACGGTGACACACGTCAGATACCCATTAGCTTACTTGACCTCTGCCCACATTGTGAACAAAAATATGTACCTGAAAAAGCTAACTAATGTATCAATGTGACCGTAAAGCACAATTAAAGAGATGTAGACTATTACCCTACACTAGTTATGTTTGCTGCTGGCTACGTACTGAAATCCATGTGTATACACTCCCTTGGATTTTGAATGGATGGGGGATGTTTTGATAAATTTCATGGTGGATTTTTGGAAGAGGCTCTCCAGTTAGTATATTTGATATTCCTTGATATTCAACACCACTGAAAGTATAAGCCCAAACTTCCTCAATTTTCATTCTACATCTAGTGTTTGCTGGGCTTTCATTTAGTTAAAAGAAATAACAAGCATCAGATTGTTTTTCTTAAGTAAATTTTTGGTATAGGAGCCCAAGATCATTCTTCCCATGACCTACCATGTCCTGGCCCCATCCCCTGGTCCACCTCAAGAAATGAAGGAGTTACAAAGAAATAATATTATGCAGCTGTCATAACCAGTTTAAAGAATTTTTAATGGCGTGGGAAAATATTCTCTATAAAGTTGAGTAAAAAAAAAGAGGATAAACTAGATATACACTAGGATCCAAATTTGTTTAGACATATACATTTACATACACATACATTCAAAAGTGAAAATTTTTCACAAGAGCTAAATTGGCTATCTCCAGATGGCAGAATTACACATGAATTTTTCTTTGTTAGCTACATTTTCAAGTGTTTCTTAATAATGAGCATGTATAGCTTTTATAACCAAAAATACTAATGTAATGGAACCCATCTAACAGCTGGAAGCTAAGAACCATCTTTGGAGGAGTTAGTACTTTGTCCTTAAGGTATTTGCTTATTTAAGAACTAGTTTATAAAGGATATAAATTAATTCTGCAAGATTCTCCCTATATAATCAAGAATACTCATCATCCTGATTTCCTCCCACTTGTGTTATTTGCTTTTTCTTCACTCTTACCACTCAGCATGGTTGCAAGTTGATCTGAGGCTGGGAAGATAGAAAGACGAAAGTAGAGGGTAGGGTGCACTATGAACAAAAAAGTCACTATATTCTTTCCTTAGACTCATTCTGACTCCTCTTGGGACCAATTGTGGCCTAAATGGAGGGGAGAGAGCACAGAAAATCAGCAACTCCAAATAGCTTGTATTTTTCTGAAAAATGGAGCCCTCAATAATTACCCCCCATTCCACCACCACCACTGTAAATGGATAGATAGGGTTTTGGAGGATGTTAGATTATTTTTTACCCCAAATTTACTGGATCCAGTCACTGGTAACATGGAATATTTCAAAAATAGTTTGGCAAGAAGACTAGATCATAAGCTCCTTAAGGGCAAGGACCATGCTCTCCCTCATATTTGTTTACATAGAGCCTAGGACAGTGCCTCACACATAATGCCTAAGAAGTGTTGAGATCCAGAAAGAAAATATTTTTGTGTATTTCAAAAGAGTGCAGAGGCAGTGTCTAACAAGCTTACGAGCCCAGTGGAATGAGCTTTGTTTTATTAAAGGCCAGCAGAACTTGACGAAATCACTGGTCATCAAGGAATCGGTGGTGGATCAAGCTGGGGAGTATGTACCTTTGCAAAAGATGCATCAGAATGGGGAATGAAGGGGGCCAGAAAGGACATGTGTGGTTTATATTTAATTATGCTTTTATATTTGAAAAGTGAAAAGCAGTATATGTATGATTCTAAGGGGGTGGAGTGGGAGGTGTGGGTGCTGAAGAGTATTATGAGGTATATGCCAAATCTGAGCACATACCCAAAACTGGTTGGAAGGTATGGCATGTTCAAGGGTATGGATTTTTAAAGACTGTGAACCACTAGACTGAATAATTAGGTTCCCCATTCAAACCACTTCATTACTAAGAAAACAGAGTTGCCTTTTAAACATCAGTGATCATGGCCTCACTGTCTCCAGATCCAGTGACCATTCCAAACCTGGTTATATACTTCCAACCCTTTATACTTAGCATTATAAAATATTTTCCTGTATAAAAGCTGAAGGATGGTGTTCACCATTGTTTTCCTTCTCTTCCACCTAAGATAATTAGACAATGTCTTTTAAAAAATTTTAAACACTTTTACCTGCAGGCTTATATGGTCCTGGTGCTTTCTAGAGTAGTGTTAGCTTGGAAAGCAGACAGAAAACATACTCATATGTGATCACTTGGAGAAAAGGAGTCTGCATTTAGAAAACAGAGGGAAATACATGTGTAAGAACACTGTAGGTGGAGGGGGCATTGGTAAAGCACAAGTTAAAGGGGAAAGGAGACCCTTGTCAATTAGAATATGAAGCTCAGCACTTCTCTCCAACAACTTGGGTAAATGAAGGCAAAGTCAAGGCACAGCAAGCATATGCCTGTGGACCATGTGCATGTTTGTGTGTGTTTCCTAAGTACCCCTAATATATTCATTCAAGACGTACTTTTCCTAAGCCTTTAACACATTCTGAGGTAGAAACCAATTAAAAGATGTATCTGTGTATACGATTATCAGGCCAATCATACAGAGAGAAGCCTCTGCTGGGTCTCAGAGCTCGAGATGAAACCCTGGGGGAAGATCATTTAAGCACCAAGTAGCCCACTTCTAAACCCTGGGTAATCAGATGGCCAAGACACAGGTTTCTCTCATTTGATTTTCAAGTTATTCTCAAGAAACATTGACCACAGATAAGCACTCTATGATTTCTAGCAACAAGTGATAGAAAAATACACTTCCATTTCATACTTAAACACTCCTGAGTGACTATTCTCTACAGAGACTTCAAAGTTGAAGACTTTTGTGATTCTTTACTTTCCCCAAACTTCAAAATTAATAGAGAAGATACTGAAGAGAAAATCTTTCCCCAAGTAAGAGATTATAAAGTACAACGTGCTTCTGAATTTCTTTAATACATTTCTCTGCAATCCTCAAAATGTATGTCTTACAATGCATCTGATAGCTGGGTGAATACATTCACAGTGGTATACACCCCCGCATGGCTGGTTAGATTTCAAGAGCTGAAACTTGACTGCCAGGGGTCAAATCCCATTTATTACCCTCAGTACCTTGGGCAAATCACCCTAACCATACTGGTCTGGGTCCCTTGTCTGAATAACAAGAATCCTAATAGTAACAGAGTCCCTACACCTCATAGGTTATTGTCATGAGGATTAAATGAGTTAATCCACATTAAAGGCCTATTAGCAGTCTCCAGCACACAGAAAGGACCTGATAAATGTAAATGAGGTTAACATTATACAAAGAAAAGGAACCGTATTATAAATCATTTTAAGACAGGTTTTAAAATTTAAATTGTTGTCAGCAGATCCCTGCCTCTGCTTCCCACAAAGAGGGACTGAGACAATCTTCTTCTGAGATGATTTTTGATCTTGTGATAAAGACATAAGCTAGCATATACCAAATCAAGTTCCATTCATACAAAATAAGTCCCTGGTGTTGACAAAAACCATTATCATCTGAAATATTACCTTTGCTAAAACTCTAAACCCGCAAAGTCCATAGCTAAGAACGTAAGCAAATTAGAAGCTACTCTCTTTATGCAGCTTTCTCACTAACAAAATTCCACATCATGAACTTCTACTAATGTTTCTTGTCCACAGATTAATAACAACCTAGTTCAAAACCACATCATTTCCTTTTTCTGCCTCATTTCCTTCAAGTGAAACATAATTTTTTCTTGGACCTGGAATAAAAAATTCTAGATGAACTAAGCAAATCGTTACCAGAAATGCAATTTTATAATAATACTATTTCAGAGTACTCAAGAAACATAAAACATCTGTGGTGATGCTTTTGTTAATACATAAAAATAACCTAATATATACTGCATACCACCTAAATGGAAAATTGAGTCTATAACTAAAAGTGCAAACAGAAATCACTATAGATCCCATCAGTATCGGGTTTTGAAGCCCAGTTGGGAACATTTTAAGAACTGTGACACTTCTTTAAGTCTTGGTTGGAGGTCACAAACTGCTTGGCACAGATGTTTTGTTTGGCCAACACATTATTTAAAAATTATTAAACTCAAATATCTTTAGGTGAGTCATGCCCTCTATTTACCTGACAGGCCCTTAAAGGCATTTTATTTGGCAGACCCTGATAAAGACCCATCCTTACAGAAAAGAGATCAAATGATAATCATTAGTTAAATGGGTCCCTCCCTCACTGATAGCCTGATAAAGTCCAGAGCCTTGGAAATTAAAGATACTAACAGTTACATTCAGAAATTCTTCTAGTTGCTTGTTGGATTAATTTTAAATACATACTTTCAGTGCATGTATCTAATAGTGGCTCATTTGATTAGGATCGCTGAGCCGAGTTGTTAAAAATCATTTACATCTGGATACTGAAAGAAACCAGAAAGTAGAGAGTTTTTTAAAAATGTTCTTTTGATATGAAAATTTGTACTGAAGTCCAAATTTCACATAATTTTCAAAAAATTAAAAACATTCAGTCATCGTTGGTTTTTCTTCATATAAAAGGAAGTGAATTTGCTCAATGCACTATTTAGAGAGAAACTAATTTCTACTGATGTATTTTAATGAATATTTATATATATACACATAGAGACACACGCATATATACACATATTCAGAGCAAGGACTGAGCTGACCATTATTCTCGTTCTTTTCAGTTCCATCGTACTTTCTAGGAGATTCTGTTCCACTTACAAATTAAGTCTGAGTCTAGGACCCAAATAAGAGAACACTGGAGAGGGTTTCCTAAAACATTAGTCCATGCTTCACTCCAAAGGTGTTAGGTTTTAGGCACTGATGAGACACAAGCTAGCAGGCTTAAGAGTCCAAACATTAATAGTTAACTGTTCTTTACGTTAACGTGGCAGAATGCTTCCATTCACACTGAGCCAGTAAGTACACCCTTGTCTCTGGCATCCTCTTCGGAACACAAATACAAGGCACCTTGCAGTGACTTTGCTTCTGGGGCCAATGCCCCTGGACTCTCCAGGATTAGTCTCTCTGAGGGTTCTGGTGAATTCTCCCTCCATCTTGGACTCGAGTGCTGTTGGGAGATTTCCCAGAGTGAAGGACATGGAGAAGGGAAACCCAGAGCAGATCGTGAGAGGGGGTCCTCTTGAAGGACTACTTCTTGGATACACCTGTTGGAAAGCACTTCCTTTTCTTTGGAATTCCGCCATTTCATCCTTCTGTTCTGAAACCAGATTTTCACCTATTGATAAAGTAATTGGACAAAATGATCACTTACATCACGTTACTTCACTTCAGCATTTTAAACTGTAATTTCTTCCACTGTGCCTTCCATAGAATACGTTATCCTGAGAGCCAGCCTAGCAAAGTCCTTGTGGCTTTTTACTTCAGAAATATCTGAGAAATTATTTTAGTAAAGCATTCTCCACACACTTATGAAACAAAACAACTGTGGTAAGCTGCTGATATCCTGAAAGTCAGACATCTTTCAAGACTGATTTAACTCTCTTCGATATTTTAAAACCTCATTTAGTCTGTGCTAAATTATTTATCCAAAGGAAATGTTATTGACTAGTAATGGCATCTGAGTGTTTATTTTGTGCCAGGTGTCAGGCCAGGCACTCATCGTGGATTTTACAATTTGATCCTCACAATGACTGCAAGAAGTCCTTATTTCACACATAAGAAAACTGAGGTTCAACGCAATGAACGAGTTCAAGGTCACATAGCTAGTAAAATAGAAGCATTTAGACTAGAATCCATGACAGTCCCACTCCAGCACTGAGGCTCTTATAAACATTCAGACCTCATCAGAAACTTCTGGAGACTAAATTAAGATTACATTTTATGGGCTTCCCTGGTGGCGCAGTGGTTGAGAGTCCACTTGCCGATGCAGGGGACACGGGTTCGTGCCCCGGTCTGGGAAGATCCCACGTGCAGGGGAGCGGCTGGGCCTGTGAGGCATGGCCGCTGAGCCTGCGCTCCGCAACGGGAGAGGCCACGACAGTGAGAGGCCGCGTACCGCAAGAAAAAAAAAAAAAAAGATTACATTTTATAATGCTTGGATAAATTGCAAGCTTTATACAATTTCCAAGTTCGAGTACTTCCAGGATTTATCAAACTCGAAGAATTAGGCTCAATAAATAACAATTGATTGTAATTAACCTAAAAGTGCTTATGATGGTAGTTTCTAATTTGAGCCATACCTTCCCCCACCCCACTTGAGTCTCTCTTTACTACTAACCTCCCTCTGACTGTGTAGTCAACTGTGCCTGAGCAGGAAACTTCACAACTGGTTTCCTGATAGCTTAAAAGCCAATCACATTGCTTTCCTGTGCATTACATTGCACCCTTTTTTAGTAGCTTTCTATTTTCAAAACAAAACCTGGAAAATTTTTACCTAAAGAAGTAATTATTAAAGTGTACCAACCAGATATTTCTCCCAATGAAGTAAAAAATTCTACCTGAGATGGTCCTTCCAGATTGGCAAAACAATTCTTTCATTCTTTCAACGTGATGGGCAATGTCCAAAATGGCTACAAAAGAAATCTACCACAGGCAGCTGAGTCCAAAAGACTGCCATCTCAGTTGTAATCCTGTGACTCAGGCTTTTCACAAGAAACCAGTCCTAATGCATACATAGCAGAGGATTTGCTTCTGTTCACAAACTCATTTATTATTTGCAGTAGGCATTTACTCCCAGAATGCCTGCTAACTATTTCTAATGGGTTTTCACCAAGACAGTTATTTGTTGCCATTAGTGATTTTTGTCTTTCTCATCACATTAATTATTTTATTCTCCTCTTAGCTTTTCTGTATATCTAGAAATTTTTTGAGTAATATCTCAATTTTAAAAAATCATGAAAGGAGTTTCTTCATAATCAGTGGTATTGGGACAAATGTACATATTTGGGAAAAATCATAAAATAAAATTTCTACCTCTCAACAAATACAAAAACAAATTCCAGATGGATTAAACAGCTAAACATAAATAAAAAACTATAAAAATTCTAGAAGAAAATATAAGAGATGATCATTACAGTCTTGGGGAGATGAATGTTTTCTTAAGCATGACCGAAAAAAATAAGGCTACAAAGGGAAAACTAGACCTGACTACATTAAAAAAAGAGAAATTTTTGTACAAATAAAGATGCCACAAGCATATGAAAAAAGCCACAAACTACCCAAAATAATTA
Organism: Mesoplodon mirus; assembly: GCF_964341445.2. NCBI lineage: Eukaryota > Metazoa > Chordata > Mammalia > Artiodactyla > Ziphiidae > Mesoplodon > Mesoplodon mirus. The sequence goes on from NC_138987.1 coordinate 52,068,121, forward strand.
AAAGCAGGGACTCAAGGAGATATTTGTACACACAATGCTCACAGTAGCATTATTCATATTAGTCAAAAGGTGGAAGCAACCCAAGTGTCCATTGATGGATGAATGAATAAACAAAATGTGGTATATACATACAATTGAATATTATTCAGTCTTAAAAAGGAAGGAAATTCTGACACATGCTACACCATGGATGAAACTTGAAGACATTATGCCTCGTGCGATATTCCAGTCACAAAAGGACAAATACAGTATGATTCCACTCGTATGAGGTGCCTGGAGTAGTCAAATTCACAGAGGCAGAAAGTAGAATGGTGGTTGCCTGATGCCTGGGGGGAGGGAGGAATGGGGAGTCATTGTTTAACGGGTGCAGAGTTTCAGTTTCGAGAAATGAAAAAAGTTCTGGAGAAGGGATGGTGGTGACAGCTGCATAACAAGGTGAATGTACTTAATGACACTGAATCGTACACTTTAAAAAGGTTAAAATGTTAAGTTTTATGTTATGTGTATTTTACCACAATAAAAATACGCCACAAACTTGGAGGGGATTTTTATGGCAGCTGTTAACAGGAAAATGTTACAAGCCATAATATTCCAAATATTCTGATTAACAGCCAAAGTAATTGCTGCATATCTATCAACGAAAAGACAATAGAAAAAAAATGGTGCAGCCATGAAAAGGTTAAATTCAGATGAAAAATGACCAGTAAAGTGATCAAAAGATTCCCGAGTTCTGATAATTAGGAAAAAAATGACAAATACAACTGCCCATGAGGTTGGCAACATTTTCAAAAATTTAAATAGGGGAGGGATTTCAAAAAAAGGACTGTTTATTAGTAAGAGTAAAATTTGATATAATTCAAATTGATATAATTGATATAATTCAATATCTTGATACAATATTTGGAAAGGAATTTTAAAATTGATCACAACTTAAAATGTACATAAACTTTAACTTATAAACCCAACTCCTAGTTCCCTATCTTACAGAATTATTTTTAAAGTGCATAAAGATATGCAACAGTAAAAACTAGGAAGTAACTTAAAGCTGAGGATGGCTAAGTGAATTACAGTATATCCATGTAATGGTCTGCTCTGAGACACTCACTAAAAAAGAATGAAGTAAATGTGTATGCAGACATGGAAGGATGTATCCCATGATATTTGAGTGGGGGAAAAAAAAGCAAAGTGCCAAACAATACGCATTGTAAGCAGCATTAATCATAATAGCCCCAAAATGGGAACAATCCAAACACCCACCATTAGAATGGATAAACCCTGGTATACCATGTAATACTACACAGCAATGAATGTAAATGAGCTACTGCTACAACACAGCCACATGGATGAATCTCACAAGCATATGGTAAGTGAAAGAAGCCATATACCAAAGAAAATGTACTGAGTGATCCTATCTATATAAAGCACAAAAACAGGCAAAACTAATCTATGCTGTTCAAAGTTATTAAGGAGAAGGTAGTGACCGGGAGGGGGCACGCAGGGGGCTCCTGGCCCGGTGGTAATGTCCTATCTGGACATTGTGCTGGTTACACAAGTGATTAGTATTGTCCTCCAGAAGATGTTAAAATATATACAGTGTGATGCCATTTTTATTTAAAATTATATACATGATTCTAGGTCTCAGCTTCTTCATTTGTAAAACAGAAATAGCAAAAGTAGCTACTTTTATTATCTGTAAGTAACATCAAATGTAAGGGCACATAGTAGTCATTATGAAAGTATCTGTGTTTTTATATGTTTGTGCATATATGACACACATATACGTTTATTTATAAAATAATACATGATATGTCAATAAACTCAAACAAGAGCCATATATAAATGACAGTAGTAACCAGGGAGTTGGATTGGAAAGGGAACAGATATGTTTTCATTTTTAACTTTACCAATCTCCCTCTTGTTTGAATTTACCGTAATAAATACCATGTAGTAACTGTGTAATTAGATATAGTGTACATGCAAATAAGAAAACGTTAAATTACTTCCGAACTGTTCGCCAAATTCAATAAGGTAAAAAGCATTCATTCCTGAGGCACTTGAATTTTAAAAATGATACAATCGACTATGTAAAACTATGTGCCTATGGATAACAACTGGGAGATAATATACAAATATGGAAACAGTTTGTTATCTCAGAGTGGAAATATTATGGTCATGCCCTCATAAATATTCCTTAATAGGCTTGCTGCATTCCCTTTTCAACAGTTCATTTTAAAGAAGATGCTATGTACTATCACGGATTTTCACACTTTCTCAGAGCACTGTCAGATCAATCCTAGCCACTTTTGATCTTTTAACACCTACCTCAAGTTCCAACTCAACCAGAAGTCCCCAGCCTCCCAAACCTGCACACTTTCTCCCCTCTGACTCCGGTGTGTCTTATCCATAGCAATGCGATGCAGGCCAGGCCCACTGAGCCCCCGACGTGATCCTCTCTCAGGCCCAGCAATTCCTCTGAGGATCAGGTAACTCCCATCACTAGACTCCCCAGGGGTATAGGAACCAGTCCTATGATCATCCTTTCCAGAGATGGGGATTAGTGTAAGGCTCCAAAGAGATACATAAGTTCTAGGAGAACCACTGATCTAGCTCCTTTATTTGGTAGTATATCTAACCTACCAGGGGCGGTTTCCTACATTAATGTCTTATATTGTTATCTAACTGTTCATGAGCTTCTGTTTTGTTTTCCCAGTTGGTTGTATAAATTCCTGGGGTCCAAGAAGTGTTATTTATCTTAATCAGTATTTATCAATATTCCCTCTTACCTAGCACAGTGTCTTACACACAATAGACCACCAAGATATACCTATTGATTTGTCTGTCATAGACACAAAATTGCTCTGTGACATAGACAGAATTCCTATATTTGTCCCTGTTTTTAAAGCGAGAAACTGAGGCACAGAGCAGTTAATTAAGGTTATGGGCTCATCAGTCCCACACATGAGGAAAACACAGACTGGCTGATCTAGGCCAATTATCCTCTACCACACCTCGTGCTTCCTACGACTATAAAAAGTCGGGGGACAGGGGGACAGATCACTTCCCTAGGGAAAGGAAGCAAGGTTAAGAAGGGTTTCATCCAAAAATAACTAGTTTAATAATATCCAAAGTTAGAAACCAGGTCATTTGTATTGAGGGAAGTACAGTAGAGCATGGTGGTTAACACAGAGCCTCTGCTAGCCCTTCAGTGCCTTTATGCTGATTCAAAAATTCCAGGTGGAAGGAGCCTTGCACCTGGAAAGTCAGTTTGACAAGCAGAGTACCTGCTGCATTTCAGTTGCTGCCATCCCTCTTAGCCAAATGCCCTTGTGCAGTGAACATCCTGCACAACTGTACATGGTGGCTCCAGGTTAAAGAGAATGCAAACTCCAGAGTCAGGGTGCCTGGGGTGGGAGCCCAGTTCCAAAGCAGCTTCACTTTGTGACTCTGTTTACCTCTCTACATTTCCTCATCTAGAAAATGGGGATATTTCATATGGTGATTATAAGAAGGATTAAATAGGAAAATGCTAGTGCCTTATACTGTTAATTATTTATAAGTAGGCCAATCTTTAAATGGAGTATGCTGCACTTCCCAAAAGGCCAGAAAGTCTCTTTCAAAATTATATGAAATATCATTGTACAAGAAAGGTTTGTAAAGGTTGCAAATGTGAAACTACTTGACTGTACTTGACATAAGCCCACAGTGCAAAATAATGAAATCTATTAAGAGGTATTTATGAGTCACTCATTCATGCCTTGATTTTGGACTGGAAATGAAGAAAAAGACAGGAAAATTGGTTCCTGCTTTTGAAGGCAATTATGTAACCTGTTTCTCTGAAAACAGAGCAAACAATGTAATGATGTAAATGCCACAAGCCTTCGCTTTTCTCTTCATTTGGGGAGAATTAATCAGGCAAAAACCTAGACCTCTTCAGCAAAGGGCCCGATTTCCAAATAGGAATTGTGACATATATTTCCACCCACTAAAAAACCATGAAAGTCATTTCAATAATGCTTCAGGGTCCAGTGCTATGCCTACTACAACAAATAGTTACCAAATGAATAGATATCATTGGATTCCTTCAGAAATCAGGAGCAGTAGATATCTTCCTGCTCATTAGTACCTGTGATTCCTTTAGTCCCAAGTTGACGGCAAGTTTCTTTCGGTCTGTTTTGCTGATATATTTCTGCTTCTGAAACATTTTCTCCAGAGCCTTTCTCTGGTCCTCAGAAAAGACAGCTCTTCTTAAAATACCCCTCCGAGCTTTGGAATTAGATTCCTGTGTCAGAAGAGGCAGCACACTCTCTTCTCCTAGAGGGGAGAAAAGACACAAAAAGCCCCATTAGCTGTACGGAGAATTCCATCTGTCTTTTCCACGACAAGATCCTCCTTCTCTGTACCATGGCCAAATTATCTCATCTCTGAACTCTGCACATTTAGAGAGCTTCTTAACCTTTTTTTGGTCATGGACTCCACTGAGAATCTGATAAATGCTCTTTGCTCCCCACTGGGAAAAAAAAGTACATATGCTTGCCTTCCCAATTTTGCATGCCATGTCAGAAAGTCCATGGTCCCAGGTTACAAAGCTCCTATGCAGAACTAGTAGGTGGTTTAAATACTTAATTTTTCTCTAATTCTTCATTTATTTATTCATTCTTCTATTGTCTCAAACTGTTGAACACTTGCCATATGCCAGGCACTCCTCTCAATACTACACACTGAGAAATAAGACATATGTTTTATCGTACTCATTACCTATAAAATCAAGTGGGAGGCATTTATTGAACCAGCATCACAAGTGTGATGAAGTATTCCTAAGAAGAGGGTGCACTGGGAGCACAAAACGATGGGCTTAATCTTCATCTGGGATGTCAGGGAAAGCTTGCAAGAGTCAGAGATGTTTAAACTGAGAAGGAAGGTTTGGAAGACCTCCAATCACCCCCTCCCTGATTCAGTTGATCATCAACTCCTTCAGGGCAGAGACATTTACCACTTTTTCTGCCTTTCTGCGGCTAGCACAACACTGGTTCCCACCCTCTGTGAGCTTCACTCATCATTCACTATTCATTTATTCAGCATCCAAGCTGTGGTAGGAAGAATAATGTCCTTTCCAAAGATGCCCATGTCCTAATCCCCAGAGCCTGAGAACATATTACATTATATGGCAAGGGGTAATTAAGGTTGCAAATGGAATTACAGTTGCTAATCAGCTAAACTTGAGGTCAGGAGAGTATCCTGGAGTATCCAGGTAGGCCCAATGTAATCACAAGGGTCCTTATCAGTGGAAGAGGGAGACCAAAAAAGGAAGTCATAGTGATAGTTTTGAAGATGCTACACTTCTTCCTTTAAAGATGGAGGAAGGGGCCATGAGCCAAGAAATGCACTAGAAACTGGAAAGGGAAGGAAACAGATTCTCCCCTAGAGCCTCCAGAAGAAATGAAGTCCTGCTGACACACTGATTTTTGTTCAGTGAGACCCATTTCAGGCTTCTGACCTCTATAACTGTACAATAATAAGCTTGTATTGTTTTAAGACATGAGGTTTGTGGACATGTGTTACAGCAGCAAGAGGACACTAATTCACTGGGTATCTGCTGAGGAAACCAGACAAACAGCACATGGTCCCTGCCCTCAAGGAGTTCACCTTCTCATGGGAGGACCAATACATGAAAATCAATCCAGAATACAGGCACCAGGGGAGCAGGGACTCCAGTTTACGACTGTATCTGGTATGCATTTTGGTGCTTAATAATTATTTCTAAATAAAAAAGCAAATGCATGTCTTAAGTACTGAAATAGAATGATCCCTACAATGCTCTGGCATCACAAAAAAGGAAGTGATGAGTTCGAGAAAATAGGTTGAGTCAAGTCTAAACGGACAATTCAGTTCCAGAGAGAAAGAACTAAGGCCAATCCAGGCAGAGTGACTAGCATGTCTCAAAGCACTAAAGCACAAAGGAATAAAGTCTCTCCAAGGAAAAGTAAGCAGTCTGCAAGGCCTTGGAAGGGCATGAAACAGAGGGTGCACGCTGGCAACCATATCCAGCCTGCAGACGGGCTTTGTTTAGAGTGTTGGTTAAAAATTCTGATTTAGTTGTTCACATTTAATAACTGGGAGGTTTCATATGAAGTCCAGGTTTCTAACATCTCTTCAAAGGTAACCACACTAGGCTCACCTTCCCATAAAGCAAAGATCTACCATAGTGAGTGGCAGGTGCCCTCTTTAGATGGAGCATGTGGTCCCCAGTTTGCCATAGCCTCACCTAACTTGCTTCTTATCTGACAGGCTCTTGAAGACATCTAGACCTCTGGCACAGAGATTATGGAGTGGAATCGAGCCAGACCATCGAGGACTACAAGGGTTTGGAACATTTCCCAATACTTAGTGAAGACCAATAGAATATGTTTAAGCAGGGTGTGACATGATAATAATAAACCTACACTGAGCGCTTCCTCTGTCCTCATACTATGTTAAGCCGCTGACATGCATTATTTCATTTAATCCTCCCAACCTACCTATGCCATGAATGCTACTATTATTCTTCCCATTTCACAGATGAATAAAAGGAAGCTTAGGTAGCTTACGGAACTTTGTCCAAGGTCACATGGCCAGGGCTTCAAACCCAGGAATACTGATTCCAAAACAAATGCTCTTAACTCTACAGTGGACTGACACAATCTGACTTGTATTTTAGAAGAAATATGTCAATAAGTGGATAAAGCTCATCAATTTTACCTCTGTAATATAATAGTTTCCCTTCCTATTTGTTTAAAAGATTGTAAACATCTCCCAGCTAGTCTCTCAGCTCTGGGTTGCGCCTCATTCTGATTCATCCTGACATTCCCAGAACTACCGGCCTCTCCCTCTTTCTTCCAGGTCTGTAACACCTGCATCTCCGTAGAAATGCCAGAGCCCCTGGGATGTAATCAAGCCCAGTTCTTTACGAAAGTCTACTTTTACTGATGCCCTTCCCATTCATCCTCTTATGGGATCTTGGTTAATTCTCCATCTACAGAACCAATTATTTTTGCCTCTCTCACACCGAGGTCATATCTTGAAGTCAGGCTTTGGCACCTGGATTCACTATTTCTTAGAGATTTGAGTAGTTTTATGCAATATTTGTCAATAATAAAAATAGTATAAACATCACAATATGTTCATATCTTTCTAAATGCTTTTCTTCTCTGAACTATCCTTTGTATAGAGACCATGGAATTGGCCCTTCTGCACTATTTCAGATCACAGATTCATCTGTTGAGATGGTGTCTCTCTAGGAAGCCTCAGGACAAAAGTCTCTGGAGGATGGAAGAACTGGGTTTGGATCTCAGCACTTGGAATGAATTACTTTTTCAGTTTATTTTACAGAGTTTCTTTAAGGATTTGATGAAACAGCACAAAAAATTTCCAGTGCCTAGCCCACAATAAGGATCCCTCAAATCTATTTCACTTGCCCCTGTTGAATTTCATTTTATTCTTATAAGAATCATAGGCCACAGACATCCTCTGTACAGATGAAGAAGTATTCAGAGCAGTAAAGATCCAAAGCATCACAAAGGACACAGATCTCAGTGGTAGCAAGACCTTCTAACTCCAAATTCTTGGCTCCTTTCTATGCTTCCCCACACTGTTTCTTGATGGGTCAAGAATGGGAGGAAAGAAACATTTATAAACATAGCCAGAGCTCCTGTCTGTGTCTATGGGCTTCTGCTCCCTGTCCTGGGTCAGTCTGTGAGCCTGGACCATATAGCATCTCCTATACAACCTGGTAACAGTGTCCTCAGATTCCAGCATACCCTTCTCACTTCATATTTTGATCTGGAATTCTTAATTTGTAACTGTATACAATCCAACATTATTATGGCCATATGTATTAAAAATTAGGAAAGAAACTTAAATATCCAAAGGTAAAGAAATGCATAAGCACATGATGCTATATCTACTAGGTGAAATTTTAAAGAACCACTAAAGATGCTGACTAGGAAGATCAGCCAGCAGCAAAACAAACAAACAAAAAACATTATAATACGTATGATATTTAAGATACATACTATGCTCACAACTAAGTAAAAATGCAGAGAAAAAAGACTGGAAGGCAAAAAATAACTCTACTAAGATAGGCTACTGTTGTAGAGTTATGGACGAATAATTCACCTCCACTCTACATTTTAAGTCTGGCTCAGTTTTCTAAGGAAAACAAGCAAATGTTGTAGTAACCTTTTGGGGAGTAATCTGGACAAGTGATTGAGTCATCGCTGAGTGACAACTGAAAATGAATCCACTCCATCCTTCACAGATGCTCACAGTTGATAAGGATAGGTCCAAGTAGAGACAGCCAAGGTACAAGTGAGAAAAACACCCACAGACCACCACATAGGAAGCTTTCAAGCACCAGATACGAAGTCACTTAGTCTTGGAGGCCAACAGAGTGAGTACTGAGAGAGAAGAGCTGCCAGAAGACTAGCAATTCCTCTTGCTGGCCATCTTGACAAAGGCGGGCAGAGAGAGGGACTGACATTTGCAGATGCCTGAGTGGGGTGAGGACAAGTGTGAAACGTGGTAAATCTAGGAATCTCACACAGCTTGGAACTTCCAGACTGCAGGGGATGAGCGGGAAGAACACAGGACATTAGCTGGGAGGTAGATTAGGGCCAGGGGTGACTGAAACAAATCTAAGGGATAATTTCCCACAGAGGGAAGCCTTTCAAGGACTTGACCAACTTAGTATTTTAGAAAGGCCAATACTTTTTGAGCTAATACAACTTTTTACTTTTTAAAATAATTTTATTTTGTTCTTATTGAAGTATAGTTGATTTACAATGTTGTGTTAGTTTCAGATGTACAGCACAGTGATTCAGTTATATATATATAGTCTTTTTCAGATTCTTTTCCCTTATAGGTTATTACAAACTACTGAGTATATATAGTTCCCTGTGCTATACAGTAGGTCCTTGTGGGTTATCTATTTTATAATACAAATTTTTAAATCTGTATAGAAATACAAACAAATTTTTGGACCAATAAAGCTAGTTTAAAAAAAAATCTGCCTACATTTTTTTCTAAGCCAAGGTTTTATAAATACGGATCATGATTTTACTCATTTTCACCCCTTCTTCACCAAGATCTACATGTTTACATAAAACAGTGGGGTAACACATTTAAATGCCCCTACGACTTTTAATAGGAACCTACAGGTTTTCCTATTGAGTTATATTTAAGTGAAGAGAAAGAAGAGTCCCATCAAGGGGATCTACAGATAAATTATTCTCACCAACATGGTAAAAGCTAACATTGAAGGGCCATGAAAACAAAGCAGACCTCAATCTCTGAAAGACAGAGCTGGAGTGGTTGTGAGGGTCAGAGGGTTAACTCCTGGGTCTGGTCTTTGGGATTCGGTGCCCTATAACAAACACGAATACAACCACTGAACAAGCAAAAACCATGGCAAAGATAAAGAATATTCTATTTTTCCTTTCTTTGCTAGTTGCCTGGTTTCTCTTAGCATTGCTCTCAATACACAAATTGCGCTTGTTTTCATAAACGGATGTGGATCAGTTTCCTACAAGAAGCATGTGACAAGATGCTACTTCTACCACTGATGCTCCTCTCCTTGTCTCCCCCATGAGTCTTTTGGGGGCTGTCTCTGGATCTAACCATAAACTACTGATGAACCTATACCATATTCCTACCTTCTAAATCTAGGAATATGGGCTCAATTACACCTGCAAAACAAACATAGTGACTTCAAGAACACGTTGGTAATTCAAAAATCTCAGAAGCTACTGAAAAGTTATAAGCAACAAACGCCTCTGATTATTCCTAAATTCATGACAAAAGTCTGATTTACATGGAAACTTACAGGTGACAAAAATAAATAAATAATATAAAAATAACAGTTAACAGGGACAGAGTTTAAGGCATGCAGTAGAAAAGACACTTTAAAATCCAGGGCTGCCAATTCAAGGTGCTATAGGCTCTGCTAATTTGTGAATATCATTATTATTATTTTATAATGTGACTTCCGTATTTATTTGGGGCTCAACATGTGCTGATGTATGTGCCAACGACAGGCAGCATGGCATGAAATCTTTACCACAATCCCCAGAGGTACATATTATCATCCCCATTTTCCACAGGAAGAAACTGAGGCTCTGGAAAGATAAGTTGTGCAATTGAGGTCATACAACCAAGCAGCGTGAGGCCAATCAATGCTCTTTAAAATTACCAAAGGCTGTCAAAATTACCAATGTGCCGGGAAAGAGGTCAGGAGGTGGGGAGAGTCATTAAAATGGCAGAATGACCTAGTATAGAAAAGTTTACAAAGGCCTAACTCTCTGCATCCTGAGACAGCCCCCATGTACCACACCCCCCTGGGAATCCCTGTGTGCAGTGAGCCTGTGAAGGGCATTTTGAACAGAGGTGTGCTGTGTGTGAATGATACAGTACAGGGTGGGGGGCAGCGAAGAGCAATAGAGAAACACAGCAGTAGATAGGCCTCTGTTTACCCCAGGGTAGGCTACTACTACTACTTATGAACATTTGGGGAGAAAGGGAACCCCATTCCAGGAATGACCCTCAAATATTTTCACTGCCTCTGTGGAACTGCTGAATAGAGCCATCAACTTGGAAAATCTATTGTCTTCGAGTCTCTGACTCCTTTAAACTTTCTTCCTGGTTGACCAAGTGTCATTTATCTCCCTTCACTATTAAGAAGTCAAAACCTATGTTCAACTTATCACACAAACACAACTATGTTTTCACCACAATAATTAGGCTTCTTTCTCCGTTAGCATAAAATGCTGCATCCCTCTGAAAATCTTAAGAGTTCTAAAGATAAATCCTTATAAAATAAGCTCTCAGGCAGCCTTTTATGGATTTCCATAGGTCTTGATCAGTTCCCTAAGCCCACTCACTGCTCCAGCTGACAGCAGGAAACATCCAGTTCAGGTGGTAAGAAGACCCATCAGAGCACTGCCACCCTTGACAGTGTCACTCATAGGACGAACCTACAGTAATAAAAATAAGGTCCTTTCCCTACTGCCTTGCCTTCAACAAAATCCTAAATTCAAATTTGGAGAGTATTCTATGTTCTTTTAAGTTTTAAAGAGAAAGGGAAGATAGTAAGATGATCTCAAAATGCAGAATCTAAGTTCACCTCCCAAGAAAAAGGGAGAGCAATTTATCCCAGAAGAATATTTCCTCACTCATATTTTTATAATGCTGCTCCAAATTTAAACTTTGTCTTTTAATGCATAAAATTCTTGAAAGGTCAAATTCAAGTTGGGTACTCAAAGACAAAATGAAATAATTATCTCATTAATTCAATTAGCTATTCTACAAAATTAAGACTCCTATACACTTTCATGTAGTCTTTTCCTTAAGGTCATTCTCTGCATAACTTCTACAACTTTCCATCTCATTTTATGAAGTATGTTATTTTGAAAAGAACCTTATGGATATACTATCAAAGATTTTCCTTACACTGCTTTGGGGGAGAGGAGAACTTTTACCACTGCCTTTAAATTTTTCCCACTGTAAGGATTGTGCTTAAATAGCCTATTAAACTATTTATTATATGTGAGAAGGGCACTAGATGAATGATTGTTTCCACACTGCCACAAGTCAATCATAAATCTAAAAGGTTAACAAGAAAAACTAAATCAATTTTAAACAAGTGAATCATGTAAACAGTCAAAATGATGTTTCACTTGCTAGCTAAGGATGTGTTGCTCTAATCCTACACTTCTTAGAAAGAGTGAAGTCAATATTGTGAAGCAATGATGAGGGCCCACTGATTTCATCTCTTATTAAAATTTTTAGTGTAAACCATAATTTTGGCTCCAAACTGAAATACAAAATTACTTCAACAGTTCATTTTCCTTCTTTCGTACAAATGGAAAAAAACTTAAATGCTTGGGCATAAAATCATTCTTCTTATTAAAAAAAGAAGAAGAAAAGAAAATGTAGTAAGTGCCTTAAATTAAAAAGCTTACCGGGCAGTTGTAAGTCTTATTAACTGTTCCTTGGTATAATGATTATTTATGTAATATTCTTAATTGAAAGCCTAAATCCACCATTTCATTATTATTTGCTGCCAATACAGTGAACATCATAAATAAAATAAGAAATTCATTTCAGATTTATCACTAATGAGACACCAACATTTATTAAGAACACTTGTGGCATCTCTACACTTTTATTTTATTTATTTATTTATTTATTTATTTTTTCCTAGTGTTCTTTTTTTTTAAACATCTTTATTGGAGTATAATTGCTTTACAATGTTGCGATGGTTTCCTCTGTATAACAAAGTGAATCAGCTATATGCATGTGTATAGCCCCATATCCCCTCCCCCTTGTGTCTCCCTCCCACCCTGCCTATCCCACCCCTCTAGGTGGTCACAAAGCACTGAGCTGATCTCCCTGTGCTAGGTGGCTGCTTCCCACTAGCTATCTATTTTACATTTGGTAGTGTATATATGTCAGTGTTACTCTCTCACTTCGTCCCAGCTTACTCTTCCCCCTCTGCATGTCCTCAAGTCCATTCTCTATGTCTGTGTCTTTACTCCTGTCCTGCCCCTAGGTTCATCAGAACCTTTTTATTTTCTTCAGATTCCATATACATGTGTTAATATACAGTATTTGTTTTTCTCTTTCTGACTTACTTCACTCTATATGACAGACTCTAGGTCCATCCACCTCACTACAAATAACTCAATTTCGTTTCTTTTTATGGCTGAATAATATTCCATTATATATATGTGCCACATCTTCTTTACCCATTCATCTGTTGATGGATACTTAGGTTGCTTCCATGTCCTGGCTATTCTAAATAGTGATGCAATGAACATTGTGGTACATGACTCTTTTTGGATTATGGTTTTCTCAGGGTATGTGCCCAGTAGTGGGACTGCTGTGTTGTATGGTAGTTCTATTTTTAGTTTTTTAAGGAACCTCCATACTGTTCTCCACAGTGGCTGTATCAATTTACATTCCCACCAACAGTACAAGAGGGTTCCCTTTTCTCCACACCCTCTCCAGCATTGTTTGTAGATTTTTTGATAATGGCCATTCTGACCAGTGTGAGGTGATAACTCATTGTAGTTTTGATTTGCATTTCTCTAATAACCTGTGCTGTTGAGCAGCTTTTCATGTGTTTGTTGGCAATCTGTATATCTTCTTTGGACAAGTGTCTATTTAGGTCTTCTGCCCATTTTTGGATGGGGTTGTTTTTTTGATGTTGAGCTGCCTGTATATTTTGGAGATTAATCCTTTGTCGGTTGCTTCATTTGCAAATATTTTCTCCCATTCTGAGGGTTGTCTTTTCATGTTGTTTATGGTTTCCTTTGCTATGCAAAAGCTTTTACGTTTCATTAGATCCCATTTGTTTATTTTTGTTTTTATTTCCATTTCTCTAGCAGGTGGGTCAAAAAGAATCTTGCTGTGATTTATGTCATAGAGTGTTCTGCCTATGTTTTCCTCTAAGAGTTTTATTGTGTCTGGCCTTACATTTAGGTCTTTAATCCATTTTGAGTTTACTTTTGTGTATGGTATTAGGAAGTGTTCTAATTTCACTCTTTTCCATGTAGCTCTCCAGTTTCCCCAGCACCACTTATTGAAGAGGCGGTCTTTTCTCCATTGTATACTCTTGCCTCCTTTATCAAAGATAAGGTGACCATATGTGCGTGGGTTTATCTCTGGGCTTTCTATCCTGTTCCATTGATCTATATTTCTGTTTTTGTGCTAGTACCATACTGTCTTGATTACTGTAGCTTTATAGTATAGTCTGAAGTCCAGGAGCCTGATTCCTCCAGCTCCATTTTTCTTTCTCAAGATTGCTTTGGCTATTCAGGGTCTTTTGTGTCTCCATACAAAGTGTATAATTTTTTGTTCTAGTTCTGTGAAAAAAGCCTTGGTAGTTTGATAAGGATTGCACTGAATCTGTAGATTGCTTTGGGCAGTACAGTCATTTTCACAATGTTGATTCTTCCAATACAAGAACATGGTATATCTCTCCATCTGTTTGTATCATCTTTAATTCCTTTCATCAGTGTCTTATAGTTTTCTGCATACAGGTCTTTTCTCTCCCTAGGTAGGTTTATTCCTAGGTATTTTATTCATTTTGTTGCAATGGTAAATGGGAGTGTTTCCTTAATTTCTCTTTCAGATTTTTCATCATTAGTGTATAGGAATGCAAGAGATTTCTGTGCTTTGATTTTGTATCCTGCTACTCTCCCACATTCATTGATTAGCTCTCGTAGTTTTCTGGTAGCATCTTTAGGATTCTCTATGTATAGCATCATGTCATCTACAAACAGTGACAGTTTTACTTCTTCTTTTCCCATTTGTATTCCTTTTATTTCTTCTTCTTCTCTGATTGCAGTGGCTAAAACTTCCAAAACTATGTTGAATAATACTGATGAGAGTGGGCAACCCTGTCTTGTTCCCGATCTTAGAGGAAATGCTTTCAGTTTTTCACCATTGAGAACAATGTTGGCTGTGTGTTTGTCATATATGGCCTTTATTATGTGGAGGTAGGTTCCCTCTATGCCTACCTTCTGGAGGGTTATCATAAATGGGTGTTAAATTTTGTCAAAAGCCTCTTCTGCATCTATTGAGATTATCATATGATTTTTATCATTCAGTTTGTTAATATGGTGTATCACACTGACTGATCTGCAGATATTGAAGAATCCTTGCATCTCTGGGATAAACCCCACTTGATCATGGTATATGATCCTTTTAATGTGCTGTTGGATTCTGTTTGTTAGCATTTTATTGAGGATTTTTGCATCTATGTTCATCAGAGATATTGGCCTGTAGTTTTGTTTGTGACATCTTTGTCTTGTTTTGGTATCAGGGTGATGGTGGCCTCGTAGAATGAGTTTGGGAGTGTTCCTCCCTCTGCTATATTTAGGAAGAGTTTGAGAAGGATAGGTGTTAACTATTCTCTAAATGTTTGATAGAATTCACCTGTGAATCCATCTGGTCCTTGGCTTTTGTTTTTTGCAAGATTTTTAATCACAGTATCAATTTCAATGCTTGTGATTGTTCTGTTTATATTTTCTATTTCTTCCTGGTTCAGTTTTAGAAGGTTGTGCTTTGCTACGAATTTGTCCATTTCTTCCAGGTTGTGCATTTTACTGGCTTATAGTTGCTTCTAGTAACCCCTCATGATCCTTTGTATTTCTGCAGTGTCAGCTGTTACTTCTTTTTCATTTCTAATTCTGCTGATTTGAGTCTTCTCCTTTTTTTTTTTTTCTTGATGAGTCTGGCTAATGGTTTATCAATTTTGTTTATTTTCTCAAAGAACCAGCTTTTAGTTTTATTGATCTTTGGTATTGTTTTCTACATTTCTTTTTCATTCATTTCTGATCTGATCTTTAGGATTTCCTTCCTTCTGCTAAATTTGTGGATTTTTTGTTCTTCTTTCTTTAATTGCTTTTGTGTCAGGTTAGTTTGTTCATTTGAGATTTTTCTTGTTTCCTGAAATAGGATTGTATTGCTATAAACTTCCCTCTTAGAACTGCTTTTGCTGCATCCCATAGGTTTTGGGTCATCGTGTTTTCATTGTCATTTGTTTCTAGGTATTTTTTGATTTCCTGTTTGATTTCTTCAGTGATCTCTTAGTTATTTAGTAGCATATTCTTTAGCCTCCATG
Source organism: Mesoplodon mirus (assembly GCF_964341445.2). Classification (NCBI taxonomy): domain Eukaryota; kingdom Metazoa; phylum Chordata; class Mammalia; order Artiodactyla; family Ziphiidae; genus Mesoplodon; species Mesoplodon mirus. The sequence continues at coordinate 52,083,779 of NC_138987.1, forward strand.
TGTTCATATTTTTTAGTTTTTTTCCTGTAATTGATATTCAGTCTCATAGTGTTGTGGTTGGAAAAGGTACTTGATATGATTTCAATTTTCTTAGATTTCCCAAGGCTTGATTTGTGACCCAAGATATGGTCTATCCTGGAGAGTGTTCCATGAGCACTTGAGAAGAAAGTGTATTCTGTTGTTTTTGGATGGAATGTCCTATAAATATCAATTAAGTCCATCTTGTTTAATGTGTCCTTTAAAGCTTGTGTTTCCTTATTCATTTTCATTTTGGATGATCTGTCCATTGGTGAAAGTGGGGTGTTAACGTTCTCTACTATGACTGTGTTACTGTCGATTTCCCCTTTTATGGCTGTTAGCATTTGTCTTATGTATTGAGGTGCTCCTATATTGGGTGCATAAATATTTACAATTGTTATATCTTCTTCTTGGATTGATCCCTTGATCATTATGTAGTGTCCTTCTTTGTCTATTTTAAAGTCTATTTTGTCTGATATGAGTATTGCTACTCCAGCTTTCTTTTGATTTCCATTTGCATGGAATATCTTTTTCCATCCCCTCATTTTCCGTCTGTATATGTCCCTAGGTCAGAAGTGCGTCTCTTGTGGACAGCATATATATGCATCTTGTTTTTGTATCCATTCAGCCAGTCTATGTCTTTTAGTTGGAGCATTTAATCCATTTACATTTAAGGTAATTATGGTATGTATGCTCCTATTACCATTTTCTTAATTGCTTTGGGTTTGTTATTGTAGGTCTTTTCCTTCTCTTGTATTTCCTGCCTAGAGAAGTTCCTTTTGCATTTGTTGTAAAGCTGGTTTGGTGGTGCTGAATTCTCTTAATTTTTGCTTGTCTGTAGAGCTTTTAATTTCTCCATCAAATCTGAATGAGATCCTTGCTGGGTAGAGTAATCTTGTTTGTAGGTTTTTCCCTTTTATCACTTTAAATAGGTCCTGCCACTCCCTTCTGGCTTGCAGAGTTTCTGCTGAAAGATCAGCTGTTAACCTTATGGGGATTCCCTTGTATGTTATTTGTTGCTTTTCCCTTGCTGCTTTTAATATTTTTTCTCTGTATTTAATTTTTGATAGTTTGATTAATATGTGTCTTGGCATGCTTCTCTTTGGGTTTATCCTGTATGGTACTCTCTGCGCTTCCTGGACTTGATTGACTATTTCCTTTCCCATGTTAGGGAAGTTTTTGACTATAATCTCTTCAACTATTTTCTCAGACCCTTTCTTTTTCTCTTCCTCTTCTGGGACCCCTATAATTTGAATGTTCAAGCGTTTAATGTTGTCCCAGAGGTCTCTGAGATGACCCTCAATTCTTTTCATTATTTTTTCTTTATTCTGCTCCCTGGCAGTTATTTCCACCATTTTATCTTACAGCTTATTTATCTGTTCTCCTGCCTCAGTTATTCTGCTATTGATTCCTTCTAGAGTATTTTTACTTTCAGTAATTGTGCTGTTCATAACTGTCTGTTTGCCCTTTAGGTCTTCCAGATCTTTGTTAAATGTGTTTTGTATTTCCTCCATTCTGTTTCCAAGATTTTGGATCATCTTTACTATCATTACTCTGAATTCTTTCTCAGGTAGGTTGCCTATTTCGTCTTCATTTATTTGGTCTTGTAGGTTTTTACCTTGCTGCTTCATCTGTAACATAATTTTTTGTTGTTTCTTTTTTTTTTTTTTTAATGGATGGTACTGTATTCCTGTCTTACTGGTTGTTTGGACTGAGACATCCAGCAATGGAGTTTGCAGGCAGTTGGATAGAGCTGGGTTTTGGAGCTTAGATGAGGACCTCCAGGAGGCCTCACTGCACTTAATATTCCCTGGGGTCTGAGGTTCTCTTTTAGTCCAGCGGTTTGGACTCAGAGCTCCCTGCACAGGAGCTCAGGCCCAACCTCTGGTCTGGGAACCAAGATCCCACGAGCTTCGTAGTGCAGTAAAAAAAAAGAAAGAAAGAAAGAAAAGACCAGTACAATATCAAAGAATAAAAAACAAAACAAAATTAGAATGATAAAAAATATATTAGGAAAAATAAAACTATAATTGGAACAACTGCAACAAAGTAAAATAAAACCACAGCAGAAAAAAGAAAAAGAAAAAAAAAGGGGGGAGGGGGGAACAAGCCAAAAGGAGAGAACAATAACAAAGTATAAAGAATAAAATAAAATTAGAAAAATAAAAGAATTGGAAAGATAAAAATATAAAAGAATCAACCACAATGAATCAACAAGGTAAAACAATCCCAATCTAAATGAGGAAAAAAGAAAAAAAAAATAGCCTTGACTATGGGGGCAGAGTTTAGGCAGGGGTGGAACTTAGGCAGGGGTGGGGTTTAGGGTGGGGCGGGACCTAGGTGGGTGGGGGGGAGCATGGGGTGGAGCGTCCAAGTGTGGGGCGGGGCCTCTGCTTAGGACCTGCGTGGAATAGGAGAGGCAGCAGGAGGAACTCTGGAGTGTGGAGTTCCAGAGTTTGTAAGTAGCACCTTGAGTGAGGGTGTGTGCGTGGGGCTTGGGTTCTGCATGGCAGGAGCGAGGCTCCAAGGGCAGAGGATTAGGCCCAGGAGCCCAACAGGCTTCCCGGTGCCTAAGTGGACAGGGAAAGCACTGGCTGCATTCCTCCATGCCCCCCCCCATCTCCCCCAGGGTCTCCCCTGTCACCACTGCTGGACCAGTAACCGTGGGTCAGTCCCACTGGGTTTAGGCACTCCTACCCTCTCCCAGCCACCCGTCGGGGTGTTGGTCCTGGAGGTCGGCCTTAACTTTTGCTCCCCTCCCTCCCACTCCCTCAGGACCTGCACGGCTGGAGGGGGCCTCGGTGGGTAGAGGATCAGGCCCGGGATCTCAGCAGGTTCCTGGGGGCCCAAGTGGTCAGGGGAAACCTGGCCATACTCCCTTTTGATCCTCTGCCCTCCCTATGGTTCCCCAATTTCCCCCTTCGGGTGTGGGATCCCTTCCCCTCAGCCAGCTGCCCCTCAGGGGCACCAGTCCCATCCCGCCTCCACTTCTCCTCCCCCTTCCTTCCCCCCACTCCCCATGTCCTACCCGGTCGCTGGGGCCTCCTCCCATCCCCTTAGGTGTCCGTGGTTCCCCACCGGTGTCTGGTAGGTGCCCTAGTTGTGCCGAGACGCAAATTCCACATCCTCTTAGTACGCCATGTTGACTCCACCCTTCTACGCTATTTTAAAATGCCAACTTAGAAATGGAGACAAACCAAGTGCATTCTCAGCCTCAGTCTGAACTGTGCTGATTTTCCCCTTGTATGGTTTATTAAATAAAAAAGATAAACACAGGACTTTATAAGCCTCCAGGGATAGACACCACAATTTACAACAGCTACACAAAGGCATAAAGTGGGAAGGGCTGAGAAGCAGATGGAGAAAAACGAGACATGCTTAGGGTGATTTTTTTCAAGCAGTCAAGAAGATGAGGTTATCTAGGAAACGACTTTGGACTTACTTTTATGTGCTCTATTTAGTAAACTGGCCTGGGCATTAGTATACTTTTATGGCTTAGACACTCATTAAAACAGTACTATAAAATGAATACACACACACATTCACGCATACATGAATGTCCACCTGTTACATGGAATATTTTGGTACATTGCCCCTTACCTGTTTACATTTCCAGAGAGTTTCTAAAGTAGAAGACCAGTATTATACCAGGGTGAAAACACTGAAACTAGGGGTTGGACCTCTTTCGATCTCCACCCCTGGAATACCACACTGAAGATTTAATTCCACAGAGATGCCACCATGCTGTGGTATCAGATATTTGGGGTTTAAGTCTCTACTCCAGGCATCCTTTCCTGATACTCTAATATATGGTGATAAATGTCTCCTTAATCTGTACAACAGTTTTCAATTATCCTCATAGGAGACCACCTTGAAGGAGCGAGAAAAAGGTTTAGTCATGGTTTCTATTTTTCTGTTTGAATCAATACATTCTAGTTAAATGGACAATTAATAGGTCACTTCCAAAATAGTGTATCAGTCCTGGTTAATAAACAATCCCCACAGTGGATAATGGGCCCTATGTATTCAGCAAGTCCTGTATACACTCAGCTCATCCACTAAATCCTTTTTCAGGTGGACAGGGTTATATGGGAAGATGAGCTAGAATGAGTCTATAAAAGTCAGTTTCATTCACTGCTTTATTTTTCAGCCAAGTGCTTTAAATGGTGTCCAGAAATTCACTTGGAATGTGAGACAGGAGAAAAGACTGACACACAGAGCCTTGCTTTATGACCATACAAAAGGGCAACTGACCCTTGCCCGAGTCTTTTCCCTGTGAAATGGTTCCGAAAGTTCATCTGCACAGTGAAAAATCGTGGTGAGGTCGCGTGTGGATGAGTCAAGTGAAAGTGATGATTGGTCACGGGTCTGTCACCCATTGTGGCCGGGTCTCGGCCATGTAAAGTGCTCTGTGGGAAAGTATCAGCCCCCTAAAGAGATGCTCAGAAGCTTGCAGCTCATTAAACGGCCAGCATTTGCTGCCTCACTTGTCAGGAATCATTCTGTTGAGCAACTGCTCTTCTGAAACATTCATAAAACACATGCAGAGAGGCAACAGGGAATCTGAATTCAACCATGATACAGCTCTGGACTTCCACCTGACTCTACCCCTATTTCACTTTTCACCTGACAGAGCTGTTAACCTGAATCAATGTTTTCTCTTGGGCAGCTGAAATAAATGCACCCCTCCTCTGGACTTGTTTATCATAAACTCGAATCCTCTGTCTACAGATTCTTAGCTGACCTAGAAATCTCAAGATCAAGGTGAACTTTATTTCTTTTTATTTTCAGTTAGACATTTTTTTCTTTGTGCGTGTGAGTGTGAGTGTACTCTTCAAGTTTTTGAAAGTTGTCATTCTCCCTCTACCCTGCACACTATTACAACTGTGTAATGTTTGAAAAGTTCTCTTGAAAATGTTTCCTACAACCCTGGTTGGTTTTCTTAAAGATCATAAGAGAAGGTATTTATCTCCTTTTACAATCTTGACAATTTTTGATTATTTTCCATGGATACCTAGGGACTTTCTGTGTCACATTTTCAGTTGAATGGAAATTTTACACAATTTCTTAGCTTTCTTTCCTTCCTTTCTTCTTCTTTAAATGAGCATTGCTACACGTTTCAGAAAGAGCCAAATGGGTCCCTCTGAGATCTTTTACATCAAATGGAAAATAAGTTGCTTTCCTTGGTGTGTCAGCCCTGGGTTTCAATGCCATTAGAAGCCACTCACAATCGCTCAGTGTGCTGAGGTTCGATAAATCTCTGGAGGCCTCCTGAATAGGATCGCTGTGATTTTTAGTGAGGAATTATCTCCTTGCCATTGCATTACCAATTAGTTTTCCAGAGCACATTAAATCCTGCTGCTTTGGTTTACAGAGTAACTGAGGCATTGCTGATGAAGTATAAAAACTTACTTGGAAAAGCAGTGGGGGAGACAGGGCGCCGACAGGACCCACCGCAGCACGACGAGTAGAATGGCGGGGCGCTCAGAAAAAAAGGCTTGGAAGGCGCTGCAGAGAAAGCGTTGATCACACTGATTAGCCATATCTCTTAGAGAGTATGCAAAATTCCAATTTCCCCAAAGTCATGGAGTAAAGCACTACATCTTCTGAGACTTTAGTTAAACTTTTACTGGAATTAAAGTCATTTTAAAGCAGGCTTTACCTGTCAAAGAGCTTGCTAAATAATTTCATCAAGATTTAGAAGCTGTGGTGTAAACAATCAAATTATCAAAACCAAACTTAGTCATTCGTTTTCTGTGTGGTTATAAGTAGTAAATATCAAATAGTCCTTTATCTAATATAACCTCGAGCAACACTGCCCAGGAGAACTCTCTGTGATGATGGACATGTCCTCTACTTGCACTGTCCAATATGTATCCACTTGTCACATATGACACTAAGCACTTGAAATGTGCCTAGTATGTCTGTGTAACTGAATTCTCACTTTAAGTTCTTTTTAAATTTAAATAGACTCATGTGTCTAGAGGCTTTCATATTGAACAGCACGCCTCTGGATACAATACTTACCAAGAAACAATCTGGATGTTACACACTTCAGTTTACTCTTTTAAGAGATGGCATTACTCTACTGCTTATTTTCAGAAGGTTCTTTGAAATATATAGATAGCTAGATTCCAAAGTTGATAATAGTTAATTCACTGAGCAATTCCATAACAAAAAGTGGCCTTTCTGATCACTTTTACGTGACTCAAAGTATTTGAGAATAGTAACAACATTTACTCTCAAGAGATATCTATTAACCTGAAAGCATTTGTGTTTATAGTATAGGGAGTTGCCATATAATTCTGCTCTTCTCATTTTCTTAAACTATTCTATTCAGAACATTTTCAATTCATATACACAGAATAGTTATCATTACTCTTATAAATAAAGAAATTTTATACTCTGTTCCTCAGTAGATGAAAAATAGCTATAAAGGATGTCACAGAATATTAATGGCTCTTCTTTATTGAGCACTTACTATATGCCAGGCTTTGGTTTAGTACCTTAGATACAACATGTCCTTTAGTACAGTGGGGTTTAATACAATATAAATATGGGTGATACTTCTTTAGGTGGGCAACTTGCTTTTACCATCACATACCCAGCAGAGTGCATGGCACATTCTAAATAGTCAAAAAATGTTCAATAAATGAATGAATAATCTTAAAACTAAGAAATAGGAAATCAGGAATTAACCTCTTCCCTGCTCCCCGACACACCCTGAAACATAGTATCTTCCATAACAGATGACCTTGAAATCTAGAACATGACTTGAAAATAAATATTTTTACTACTCTCCCTTCATTTTCAATGGAAACTTTTTTCTTTTCTTAATCATATACAGTGAATATTATTTTGTCTTTTTCAAGAACACAATAATTTCAGACTCATATTTTAACCAACTGATAAGTATGTGTTTATTTTACCAGTATCTTTGAAGGATATATCAAAATAAGTATATAAGTATATATAAGAATTTTATGGTCTCATGGTCCTTAATGTCTTTGAATTGCAAATTAATCATAATGCAGGGTCTTTTCTATAATATGATGGAAAGTTGTCAATGTCAGTGTTTTTAGTTTTTAAACATCTGGATTTTCAAATAATAAAATGTCTTAATGCTACCTTGGAAATACGGCAACTAAGCAAAGTATAAAAAGGAGACCCACTTTGGTGCTCAATAAGTTCTATGAAACTTTAAAAAAATTTTCATTGTTATCATAAGTTGTTATAATACTGACTGAAAAACCATCATAGAAATGATAAATCACTTTATTTGAATTTGACATCTTAAATTATAAGAGTACAGCGTTATTTAGGCAGAGTTACACTTTCTAATGTCTCTATGAGTATATGAAGCACTTTGAAATGTGGAAATACATTTCCCTGTATAAAAGTTACCTCATTATGTTTATTCTCAAGTATTTCTGTTAACTAACTTATTTCACCTCCAAACTAAACACTCCATAGATAATTAAGTTATGGCTATTGTGCTGTTTGGCATTTTTTAAATTGAGGTAAAAGAAAAACGCTGAGCCATGTTGCATTTACATACATGTGTGTAAGCATTTATCATGATAGTTGGAAATACACACACAAAAGAAATGCTTTTGCTCGATATCTAGTGTAGAAAATAAGCATATTAGTGATACTATTAAAATAACAATGCAGGACATGGACAAATTACAAATTATACTATTCTAGCCAAAATGTTTCTCAGTCTAACCCTATGGCCCTAAAATGAAAAAATAAAGAATTTTTTAAAAAATGGATGGTTCATTTGAGACAAGTGTTCAATTAAATTCAATTTTGATGATAAATGAGGTTCTGAGACATAGGATCTTAGTGTTAAATTTAACCAGAAAAAGTTTTAATCGAACAGTTTGTTATAGTACTCTATATTATCCTATCTTAATATAGTAAAGCTGTAATCAAAATGACATTCTGTCTACAGTAGCAACTCTAGTGGCTAAAGAACTACATGTGACATGACCAGGCTTAAAGTTCCACCGTGTAGCATTTCTTCACCTTTTAAAATCACCTCATTGACACACATATATTTACAGATTAGTCAATTCCTAATTTCCATATATAATACACCTTGTTGAAGCTGGTTTATGTAGAAATCACTGTGAAATTCCAATTAAGTGCTCCATTTTTTTATGTGCTCCTACTTGGACATAAGTCAAATGCTAATCCAGCTGAGCATGTGACTGCAGGGATGTTGAATGGTGTGAGGAAATAGCCATTTAAAACAATGTAGTGCATTAAAAACATGTATAACACTTTTAAGTGTTTGTAAGCCACATGGTTTTTAAAGTGGTGAGCAAAAACAGAAACTCAAGTGTGATAAAAACAAAGTGACGAGTTAACAGATGCATTCAAACTTTTGTAAACCATTTAAGAACTACTTTGAAGAAGCTCTGAAAAGGGCAGAAAACAAGGCAATTTCAAGCAGATGATATGCATTTCAAAGCCCATCAGTATAATCTAGATGCAGTCAGTTTATCATTTATCATGAGAGGAACAATTCATTTTAGGTGTACTGAACAATATTTATGATAATACTATTTAAGGAATACCTCCTATACAAAGGCACTGGACTGGCTATGCATTTAACACTTGCTATTTCATTCATTAATATTCAACCTCAAATGGGCAAGCATCTGGAATGTGATGATGACTGGTCTCAGCACATTTTTTAAAAGACCAGGGAAAGGGCTTCCCTGGTGGCGCAGTGGTTGAGAGTCCGCCTGCCGATGAAGGGGACACGGGTTCGTGCCCCAGTCCAGGAAGATCCCACATGCCGCGGAGCGGCTGGGCCCATGAGCCATGGCCGCTGAGCCTGCACGTCCAGAGCCTGTGCTCCGCAACGGGAGAGGCCACAACAGTGAGAGGCCCGCGTACCGCAAAAAAAAAAAAAAAAAAAAGACCAGGGAAACACAGATATTTTAGCACAGTATGTAGTTATTAGCCATGAGGGATAAGGATGTCATGCATACAGACTGTCAGTTAGCCAGTAAGAGATGGAACCCAGAAAATGGACATCTCCACATCTCCCCAGCTTTCCATAAGAGAAAAATGAATGGCTTTCCCTGTGGCAAATGCACGCTGTCAGGTTCTATAGCGTGATGTTAGGTTCCCTCAGCACAACACTTCAGGATACTCCACATTTTGTATCCTGCCAACAAATCTGCCTTCTGGGTTCTGTGGGAATCTCTTACGAATTACAAACAAATGAGTTAAAATTTCCGGAACAAGACTCTGAATCCAAATGACTAAAATCACTTATTCACAGAAAACTTCATGAAATTTTCATTTCTTAATCAGATGTTCTGACTTATTTGAAGACACAGAATCAAACTATCTACTAATTATGTTGAATGTTTAATTAAGATGGGAACTTAGAGGCAACTTAATGGTGAAATGGCCTGGTTTTGTTTTTTTTTAACTTAACTACATGGTTCTGTGACAAAAGCATCTCACAGTCAAGGATGGTTACAAGCCTAGATACAGAAAAATTATTTTCAAAATTCTGTTGTCTAGAAAGCAAGCAAAATATTTTAAATTGTTTTTTATTGTTTTCATTTTTCTTTACCAATGGAGAACAGAGAGAGTGTATCTACATGGGGTGAAACCACATTCTTTTTATTGTCATAGCAAACTGTGGTATTAACTGATTTGTGCTGACATTTCAAAGGACAGATCCTAAAGACCACTGATAAAACCTTCAAATAAATTTCAGGAGCTACTGCGATGCTATGCCGACTGGGCAGCACATTTTAGAAGGACAAGGAGAAACGAGAAAAGGTTCCAAGGTGTCTTACAAAGGCAACCAAAAGGTCAAAAAATACCTCTGGGAAAGAATAAAAGGGAATTAAATAATTTCAAAAGGATGGTTTTAATGACCTCCTTCAAGTGCTGGGCACATGGCACCGGGAATAAAGAAATCTAAACCCTTGACCTTGAAATACTACATAATTGAACTGACTATAAGGAATAGAGTGGACCCCCCCCCCCACAAAAGGCTCTAAAGAATGACAACCACCTGTCTTGAGTAGTAAGACCTAAGAAATAACACTTACGAATAAGGTGTGATTTATTTTATCACACAACCTGGATGGAATTCATTTATGTGATTCACGTGCTAACTTGCCTTCCATCACAAGGCTAAGCAAGTTAAGTCATCCTTTACCTTTCTGCTCATCAGAAAACAAGAGAAGTCTGCATTTATTTTTGGCTTGAGTACTTCAGAGACAGCAAAACAAAGGTCTTAATGTTCTAGTACAGTTCATGAGAAGATAAACCAAATGCAGAGTCTACTTGTTTGATTCTGTCCTTTTAATTCCACGCAAATAATACTTATTGCACATCTATCAAGTGCCACATAATGCACCGTGTGCTGGGATGACACAGATTAAAAAAGGATAGCTTCCCTCCCTGGAAGAATTTCTACCTTTAAATGTTCCTTACCTTACAGGTCTCAATCTGCTGATCAAATAAATGAAATACAAATATCTTCATACTCCAAATTTAGTTTTTTGGGGTTTTTTTTGTTTTTTTTTTTTGGTACACGGGCCTCTCACTGCTGTGGCCTCTCCCGTTGCGGAGCACAGGCTCCAGATGCGCAGGCTCAGCGGCCATGGCTCACGGGCCCAGCCGCTCCACGGCAGGTGGGATCTTCCTGGACCGGGGCACGAACCCGTGTCCCCTGCATCAGCAGGCGGACTCTCAACCACTGCGCCACCAGGGAAGCCCCAAATTCAGTTTTGTCCTATAAAATCTGAGGCATTTTCCAAGGCCATGAGATCTAAAATACATAGTACTGTGTGTTCCCCTAGCCAATGTTTCTCAACCCTGAATATACTTCAGAATTATCTGGAGTGCTTTTCAAAGATACAGATGCCCAGGCTCCACACCAATTGGGTTAACTCATGCTGGCGAGGAGTGGGCCCCCTAGTATACCATTTTTTTTTCAAAAGCTGCACTCGTGATTATAATGTATAATCAGGATGAGGCCACTGAAAAGAACACAAAAAAATGCCTGACATGCAGCAGGCACTCAATAAATGTTAGCCTTTATTCCTACCACTATTATATAATTTGGGATCGATTCTAAGACAGCATATAAAAAGGAGCAGCATGGTCCAGATTTCCACTAAAATATACTATCAAGAACAAAGAAAAGGGTATTATTGTTAGGAAGCCTTTGTCAAAGAAGGCTTTAAGCAGGAAAAGCATCTTGATCTGGAAACTTGATTTGGAAAGTATTTGAATGGCAAAAGAAGAGAAAGGCATTCCAGGAAGGAAAGGTGGCATGAACAAACGGAAAGAAGGCAAGGATGATGGTGACACCCAGGGCAGGTTAAGGAGACCAGCCTGACTGCTGGCCCAAGGCCAAAGATGTGAACATTAAGAATGTAGTTGGACACCCCAATGTTCACAGCAGCACTATTTACAATAGCCAAGACACAGAAGCAACGTAAATGTCCATCAACAGATGAATGGATAAAGAAGATGTGGTGTATACGTATATGTGTGTGTGTGTGTATACACACACACACACATACACAATGGAATATTACTCAGCCAAGAATGAAATAATGCCATCTGCAGCAACATGGCTGAACCTAGAGATTATCATACTAAGTGAAATAAGCCAGACAGAGAAAGACAAGTATCATATGATACCACTTACATGTTTCCACATGTAAAATCTAAAAAAAAAAATCTAAAAAAATCTTAAAAATATAAGATACAAACAAACTTACTTACAAAACAGAAAGACTCACAGACACAGAAAACAAACTTACGGTTACCAAAGGGGATAGTGGTGGGGAAGGATAAATTAGAAGACTAGGATTAACAGATACACACTACTATATATAAAATAGATAACCAACAAAGACCTACTGTATAGCACAGGGAACTATACTCAGTATTTTGCAATAACCTATAAGGGAAAAGAATCTGAAAAAGAATATATATATATGTATAACTGAGGAAAAAAAGAATGTGGCTGGAGGAGCTAAATGCAATTGATGGAATGAAGGTCTTGAAGGACAAACTGAACATTTTTACTTGATCCGATAGTCAAATGGGGATAATTAAGGTTTTCCTAAATAGCTTGATGATATGATGAAAGCTATATTTTAAAAAATCACCTGGCAGTAGTGGATGGGCTGTAGTGGAATATACAGGGGCTAAATGGAAGGATTCTACTGTGGTCATATGCTGAGTGGCAAGAGGTAACGACCAGTTGTTTGGACACTCCTATTAGCATCTTCTCTTCCGTCCTCACAACACCAACAAGGGGGTGGAGTCTGGCTTTTCCTCCAGCTGTGGGGTTCTAGTTCATTGCAATTATCAAAGGTAGTCCCTTTCCCTTCAAGGAGTCTTCATTAGACAGCTGCCTCTCCCTTCAAGGAATCTTCATTAGACAGCTTCCAAAAAATGAGTTGCTTGACCAAGGGATATGGAAGAAGTGACATTCTGGAACTTCCAAGGCTAGGTTGTAAGAAGACTTACAGCTATTGCCTGGGTTTCTGGGAATGTTGCTCTTAGAACTCTGCCTTTCAGAACCCAGGTGCCATGGTATAAGAAGCTCCAGGCCCTTGGAAAATCCAAGTGTGAATGCTGGAACAGCTTTAGTTGAGCACCCCATCAGCAGCCAGCATCCCTGTCAGCCAAGCGAGTCAATGGACATCCATCTTGGACATCCAGCCCAGCTGAGCCCTCAGATGATGGCAGCCCCGGCTGACCTCTAATTGCAATGAGATTCCAAGGGAGAACCACCCAGCTGTGCCCCGTCAGTCCACAGAACCGTGAGAGAAAATAATAAATTGCTCCTTTAAGCCTCTAAGTTGTGAGATGGTTTCTTCACAGCAATACCCCTTTTCCAGTATGTATTTTACTTATGGCGGAAGGGTGGAAAGCTGTCTTTCACATCCTTCCCTGTATGTTGTCAATGGACTCTTGAGGTATGTGGCTGAAAGTCAAATGGTGAGCCTAACATCTGTGCTCATTTTGAAATGAGGCTCAATGCAGTTACATGAATTGCTTAGGATTATATAATCAGTAATTTAAAGACCTTAGATTTGAATCTAGACTTTAAAATTAAAGAAATACTGCTAAAACCAGCTCAGAAAACTATACATTCTTTTAAAATTGACTCAATTTGCCATTTATGCTTTGGAAAAGGTTTTGGCAAACTTTTATTATAAAGGGCCAGATAGTAAATACATTAGGCTTTGCAGGCCATGTGGTCTCTGTTGCAGCTGTTCAACGTGTAGTGCGAAAGCACCTATAGAAAATACGTAGACAAACAGAAATGACTCTGTTCCTGCTTTGAAGAATCTGACTGTCTTTTGGTTTCAGACCCAATCTAACTCTAGGGTAGGTTCAACACACCTAAACTCAATCCAGTCCTTGGTTAGTCTATTAAAAAAATTCACGAGCAGGCATGGTTTTTATTCTCTTTTTAAAAAAAATTTTTTTATATATATATATTTATTTATTTATGGCTGTGTTGGGTCTTCGTGTCTGTGCGAGGGCTTTCTCTAGTTGCGGCAAGCGGGGGCCACTCTTCATCACGGTGCGTGGGCCTCTCACTATCGCGGCCTCTCTTGTTGCGGAGCACAGGCTCCAGACGCGCAGGCTCAGTAGTTGTGGCTCACGGGCCTAGTTGCTCTGTGGCATGTGGGATCTTCCCAGACCAGGGCTTGAACCCGTGTCCCCTGCACTGGCAGGCAGATTCTCAACCACTGAGCCACCAGGGAAGCCCTTTATTCTCTTTTAATGTACATAAATCTTCTCAAAGAATAATTCCTCCACATATTTTAATTTTGAAAGTATTAGGGATTTAAATTTTTAAGGAACAAGGAATTTTGAGACCTCTCAAGAGGACTGGTATAAATGTATACATTGTATATTCTATTTCTGATGGCCACTTAGAACTAATGAAATCAAGGCTGTTATGGCATGCATGGTGCCTGAACATGTGAAAGAAAAGGGAAAAACCTAGTTCATCTTTGGAATATCTATAAACAAGAAGGCAATTAAATATTCAGCAATATATAGAAAAAGACCTGATGTTTTTTTCCTTTCCTTTTCCCCATGCTTTGTTTGATTCTGAAACAAAAGTCTAAAAACTTATAGAGGCTTTCTGATCTTTGACTTCAGAGAATTTTAGTGCCTTAAGTTTACTGTTCATATAACTTACAAAAAGAGTGTGCCCCTGAAATACTCCCAACTAAGAGCTGGCTGACAAAATAATAACGTTATTAAAGATAAAATCAGTTATGGTAACTTTATATAAAGTGATGAATCACTCAGTATTGCCAAATCAAGTATTGACTGGAGGCTAAAAATAATGAAAGGGACAGATTCCATTCAAAGTGGAAACATTACTGAAAGTAAAATAAAATATTTTTGGAATAAAATATACAAGGGTCTGGTAAGCATATTATACGTTAAGGCAAAAATCCAATTTCTTACTAAGAAAGTTTAAAATGGAAGCATGATCTAATGAAGTCTTTAAAGAAGGATTCTAACAAGCATTCCTAGATAAAAATCATATTGTTTCTTTCTACAGTTTGCCTTTTTATTCCTGACAGATTCCAGGTGCATTTGAATGAAAACAAAGTGATTAAAAATTGTTTTTAATTTTAATTTAAAATTTTTTAATTTTTAAAAATTGTTTTAAATTTTTAATTTGACATAAAAATTGTGTACCTTCACTGTGGAAAGAAAAATGACAGTAATTAAGGTAAAAAAACTTTATTTAGGGGCTCTGTTAACCCAAGATTAAGTGGACAAACACTGTTTTAAGAGCTACAAATCAAGCCTCCCCAAAAGATATAAAATGGATTCTAAAATTATGGGAGATATCAACAAGAGAAATAGTGTGGTGGAAAGTAGGTTGAGGAGAAAATAAGGTATTTACCCCCCAACTCTAACATAAAAACACATTTCTTATGCAAAATATTTGATAATCCTATTGATTAATGACTTATAAGACTTTAGAAAAACCTTATAAAGCAAGGTTACATAGAAATATGAAATAAATGGTAACTTATCAGTGACTTTTTTTATGAATCCAACAAAAACCTTACATTATGACTTCAAATTATAGAAGTTAAAAACTAAATCGAAATAAGCAGGATACCAAACAAATAAAATCTGCCTCAGGAATTCAGACACATTATAAACCAGTCTCACAACATGATCCAGTGGCTGATTTGTTAACTCTTAGAGTTTGAGAATAAAGAAATTTATGACTCCAAAAAAAAAAAAAAAACACACATTTGTTTAAATATTTGAAAGACTATAACATTTTTGCTTCTGTAAAAACTTTCATAGCAATGAAGCTAAAAGTATTTTATGAACACAGCTATTACCTATGTTGCTTCCCTTACTTTCAACTTGATACCATCTCTATCATTGTTCAGCAGCAAAACTAACCGTAAGATGTCTTCTTACAGCAAAAAGAGACTTTTTCTGGTGGGCACAAGAACAGGATGGAGGCGGCACACTCCAAAAGGAATACAACGGAGTCTAATGCACAGCATTGGGTCCCACATCTGAGCCACACTGATGGCAAACAAAAGTAGCTAAAAATCACTGTTGCCAATTCTTTTAAGTTGCCCACAATATATGACATCCTTTGGCTTCCTGACACGACCCTGGACCCTCTGGAGCCTACATTTACTTCTGCATAAATCCGTACACAATTTTCTGGGCATTCAAACCACTGTGCCTCTTAAAATAATCCTCAAATCCCTAAAGTGAGTAAGAATTAAGGGAGAAATTCTAAAATGTTTCTACTTGCCTACTGTATTTACTCCTATTTGATTATTAAACCTCAGTAATAAAGCTTCAATACATGTTAACAGATTGAAATTTCTTGCTGTTAAAGCAAAGTAGAGAAGCATATTTTAGGGACTGGGAGAGGGATAGGTGCTAAAGTGAGAGGCAAATAAAATGCACATAAATTGCTACCCTTTTGTAATTCCAACTCAGACATTATTTTGGAGGGAGTGTGGTTTTCTCAATCTGAACCAGAAGTAAAAGGACTGTCTCTTAATCCTACTGGTTCTCGTCACTGCAAGAACTTCCTGAACCTGAAGTTGATGAACTTGGGGACCAGATAACAATTTGTTCAGAGCTGATTCCTCATGAACTATGTATAAGTTATTAATATGTTCATATAAATCCAAAGATATGTTGAGCAGATTATTTTTAAAAGTACAGGTGTAGTAAGAATATTGTTTGGTATTATCTACAAATTCCACCAAAGGATGTTTGGGGTGATACCCTGAGCAAGGAACTACCAGCATGGGTCCCAACATTATCCTTTTCTGGATCCCCCATTCTCTTTGTCCTGGTTCTGGGTCAGTATCATCAATAGTCAAGATCCTGTGACTTTAATTTGCCAAAACAAACCTAGAGCATAGCGTCAGCAAAAATAAATGACAAACTCCAGCTTCATAAATCAAATCGCAGTCTTCAGCTGGACTGGAATCCCCACCTGGAGCACAGATTCATCTTCTTCTCCCTCTCTTCTCTTAGATGTAAGAGAAGCTATTTTGTGTCACACTTTCAGGGTATCTCAGTGAAAGCGGATAAAACTACCAGTTGGAAAAAAAAAAGACATAAGTGCAAGTAGTTTAAGACAGAGTCAAGGATTAATAGGTCAAGAGTAACTGGTGGACAAGAAACTCAGAGTGCACGTGACGCATTAATTAACAGCCCTACAGGGGTACCAGAAAAAATACTATGGATCTGGTTCCATTTCTGTACTACATGGTACAACCTACTTGACAAAATTACTTTAAAAAAAAGAACAGTTCAATTCAACTATTCAGAATAAACATTTGCTTTCTAATCCTTTTATATGCAGCCCTAGGAGTAGATTTAATAATCACTAAATTATATGCAGGAAATTATCTTCATTTCAAACACTTTCTAAAATGTTTAACATAACAAATGTTACTGAAAAGCAAGGCTATTTGTTCCACTTACTTTGAAGAAAATTGGTGGCATAACTAAGAGAAATTTTAAATTTTCAGCTTTTTACACTTCAGGACCCTCTTTAATATACAAAAACATGGATATTTAAATCTAGCACAATAGTCACCAAATAATGACATTAATGAATTTCTGGGGGAGGATCTCTGATGATTAGGATTTACTTGAAAAACCTGGTTTCATTAATAAACTATAATATCCAAAATTCTTTTTTTCACATACAACTCCTCGAGGTGAATCTACTCAACTACCTGTTATTACACTAAACATGCTCCTTTCAAACTCTGAAGAATGCCCTCTGATTTTTTAAGTTTTAAACTACTCTATATACACAACTTGACAACATACAGCTATGGAATGTTCCTTTGCTTGCTCTAAATACTTAAAGGATTGCCCGTTTTCAGGGATGAAGTACTGACAGCTAAACTTTCATCCATAATCTGTAAACCTGTGTTACTAACTGTCACCACCTTTCAGACACGTAACAAGATGAAGGGGAAGGCCAATTTCTTTCCTTATGGGCTCAGATATAACATCCCAGTCTGATTTATTATTGTGATCCATGCAATTGGTTATCCCATAAGCCCTCATTAGTTTTCTCACATTCAATGAAAGACTAATCCAAGGAATACGGAGATTTGGGGCAATTTTCTTCTCTTTCACAAGACCACAGATGTTTAAACTGATACTTCAGACAAAAACAAAATTAGGAAGTGGAATAATCTTTGTAGGAAAAAATTGGCCTATTATGAGAATTAAAGCAGCTAACAATTATGAAAATGCTTGGTAAACCATAAAGTAGGACAGAACATGGACTCTAAGCTTCACAGGGGCAGAGACAGTCATCTGTTTTGTTCACTGATTATCCCAATGGCCTGGAACAGTCTGAACACATGGGAGACAGTCAGTAAGCATTTGCTGAATGAATGAACTATATGGTATAATTAATAGTGGGTAACAAAAATAATGAAGCCGAAATGCATGCAGTGGCATAAATCCCCTAGTTAAATGGTGCTGTCTTTCACCAATGCCCTTAAAAAGAACTCCGGGGTTTTCTTATTCAACATCTAGACTGGTGCACTCAACAAACTAAGTTGAGAAAAAAAGAGTAGTCAAATACACCGAAATCATTAAAAATCACATTTTGTGATCCACTCCTAAGTTAGTGTCTAAAGGATTAGAACTGGTTGTTCACTGATGTTTCAGAAAGAAGTATTTTATCGTTCTGAAAACAGTAGCTTTTCTAAATCTCCTTTCTACTCTTTACAGAACGTCAATCACTATTTCACCCTCATCTAATTTTCAGGTGATAGCTAACATTGTCAGCACTCATTATAACTTCATAATTCTACACGGTACAAAAGAATTTCCACATTTGGTAGGGCAAGAATCTGTCATTTAAATAAAATTGGAGCACGGTTCAGAAAGCTATATTCTCTGTCAAAAAAATTTTTAAAATGTTTTTAAGCAGCATATTTGTGGGCACAAATGTATGGGGTTCTAATCTTAAGATATTTTTTGAGTTTCAAAAATTAAATGCACTCTTCACAAGAATGATTTTTTTGAAATAAAGTTATTTGTTCAAATAAAAATTAACCTAGGAAAACACCAAATCTTCAATAAGGACTGAAAAAAATTAGGAAAAATATAGGCTTAAGCTATATGAAAATACTTCAAAGTGAAATTTAAGTTCTTATACTCTCAATTATTCCAAAAAGCATTTTTGCATTTTGATACTTTAATAAGTGTACAAGAATGAGTATGTTCTTGAAAATAAAAATAATGTAGTTAGGAAACCCTTTACCCAATAATCGTAACATTTTGAATGAAAATGAATAGGTATACAAAATTATTTTTCAGTTATTGAAATGTCTGCATTTGATTCGCATTTGGTTTACTTAAATTTAACCTGTAAAATCTACAAAGGTTACAATTAACTTTTTTGAGGAGCCAGTCATGATCAAGAGCAACTTAAGAATTCTTGAAAAACAGTTTCTATGAACACAATGCCAAACCACCAAAAATTATACAAATCTCCAAATTTTCTTGAAAATGTTATTTTTATGGTCGTTATTTACCAGCTCTTGTCTACACGAACCTGCTTTACACGTTTGTAATTTTCCTAATACTTCAAAAAGAACAGAGTGGCCCAGATTTCCAAGGCACATCAACTTTGTCTTAACTGTACTTGTTCCTCTCCCAGCGTGCAAAAAGGCTGCCTAGAATTTAGGTTTTACACTATGTGAATGAGACCGGTGCTAATATAATTATATTTGTTCCATTCTGTTAGTAACCATTTCAAACTGAAAGACCAGGACAGGTTCTAAACATGTTCAATTCTATAAAGCTATTAGCAATAAATTTGATTCGGCAGTTTGGTGGGACAATGAAATCTGCTGAAAAAGCGTCTATTAGTCATTCTGGACAAACCCACCGGGATTTAAAGAATGAGTTAAGATCGTCCAAGGACGCAAGCCAAAAAAAAAAAAAAAAAAAATTAATCCAACTGGATCTCAGTTTTTGAGTCTCTAAGAGGCTTTCCCTTTCTCACTGCCAATTTCGGCAGCCCCTCCGTAAGCTTTACCTAATATATTGACTAAACTGTCCGCATCCTCTTCCCAGTCACGACACTTAGGTTTTATTCGGGAATAAAAAACAAGCAAACCAAAACTGCCCTTCGTTTGGTAAATTCTCACTTATTGGCGAACTTCCTACTCCAGGTGCCAATTAGGCTGTTCCAGCTCAGCACGAAGAAAAAGCCAGCCTCGATTTTCTTGCGTTTTAGTGATCCAAATGTAAGAGTGAAGAAAGCCAAAACTTTGCGCAACTCTTTTTCCAAAGATCTCTGCGAGCGTTCTGCAACCGCCTCGACCGTCGCAACGGTTTGAAGAGGCAAAAGCCCCCAAAGCGGGCCGAGCGAGGCTCTCCAAGCCAAGAACTTTCCAGGGAACGGGTGTCGCGCGGCCTCCGGGACAGGAGCGGGCGGGTGGAGACGCTGAACTTGGGAAACCCCGTGAAACTGGTCCTGCGAACCCAGAGATCTCAGGACCGGGGCTGCCCTTTCGGCTAAAGCCAGGAGGTGCCTCCAGGGTTTCTTCAAAAAGGCCTTAAATTCAAGGCAGCCCTACCACTTGTAGAAAGAGGGGACGGAGAGGAAGCTGGTGGTACGCGAAGGGGAGGAAAATCACAGTTAGTGGTGGTACCCTCCTCACCCCCGAGGCGGCATCTCCACCCAATCTCTAGATGCTCTCGGAAGGTCTAGGCCCGGGCGGATTCCTGCGCACTAGGGCCGACGCGCCCAGGTCTCGGGATCTGCAAGCCAAGAGGCGCCGCGCGCAGCTGGGGAGGGGAGAGCGGACTCACCTGGGGTTGATGGCTGGAAGGCACAGTCTCGGTCCCCCGGAGCCCGGCCCGGCAGCCTGGCGCCGTCCGCCGAGGGGCTGAGCACTTGAAACGCCCACCGCGTGCTGTAGAGCGCTCCGCTGGGGCTGACTGGTTCTGCCGCGGGGCACAGCTTGAGCGGAACCGGGCTGGCGGGCAAGGGCCGGACCTGAGCGCCCGCGGCGAGAGCTGCTGCCGGGCCGTGGGGCGGGGGCGGTAGTAGCCTGTGCGGCGGGGCGCCCCCAGCCCGCAGCAAGTTCTCGATCAGGAAACTCTTGCCCAGGTTGCCGAAGCCCGGCGCGGCGGGGAAGTTCAGCAGCGCGGAGGAAGCCACCACGTCCCAGTAGGCGCCGGCATGGGCCGCCACGGCGCTGGGGAGCATGGTGCGGCGCCCCGGAGCGCTGCGCGCCCGCTTCCGGACCCGCGCCCCGCGCGCCGCCTCCCGCAACGCTGGAGCGCGCTCAGCCGGGAAAGGAGGCGAGAGCACCGCGGACGCCGGCGGGTAGGGAAAGATTATTTTCTGGGCTGGGCGGTTTTTTAAAGGAGGGGAGGAGTGAGTGTGGGAGGGGGAAGCTGTGCGTTTCCTCTGCCCGCGGCGTTGGCTCTGGGGGCGCCGGGGGAGTCCCTCCCGCCCTCTATGCAGATCCAGACTTTTTTTTTTTTCTAGAAGGCTGGAAGGTGTGTCCAGCCCATCCATTCATGTCACCCGGCCCACAAAGTGACAGACGCGGCCAACAATAAGGGCAACCCCGAGAGTCCGAGCTTTGGCAAGGGGAGGGGACGCGTAGCCGGAGGAGACGGGAGTGGAGGCGACGGGAACCGGGCGCTCGCCCCCTCCCAGCAGCCAGGCCCCGACCCTCTCTAGGGAGCCAGCGCTGCCCCGGGGGCGCCAGGGCTCGTGGACGCCCTCGCGGAGCACCCTGAGCGCGGGCGGCGCTCTCACCTGGAGAGCGCTCGGCGGACCACCTGTTGGGCGACCCCTGGTTCTCCCGTGTTGGTGTCACTTCAGGGCATCCAGGGGAGGAGAATGGTGGTACAGATGAAAAGGTACCTTTTCAAGAATGGGTTTGTTCGCGTATTAAAATGTGGCCCCTGTTTGTTTGTTTTTAAGAGGAAAAGAAATGTTTTTCTTGAAGACTTTTAAGAAATTTCTCAGGCAATTTTCCAGCAATTCATTTCCAGTGACTTTTTAGTAAGATTTGATTTAGGAAGCACTCAAGAAGAGGTGATCTAATAAATTTTGATCTAGAAAAGGGGATCTTGGTTGGAGTTGGTTAAATGGCAAACGACAGATGCTTGAGTCCAAAACCCAGGAAGAAAGCCACCACCAAACCAAAGGTGGCTGGAGCCTCCTCAGAGACCCGAGTGTGAACACTGAACTCCTTAGAATTATAGTTGCTCTTTTTTCTTTTTTCCCCTACAATTGTGGGTATTTTCAATTTATTGACACTCTGCCAAATAGAGACTGGACAGGTGAAAAAAAACATGTGTGTCATTAAAAGTTCTAGTTAACCACAAGGCAACCTCATTTTCAAAATTTATTTATTTTAAATTTATTTATTTATGGCTGCGTTGGGTCTTCGTTGCTGCGCGCGGGCTTTCTCTAGTTGTGGTGAGCGGGGGCTGTGCTTCATTGTGGTGCGCAGGCTTCTCATTGCGGTGGCTTCTCTTGTTGTGGAGCACAGGCTCTAGGCGTGTGGGCTTCAGTAGTTGTGGGACGCGGGCTCAGTAGTCGTGGCTCGCAGGTTCTAGAGCTCAGGCTCAGTAGTTGTGGTGCGTGGGCTTCGTTGCTCCACGGCATGTGGGATCTTCGCAGACCAGGGCTCAAACCCATGTCCCCTGCATTGGCAGGCAGATTCTTAACCACTGCGCCACCAGGGAAGTCCCAGCAACCTCATTTTGCTCATGACTGTCTATGTCAATGGAGTGTTTACACTGTGACTTCTCTGTCAGTTCACACTTCCCACTATCACTCTCCTGTGCAAATTTTGATGCATTTATTTAGAGTACAGTTTTTAAAGGATGTCTGCAAAGTTTGGGGTCACATGTATAGTTTTACTCTTTTCCCTAAGAATAATTTTGTCCCTAGCTTCCATTTACTTAAAAGCTGGCTGGAGTTGCCAGGTTTGTGAGATAAGTTTCCTCTTGAAAATTCACCTGGTTGATTTGTGTTTCATTTACACTTGGTATGTCCAAAGATTTTTAAAGGTCCACCCTTCCCCCCTGCTGCCAAATGGGAGAGAAGCTTCTGGCAAGGCTGGTGCATGTTACTAATATTCATTTACTTATTGATTTAATCAACATACCTTTACAGAGCATTTCATGTATATTGAGCACCTGTGGTGGTCCTGGGAATATATAGAGTAAAGAAAGATCTTGTCCTTGCCTTGTAGTTCACAGCCTAGTGAGGGAGAAAAACAAGTAACGTCTTGTAATTTGGAGAGAAAAGTGTGAGAAAACTTCCAGAAATCTCCCCTAAACTGAGTCCTAAAAAGTGGACTGTGGTTGAGGATAGGATGTGAAGTAGTAAACTTTGAGATTAGCAAGGAATAGAGAGATTATGTCATCGCTGCCACTCCTGTATCATAGCCACCATTTATCCAGTGTTTACATTTAGACAGGTATAGCACTAAGCACTTTACACATTTTAACTTGTTTATCTCCACAATAATCTTATAAGGTTGGTGCTATTGTTATCCCAGTGTTACCATGGGGCCCAGAGAAATTTAAGTAACTTTCCTAAAGCTGAACAACTACCAGGGTGATAAGGCTGAGACACAATTTAAACTGGATGATTCCAAAGCCTTGGAACCTTTAAGTTCAACTGTCACCCTCTCCACAAACCTGATTTGCCATGCTAAATGGTGTTGCCTGGCCGTTCGAAGAGGGGCTGAAAAGCAAGTATTCCTTTTTTTTAGTGGAAGGTGACAGTGAAGATTTGAGCAAAGAAACTATTGGGTCAGCCAACTTGCCACAGACAGATAAGAAGCAACTGGAGAAATCCAGACACAAGATGATGTGGAATTTAATAAGGTTAATGGTAAGAAAATGGAATGGAGGAGATAAATATTGTAATGATTGAATCAATAAGACTGGATAATGCAGTTCTCAGTGGGGGGTGACCCCCTCCCTCCCCAGGGGACATTTGGCAATGTCACAGCTTTTGTTTGTCACAACTTGGCAGGGGTCGGGGGTTAGCTACTGACACCTAGTAGCTGGAATCCAGGGATGCTGTTAAACATCTTGTAATGCACAGGACAGCTCCCAGCCTGAAATGTCAGTAGTGTGGTGGCTGAGAAACCTCAGCTATAGAGGATAAGGGAAGAATATAGGATCACTTCTCTGGTTTTCTGGTTCAGTGACTGAGCAGATGCCCACTTATCAAGATGGGGACTTGTAAGAGGAGGAGGAGTTTTACATGGGGATATGAACAAAAGGATGGAGATAGATGTTCTGGTTGTTTATGAAATCTTCGAGGGCGAATAATGTAGTGAAAAGGGAAGTGAGTCAGGAGATAGATGCTGGGGGATACCAACATGGAAGGATGGAAAAAAGAAAGAGGAGCTGTGAAGGAGACTGAAAAAACAATCAGTGAAGATTTGGAGACAGAGACCAGGAGAGAATGGAAGACAAGGGAGAGACAGTTTCAGAAAACTGTGAATGGCAAGCTTTGGTAAAGAACTGCTGTATGCTCAGCAGTTTCTTCTTCCAGCTGGACAAAAGCCACAGTGCATTTCCCAGCCTCCCCTGCAGGCTGTGTATGGCCGATGGAGTAACAGGGGAAGTGATCTATTTCTCCTCCAGGGCTGTCCCCTGCTAACAATCCACACAGTCCTCTGCACTCTTTGCTCTTCAGCCACCAGATCAGAGGTCCAGCTGAGGACCCGAAGTCCCCAGGGCATGGTGGAGCCACAAGGTGAAAGGAGCCTAAGTCCCTTCATCACCCTGGAAGGCCAGTGACCATGAATATTTCCATGAGTAAATTATGACATAAGCAAAAAGTAAACCTTTAGTAGCTAATGCCATTAAAATTGAAAAAGTTGATTTCCACAGCATATCCTCACTTACCTTAGTTAATATGCAACTCTGTAAATGCTTCAGACCAAAAAAATAACTTGATTCTAAGTGACTAGGGCAAGAAGCTTTTCATAGGGAGCAAGAGAGGCAGAAATCAGTTTGTGGATGATTGAAGGTCAATAGAAGATAGGAAAGTAGAGATTGAAGAAACATGAGGGAAAAGCTAAAGGGAGTCATGGGTTAAAAGAAGAGATGAATATATCTATATGATGAGAAAAAAAAGAGGTGCTACAGACAGGAGGCTGAAGGTTCAAAAGAGGTGGGGCTGTTTGATGGAACCAAGAGAGGCGATGAGCCCAGCACAGGCTGGCTGGGCTCTTTCTTTCCTGATAAAGCAGTGTTCCAGGCCCCAGGCCCATTCTTACGCAACCAAGTTGGGGATGATAAAGACTGCCTTTCCCAACAGTTATCTTTATCTTCAATTAACACCAGACTTCTTTAGTTAGTTCAATGAAAGTTACAAATTATTTTTCAGGAGATCAATAAGTGGTGTTTAAGATGTGGAGGGAAGCATTCCACCTTTATGTGAAAGCCTTTAACCTCCAGAATGGAGGCTTATTTCTTACCAGGCTTATTTCTGAACCAGGCCTGTGCTCAGCCACTGACTTAGAGAACTCATTTCCTAAACCCAGCTAGTATTAGCAACATCCCAGGACTAGAACACTGTCACATTTCCTCAAGCAAATCTCTCTTAGAGGATGTGACCTTGAAAGGGCCAAGAGTTGGCCATTATTGAGCTTCCAAAACCTATTATATGACTTTCTCTGTACCCGCTTGCACATAAATGTTTAAGTGCGTCATAGAATGCAGTCTGACACTTGCTTTCACACCTAGTGATAGTGGGTTATGGGAATGGCTCTGTATCCCTTAATTCACTTAACTAATTGTTAGAAGCTACTGATATTTATGAAAAAGAACCTAATAATTGAGAATGCACAAAGAGGCTCAGCCCATTTTGCTATATAGAGTTTTCATCCCTTAAAGAACCACCTTGGCCTATGCTAAGATCTGGTCCAAAAAAAAAAAACAACATCATGACAAACTTAAATGACTTCAGGGTCAGATGGGTAAAACCTATGGGATAGCCCGGTATAAAATAATGAGTGCGAGTTATCTAGTAAAGAAGGGTGGGAGGGGGAGAGGAGGAGAGGAGGGGAGAGAGCCTGTAGGGAAAAGTGTAGGCGGAGACCTATATTGTCATTAAGCTGGAGAAGTAGTCTGGGGCCAGATTGTGCCTTGTATGCAGCACTCAGGATTTTGGACTTTGTCATTAAAGCAATGAGATGTGCATAAGAAAAAAAAATTGTAACTATGTGTGTTGATGGATGTTAACTAACCTTATTGTGGTAATCATTTTGCAATATCAAATGGTTGTGTTGCATACCTAAAACTAATATAATGGATGTCAGTTGTATCTCAATAATGTCTGTCAGTTGTATCTCAGTCTCTGCATTGAGATATGATCTCCTATGTGCATTTTAAAAGACCACTTCTGTGGTACGGAGGCTATGCTAAGGTTTGGAGAAAACTGGGATTGGAGACCATTAAAGTAATCCAGATAAGAGGTCCCAGGAGTTTGGGCTGGGTTTGTGGCAATGATAATGGGGTGAAGCAGGAGAATGTGAGAGCTGTCTAGAAGGTATCTGTGAATTTAGAGTCTGAGGAAGTCTTGTCTCTCCGTAAGGAACCAGTATGCTTAGTTTTATCAGACCGTGAGAACTGTATAGCCATTGTGTTTCCTGATGTGTTTTGAATGCCAAGAAGTTGAGCTAATTTTAGAGTTCAATGGCAGTAACTCCCTTAGCCTGCCTTTCCCTCATCTCCATCCCCTCCTTAGCTCACTTTACATCTTTTATGTTTATTTTAATGTCTCTGTTATATGTGTATCCATGTAGTGTGTCTCCTCAAATCCTTTAAGTGGTAAACAGATACAACAAACAAGGTATCTCTCTTTTTATTTTAAACTCGCATGCTTAACAATAGTTCCATTAAGACCTGGACCTCTGTGATGGAGTCTGAAGAAGCTCTTCTCATCCCTCCATGATCAGCAGAATTCTTCCTTTTGAGCAGGAGAGTCTCTGTGCTTGGTGGAGAGAGAAGCCTTCTCATAGCCTTGGTAACACAGACACTGGATGAAGTCCAGGATGAATTGCTGACCTCTCGTTGGCAGCCTCTGAGCACCTGCTCCAACAATCAGACCTCTTTTAAAAGGAGATGCAATTGTGAGGAGCTAGGCTCTGTTCTCAACTTAAAGGAGAAGATTCAGGAACCCTTTGTATCCCGTTTAGTAACCTTTAAGTCTGGCTGGTGCAGGGTTACTCAGGGAGAAACAAATATTTCCCAGTAACTGCTAACTGTGTAGTTTCTCTCCATAGCCCAACACACACTCACGACTCAGAGCCTTAGGCAGATTACATCCTAATCCTTGAATTAGAGGAAAAATATATTTTAAAGAAAAACACAGGGATATGTTAAGAGTTAGGCATATTCAACCACTTAATAATCATTACTCAATTGATTTCTATACAGTTCTATTCTTCCCTAAACATTCTCCCACTCCCCCTACCCCATCTCATCCCATATACTCTCAAGTCTTTGAAATAAATTATAAAAATCTGGCTCACCTCTGAAATATGTTTTCAGTGTTGATCTGGCAGGACTCATGCTCTGATTGTCCTGCTTTTCCTGCACATGTCTTTCCTGGCTGGCTCTGTTGGCATTGGTGTATTATTTTGCCATGCCTCAGGCATTGTTCATCTCCGTGCCCTGCATTCAACCTTCAAGCTCTATTTTACTGACTTTCTTCTGTAACTGGGAGACTTCCCAGTTTCTTTCCAGGGCATTCAGTTTCTCTGGCATTCCTTGCTCATTGGTCATTTCTAACCACGTCTCCCCTTGTACTGCTTGGCCCCAAGTGAAATGTGAGAACCACTGAAAGATTTTGAGGAAATTACCCTGGGTGCTGCTGAGCAGCAGCCTTTTCAACCGTTTCTCATTAGCTCAATGTCCTCAGAGTCACAGGTGCCTCTCATTCATATTGAAATCCTGCAAAGCTTTCTGGTTGGCCCTGAATTACTGCTTTGGACAAAAGGAAGGATACACATTGCATCGTGAATTTTGTCATGTTCCCCAATGTTTACACCAAAGTAGTCCCTTCAGATGAACATTAAGTTGTTTGCATTTACTACCAAAATTATGAAGTACACACAGAGAAGTTAATCCCTTGTGAAGCGCCACTCTAAGGCTATGAATCCAGGCTCTCTGAACCAAATTTAGATGTGTTCATCGCCTTGCTTCAGAGTGTCCTTTCTCTGGTGAGGCTTTGTTTCATGTAAAATACAACAAGTATTTTAGGCCAATAAACAAAAATTAATCCCTAGAGGTTTTTCTAGTCCCCCAGTCCTCTATTGAGTTTCACAGCTTTGACTTTCAAGCATTGCTTGAAAGTCAACCATTTAAATTGTGGGGTGTAATTCTGCAGTGGCATTCCTTATGTTACTCCGATACCCTCCCTGTTTTTCAAGTTACTACAAATATTTCACTCTCTCCATCATTCCATCTAGTAATCACCCCAAGCCCCAGTCCAACACTTCTGCTCTAGCTACACGTTCTTCATTTAGCCTACACACTTTGACCAGTCATTCAGCAATCAACTTGTGAAATGGCACACCACTTAATTGAATGACACACCAACATCTTTCATTTCTTCTTCCATTGCAATATTGCATTATAGATTGCATTGTTTAATTAGATAGATTCTGCCAAAGTCTCACCTTTTTCATAGAGCATAACTACTAATTAGTCCTCTAATTAGGTTCTTGTTAGATTTGGAAATAATAAGTGTTGATTTCTTTAAAATATTCTACAACTCTGACTTCTTACTAATTCAAATGGCCTTCTCCTAGGCAACACTCTCTCAATGTAAGGTTTTATTCTACTTGTTCCAAATGTATGTAATGTTCAAAGATAGGGATAGGTTAGTTATGCTCTGGTAACACATGACTCCAAAATTGTAATGGCTTAAAGCAATAAAGGTTTATGTCCATCTCTGTGGGCTATATAACTCTCCTCCACATAGAATTTATTCCTGGCTTCAAGCTGATGGAGTAACCTCTATCTGAAGTATTTCTGGCCTTTTGGTAGAAGGAAAAGAAAGCATATCAAAGCACATACTAACTCTTAAAATTTCTGCCCAAAGAGGGCACATGTCACTTCTGCTCACATTTCGCTGGCCAAAGCAAGTCACGTGGCCATGCTTGAGTTCAATAGGGTGAGGAATAAAATCTTCCCATAAGGAGGGGCACTGTACATGTGTGAACAGTTATAAAGTGCACTACAGTATCCTAATCATCTAATATTCTGCATTAATTAGAAATCAAAACATACATATAATACTACTGGGTTATAAAATCAAAGGAAAATATGATGATAGAAAACAATAAACTCGCTTGATCATATAAGGAATTATCTTTGGTTTGCCTGAATACTAACAAAGCCTCATAGTAATGCAATTAAATTATTTAGTTAGATACCTATGCAATTTTTTTCTTCATTTATTTCCATTAATTATCTGGATTTTTCTTACTTTGCCTAATATAGCTATGAAATTGAGATAGCATTGAATAATTTCTAGTGATATTTTTGTATAGTACAGATCACTGATATCAGAGTTTTAGACATTTTCAACTGTAGCTTAGATGTTTCTATATAAACCATAGTCTTCTTCAGTCATTAAAATAACATAACTATTTATTCTCTAAAAATATGTTGTTTCACAAACTACTCCAATTAAAAATAGAGGAACAAACTTCTCCCCTCATCACCCTTTTTTTTTTGAGTTGAAGATATTTCCTTGCTTCTATTAAATGTAGTTACAGTTAACCAAAAGATAAATACAGCTTTTTTTTTTTTTTTTTTTTTTGCGGTACGCGGGCCTCTCACCGCTGCGGCCCCTCCCACAGTGGAGCACAGGCTCCAGACGCGCAGGCCCAGCGGCCATGGCCCACGGGCCCAGCTGCTCCGTGGCATGTGAGGTCCTCCGGACCAGGGCACGAACCCGTGTCCCCCGCATCGGCAGGCAGACTCCCAACCACTGTGCCACCAGGGAAGCCCAAATACAGCTTTTTAAAGGTGAATTAATGCCCTTTTGAGCTATAGCTGCTACCAAGCATCTCCCAGTTTATTTATTCAAAAATACTTATCAACTGCTCTAGTACTTACAGTGGGCAAGGTACTGGGGATACTGTAGTAAGTAAGACAGAGATGGTCTCTCCTCAGGGAGTTTAAACTCTAGTTAAAGAGATAGAAAATACATTATTAAACAAGTAAAATAATTATATGCTATTGATAAATGATAAGAAAAAATGAAATGGATGCTGTGTTTAGGGAACGAATTGAGATGGACTGAATATATTCCAAAATATTATATTTTTGAAATAGAATATATAGATCTTATTGATGGATTGTTTGTACAGGATGAGCAATAGGGAGAAATCCAGGCTCACTCAGTGTCTGGGTAGATCACCTGGGTAGATGATAGTATCATCAACTGAGATGGGGAAGAATAGAGGAAAATCAGGTTTTGGAGGTAGCTGGCAGCAGAGGGCTTCTGTGTTTGGCACGTTAAGTTTGAGAGGCTTATTAGATATGGAAGCACAGGGCTTCCCTGGTGGTGCAGTGGTTGAGAGTCCGTCTGCTGATGCAGGGGATACGGGTTCGTGCCCCGGTCCGGGAAGATCCCACATGCCACAGAGCAGCTGGGCCCGTGAGCCATGGCCGCTGGGCCTACACGTCCGGAGCCTGTGCTCCGCAACGGGAGAGGCCACGGCGGTGGGAGGCCCGCGTACCGCAAAAAAAAAAAAAAAAAAAAAAAAAGATATGGAAGCACAAAGATCAAATGGAAAGAAACCTATATAACATCTGATATGTGTAATATTGTACATAATGGTATTATATGTTAGAATGTGCATAACATTTTATATATATATATGTGTATAGAAAGAGAGACGGAGACAGACTACATCATTTAGAGATAGAGCAGAGGAGGCAGAGCCAGTGAAGAAGATGGAAAAAGAATGCAAAATTTCTTCTGTAAACGGCCAGATAGTAAATCGTTTAGGCTTTGCAAGTCATGAGGCCTCTGCCACAACTACTTAACTCTGCAGTTGCAGTACAAAAGCAACCACAGACAATAGAGAAAGGAATGTATGTGGCTATGTTCCAATAAAGCTTTATTTATGACACATTTGAATTTCATATAACTTTTACATTAATGAAATATTATTATCCTTTTTATTCATTTTCAACCATTTAAAAAGGTGAGAACAATCCTTAGCTCACAGGCAGGACAAAAGCAAGCAGTGGGCTAGATTTGGCCCATTGCTGTAGTTTGCTGACCTCTGAGGGAAACTCCCATGTATTAGTTATCTATGACTGTGTAACAAGTTACCCTAAAATTTAGCAGCTTAAAACAACAAATAGTTATTTTCTCATAGGTTCAGTGAATCAGGAATCTGGGCTCAGTTTAACTGAATCCTTGGCCCAGGGTCATTCACAGGCTGCCATTGAGGTGTTGGCTGGGGCTAAGTCACCACAAGGCTCCACTGGGGAGGATCTGCTTCCAGGCTCACCTGGTGGTAGCTGGCAGGATTCAGTTTTCCCCTGCCTGTTGTCCAGAGACCTCTTTTAGTTTTTGTACCATGTGGGCCTTTCCATAGGGAAGTTCACAACATGGTAGCTGGCTTCCATCGAAATAAAAAAGAGCAAGCAAGGGGGAGTGGGCAAGATGGAAGCCAGAGTCTTTGTAATCCAATCTCAGAAGTATCACCCATCACTTTTGCCATATTCTATTCATTTAGAAGCAAGTTGCTAGGTTTACCCCATGCTCAAGGTGAGGGGATCACACAAGGGCATTACTACCAGGAGAGGGGATCATTGGGAGTCATCTTAGAAGCTGCCCCCTGCTGGGAGAATGTGGTGTTACACACAGAGGCTGAGAAAGGAGAGTGGTTCCAGAATGCAGAAGTGATCAACTGTAGTCAATGTTGCTTAAAGGGTTAGAAAGATAAGAATGGAAAAGTATTTATTAAGTATAAGGAGATGATATGAAGAATGAATTGCAGGAGAGTTAAGTGGAGACTTTATAAAGGCCACTTTCAAGAATTTTTGCTAGAAGGAGTCTAAAAATGAAGTAGTTGCTAGAAAGGTACATGAAGTAAGGAGGGACTAAGAAAAGAAAAGAAGGCAGGCTATTCTTGAGCATGCTTGTATACCGATAGGGATAGTTCAGTAGAAAAAGAGAAATTCTTGATGCAAGGGAGAAGAAAAACTGAAGGACTGTCCTTAAGAACAGAAGTGATGGAATCCAGATTACTCGTGGAAGGATGGTTCTCTGATGGGAGGAGGAGTGCATCCTCTGTTGTAACTGCATAGAAGAACATGGGAAGAGATATCAATGCGAGCAGTTTGTTGATTTGGTGGTGGAAAGATAAAGGAGTTCCTGGATGGCCTTCATATATTCAGAAAAGTGTGAGATGGTGCAAACAGGTATAGGAGATTTGAGGATGGAGGTGTAGATATGAAATAGGACACTATTTTTTGGCAAATAGGGAAATAAACTTACTGGGAACACATTTTAGATTGCCTGGCATAATTGAGCTTTGTGTTCATGTTTTTAATGTCAATTAGTCATCCTGCTGGTTTGATTTTCTGTAGTACCTTTCAGCTGCTCAAGTTTGCATAGGAGAAAATGGATAGTTTGAGGTTTTGCTGACATGTACAATGAGGAGGAGGAGTAGAGGCAACGATTGTATTTAAAAGGAGTAAATAAACCAAGAATCAAGGTGAGTCCATAGAGAAGTGAAACCAGGCCAGTCTGATAGTGAGAGAGTGGTGAAATAATAGAATAGAGGGGATGCTTCTTTACAGAAAATTGAGATTCAGAGGAGAAGTTGACCACTTAAAAATGCTTGTCATAAATAAAGTCTCCTTAGTAAGAGGATATTTGACAGGTGAAATCCACGTTCAACTTTGAATTAGTTTGATTTGGTGATTTTAAATCACTCAGACGGAAAGGGGGTTTTCTCCTTTAAGAAATATGGCACTAGAATGAAGGAGAGTGATCTTTAAAAGGAAAGGGAGGTTTGACCAGGAAGAGTAGGAGAGGGTTGATCCTGATGAACCAGCTGGAGCAATCAGTGTTTCTCCTGTAGCTTCCTAACCCTGTAATTTCGAAGCCTGGATATGCAAAAGCATCACCTGTGTAGAGCTTGCTGAAAATCAGATGGCAGGCACCACTCAACACTTTCTGATTCAGAATTAGCATCAGAACCTTAACAATCACCTCAGATGTTGCTGATGGACAGTGGGGCTGAGTGTAGCCTTTAACTGGCTGGATACTTCTGCTTCCTGGTTCTTGGAAGCAAGTCACCATAGAAGTGCGTCTATCCAAAGACCATCATGCTGAGACAAGCCCAAACCACATGAAGAGGCTCTGGAAAATGAGGTGCCACTTAAAGAGAGAGGGGCTGACAGGGGGAGTATCAGAGATAGACAGACAGACACTAAGACACATAAAGGCAATAAACATGTGAATGAGACATCTTGGATATCCAATTAATATGTCCCTCTCTTTGGGTCTTCCCTATCTGTATTTAAACATGCTCAAGTTTCTCCCAGCTGGCAAAGCAAAACTCATTCTTAACCGCAGAGATTCTTCTCTAGCATTTCTCTCTCTTTTTTACCTTCAAGTTTACCTTCTAGAAAGGGTTGTCTACTTTCTGTCTCTCCTCCCCATTCACTCCTCAAACTACTATAACATGACTTCCTCTCTCATCCTACAGAGACCTGCTCATGCCTGAGTCATCCGTGATTTTTTTTTTTTTTTTTTTTTGCCAAACCCAGTGGTCACAGTTGGTCCTTCTTGAAATCTTGATTTCTCTTAAGCTGATGATGCCTATAACCATTTCCTCTTCCTTGAAACAGTTCCTTCTTTAACATTGGCTCTAGTCTGTTCTAATTTGCCTCCTACTTTTTGAACATCTCTTTCTATATATCAGTGTCCCTTCCTCTGCCTGTCTCTTAAATTTTAGTGTTCCATAGGAACTTCTTTTCCAATATTTTACAAACTCTCATTGGTTGCTCTAAATATCCATCTCTGTGGCTTCGACCACTACCTCCATGATGAGAATCCTCAAACATCTCTAGCCAAGATTTCTGTCTGAACTAGAGTTCTTAACCTGGGGTTCACAGACCCATTGGGGGTCTGTGCAGAATTCAGAACAGCTTAGGTGGGAAAAAATTGTATCTTTCTTCTCATTATTCTTTAACTGAAATTTAGCATTTCCTTCAATTATGAATGTAGGCAACAAACCACAATGGAACAATTAGTACCTGTACCAATAGAAGCCACAAATACTTTTATATCAAAATGCAGTTGTTGCAGATATCTTGAAATATGACTTACACTTATTGCCACCTCAAAATTTTGGTAGTTATTAGACCTACCACTGGATCCTCTTATTATTTAACATATTAATAGGAAAATTCAAATATTACTAAATCACAGATTTCCTTTTCTGTATTTTGATACTGCTTTTCAATATAATTATTTTCCTTTTTTACTCTCTATATTTTATTTTATGATTTTAAAACATTTTTCTGAGAAGGGGTCCATAGGCTTTATCTATGATAGACTGATAAAGAGATCCATGAGACCAAAACTACATTTAATTCCTGAGATAAACTCAACTCTGTCATATACATGGCTAGATTTAGTTTGCAAATATTTTGTTTAGAATTTTTGCATCTATATTCATGAGTCAGATTGGCCTATGATTTTGCATTCCTATACTGTCCTTTTTAGGTTCTCTTTTCTTTTTTCTATTTTCTGGAGATGATATCAATTGAAATTATGTTTCAGGAAAGTTTGGTGAAGACTTTTCTGTATAACTTAATAGATCAGGTGTTTTGGGGGGGAGGGAGATTTTAGCCACTGATTCAATTTCTTTAAAGATTAAAGATTACACTGATTTTCAGTCAGAATGGCCATCATCAAAAAATCTGCAAACAATAAATGCTGGAGAGGGTGTGGAGAAAAGGGAACCCTCCTACACTGTTGGTGGGAATGTAAATTGGTACAGAGTTACCATATGATCCAGCAGTCCCACTCTTGGGCATATATCTGGAGAAAAACATGGTTCAAAAGGATACATGTACCCAATGTTCATTGCAGCACTGTTTACAATAGCCAAGCAATCTTGGAACAATGGAAGCAATCTAAATGTCCATCGACAGATGAATGGATAAAGAAGATGTGGTACATATGTACAGTGGAATATTACTCAGCCATTTGCAGCAACATGGATGGACCTAGATATTATCTTACTAAGTGAAGTAAGTCAGAGCAAGACAAATATCATATATCGCTTATATGAGGCATCCAAAAAAACTGATACAAATGAACGTATCTACAAAACACAAACAGACTCACTGAGTTAGAGAACAAATTTATGGTTACTGGGGTGGGGGAACGGTAGGGGAGAGGAATAGACTGGGAGTTTGGGATTGACATGTACACATGGCTATATTTAAAATAAAATGCCTTTCCGTTAAAAAAAAAGATTACACTGGTTTTCTATATTTTTCTTGAGTCACCTTTGGTAAGTTGTATTTCCTAGAAATGTATTAACTTCAAATTTCTAGGCAAAAAAAAGATAATATACTTTTTCTGTTTATGCTCTGTGGAATTTCTAATTATATCTATTTTTTATTCATAAAATTATTTGTTCTTTTTCTTTTTTCTCTTGATTAGTCTTGCTAAAGTTTGCTTAGTCAATTTTATTAATTTTCACAAAATATCAAATTGGTATTTTTGATCCTATTTTATGTGTTTCCTATTTTCTGCTAGTTGTATTTTTATCCTTTTCTAATTTTTATTTTCTTTGGGTTTATTATGATGTACTTTTCCTAATCTGAGGGTAAAGTGCTTAACCAATTAACGTTTATTCTTTCTTTCTAATATAAGCATTCAAGACTAAACTTAAGTACAGTTTATAAATCCCATTAATATTGGCAAACAATGTTTCACATTTCAGGAAATGGCACCACCATCCGCCCACATTCAGGGTACAATCTTCAAGTCATACTTGATATTTTTCCCACTCCTTCATACGCATGTCCATTCACTCACTAAATTTTGTTGATTTTCATCTTTTAACTATTTCCCTGATCTGTTGATTTCATCTTATCACCATCTGACAATACTCTAATCCAAGCCTTGGTTATTTTTGCTCATTCTACTACAGTAACCACTATAATTTATGTTTCCTGAGAGCAGAGTGTTTGTTTCTTGTTCATTGTTATATCCTCAGAGACAAGAAAAGTACCGTGTACTTAAAAGTACTCAATAAATCCTTGTTGAATGAATGAATGAGAACAATTCTAACTAGCCTTCTCCTATTTACTTTTGGCCCTCCAAGATGTTTCTTTTTCTTCTTAATAATGAAATACTTTAAGCTTAATGTCAGAGCAGGTAGAGATCCAGATGGCAGAGTTAGGAGGACACTGAGCTCATCTCCCTCCATGAACACATCATCAAAAATATGACTACATGTGGAGCAACTCTTGCTGGAACAACCTGAGACTGGCAGAAAGGTTCTTCTACAACCAGACTGTAAAGAAAGATCCACAAAGGGACTTCCCTGGTGGTGCAGTGGTTAAGAATCCACCTGCCAATTCAGGGGACACAGGTTTGAGCCCTGGTCCGGGAAGATCCCACATGCTGCGGAACAACTAGGCCCATGCACCACAACTACTGAGCCCGTGCTCTAGACCCCATGAACCACAACTACTGAGCCTGAACGCCTAGAGCCCATGCTCTGCAACAAGAGAGGCCACCTCAATGAAAGGCTCATGCACTGCAACGAAGAGTAGCCCCTGCTCACTGCAACTAGAGAAAGACTGCGCTGAGCAACGAAGACCCAACGCAGCCAAAACTTAATTGATTAATTAATTTTTAAAAAATAGAAAGATCCATATGGAGTTTGGTAGGAAAGGAGGAGAAGCAATCTGATTGGGATTTGCACCCTGGATGGAGGACCCAGGAGAGGAGGGGGATATCACAGGCTAAGGGATATTCCCTGGGGAGCAAGAGGTTCAAGCCACATATCAGGCACCCCAGCACTGGGATCCAACACCAGGAATGCCAATCCCCTTGGCTGGATTGAAAACTAGTGGGGCTTACCAGAAGGCTAAAAGAAACAGAGACTCTGCTCTTGAAAAGCATGCACATGCTTGCTTACTCCCAGTCACAGCACAAAGGCAGCAAACTGAAAACTGCCTGGGGCTCTAGCTGGCTTGCCAGGACTGCCCCAGTATACCCCCAAGCCTGCACCAGGCACCCACTCCAGCCTGTACTGCTCCAGTGCTGCTCTCCACTAGAGCAGGGGCTGCCATTGCCAGTGACAATGCACACACTTAGAGGGAATGGAGCCAGCTTGGACATGACCCTATCTCTGATCAGAGTGAAGGTAGCCATTGCCAGGACACACATGCCTACCTACATTTAGGAGGAGTGATACTAGCTCCAGGACAGAGACCCACATTGCCAGCAGGAGCAAAGCCATCTCAGTAGTGTGAAACCACCCCTCTGTCCTTGACCCAGCCTCTAACCAAGACACACACAGGGAAAAAGTAAAAACCAACACAAAAGTGAAGCCCCAAACCCATAGGCCCCTGTCACTAAACCAACCAAGGTAGAGACAGCCATCACCCACACAAGAGAAACCCAATTCCTTCAGGGGTTCTGCTTCAGCACCTTGAGCCCTGCACTCATACCTGATAGGGTAGGGACTGCCCCGAACATCAGAGAAGCCCTGGATTGCACCTGGCTATAGCTCTAACCCCTCCACCTTCAGCCCTGTCTCCCACCAAGGTGATAGCTGACAGCACACCCTGGGGGAAGATGTGACCATGCTCACTTCAGACCCAGCTTTCCCACCAAAGCCAGTGGGCACACACAGACTGCATAGAAAGCTCCCACACAGGGACACCCCTTCAAGACTAGGATAGGTAACTGTTTCATGTAATTTCATAGAGACAGAAATTTAAACAAAATGAGAAGACAGGAGAGTATGTTGCAAATGAAAGAAAAAGAAAAAAACCTGAAAAAAACCCTAATGAAATAGAAATAATTTACCAGATAAAGAGTTCAAATCATAACAAGAATGCTAACGGAACTTCGGAAAAGAATATATGAACACAGTGAGAATTTTAATAAAGAACTAGAAAATGTAAAAAAAAGAACCAGAGTTGAAGAGTATAATAGCTGTAATGAGAAATAAACTAGAAGAATTAACATCAGGCTAGGTGATACAGAAGAATGAATAAATGATCTGGAAGATAGAATAATGGAAATCACCCAATCAGAACAGCAAAAAATAAAACAACTTTTACAAAATGAGGAAAGTTTAAGGGACCTCTTGGACAGCATCAAGCATACCAACATTTTCATTTTAGGGGTCCCAGAAGGAGAAGAGAGAGAAAGAGAGAAAAGGATCAAGAATGTATTCAAATGAAATTATGGCTGAAAACATCCGGAACCTGAAGAAGGAAACAGATATCCAGGTATAGGAAACACAGAGAGTCCCAAACAAGATGAACCCAAGGAGACCCACATCAAGAAATATCATAATTAAAATGCCAAGAGTTAGAGAATTCTAAAGGCAAAAAAAAGAAGTCACATACAAGGGAACCCCCCTAAGGCTACCAGCTGATTTTTTCTGCAACAACTTTGCAAGATAGAAGGGAGTGACTCGAGGGCTTCCCTGGTGGCACAGTGGTTAAGAATCCGCTTGCCAAGGCAAGGGACACAGGTTCGAGCCCTGGTCCAGGAGGATCCCACATGCCACAGAGAAGTTCAGCCTGCGTGCCACAACTACTGAAGCCCACATGCCTAGAGCCCATGCTCCACAACAAGAGAAGCCACTGCAGTGAGAAGCCTGCATACCACAATGAAGAGTAACCCCCGCTCGCGGCAACTAGAGAAAGCCCCACGCGCAGCAATGAAGACCCAACGCAGCCAAAACTAAATAAATAAATAATTTTTTTAAAAAAAAGGGGAGTGACTTGATACATTTAAAGTGCTGAAAGATAAAAACCAACAAACTAGGATAGTCCACCCAGCAAGGTTATCGTTCAGAATTGAAGGAGAGATAAAGAACATCTCAGACAAGCAAAAACCAAGAGTTCATCAATACTAAACCAATGCAAGAAGAAGTGTTAAAGGATCTTCTCCAAGTGGAAGAGAAAAGGCTGCAATAAGAAGTAAGAATTTGATCACAACTAACTGCTGAACAATCATCGACAGGAAGACACTGGAACTCACCAAAAAAGATACCCCACATCCCAAGACAAAGGAGAAGCCACAATGAGATGGTAGGAGGGGCGCAATCACAATAAAATCAAATCCCATAACTTCTGGGTGGGTGACCCACAAACTGGAGAACACTTACGCCACAGGAGTCAACCCACTGGAGTGAAGGTTCTGAGATCCACATCAGGCTTCCGAACCTGGGGGTCCAGCGATGGGAGGAGGAATTCCTAGAGAATCACACATTGAAGGCTAGCAGGATTTGACTGCAGGCCTTCGACAGGATGGGGGAAACAGAGACTCCATTCTTGGAGGGCACACAAAAAGTAGTGTGTGCATCAGGACCCAGGGGAAGGAGCAGTGACCCCATAGAGACTGAACCAGACCTACCTGCTAGTGTTGGGGGGTCTCCTGCAGAGGCAGGGTGTGGCTCTGTCTCACTGTGAGGACAAGGACACTGGCAGCAGAAGTTCTGGGAAGTACTCCTTGGCATGAGCCCTCCCAGAGTCCGCCATTAGCCCCACCAAAGACCCCGGGTAGGCTGCAGTGTTGGGTCACCTCAGGCCAAACAACCAACAGGGAGGGGACCCAGCCCCACACATCAGCAGGCAAGTGGATTAAAGTTTTACTGAGCTCTGCCCACCAGAGCAACAGCCAGCTTTACCCACCACCAGTCCCTCCCATCAGCAAACTTGCACAAGCCTCTTAGATAACCTCATCCACCAGAGGGCAGACAGCAGAAGCAAGAACTACAATCCTGCAGCCTGTGGAACAAAAACCACATTCATATAAAGATAGACAAGATGAAAAGGCAGAGGGCTATGTACCAGATGAAGGAACAAGATAAAAACCCAGATAAACAACTAAATGAAGTGGAGGTAGAAAACATTCCAGAAAAATAATTCAGAATAATGATAATGAAGATGATCCAGGACCTCGGAAAAAGAATGGAGGCAAAGATCAAGAAGATGCAAGAAATGTTTAACAAAGACCTAGAAGAATTAAAGAACAAAGAGAGATGAACAATACAATAACTGAAATGAAAACTACACTAGAAGGAATCAATAGCAGAATAACTGAGGCAGAGGAACGGATGTGGTAGAATGGTGGAATTCACTGCTGCGGAACAGAATAAAGAAAAAAGAATGAAAAGAAATGAAGACAGCCTAAGAGACCTCTGGGACAACATTAAACGCAACAACATTCGTGTTATAGGGGTCCCAGAAGGAGAAGAGAGAGAGAAAAGACCCGAGAAAATATTTGAAGAGTTAATACTCGAAAACTTCCCTACCATGAGAAAGGAAATAGCCACCCAAGTCCAGGAAGCACAGAGAGTCCCATACAGGATAAACCCAAGGAGAAACATGCCAAGACACATAGTAATCAAATTGGCAAAAATTAAAGACAAAAATTATTGAAAGCAGCAAGGGAAAACGACAAATAACAGACAAGGGAACTCCCATAAGGTTAACAGCTGATTTCTCAGCACAAGCTCTACAGGCCAGAAGGGAGTGGCATGATGTACTTAAAGTGATGAAAGGGAAGAACCCACAACCAAGATTACTCTACCCAGCAAGGATCTCATTCAGATTCGATGGAGAACTCAAAAGCGTTACAGACAAGCAAAAGCTAAGAGAATTCAGCACCACCAAACCAGCTCTACAACAAACGCTAAAGGAACTTCTCTAGGTGGGAAACACAAGATAAGAAAAGGACCTATGAAAACAAACCCAAAACAATTAAGAAAATAGTAATAGTAACATACATATCAATAATTACCTTAAACGTGAATGGATTAAAGTCTCCAACCAAAAGACACAGGCTTGCTGAATGGAAACAAAAACAAGACCCATCTATATGCTGTCTACAAGAGACCCACTTCAGACCTAGGGACACATACAGACTGAAAGTGAGGGGATTCAAGAAGATACTCCATGGAAATGGAAATCAAAAGAAAGTTGGAGTAGCAGTACTCATATCAGATAAAATACACTTTAAAATAAAGAATGTTACAAGACACAAGGAAGGACACTACATAATGATCAAGGAATCAATCCAAGAAAAAGATATAACAATTATAAATATATATGGACCCAACATAGGAGCACCTCTATACATAAGGCAACTGCTAACAGCTATAAAAGAGGAAATCGACAGTGACACAATAATAGTGGGGGACTTTAACACCTCACTTACACCAATGGACAGATCATCCAAACAGAAAATTAATAAGGAAACACAAGCTTTAAATGACACAATAGACCAGATAGATTTAATTGATATTTATATGACATACCATCCAAAAACAGCTGACTACACTTTCGTCTCAAGTGCACATGGAACTTTCTCCAGGATACATCACATCTTGGGTCACAAATCAAACCTCAGGAAATTTAAGAAAATTGAAATAATATCAAGCATCTTTTCTGACCACAATGCTATGAGATTAGAAATGAATTACAGGGAAAAAAAACGTAAAAAACACAAACACATGGAGACTAAACAATACATTACTAAATAACCAAGCGATCACTGAAGAAATCAAAGAGGAAATCAAAAAATACCTAGAGACAAGTGACAATGAAAACACGGCAATCCAAAACCTATGGGATGCAGCAAAAGCAGTTCTAAGAGGGAAGTTTATAGCTATACGAGCCTACCTCAAGAAACAAGAAAATTCTCAAGTAAACAGTCTAACCTTACACCTAAAGGAACTAGAGAAAGAAGAACAAACAAAAACCAAAGTTAGCAGAAGGAAAGAAATCATAAAGATCAGAGCAGAAATAAATGAAATAGAAACAAAGAAAACAGTAACAAAGATCAATAAAGCTAAAACCTGGTTCTTAGAGAAGATAAAGAAAATTGATAAACCACTAGTCAGACTCATCAAGTAAAAGAGGGAGAGGACTGAAATCAATAAAATTAGAAATGAAAAAGGAGAAGTTACAACAGACAGACACCACAGAAATACAAAGCATCCTAAGAGACTACTCTAAGCAACTCTATGCCAATAAAATGGACAACCTGGAAGAAATCAACAAATTCTTAGAAAGGTATAACCTCCCAAGACTGAATCAGGAATAAATAGAAAATATGAACAGACCAATCACAAGTAATGAAATTGAAACTGTGATTAAAAATCTTGCAACAAACACAAGTCCAGTACCAGGTGGCTTCACAGGTGAAATCTATCAAACATTTAGAGAAGAGTTAACACCCATCCTTCTCAAACTCTTCCAAAAAATTGCAGAGGAAGGAACACTCCCAAACTCATTCTATGAGGCCGCCATCACCCTGATACCAAAACTAGACAAAGATACTACAAAAAAAGAAAATTACATACCAATATCACTGATGATTATAGATGCAAAAATCCTCAACAAAATACAAGTGAACAGAATCCAACAACACATTAAAAGGATCATACAGCATGATCAAGTGGGATTTATCCTAGGGATGCAAGGATTCTTCAATATATGCAA
Organism: Mesoplodon mirus; assembly: GCF_964341445.2. Classification (NCBI taxonomy): domain Eukaryota; kingdom Metazoa; phylum Chordata; class Mammalia; order Artiodactyla; family Ziphiidae; genus Mesoplodon; species Mesoplodon mirus. The sequence goes on from NC_138987.1 coordinate 52,126,136, forward strand.
ATCAATCAATGTGATACACCATATTAACAAATTTAATAATAAAAACCATATGATCATCTCAATAGATGCAGAAAAAAAGCTTTTGACAAAATTCAACACCCATTTATGATAAAAACTCTCCAGAAAGTGGGCATAGAGGGAACCTACCTCAACATAATAAAGGCCATACATGACAAACCCACAGCAAACATCATTCTCAATGGTGAAAAACTGAAAGCATTTCCTCTAAGATCAGGAACAAGACAAGGATGTCAACTCTCACCATTATTATTCAACATAGTTTTGGAAGTCCTAGCCATGGCAATCAGAGAAGAAAAAGAAATAAAAGGAATACAAATTGGAAAAGAAGAAGTAAAACTGTTACTACAGATGACATGATAGTATACACAGAGAATCCTAAAGATGCCACCAGAAAACTACTAGGGCTAATCAATGAATTTGATAAAGTTGCAGGATACAAAATTAATGCACAGAAGTATCTTTTATTCCTATACACTATTGATGAACAACCTGAAAGAGAAATTAAGGAAACACTCCCATTTACTATTGCAACCAAAAGAATAAAATACCTAGGAATAAACCTACCTAGGGAGACAAAAGACCTGTATGCAGAAAACTATAAGACACTGATGAAAGAAATTAATGATGATACCAACAGATGGAGAGATGTACCATGTTCTTGGATTGGAAGAATTGATATTGTGAAAATGACTATACTATCCAGAGCAATCTACAGATTCAATGCAATCCCTATCAAATTACCAATGGCATTTTTTATGGAACTAGAACAAAAACTCTTAAAATTTTATGGAAACACAAAAGACCCCGAGTAGCCAACGCAGTCTTGAGGGAAAAAAACGGAGCTGGAGAAATCAGACTCCTTGACTTCAGACTGTACTCTAAAGCTACAGTAATCAAGACAATATGGTACTGGCACAAAAACAGAAACATAGATCAATGGAACAGGATAGAAAGCCCAGAGATAAACCAATGCACCTATGTGACAAAGGAGGCAAGGATATACAATAGAGAAAAGACAGTCTCTTCAATAGCGGTGCTAGGAATACTGGACAGCTACATGTAAAAGAATGAAAGTAGAACACTCCCTAACATCATACACCAAAATAAACTCAAAATGGATTCGAGACCTAAAAGTAAGACCAGACACTATAAAACTCTTAGAGGAAAGCATAGGAAGAACACTGTTTGACATAAATCACAGCAATACCTTTTTCATCCACCTCCTAGAGTAATGGAAATAAAAACAAAAATAAACAAATGGGATCTAATGAAACTTCAAAGCTTTTGCACAGCAAAGGAAACCATAAACAAGATGAAAAGACAACCCTAAAAATGGGAGAAAATATTTGCAAACTAATCAAGAGACAAAGGATTAATCTCCCAAATACATAAGCAGCTCATGCAGCTCAATATTAAAGAAACAAACAACCCAATCCAAAAATGGACAGAAGATCTAAATAGACATTACTACAAAGAAGACATACAGATGTCCAAGAAGCACACGAAAAACTGCTCAGCATCACTAATTATTAGAGAAATGCAAATCAAAACTACAGTGAGGTATCACCTCACACCAGCTAGAATGGGCATCATCAGAAAATCTACAAGCAACAAATGCTGGAGAGTGTGTGGAGAAAACGGAACCTTCTTGCACTGTTGGTGGGAATGTAAATTGATACAGCCACTATGGAGAACAGTATGGAGGTTCCTTAAAAAACTAAAACTAGAATTACCATATGATCCAGTAATCCCACCACTGGGCATATACCCAGAGAAAACCATAATTCAAAAAGACACATGCACCCCAATGTTCATTGCAGCACTATTTACAACAGCCAGGACATGGAAGCAACCTAAATGCCCATCAACAGATGAATGGATAAAGAAGATGTGGTACATATATACAATGGAATATTACTCGGCCATAAAAAGGAACAAAATTGGGTCATTTGTGGAGACGTGGATGAATCTAGAGACTGTCATACAGAGTGACGTAATCAGACAGAGAAAAACAAATATCGTACATTAATGCATATATGTAGAACGTAGAAAAATGGTACAGATGAACTGGTTTGCAGGACAGAAATTGAGACAGATGTAGAGAACAAACATATGGACACTAATCGGGGAAAGCAGTGGGAAGTGGGGCTGGTGGTGTGATGAATTGGGAGATTAGGATTGACATGTATACACTGATGTGTATAAAATGGATGACTAATAAGAACCTGCTGTATAAAGAAATAAATAACATTAAACTAAACAAATTTTTTTAAAAAGAAGTAAGAATTTATAAGAAAGAAAAAATTCCACTAGTAAAGGTAAACATACAGTAAAGGCTATGGATCAACCACTTTAAAAAGCTAGTACAAAGATCAAAAAATAAAAGTTGTAAAATCAACTATAACTGCAATAAATAGTTAAGGGATAAATATGAAGATGTATAATATTACCAAAACACAGAATGAGGGGGAGGAATGTAAAAAAGGTAGATCTTTTAGAATGCGTTTGAACTTAAATGAATATCAGTTTAAAACAAGTAAATATTGTTATAGGTCAGCATATATGAACCGCATGGTAACCACAAATCAAAAACCTACCATAGACACAAAAATAGAGAGAAAGAAACACAAGCATACCACTAAAGAAAATCATCAGACCATAAGGGAAGAAACTAAAAGAAGAAAAGAACAGAAAGAACTACAAAAACAACCAGAAAACAAGTAACAGAATGACACTAAGTACATACCTGTCAACAATCACTTTAAATATCAATGGAATAATGCTCCATTCAAAAGACATATGGTGGCTGATTGGATATAAAAAACCAAGACCTATCTATGTGCTGCTTACAAGAGACTCTTTAAAGACAAATTTAGGCTGAAAGTGAGAGGATAGAAAAAAATATTTCATGCAAATGGAAACAAAAAGAAAGCTGAGATGATAGCAATACTCAGATCAGACAAAGTAGACTTTATTTATTTTTAAAATATCTTTATTGGAGTATAATTGCTTTAAAATTGTGTGTTAGTTTCTGCTTTATAGCAAAGTGAATCAACTATACATATACATATATCCCCATATCCCCTCTCTCTTGCATCTCCCTCCCACCCTCCCTATCCCACCCCTCTAGGTGGTCACAAAGCACTGAGCTGATCTCTGTGTGCTATGTGGCTGCTTCCCACTAGCTATCTATTTTACCTTTGGTAGTGTATATATGTCCATGTCACTCTCTCACTTCGTCCCAGCTTACCCTTCCCCCTCCCCGTGTCCTCAGGTCCATTCTCTACATCTGCGTCTTTATTCCTGTCCTTCCCCTAGGTTCTTCAGAACTTTTTTTATTTTTGGATTCCATATATATGTGTTAGCATACAGTATTTGTTTTTCTCTTTCTGATTTACTTCACTTTGTATGACAGACTCTAGGTCCATCCACCTCACTACAAATAACTCAATTTTGTTTCTTTTTATGGCTGAGTAATAAATATTCCATTGTATATACGTGCCACATCTTCAGACAAAGTAGACTTTCAAACAAAGTCTAGGGCTTCCCTGGTGGCGCAGTGGTTGAGAGTCCGCCTGCCGACGCAGGGGACACGGGTTCATGCCCCGGTCTGGGAAGATCCCACATGCTGCAGAGCATCTGGGCCCGTGAGCCATGGCTGCTGAGCCTGCTCATCTGGAGCCTGTGCTCCACAACGGGAGAGGCCACAACAGTGAGAGGCCCGCATACCACACACACACACACAAAAAAATTCTATGACAAAAGACAAAGAAGAGCATTATATAATTACAAAGGAAACAATACAAGAAGAGGATATAACATTGGTAAATATATATTCACCTATTAAAGGAGCACCTAAATATATAAGGCAAATATTAATAGACATAAAGGGAGAAACTGACAATAATACAATAATAGTAGGGGACTTTAATACTCTACTTATATCAATGGACAGATCCTCCAGGGAGAAAATCAATATGGAAACAGTAGTCTTAAATGACACATAAGACCAATTAAACTTAATAGATATCTACAGCACATTCTATCCAAAAACAGTAGAATACACATTGTTTTCAAATGCACATGGAATGTTCTCCAGGATAGATCACATGCTATGTCACAAAACAAGTTTCAACAAATTTAAGAGGATAGAAATAATATCAAGCATTTTTCCAACCACAATGATGTGAAACCAGAAATCAATTACAGAAAGAAAAATGGGAAAAACACAAATGTGGAGGCTAAACAACATGTCACTAAAAAACTAGTGGGTCAATGAAAAAAATCAAAGAGGAAGTCAGAAACTACCTTGAGACAGATTAAAATGAAAACACAACTTTCCAAAATCTATGGGATGCAGCAAAAGCTGTTCTAAGAGGGAATTTTATAGCAATACAGCCCTATCTCAAGACACAAGAAAAATTACGAAGAAACAACCTAACCTACTTTTTAAAAGAATCAGAAAAAGATGAACAAACAAAGCCCAAAGTCAGCAGAAGGAAGGAAATAATAAAGGTCAGAGAGGAAATAAATAAAAGAGACTGGAAAACAATAGAAAAGATCAATTAAACCAAGAATTGGTTTTTTTAAAAGATAAGAAAAATTAATATGCCTATAGTCAGGCTCATAAAAAAAAGAGGACTCAAATAAACAAAATGAGAAATGAAAGAGGAGAAATTACAACCAACATCAGCGAAATACAAAACACGTAAGAGAATACTATGAACAGTTATACACCAACAAATTGGACAACCTAGACATGCAGAAGTATTTAAGACTCTGGACAAAGATATCAAACAACTATGAGACAAATAAATATATGTAAAAGTATTTAAGAAGGGACTAGAATATTCTCCAAAACTAGGCCTAATAAAGGAAGTAACGCCCAACAATTTCCTATGTCCATCTTAAATAGCCAGGCTACCTTTTATTTTAGTTAAGAAATAGATTGTTTTACCAGACTAAAAGGATTACAGGCACACCTTGGAGATATTGTGGATTCAGTTCCATTGTGGTGACAATAAAGCAAATAGGCAATAAAATAAGTCACACAAATTTTTTGGCTTCCCAGTGCATATAAAAGTTATATTTACACTACACTGTAGTCTATTAAGTGTGCAATAGCATTGTCTAAAATACTGCAAAATTTACCAAAATGTGACACAGACAAAAACTGAGCAAATGTTATTTTTAAAATGGTGCCAGTAGACATGCAAGGTTGCCACAAACCTTCAATTTGTAACTCTGTACTTAATAGACTACAGTGTGTAGTGTAAAAATAACATTTATATGAACTGGGAAACCAAAAAATTCATGCAACTCACTTTATTGTAATACTTGCATTATTGCAGTGGTCTGGAACTGAACCTCCAGTATCTTCAATGTATGCTTATAATCTGTCTTTTCTTTCTTACTTGCTTGTAAGGTTTCACTATAATATGTCCAATGATTACTCTTTTCCCTTTTTGAGAAATACTCCTCAGAACTTGTAGTGCTTCCTGGATATGATGATTCATATATTTGATCAATTCTAAAAAATTCTCAGGGCTTCCCTGGTGGCGCAGTGGTTGAGAGTCCGCCTGCCGATGCAGGGGACACGGGTTCGTGCCCCGGTCTGGGAAGATCCCATATGCCACGGAGCGGCTGGGCCCGTGAGCCATGGCTGCTGAGCCTGCGCGTCTGGAGCCTGTGCTCCACAACGGGAGAGGCCACAACAGTGAGAGGCCTGCGTACTGCAAAAAAAAAAAAAAAAAAAATTCTCAGCTATTATCTCACTAAATATTACTTCTCTTCCAACTATTCTTTAATCTCTCTCTTCTAAAATCCTATTAGACCAGTTCCAGACATTTTTTGCTTGATTTTCCATATCTCTTATCTATATTTTGACCTTTTCATCTCTTCAGTCTTCCAGGTAATTTCCTTATATCTATATTCCAGACATTATTTCTATCCTCAGATGTTCAATCTGCTATTTAATTTGATTTAGTGGAATTTTTACTTAAATGATTACATTTTCAATTTTAATTTTAAAAGTTCTATTTTCAAATCTTTGTGGCCATTTTTAATACTTTATTGATCTTTTCTTATATTTTCATTCCTTTTTAAACGTTTTTAAACAATTTAAGAATACTTATTTTATGGGTTCTACTAATAATTCTGTTATCTGAAGGTCCTACAGTTCTATACCTGTTTTTAATGTGTCACATGAAATTTGCTTCTGGTAGATTGCTTCCTTATGTATTGCAGTTTTTGATTGTGAGATCTTTTTTATAAAAACATCTTTATTGGAGTATAATTGCTTTAAAATGTTGTATTTGTTTCTGCTGTATAACAAAGTGAATCAGCTATATGCATACATATATCCCCATATCCCCTCCTTCTTGGGTCTCCCTCCCACCCTCCCTATCCCACCCCTCTAGGTGGTCACAAAGCACCGAGCTGGTCTCCCTGTGCTATGCAGCTGCTTCCGACTAGCTGTTTTACATTTGATAGTGTATATATGTCAGTGCTACTCTCTCACTTCGTCTCAGCTTACCCTTCACCCCCCATGTCCTCAGTCCATTCTCTACATCTGCGTCTTTATTCCTGTCCTTCCCCTTCCCCTAGGTTCATTAGAACCTTTTTTTTTTTTAGATTCCACATATATGTGTTAGCATACGGTATTTGTTTTTCTCTTTCTGACTTACTTCACTCTGTATGACAGACTCTGGGTCCATCCGTCTCACTACAAATAGCTCAATTTTGTTTCTTTTTATGGCTGAGTAATATTCCACTGTATATATGTGCCACATCTTCTTTATCCATTCATCTGTTGATGGGCATTTAGGTTGCTTCCATGTCCTGGCTGTTGTAAATAGTGCTGCAATGAACATTGGGGTGCATGTGTCTTTTTGAATTATGGTTTTCTCTGGGTATATGCCCAGTGGTGGGATTACTGGATCATATGGTAATTCTAGTTTTAGTTTTTTAAGGAACCTCCATACTGTTCTCCATAGTGGCTGTATCAATTTACATTCCCACCAACAGTGCAAGAGGGTTCCCTTTTTGAGGTCTTTTTTTTTTTTTTTTTTTTTTGCGGTACGCAGGCCTCTCACTGTTGTGGCCTCTCCCGTTGCGGAGCACAGGCTCCAGACGCTCAGGCGCAGCGGCCATGGCTCACGGGCCCAGCTGCTCCGCGGCATGTGGGATCTTCCCAGACTGGGGCACGAACCCATGTCCCCAGCATCGGCAGGCGGACTCTCAACCACTGTGCCACCAGGGAAGCTCTGTGAGGTCATTTTTAATGGTGTTGTATCTTAGAGAATCCCACTATGATCTGACTTCAATGTGTATCACTCCAGAGATATTTTGTGGCTACGTCTTCTAATCTTTCCAGCCTTGCTAAAATGAGGTCTTGAGAAGATGCAAATTGAGCAATTGAAACTGAAACCCAAGCTATATATTTCATATGAATAAGTCATATTTTACCCTTTAATTTTTAATTGTTTATAGCAGTAGGGATTTTAAGTCCCCATATTACGAAAAATGGAAATACTTTATTTTTCAACAGGAGCCAGATTAATCTTTTTATAAAGTATAAATCTAGTTATATAACTCACTTGTTTAAAAATCTTCAATGGTTTTCTTTTCTCTTTTTAGAATGGTATAGAATCTAAAATCACTAACATGTTCTTCAAAGCCCTGAATGATCTGCCTCCTGGCATCTCAATCCTGGCATCTCAATCCATTTCCCCTAGGTTACTGCTCTTTGTTAGCTTCCTTTGAGGGTGTTATGTTACTCCCCATCCCCAAGACTTTGCACATTCTATTCCTGCTGCCAGGAAAGCCTCATTATCAGCTTCACCTGGAAAATGCCCACTTGCCTTCTTTGTTCCCAGCTTGAGTTTTGCTTCCTCAGGAAACCTTCCCTGAGTCCCCTAATCTTACAGCCAGCTGAGGTTAGACTCCCATGTTATTCACTTTCAAAGTACCCCAAGGATTGTGTTATGTATAATCAAATCATTTCTTTTTCATTTAATGGCTGTCCTCTGTACCTGAATAAGCTCCAGGTGAACACAGCTGGGTCATCAGTTCTGTTCATTCCTAGCAGTTAGTATGTTGCCTATGTTGAAGAATAAACAAACAAAGCTTACCATTGTGTTTTTTATTTTGAAACAGACATACACGTTTTATTTAATATAAACTTGCTGCGAAAAGCTGTATTAGGAAATCAAACTCCTGTTTCAGATAAAAGGAATTGCATGGAAGTTTTTAGAGTGTTGGAGACTGAAGAGCTTAATTCTAGGCAGGAAAGTAATTTTTATAAAGTAATTTATGTTAAATTCCATTGTTTCTGAAGTAACCATTCATTAGTAAGTTTAATTTATAGATTATTACTATTGCCTATAGTAACCATTGTTATTACTTTTTCACTATTTATGTTTCTCAAGTCTTGGCATCTATTAAAAAACTAAGAACAACAGTTTATAAAAGACAAGCTGTGTTATAATGATGATAACATCTAATAAAAAAGTTCCTTTTTCTTTACATTGAATGGCAGGAAATATGTCACTTATGATAAAGCACAGAGCATTCAAATTTAATCTTAAAATGTGACTAGTTAGCTAACCAAATTTAGCCTCCTTAATATATAGACATTTTATAAGAAAGTATCTGAATAAACAAAGTACTCTATGATTCAAGTAATTCTTTTCATCACCTCCTTTTAATTAAAGCTGATTTGCTTCTTAAAGGGAGACTCTGATTTCTGGTTTCCTATTTTTTCTTTCTCAAAGAGGGAACTTATATTATTGTCTCCACATGTGCCACATTATAGAGGGTGATAAATATATGTTGAATAAAATGGTTAACAACTTGAATGTCATTTCATCATGATTGATTGAACCTCATTGAGCTTGTTACTCCCAAGAGGGTATCAAAATGACTCTTCTTGGGTTTTCAAGCTTATATCCTTTTTCCTGCTTCCTTTTAAAAACTATTTCCAAGGCACTGTTTTAGCAATGATTCTTATCCCTGACCCGAATTATTGCAAAAAGCATCCCAGCTACATTCTTCACTTCTTAACCTCATTTTCTCCAACCACACCACTATGCCAATGTATCATATAACATTTCTTCATTCCAAATTAACTAAACAAACATTTACTGAGCATCTGTAGCCTGGTATTGTTCTATGCACTAAGGACTTAGAAGTGAACAAAACAAGTGCTCCCCACGTCTCATAGAACTTACTTTCTCAAGGGAAGACAGACAACAAACAAAGAATAAATATAAATTGTGTTGGCAGGTAAAATTAACTGCTACTAAGAAAATAAAGCAGGGACTTCCCTGGGGGCCCAGTGGTTAAGGCTCCGCACTCCCAATGCAGGGGGCACAGGATCCAACCAGGGATTTGATCCCTGGTTGGGGAAATAAAATCCCTCATGACTCACAGTGAGGCCCAAGAAAGAAAGAAAGAAAATGAAAATAAAGCAAAATGAGGGGATAGAGTGTCAAGTAAAGTTATTTTGGTTGGGATTTTTGAAAAGGCCAGTCTAAGGAGGTAATAATAATCAGGCAAAATTCTGAATGGACACAAGTCATGAAAATACCTAGGACAGAGGATTAGCAGCTGAGCAACAGCAAGTACAAGGCCTGAGTGACTGCACACTTGGTGGTTTTGAAGGACAGTAAGGAGAGGCCAGTGTGAATGAGGCATGGTTAGCTGGGGAGAGAGAGGAATTGATGTTGGAGCAACAGCCTGGAACTAGATCGTGTATAGCTTAATAAGCCATCCAAGTACTTTCAATTTTATTCTAAGTATGATGGGCAACCAATGGAAGGTCAAGAGCAGGGCAGTTAGGTTTTGGTTTACATTGTACAATAGTCACCCAAGCCTCTAAGTAGGGAAACTGGAAGGGAATTGCAGGGGTCCAAGTGAGGATAATGCTGGTGTGGACTAGGGTGAGGTAATGGAAGCAATGAGAAATGGTCATATTTGGGGACTATTTTGAATTTAGCTCCCAGATTTGCTGATGTTCTGGGGAATCAAGGACTCCTCCTTTGTTCATTTTACCTGAATGCCTTGAGGTGCTATGAGATCAATTTTTGGTATTTTTAGTTTGGGATGCCTGTATGTTAGACATACAGGTGGAGATGTTGCTTAGGGAATTGGATGCAGGAGTTTGGAGTTCAGGGGAAAGTTGGGGCTGGAGATATAAATTTGGAAATCACCAATATAGAAATGATATTTAAAACTAAGCAATTGGGTGAGATCATATAGAACAGTGCTTTCCAATCATTTTCATGTTGTAGCCCACATTGAAAATCATACTATTTGTACACTCGAAGAGGCAAATAGACAAAACTGCCTGAAGCCAGAGGTGATGACCCATAGCCTCCAGGAATCACATCTTGGGAATATTTACAATTTGTGTGTTCACAATGGTTAGGACAAGAGTGAAAAAGCATGCCATGGGCACTCCAACAATTACAGGTAAAGAAGTAGAAGAGTTTTTAGCAAAAGAGACTGACTAGGAGTTGCAGGTAAGGTAAAAGGGAAACCAGGACCATGTGTCATCCCAGAAGCCAAGTAAAGAAAGCAGTTCAAGAAGGAAGGAGAATCAACTAGTCAGCTGCTGCAATAAGACTGAGTAACATGGGGATCAAGAATTGACTATTACCCGTTTTAGAGATAACTGATGCTCAGAGAGGTTGCCCAAGGTCTGGGATGGGACCCGAGAGTCTACATTTCTAATAAGATCCCAGGTAATGTAGATGCTGCTTATTCATGGATTGTGCTGAGTAGCAAGACTCTTCTAGACCAAACTCTCCTGTCAAGTTCTTTTTTCTTTACTTTTTAAATTGGAAATACATTTTTAAAAGAACTGACTCTTAGATCTGGCAAAATTGAGATTTTTAGGGACCTTAACAATTATTATTTTAGTCCAGTCAGGAAGACTAAAGCCTGATTGTAATGGGTTCAGAAGTGTATAGGAGCACTATTTATAGTAGCCAAGACATGGAAGCAACCTAAATGTCCATCGACAGATGAATGTATAAAGACGATGTGGTATATATGTACAATGGAATATTACTCAGCCATAAAGAAGAATGAGATAATGCCATTTTTCATTGGATGGACCTAGAGATTATCATACAAAGTGAAGTAAGTCAGACAGAGAAAGACAAATACCGTATGGTATCATTTATATGTGAAATCTAAAAAAAATGATACAAGTGAACTTATTTGCAAAACAGAAATAAACTCACAGATAGAAAACAAACTTATGGTTAACAAAGGAGAAAGGGAGAGAGGTAAATTAGGAGTGTGGGATTAACAGATACATACTACCATATATAAAATAGGTAACCAACAAGGACCTACTGTATAGCACAGGGAACTATATTCAATATCTTGTAATAACCTATAATGGAAAAGAATCTGAAAAAGAATATAAAGAAACAAATCACTTTGCTGAACACCTGAGCCTAACACAACATTGTAAATCAACATTGTACTTCAATAAAAAAAGAATATAGGAGATGAAGAAGGAGTGGCAATGCATTTAAGGAAATCTCCTGAAGAGTTTTATTTTAAAGGGGAACGGAGTGATGGAGCAGTACCTGAATGGAAATGAGTGAGGTTTTCTGTTTTGCTGCATTTTCTAAGGGACTAACAAGAATAACCGAGTGTTAAGGAAAACGTGCTATTTCAGGAAAAAGAAGGGATAATTACAAGAGCTAAGTCCAAGGATGAGAAGGTGAGAAGATCCTCACCTGCACAACTGGACTACTGGGTCCATGTACGACCAGGTTACTTGGCCTTACATAGGAGTCCCGACAATTCATCTGTTTCAGCAGGTGGAAAGGCAGAAACTGTGAATACAGACATAAATTGATTAGTAGATTTGTTGGTGGGAAAATAAGTTCTTAGCTAATTACTTTTCTATTTAGTGAAATAAATAAAGGTATCAACAATGAATGAGTGGAGTAGGAGTTTAATATTATATTTGAGGACAAAGGAGACAGTGTTTTTCATAAAGTAGTCTCAGAGAATAAGAAAGTGAAGTGGCTAGACAAATGTTGGATATCCCACTTGAGATCTGTGGTCATAAATTTAAAGTGAGAGCATTCTGTATGATTGTGAGTTTAGCTGCACCAGAGCAGGAGCAGAGCAGATGGAGAATTGGACTTAAACATGGTTTGCGTTTCGCCACTGAGTATAACAGGGGGACAGAAGGGCAAGAAGCAGAGATTAGAGGGAAAGGAGTGATTATGATTATTAACAATGGAACCTAAGCTAGGTAAAAAGAGGTATGAGTATATAGAGTGGGTGATGAACTGAAAAAGTTGGTGAGGTCAATGAATCAAGAGTCCCTCTGGGCTCAAAGAATTGTTAAAATCTTAGTGTTTGAAGCACTAAGCTAAAAGGATAGTAAGTGGCCCTTTCTAGAGAGTAGGATGCTTGCTATTAGGAGTGCTACAGACTGAATATTTGTTTCCCCTCAAAATTCATATGCTGAAATCGTAACTCCCAATGTGATTATATTAGGAGGTGGAGACTTTGGGAAGGAATTAGGTCATGGAGCCCTCAGGCATGCGATGAGTGTTCTTATAAGAAGAGACTCCAGAGAGATAATTTTTCTCTCAGCCATGTGAGGATACAAGAGAAAGATGACTGTCTGCAAACCAGAAGGAGTGCCTTCACCAAACACCAGATCTACTGGTGCCTTGATCTTGGACTTCCCAGCCTCCAGACTATGAGAAATAAATGTTTTTTGTTTAAGCCACCCAGTCTATGGTATTCTGTTATAGAAGCCTGACCTGATTAAAACAGGGAATGGGTGATGGTGGTGGTTGTTTTCGTTGTTTGACAATGAGAAGTTCTGTGGAAGTAGGTTGCCAGGGTGGAGTAAAGACAAGATCACAGGCGGGAAGGAGGTCAGGAAGGAACTGAAATTTCAGGGTTTGGGATGAAACAGTCAGGTGGAAACAGAAATGACCAAGAATGATGACAGTTCATTGAGTCACGTGCAGTCATCTGAAAAGAAGTAAGGGATGTGTTAAAATCTTCAGTGAATAAGGAAAAGTGACCAGAAGGATCGTGGATGCCTGCAGTGTGGAGTGAAGGTTGATAAACCAATATAGTTCTTCAAAAGAAGGTTGATAAACCAATATAGTTCTTCAAAAGAAGGTTGATAAACCAATATAATTCTTCAAAAGAAGAGAATTTTTTTAGGCAAGGAGGTAAGTACGATTGTTAGGAAACAACAGAAAGGAGTAAAAGGGCAACTACCCCACTTTCAGGTCCAGTGGTTTTCAAGATGGAGATGGAAGCAGCCATCACTTTGAGAAGGCTTGTGTGATGCTCTGTTCTTAGGGAAGTACAAGATTTTGGTTAGAGCAAGGTGGCTGGAGCCTTCAGAGAAGGAATTTGAGGATGGAGGGGACTTTGCTGATGACAATGAAAAGTTCCAAAGGGCATAGTGGAAGGATTTGAGGGTTAAGGAGGGGTGGAATTTGGGTTAGATTATTGGATGTACAGTGACAGCAAGGGTCTAGGCAATGCAGGAAGATTTTAAGGGCTTAGACTTCTTGTGATGATTTCAGTGGGGAAGTATGGCATAAAAGGGATTTTGTAGGGAATTTGGTTCCTACTTTTCCAGTCTGATCTCAAGCATACTTCCCTGAAATCCTCTACCTATTCAATTTAAAATCTTCCACACACTGATATACCTATTGCTCCAACCTGATCCTTCTACACAATATGGCTTTATCACTATTCTCTCCTGCTTCCTCTAGAAAATTTCCCCATATTCTTACCAAGTCAGGATTCATCCCTTCACATACCTCTATAATTGTCTAACGTAATCTGCCACTTACCTATTCATTTATGTATAATATTTCTTGCACAATAGATTATGAGCTCCCGAACTGCAAATATAGGGTGGCTCCTATTCTCCATAGTACCCAGAACTGTTGTCAAAGGTCAATAGAAACGTAATTAATTAAATTCTCCCCTTTATTCACCCTGAGGCCTCCAGACTTCAGCACTATATCTATGACGGTGGTAAATAACCTATGGAAGACCCAGGTAGAGGTAGTCCTGCTGCCTCTACCTCATTCTCCTCAATCCCAAACAAGTCTGGCCAGTGCCTTTTGGGGTTAGACAGCATAGAGCAGTGAAGAGTCATTTTTGATTTGTAAACCATGGAAATACCCACACGAGATGCAAAAATAAAATACTGCCCAAGTTGGGCTGGAAATTGGAAAAACTTTGCATTTACGTGGCCTTGTTTCAATATAAAAATACAACTATGGAGTATGGAAGCTAAAAGACTCTGGTCTCATAGTAATGATTAGGGCCAAGAGTAACTTAATTTCACAAAGTTATTTTGTTTACCAATTTTAAATATACACATGCACACACACGTATGCTTATAAAAACTAATTTTTTATGTAATTAAAATGACTTAAGAACATTTTAAATCAATTAACTGTATCTGTTATTATTATAACAGGTGATCAATAGGTATAAATGTTCTGTTATAATGCAATTTAATAGTATTCATATAATTTATGTGTATTGTAAATGAGAATATGATTTCACAATTTTAAAACTTTTTTCCTGCATAAGCATATTCTATTTTAACTTTGCTGAAAAGATTTATTTTAAGATGTACCCATTTTATTTTTAAAAGTGTCCTTGTATTTTGTGTTTCTTTTTCTGCTTAGTGATATTTAATCATCTTATTATAAACCTTTTATGTGATTTGTATGCATATTACTGCTTTTCAAAGTTGATGAGCTGTTCTCACTTTCTTTCAAACACACATAATAGATTGATTTTAAAATTCCCAAATGTTATAAATAATTATTTCCAAAAAAGTTCTCTGTGAAATTAAAATTTTTCTGTGGAAAACATGAATTTTAGCTTATTTAAGCTTTTCAATGATTGTCAATTAATTGCCGTGAATACTGTAATAGAGTACTACAAAGACTTTGAGGGTGGCACTGAGAGTCAATGTATTCAGATAATTTTATGGGTTCTGGGTGGAGAATTAAATTATAGTTAAAATACATTGCTTTAAAAGTCATATACTAGGCTAAGAATGTATAAGCTTTCATAGTGTCATCTCTCTGGAGTTGGGCTGCCTCAGTTCAAATCCCAGCTCTACCACTTACTAGAAATGTGACCTTCGGTGAGTTACTTCAGCTGTCTATGGCAGACATTATTGTTCATTATACAAAATACATTCTCTACCTATTCTCCTCTGCCTTTTTCTGGCTGACAGAGCCTTCACACCCCTATAGGGGCCAAAAATACCAATGCTTCTTGTGGCTTCCCTTGAAGTTAGGTACTGGCCTGTGATCCAATCCTATCCAATGGGATGTAAAGAAAGCCTGCCAGAGATATCCTAGGACAGGTTTCCCTCCCTGTTAAATGGAGAATAGGAGGCAATGCAATGCAGTTCTTCTTTGGCCAAATATTGTTCTGTCTCTGATGCCTGAAGCTGTGGCAGCCATCTTGTGAACTATGAAAGGATACGCCAAAGAGCCAACCTGAGGGGAACAAAGGAGAAATAGCCTGGGTCCTTGACAGCATCACTGAGCCAGTGGGCAAGTCCAGGAGCTTTTTATCAGAGTTCCTGTTATGTTAGATTTTAAAATTTTCTCATTATTTAATCCATATTTTATAGGGCATTAGGCCATTCTGTTACATGCATATAAGAATATCTTAGTATACTCTCCAGTTCAATACTAGATAGATACAATGGTATCTATCCTTGTCTTGTTTTTTATTTCAAGGGAAGGCTTTCAACATTCCGCCATCATCAAGTTTGATGATATCTATAGGGGTTTTTAGAAACCCTTTATCAGTAAACCATTCCTAGTTTTCTAAAAGCATTTTTAAAATTATAAATGGAGGTTAAATTTTCTGCATCTATTGAAATGATCATATGTTTCTCCTTTACTTTGTTAATGTGACAAATCATATTAATTCATTTACAGATTGTATCTAACCTAGAATTTTTGGAAACCCAACTTGTTTATGATATAATTAAACTATTATCTACTTTGGATATTATTGTTGAATTTGATTTGCTATGTTCATCCATGTTTATAAATAAGATTGACCTTTAATTTTCCTTTCTCATAATGTCCTTGTCAGATTTTTGGATTGAAGATATGCTAGCTTGTTAAAACAAGTTCATAAGTCTTTTTCAAATTTGCTGGAAGAGTTTTGCAAGAGTGGAAATATTTCTTTCTTAAATGTATTTTAGATATTGCCAGTTATACTATGTGGGCTTGGAGCTTTCTTTGTAGGAAAAATTTTAATTTCAAATTAATTTTTTTTAATAACTAAGAATATCCAGATTTCCTATTTCTTTTTGGGTTACTATTGGACCAAATATATTTTTCAAGAATGTATCTATTTCACCTTATTTACTACTATACTGGTATAAAATTATTTTTAACATCCTTTTACTATCTTTTTAATATGTGCATGATTTGTAAAAATGTTCCCTTTTTATTTGTAACATATTATTCATGTCTTCTACATTTTTTTCTTAATTGGTCTTCTTGCTTTCTATTTCATTAGTTTCTGCTTTTATATTCATTATTTCCTGCTATTTGCTTTCTTTGAGTTTATTTTGCTATTCTTTTTCTAACTCCTTGAGATATACACTTAGATCGTTAATTTCAGACTTTTTTCAAGTATTTGCCTTTAAGGCTGTGTATTTTCTAAGCACTGCTTTTACTACACGTTTTAAATTTGTATTATTTTCATTCTCAATTAGTTAAAAATATTTTCTAATTTCCAGTGTCATTTCTTCTTTGACATATGGATTATTTACAAGTGTATTTTTAGTTGCCTAATATGTTGAAATTTTCAAGTTATCTTTTTATCATTTTTTTAGCTTGTATTTTGGTGTGAAAACATCATTTGAAATTGGTTGACACTTTGTTTATGGCCCAGTATATGTTCAATCTTTGTAAATATTCTGTACACAATTTAAAAAAATGTACATTCTGCAGTTGTTGGGCAGAGTGGTACATCTATTTCCATTATGTCTAGATTGTTAATTGTGTTGATCGATTCTTCCATATCCTTGCTTTGTTTAGTTTTATGTTTGATTTGCTTTTTTATAACACTCATTGTAATTGTGGCTTTGTCCTTTTTTCCTTGTTGTTTTGTCAATTTTTTTCTTTGTATATTTTGAGGTCACATTATTAATTTTATACACTTTTACAGTTGTTTTATCTTCCTATAAAAATGAGCCTTTTCTACCCTTTTACCTGGCATACGTGCTTTAGATGAATCTCTTATAAAGATACATGGTTGTATATTTTGATCTGGTCTGACAATCTTTGTCTTTTAATTGGAGTATTTAATCCATTACTATTTAATGTAAACATTGGTTTACTTGAATAAAAATATGCCATTTTACTAAGTTTTTAAAATTTATCTCTTATATGTTCCTTCTTCTCTCCTTTCTTCCATTATTTTGGATCAATTGTTTTTTATTATTTCATAGTTTTCCTCAGTTAGCTTGGAAATTTGTTGTACTATCTTTTATCATTTTTTAGTGATTATTCAGAGATTTCAATATGCATACTTAACTTATCAAAGTCTAATCTTAGTTGATGCTTTTACTCCCTTCTGAGACAATGAAATGATCTTGGAATACTTTAACACCATTAACTCTGTTCCCAATTTATATGCTATCATTTTCATATGTTTCAATTCTATATATGTATTTAAACTACATAAGTCATGATAACTATTGTTTTATACAGTTGATATTTATTTACATTTACCCAAATTTTCACCGTTTCTATTATTCTTTTTCCCTTCCTTAATCTCTTTCTATTTACCATCATTTCCTTCTTCCTGAAGAAAGTTTCAGGTTTCATATACTATGGATCTGCTGGTAATGAGTTTTCTCCATTTTTTAAATTTTGTCTTTACTCTGGAAGGATATTTTAATTGGGTACATAATTCTAGATTGGCATATTAGAGGTTTCATACAATTGCCTTCTGACTTTCACTGCTACAATTGAGAGATCAACTCTCAGGCTGTTATTACTTTAATGGTAATCTCTTTTTTCCCTGGGTGTTTTTCTTCTTTTTAATTGTTTATTTTTTCAAATTTACTATGATGTATCCAGTTGTGGATCTCATTTTATTTATCCTGAATGCAGTTATATAGTTTCTTTTTAAAAAAAAAAAATAGTTCTTTATTTACTTATTTATTTGGCTGCTCCAGGTCTTAGTTGCAACATGCGAGATCTTCATTGCCACATGCGGGCTCTTAGTTGCAGCACGTGAGATCTAGTTCCCTGACCAGGGATCGAACCCAGGCCCCCTGCATTGGGTGCACAAAGTCTTAACCACTGGACCACCAGGGAAGTCCCTATATAGTTTCTTAAACTTGTGATTTGTTGTCTTTCAGCAGTTTTTGGAAAAAGTCAGCCATTATCTCTTCTGTCCATTTTCTTCGTTATCTTTTCTGATACTGCAACTAAATATAGATTAGATATTCTTATGTAATAATCTATTAGAATTCTTACATTCTTTCCTTATGTTTCTTTTCTCCTTTCTCTTTTGCCTCATATTTTGCCTTATTTCTTCATCTGAAGTTTGGATATTTTCTTCTGAACTCTTTTTTCAGTTCACCAATTCTCTCTTCATTTGTGTCTAATACACTTTTTAATCAATCCATTAATTTCTTAACTTTGATTGCTGTATTTTTTGCTTATAAAATTTATATTTGGGTAAGGATATTTTTTTTTTTTTTTTTTTGCAGTATGCGGGCCTCTCACTGTTGTGGCCTCCCCCGTTGCGGAGCACAGGCTCCGGATGCACAGGCCCAGCGGCCATGGCTCACGGGCCCAGCCGCTCCGCGGCATATGGGATCCTCCCAGACCGGGGCACGAACCCGTGTCCCCTGCATCGGCAGGCGGACTCTCAACCACTGCGCCACCAGGGAGGCCCTGGGTAAGGATATTTTGTAGGTGTCAAATGTGCCACGTCGGGTTTTTTTGGTAGTTTCTAGCTCTCAACTGAATTTTTTTTATTTTATTTTTTATCTCCTTGAACTTGGCAACCAAGTTATTTTAAAACCAGTGCCTTATTAATTTAATATCTGAAGCTTCTGGGGTTCTGGGTTTTTTGTATGTTGTTTCTGCTGATTCTCTTTATGCTAACTAGTCTCCTTATGTGTCATGTTATCTTTCATTGTGTACCACACATTGTATATAAAAATTTGTTTGTGAAATGATTTGAGACCTAGGATAAAGTTACCTTTCTCCAGAGAGGACTTTCCATTTGTTTTTGCCAGGCACCTAAGGATTTTAGCAATCCAGAATTACCTTTAATCAACTTCAAGAATTGAGATTTTCTAGGACAGATAGATGTGAGGACTAGATTGCTTATGGTTCAACTTTGTTAGTAAAGTGTATCCCTTCAGGGTCCCAAGCCAAAGTGTTCACCTAAACCCTCAACCTTAACAGGTCCTTGACTCCAACTTTTGTTGCTCTAGCCCTGTGAACCAATCAAAAGCACTCCTCTCAGCCATCTTTTGCAAACTTTCAAGTTCCAACAGGGAAATGTTCCCCTCTTCCTGTACACTCTTTCCTCAGATACTAAACTCATATTTCTCTATTTCTGTGTTCTTCTGGATTGGGGGCTATAATTATTCACTACCTCATCAGCAATCTGGTATGTTCAAGCAAATGTTTTTGGGGTTCCCCCCACCTTTTCTAGTTGTCTGAGATAAGTCTAAATTGCCTTATCTTCCATTTCCTAAAGCCACTGATATGCTTTCTGGGCTTTGATCTCCTCAGTTATAAAATGAGGAAAACAATTATATCTCTATCTTATAAATGAAAGAATTAAATAAAGTTATATAGGTAAAGTGCTTAGCAAAGCACTTACATGTAATAAGAACTCAGTAAATGCTAGCAATACTACTACTAATAAAATAAGCATAATATTATCCTGATTAATATATTTAGGAAATGTGTTTCTTTTTAGCTGTGAGCAGTCCAAAACCAAACTACTAAGGCAAACAGAACTTTAAAGAAATGCTTTGTACTGACCAAACCAGATAAAAACCCAAGTCCCCAACATGCTCCCCAGATGTCTGGCAGCATTCAATTCAAAGTCTTATGCCAATAATTCTATATAGTTTGCCAATCAATGATTTTACCATAGACCAGATGGAGAATTTATCCAAATCATAAACACTCACAGGTTCAAATGATACTTAATGATCAAAAACACATACCCAAAAGGAAAATTGCTGAGCATAAAAATTCCATCTGGGTTAAGCTGTCTCTTTTCCTTTGTGACCTTTTTTTTTAAATAGTTTAGTAAGTTTCTGCTAATCATATCAAAATCTCCATTAAAAAAAAAAATTTTCCTGTACTTCAGTCAGGTGTATCCATTAGGATTATTTCAGTTGTGTGTAACAGAGAAACCTAATACTGCTCAGGACTGGAAGCATAGCTCCATAAATTTATCCAAGGCTCAGGATCCTTCCAGTTTACCATTCTGCCATCTTAGGATGTGATTCTAATCCTCAAGGTCCATATGGCTGCTAGAGCTCCAACATCACATGTATATTTCAGGCAGTTGGATTTAGGGGTGAGCACAGGGGCTAGAGGAAGAGAACTCCTTTCTCTTAGAAGGACTTCTTGGAGGATCCACACAATACTTCTATTTACCTTTTATTGGCTGGAACATAGTCACATCATCACACCTAGACACAGAAGACTGGGAAATGTAGTTCTTTACCTATGCATAAGTGTGTTCATTCACTGAAGAGAAAGGGGTGAATCAACATTAGGAGTTAACAGGGCTTCCCTGGTGGCGCAGTGGTTGAGAGTCCGCCTGCCGATGCAGGGCACACGGGTTCGTGCCCCGGTCCGGGAGGATCCCACATGCCGCGGAGCAGCTGAGCCCGTGAGCCATGGCCGCTGAGCCTGCGTGTCCAGAGCCTGTGCTCCGCAACGGGAGAGGCCACAACAGTGAGAGGCCCGCGTACCACAAAAAAAACAAAACAAAACAAAAAAAAAACATTAGGAGTTAAGAGTCTGTGCCTCAAAATGGACTAAGAAAGAGAATTGTGATGAATTTCCTGAGAGACTAAATTAACTTGTTGTGAAAAGATAATATTTTCCAGGTTACTTTAATCCCTAGTGCAACCAAGAGCTGGGTGGGGGCATCATGAGGAAAGGAATCAACTATTGAGAACTTGGGTTAGAGAAAAAAATTATTTGAAAAAAAAAGACTAAAAATTTATAGGCAAAAAGAAAGAGGTAAAGAGTGAAGTTCTGGGCATTTTGATATAATTTAGAAAACTTGTAAATTAAATGTCAAGGTGGAATATTTTTGTACTATACCATTGGATGTGCAGGAATTTAAATCAGAACACCCCTAAAAGTGTGTCTGTCACTTTCATGATTAATACTTTCAGAAAAGGTCCTTAAACACTTTATTCTACCTCTTAATTAAAACATGACAATTTGATTTCTCACTCATGAAGTATTTTCTCCAGGCCATGTCCAAAACAGCACCTTGGCTGGCTGGGTTTGTGAGGAATTATGCACAGCATCTGCCTCTGCTGAATTACATGGGACTCCAGCAGATTTTACCCAGTGATGTCAAAGGAAAATACAAGTTATTTTTCAAAGTAGGTTAGCATCAATATTTCCAAATAACTACTTGGTTTGGGGACCATCTATTCACTTAAACTATTTTCTGGGAATTCCTATTTTTGGTAAGCTCTCCTCCTGAGCATCCAATTTTAATACATATTTATTCTGTTAATTTTCCAGTGACTATTCTAAAATACATCAGTGTTGATCATTGGATCTAAATTCTAAGTGCTGTCATGTTTTAAAATACAAATCTACATTGTACAATGCCCCTTGCCTTCTTTTTCCTTCAAGGCATTCTTACCTCTGGCCTGGGCTTTAAAATATTATAGCTTATTATAATCTGTCTTTGATGCTGGAAACCAAAGTTAAGAGAAACCATTTAATTCAACAACAACAAAAAATTCTTGGAGGAAAATTTGTACTTCTGTCTTAGTTTGTTTAGAAGCAAATGAAAGTTTAGCTTTAAGGAGGGAAGAGAGATAGGTCAAACTGTTCCTTTTGCCTGCTTGCCAGATGATGCTAACACGTCATTGTCTTTTCTCACTCAGGCATAAATGCCTGAAAACTCCTTTTTCTTCTGCTTACCATTGCCTTAACCGGTAATACTCTTCTCAGACAGCAAGACACCTGAATGTCTAAACATTTATCTATACTAATACAGGCTCATTTCATGTGAAAGCCTGCCAGGCAGGAACTAGGCTGTCAGCTTCATCCCATCAAAAAGACTTTCAGTCCCCAGAACTGATGGCAGGTTCCAATTGTTAAGTCATTCTTGCTTGAACTGAATTTTAAAGTCAGGCTCCTACTGTTAAAGAATGGAGCTCAAAGAGGGTATTTAGTCAGAAATGTTGCAATTCTAAATATAATTCTCTTGGCTATGGATTTTGTTCTTGTCATCATTATTTTTTAAATTTGGGTACTGAGCGAAACTCCAGGGCAACAAATAATGTGTAAGGGCAACCAATACTGCATAATAGTTCTTGTTTTGGTACATTCGCTTTGTAGTGATTTATTAAGGGAGACTGAAAAAGCCTGATTAAAATGCATAAACAGCTCTGAACAGTAAACAACCATGTCTAAGGATGAAAAAATGGGACCCACATGCTGTGCATGGAAATTGCCCTTAACAACATGGCCTATTGTTGAACAGATAGGAAGCCAAAGGTTGCTTGTAATCAAATTTGAAGTTTCCCATCACTTATAAAAGCAACACTTCCTTGTGCAAACATTTCAATTTGTTGTAGTTAAAAACTGCTTCCTGACTTAATCCTTATAGAAACCAGGAGTTCTTTTGACTGTCAGGTAGATAGAAAAATTTAGACAGAGAGCCCACTAGACTCAAAAAGACTAAGTGAAACCAAGTTTTTGTGTTGAGGGAGAAATAAAAACTAAAGACTCAACAGGAGCAAATTAAATCAGCAATAGAACTCAAGATAATTTTTTTGGTATTTCTTTTAACCAAGGAAAAAAGAATTTGATGAGTTGGCTAGGTGCTCAAATCTCTTCTATTTTCTCATTCAAAAATAAGACAAATTTTAAAGAAAAAAAAATTTTTTTTAACTGTCTCACTACAGCCTGAATCGAGCATATGGAAAAAGACTCAAAGAGAAAAAATCATTAATAATATGACAAGACTTATCTGATGGGCTGAATTACATAAGTACAAATACTTATTACATAATAATAATTCCTAAAATTTATGATTTGAAGAATATTCATTGCTAATTGAAGAGACAAAAAAATTAACTGCTAAACTTTTAAGCCATATTTATTCTTCCACTGTATGGATATAGTAGAGAATAAAGAATAATAAGTTCAGGAAATTTAAATAATTTCTTTAAATTATAATACAAATTTAATAATATTTGTATTATGATCTGTAGTGTCTTAGTTAACATGAAGAGCATTTTTAAACGTTTTAATACCTTTTCCAAAGAAATATAAAGAAAGAACAAAGAAGTCATCATCTTCCAGTCTCCAATATCCTTGTAGCACAATTAAAAAAACAATTTTCAAATCTCTTATTGTTAAGCAATCAGGTCTTTTTCATTTTCCAGTACTAACATTGTAATGAACATCCTTATACGATAATCTTTGTATACACTTCTAATTATTTCTTTGGCACAAATTCCCTCACATATAATTTAGAAATTGTGGAGCACAAAAATTTCACTTACTGAAAAATGGCCTTCCAGAAAAGTCTTACCAATTTTCATCCTACCAGTAGTACATAAGACTATATCAAAACCATTTAGTGTTATTTCTTCTTAATCTTTACCAAATTAATAAGTGAAAATGGCATCTTTTAATGACATCTTAATACAGTGCTAAAAAATCTTGTGTCCAGTAATTGTTAATGAGTTTTAGCTATAATTATGGGTATTGATTTGTTTTTATCTCTTGTTACAGGTATAAAGGTGGTCAATACAAAAACTCAAATTAAGGTAGCATTACCATTGCTCTGAGGATACATGCTTAATTGTAAAATAAAATTAATGCTTCTATAAAGAACCTGAAGTCACAAATTTATGGAGGGAAGATATTCTTGGAAAGTAATCTATCCATGCCTCTCCCATTCCCTGTAACCATCACAAGCACTTCCCTTTACTTGGGAACAGAGCAGTGAGTCCAGAGAGGTCCAGGAATATTTGTTATCCCAGGAACTGGACTGTGGACCACTTAGACGTGTAGGGGAACATTGTAGCCTGTGATCCACAGAGCTGCCAGCTACAGGGAGAGAAATGCTGGTCTGGGCCAAGTGTGACCTCAGAGGCCAGGATCAACAACAGAAGGGGCATTGAAGGGGCTCTTACCCCACTTCAAAACCAGAAAGTAGGCTTTTCAGTACATTAAAGAGAGACTGGGTACTTTTTACTAAAATCATAATTCCTCATTCGACGATAATTGCAATCATCCTGCTAAGCTAACTCCCTGCCTCTAAGCTCTTGCTTCACCAAACCATCATTACATTGCTATAGGTTTCTCATCCGGAAACACAGGATGGATTATGCTCTTCTCAATTTAGAGTAAATACTTAGGCCTCCTACACCTCCACACTTTTGCCATGAAAGAAAAATCTTAACTGTTAGCATAAGTTTGAGAGCCTTCTTCATTCAGCCCTACCCTACATTTTTCAGCATCAACTCCTTCTCATTTCTCTGTACATTCTGCGCTATAGACACTGGTGTGTTCGCCACTTCTCAAACATGCACTATGACTATTCATTCCTTCAAGTGTTTGCTCATATTTACTCTTCCCTGAGCCTGGAATACCCTTCCTCCCTTCTCTGTTCACAAAATCCTATACAGATTCTTTCTATCAAAGTTAATCATACCTTCCTCTGAAGTCTTAATACACTCTGTTTGGCACATTTCCTTCTGCCTTGTAATATTGATGGTTATTCACACCCCTGCTTTCCCCCTTAGACTATAAGCATATGAGAAACGGTCATCATATTTTACTCATGTTTGATTTCCCCAAAGCCTACCTTGCACAATAAATACTTCATAAAAAGGAAGTGCCTGCTCAGTAATTGTTTCGTGAATTGAATTGGATCTTTAATTACCAGTTTTAGTTGCTTTCTATATAAATATGACAGGTTTATGAGAAAAAGACACTCCCCATTAGTTCCAAAGTAGAGTTGCCAGGTAAAATGAGAACACTCAGTTAAATTTGAATTTGACTTTACAATTCACATTTAACTGAAGGTCCTATATTTTTATTTGCTACATCTGGCATCCCCAATCCAAAGACATGCCAGTTTCACCACTGTCAGGGTTAACTTCTGGGCAATAGTGAATTAGTGTGGGCATAAATCTGTTTGTATCTAATTCCACTGCAGCAGTATGTATATAGCCACCATGAATACCCTTCATGTAAGGGGAAGGTAATGTTTTGGGAGAAAAAAGAGCAGAAGAACAAAGGTAGTCATTTATGATTTGATCCTTATAGTCTCACAATGATAGTGGCTATTTGAGGAACCCAGAAGAATAATTTCATGTATTAATATAAATTCTTCAAATAGCTAGTTGTTCTGATCAACAAGATAGCCAAGGTAAACCTTTGAGGTATTTGAGACATTCTGCTTTTTTATCCTCACCCAGGACATTTCTTCATGCTGCCCTTGGTCTCTTTCATTGTCTCTGTAGCATCCCAACCACAATGGGGTCATTGTATGGGTACTGCTTGTGCCAACCTTTCATGCTCGGCCCTGAGGGGCCATGTTTACCTCAAGTTATTTGATAACATCCTCTCCCACACTTTTCACCCCACCTCTTCTCTTTTCTAGTTTCCTAGGAAACAGTTCGTTAGTCTAATAATAAACCAATGCTTGCCGTTGTACAATGAGATCAATAAAACCCTCAGGATTCTCCTTTGCTCCCAGATAACATCTGCAGTTTAACACTAACCTTCTGGGGACAATTTCTGGCTCTCCTTAAATTCTCTGATCAAAGAGGGTTGGAATTTCCTGTAGGGGTGGGCGATGTCCTCTGTGAGGAAGTTATTTTTTGGAGAGAGAAACCTTGCAGTATCCTTCAAATCAAATTATGTGAGCAGCTGTCTGCTGATGAGTTAAGCAGAATTTCTTATTTGCCGAAGTGTAACTAGTATGTTCAGACCTCACCATTCCGAATACAAAGTAATTTCCTATTTGTCCACATCACACCTAAGTTGAGCTCCCAGTTGCCCATAAGGAACTTATTGCTCCTCAGAAGTGTGCTGTCATCACCATCCTATAGGACATTAGAGAAGAAACCCTTATGATCTTCAAGCCTGGCCGCTGTCCAATCTCTGTTTCTCTACTTCTGCAGAAGAAAGCTCCCAGGAGCCCATGGCTTCACTGGAAAAACACTCCTGCAGAACCCCAGACACATTTAAAGTAATACAAATGGTTTAATTGCAGAGAATAAGTTTCTGGCTGTGCAATACACTGAAAAGTAACTGTCATCAGGATAAAAGCCAGTGACTTTGGCCGCTTTAGCAACTGCAATCTAGTCAATCACACAAACTATTAAAAGATATGTGAAGGACCCTGTAGGGAAATTGTGACTGCTGAATTAAGCGGAACAAAGGCCACACTCGGATTTTCAGCGTGACTTCTGTTGGAAGAGTGAACAGCCTTCTACCTGTCAGCATATTTTTCCACACTTTAAAGCTGTGAAGGCCAAGATATACGTAGTGTACTCCTCAGGACTCTGCTTGCTGGTATCTGAAACCAATCGTAGCTAGCTTTTTTTTTTTTTTTGCGGTATACGGGCCTCGCACTGTTGTGGCCTCTCCCGTTGCGGAGCACAGGCTCCAGACGCACAGGCTGGACCGGGGCACGAACCCGTGTCCCCTGCATCGGCAGGCAGACTCTCAACCACTGCGCCACCAGGGAAGCCCCCGTAGCTAGCTAGATTTAAAAACAAAAATAAAGAGGAATGTATTACAGAGACGTAATGATTCAAGGGAATTCAGGAGAATTCAAGGGAATTATCAGAATTCAAGGGAAGACGGGGCTAATGGGTACTGAAAATAGGAATCTCAAGAATTCGAGAATCTCAGCTCTCCTTGTCTCTGTGTGTTGTTTCATTCATTTTTCTCTTTTGTCATTAGTTTCCTCTTAATCTTCATGGAAGAATATGGCTTCCCACCATGTTGTGGTCAGCACCATAAAGAAAATAAAAGCTTTTCTTGAAGGATAGGGTCATAGTTCTCAACATGGCTACCAGGGGCCCAGCCTCAGTGGAATGGGAGGGAAGTAAAGCAGTCGTTGTAAGCTGGACAGACACTACAAAAGGGACACACTCAAGGCAGACACAGCTACCATTTTCCCTAGTTTCCTGTGACAAACTTGGAAGAAGGAATGGCAGAAATGTTGGATATCTGGTTATATGCTGATGTCAGACTTGTGATAAAAGAAATTCAAAGTGATAAAAAATTGTAATTCACAAAATGCCACATACTTAGTAAATATCAGAAACTCCTATCCCATAAGCATAACTGTTCATTTATTTGTCTTCTTTAATTGCTAAGCAGTACATCTCTTAGAAATAAAACTTAGTTGAATTGGTTTAAAATAACATCATTCTGTTTGGGCTCATAAAGGCTTTTTGCTCTAAAATTATTAATGATTCACCATTGGCAGAGTTCAGACCTCCTGCCTGAGTAAGTTTCCTCAGTGCAACCAGATTTCATTCATATACTCTCAAAAGAAATGAAAAATAATCTGACAGAAAGTAACCTTTGAATGTCATTCAGCTTTGTGAGGACTAACAGATAGGAATGAAGCCCTACTCAGTGCTACCTTCATTTTTACTCTTTTCTTTGATGCCCCTTTAACACAACGGTCATACTTCCCAGTCACCTCTTACAGTCATTTCCAAGGCATTTTTGTTCACCCTTAGCATTAAAAAAATTAGTCCATTCTTCCAATTTAAGTTAACTTATTTACTAAAATATTATATACATAATATTATATAATAATAAATAATGAAACCTTTAAAATGCGATCAATACTAAATGTAAGTGGAAGTTATATTTTCTTCCCATACACCAGTGATCACCTTGTGCACTGGTCTCCTGTCACAGGACCGTCAGTTAGTCTGAGCTGAGTTATTCTTAGTGCATCAGTTTGGGTGTCCTAAAGGGCAATCCTGAACTTAAGTATAAGGTGTTCTTGATAATCATATCTTAAAATGAATTCTCCAAGGCTCAACTTTCCATTGTGTAAGTGCCACGAAAAATTACCTGTAGTGCCAAAAAACACAGAATGAGTATAAAAGTGAGCAGAATGAAACAAGCAAAGCGAATTTTCTACAAAATGAAAAATTTGGAAAAGACGTGCTGGCCCAGCTGGGCTTGACAGTAAGGCTACACACACTGAAGCAGTTAGAACAGGGCTTCAGTCTACGATTGACTGAAACACGCAAAACCCTAGCAGGGAAGAAAGGAAGCCAGTTGGATAATGCTGCTCTCCAATGATCAAATTCTCTTGCTTTTTCTCTGCATTCATTCCTTTTGTCTTCTCTGCAAATACTGAGACCCTGAGGTGATGTTGACCCTGCCAGAATGTTTCGGACCAAAAGAAATCATAAGATATAGTAACATATAATAAACGAGCAATCTTATTCTTGAGTAAAACCTCTCTCACAAAAAAGAACAACCAAAATTTAACAATAAACTGAAAATAATATTTATTAAAATAATGGCAGGTAAAGGATTCATATCTCTGATCTATAATAAATGCATATAAATTAATGAGAATAGTAAGACCTTCCACTAAATAAATCAGCAAAGGCTAGTCACAAAAGAATAAATGATAGATTGGCAAATATGTGGGGAAATGTTGAATTTTTATTTTTTAAAAAGTAATCTTATTTGTTAAATAAGTATTTGTTAAATACTTATTTTTTTTAAGTATTTAAACAAAATTTTATTTACTAGATTAGCAAAGATTTTAAACTGTCATAAAGGTACTGGCCAAAGTGGTGAAATGAGCACTTGAATTCATCGCAGGTAGAAGTACATATTAACCTTACTCTTTGGAAACCAGTTTTTCAAAACAGAGCAAAAGCCATAAGATATCTATTTCCTTTGACCTAGTAACTCCTTTTCTATTCATTTATCTTAGGGTAATCAAAAATGAAGATATAGAGACCAGCATGTTTACTGATATATTATATAAAGCATTGGAAAATTTTAAAACAGCAGATTATTAGACAATATGAAAGTAGATAAGCGAATTATGATACATCTGCATGATACATCATTGTTCAGCTTTAAAATTTTTGTTTATTAGGGGAGTTTGGGGTATGCTGGATGCTTATGTTAAACTCATCAATGAAACAGTAGGATATGCAGTTGTCCTAAGTAACGACAACAACCAAAGGCTCTAGGTAGAAATGGACAAAAACTCTATGAGTTATTTTTCTTGGTCAGTGGATCTATGAATGATTTTAATTTCTTTCTATCATTTAGTTTCTATATTTATATGTCTTTTCAAATTTATATTCATGTAACAAATATTTATTAAGGACCATGTTCCACATACTGTCCTAAGTGCTTGGGATAAAGCAATGACAAAAACAAATTTTCCACTCTCAGCAGGGTTGCCAAATTTAACAAATAAAAAATACAAGACATCCAATTAAAATTGAACTTCAGCTAAACAAAGAATAATTTTTTAGTATAAATATAGTATTTCATCTGGCAACTTTAACTCTCAAGGAATTTAATTTAGTTGGGGATAAATTTCCTATAAAGAGCATGAATTAATTTTTTTAAGTTATTTTTTGTGGGAAAATAGACATAACATAAAAGTAACTTTTTAACCATTTTAAAGTGTACAATTCAGTGGTAGCAAGTTCATTCACAATGTTTCACAACCATCACTGCTACCCAGTTCCAGAACTTCCTCATTGCCTCAAAGGGAAAATTCTGTACATATTAAGCATTCACTCCCCACACCCCACTCTCCATAGTGCCTGAAAACCACTAATCTGCCTTCTGTCCCTATGGACTTGCCAGTTCTGGACATTTCATATAAATGGAATCACACAAGATGTGGCCTTTTGTGTCTGATGTCTTTTAGTTAACATGATGTTTTCAAGGTTTATCCATGTCGGAGCATGTATCAATATGTCATTCCCCTTTTTAAAAAAAGATTTATTTATTTATTTTATTTATTTTTGGCTGTGTCAGGTCTTAGTTGCAGCACACGGGATCTTCGTTGAGGCATTCGGGATCTTTTATTGCAGTGCGTGGGCTTCTCTCTAGTTGTGGCGGCGGATTTTCTCTTCTCTAGTTGTGGCATGCAGGCCCCAGGGCACGTGGGCTCTGTAGTTGTGGCGTGTGGGTTCCAGAGTGCGGGGGCTCTGTAGTTTGCGGCAGGCAGGCTCTCAGTAGTTGTGGTGTGCAGGCTTAGTTGCCCCGTGGCATGTGGGATCTTAGTTCCCTGACCAGAGATGGAACCTGCGTCCCCTGCATTGTAAGGCGGATTCTTTACCACTGGACTACCAGGGAAGTGCCTGTCATTCTTTTTATGGCTGCATAATATTCCATTATATGTGCATACCACATTTTGTTTATCCATTCATCTGTTAATGGACAGATGGGTTGTTTCCACCTTCTGGCAATTGTAATGTATGCATTAATTTTATACTTTAAAAAAATAAGTTTTATCTAAACTATAAAAACCATTAAGCGATAATGAAAATCTGTCTCAGAGCTTCCTCTATGTCAATGTTATATGTTTAGGTAACTCTGAGTAAAGTAGAGGGTCAGGCCATATTCAAACAACACAGAATCATGTATTAAGCAAAGTAAAATAAAATGTGGCAGATATAAAGAAGCATAAAATAAAGATTTTGTCATCAGGAAGCTTATACCAAATTCTGGGAAACGAAAGTCAAAAGTCCAGCATTTAATCTAAGCAAGGCTGCACTGCCTCTCAGTCAGAAATAGCTGAGTTTAGATTACCAATTCGGGGCTGCTCCTAGAACAATAAGTAGAGCACATCATATCTGTCTGATTAAAAAGCTTACCAAAAAAAGAAGAAAACAAAAAAAAATGTGCTTCCCAGGAAAAAGAAACTGAGACCTTTATCCAAAGACAAATCACATTTTCCAACCATTAAAGCCACATAAGTTCAGAAATATTGGAGTCTCTCCTCCAGCACCTCCTCACAGCACATGTAAGATAAATAATTCCTGTCTTCCCATTTTTAGTGAGTGGTCTTTTGTTTTAGGTCCTTTGAGGTTTTCAGACTTACATCAGTAAATTCTTCCTTCCAACAGCTGGGGGAAGCTGGCTTACAAAACCTTGTGCCGGCATCAGCAAAGCATCATGAAACGTGAGAGATGGAAACAGACATGGGGGCACCTTCCCATTTTTCTCTCCTTTGACAGGAACCCAGGCAGCCAATGCCTGACCCAAAGCCAAAGGAGACACAGAGGGGTGATCTGAGTAAGATGGGGAGGTAAAGAGGAGTCAGAGATTCAGAATTCCTCAAGTGACTCAGTGGGTTCATTCCCTCTTCCAGAACTTGCCAGACTTCTCTTCCTTTGCCGTCACTCAAATGACCTGCCTTGCCTTATCTTCTACCGCCCATGGACTAAAATGTGTTTTTCCTTTAAGACTCAATGCAAATCCTACCTTCTCCAAAGAAGCTTTTCAGATCGTCTTCCTTCCTGCAATAAAATCGATGTGATTTCTTCCTTCCTTGGACTTTACCTCGCCCTATGGATTACAATTGCTGAATATTCTAGTTATTTGTGTTTTTGTGTTGGCACTTGCTTCCGTACATATACCACCATCCAGCAGACGTCATACAGTCCCAAAAGGTTGTCTCCTCATGGTAGCAACTACAGTCCACTTGTTTCTAAACCCCGCCATCCTTTTGTTTACCCCGCCACACACCCATAACAGGTTGACCAGTGTCATACACAGGTTTGATACTTTGGAAAAAGTATGAATGGATGAATGGTTAATTATTTTTAGGCTCTAATTTCAAGGGCAAAGTCTCTTCAAATAAAAAATACCTGGGGCTTCCCTGGTGGCGCAATGGTTGAGAGTCCGCCTGCCGATACAGGGGGCACGGGTTCGTGCCCCGGTTCAGGAAGATCCCACATGCCGCGGAGCGGCTGGCCCCGTGAGCCATGGCCGCTGAGCCTGCGCATCCGGAGCCTGTGCTCCACAACGGGAGAGGCCACAACAGTGAGAGGCCCGTGTACCACACACACAAAAAAAACCCCTGAATAGCAGAGTAGTGATATTTACCTACCCACTGCAAGCTACCGGTATTTGGTTGAATCTCTGTATTATCTAGGTAGGTGGAGCATCTTCCTTTTATTCTTAAAAGAATTTGTCTTTTAGGGTATAAAAGAGAAGATTTAACTCACTGTTCTCTGGATACCTCCTAAAGAGTACCCTTCCTTCATTTCCATTTTTTCCTTAACCATTATTTTCTACACTTAATTTCTCAATTTAATTTTCTACATCAAATCATACAAGCTTTTCGCTGTTGCTATTTTGATGATTTGATAATTATTCCAAATATTCCAAATGGTCATGCACTAGAATAATTTCCATCTTTATGTGAAAAGTGGAAAAATAGCATGCTCTTATGAAGAAATTAACCAAAGCATTAATTTCTTTAACCAATGGTACCTGGCTATGTTGCTATTATTGTTATGGACCATGCTGCTGATTTTTTATGTTGCTCCAATTGCAGAAGAGTTGTCAACACTTCACTTTATTAATCCATCCGTTCCTTCAACAAGTATTTATTGAGTATGATGTCTGAGATACTGAACTAAGTACAGTACTATGTTCTGGGTCATTTTTCTCCTAACTCTTGACAGTGCTTTTTCTCTTTTGCCAGCACAAGTTTCCCACCATCCCTGAAGGACTGGTGTCCTTCGGGATGTTGTTCTTGAATCTCCTCCTTCAGTCACTGGGGATGGCTAACATCTGGCACAGGTGCCATCACTGCCATCTCTGGAACCAATGATGATCCTAGTCCTCGTTCATGGCACTCTTTCCCACCATATCTGAAGGTGACCTTAAATTGTTTCTCAACACAGCACCTCAGAAAGCTCTGTCATTTCGATGATATGCAATAGGAAATCTACTTCCTTTTCACCTCTCTCCTGAATTACTTCATCTGCTCCTATGACTTCCACTTTCACACCTATGAAGATGGGTCCCAAACTCTACCTGACATTTTTCCTGAGTTCGAGTTTCATGTTTCCAATAACCTAAAGTCCTTCTTCACTTAGTGTTTCAAACTCAGCTTCTTCAAAACCAAACTTATATTCTCCATAAAACCTGCTCTTGGAAATTACTTGGAAATCATCCAGCCTAGAGATTTTAGGCTTATCTCTTTTTCTTATCTCTCACTGCTCATTTCCATATGAGGTTGATCATTAAGTTACGTTAATTCTACTTCATAAATGTCTCTTAAATATGTGATTTCTTATCCTTTTCCACCTTCCTAGGTTAGACCATCAGGGATTGCCTACTGGATTCTTGCAATAACATGTAGCCATGAATGAATTACTCTCTTCTCCAAATCATTTTCCTCCTTGCCATCAATTATCTTCCTAAAGCATGGATCTGACCATATGAGTGGTTTCCCTCATCTCCATCAATGGATCCTTAAAATCCTTCAATGTCATCAGCAGAAATAGCCTTTCATACTCTAGCCCCAAATTACTTTTCCAAGGACATTTCTCATCACTTCCCCAATTCCCAGCTTTTTGCTTCAGGCATTGAGTATAAGCTACTCCCTAAATACACCATGAACTTTCATACCTGTGTGTTTTTCCTCATGCTGTGCAATCTGCTTATAATGCCTTTCCCCCCATGAACTGCCTTTTTCAAAACTTAGTTCTCCCCTTCTCCTTCTGTCCTTACCTCTCCCCTCCCCAGCCAAGCCTCCATCATTGGTGCATGTTGCTGTGTTGTGTGATGGTTAGTTGAGTCTATCCCACCAGGCTGTTGAAACCTAGAGTAGTCTTATTCATTTTTGTACCTATAATATGAATAGCTGAGTTTCTAACACATAGTAAAGGATTAGTGAATGTTCTAGGCATATGCCAAAGCAAAGCATACCCCATCTTCTGAGTCAATTTCCTCTTTAAAGAGTAGCTGGTTGGTAAAAGAAGATGATTCGTTTGGTTTATATTTGAGTCTTAGCACATGGTCTTAAATTGGAAATTGTTGAGTTGCCAATATTTTTTCCAAGTCTCTAGTGAAATTTTCTTGGGAAGTTATGCAGTGAGGTGATTCATCCAGACTTTGTAAAACAAAATTGTCCCTTCTTTTCCTTGTTTTAGAAACAAAAACAAAACCATCAATGCTTGATTGACATCAGTGGAAAAAACCCTTTTGTTTCCTATAATCCAGTGTTTTCATTAAGTAATTTGCAATGTAGCGGGGGGAGGAAAAGAGTCTTTGTAGGGGGTTCCAAAGGCATTCTGCCTAAGAAAATCTGATTAATTTGAATAGTGGATTTGGAGTCTCCAACCATACCTCATAAAAGCCATCCCTAGAGAATGGACTTCGCAGTAACAAGCTGCTTCTACTTCTGGATAGAAATCCCATTTCGTTCTGCCTACAACCCTGTGGAAGACATTTCATGACAGTTTCAGAGTGAAATATATTTTAAAGAGGGAGACCTGCTTATGGTAGTGGCTTGGCATAATAATATGATATACTCAAATGTTGACATCTGTAATGACATAACTCTTCACTGTAAAATTAAAAATATTAGAAGGCATATCAGAGAGTTAATGCAACTAGACTGTAAAATTAAAGCTAAAGACCTGCACCGTGGATGGCAGGTCTCCCCTAAACCAATCTAATATTTTCCTGCATTATAAAACTGTGTTTAATAAGGCAAATGGTACTAATGAATTAAAATATAGTTTATGAGAGAATGAAGGCCTCCAGTCCACATATTGCTGTCAGCAGTTCACATTGGAATTCTTTCATGAACTGTGGGGTCCATTTTGCAATCCAAAATGTAAGTGGAAGCATTAAGAAATGGATCAAGACAGAGAAAGATTCCCAAAAAATCCCACAAAGCTAGGATACCAGTAAGTGAATCTTTCCTACAAAGAAAAAAATGCCAGATTACGAATGAGTGCTCTCTTTAGTTAGCAGGCTAAATTAGTGTGCAGGCCTGGATAAAGGGAACAATGGACGCCTTCTGACACCAGGCTGTGTGTCTGGTGAGCATCCCTCAGTGCAAATGTTAGTACTGTGTGAGTATTTATTGTGTTTCTATAAAGTCCTAATGAGCTCCTTGGGTGAGAGTGAAACCCTTTGCTTTTTCACACTGTGCTCAAGACCCCTAAACTTCATGGGGTCAAATCTAAAGAAAGGGTAATGGACCATGAGGTCCAGCTTAATAGACCTGATATTAACACAGCAGCAAGAATGTCACCAAATGCAAAGTTCAGGGCAAGCAATGAATGAAGTATTTGTTACACTTAAAGAATATACAAAGGTTATAACAGAGTAGCGGCACTATATCAATGTCATCATTGCAGGACTTTGAAAATCTGCCATGTATGAAATAACCCTGCAACACATCTTTAGGTTGGGTACAACACATGAATTTGCTTTCCAGCAGCAAATAATACATTAGAATAGAAAATTATGCAACTGCAGCAACTACCTATAATTACTTTTAGATATTGACAATTTCTTGCCCATAGAAATAATCAGGATACTCTCAGTATCTAATATTCATAGAACAGAAATACAGTGTACTCTTCATGTTGCTTATATAGTTGATACAGTTAAATGTACACTTTCCCTAAATGAAACAGAAAGATTTTTCTCCTCCAGTAGTCTGGTTTCTTTAAGATAGGACAGATATCCCTTGGTTCGAAATGAGTAAAACATAACAACACCGAGTATGATGTCATGAAGCAGAGCCACTTGTGTAAATAGAGGACTCTTTAACCAGATTTGTTAGTCCATGTAGTTGCTGGCTCATCACAAGCCTGGTCTGTTATTACAGTGAATTTCCGTTCAAATGATGCAATGTAAGCCACAGACCTGGGATCTGAAAGCACTGTACTCCATGGTTTTGTTCGTAAGTTAACATTAAAAGCTCCATCGCTCTCTCCCATGGGTAAGAATGGGAAGATCTGAGGGTAGGAGCCAGTAAAAATATTTATGTGGTTATGCACCTTCCATGCTTTCTTTTTCTGCTGGGTTAAATAGTTTTCTTTGGCATTGACTCAAGCAGGCTGAAAATTATTTGAGGACAAGGACTCTATCTCTACTTCTGTTGTTTTATGTTTCTATTCCCAACACCAAAGATAAAGCCATGATATTGTCCACATATCCTACACCTGATAGATACAGACAAGAAATGTTGTTCATTACTTACCAACTCCTCTTTTTTCCATGACTTGATCATCACAAAAGTGGAAAATTATATTTATTCAGGAAATTCAGGCAGTATATTGTCAAATTAGCTAGCTAACATATGCCATCATGAACTTTCAGCAGATTATTAATTGCTGATTCTCCATTTCACTTTACATTATTGATTTGATTTTCAGTCATCTCCCCATCCACTAATTTTCAGAGGTTACTTGAATGTCACTTTCATATTTGTAAAGTTAGACCAGGTTCAAATAAATGAAAAACCTCATAGGTTTCAGACAAGTAGTTTCAAAGTTCAAGGCCAAAAAGCAGGGACATTTACAAACCAGAAATGCTCCTGGACTCTTTAAATTCCACAATTAACTGCTGTCATATCTCTTTGACTAATAGGAAGGGAAAGAATTACATAATCATTTTACTTTGATGTTGCTATTTTTAAAGGAAATGCAGAGAAATGTAGAAGTGGAAGCCAATTAATTTTTATTAATAAAGAAAAAGCCAGAAACATTTATCTATTGATGGGTTTGACCCTAAAGAAGGGATATTACAAGCCAGCTGAATGTGTGTGATCCAGGAACATCAAAACTCTGACCTAACTAAAAATACCACTTCCAAATTCTAGCCTGCCAGAATATCTAGAATTTCTATCATTGGATTCATTGCTGTGCATAAAACATCACTCACAGAAGGCCCATTAAAATGCAGACACAGTATATTTACCCAATAATATCCATTCTCTCTCTGGTATATATTAGCCAAAACCAGGACATAGTCCAGAGCAGATTGTCTGAACTGAAAGAGAGTGCAAACTCGAATAAAGTAGGATGTGAAAGGAATTCTGGGGTTCTAAGGCACCCCCTGCATCTCCAGAATAGTAAGAAGTCACCCCGGGGTGGAGGGATATTAAGACTGCCTTTTATGAAACTAGGCATAAAGCCTAGTTATGTCTATTAGTGAACTGTTTCTAAAAGTTTCTCTAAAATTAGCAGCTCTTAAACCAATTTACATTTATACTCCCTGGCTTAAACATACAAAGGTGTAATTTTTACACCAAAAGTAAGTGTAATTTGTTTCTTCTGATCTAATTTTAGAAGTGAGACCAACACAGGTGCTGGAAAAGAGATACTTCCACTTCCAGCTAACAGGAAGTAACAGGGGCCAGATTTACCCTCCCATCATAAATATATATGATTGAAACAATGATTTTCTAGACACGGAACATCAGGGAGTCAAGGACAGTGATACCCCAAATTATGATTTTTTAAAATAGACTTTATTTTTAGAGCAGTTTTAGGTCCACAGCAAAACTGAGGGGAAAGTACAAAGGTCCCAAATACCATTGTCTCCTTCCAGACACACAGCCTCCCCAGCTATGAACATCCCACACCAGAGTGGTATGACAGTTATAACTGATGAGCCTACTTTGATGCATCATTATCACCCAAAGTCCATTGCTTACATTAGGGTTCACTCTTGGCGTTGTACATTCCGTGGGTTTTAAACAGTGTATGATGACATGTATCCACCATAATAGTATCATACAAAGTAGTTTCACTGCCATTAAGATCCTCTGTGCTCTGCTTCTTCCTCTCTCCCTTCCTGTTAACCCCTGAAAACCACTGATTTTTCACTGTCTCCACAGTTTGCTTTTTCCACAATGTCATACAGTTGGAATCCTAGAGTATGTCGCCTTTTCAGATTGGCTTGTGTTACTTAATGATATTCACTTAAGATTCCTCCATGTCTTTTCATGGCTTGATAGCTCATTCCTGCTTAGCACTGAATTATATTCTGTTGTCACCATGTACCACAATTTATTTATCCATTCACCTACAGAAGGACCTCTTAGTTACTTCCAAGTTTGGGCAATTATTAATAAAGCTGCCATGGACATCCATGTGTAGGTCTTTGTGTGAACATAAGTTTTCCATTCATTTGGATAAATACCAAAGAACATAATTGCTGGATCGTATGGTGACAGTATGTTTCGTTTTGTGAGAAGCTGCCACACTGTCTTGCAAAGTGGCTGTCACATTTTGTATTTCTGCCAACGATCAATG
Source organism: Mesoplodon mirus (assembly GCF_964341445.2). Taxonomy (NCBI): domain Eukaryota; kingdom Metazoa; phylum Chordata; class Mammalia; order Artiodactyla; family Ziphiidae; genus Mesoplodon; species Mesoplodon mirus. The sequence continues at coordinate 52,164,756 of NC_138987.1, forward strand.
AGAGTTCCTGTTGCTCTACATCCTCACCAGCATTTGGTGTTGTCAGTGTTTTGGATTTGTACCATTCTAATAGGTGTGTAGTGGTACCTCGTTGTTATTTTAATTATGCATTTCCCTAATGACATATGATGTTGAGCATCTTTTCATATGCTTATTTGCTATCTATATATCTTCTTTGGTGAAGTGTCTGTTTAGGTCTTCTGCCTACTTTTTTTTTTAACATCTTTATTGGAGTATAATTGCTTTACAATGGTGTGTTAGTTTCTGCTTTATAACAAAGTGAATCAGCTATACATATACCTATATCCCCATATCCCCTCCCTCTTGCATCTCCCTCCCACCCTCCCTATCCCACGCCTCTAGGTGGTCACAAAGCACCGAGCTGATCTCCCTGTGCTATGCGGCTGCTTCCCACTAGCTATCTGTTTTACATTTGCTAGTGTATACATGTCCATGCTACTCTTTCACTTCGTCCCAGCTTACCCTTTCCCCCGCCATGTCCTCAAGTCCATTCTCTATGTCTATGTCTTTATTCCTGTCCTGCCCCTAGGTTCTTCAGAACTTTTTTTTTCATTCCATGTATGTGTTAGCATACAGTATTTGTTTTTCTCTTTCTGATTTACTTCACTCTGTATGACAGACTCTAGGTCCATCCACCTCACTACAGATAACTCAATTTCATTTCTTTTTATGGCTGAGTAATATTCCATTGTATATATGTGCCACACCTTCTTCATCCATTCATCTGTCGATGGACACTTCTGCCCACTTTTTAATCAGGTTGTTTGTTTTCTTCCTGTTGAGTTCTTTGTATATTTTGGGTAACAATCCTTTACCTAATATGGCTTTTGCCAATATTTTCTCCCAGTCTTTGGCTTGACTTCTCATTCTCTTAACATTGTTTTTCACAAAGCAGATGTTTTTAATTTTAGTGAAATCCAGCTTGTCAACTATTACTTCATAGATCGAGTTATCACCTTGCCCAAGGCCATTGAGATTTTTTCCTATGTTATCTTCCAGGAGTTTTATAGTTTTGCGCTTTGCATTTAATTCTACAATCCATTTTGAGTTAATTTCTGTGAAGGATGTAAGGTCTGTGTCTAGATTCATTTTTTTGCACATGGATGTCCAGTTGTTTTAGCACCATTTCTTGAAAAGCTATCTTCTCTCCATTGTATTGCCTTTGGTCCTTTGTCAAATATCAGTTGACTAAATGTCTGTGGGGCTATTTCTGGGCTATCTGTTCTGTTACGTTGATTTATCTTTTGTCACTACCACCCTGTCTTGATTACTGTAGCTTTATAGTAAGTCTTGAAGTCAGGTAGCATCAGTCCTCCATCTTTGTTCTTCTCCCTCAATATTGTGTTGTCTAGTTGGGATTTTTTGCTTCACCATATAAACTTTAGAATCAGTTTGTCATTATCCACAAAATAACTTGTTGGGATTTTGATTGGGATTACATTGAATCTATAGATCAAGTTGGGAAAAACTGATGTTGTGACAGTATTGAATCTTCCTATCTGTGAACATGGCTGAGATGATGGAATTTTTAATGTTTTGCATGTATATTTATCTAAAGATAAATAAGAGATACTTTAGTTGGGAAAGTTACTGATATCACTATTAGAAAATAATAATAAAATCAGTGGGTTTTTTAAAAAGAAAAATTTTTGATGCCCTTAATTATAAAAATTATTAAATATTTCAAAATTTTCTTACAAATCCCAAAACAATAGGTATACTCAATTTTTTTACAAATGCTAAAACAATTTATTTATTCAATAAATATTTATTAAACACTAGTATGTGCCAAATACTACACAAGGTGCTGGTGATACAACAGCAGGCAAGACAAGGTTTCTCTCCTCTAGAAGCTCACAGTCTGGAGGGGGATGAGAAACAGGGGGTTTCAATCAATGCACTTTCAATGGACGCAGGCAAATAATACAGGGTGTAAATAACCCAGGGTGATTTGGGATCAGCTGAGAAGGACAAAACTTAGCTTGAAGGGTCAGGGAAACCTTCCTGCAGAGGGTAGCAAGTAAGGTGAGACTCCTCCCCCTCTTCCCAGCTTTTAAATATTGAAGGACTCCAGTCTTCACCTCTACCTACATCCAGTCCCTAGACAATTGCATCCATTCTGAGACTTTAAATAACATCTTCAGCTCCTGAGTCCCAACATTGATTCTCCAGTATCCTCCAACATTGATTCTCCAGCATCCTTGACTTCTTTTGAGCTCTAAACTCGGATATCCAGCTGCCTACTAGATATCTACATTTGGATGTCTAAGAAGTATTTCAAATTTAATATGAGAATGTTCTTGATTTCCTTCTCCAAACCCAGTCTTCCCATCTTAGTAACTTGGGTCCTTCATCCAAAAACCTTGGAGTCACCCATGACTTCCCTGTTTCTCTTACCTTCCACAGTCAACTCATCAGTAAGTCCCTTTGATTCTAATTTCAAAATAAATCCCAATGCCAATGACCTCTAACCACCTTTCTCTCTATCTCCCTAGTTCAAGCCAGCATCATCTCTTTTCTGAACTATTGTAATAAATCACTGGCTCCCCTCCTATTTCCAGTATTGCCTCTCCACAGCAGCTTGCATAGTTTTTTTAAAAAACATACTTTGTCAGTTTCCTGCTCTCAATTCTCCAAAGGCTCCTAGTAGCCCTAGACTAAAATCCAAATTTCTCACATTGGCATTATATGTCCCCTGCCTACCTCTCTTGTTTGTTTCCTGCTGCTCTACCTTTTGCTCACCTCACTCTAACTAAAACTGGCCTTTTGGCTGATCCTCAGAGATACGTGGTTGTTTTCACATTAAGGCCTTTGCACTTGCTCTTGCCTCAGCCTAGAACATTCTTTCCTTAGGTCTTCACAGGGTTCTAAACCTGCCCCTCACATTTCAAGGGCCTAGGGCAAAAGTGAAAATAGAGGCTCTATATCTTGTTTTTAAAATGATAAGACAACAAACTGTCAAATAAAATTTATTCTATCCTCTTGCCTTGACAAATAGACTTTCCTGGTCACAATTTTTTTTAGAAGGCATTATATGATATAGTAGGCAAAATAACAAAGATTATTAAACTTAAAAATATTTAGGTGTTCTGTTGATGGAGCAGCAATGTTTAGATGAGTAATAAAATATTTACATAATTCATAAATTGTTACATGTTTTAATCTATTAAACTTAATTAAAATCACTATTTTTATAATCAAGATTTTTATGCGTGTTGTGTTGACAATATTGACCTAAAGATTAAAAATAAAATGAGCTGTATTCAAAATGCACAAAATTTGAACATACTTTAATGAAAAAGTTAAATTATATGTAAAATAATTTAAATTATTTTTCAGGTTTTCAAAGAAGTTATTATAAATATTTCAAAATTGTGTATTAAAACTAAAGGCCCAAATGTAAATATAACTAAAGACTATCAAAATTATAATAAAAGTATTTAAATGAAGAGGAAATTTTATTTCTTTTTGGAAAATTTACTTAAATTATACTGAAAATTTTTATACATATAGAATGAGCCACAATTCTAGGGTTCATTTCTCATCTGATTTTTCAATGTAAAAAATTGAATAAATTCATATATTCAAAAACCAAAAATCACAACATGAGGAGAAAAAACTAGATGGACATTTAGCACTAAAAGGAAATAATTTTTTGTTACGCAAGAATTTCTTCCTTTCTGAGAAGAATTTTATGATTCATTTAATATTTCCTTTATTTCAACACCTCTGTTATTCATATCTTACATGAAAAGCAGCCCAGATCACCCACCCTGACAGCGTTAGGACGGACGCAGTGGCCTTTTGTGTTGAGGTCACAGCACAAGAGATTTTTGACAAGAGTTTCCCTGGGGCCTGAGCAGTTTAATTCAAGAGAAGAGATGGTTAGGGTCACTAGCTGTGCTGGGCCAGCACTGAGTGCCAGACCCTGTGTAAGAGAAGCATCCATGTGTTCTTTAATGGATTTGTTTTGTATGGGGGGATATGTGGCTCCCTCTAACGAGCAGAGCCCAGGGAAGCTGCTGTCTTGCCGGAGTTTCAGGGTGGTATTACAGACCGCCCTCCTTTAATTCTTTCAGGTTTTCATTCAAATGTCACCTTATTAGATACTGCCAACACGCACACACACAAATACACATGTGTACACACATATACATGCATGCACACATACCTGCCCATACATACTTGCATGTGCTCTCATGATTCTCTAGTCCCTCTTCCAGATTTAATTGTCTTCGGAGGACTTATTCCTACCTAACATATGTTAGGTACTAATTTTTTATTGCCTATCTCCCCAACAAGAATGCAAGCTCTGTAAATAAATACTCCTTTCCCCTTTCCTCTCTAGGTCAGTGCTGGGAAATGTGTGATGTGTGTGTTGGAGAGGGAAGGGGAACCTAAGCTAGAAAGAAAGAACTACAAAGAATGCAGGAAAATTACCCAATTTGCTGTTACCCAGGGGTCTGTCTGAGAAATACCACAAAATTCAAGTGTTTTCCAGATTCATATGTATACATTTAAAATGAAGAGAATCTTCTGATTGGCTTTTAGTTTGGGAGCAGAGAAATTGACTATTTGCTGAAGGTCACCTTCAGTTTTCTGTAATGAGAACATGAGAGAATCCTGTGAAGGCCTTTCTCAGCCTCTGTGCTTCACCTCAGCTTGTTTTCTTGAATGAGATCACATACACATTACCAAAATCAGGTCCTTACCCTTACAAATATGTTTACATGATAATATCATTTGCTAAATAATAAAATGTAAAATTTTAAAGGTAAGCTTATTGTCCTAGCCCAATAAGACTAAAATGGAAAAACAATTGGCAAGAGAGCTACAGTCTAAATGCAACCCCCCAAAAAAATGGTTTTCTTGATGAAGAATTCTCATAAATATAAGGCTATTGTGTTTCCTGGGCTTTTCTTTTTTCTTGCTCTCTTCCTTTTCCATTCCGTTGGTATCTTTCTCTCAAACCATCATTTGTAGATTATACCAGTAAAAAAAAGTACATAAAGGAAGTCATTGAAAAAATAAAGTTACTATATCATGACTGAAGCCAAAAATCTCTAGTTTCTTTGTAATAGCAGTGAAGGAGGAGAAGTGTAGGACTCATCCCACTAAAAGGGTGATTAATTACACTTCACTAATACCATCGACCTCACTAGGTCAGCAGTTTAGCTGAAACAGCCTGACAGTGATCAACCTCATCAAAGTTTGGCTCCTTTTCTCTATTGAAATGTTTCTTCACTAATTGTGTGTCCCATGCCAATGGCTTCAAAGCATTTCTTTTCTCTTTTTTTTAAACTTTAAAATGTATGCTCTCCCTACAGAAATTTCATACAATCTTTTAAGCAGTTGGAAATTAAATCTTTGAATGGCAGTAATGATTATCAGTTAACTGACGTAAATATTCAGTAGTTACGAAAAATGTCTGCATCAAACGTTAAGTACAAATATGAGATTGCAAGTTTTATTCTAAAGGCATAGAATCCTCTGTAAACAGACATCAAGAATTAATAGTGATTTGTGGTTTCCTGGGAATATTCTGTCACCTTGAATTTAAATATGGGAAACTACAGTTACAAAAATGAAATAGGCCTGATAGTTTTAGGGAAAAAACATGTACAATTCTGTGTACAATTACCTATGGAGAAAAGGAGAAAGAAGGAAAGGAAATCAGAATTTAGGACACAAATTATGTAAAGTTCACAAAGCAACTTCAAGTTTGAATAGTTCTCAGATTACAAATTGCATACAGTTAGTAATCATAGCTCTAGATCTTAGATACAACCTCCAGTTATCTGTGGGGTGTGCTTTGTTTAATAAGCCTTTATTGAAGTACTATGTATCAGGAAATATGCTATCCACTGAAGATGCAAAATTTAGTTCACATTCTAGTGGGGAAGAGCTACCTTTAAAAAATATATTTTTTGCAACCATAGTTACTTTGACTATATCTTGACCGAGGGCTTGCAGTGCAAAGCCAGGCCAGTGTCATGCATTACTTACAATAAAATGGATCATTTATTTAAAAATATATATATATATGTATATATTTTATGCCCAGAAGAATTAAAAGCAGAATCTCAAAGAGATGGTTGCACATCCGTATCCATAGCAGCAATGTTCACAATACCTAAAACATGGAAGCAACTCAAATGTCCACGGACAGATGAATGGACAAGCAAAATGTGGTATATACATACAGTGGAATATTATTCAGCCTCAAAAAAGAAGGAAATTCTGACACATGCTACAACATGGATGAAACTTAAATACGTTATGCTAAGTGAAATAAGCCAATCACACAAAAAACTAATAGTGCATGATTCCACTTATATGAGGTATCTAGAGTACTCAAAATCCTAGAGACAGAAAGTAGAATGGTGGTTGCCATGGTCTAGGGAAAGAAGAAATGGGGAGTTTTCGCTGAATGGGTACAGAGTTTCAGTTTTGCAAGATGAAAAGAGTTCTGGAGATGGATAGTGGTGATGGCTGCATAACAAAATGAACATATTTAATGCCATTGAACTTAAAAATGGTTAAAATGGTAAATTTATGCTACATGTATTTTATAACAATAAACGGTTGAAAAAAATACATTTAAAAACTATGAGCATATAATGGAAACATAAACAATGTACTGTAGTCACAGAAGAAGAAGTGATCACTTCTGTGTCTGGTGGGGAGGTGCCCAGAGAAGGCTTGCAGTGGAGGGAATAGTTAAGTGAGGCCTCAGCAGACACAGAACACGTTAACATTTGGTCAATCAACTCCACTTCACTGACACTCCCTCCCATCCCCTCTGTAAACATACTGCCTGATGGTCATGGCTACTGGTTGCTGGTTGTAGTAACCACTCTCTGGAGTGCCTTCCCCTCTCATCTGATGACTTGTGTGCTTATCAAGAGTCGGTGGAGGGTGCTTCCCTGGTGGAGCAGTGGTGGAGAGTCCGCCTTCCGATGCAGGGGACACGGGTTCGTGCCCCGGTCTGGGAAGATCCCACATGCCGTGGAGCGGCTGGGCCCGTGAGCCATGGCCGCTGAGCCTGCGCGTCCAGAGCCTGTGCTCCGCAACGGGAGAGGCCACAACAGTGAGAGGCCCGTGTACCCCCCCCCAAAAAAAAAAAAGAGTCAGGGGCGTTTATTCCCCAGTGTTTATGCCAATTGTACTTATTATTGTAATTACTCAATCGAATTAAATATTATGTAAACAAATTCTATTTCTTCATGAAAAGGAAGAGACTGGTTGGTCTATAAAAATGAATGCTTTGGAAAGGCTTCATAAATTAGTCACTATAAAAAAGTGAAATTGTTGCATTAGGTGTAAGTAAGACACCTATAAATCACTAGAAGAACACTGTAAACATCCACATGGATTTTGAACCCAGATTACTTTGCAAGCGCACTTAAATTTCTCTTCCTCTTTAAAGAAATCAAAACTAGAAATTATAGAACAATGCAAAAAGGACAAAGATAATGCAAGGTGAACCATAAGAAACTTCAATCAGCAATCTCATTCTCACAGAAAAAGTCTTGGCCCTATACTAAAGTTTGACAATTAAAAGAAACAGTCATATGTTTTAATTTTAAACTGATAGGTAGATAGGTAGAAATAGATGGGACAAATCTGTTATTAATTCCCTTTTTCTACCACATTAGCAATTACAGGTATGATACTCTTGGTAAAGACATAGTGGTTTAGAGCACAGACTCTGGAACCAGATTGCCTGGGTTGAATTATGGCTCTGTCACTTATGAGTTATGTGACCTCAGGCAAATTAATCTTGTCCTTTGGTTTTATCATCTATTTTAAATGAGGCTAATAATAGTACCTATCTAAGAGATTTGTTCTAAGGGTTAAGTCATTTAGCACAGGTAAAGCACTTAGGACAGTACCAGACACAATGAAAGCTGTTAAAGTGTTAGCTATTACCAGTACTAGTAATGATACCGATATTACTACTACCAACTGATTTTGCCAAGGAGAGAAGAGAAAAAAGAAGGATGGGAAGAAGAGAATACATTCTGAGGAGGGAATGCAAACCACCAAGCTGTGGAGCTGTGACCATGCCAACTGGAGGTGAAGTACATGTGAAAAATGAACCATGAGGTGGTCTCAGGCCCAAATGGTGAAGGCACTTCTCAGCGATCCCATTGTTAACCCACCCTGTATCTTTAATTCCCTCTGCTCTCGTGACAGTTTTTGAGATGCTAATAAACACAGAGATTGAGTGGCCTCAAACCCTAACGAATGTGTAATTTAGCAAGAGATTCGGATACATAAATAGCACAAGAGAATACATGTTGTTAAGAACACATTATATATTCTGTATCTAAAATGTGTTACTAGTGCAAAGAGGAGGGTACAGCAAATTGACCTGAGAGAGTATGACCCAAGTGATAATTGAGCTGGATGTTAAGGGTGAATTAAGAGTTTCTCTGTAAATGATACAATAAAATAATAAGCATCCAAATATGCGCAATTGCTATCACTAGAATTGACAGACAAGGTAATCAAAGTGCCTTTTCCAAGCAGTTAGAGTAACAAAGAAACCCTACACTAAAAGATTTGGAAAGTATAACATTTGTATCACAAGGTCACAGTTGTTTTCTCCTTGACTTATCCTTAATTAAACTCTGAAATAATGTCATTGAGCCAAACCACATATCTATTGTGGTCTTATGATTTCTGAAATATTCCTTTCTTCCATCTTCCTTTATTTCAGCTCTATAGCTTAGACAACTGGCAAGATAAAAATGAACATGAAATGTTGAGAACAACCGAGAAAAGGCTATAACCATTGTTCATTGTCTTTCCCTTCAAGACAATACAATAAAAGGAGATGCCATAAAATCATTCCACTTTGGTATCATTTATTATGGGCAATGTCAATCTGGCATTTTTATTCTGTGCTTCATGTTGACATTATAGAGATGTGAAGGGGAGAACTTTTTCCTGAATGCTCACTAAAGATTTGAAATGGACAAGGAAGAAATCAAGCCCTCAGCAGTGGGATTGAGCACAGAAAAGCAGCTGCTCCCCAGGCACTGAATTCAGCCAGACTCCTACCCACAATTTTTTTTTTTTTTTTTTTTTTTGCGGTACGCGGGCCTCTCACTGTTGTGGCCTCTCCCGTTGCAGAGCACAGGCTCCGGACGCGCAGGCTCAGCGGCCATGGCTCATGGGCCTCGCCGCTCGGTGGCATGTGGGATCTTCCCGGACCGGGGCACGAACCCGTGTCCCCTGCATCGGCAGGCGGACTCTCAACCACTGCGCCACCAGGGAAGCCCTCCTACCCACAATTTATTCACTGTGTGACACTGGAAAAGTTATGGAGCCTCTGTAAAATGTGGACACTAATTCTTCGCCTCTATCACTTCTGGAAGATTAAGTGAAAGAATTAATATGGAATACCTAGCACATTATAGGTATTTAATAAATGTTTCTTGAATGAATAAACTTTTTATTCCTTGCCTTTTTGAAAATACTGTATTGGTTTTTTGTTTGTTTTGTTTTGGTATTTTGCGGTACGTGGGCCTCTCACTGTTGTGGCCTCTCCTGATGCGGAGCACAGGCTCCGGACGCGCAGGCTCAGCGGCCATGGCTCACGGGCCCAGCCGCTCCGTGGCATGTGGGATCTTCCCGGACTGGGGCACGAACCCGTGTCCCCTGCATCGGCAGGCGGACTCTCAACCACTGCGCCACCAGGGAAGCCCCCGTATTGGTTTTTAATTTCCACAGTAATTATATTCATTTTCTAGGGCTGCCATAACAACATACCACAAACCAGGCATCTTAAACAACAGAAATTTGTTGTCTCATAAGTCTGGATGCTACAAGTTCGAGATCAAGGTGTTGGCAGCAATAGTTGGCTCTTTCTGAGGCTGTGAGGGAAGGATAGCTTTCAAGCCTCACTCCTTGGCTTGAACATGACCATCTTCTCCCTGTGTCTCTTTGTGCTGTCTTTTCTCTTTTATGTGGTTGACTCTGTATCTAAATTTCCCCTTTTTATAAGGACAGCAGTGATAAGGACACCTACTCCAATATGATCTCATCTTAGCTTAACTAATTACATCTGTAACTAATTCCAAATCAGGTCACACCCTGAGGTACTGGAGGTTATGACCTCAACTTATAAATTTGGAGTGGGGACACAATTCAACCCATAAGAGTCACGAAGTCTTGTGTAATCATTCAAGCAACATAAAAATATAAAACTTTAAGGTTCTCCTCCCATAATACAATTCCATTCCTCTGCTTTTAACATTTTGTAATGTTTCCTTCCATAAGTCTTTTGATGCCTGCACACACACACACACACACACACACACACTTACCCACACCACATATTAGTCTTATATTTAGACACACACGCAAGTCTTTTTCTGTTATAAAAATTCAATCATACTACACATTATTTAGCCCCTTGCTTTTTTCATATAATGGACATTTTCCTAAATCATAAACCTATGTAAGTATTTGTATAATATTCTGTAGTATGTATAAATAATAATCTATTCAATACTTGTCCTATTGGTGGATATTCAGGGTATTTCCAGGGTTTGGAGATATCCATTTTTTAAATACAGCTATATGCAGTTTCACTCAACTTTTTCTTTAAAACTTCTGCTTTGATTTATGTAAGTTAGATTCCTAGAAATGTATTTCTAGGTCAGAGATATGCACATTTAAATTTAATTTTACCAGATGACTCTCAAAAATGTTTCAACAATTCACACATTCACCAAGAGTGCCTAAGAGGTATCAATTTTCCCCACACTTTTGCCGAAGTAGATTTGATCAGTGTTGTTTTAAATTTCTGCCTCTCTGATACATGAAAAGTGATGTACCTCTTATTTCTTTAATATGCATATCATTCACTACCACTGAGGTACAGCATCTTTTCAAATGTTTTTTTTGGCTATTTGTGTCCTTCTTCTGAGAATTGCTAGATGGTCTTTTACCTACTTTTCAATTATATTTCTTGTCTTTTACCCATTCGCAGGAGTCCTTGTATATAAGGGAAATTAACACCTTGTCATATATACTGTAAATATTCTTTCCCAGTCTATCATTTGTCTTTCAATTTTGTAATAGTGCCTTTTGCCATTCAGAAATTTTAGGCTTTTATAGAGTCAAGTCTCTCCATTTTTTTTTATGATTTGTGAATTTTTCTGTCTTGTCCATAAATGCTTCAACCGTACCCCAAAGATTCATAATCACCTTCATTATATTATATTCTCTCTATATTTGTTGTAAGATACAAATCTACTGTTTCCTTTTCCTTCCAGGTGAATATTCCATTACTTTAACACTATTTATAAGGTAATTCTTCCTTTTCTCACTAAATTGAAATGTAAGGATCACCATATACTAAGTTCTTATTTTAAAGAATACTTGAATCAGTTTCTGTGCTCGCTTTTCTGTTTCATTAATCATTGTTCATTCCTGAGCCAATATTCATATTATTCTGATTGTAGTAGCTATATAAGAAGTTTTGCTATCTGGTATGGCAACTTCCCCTTCACTATTTGTTTTTTATCAATATTTGTACATTTTTTCTTTCATATTAACTTTAGAACTATTTTGATTAGTTAAAAACAACAACAGTGGCACTCTGACCCAAATTGCTTGAAATTTATACACATATTTGGGAATATTAACAATTTTCCCTATTCAGGAATCACACACATTGACTACATGTATTTAATATGAAAGCTGCGGGTTAGCAAGGTTCTGTAGCTTGCCCAAGGCCATGCAGTTTGCAAAAGACAGAAACTGCCTCTAACATCTCTCTGGTGCAAATTCCAGAATGTTAATCACCTCCTTTGTTCATATCAGAGAAAGAAGGTGATAAATTAAATTACTGATATTCTCTTGACTAAACTACAAGGCAGCTTAACCATTTACAAGGCTGTCCGGCCCAAGCAGAAGTTGACCAAGCATGGCACCGGTTTATAAGCAACTCATTAGCTTTTATCCCAATAAACTGTTTCTCATTCTTTAAAACATCTGGATAGAATAAGAATGAGAATAAACTTCCACTTAATAAGTACCTGGACGATTCCTGGCTTAAACATGTCTTTACTGATATGAAATTCTGTCATTATAGCTTTATTTTTTTGGTTTAAAAACGTATTCTTCTAAAATGTTAATACCCTTATAAAGATTACTGTACATATTGATATGAATTTGTTTAATTGCTACTCTTTTAACAACCAGCTAGCAAAGTCTCTGTTGAAATAAAATTTTGATCTTGGGTGGTGAGACATGGAGATGGGAATGGTTTTGGAAAATGGGACACCACTTCAGAGTAGCCAAGGTTAAGTAGAATGCAAGAGGCCAGGAGAAGCCTGGAAAGGTGAACAGATGGACAAACAGATGGCTCAAGAACTGGGAGACAGGGCAGAGCAAGAGGCGAGGGACCACATCAGTCACACTTTCTTTTGGGTTAATAACTTCTACCCAGACACCAGGTGACAAAAGAAGCAAATCACCTGGGAGAAACCGGCAGGCTGGCCTTGGTGTACTCTGCCTTCCTACAGTGATGCCGCTGATATACCTCCTAGTCCCAGAGCAGCTACTATTTTTCTTAACAGGAAATCTGGTCACAGTTGCCATCTCTGCTGCTCAAAAATAAAGCTCTTTTTAAGGACATTTTAAAAAACTGAAACAATAAAAAGGTTTGTTTCAAGGGGAAAGCCTAGCCTGAAGCTAGTTGATAAAAGATGGACCAACCAGGCAGCAAATAGGAAAACAGATAATGACTAAACCAGCCAAATCAATAACCTATCAAAGTCAGCTAACTGACCAGTCAGTACTGTTGAGCTCCAGCTATGGGCAAAGCACTGGTTACATAGAATTTTTTAAAAGCACTCAGTTTTTAACAACTGATATTGGAGACACATCACCTGAGTGTGCAGTGCTTTTGCATGTCTCCACCCCCTTTTCTTCTTGACAGAATAAGATTAGCCACTGCCCCTCGTATAAAATCAAAGTGGTGACGTTGAGCACAAATTTTCTGCTCATTCTGCTTGTGTGTTATGCTTATTTCTTTAAACTATTGGATCAAAGTCACGCTTATACTATTTCCTCAAAAGAAATCAATGAGCATGGCATAAACTGATGAGTGAATAATTTTCGTTACACAGAGAAATAATGTCAAATTATTACTCCAGAATGTAGGATAAAATATCAGTAAAATATTCATTAACTTTTTAAGAAGATTAACATCTATCCTAAATTTACCATATGTGGATATAATAGATTTGCTTAAAACACTTTCAAGTAAAAGGGAAATAACTTTAAAATGTGCTACAAAATGTCCATTATTTAAGAGTTCAAATACATATCTCAATATTCTGCTCTAAATGCACAATATTTTAATGCAGCCAGGTGGTCAAAACAGTTTTATGTTATTTTCAATCGACATATGCCTCCACTAAAAAAATTAAGAGACAAAAAAACCAAAATAACACCTTTGTAGGAATGGAGTTTTGTGAAAGGGGTGCTGAATTAGAAGCTACAGGTTCTATACTAGGTTGTGTTTCCTGTGCTGTAGAATATTACACATAGTCGGTAGAAGCAGTAAATGAGATGAGGCCTAGTCATAGGCTTTGAGAACTGCAAAAGCCTACCAAATGCAAAATATTCTATTATCATACAAAATAATTGTCATACAAAATATTCTGTTATCATACAGTACTTTCCTGTGGTGTGCATAAGTAAAAATTTTAAATGCCTATATCAAAATGTAAATTTAATAGAAAAGCTCATTATTTGAAGAATTTTGCAGGTTTTTTGTAATGTATATATATCATCCCTAAATCAATTTTTTTTGTGAATTTAATTTATTTGGTTTTCTTAAAATGAAGTTGCTTTACTGTACATATATGATAGTTTCATTTCTGTTCATCTGATTCATTCAAAACATTCTGTACTCAAAGTTCCCTTAAATGCTCAATTTAGTGTGATTGCTTTCAATTCAGGCCCTCCTTGTACTGGATACAGAAAGCAAAGGCAGTGCTGCCACCACCAGGAAAATGCAAATCCCAGTATCTCCACTTAAACCATAATTCTCCATTTTCTCTACACAGAATTCTTAGTAAATAAACTAAGGCATAATATGGGCAACAAGAAAAAAATGGAAAAGAGCTCCTTAGATGAATGAAACTTAAATTTAAAACTAAACAAAACTGCATCTATAACAGCCAAAAAAAAAAAAAAAAGAAGAGGCATCCTGGAATAATAGACATAAAAGCATGTGCTCTGGGTGTAAGGTGCAGTATGGGCATCACTGGTAGTGATTAGTCTCTATTAAATATTTAGTAAGGCGTCTCCATGAAAATATTCTTCCTTATCTACATGACTGAAATACAAAGAAAAAAGCCAAAGAAAATACTGGCATGCATTTAGTAAAGAATTGGGTTGGCATAATATAATTTTATACTGTTGTATAAGAGTACAGATGTGTAATTTACACTCCACTTGCTGCAAAGTTTTGCTTGTATTGCAAAAATGAAGGTTTCCTGTTACAAAATTATCACTCAAAATGACCAGGAAAAATGAAATACTAATATTTTAAAAGTATATAATGTGATTTTTCTTAAAACTAAAAGGTTTATATAATTATAAATTATAATTACATAGTGCTATATGTATAGATTATAATTTGTGTATTAAAATTTGGACACAGGACTTACCTGGTGGCACAGTGGTTAAGAATCTGCCTGCCAATGCAGGGGACATGGGTTTGACCCCTGGTCCATGACGATCCCACATTCTGCGGAGCAACTAAGCCCGCGTGCCACAACTACTGAGACCGCACGCCAAGAGCCCGTGCTCTGCAGCAAGAGAAGCCACTGCAATGAGAAGCCCGCACACTGTAATGAAGAGTAGCCTCCGCTTGCCGCCACTAGAGAAAGCCCGCACACAGCAACGAAGACCCAGCGCAGCCAAAACCAAACAAACAAACAAAGTAAATAAATAAATTTTTTTTTTTTAAAAAGAGAAAACAATTTGGACGCAATGAAGGGGTGGGGGGTATGCATCCATAAAAGTCTTTTCCAGCTCTTACATTCAAAGGCTCTCACAGTCCTTGATCTATAATCATCTCTGTGAGCATTAGAGAAAATTAGAAAATGTTCTTTCTGTAGTCACAGCCATGAGAAGAAAATTGTGGGGCACACTTAAATCCCCAGCTCCTCCAATCCATTTTTTAAACTATTCAACCCTTGTCATTTCAAATAGCTCAAAATTACAAAAGACCAAATTCCTCACTCAGTTACACCCACTCAATTTCCACTGCTTTTTCGTAAACTGTATTAAACACATCTGAAGCTACATTCATCACCAATGAATATGGTATTTATTTATTTTACTTTCAATTAATATTAGTTTGATGTTAAAGAAGTTTCTCAGAATTTTCATGAAAACCATCAAAGGTCCTAGAAAAGCAATTCTAGTCAGTGTTGGGTTTTTTTTTTTTTTTGCGGTACGTGGTCCTCTCACTGTTGTGGCCTCTCCTGTTGCGGAGCACAGGCTCCGGACGCGCAGGCTCAGCGGCCATGGCTCACGGGCCCAGCCGCTCCGCGGCATGTGGGATCCTCCTGGACTGGGGCAAGAACCCGCGTCCCCTGCATCGGCAGGCGGACCCTCAACCACTGTGCCACCAGGGAAGCCCCGTTTTACTTTTTTAATGATTAATTTATACTCATCAATTGAAGTTTCTTTTTCTACCACTGGGAACCCAGAAGCCATCCCTGTGTGTAAAAAGATAGCATACACATCATGACTTGCCACAACTGATAATGTAGTGTTAATTCCATTCTCCTCCTTTCCTGTTCTATTTCTTTTCCTCATTCTGCTGTTGATCCTTAGACTGTGACATCCAACTTACTCTCCCTTCCTGTTATCTGCACTAGATGGATCGTGAGCACAAGATCATGTGTGTTCCCATCATTCCCACAAGGAGGAGAGAGGGACCAGGAAAAGCTTATGGTTCTGACAGTCCCAAAAGAAGATAGCATCAGTTTTTGCTGCTTGTTCTAAATTATCCCTGATTCTTCTATTGTATTCCCAACCTTCCTAACCTCCTTAGTTTCTTCCTACAACATGACAGATTCCCATCAGAGCTGCCCTTCCAAGTTTTCACCATCCTACCCCAAACCTTAGTTCACTTGAACCTTAAAACAACCAGATGTGTTCAGCCAGATTTATTATCACTATTTTGCAGATAAGGAAACAGAGGCTCTGACACATTAAGTGATTTTCCCCATAATCAGGTGCTTAGAGGGATGAAATCCAAGTCTTCTGGTTGCTTTTCCAACGCTTCCCCACTACATTTTGATGCCTCTTTACAGTAACTTTATAACTACAGATCCTGTGTAATCCCCTGGCATGGTGGCCCAAGGCACAGCACACTGAGATTAATCTGCCTTTTTTTATGGAAAATGTTAGAGATGTTCTTAGATGACACATTTAGGGCATATAATGCTTAAGCTCTTACTTAAACTTGAAATTTGGCAAAAATATAGAAATACATTTGTTGTAATATGCATTTAGCAAATTTGAAAGAAATATATAGTTCTGAGAATTTTCTAGAAATATTCATCAAAATTAATCTGAGAGCTCAAGAATAATAGCTTTTAAGTGAGAAGTTCAAATTGTGGGGATACTAACTTGCAAATATATACAATCATGAAAAACATCAAATAAGAGACAGAGAAGGAAGCTAAGTGATCCTACTCAGCTTCCCTATTAACAGTATAATGCAAGCTCAATGAAGAAAATTTAGAAACACACAAAGTTTTAAAAGGAAACCACCTAGCAAATGTGGAAACTAAGAACGATTGTGTCTTGTACGTGGCCACAGTGCTTGTTAGTAACAGACCTGGGATCACTCCTCGGATCTCCTGGCTGTTGGTCCAATTCACTTGCCTACATTTTATGAGTAATTTATGATACAAAATTTCAAAATTTTTCCAATCCTCTCATACAGAACAAAATATGCTCTAAGTTATATAGAGCCAAGATAAACTTTTAGAAAAATTAAATATTAAATATGGCAAATTCTTTTTTAAAGAAAGAAAATTCATTATTTGGGGCTCTGCTGAAGAAAATACAGGTGAGAGATCTTTAGCCTCAGGTGAGTAGGAGAGAGTAAGGTGTATTAGAGTTGTCTTGTTTCTTCAAGGATTTTCTCAAATTGGGCAGCCAGTTGAGGCTTGAGGTATCTGTGATAATCACATCTCTTTCAAGTTAATTTTTGTATATGTGGCAGGGTAAGAGTTGAGTTTCATTTTTTTGTATACAGATGTCCAGTTGTTCCAGCACCACTTATTTGATGTTCTGAACAATAAGGTAGGTTAACTCCAGAAAATCTCAAACGTCAAAACTACACATAGGCAACGTGTATCAGTTAGGGACTGATTTCTTATGTAGGGTTTCATGATTCTTAAACGTGTGGTCATACCCTTTAAGTACACCTCTTTAGGAAATAGAATTAACCTTTTAAAAGTTCACCCAAAGATAATGAAGAATGGATTTTCTCCCAAAATATAGTAAAATAAAAGATAAGTACCCAAGATATTGTATGTCACAATGCTTTCATTAGGAATTTTCTTAAAGAAATCAAGTAGGAGTTTAAGAGAATAAAATATCAAGAAGTTGAGTGAAGCAATTATTAGAATTCCTCAAACATCCAAGGTATAGGAATGCAGAGTATAAGATCTGCAATTCTGTAAAGGAGCTGGCCACACATGCTCCAGCTCCAAATTGATTTGCCAATTCAAGATGAGTTGAATTGTTCAAAAACTGTCCACTTGGTGGCACAGTCGTGCTGCTGCAGGAATGAGCCTGTTGATTTGGGTAAAGGTTCATTTAGGGACTGATTTCTTATGTAGGGTTTCATGATTCTTAAACATGTGGTCATACCACAATGTGTGCCAACAGCAGACAATTGCCCTAGTATTTGTGCAAGGGAAGAAAAAGAAAAGAGCATTTGTAGGTTGTTCAAGCAAAGAGAATGGGCAGGATTTAAGAGGACTTGTAGGGCAAGTTGAACGAGTGGATGGATGAAAGCCAACCCAACCTGCCTTTTATCTATGTTCTCAGACAGAAGGGCCTCTGCAGGTTTCTTCTTCTCTCTCCCTCTCTCTTCTTATGACTTGATGCTGAACAGAAAAATTGATACTAACATCTTCAGCCCAAATGAAAGCTGAAGTTGAGTTTCACTTGCTCCTTAATAAATATTTATTGAGTACCTGCTCTGCTATCATTATTGAGCACCGGAAGTCATGCGGTAGAAGAAGAAACATGGTTTTTACCCTTGATGGCGTTGCAGTCAACCTGAGAAGACAAGATGTATGCATGAAACGGTAATGGCTGGATTGTGTGTTGAAGAGAGCACCAACTGGAAGCCATAACTATGAAAGTCTCGAGCGAGCAGGTTGGACTCTAGCTGGTCTTAAAGAATGGCTTCATTGTGGCAGGCAGCCTGTTGCTGCACCGCTGAGTAGACAGCACAGGAGGGGGCGGAGCTCTCACGGACAGTCGTTCTGGTGGCGTGGCTTGGGAAGGGAGGTCAAGGCCTCCTGCTCTGCAGCAGTCAGTTGGGAAGTAGCCATTCCAGCAAATTTCCCTGCTTCTCCATCTAAAGGAGCCGTTACTCAATGGATCCATTGACCCACTGATCCATTTTTTTAAATTATGTGGACTTTTTTCCTTACAGATATTGAGGTGAACACAACCTATTGATTCATTTAAATTATTTTATATAGTTGAGTTAGAAATCTGAACACCAAATGTGTGGAATGTTTATGAAATAATTTGGTGAATCATGAACCTAGAGAATAAGACCCATACTTCCTAGAGGAGTGTTGATGACATTTAACAACTTGACTTCAATCCATACTGAAGTATGTAAGGGTGAAATGGCATGAAGCCTGGAGTTTAACATATTTCAGCAAAGAAAAAGCAATATATATAGCAGTGTTGTATAATTTCAATACTTGTTGATTCTGAATGATGGATATATAGGGATTTATTTTACTATTCCATCTTTGTGTGTGTTTGAAATATTTTATGATACCTTTTTCTTAAAAGATCAATTGATGGTTTGAAAAGATAATTCTGGGACTGGGCAAGATGCAGCCTGAAGTTAACGGGAGGTGGGTCCAGTTGAGGGGGTAGATGATGAGGAAATGAAGCAGAAGTTAGTGCTAAGACCCTCCAGCTGAGAAGAGCGCTATTTACCAATTTATTCTACCCAACGCATGATGGAAATCATGTCTGTCTTCCCAGAGAGATTTACCAGTTAAAAAAAGAATCTTTAGGAAATGGACTGTGCTACTTGCCCAACCCACTTGTCCAAATGTGACACGTGGGAGTTAAAGAGATAATCAGTCAAATGTGGATTATCAGGGACTGTGCATTGGGAAGATAATAGCACTGACTAAACAAGGAATACGTACACACTTAATTGTTAAAGTACTTTTATACAGATTGTCTCAAACATGTAAGAGAAGCCATTCTCATGTATGTCTATCCTCTAGAATTACTCTGGCATTCTCTTCTCTTATCTGCAGGCTAAAGAGAAAGAGGTTAGCAAATCAAGAAACACTGAAAAAGAAAAAGAAACACTTTTTTAAAATGAGCCACTGTATTATAGCAGACAGAGCAAAGGACCAAAAGTAAGAAAACTTAGCTTAGAGTTCTGGTTCTTCCACTTTGGAGTTATGGGGTTGAGGACAAGTTATTTAACTTTTCTAAAATTCAGTTTTTGCCTCTATAAATTAGGGGTGCTAATAACGTCACAAGTCTGCTGGAAGGAATACACAGTGTAGTGAAGAGATTTTTCAAGTGTTTACTTGTGGCCATTATTTACACTGTAGATACTCTCTCCTCTAACTTCCCTTGTATGTACCACACAAGTCCTCAAGTCCAAGAAGAGGAGGATAAATACACAGGATTACGAATTATGAGTTCTGTAGAGACCCGACCAGATATGAGATGAGAGCCACATGGGAATGATAGGAAAATTAGAAGACCCTGGTTGGTGTCCCCCAAATGGAAGACAGCATACTAGAGCAAGCCAGAAGATTGGAGAGAGAAGAAGGAAGGCATGGGAAACAGCCTCAAAAAGGAAAATGATATAAGGAAAAGCACTTCTTACTCCCAATGTTTCCTGTCCTGTGGAGGGAGTCTTTCTAAAGTAACACTCCTGGCCTCTCTTTGCCCTCTGACTTAACTCCTCCACCAGATTACTAGAGGATGTATCTGATTAGTGAGTTTGGAATAAGACACAAGACAAACAAACTAGCCCTTTTCTCTTCCTTTCTCTTGTGGCATCTGCCTACCTGCTGAGAGTGTGAGTTCTGGTCTGCTTATTACTGATAGCACTGCTGTAAATACAGCATAGGGACATGAGAAAAATGGGCTTTCCAATACTGAAATCCAGGATTAGACAGAATTACACCCATATTCCATAGATGCTAGAAAATTGTAGGCCTACCCCATAGAGGGCAAATCTCCATTCACAGCTAAGCTTACCAGATGCACCCCCCCCAACCTGCCATGAAATATACTTATACCATTGTAATATTGTAAATGATGTTGATTGGTTGCAATATTCAAATCAACCTATAGACAAAGCACAGGTGGTATATCCAGTTATAGCATAGAACATAAGTGCTATAAATCTTGATGATGTAAAAGTAATGGTGTTATTGACCTATAGTGGGATGTAGAGGAGACAGTATTATATGCTGGATGTTTGTGTTTCCCCCAAATTCATATGTTGAATTCCTGCCCCCCAATGTGAAGGCATTATGAGGTAGGGTCTTTGGGAGGGTCCACTACACTACAACTCTGCTTCTGTCCTGACATGATTTGAGGGACATCACAGATGGAGTCCCCAGACAAGCAGCTTAGCCCACATTCTAATTGCTCAACTGTCTCATCTTCCCTTACCTCCCCATATAAACCACCTTCCATAAATTATAAAACTCTGGTAGATGTCATAGCTCTTTTTTTGGCTTACCTTTACAGTCCCCAATAACATATGGAGCAAATGTTGCCAGATCTTGGTTGTTGTTGTTTTTTCAATCTGAGAGTATCTGAACTATCATCAGTTCAACCCATTTATATTTATTTTAATTTGTGCTGTGTTAGAACTTATTATGTTATCTTATTTTATACTTTTTATTTACTGTATTTTATTTTTGATATTATATCTTCCACTCGGTAGGTAAAATTTTGTCTGATGTGAAAATTGTACATTCTATTCTTATTCTTCTTGTTAGTACTCATTCTTATATTTATTTTTCCTTAAATTTCTTAAACTTATGAATGATCTATTTTTCCCTGAATAAGACAAGTTCTGTAACCTACTCTAACTTTCCTTTGATCTCCCCTACCACATCCTGAATTTTCATGATAATATCACCTAGAATTTTTGACTTCATTAAGGGTTGTCAGACACTTTTTAAAAATCTGGTTTTGTATGTAAAAAATACTTAACTAAATTATTAAATCACTTATTCAAATATTTCGGTATCAAAATTAATGAATGTGGAAGAATTGTGCATTATATGTTTGAATTTGAATTTGATGGAGACTCTTCTAATTTACTTGCCAGTCTACAAGGGCAATAAACTAAGGATTTGAGGTATCAAAATAAAGGAAAATTTTATTAAAAGTGCTAAGTATGCAGATTTAAAAGGCACACTATATCCCAGACAGAATAAATGAAATTAATCATCAACTATTCTGGCAAATTCCTGAACATCAAGGATAATGAAAAATTTCTATAGCCTTTCAGACAAAAAAATTTAGTTTCCTACTGAGGAACAAAGCCTTCACTTCAAAGTTTCACTTCAGAGTTCCACTTCAAACTTTTCTTGGGTACCACTAATGCCAGAAGACAATGAATCAAAGATCACAAGTTACATAGGTGAGAATGTGAGACTCAAGAATGTAATAACCTGATTAACTGCTGATCATTTAGTTAGGCCACAGATATGTTCTCTCAGATATGTAAGAACTTATACACAGAGAAAATAATCAAAATTTAGAAGAGGAACTATGTGATATTTTAAAATGTGGTTATAATTTTAAAATAAATTTTAAATGGTATTCATTCTAAATAATAATTGAAAATATAGTTGCAAAATCAAATGCATATACTAAAAATAATTCAAAAGAGAAGGTTTGTAAAAATCACAATTTAATAAATGTAATCTGGACCCCAGATTATAGCAACAACATAGGTAGATGTGGAAGGGAGAGAGAAATCTGTGCATATGGGACTGGTTCTTCCCCCTTTCTGACATGAAATTTAAGGCAATTTGCCTGATTTTTCTCATTACCTTAAGGTGGTAATTAATATGTCAAATAATAATCAAAATTTAAATGCTATTTAAAGATAACCCCCTTTCCCAACTCAGGCCTTTTACAAATTAACCCTCTGTGAGAAAAGTTTGTTTGGGCACTGCTATTGCTCCTCCCCATCTTCTAATATAGTTTTTTAAACTCAATTTTGTTGGAACTTAGAGGAGAAAAAGAAATCAGCACAAGAAAGAACTAACTCCATGAATAAATTTGAAGGGATGCCAATAAATAAAAATAAAGTTGCTCAGTGATTACATTCCATGGGTCATAGTTGTTCAATGTATGTAATGGTCCCACAATTACACCCTTTGTTTTGTTTCCTGTTATCTCTCCAGTATCAAGAACTGCCTGGCACACCATAGGAACACCATTTATTTGTGATAAATGAGGAAGTATATGATGGAAATAAGAAATACCCTAAAACAAAATGACCAAGGTTAAAATACAAGGATGGGCCAAGATTTTCCAGCCAAGGGAAAATTAAAACAAAGCAGAGGAAGCAAGATAAATTGTATAGATTCCAATTAAAAAAGAAATAAATAGTATAAAAGGCATCAGTCCATAGTAAAAAACGTATCGTTAAACTGCAAGCACTAAATAAAATAGCTTTCAAATATAGAAAGTAATGAGGGGAATTCCCTGGCGGTCCAGTGGTTAGGACTCAGTGCTTTCACTGTGGAGGGCCCCGTTTCAATCCCTGGTCGGGGAACTAAGATCTCACAAGCCGCGAGGTGCAGCCAAAGAAAAAAAAAAAAGAAAGAAAGTAACTATTATTAAAAATAAAAGCAGAAACAAAAAACATGCTATTCTAGAAGACCATTTTTAGCCTTTGACAGATAAGTATGCAAAAATAAACCATGACATAAAGCACTTGAAATACAGGAAATAAAGGAACCCTATAAAAAAACATAGTTCCTTGTTGTCATTTGCAGCAATATAGGTGGACCTAGAGATTAGCATACAAAGTGAAGTAAACCAGGCAGAGAAAAGCAAATAACATATGATATCACTTATGAGTGGAATCTAAAAAAATGATCCAAATGAACTTATTTACAAAACAGAAATAGACTCACAGACATGCAAAACAAATTTATGGTTACCAAAGGGGAAAGGGGGAGGGATAAATTAGGAGTTTAGTAGGATTAGCACTACTATATATAAAATAGGTAAATAACAAAGACTGCTGTATAGCTCAGGGAACTATACTCAGTATCTTCTAATAATCTATAATGGAAAAGAATCTGAAAAAGAATATATATTTTTTAAAATAAATTTATTTATTTTATTTATTTATTTTTGGCTGCATTGGGTCTTTTTTGATGTGCATGAGCTTTCTCTAGTTGCAGCGAACGGGGTCTACTCTTCATTGAGGTACACGGGCTTCTCATTGCGGTGGCTTCTCTTGCTGAGGAGCACGGGCTCTAGACGCACAGGCTTCAGTAGTTGTGGCATGTGGGCTCAGTAGTTGCGGCTCATGGGCTCTAGAGCGCAGGCTCAGTAGTTGCGGCACACGGGTTTAGTTGCTCTGTGGCATGTGGGATCTTCCCAGACCAGGGCTCAAACCCATGTCCCCTGCATTGGCAGGTGGATTCTTAGCCACTGCACCACCAGGGAAACCCTGAAAAAGAAATATTTTTAAATCAAGTTTTATTGGAATATAGTTGATTTTCTATGTTGTGTTAGTTGCTGCTGTACAACAAAGTGAATCAGTTATACATATACATATATCCACTCTTTTTTAGATTCTATTCCCATATAGGTCATTACAGAGTACTGAGTAGGGTTCCCTGTGCTATACAGTAGGCTCTTATTAGTTATCTATTTTATATATAGGAGTGTGTATATGTCAATCCCAATCTCCCAATTTATCTCTCCCCTCCCTTTTCCTCCTTGGTAACTGAAGTTTGTTTTCTACAGCTGTGACTCTATTTCTGTTTTGTCACAGATAGGTTCATTTGTACCATTTTTTTAGATTCCACATGTAAGTGATATCATATATATATATAACTGAATCACTTTCCTGTACAACTGAGACTAGCACAACATTGTAAATTAACTATACTTCAATTAAAAAAAGATTTAGCTGGAAAAAATATATAGTTCCTTGGGTTTTTGATACATTTATAAAAATTGATAGTGTACTATATTCACTAGGTTGGCCTACCCAACAATCATTCTGAACTTTATTCCCTATCATAGTAGAGACCAGAAAACTGGAAAGGAGCCTATCTGTAGGCTCTCTTGTGGCTGGGGGTGCCCTTGTGTTTCAGTTCTGGCCAAAGACACAGCATGAATCTCCTAGTGCTGCCTTGTTGCTTCTCTCTTCTTTCCTGCCGAGACCATACACAGAATGCCCAAGATGCTGCACCATCTCTACATATCAGCAGAGCAGGAAAAGAGAAAGGGCCTTGTTCCTTCACGGTTGTCCTGGACTTCCTACTGTGGACTCGTTCCAGGACACAAGTCAGCCCCTTGCACATTCAAGCCCATTGATTGGGTTTTCTGGCACTCACTGCTAAATATGAGGCTAACTTACACAGCTACAAAGGAAACATTAACAAATACACCAACACAAAAACTTTCTGTACACAACCTCTTACTAAAATTCAAGAAAACTAGAAATAAGTAAGAAGAACTTTTAAATCAATTATAGAATTTAAAGCATTCTTCTCATTAATGACTGGCAAAGGAGGAAATAAGAATGCAAATATATATTTGGACTAAAATAAAATTAAGGTATTAAATTGAGAATTCTCAAGATATAAGAAATTACCAATTCTACTCCCTAGAATTCCTTTTCCACCCTTTCTGCTTTATTTTTTCCCTAAAATTTATCTCTTTCTTGTATACTACATAATTTACTTTTTTTTTTTTTTTTTTTTTTTTTTTTTTTTTTTTTTTGCGGTATGCAGCCTCTCACTGTTGTGGCCTCTCCCGCTGCGGAGCACAGGCTCCGGACGCGCAGGCTCAGCGGCCACGGCTCATGGGCCCAGCCGCTCTGCGGCATGTGGGATCTTCCTGGACCAGGACATGAACCCGTGTCCCCTGCATCGGCAGGCAGACTCTCAACCACTGTGCCACCAGGGAAGCCCTACATAATTTACTTTTAATTTATATCTTTTACTTAATTTCCACCTTCTCCTACTAAAATGTAGGCTTCATGAAGCCAGGAATTTTTGTCTGTTTTATTCAGTGTTGTATTCACAGCACTTGAAATATCACCTGGCTCACAGCAGACATTCAAAAAAATTGTTGAATGAATTAATCCCTCTGAAGGGAAATGCTTAATCTTAATTATTATTAAAACCATAAATGAAAATAAATAATCCAACTCAAGTTGAAAGAGATAAATTACAGTCAATTATCTAATAAATAAAATATCTAAGTAAAGCAGAGAAAAATAATAAAGATAAGCAGAAATTAATGAATTTTGAAAAGTAGGTTGTATAATTAAATGAAGAACTTCTTGGCCAAAAGATATAATAGACACACTTCTAGTAAATCTAATCAAGAAAAATAGAAAATCAAAATGAAAAAAAAACTCGGGACAAAAAAACTCTATTATAACAGCTAGAAAAAAGAGGAAATAATGATGGTAGATGTCTATTTATAATTCCCTGCCTTTAAAATTTAGTCTTAAAAAATAATTTTCTGTGAAAATATAAATTTAATAAAATTGACTTAATAAAATCAACAAACTCTGAATAGAGCAATAATCATTCATAACCAAGAAATGGAAGGTTATCAAATCATTATTTTAAAAAATAAAGAGCTTTCAGAAGGACTTTTTCAGTCAGTTCTTTCAGACTTTTCAAGGAAATATGTCTCTTGTGCATAGAAAACTATTAAAGAACATAGTAAAACATGAAATTGGTGTTAAATTTTATCAAGTGCCATCTCACTATCCATTGATGTTATTTTTCTCTGAGCCTATTGGTTTGATTTATAGTGTTAATAAAAATTCTAATAATTAATCATTGTTGCATTGTTGTGGTGGGGAAATCTTTTGCTATACTGTTGAATTCAGTTTGCTGGTCCAACGACACGATAGAAAATTAAGCAGCCAATTAAAGGGCAGGGTCTAAGAAAGTTTTATGAAATGAGAAAATGCTTACAAAATAATGTTTTCTCCATTTTGCTTTGTTTTTTTAAATTATTTATTTATTTATTTATTTTTGGCTGCATCAGGTCTTAATTGCAGCACACAGGATCTTTCGTTGCGGTGTGTGGGCTTCTCTATAGTTGTGGTGCACGGACTTAGTTGTCCTGCAGCATGTGGGATCTGAGTTTGCAGACCAAGGATCAAACCAGCATCCTGAGCATTGGAAGGCGAATTCTTAACCACTGGACCACCAGGGAAGTCCCTAAAATAATGTTTTCTTTAATCATTTTATTTCCTCTAATTGTTTGAAAATTGTGTCTTTATTCTTCCAGTACAGCATTTCTCAACCTTAAATTCCACCTTGTCTGGAATTCCACTGTCATGTTGACTTTTAATATTTCTTACAGTGTGGTTTATTGATAACTGGTGGTCTCCAGGAGTCTATTAAATCGTATGCCGGTAGTTTGACAGTTTTAGAGGAAAAGGTGATGAAACCATTTTGTTCACATACATTTCCCCACTTTGAAATATTAGATTAATAACGATTTTCACAGAAATTCTGTCACTATCTAGTAACTGTGGTGGGTTGGTTTTTTTTTTTTTTTTTTTTGCTGTACGCGGGCCTCTCACCATTGTGGCCTCTCCCGTTGTGGAGCACAGGCTCTGGACGCGCAAGCTCAGCGGCCATGGCTCACGGGCCCAGCCGCTCTGTGGCATGTGGGATCTTCCCGGACCGGGACACGAACCCGTGTCCCCTGCATTGGCAGGAAGACTCTCAACCACTGCGCCACCAGGGAAGCCCAACTGTTGTGTTTTTTAAAGGTCATGTCAGTTCATCTCAGCTAATATTAACAGCTTGAAATTCTTCTCAGTTAACTCATTTTCACATTATTTGCATATTTGCACATTTTCATTAATTAAAGGACCTAATCCAAAGGAGCTGGACAAGTTAGACCCCTTTCCTCTCCCCCTACTCAGCAGCTGGTAGAAAGCCCATTTGCCTCCAGATTAAAGTCGTGACATCATCTACCCATCTTCTCTCTGTGCACTCTACGTATGGAAGTTAGCATTTTTCTGCATTATTTGCACGACATTCACGTATTTGCATTATTTGCATGTTGTTTACATTTGGTATGTATGCATTTTACTTTTTATGTTAGAGCTCAAGTTCAGCAAAATGGGTCAGTGAGTCAAGAGTATTATATTAAATGGTAAGAGGGGTAAGAGTAGGAATGAGAAGCTGATTCAAAGATGCATATGGAAATACTGAGGATCTAGAGGAGCCCAAACTATCTCAGTAAAGAATGGGATTTATTTTATGACTTTCAAAATATTTTTTATGATTTTGAATGATGTGCAGTATAGGTATGTATCTTGAATAGCCTGAACCTGACACTCTAGGACTGAAATACATAGAAAATAAGATACCAGAATTTTTAATACGATAAAGCAAATAGCACAAAATGGTAGAGCATTGGACCCTTTCCCATTACTTGAGCATTTTCTCCCCTTGTCCAAAAAGAGATTGACAATATTGGTCTGTTTAAAAACATACATCCAAATGCTACAACTTTTCACCTCATCTGAGAGGAAGAGGAGTCCAGCTTCCAATATGGCAGGGTGTACTGGTGGCTAGTCCACTGGAAGGGAGAGTTCCCTGCCCTTCTTTTGTGCTAACATCTGGCTGTGTGTCCCTTCTGTCAGAATGCCTACTGAACTCTATTGTGATTTTATGCTAGGAGAACATACTGAAGTCTCTTCTTCCCTTTCCTCTTTCCTGCCCCTAATCATCACATTCCAGATGACTTCAACTCTTTCTCTGGACCCACAGCTCATGCTAGACCAGTACCAAGAATTACATTCACTTTATTTGAGAAGAAATTGTTAGAACTTTAATCTGGAAGACAACCAGCTTGCTTGCTACCTACTGCTCAGTATGGGGGAGAGAAAAGAGATCCAGCTCCATCAGCTATAATTAATTATCCTGATAATTGCTGCAAACACCCTCCCCCTTCATGCTCTTTGTAGTGGTTGGGTCTGAGCTGGAGCTTGTCTGAGGCTTCCTGAGGAAGCAGCCTGACTCGTGTGAGGGTGCTCCTGTAAGTAGTTTGGGTGGTGTTTATTCTTCCCCTTTCTGCCCTAGCAGAGGGGAAAGAGGCCGCATAAAAGAGGTGAATGACAGTAAACACGGGAAGAAATAATTGACAAAGCAAGTTTCCTGAGGGTCTGGAAAGGATAGAATTGAGAACACAGGTAGGACAGAAATAGCATTACTTTTTCTTCTGCTGAATGGAGAGAAGAGAGGAAAGCAGGGAGCAAGGACAGCCTTAGAGAAATGAGCACAGTGTCTTGTGTGTAATAGGGACTCACATACTTATTGAATTCAATAGCTGTTAACTAGTGACACAGACTACCAGCTCCTAGTGAATAAGAAAAGGTGTCATTGAACCATGATATCCAGCAATCAGCCACAGGGAAATTGAATATAGATATTTAGAGCAGAACACTGGGCTGGATAGGCCGTGGAGTTCACCTAATAGGGCAAATGGGATACTCAGTAGTCGCCTATTCTTTTAAATATAATGTTTACCAAATGCTTCCCCATAGCCAACATACCAGGACTAACCTGTACCAGCAGCACAAATGCCTTCCCACCTTTAAACATTTCTAAAAGAGTAAGGAAGGAAACTAACAAGGATGGAGCTCTTAAGTGTCAGACTCTGTGGCAAATACCCTAATACACTGCAGTTTCATTTAGTTCCCCGCATGATTGAACACACGCATGATTGAAGAAAGTGACTTAGAGAAATTAAGTACTTTGCCAAAATTATGGGTCGAGAAAGCAGAGCTGGAATTCAAACTCAGCCCTGCCTCACTTAAAAGCCCATTCTTTGTACATGTAACAATGCAACAATGCAAAAAAAAATTTAATCTCCAGTAAATTAATTTCATGCCAGAAAGAGACCCTTCAAGTACGTAACAGAGACAATATCCAGCAGAAAAACAATGCCACTTAACCTCACTTTTTTCGGTACCTCTATAAAATGTCGTAGATTTGTGGGCATTTTCAGAAAACTGACAATTTTGTGAACAGAGCATAACTTTTTGTTCATCTCTAGACTTCCACTATTCCGGTGAGAAAGCAATTTTAAAATGCCTCCTGCAACTTTCCCTATGAATCGGAGGTCCTCTATTATTTTCTGTTGTTGAAACTCAGACAAACCTTATTATTTTATTAGGTCATCGGGTGATTTATATGTCTCCTCGGGGAGTGACTGTGGCAGGGAGAGTGATAGGGCACGTCAGGACCCGAGTGGACTGAGCTCACCCATTAAGTTAGCCCGTCTGCCCTGCTCTTGACAGTTATTAATGCTCCCACCTCTTGCTGCCTCCAATACTTGTTCTTCTGGAGTGCCAATTCCAGATGTTGCTGTTACATCGTGGCAGCACTTACAGCCCAAACATGCCAGTGGTTTCTGTGTCTTGGGCATAGTCTTGTTGGAACAGTTCCCTGGTTGGCCCCCTTCCAATGCATGGTCCAGGAAGCCCAAAGTGACCAGCATGAGCCAGTCATCCTCTGGAACAACCAGGACACCCCTGCTTGGGCAACTTCCAAGTTCAAATTGTTTCTCAGGAAGCAAAGCACTATGTGTTACTTACTCTCCATTTACCCAGCAGTTCTTGCTTTACCTTCATCAGCCTGATGAGCCCTACAAGCTGACTATTTGCCCACGATAACAGCCATTTCCTGCCACAGGCTAGGCGAATAGGGACAGTGAGAGATGTGATTTCCTTGTATCAGTCAAGTTTGCTTGGTTATGCTGTGGTAACAAATGACCCCCAAATCTCAGCTGCTTACAACAAAGGTCTACTTCTCATTCATATTATATGTTCACTGTGGGTTGGCCTCAGCTCTGTACCATGGCTTCTTTACTCCAGGACCCAGGCTAATGGAACAAACTCTCTGGGGAACATTAAGCTGGGGCAGAGGCAAGTGAACCATGACAAAACACAATCTCGTTCTTAAAGCTTCTCTCCCCACTTCATCAACCCAGCAAGTAGTATGGCCACTCCCGATACCAACAGAGAGGGAATGTGAAATCCTCCTTCAGGGAACAGCACGCCATAGAGGGGCAGCAAACATTTTGAGTGTTAATACAATCTGCCACCCTCACTTTGATGGAGACCTGTCATGACATCACCAAGTTGCCTTGGAAGGAGCTCCATCTATGGACCCCAAGTCTCAAGACATCACAAGATTCTGCCAGGACAGCAGAGACCTGCTCATTTTCTCAGCCGTGCTCGCCACACTGAGTTCAGCTCCTCTGACATTGACAGGTGGCACTCATTTCTTAGAGACTCCCTCAGGTGAGTCAAGGTGTTGCTCCTGGTCTTTGTAATTCCTAGACTGTACAATCCAGTACCTAAAGAGTCAGACTTCAACATCTGCCCAGCCCCCTGGGCAGAGAAACTCCTCCACTGGAGGCCACATGTGTCAGTGAAGGACGCTCCACTCTGAGTCACTTGTTTTTACAGCCTGTCAGAGACCAAATTAGATTACTTTGAAGGAATACATTATGACCCATCTGTCCATTCAAATAAATCACTGACCTTTCTTTTTTTTGCCCTAGCAGAAGGGTGTTCAAAACAGTTGTCTCCATAATAAATCTTTTCCAGTTTAGTAGTATAAACGTTGTTGAGCTTGACGTTTTATGATGATTATTTCTGCATTAAAATGTATAGGGCTTAAGAAGATACAGCTGTCCTCGGCAACATAAGACACATATGAAATAAAGATGACTTAATGATTTAAATTATGTTAATATACAGAAAATGCTAATGCAGAAAATTCTTTTTCTCAGTACGATCATTCAAAATCTAGTAGTTGAAAACCATTTCAAAGGTGTTAATAATAGAATACTTTTAAATATACCATTTGGGGGCTCCATTCACATAAGTTATATGTACACATATATATAATTTATTGAGTATCGTGCATTTATTACTCATGTAAATCAGGGAGACAAAGAGAATTCACTTAAAAAGTGTCTCCCATGGTGATATAGTATAAATAGCCTAATAACTGCTGGATTATTATAGTTGTTTTTAAACTCACTTTAAAAACAAATGATATCCCTTCATTCAAGAAATCTTTACTCAGCACCAACCATGAATCAGGCACTGTTCTGGCTACCAGGGATAAAAATCCCAGCCCTAGATATATGCATTCCAATATTCACTGCAGCAATATTTACAATAGCCAAACCATGGAAGCAATCTAAGTGTCCATTGACAGAGGAATGGATAAAGAAGATGTGATACATATATACAATGGAATATTACTCAGCCATTAAAAATAATGAAATAATGCCATTTGCAGCAATATGGATGGACCTAGAGATTGTCATACTGAGTGAAGTAAGTCAGACAGAGAAAGACAAATATATGATACCGCTTGTATGTGGAATCTAAAAAACGGTACAAAAGAACTTATTTACAAAACGGAAATAGAGTTACAGATGTAGAAAACAAACTTATGGTTACCAGTGGGGAAAGGAGGGGCGGAGGGATAAATTGGGAGATTGGGATTGACTTGTACACACTACTGTATATAAAATAGGTAACTAATGAAGACCTACAGCATAGCACAGGAAACTCTTCTCAATACTCTGTAATGACCTATGTGGGAAAAGAATCTAAAAAGGAGTGGATATATGTATATGTGTAACTGATTCATTTTGCTGTACAGCAGAAACTAACGCAACATTTTAAATCAACTATACTCCAGGGGCTTCCCTGGTGGCGCAGTAGTTAAGAATCCACCTGCCAATGCAGAGGATGCAGGTTCGAGCCCTGGTCTGGGAGGACCCCACATGCCTCGGAGCAACTAAGCCCGCGAGCCACAGCTACTGAGTCCGCATGCTACAACTACTGAAGCCCATGCGCCTAGAGCCTGTGCTCCACAACAAGAGAAGCCGCTGCAATGAGAAGCCCGTGCACTGCAACGAAGAGTAGCCCCCGCTTGCTGCAACTAGAGAAAGCCACGCGCAGCAACAAAGATCCAATGCAGCCAAAAATAAATAAATAAATAATTTTTTTACAAAGCGTCTTGTCCCTATTTTTCTCAATGTATTCTTTACAAAGACCCATATTATAAATTATCTCAGGACCAGGAAAATGTTTCTCTCTCCTGATGAACTAAGTTGTTTCCTTCTACTAGACAAGGAGAAGTATGTATTCTTTCATGTTTTCCTCTTGGCATTTGGCTGACAGGAAACTCAGAGCTAGGTATCTTGCTAAATTGCTATGACTTTTTTCAAAAACATTTTATTAATATAATTTTCTTCTTCAGGTTCTCTGTGTTTGGCTTTTGTTTGATATGTTTTATTTCATTGTATTTATGATTTTCTTATGGAGATAGTTAGGCTGGAAATAAATATTACAATGCAATCTAATTAAAATATTTTATTTTGATTTTGGTTAACTTTTCCTGGCTATATCTACAACATCAAAATGATCTATAAATTAGGAAAAATTTTGGTCTCTATGCTAACCTATTAAATAAACAATTTGACTGATTTTTCTTTTCCACTCAAGAGACTGTGTTTCTTCATTCATGAAAAGAGAAAACAATACTTCTGGGTAATTTATTATTGCCAGGGTCTAATGCTCAGTACTGAGGGCTTAAAGATGAGTGTGGTATAGACCCTGTCCTCAAGCAATTTACCGTCTTGAATCAAAGTTATTTTATTCCTTCAAACTTCTCATCCAGAACCAGTATTTATTTGTAGTTAAAAACTAATTTGCAAAAGAATACTTTTTAATTTTTTTTATTTTATTGGAGTATAGTTGATTTATAATGTGTTATTTTCAGGTGTACAGCAAAGTGATTCAGTTATACATATACATATATATGGTTTCAGATTCTTTTCTCATATAGGGTATCACAGAATATTGAGTAGAGTTCCCTGTGCTATGCAGTAGGTCCTTGTTGGTTATCTATTTTATATACAGTTGTGTGTGTATGTTAATCCATTTTTGAAAGCAAAATCAGTTTTCCCACTTAGTTCTGTTCTCTCATGCTGACAGATACTGAGATAAGAGAAACAAAAATTCTAAACATTCTACAACTGTAGCTTGCCCTCAAACAAACATAAGATTGTTTTTGAAATACTTCCTACAATAAGAATTACAGAGACCAGCCAAGGCTCTCACAAGCTACTGGGGCCATGTGCTTTTGCTCTTGAGCCATCCTACTCCCTTCAACATCAAATCCTCTCAAAACATTTAAAATCAATATTTGTCTTAGACGGCCTGAAATGTTTTCCCCTAACAGGTCAAGCTACCTTTTTATATCAATCATAATTCCTAGCAAGTTTTGTAGCTTTCCAAGTTTGATAAATTATTTCATGCCATTGACTGTGCTAAAACTTCCATCAAAGTTTTAAGACCTCCAAGTTACAGATATGATCAGCCCCAGTGAATCTCCAACGTCTATACCTTTCATTCATTTGACAGATATGCTAAGCACCTACAGTGTTCCATGCTCAATACTATGTGTGGGATATAAAATGGTAAACAAGACAGATATATCCTCTGCCATGAGCTGCATCTAACAGAGAACACAAACAGTAAACAAATAATTCTAAATGTGCTGAAGGCAAGGATTTTTGTCTGTTTCCTTCATGGCTGTTATCTCCCATGAATATAATAATGCCAGGCTCAATAAATATTGCTGGATGAATAGCATAAAAGAGGAAGCACAGAGCACTATTGGAGCATATGCCTGGGGGACCTCATCTAGTCTGGGGAGCTGAGGAGGGTCATCCTAAAGAAATGGCATTTCATCTGATATTTAAATGATATTTAATGATATTTAAATATTTAAATGATAAATTGAAGAGGAGAGGGAAGAGTGACATAGGTGGAAGAAAAACTTTGCTCAAAGATGTAAAAGAACAGAAGTTTTAAAAGTGAATAAATAAATAAATGAATAGTCACCCAGAATGGCTGACGTGGAAAGAGCACAGAGCAGAGTGACGAGATGAAAAGTTTGATATAAGTGCTAGCTCAGACAATCTCAACAAACAAATTAAGAATTTTGTACTTTATCAGGTACATGAACCCCAATGTTCATAGCAGCACTATTTACAACAGCCAAGACATGGAAGCAACCTAAATGTCCGTCAACAGATGAATGGATAAAGAAGATGTGGTGCATATATATGCAATGGAATATTACTCAGCCACTAAAAAGAATGAAATAATGCCATTTGCAGGAACATGGATGGACCTAGAGATGATCATACTAAGTGAAGTAAGTCAGACAAAGACAAATATCATATGATATCACTTATAGGTGGAATCTAAAGTATGGTATAAATGAACTTATTTACAAAACAGAAACAGACTCACGGACATTAAGAGCAAACCTGTGGTTACCAAAAGGGAAAGGGGCTGGGAAAAGAATAAATTACAAGTTTGGGATTAGTAGATATGAACTATTATACATAAAATAGATAAATAACAAGGTCCTACTGTATAGCACAGGGAATGATATTCAATATTCTGTAATAAACCATAATGGAAAAGAATATGAAAATGAATATAAATATATATGTATAACTGAATCACTTTGCTGTACACTAGAAACTAACACAACATTGTAAATAAACTATACTTCAATTTTAAACAAAAAAAAAGAATTCTGTACTTTATCTTATAGGCGATGGAAAACCATTGATATGCCTCAAGTAGATGGGTGATGTGATCAGATTTGTTTTTTGTTTGTTTGTTTGTTTTTGGGGGGTACGCGGGCCTCTCACTGCTATGGCCTCTCCCGTTGCGGAGCACAGGCTCCGGACGTGCAGGCTCAGCGGCCATGGCTCACGGGCCCAGCCACTCCGTGGCATGTGGGATCTTCCCAGACCGGGGCACGAACCCGTGTCCCCTGCATCAGCAGGCGGACTCTCAACCACTGTGCCACCCAGGAAGCCCCAGATTTGTATTTTTAAATGATCTCTCTAGGTATAGAGAGAACTCCTTTCAGATGATGTTAAGGATATTCATTCTCATAATCTTTCTATTGCTCTACACTCCTTATCCTCTTTTCTGCCTGCTCTGTAGTGTTCGTCAAAATCCCATTTGCCTCCTGTGAACCCAGCTTTCCCCCCAGACAGATCTTCACTCATCCATGTTTTTTCCTCCATGTACCTTTCATGATAAGCATACCATGTCTTGATTTATCATACCATACATGTGTAATTTATATCCCAAGATTACCCCCTCTTCTGTGATGACTCGATAACTATTATATCCAAACAAGCAAATTTAAACTCCTCTGCACAATTCTGAGAAGACCCAGAAAATGCTCACATTCCTCTGTGGTTGTTCTCTTATGCAAAACTGCTGCTCCCCTAATTTCCTTAATCATTTCTGGCAGCCTCATCATCACTCTTGTATGCTTCCCCAACAGTCTGCAGGTGCACATTGTCCCCAAACACAGACCTCCGTTCATTCCACAAAGCACAACTGAGGACTCTAGAACAGAGAAGACTTGCAGGGAAGAAAAAGCAGAGCCTCAATTTGGTTATCAGCTCTCTCTGTTAACATACCCTGTAAGTGGGGTCCTCTCTCTGCAGTCTCCTCCATAGCCCCCAGCCCGCTGCCATGTTGCTGGAACCAATGTGGGTTCAAATGGTTCTGATGACCCTAGGGGCAAGACAGGAATAAAGATGCAGACGTAGAGAATGGACATGAGGACACGGAAGGGGGAAGTGTAAGCTGAGACGAAGTGAGAGAGTGGCATGGACATATATACATTACCAAATGCAAAATAGATAGCTAGTGGGAAGCAGCCACATAGCACAGGGAGATCAGCTCCGTGCTTTGTGACCACCTAGAGGGGTGGGATAGGGAGGGTGGGAGGGAGGGAGACGCAAGAGGGAAGAGATATGGGAACATATGTATATGTATAGCTGATTCACTATGTTATAAGGCAGAAACTAACACACCACTGTAAAGCAATTATACTCCAATAAAGATGTTAAAAAAAAAATGAGAGTCTGGCTCTTGCCCAACTTCTGCCTCTGTGTCTACAGCCCAAACATTCCTTTCCCTTATGCCCAACCAGTGGGGCTAAACCAGAAAGCCCCATAATAATCTGCAAGAGTTGCCAACCCATGCAGAACGACAATACCTGTTTACACTACTAGAAGAAGGAGTTTCACCCCTCTGTGTTTCAGCCTTTCCCTTCCTGACTAGCCTCTGGGATTTCCTTAGCTTGGCAAACCAAAAGGCCCACTAAAATGTTTTCTTCCAAGTTAGAAATTAACCTTCCTTTGAAAGACAATTCTGCTACATCCCCAGATATGGGGGCAGTTTTTGAAATAACATTTTTATTCACTTTATAGATGTACAAATATATTTGATGGGGAGAAAATTTATACATACACCCACACAGTGTTTCGCAAATTTTCCAAACTATTATTCCTAACAAGTGAGAATTCCAGGAGGAAATGAGCATGTTATCTCAAAGTAGCCCATGGCAAGCATATTATTTCTTTGGAGTTTTGTATTTTATCTTCTAAAACTCACATACATTTTTTGCATTCCACTTCATAATATGCCCATTTATTTCATATGTCACAATGGAATGAAATACGTTGAAACCCAGCCGCAGTGCTCTAAGTGGGACCCACAAAATTGTATCATATAAAATACAGAATGTTGTCATCCTAAAATTGACGAGGCATCCTACAGAGCTAGGAGTTCTGGGGTCCCCAAGTTATATACACATGAAGTTACATACACATTTGCATTATCGTAGGCATGACGTATCCTCGTACTTGTGGGGTTTTTTTTTAATGCTCTGGGGTTTTTTTTGTGTTTTTTTGTTTTTGGCTGTTTTGGATCTTCGTTGCTGTGCGCGGGCTTTCTCTAGTTGCGGTGAGCGAGGCTACTCTTTTTTGTGGTGTGCAGGCTTCTCATTGCGGTGGCTTCCCTGGCTGTGGAGCATGGGCTCTAGGTGCGAGGGCTTCAGTAGTTATGGCTCGTGGGCTCAGTGGTTGTGGCTTTCAGGCTCTAGAGCTCAGGCTCAGTAGTTGTGGCACACAGGCTTAGTTGCTCCGCGGCATGTGGGATCTTCCTGGACCAGGGATCGAACTCGTGTCCCCTGCATTGGCAAGTGGATTCTTAACCACTGCGCCTACAGGGAAGTCCCCCTGATACTTTTTGCGAACACTATAGTATGTGATTTATAACCCAAAAATGTGGTAAGGAATAAATATAAACTAATCAAGCTCCACTGTGATATGGATTTTTGGCACTTTTTAGAGCTCACTCACTAGCTAAGTGACTTGATCTATCCACCAACTTTGATAAGCATATGCTTCAACGTCTTGCCTTAACAGAATTAGAAATTACTGCATGTGATGAAAACTTTATGTCACTTTCAAAGAGTTGAAACCTTAAACACTTTCTTCACCCATGTCTCCTAAAAAACAAGAATCTGAAGCAAAGATTAAGATGCTAACATTTTATATGAGAGGAATAAGCCATGAGCAACAAGGGTAACAGAAAAAGGGAAGTCAAGCAAGGCACAAAACATTGCTCTTAAAGCAGGTTTCTTATCTCAAGATCAGGTTGATAATCCTGAAAGAGACTTATTGGATGGATCCACCCAGCACATGCAAACTCTCTGGAAGAGTAACAAGGAGAAACCATAATTCATGGGAGAGAGAAAAGAGGGAGAATTGATCTGCCTCTTATCTCGAAGGTTTATCTCAAAAGAATCTCACTCCCCCATGCTTCCATTCTCTGGGCAACTGCTCAGGTCGAGAGAGTCTACAGTGAGGGTTTTCATCTAAGTCCAGGGGTGGAGGGAATCCCAGTGCATGTGGAGCACTGAACAAGAAAATAAAGGAAGTCATCAAGGGACTCTGAGAAGGTACACAAAGTTGTGTCCCCAAACAAGTTATACAAAAAGATCAAAGTTCTATCATATTCATCAATGAATTCTATCATATTCATTCTGATTCCAAGGTGAATGAACTTCATAAAGCCTACATTATTGTTCCTCTAATTTGAACTCCCCAATCTATACAATTTTATAGCAGTTACTAGTTGGTAACCCCCAAACTTAGTATTTAATTACATTTCCTGTACAGTTTTCTAAGTGTTTGTGTAATACTTGTCCCTTCCATCATATTTTTGGTTGCTCCAAGTCAGGGACCAAAATAATATAATAGTTAGGCACATGGGCATTGGACAACTGGCTGACCATTTTTAGTCTCAGTTTCTTTATAAACTCATTCTTTTCTAAAGAATAAATGAGATAATGCGTGAAAAACACTTTGTAAATGCTTTGCACATAGCACTCAAGAACTATTTTGTTTTGTTACTGTCATAATATTTTTAATATTTATTTATTTATTTGGCTGCACTGGGTATTAGTTGCGACATGTGGGATCTAGTTCCCTGACCAGGAATCAAACCTAGGCCCCCTACATTGGGAGCACAAAGTCTTAGCCACTGGACCACCAGGGCAGCCCCTAATTATTATCAATAATTATATGTCATACCATAAATCAATGAATAAAATATGGAACACACCATAAAAGTCCAATAATATTCTTTATTTATTGATTGATCCATGTAGGCTATGCTTTTGTAAATAAAGCATCTATATAAGAGGGAATAAAATACTGCTCTGGGTCTTTTTTGATTTATTTGTCAAATGAAGGAGTTAGATTAAATTACCTCCAAACCATAAAATTATTTATTTGTTAAAGGTATTTGTTGAAATATCCACTTGCAATCTCTTCTAGTTACTAGCAAACATAAGTACAACATGTACAATTATGGAGAAATTATGAAAATAAATACAGGGTGTGTAAGATGTGATTCATGATGATGACACAGGTAATGCTCCACTTAGATATCAAACTGTCCTACTGAAATTGAATATGTACAAAACTATTCATCTTGCCCCATAAAGCTTTTCTTTTTCTATCACAGTGAGAAGTACATCCATCCACCCAGGAGCTCATGGCAAAGACCAGAATATTGGTATTGACATTTCCTTTACTCTCAGCACATCTTTTTATTACTACGATCTATGTATTTGAATACTTCAAATCCATCTCCATCAGCATCACCTAGTTCAAGCCACCATTGTCTCTCTCTTATAATAACACAATAATCTCCTAATTTGTTTTCCTACACTTATTCTTGAACCCTCTAACCCATTCTCCACACCCCCTGATATGCCCATTTAAAAACCAAATCTATTTACCCCCAAATCTATTTATTTATTCTAGGTTATAATCACTCAGTGTCCTCTGTGGTTGATTAGATTATTCTAGAAAAAAAAATCCTCACTCCCTCTCCCACCTGTCTCCTTTAGAAGATTATATTCCATGCCCCCTTGATGTTGGGCATGGCCATGTGACTTACTTTGGCCAATGAGATGCTAGTCATGTGACAGCAGAAACTCTGCTTGTTGTTTGCTGCCAGGCTTGCTCTTTTGTGCTTCTGCTATCACTATGAAAACAGCTTCCTCAGGTAGCTACTTGCCCTTAGACCTATGCCCCAGAATGATCCATGTGGAGCAGAACCTCTTTAGCTAAACTTCAGACCTGCAGCCTCAAGCCAAGCCAACCCAACTGATATGTGTAAACAAGAAATAAATGCTTACTACCTCATGCTCCTGAGATTTGGTGGTTATTTGTTATGCAGCAATAGCTAACTGATACAACTTCATGTAAAATCAACTTTAAAATTCTTAATATGACCTGAAAGGCCTATTATGGGTCTCTTCAGCCTTGCCTTGTACCATGCTCCCTCTTCTTCCTTCCCTTACTGTACTCTAATCCCTCTTTCAGTTCTTTAAGTCCACCAAAGCCCTTTCCCACCCTGGAATCTCTACACATGTTGTTCTCTTGCCTGGGATGTTATTTCTCTTTCTTGGTCTAGCCAACCTCTACTCACCTGCAATCTATCCTTATATGTCCCCACCTCAGGGAAACCAGCCCTAACTCTTACTCATCCAAATACCAGACTAAGATTCATCCCCATATTACATATTTTCACCTCACATTGTACATTTCTTTCATAACACTCATAAGAATTGGAGTTTATTACTTTGGGGAATACTTATTTAATGTCTCTTACACTAAATAGCTCCATCACGTCAAGGACAATGTCAGTCTCATTTACTTCTGTTCCTTCATAACCAGTACATGCCAAACATAGTAAGTACTTGAATAGACAACTTGAGCCCCTCATATTTCTTTGATTAGAGAAGACTAAAATAGTATTTACACACTACTCATCTTATATCAAATAAAGTCAATAAAACTATCATAGTTTAGAGCCCTTCAATTGCAGGTTGTTTTGCTTGAGCAGACAATTTTCATGTCTTTCTAGAATCCAGTTTATTTCTCTTATTCTTGTCACTGTAATACATCTAAGTATGTCACGAGTCTGAAATGACAGACTTTTCCTTGTTATATCTGTAGCAATAACATTTGACAAGTTGAATTATGATTCCCCATATGTAAAGAAATATATTAAATTATAATATGCCAGAGCTTATTTTTTTTAATGCTAAGGAGATTTTTTAATTAAAATGTTGCTAAAGGAGAAAAGTAAAGTGAAAACATCTTGAGTCCAGAATTGTGATACAGGAGGAAGGGGCATACCAGTGACCATTTTTTAAAAATCAACCTGTTATCCCATATGTACCAGAAATTGTAATTGCAAGAAAAGAGGGGGGAGGGATGGGGAGTGGGTGAAGGGAAAGAAGGGGAAGAAGAAAGGAAGGAAGAAAGAGTTTTCCGTATCATCAGCCCCTCTGGTTGAAACAATGGAACAGAAGTTCCTGTCTATAAAATAAGTAACCCTCATCAGGCTTCTAAAATAGCTGTTAATGGGTTAACAAACAGTCTGAAGGCTGGAGCTCAGCCTGGACCACTCTCTGCTAAAGCAGCTGTGTAAGCAATAGACTCTGTAACCTTCAGAGCAGCTGTTAGGAGCAGCAGAGAGTGAGGGTCAGCCCATACGGGGAGAATAGGTCAAATCAGCATTTTTACACAGAAAATTTCAAAGTAAACCTTCTTGCAGAGTTTTTTGGTAGTACCTGCTATGGTATCTAACATCTGTTCTTTCATCACTATAAATCATTAGCCAACAAGATCAGGAAGATTAGATTTTATCAGGCTTCTCTTCTATGGGACCCACATAGAGGGGCCCCAAAGTATCTGTGTTTCTATACCTGAAGACAAAACAATTTGATAATAAACTGAGCTGAATCCTAAGGGTTGCTTGCATACATGGCTGGATTCTCTTAAGTAATATGTATGAGATACTTAACATTACACCCATGTAGTGAATGATGTTCTGATCCACCTAAAATAATACCTGTTCCTGGAATGTATTATTGCCTCTCCTTAGGCACATGATTAAAAGAAAAATTGTCATTTTCTTACAAATTCCAGCTGGCCACCACCATTCATTGGCCCAGGGATGCTTATCAGTGTGCCAAGTGGATTAATAAGAGTATCCCACACCCTGGACCCAATTTATTGGTCTGGGACAGGGTACCTGACATCTGTTGAGGTCATTCAAACTTTTCCTTAGGCTATAGTTTTTGTGTTTATT
Organism: Mesoplodon mirus; assembly: GCF_964341445.2. NCBI lineage: Eukaryota > Metazoa > Chordata > Mammalia > Artiodactyla > Ziphiidae > Mesoplodon > Mesoplodon mirus. The sequence continues at coordinate 52,206,928 of NC_138987.1, forward strand.
AACTTAGGACTAGAGAGATTCTTGGCCCCTCCTCAGTGGTTCATTGGGGGAGGAATGAGGAGAAAAGCTACTGGCATCTGTTTCCTGCTGTGTCGTGAAAGCCAGCAATATGCAGAGAAGAGCAGAGAGAAGATAGACCAACCTAGTGGCTGCCAAGTCCATGTTACTGTTACCGGAAAAACTAGCTGTGGTCCCGGCTTCTGTCAACTGCAACCCAAAGCTCTGACTCATATACACTGACATCAAGTAACAATTCAATACAAGATGAATAGTACTGTTGAGTGTATTGACTATATTTGAGAGACCCCAAATCAAGATGCTTAGTCTGAAAACGGATTTCTCATATTTGTGGTTTTTCTATATCAAATTCTTACAAATGTGTAAATGCTCAGTCATATTTGTCAAATATTTAATGTGTCATCTTTTTTAAAAAGAATAAAATTGAATGGTGGTGGGAATACCCTGAAATAGCCAAGAAGTATGGGTGCCATGATCTGGGTGCTGAAAGCAATAGACATCATGTGGAAAGACAGAACTGGACTACTCCTCCATAAACGAAAACAATTCTGAATTGAAAAAAATGAGTTAAACTACAGTGCCTAAAATCTACATTAAGATTGTTATCATACTCCTATGGGTACCAGAACAAATATATGTTATCTGATTATTCCTGTGGAGAATTTCATATACAAAACTATGAATAGAGAATATATTTGTGATATTAAAATGCATCCAAATGCTCTCAAGCTCTAAGCAAAATAGCCAGTAGCTAGGAGTCCAAGACTGTTCCTCTACCCAGGCTGGGGCTAATCAAAAGCGTGAAAGAGGCAAAACTTTCTTTCAGTGCTTTTGTCATGAGCACTAGATATGTGCATCTCCCAAATCTAACTGTGAACACATTTCTTAGGAAACTCTCCTAGCAAAACTCATTGCTCTTTGCTCTGGACTCCTATAAGATTTTGCTTCATGTTGAAACTACCATATTGTATAATATTTCTACTTTCCCTGCTACAATACAAGCTTTTCAAGGGCAAAGATTGTTTTGAAAAACAGTAAGTATTAACCAAATTCATTGTTCTCCACTCAGAAGAACTAAACTGAAAAAATGAGTTAAAATTCAATCACTAAAATAACATTGAGATAAGCTGCTGTGTTTCTGTCCCCCAAGGACAAAAGCAGTGACTGACTGTTTTTTTACCATAATCCAAAGTAAGAAATACATTTTATTTTGTAACACAGTAACACATGTACATAGATACATAAAACCAAAACAGAAATTTCACAAAACATATTTTTTCTTAAAACATGTGACAAGCTCTGACATCTATTCTAGTCTATTTTTAAAATTTTTAATAATAATGGTTGTGATCCATTAAATCAATTTCATGACCCCTAATGAGTTATGACCCATAGTTTGAAAACATTGTTCTAATGAGAGCCTATGGCTTGGTGCATGTTTATCAGAGAAGGTGAGAAAGCTGAGTGGAATTTGCAAACCAGGTGAAGCCTCAAATGGCCATCATGTCTATATGCCTACTTAAGTTATAGGTCACAGAATCATAAACTTATAGAAATATTAGCCCAGAAGCAAAATTTAGAAGGTTCATTCTCCCACTGTCAAACATATTTAATCTACAAATTACAAAATCTGTGTTAGGTAAGGGAAAGAAAAACGTGAAGGATTTATTCATTCCTTCAGTGATTTACTGAGCACTCTATTCTAAGTGTTGGTGCTATAGAGTTGAATAAAATATACAAAGTTCCTGTCCTCATGGAGTTTACCATCTAGTGAGAAAATAGAAAATAAACACACGTAAATTTAATGCAATGTCAGGCAGTGATAAATGTTTTGAAATAAAAATGAAACACAGTAAGTGGCTAGAAAGTGATGGGGAATGGCAGAGAGCTATTGTAGACAGGGTGGTCCAAAAAGGCTTCTCTGTGAAGATGTATCAAGAAAAAGGTATTATACTTAGTGAAATAAGTCAGGCAGAGAAAGACAAATACTTCATGTTATCACTTTTATGTGGAATCTAAAAAACAACAAAACAGATGAATATAACAAAACAGAAACAGAGTCACAGATATAGAGAACAAACCTGTGGTTACCAGTGGGGAGAGGGAAGGGGGAGGGGCAAGATAGGGGAAGGGGTTTGAGAGGTACAAACTACTCTGTATACAGATGGCCAATAGGCACATGAAAGATGATCAACATTGCTAATTATTAGCAAAGTGAAAATCAAAACTACAATAAGGTACCACCTCACACTGGTCAGGATAGTCATCATTAAAAGTCTACAAATAACAAATGTTGGAGAGGGTATGGAGAAAAGGGAACTCTCCCACACTGTTGGTGGGAATGTAAATTGGTGAAGCCACTATGGAAAACAGTATGGAGGTTCCTCAAAAAAACAAAAATAGAGCTACCATATGATCCAGGAATCCCACTCTTGGGCATATATTCAGAGAAAACTCTAATTCGAAAAGATATATGCACGCCTATGTTCATAGCAGCACTATTTACAATAGCTAAGACATGGAAACAACCTAAATGTCCATCAACAGATGAATGGATAAAGAAGATGTGGTATATACACACACACACACACACACACACACACACACACACACTGGAATATTACTCAGCCATAAAAAATGAAATAATGCTGTTTGCAGCAACATGGATGGACCTAGAGATTATTATACCAAGTGAAGTAAGTCAGAAACAAAAAGACAAATACCATATGATATCCCTTATATGTGGAATCTAAAATATGACACAATGAACTTATTTATGAAGCAGAAACAGACTCATAGACATAGAAAACAAACTTATGTTTACCAAAGGGGAAAGGGGATGGACGAGAGAGAAATTTGGAGTTTGGGTTTAGCAGATGCAAGCTATTATATATAAAATAGATAAACAACAAGGTCCTAGTGTATAGCACAGGGAACTATATTCAATATCCTGTAATAAACCATAATGGAAAAGAATATATATGTGTGTGTGTGTGTGTGTGTGTGTATAACTGAATCACTTTGCTGTATACCAGAAACTAACACAACACTGTAAATCAACTATACTTCAATTAAAAAAAACTACTATGTAAAAAATAAATAAGGTATAGGATATATTGTACAGGACAAGGAATATAGCCAATATTTTATAACCTTAAATGAAGTATAATCTATAAAAATATTGAATCACTATGTTGTACATCCAAAACTGATATAATATTGTAAATCAACTATGGCTCAATAAAAATAAATAAATAAAACAAGTGACTCAATAATGAAAAAAAAAAGAAGAGAAAGCAACAAGTGCCGTAAATATGTTTGTGTGAAAGAAAGGGGGATGTTAGGCAGGTGGCATAGTCGGTTGCTTTAGCAGTCACATCAGTGGTGTAGATGGGCACAACCACAGGGCCATCTGGAAGATACAGGCGGTCATGATGGTAATATCTCTTTCCCTCCTCTTCCACCATGCCAGCCACAACCATGTGGACCAGGTATGGACACTTGACTCAAGGTATCCTAGATTTGGGATTGGTTTCAATAACTGCATAGAAAATAAGGACTATATCTTGTTACATGTTGAATTGTGTCCTCCTCCAAATTTATATGTTGAGGTCTTAACCCCTAATACCTCAGAATATGACCTTATTTAAAAATAGGGTCATTGAAAATGTAATGAGTTAAGATGAGATCCTACTGGAGTAGGTTGGACCCCTAATTCAATATGACTGGTGTCCTTACAAAAGGGGCAAATTTGGACATAGATATGCATTCAGGGAGAACACCATGTGAACATGAAGACGATCACCTAAAACCAAGCAGAGAGGACTGGAACAGCTCTTTCCCTCATAGCCCTCAGAAGGAACCAACGCTACCAACACCTTGAGGTTAGACTTCCAGCATCCAGAATTGCTAGACAATACATTTCTCTTTAAGCCACCCAGCCTGTGGTACTTTGTTATGGCAGCCCTTTCAAACTGATACATCTCCCCCTGGGGAGGAGTTGAGTGTATTCTATATGCAGTAAGATGGAGAATACATAGGTGAATTGTGGCACCTGTGGCAGACTGCTAGTTGACCTACTTCCATAGTAAGCATATCCCCACTTTTGAGCTGAGCCAAACTATGTACATTTCCCAGCAGTCTTCCTTAATAGATAGCTGACAGCTGTCCTTTGCCCTTTTTTCTGCATCCTTTCTTCCTGTCTGGTGACTGAAATGCAGATGTGATGACTGTATTTAAATCAAGAGTGACATCGTGACATCAGGAGTGGCAGCCATGAGGGATGAAGAACAGTGTAAAAGGAGGGAGTAATTAAAAGCTTTGTGGAGCAAAGTCACCATACAGCAGTGGACTGCCCACATTTGGACTTAAACATGAGAAAGTAGTGGTCCTTTATCTTGTCTAAACCATTGTCTTTGGTGGAGGATGGGGGGAGGGTTTATTTTTACTTGCTGTTGAATCTAATCTTAACCAATAGAAGCGTGCGGAGTGAAAATAGAAGAAAAACAGAACCCAAGGGAGGATTTTAGCTACAAGGGTGGGAAAATCAGATGGAGAAGGAATAATCACAGAGCTAGGAGGAAAACCAGGAGAAAATTGTATCTGAAAAGCAAAGGAATATCTAAAAGTAGGGATAAACAATGCATTAGATATCACTGGATCAACTGCTGTAAGAACCAAGAAATATCACGTGGTAGGTCTGTGCTTCTCCAGCTTTAATGTGTGAAGGAATTATTTGCTTTCTTGTTAACATGCAGAATATGATTCAGGTGGTCTGGGGCAGGGCAGTTCAAACAAGCTCCCAGGTAATGTCAACGCTGCTGGTACACTTGGAAGGCAAAGATTTAGGCCAGAGTGCTTCTCATAGTGTGGTTCCTGAATGAGCAGCATCAGCATCACCAGGGAACTTGTTTAAAAAGCACGTTTTTTAGCCCCACCCCAGACCTCCTGGATCAGAAACCTTAAAGGTGGGGTGCAGACATCTGTTTTAACAAACCTCTCATGTGAATCTTTTTTTTGTTGTTGTTTAATTGGAATATATAGTTGATTTAAAATGTTGCATTAATTTCTGCTGTACAACAAAGTGAATCAATTATACATAAACATATATCCACTCTTTTTGAGATTCTTTTTCCATATAGGTCATTACAGAGTATTGAGAAGAGTTCCCTGTGCTATATAGTAGGTCCTTATTAGTTATCTGTATTATATATAGTAGTGTTGTAAATGTCAGTCCCAATCTCCCAATTTATCCCTCGCCCCTCCCTTCCCCCCTGGTAACCATAAGTTAGCTTTTTACATCTGTGGCTCTATTTCTGTTTTGTAAATAAGTTCATTTGTCCCATTTTTTTAGATTCCACATATAAGCATCCCGAGAAATGCAATCCAAAAAACTACAATAGATACACACACACACACAAAAGAAAAAGCAACCCAAACACAACACTAAAGATGGTCATCAAACCACAAGAGAAGAGAAGAGGAAGGGAAGAAAAAAGACCTACAAAAACAAACCCAAAACAATTAAGAAAATGACAATAGGAACATACATGTCAATAATCTTTTTAAATGTAAATGGATTCAATGCTCCAACCAAAAGACATAGGCTAGCTGAATGGATATCAAAAAAAGACCCATATATATTGTCTACAAGAGACCAACTTCAGACGTAGGGACCCATACAGACTGAAAGTGAGGGGATGGAAAAAGGTATTCCATGCAAATGGAAATCAAAAGAAAGCTCTCATGTGACTCTGATAAAAGTCTGACAGCCACAGGTGAGAGCAATAATAGTAATAGTCATGATGAAAACCACAGACACTGATCACCAGCTGTGGGCCAGGACTTCTGACACTTACTTACATCATCTTATTTTTTCATCACAACAATCTATTTGATCAATAAGGAAACTAAGGCTGAGAGAAGTTAAATATTTGGCCAAGGTCACACAACCAGCAAGTGGTGGACCCAAGAAACCACGTCTGTCTGACGTCACGGCCCATTCTTGGGCCACTTTACCAACTCACCTTCAAGGGTCATCAGTGATATAATCATAAACAATTTCAGCAGGATATCAAGACAGAAGCCAGACTGCAGTGCCTTTGGAAGGGAGGAAGTAGGAAAAGTGAGTGCAAAATACTTTTTCAAAAACTTTGAATTTGAAACAAAGAAGAGAAGTACAACGAAAACCAGGAGATGAGGAGAGTGGTTGTGCGCTTGCTTGTTTTTTAAAAGAAATACTCATAACAGACGAAGAGAGAGTTTCAAGAGATAGAAATGTGTTAGAGATTTCAAAACATCAGATTTGAGCACATCAGGAAAGGATAGATGAGGAAAAAAAGATTATTGATTGTGTTATGAATGCTTTGAGGAAATTAGGTATTTATCCAGGAAAGGGGAGAGACTTAGGCAGAATATAATAGTGAACTTTAAGTATCTAGTGGGCTATTATACAGAAGGGAAACAAATCTTATTTTTATAGCTCCAGAGAGTGGACCAAGGCATGGAAGTTCCAGGGGATAGATTTCACCTTAAAATGAGAAAGAACAGCCTAATGATTCAAGTTATTTGAAAGCAGAATGACTTGCCCTTTGAGATGGTGATTTAATTATTACTGAAAGCATTTAGGAAAAAGGTATTTGACATCCATGAGGCAAGTTGTATAAGGGATTCCTGTGAACTCATTGGGAGTTTTAACTGTGCAAAAATTCTGTGCTGTGTCCCTGCACTGCCTGTTCCTTTAGTAAATCAATGAAGTATAATACTGCTTACGGTAAGAAAGATTTTCTTTGCGTAGTTTACATCTTGAAGCCTCCCTGCTATAATTTATAAGTCATGGATGTGTAAAATAGGTGATTGCCTACATCTCTGACATTATTAACACAATTCATGTATTTGAAGTAATTTAAGTCACCATTCAGACTTCACATCAGGGATTCTAAATTTTCCTTTTTTTAATAAATCCTTTATCTAAGCCTCCACTCACTCACTTTTCTCTTCAAGATTATTTTGACTATTTAGACAAGTGACTGGATTTTTCATCACACTAAATTGGAGTCCCTTCATCATATATTTTCAGCATTCCTCCCTTTAGCAGATTTTGTTCAGAGCGTTCTGCAAACATCACCGTAACTGAATAGGCAGAATGTCTCTTCTCCCATAAGATAGACATCATTATTTCCAAAGCAGAGGAAATTATATTTTGATGAGTTTACGAAAAGAAAACCACAAACCATAGCACATCTCAACAGATCACAAATCGACACTGCAGAGGTTGATCTGTTCTTTTTTCTCCTAGCCTAGAGACAGTGGCATGACCTAAACACTTCCTGGTCACTCCACTGTGGACCACCAAGCCATTGAAAACGGAGCCAGAGCTAAAGCCCTCTGCCCTCCGAGATGAACACAATTCACCAAACTAAGTGATGGCTTTTTTGCCCACTGATAAAAGGGCAGAACAAAGGCATCTGGGGGGGTGCTGGAGAGTGATACCATCTGTTGCACCTGTTGTGAAGAACAGTTGATCCCCAGACCATATTGTAGATTGCAATCAAGAGTTGGCATTAACAGAATTGCTATTTCCTCTTGGGTTCAAATTCATTGCTGTAGCAAGTGCTCTGTGAAACTTGATTTAAACTTAGATTTTGCCAAGTTTTAAGTCCTCAGAACCTCCATCTCTTAGCATAAACTGAAGAAATAGGACATTGACGTTTTGTTCTTGGCTTGTGAATTTGGAAAGGTTACACTCGGGTTTTTAACTCGAATCACAATATGTGGGTTTGCTTTTGAGCAGAATGTCTTTTCTTTCACATACCTTGGTAATATTTTGTAGAATACAGTAATTAATATATAATTATATATACATGCATATGTATATATGTGAGTATATGTGTATATATATGGCTATATATGTGTGAAATTTTGGACACATCACTGAAGATTCAGATTGAAAGTGGCAATTCCACTGGACATATTGTCACATGATATTTGCAAGCACATATATTATTAGGAACATGTCAGGAGAGAATGACAAGAACATATACCAAGTGCAGTCCATTCCTTTGAAATACTTTAAAGAGAAACAATGTTTTTATATGGCAGTTTTATATTCCCCATATTTGCATCCTTCTCACTAGCTTGAAGGTCAATAAAATTTACAAACAATACAGTCTAGAAAGGCAGAATTCTAAGATTCTAGGGTGTCCCTTGAAAATAATTTGCTGGTGGCACATACTACAACATATTTCAAAAGCTACTATTCTAATTTTTCTCACCTTTTTTTTTTTAGTCTTTATTTCTTACTTTGAATATGGCACTGGCTAGGACTTCCTGTACATTTTTTAATAGAGTGATGTGAGAATATATACCTAACTTTTTTTTTAACATCTTTATTGGAGTATAACAGCTTTACATTGTTGCGTTAGTTGCTGCTGTGTAACAAAGTGAATCAGCTACACATATACATATATCCCCATATCTTCTCCCTCTTACATCTCCCTCCACTCTCCTTATCCCACCCCTCTAGGTGGTCACAAAGCACTGAGCTGATCTCCCTGTGCTATGCGGCTGCTTCCCACTAGCTATCTATTTTACATTTGGTAGTGTATATTTGTCAATGTCACTCTCTCACTTCATCTCAGCTTACCCTTGTTTTCTCACCTTTTAAAACACCAAGTAATCCTCAAATGGGCCTTTTAAATTTATTTGTAAAACAATCATGCCATTTTAGTTAACTCAGAATTTTTGATAGGGTCATCATTCCTAAAAATATTTGGAAGACCTAGTTTGAAAACTAGTGTAAAATATGTACAAGACGATTTCTTTCTGATTCAGCTCCTGAGCTGTTCTGTGAATCAGTCCGTTTATTCTATTTCTTCTTCTGAGGGAAAGGAAGGGAGGAAGGGAAGAACATTTCTGTCCTCTGCCTTTGGAAGTAGGGCTATTGAGGGTAGACCACTAGAAGGCAGCACAGAACTGGGAATCCGGAGCCTTGAGTTCGGTCTACTCATCACTAACTCATCACTGCTCCTTGATCGTCATCTAAACTTGGACCTTCGGTTTCCTCATCAGAGCCATGCCAGGATTTTGATTTATCTATTGTTGTTTTAGGATTTTGTTGAGACAACAACCCACTTGGAGAGCTTGAAGTGCTGGGGGACATGGGCTGGGAACCCAAAGGTGGGCCAGCAAGGGTCTATTTGAAGAAACATGGAGCCTCCTGGGGATGCTCCATTCCAAGGCTCAAGGTCCGGGTCCAAGCGCAATAGGAGGGTAGGCAAAGTGAGGGACTTTGAGTACAGGAATGTTGTGCTACTTCCCCTTACATCTAATGTGGGATATGATGTGGCCAATTTTATCTGCAGGGCAGATAAATATGTCTGTTAATTTGTAAGAAGACATGAACATCTCAGGGATCAGAACCCTCATATCTCTGTGATCAGAACATTCTCTCTCTTTGGGCAGGCTGACACAAAAAGCAAGCAGCAACCAGAAGGTTGCAGGGTAACATCTGTTGAATAGTATCCGGGTATGATGTATCTGTCTCCCACAAACAGACTTGATGGGACCAGAACATATGAAGTCTGATAGTTAAAACCCCCTCTCTGCTCTTGGTATGCCATACGCAAATGCTGCCCACAAATGCTGTTTTTTGACATTAGTTTTTCCCACAGGCCTGGGAAAACAGTGGTTACGTGTCTAAAAAGAATCCAAAAACGTGATCCCTGATTTCCATTCTGAGTTAGTATTCGTGATTTTGTGGTACCACCAAGCAGTAGCACAGCTGAATGATAAAGGAGTTCTGGCCAGACTGCCTGGGGTCTGATCTTGATGTTGTGGCTTGCTATGCCAGCTGGGAAAATTACTTAATCTCTCTGTGACTCCACCTTCTTCATCCCTAAACTGGGGAGAATAGTATCTGTGTTCCAAAATTGTCATCAAGATTAAATGAGTTAACACATAAAGCATTTGACATGGTGCCTGCCACATAGTGAGTCCCTCAATTTTAACTCTTTTGAGATTGTACTTACCTGTTTTCTTTGTAATTTTTTTGTGGCCTTAATGAGTCTAATATAAAGTAATGATTTGCTGTGTTTCATAACAAGGTGTGTTATAATACAGTCAAGTATTTAATATATACATGCTGATTAGTTAGTTAACATAGCCAATTTTTTAGTAGAAGTATTTAATATATACAGGCTGATTACTTGGTTGACATAGCTAATTTTTTAACTGTGGTATTACTATTACTATTATCATTGTAATGAATTACATTGCTAAAGTAAAACTTTTTAAATTAATGAGCATGTATTCCTTAGGCACAAAGAAAATAGATAGCTACTCCTGATTGAAGTCTTTTTCAACTAGATCCATGGCCTTCAAAGGGAGACAATCTATTGATCACTTCAAGACAAAGACACCAGAAAAAGAAAGCCTTGAGGCCTGTTTTGCATGCATTAGCAAAGTCCAAGGTGAGCTTTCTGCAGAAGTGTGTCAGGGTGTGTATGTACTATCTCATTCCTATTCCCCTGTAGGGTCAGAGTAATTAAGGAAAACAAATAATTCCTAAGTACTGGGTAAAAGCTGCGAAATAAAAATAGGGAACAATTTAAACCACAAACATGGAACTCATTTAGCCATTCTAAGTATATGCAACTGGGTTTGCTTCTTTCACAGTAGTTTTTGAATCATTTAATTCATATAAAATATATTATCCCAAGCAATTTTTTAATCTCATCTTTTAAGGGTTTAACACTTAATAAGCAGCAAGCTAAAATGTAGTGAAGTGTGTAAATCATTTGTACAAATAATCGATATGAGGATTTATTAGAGAATATAATAGCCAGTGTAACACTTAATCTTGAGTAAATGAATAATTTGTGAAGGACTTCATGACTTTTCAAGAAATTTATAATCACACATTTAGGTTTAGATCCATGCCTTGGGTAATTTCAGGATATGAAACAGTAAAAATATTATAGGATGAATTCTTGAAATTTGGGATATAAAAAGCATGATTGATGCTGTGAAATAATTGTTTTAATTATACTCTATTTAGCTGTTGGATTATATAAGTCAAATAATTCCCTTATTCTATTTCTTGGCCCAAACCAGGACTATGCATATCTGAAACAAAGAACTGCTTAACTGGCAGCTTAAGACCTCCATGGCTCCTGACTGATCAATTACCTGAACAGCTCTTAACCCCACTTAGAAAATGTATAGGAGGCTTAGGACCGGATGGTGTCCCCTGGGTGATGCCAAGGAATCCTGTGGGCCCTGTTCTGGGTCACAGCCTCAAACACAATATTGAGTTGGGAAGAAGCTTGCAGAGAAGTCAGACTTCCTCTTAGCTTTCTTTCCCAGAAAATGCCTAGGGAAATTTTCCCTGTTAAGGCTCTCACTATTATCTTTATTATTAATGCTAAAAATAATAAAGACTATGTTGAGAATTACAATCATTGTGATGAGGCTAGTAGTGACTAATACTAATCAAAAGTCTCTTCTGGTCAAGTCTTTCCCTAGTGTTTTACAGATATTGTTACATTTAATTTTCAGAACAACTCTGTGAAGTCATCTTTCTTATGATACAGATGAGAAAACTGAGGCCCAGAGGATTAAAAAAAAAAAAAAACTTGCTTACAATCATACAGCAATTAAGTGGCATAACCAGTATTGGAATTTTGGATTGATTCCAGAGCCTAGTTTCTTAAACTAGTAGTTCAGGGTTTTCTTATCTTAAATCTCAGTAGGGAAATTAGTTGCATGACACATGCCAACTAGAGAAGCTCAGATTTCTAAAAATCTCATTAGATTTCTTCTTAAATTTCCCCTTTGGTCAATCTTGACTTATTTGCGGCAGATATGTATGTATAGCTAGCCCTCCTAGCTCACCTACTTTTATGCTCTGCTAAACTTTTTATCCCTTTAGGATTTACATCCCTACCTATCAGAGGGGAAGGCGGGAACCTAGAAGAGGTAGAAGATAGATCAGTTAATCATGTTGCTGTAACAGTTTTGGGTACAGCTGAGAGACTTAGAAACTAATGTACAAAATTAAGCTTCAGGATTATCAACTTCTTTAGTCCTTCACTCATCTGGATATAATGAGATGAGTCAGACAGTAGCCAAATCCCACTTACAATTGTGATGCAAGCATTATGAGGAAAAACTTCATATATTACACTTCTGCCATTTTTGCCCTAAGAACATGTTTTCTTTTTAAGAATGAAATTCTGTAAATACAATTTATGAATGATGGTTTAATTGCTATGAAACCATAGTTTTCCAGTTTCTTAGTATTGACTCAATTTTTTAAAGTGTTTGTAAAGGCAAGCTAATATATAATTGCTTTCATATCTATTTTTTCCTATTATCTTGCTTTTCTATTCAATATGATTTTGTAGAAATTAGCAATATTAATAACAGAAAGAAATGCAGACAAATGAGAGCCTATAATTATATTTAGAGAAGACAATCCACAGTTTCCCTTAATATTTCTTTCTTGAATTTTTAGGTTTCATTGAAGGAATTACTCTCTAATATCTAAATACTATTCTTGTGTGTGAGTTTCAATTCTTCCTGTTCCATCCCCGTAGAGATAGAAAATAATTTGTCATAGGACCAGGAAAGGGTTAACTTATATGCTATGAAATGTTCTGTGCTTTATATATATGAAGAAGACCTAGAAATCAAATTTTAATAGGCCTCCAGTTTTGGGCAGCAATCAAAGATTTTCTCTATAGCAACAATTACCCACATAACTGATCTGAGATCAAATATTTATGTCTTCCCCCACATGCTAGAGAACTAGCATTTTGTTAGTTACTATTATTACCAGGGCAATTCAATAGAGGGCAAAAGAGACTAAAAATGTCAGTTCACAGTGGAAATTCTAAGAGAAAGCAATAACAAGCCTGGAAAAGATTGAGCACAATTGGAAACGAGTCTCAACTGAAATAAAGTACAGTATTTGAGTAGATTTTTTAAGACTATAATTTTAACTTCTACTAAAGGACTGTTGTTTTGCCTATCATTGAAACACACATAAAAGCAGACAAAGAAGCCTGATGTTAGCAGGAAACAAAAGCTCTTCCTCATTTCCTAAAAGTACTTTCTTTTCTAGAAGTGTATTGTTTGGAGAAGACTCTTCCATTATGCCTTGGAGAAAATGTAGACATTTTTTAAAAAATGAAATATAAATTATACTTTCCTTTGTAAAAACTTTGTCTCCTTTGGTGTCTAACAGAGAAAGCAGTAAAAGAGTAAATTCTGCTCATGCAGGACCCCATTAAACAATACCAATAACTCATCCACCTTAAAGAATAAGAACTTTCTTCACATCATCACCACTATCACCACCACCATGATTACAACATTACCAACTGCTACACTGTAATATCTTTGGAGATGCAGTCTTGCAGCCAACTCCACGTACTTTTCAGGAACTGTTACAGATTTAGAGCTGTCCATGAAGAGTTTATGATTTAGGAACTTACATTAAAGTATTATATTACCATTCATACATGACTTTATTTTCTGTTCACATTTTTGATGATTTTATTTGGTTCCAGGGAATCTGTGAAATTCTGTTATTTCTTCTTACTTGCCTCCAAATATACAAGCCAATAAGCCTCCCTAGGAACTCTTCAGCCTCCACTGGGGCTTCTAAACTGGGAATAGCTCCAAAGAGAATATGGCCCCTGGGCAAAGTGCTTGAATAATCCAGATGTATAGATAGCACCAGAGACAAGAGAAGATAACTAGTAATAAAAGGCAATTCTGAATAATAGAATGGCATGCCTGGCCAGAGTTTAGAAAAGGGAGAGAACACTGGATCTGCTGGCATCTGGGTAGACTTCCTGGAGAAGGGTCTTGTGTAAGAATAAGATTCCCAGATGACCAAGACTAGAGGAAAGTTGATCTCCAGATAATGTAAATGGCTAATATGAAGGCTTGGGGATGGAAGGAGTAAAGATATTCATGAGGTGATAAATATATCTGTCTGCCTGTACTGAGGTATTCATGAAGGCAAGAAGTGCCTTCAAGGAGATAAGGATGAAAAATCAGGTGGTCGCTGGCCTTGAATGACAGGCGAAGAGATTTGAACTTTGTTCTCCATTCATGTGGGAGTTGTTGAAGATTTCTAGAATAGGGTAGTGAAAGGACAAAGGTGGTATTTTAAGAAGTTTAATGTGGAAGCAAAGTACAGAATGGATGTGAAAGGAATGGAAATTCCCTACCTGGAATGGGAAGACACATTAGTTATTCCTATAAAATGCCAGGCATCATTCAATCATTAGCAAACATTTACCGAGTGTTTATTATGTGCTAGGAGCCATTCCAGACCCCAGGAATACAGTAATTAACAAAGATGGAGCCAGATTGTGTGGCGCCTGAAGTTCAAACAATTTGAAGGGCTTTTTAAAGAAAAAGAGTACAAAGTTACAAATACAAAATTAAATATAGGCAGAGAGTGGCCAAGATGCATAACAAAATTACAACTACTACAGAGCAATTATTGATAAGAAAGACTAGAAGATTAGCAGAAAATATCTTCTAGAGCTAAAGATATAAAGGAGAGACCATAACAAGATGGGTAGGAGGGCAAAGACATTATAGTCAAGATGAGTGCCCTCAGTTGGGTGAGCCACAAATACAATAATTACAATTGCAGAGGTTCTCCCCAAGGAGCTAGGGATCCAAGGCCCACTTTGAGCTCCCAGGACTAGGGATCCTGCACTGGGAAGACAAGCCCCTAGAACATTTGGCTTGAAGTTCAGCAGAGATTATTTTCAGGAGACCCAGAGGGCTGTGAGAAATAGAGACTCCATTCTTAAAAGGTGCACACAAAATCTCACATCCTTGGGGACTCAGAAGCAATAATTTGAAAGGAGCCTGAGTCATACCCACCTCTTGATCTTGGAGAGGCTCCTGGAGAGACAGGAGGCAACTGGAGCTCACCCTGAGACATAGACATGGGTGGCAGCCAATTTGAGGAGCTCGTTCCACCATGAGGACACTGGTACTGGTAAGTGCCAATTTGGAATGCTCCCTCTAGCTATTAGCTCCAGGACTCTGCCCGGCCCACCAGTCTGTCAGCACCAGTCCTGGGACGCTTCAGGTCAAAGAGCTAGCCAGACAGGGACACAACCCCATCCACCAGCCGGCCAGCTGCCTTAAGACTCCCTGAGGCCACAGCTACCCAGGACACAGCCATACTCACCAGAGGACCCAAAACATGGCCCTGCTTACCAGGGGTTGACAGCCAACTCTGGGACCCATAGGGCCCTGCAGCCAGAGACACTGGGACTAGGCTCCACCCACTAGTGGGACAGCACTAGCCCTGAGACCAGTCTCACCACCAGTGGACAGGCATCAGCCCCAAGAATCCCTGAGTCCCAGCCCCACCCCTGCCCACCAGCAGGCTTACACATCAACTCCAGATCTAAAGACACACAGAGACTGAAAGTGAGGGGATGAAAAAAAGGTATTCTATGCAAATGGAAATGAAAAGAAACCTGGGGTAGCCATACTTATATCAGACAAAATAGACTAAAACAAAGACTGTAACAATAGAGAAAAGGACATTACATAATGTCTAAGTGGTCAGTATACGAAGATATAACAATTGTACATATATATGCACCAACTTAGGAGCACCTAAATAGATAAAGCAAATATTAACAGACAAAAAGAAACTGACAATAACACAATAATAGTAGGGGACTTTAGCACCCCCCACTTACATCAATGGACCCATCATCCAGAGAATCAATAAGAAAGCACTGACCTTAAATGACACATTATATCAGATGTACTTGATAGGTATATATAGAACATTCCATACAAAAGTAGCGAATATATTCTTTTCACCTGCACAGGGAGCATTCTCCAGGATTGATCACATGCTAGGCCACAAAAGAAGGCTCAACAAATTTAAGAAAATTGAAATCATATCAAGCATTTTTTCCAACCAACACTGTGAGACTAGAAACCAACTACAGGAAAAAAAACTACAAAAAACAAAAACACGTGGAGGCTAAACAATATGCTACCAGACAATAAATGAATCACTGAAGAAATCAAAGAAGAAATTTAAAAAATAACTGGAGGCAAATGAAAATTAAAACACAGTGATCTAAAATCTATGGGACTCAGCAAAAGCAGTTCTAAGAGGGAAGTTTATAGTGATACAGGCCTACCTTAGGAAACAAAAAAAATCTCAAACAACCTAACCTTATACCTAAAGGAACCAGAAAAAGAAGAACAAATAAAACCCAAAGTTAGTAGAATGAGAGAATTCATAAAGATCAGAGCAGAAATAAATGAAATAAAGACTGAAAAAAAAAAAAAAAGAAAAGATCATTAAAATGAAGAGCTGCTTCTCTGAAAAGATAAGCAAAATTGATAAATCTTTAGCCCCACTCTTCAAGAAAAAAACAGAGAGGGCCCAAATCAATAAAATCAGAAATGCAAAAGAAGTTACAACCAACACCACAGAAATAGGAACGATCATAATAGATTAATAGGAACAATTATATGCCCCCAAAAAAGGACAATGTGGAAGAAATGGGCGAATTCCAAGAAATGTACAGTCTCCAAGACTGAAACAGAAAGAAATAGAAAACATGAATAGACCAATTACCAGTAAGGAAATTGAATCAGTAATTTAAAAAACTCCCAACACATAGGCCAGCTATCGCAGAAGACATTCACTTTTTTCTTTTTTCTTTTTTTTTTTTTTTTTTTTTTTTTTTTTGCGGTATGCGGGCCTCTCATTGTTGTGGCCTCTCCCGTTGCGGAGCACAGGCTCCGGACGCACAGGCCCAGCGGCCATGGCTCACGGGCCCAGCCGCTCCGCGGCATATGGGATCCTCCCAGACCGGGGCACGAACCCGTATCCCCTGCATCGGCAGGCAGACTCTCAACCACTGCGCCACCAGGGAGGCCCGACATTCACTTTTTAAGAGACTACTCTGGCTGTGGAGAATGCAGTGTAGTAAGACAAGAATAGAAGCAGGAGTTACTGATAATATCCTGGTAAGTGTTGGTGCTTGCCTGAACTATGGTGGTAGCTGTGAATGTAAAAAGAAGGACGTGAGCTTGGGTGCGGGATGAGAAAGGTATGTTCACACAATGGTTAAAAGCATGTCTGGCATATGTTGAAATTAAAAGTAGAGTAAGGTATTAGGGCTTTAGTCATCAGGGAGTTATTGAAGATTTCTTGTGTGGGGAATTGATAGAATGAAAGTAGTACTTTAAGATTCATGTGGGAATACAGTGCAGAATGGATTCAGGTAGAAGCAGAGTGCAAGAGAGGGAAAGATATTTGAGACAGGAGACACGTTAACAAATTTATTCTTCCCATGGTCCAAGAATTAGATGCTAAATCCTAAACCTTAGTGTATAGGTGCAGGTTGAAGCAATGGGAGAGAAGAGATCAGATGGGGATGTTGGAGAGAGAGAGAGAGAGAACTGAGGGTCCAGGGCAAAATTTTTTAGAAATTCAGATCTGAAAAAAATGAGTTTCAAAAAGAAAGAGGGTTGTTGGTAGAATCAAAGGCTACAAAGTGTAGCAGGATTATATGAACTTTGTGTTTGCCCATTAGGAGATACTTGGCAAGCTTTTAGAAAACATTTTGGAATGATGCTCAAAGATGGGAGACAAGATTTCAGGGACTAAGAAAAAGTGAAAGAAGGAAAAGGGGTTTGTGATGACGGTGGTCCAGGCAACTACCTTATATTTAGTGATTACCCATCAGGTGCAGAGGGAAAAAAAGAAAAAGTACATGTTTTATAATGAGAGGGCCAGCTTTAAAGAAACCTAGGGTGTTGAGGTATCTGTTGGCCCTGTACATTCTATATAAGAATTGAATTTACTTATAAAGCTGAAAAAAATGAGTAAAAACAAACAAAGTTTGCCACATTATAGAAACAATAGTTTAAAATGGACATGGCATTTTTTCTGTGCCGAACTAGAAAGACAGTTTTCCCCCCTTTTGAAAATAATCACTATTTCTTTCTTTGCCAAGAATACGAAAACATAATTTATTCCTTTTTCATCCTCGGAAGTAGCTTCAAGGATCTCTGTTTGTAGGAGTGATGGGGGCAAAGAAACCTTAAAAAAAAAAAAAAAAAAAAAAGGCATTTCACTCAGTCTTCCTGATTGACTCTTCCTGCATTATCCAATTTTAACTAGATCTATAGCTTGCTACACTGTAATATCTTTAAAATATCTCCTCTTACAGATTTGACAAAGACATGGCACTTTTTTGAAGTGACTATATTTTTCTTTCTTTCTTCTGTAACTTAGTTCACAAGTAATTAACATGAGTCAAAGGCCAGCCTGCCGGAAGTTTGCGATATTTCCAAGAAAACTGGGTCGGTGCGGGGTGGTATTGACATCTATAGGAGGAAAAGTTTATAAAACAATGCCCCTATGTCTCTGAGAAGTTGACACACAATTCCAATTGCTTGATCCTAAACTATAATAATAAAATATTTATTATTATTATTATTATTATTATTATTATTATTATTATTATTATTCTGCACTGCAGATAAATGGATGGAGAGGCAGAGTTCTTTAGGTCTTGTGTCTAAGAGGGAGTGGCATGGTATTGGATCTTAGTAAATCTAAGTTTGAATTCCTGCTTCATCACCTACTAGCTATGCCAGAGGCTACTAACTTCTCTAAGTGCTCATTGTCAACTTATGTTTTAATAGAATACCCTATGTTTTAGCAGAGCACATAGCTGCCCAGCCATAGGCTACATTTCCCAGTGTCACTTGCAGCTAGATGTGGCCATGCATCTAAGTTCAGATCAGTGGGATGTGAGCAGAAAGGCTTTTCGCAATTTCTGGGTCATCTCCTTCAGGACAAAGCTACTTGCCCTGTATATTTTCTTTCCCCTTCCTGTAGGCTGTAACATGTATATGGTGGTGACTGAGCTTTGGCCATGCAGGAGATGGCAGGAGCAATATAAAGGGAACCTGAGTCCCAGAATGGCCCTACAGGGTAGAGCTGCTCCAACAACCTGGAGTGCTCACATTGGGCTATTAAGAAATAAACATTAATTTAATTAATTAAGCTATTATATTTTCTGGCCTCTTCATTACAGCAGTTCAGACTGTAACCTCAAAAATACACTTGTTGGGCCTCCCTGGTGGCGCAGTGGTTGAGAGTCCGCCTGCCGATGCAGGGGATGCGGGTTCGTGCCCCGGTCTGGGAGGATCCCACATGCCGCGGAGCGGCTGGGCCCGTGAGCCATGGCCGCTGAGCCTGCGCATCCGGAGCCTGTGCTCCGCAACGGGAGAGGCCACGGCAGTGAGAGGCCCGCATACCGCAAAAAGAAAAAAAAAAATACACTTGTTAAGAGTCCTTGGTGTTTAACCCCTCTGAATATCAGTTTCTTCTTGTGTAAACAGGATAATGCCTACATCACATCCTTGCTATGAAGACTAAGTGAGAATATATACATGAGGACCAGAGCCTGGCAGGTGAAAGGTGCATGATAACTATTTGTTGTCTTCCCTTCAACCACTTAGGAACATGTGTTTCATGTACTTTTTCAATGAATCTAGAGAGTAGAGACTGACTGTAAAACAGCTGAATAATAAGGTTTGCACTGTACAAAAGACACTCCATTCTAAGACACTCTAAGTGTTGTTTGAATAAACTCAGGAAATAATTGGGTTAATCAGATGAAGTCCCGTTGGTCCAGCAACAAGGTTCCCTATTAAATCTCCAGTGCCTAGCACAATGGCTGGCCCCTGGTAGGCCCTCAATAAATATTTATTAAAAGAGCAACTACTCAGCCACAGACCATTCAGGGTGGACGTTTTAAGTCCTCAAGAATTTCGAGTGACAACACTCCAGTTGTGAGGATCCCTGGATGTTGCATATGTGAAAGTTCCTAGCAAATGCATGACATACATATAATAGGCGCTCCAAAGCTTTCATCAGACCGTAAGCTTCCTTTTTTTTTTCTTTTTTGCATTCTTGCACATTTTAAATTAAATTTTCCCAATACCCCAGTAGGTGAGTCAGATACTTCCCAGAGACAACATTAACAAGACATATTCAAAGACATCTAGAAGCTAGGAGTAGAAGTGAGCTGGCACTCTCCTTACTGTGGTGCCCCCAATTCAGTGACTATGTCTGACACATGACCCTCAATATCTCCAAGGGAGCTGTTTGGAGGTCATGCCCCACACCAGTTTCCAGAACTAACTGGGCCATTCTAGACTCAGAAAGGGCCACAGAAGAGGCAACTGTTTCCCAATTTTTCATTAGGGAATAAATGATCCAGGGGGTCACCAAATCAATTCATCCATGCTGCCTCATCACAGCTCTTGATATTCCAGTCCATAACTATCTTCAGGATTTCATTTTTCACCACCAGGCCCTCCAACCTTTGCATCATATCCACACCATTGCTGTGCTTCTTCTCCAGAATGATCTTGGCTTTCCACGTCCACTTTTTAATGTCTTAATGGCAAGAGCAGTATGCCACTGAGCCTGCTGTTGTTCTTGCTCAAGTCCAGAAATCAGACTTTGGTTGTTGAGGAACAAGATCATATGCTTCTTGAGGGCCAGTTCTGTGTCTTGTTTTCTACTTTATCCCAAGTGCATAGCACACAGTAAGACTAAATATTTGTTCAGTGCAGAGAACATTGATATAAAATGTTAGCTATTTTTATCTCCATCACTTCCCTTCTCTCCCCTCAACCCAAGAAAGGAGGAAGCTGACATGCAAAGTGAAGCAACTTTCCCAAGCTGACTCAATTTATAAGTAGCAGAGTCAAGATTTGCCCCAAACCTGGGCCTTACTGGGCCCACATTTTGAGGTCTTTCCACCTTCAACCTGGATAAATACTCTTTCTTGAGAGCAGACTTTGAGACAAGAAAGATATTTGAGCACCAATAGAAGAAGAAAAACAACTTAAAGGAGAAAGAAGTTCAAATATTTTTGTATATTTTACAAATTTGTCTAGGTACTATACAACCCTACAGCAGTGGTCATTTTTCCTACTCCTTGCTTCTTAGAGGATATAAACTGTTTCAAAACACCCCTCCCTTTTTATTCCAATGATCGATGGTATAACTAGAACTTCTGGAATCCCTGTGGGAAAGAATATTCTTTAAAAAGCTCTTTTTGTTAAATAGCCAGACTAACAGATCTTCAGCCTTCAGCCCTGGGTTGTATTTACACTAGAAGGGGGGGGGAAAAAGAGTTAAGCCACTAGCAGGGCTATCATTGTTCTAACTGAAGCTGACTTGCACTGTACTTTACACTTTCATCATAAATATCAGAACAACAGATGAGTCACTGATCCTCAACAAGATAAGTCACTGCTCTTCAGCAAAGGGATAAGTGGAACTAGTTTTCCTGTGCTGATGGCAGCTCAGGAGTTGATTGTAAATAGCTTGGTTAGGACTGACTCAAGGCTCAAAATTCTGAAGGGAGCAAGGTTTTTCTTCCAAATATACCTTCCCTCCCAACTTATCTACTTTATGAGCCATTACTGTTTTTAGAGGCGTAATGTTTTTTGCAGCTGTCTGATAAGAAAGATATTGGCTGAGTAGATTTTAGTTGGATGCTTTTGCAGGGATATTTGCATATTAAAAAAGCAGGTGAGGGTGAAAAATTCCAGATGAAAAATTTTTCTCTGTTTAGATTCAGGAGTGCTTCCTCCATGCTATCTCTAGACTACTGGCTGACTTGAAAATATAAACCTGTAACTGACCATCCTTCCGTATTTCTTCTTAGGATCCACTCAACTCAAATAAAATAAATTAATATTTATTCGTATTAAATATTGTGCATGTATGTTCCCAGGTTTACAAAGTTTCTGCAAGTATTATCTGTAAATATCATATTGGGTCTGAGATATCCATGATGATAAGGATTTAATTAATACTTTTTTCTTTCTGTCTTCATTCTTCCATTTTAACCCCTTCCTTCTCTTACCACTTGCTCCTCTTTTTCTCTCACCTGAATCACAAAGGTGGACTCTGGACAGGGTGAGTATTTGGAAACCATATCAGGACCCTTCCAATTCTGCCCCTGGATGTGGGGAAGGAAGATGCTCTTAGGTTTTGCCATCATGAGTCTCGTGAACACTCTTGTGAGAAGCTGCAGCCACAAAGGACAGTGGTAGAATCTGCCTTCAATCTCACTTGGTTCTCTGGGGCTATGATTGTGTCTATACATGGATGCTTTGCACCCATGCACAAATCAAGGCCACCCCAACAGCTTACCCCAGTGGTGATGAAATTATGGACAAGGAAGATCTTGCCCCACACCACCATCCCTCACCTGAACTTTGTGTCTTTTGAGGTTTGGATTAGATCCTGACAGAAAAAATTTTTTTTCTCAAATTAGAACATATTTGGAAAGATAATAAGGGAATAGAAATGCATTTGGGGAGGGGGAGACCTTGGGGGTGGCCGGGCTTTAAATTGTTGACTTAGTGGAAAAGGGAGAAAAAAATAGTATGAAGCCAGTGACATTTTGGAACTTGCAGGCATTTGGTAACAAATACTAAGCCTCTTTTCTGTTTTGTTACTACTGAGTTATGGGAGACAGGAGTGGGGCAGCAGGGGAGGGCAGGTTGGGTGCAGCCCAAGGACAGAAGAGTAAAGGGAAGCAGATTTAGGTCAGAGAAATTCCTCGTGAAGGAGAAGCTATGTAACTTCTTCCTTTCACACCTCATTTATAAAATGTAGTCAGTTTTCAACTTGGAGGAGATATGATAGCACCAAACAGCTGGTAAAACCAAACCATGCCAAATGTGGTACTAATTGGGTATAAAATAAACTTCCTTAGTAATTCACATTTGCAATCTGCACGTAGAAAAAGAATGAATTTTCTCAAAATTCATTCAAAAGTATAAAATATGTAATACATTTATGATTGTTTAGGAACACTATACCTTTCCTAAATTACTAGACAAAAACCTTATTATTGGTTAAAAAATTCATTTTAATTATGTTGTTTAGGTGAGCGCTCATTTCTGGAATCCAAGAGATAAACAGCAGTTCCTTATTGCCTGCACAGTTCTTCCCCTGGTGTCAGCGGTAGGGTTGGAATCCCCAGGCTGCTCTCATGCCCCTTTGGCACAGCAACCAGTGACAGCTTCACTGGGGCAGGCTGTTGGAGGATGGAGGGACATCCATCCTCCAACATGGAGGGACATGGCTCATCTGATTATCAGGGACCAGGCAGCCCCACTTTGCAGTAAACACAGCGTGGCATCCATTGCTTCACTGTTAAGTCAAACAGGAGACACCTTCTGATATGTTTAGAGGTTAAAATTCTTTTCATATATATATATACACACACCGTAGATGTGTTTTGCTTATATTATTGGAGCATTTTATATGGAGTACAGAAAGATCCCAGCACAGTGTTATATATTCTCACACCAAATTGAAAAGAAGACCCCATGCTCAAATACACGTAAGACATGGTTTGTCAAGTAAAGAGAAGCAGAATTCATTTCAGGAGGCCTTCTGTGAGGCTTTGTGAGTTTCTAAGTGGGGCACAGTGTGGGATATATCCCTAATGTATTTGGCCACCAAACTCTATTTTCTTCTTTTTAGTTTTTAATTTTTTTTTCTTTTAACCAGGACATGTCAAAGGACTGGAATACTAATCTGAAAAGCTGCTTTAGAGGCTCAGTATGTCAATAATTCAACAGATCTTTCAGAACCAGTTAGACAGCAATACTTAATAAGCACCTATGATGCACCAGGCAGTATCCTGGCTGTTGGGTATATGGGGGTGAAAAAGACAATGTCCTTGCTCTCAGAGAGCTTACATTTATTGAAAAAAATAGGTAACAAATGGGTAAACAAGAAAGTTTCACATTGTAGTGCAGAAAATGAAAAAGCTTAATGTGACCCATTTGAACTGAGAGCTGAATGAAAAGGAAGACAGAGCCTTGTGAAGACAGGAAGGTATATTTTGAGGAAAGAAGAGCATTGAACGTAAAGACCTTGACATGGAAACCCATTTGGCTGTTGCTCATAGAACTGAAAGAAGATTAGGTGACTGGAGTGGATCCAGCAAGGGGAGAGTGAAGGGAGATGAAGGTGGTGACCAGCAGGGCCAAGTGAGGGAGCAGGGTTGTCCAGCTAGATTCGGCAGTAAGCCACTGGAGCCTCCTGTTTGGGGTTTGTTTATTTGTTTTCACTTCTTTACTTTTTATTTTGAACCACCTTCAAATACAGAGAAGATACAAGAATATACAAAGAATGGCCATATACCTTCCACCCAAGTTCCCCTACAAACTCACATTACAACCATCGAAATTAAGAAATTAATATTGATATAAACCTATCAGCTAAGAGATCGCATTTAATTTCTATAATATTCCTAATAGTATCCTTTATAGAAAGTTTTTTCCTTTTGGAACAAGATGCAATCTAAAATCACAGGTTGCATTTAATTGTCATATCTCTTTAATCTGCTTCCACCTGGAATAGTTCTTCTGTCTTTCCTTGTCTTCTGAGACCTAGATGTTTTGAAAGATTGCAGGCCAATTATTCCATAGAATGCCCCACAGTTTGAGTTTCTCCGAGGTTTCCTTAAAACTAGATTGAGGTTATGCCTTTTGATAGAAACTTCACACAAATTATGCTGTTTTCTTCTCAGCATAACATGTAAGAGAGTACATGATGTTAGTTTGTCCCATTTCTAGTAATGTTAATTTTGATTAAGGAGGGTCTATTCAGATTTCTCCACTCTAAACTTATTATTTTTTAATCTCTGCTATAAGTTATCTCATGGAAGAAAAGCTTTCAGACTATGTAGTTATCCCATTCTTCAATAAACTTTTACTGCCTGGTTTTAGGATCCATTAAACCATTGTCATTGGGGTTGTCAAGTGGTGGTTTCCTAATTTCACCATTCCTTCAACATTTATTAGTTGCATTCTGGGAAGTGATCAAGATGGCGTATAGGAGGAGGTTGAGCTCACCTCCCCCCCATGAATACATAAAAATACATCTACATGTGGAGCAGCTCTCACTGAAAACAAACTGGAGACTGGCAGAAAGCTCTTTTACAACCAAGGCTGCAAAAGAAAGATCCACACGGAGTCAGGTATGAAGGGAGGAGTAGCAATCAGGTAGGTACCTGTGCTCCAAGCAGGGGACACAGAAGAGAAGGAAGATATCATGGGCTCTGAGATCCTCCCTGAGGAGTGGGGTGTTCAAGCCACATATTGGGCACCTCAGCTCTGGGGTCCAACACCAGGAAGACAAGTCACCTTAGCTGGTTTGAAAACCAGTGGGACTTAGAGGAGGGCTGTAATAAACCAAGAGTCCACTCATGAAGAATGCACACACTCTGATGGTTGCTCAGTCCTGAGAGAATGGCTGAGAAGCAGATTGAAACTCCCTGGAGCTCTGGCTGGTTCCCTGTGCCAACCCAGCACATGTCCTGGCCTGTACCAGGCCCCTTCTCCAGCCCCTCTTGCTCTGATGCAGCTCCACACTAGGGTCAAGTCTGCCATGGCTAACTCAAGGGAAGGAAAAGGAAGAAAACCAGTGACCTGGTTGAAAGAAAAAAATAAGGGAAAAGAAGAGAACAAAAGAGGATGAAAAAGAAAGACATGGAAGGATTTCCCCCTTTTAAAAAAAGTAAAATTTAAAACAAACAAAAAATAGGGAGAATAGTATACTGACCCCTCCCCATCATCTCACATTGACAATTCTCAGCTCCTGACCAGTTTTATTTGATCAATACTCCTATGTTCTCCCCTTCTCTCTGGAGTATTCTGAAACAATCTCAAAATTCATATCATTTTATCTATAAAGTTTTCTGTATGCATATCAAAAAATTTTTAACTACAATACTACTGTCACACTTTAAAAATTCACAATTATTTCTTAATATCATCAAACATCTAAGGAGTGTTCAAATTTCCTCAGTTGTGGAGGTTTTTAAGCAGAGAAGGAATATATTCATATAGAGATTTTCAAAGAATCTCTTTAGCCACTGAATGGAGAATGGGCTGTAGGGAAGCAAAGAGGGAAATCAGGAAGATCAGATAGGATTCTGCTGATTGCTTTAGTCATAGATGATGGTTACTTGGATCAGAGTGCATCATGGGAGATAAGAAAAAGGGCTCAGCTGCTTAATGTACTTTGGAGATAGAATGAACCAGACTTGTTGAATAGATTGGTTATGGATATCAGAGAAAAAGAGGAATGAAGAATGACTCCTAAATTTTTGGCCTGTGCTAGTGACTAGCTGTTACACTGTATTCATCATCTAGTGCTGTGTAACAAATTTCCCCCAAACATAATCATTTATTTTCTCTTATGGCTTCTGTGAATCAGAGATTCAGATATGTCACAGCATAGATGACTTGTTTCTGTTCTATGTATGGAACTTCACCTGGAAGTCTCAAAGGCTGGAGGCTGGAACCATCTGAAGACCTGATCAACTTACATGTCTAATGATTAATGATGGCTGTCAGTTTAGCCCTTACCTGTGGCTATCAGCTGGAGTATGTACAATGGCCTCTAGATATGGTCTGAGCTTTTTCACAGTATGGTGTTTGGCTTCAAAAAGTGAGTTCACAGTGGAGGGAGTGGTCCAAGTAAGAGGAACAGCATGTTCAAAGTCTTGGAGGTATGATAGGGAATGAAATCTTCAAATAACTGAAGATGCTGGAAATATTGAAGGTGCTGAAGAAGTGTGGAGAATGAGGCTTGGCATATACACAGGACCTCAGGTTATGAAAAAGTTAGCCACTATCCATGGTGCTATAGGAATCCCTTGGGGAATTTGAAAGGAGTGATTCCATCAGATTTTCACATCAGGAGGATCATTTCTGACCACAAGAGGGAGAATGGACTGGAAAGAATAAGAAAACTAGTCAGGAGGTTTCAGCAGTAACCCAGGTGAGAAATAGCTCCAGCAATTCAAATAATTCCACACCACCAAAATATTCAGATTTCTGATCTTACCAATTTTGTTCAGTCATGTCCTCACGGTATTATCTTTTGGATCCTATAATACAACGTTAAAAGCACTTCCTTGTTTATACCATCAATTCCCACCCCTTCTTTCCCTCTGTTGAACTTACCTTGCAAAACCTACCTCTAGTTATATCCAACTGTCCACCTATTTGATACATGGACCTGAGTATCAGATGTGCCTGGAAAAAAATATGACCATGCTGACAGGTTTCACTTTAAATTCATGACCTCATGTGGGTCTCTGATGTGATCCTATGCTATTTCCCTAGTCTATTTACTTTCCATTTGTCTTATATACTATTCCAAACCTTCTCTCTGCTTAAACCTCCTTCCACATTTTCATCCCTTGCTAATAACCTGTGTTTTCTATTTTACTAGGTAAATAGAAATTATCAAATAATTGTTTCCAGACCTTGAGGACATTATATTAAGTGGAATAAGTCAATCACAAAAAGACAAATACATACAGTTTAACTACTTTACATACCTCATGTACAAGTCCAAGTATATGAGGTATATAAAGTAGTCAAACTCATAGAAACACAAAGGAGAATGGTGGTTGCCAGGGGCTGGGGGGAGGGGAAATGGGAGTTTTTCAATGAGCATAGAGTTTCAGTTCTGCAAGACAAAAAAGTTCTAGAGATCTGTTGCACAACAACATAAACATATGTAACACTATGGAACATACACTTAGAAATGGTTAAGATGGTAAATTTTATGTTATGTCTTCTTTACCACAATTAAAAAAAAGGTAGCTTTCAGTCTGCAACCTGGTCCACCCACAGCTGGGTGCGTGGTGCCCACCCCAGGTCTCCTGTCCCTGCCACTTCCTCCTCATCCAGCCGTCCGGTCCCACGCACTTTCATAGTCAAGCAGAGGTGCCAATGAAAACAAAACAGAGGTGTCTGTACAGAGCTACTGCCCTAAGAAAACCCTGAGGCGGAAAGAAAGGTGAAGGTATCTAGGGTGAAGTCTCAGAGCTCTCAAAGACTGCAGCCCAGACCAAAGGGGAAATTACCCTATGAGCCCATCACTGAGGAGAAGCTGTTGGGACCCCTGAAGAAGTTTGAGGAGGATACTAAGAATGGAATGCACATGAAGGAGGACTGTCCAGGGACAGCACAGAGAGTGACACACCTTAGCATCACCAACAAGAATCTATGCGAGGGAACTCAGGAAGCAGAGGAAAAGGGATGTGCATGCTGCTTAGAGTGGGTGAGAACTGACTTCCCCCAATGCCTGGAAGAAAAGGCTGAGACCCAAGTATTTGGCTTTTTTGTTCCCTAGTGTTGAGGGGCCCAGTTTGGGGGGAACATGTAATGTTGAGCTGGACTCCATTCTTGGGCACCAATTTGTTGCCTGTCCTAGGCAACCAAAAGGACATTTAACACTTGTCAAAAACATCCCACTAGAGCACTCACTTTGAATTGGCTGCTAATTCTATGAAATCTTTTGTGATTTCTTCCGTGATAATCTATAGGGTGAAAATGTGTAGTTGCTGAAAATAATGCATGAAAATCGACACATAAATAAGTGGTTCCTTAAAAATACCCATTTGTGCCGATTGTTCATCTGCTGAAACAGCTCTGTCTCAGAAGTATAATATACCTTCCAAAAGTTAGGTCGAGGGAAGGGACAGTATAAACCAGGGCTCGGCAAACTCCTTCTATAAAGGGTCAGTGAATATTTTCAGGTTCACAGGCTATTTGGCTGAGTAAATGGTGCCAAGAAGGCTAAGATAATTCTGTGAGTTGACTGCAGTCATAAAACATGCTCCTTCTTGTTGATTATAAAAATACCTAGCAACGTTCTAGAAGAGGGGATTTTACTTCACTTTCACTCACAAAATTATTTGTGAATTAAATGCTAGTGAAAATGAAGACTATACGGCAAGTCAAAGTGCCATGGGGAATCATGCCTTGATGTGGTTTGTCCATTTCACTAAACCATCGCTCTAGTTGTTACAGGAAGTTATTTCTAATCTCTGTAAGTGTGAGACCCTCGTGTCATTTTTTCCTGATACCTCACCTAGCTTAGCCAAGTATTATATATTTTAAAAATGGGATTAAATCAAAATAACTTTGAGATTGTGTTGTGGAAATGCATGTTGCCCTCTCTCCACCAGCAATGACTTGGATTCTGTAGTATTAAGCTGGATGTGTGAACATGTAGGGGTATTTGATATTTTCCATCCTTTACAGAAGTTGAGGACCAGCTATTGGCAAAGCTGTGGCCTCCACTCAATTTCATAAGCAAAGAACAAAAACAGGGCAAAACAGAAGAAAAACCAAGTAGGAAAGTTTCTTTCTTAAGAACGCCTCCTGCCCACCACTGACCTAGCTGTCCTGACGCTGTGATTCTAATCTCATCCAGCGGTGTGGGTAGTTCTAATGCTAATTTTTGCACGATCCTTCTGCCTCTGCAAGAAAGTGAAGCAGCCCTGCATGGGGCTTTGGAAACTGCCAGAGGACGAGATACTTCATTCACTTTGGTCCAAACTCTTCAAGTGGAGCCCATTTGTCAATCCTCCCTAGCAAAACGAAACCAAAAATATCTAACCCTGAAAATCTAGTAACCAAAAAATTCTCTCAATGAATTCATTGTTTTCAAGCAGAGCTACAGGTAATCTGGCCTAAATTGCCCTTAAAAAAAACCAATTTTAATCTCAAGTTTCTGCCTTCCCAATATTAGAACCCTCTTTCCTCAGAACCCAGGGTATCAGAGAATCAAAGAGATTAATGCCCACATCAAAGACCACTTTTCTATTTCACTCACTTATTTTTCTGTGCATGAGAAAGATGGATCTTGGGGAATAATAATGAATCAAAATGGAAACTAGAAAATTAGCTACAATCTGAGTTATCTCTTCCCTGGAGCAAATCAACCCAGTCCTTGGTAACATCTAGGAAGCTGACACATGTATTAGTCTTCTCCTCAATAAATAGAGAACACACGAAGGAGTTTGCTTTCACCATGAGGTACAACAAGCTCCAAGGGCCCTTTTTTAAGATTATAAACTGACAGGTCGTTTTCACATAGTGAGCGGAGCCATCGGTTTTGAATCCTAGCCTTGCTGCTTGCTCACGTGTGTTGGTTCTTGAGCCCTGTGCTCTCGCCTAGAGAGGCACTGTAGCAAAACGGTTAGAGGCACAGGCCCTGGAGTTACATTGCCTGTGTTCAAACCTAGATCTAATGTAAATATCTGGCATTTGCTATGTAGCCTAGTGCTCTAAATTAGCACCAATAATGGTAGAACCTGCCAGTGTACACCTCCTACTGTAATGCCACATGAAAAACACAGCATCTTCTATGACAGATTCTTGCCAAAATGTTTAACTTGAATCTAAAAGCGTCTGACTTAAGGTGCAGTTTACAGGAAATGCTAGACATTGAACAACAGCATTAGGGGAAAAAAGTCATCCACAGCTATTCTGTTCTTTTGAAAAAGTCAAAGTCAGTGGGAAAAAACGTTGAGGAATATAATCAGTGGCAGTGTGTGAAATGTATAAAATGTATAAAAGCCTTGGTCATTAAAAAGTCTGAGATTTGAATATGGATTGGGTATTAGTTGGTATGAGGGAAGTGTCTTCTATGTGAATATATTATTTATGTAGGGATGGCATGTCATGAGGTCTGCAACATTAATATGATTCAATGAAATATACACAAAGAGACAAACAGATAAAACAAAAGCACAGAATATTCACAATTGTTGAAGCCTGGTGGTGAATGTATAGATATCTGTTACACTATTCTTTCAACTTTTCTATATGTCCGAAAGCTTTCAAAATAAACCTTTGAGGGGAAAAAAGATAGCTTCTACAGCTCCTACCAATACATTTACCAATGCACCTGCATCTGCATTCATATACTATGTCTTCCTTATGGTTTTTGTGAGGGAAGTTTTATTTTGCTTTGTACAGCCAATATCTCCATGGTGTACTGGAACTCATCACTTTCACTTACCCAGGGACATTATGACAGCAATTTTCCCTTCTCTCTCCCACATTAAAACCTTTCCCTCAGGACATCCCCGGTGGAGCAGTGGTTAAGAATCCACCTGCTAATGCAGGGGACATGGGTTCGAGCCCTGGTCTGGGAAGATCCCACATGCTGCGGAGCAACTAAGCCCCGTGTGCCACATCTACTGAAGCCCGCGCGCCTAGAGCCTGTACACCTCAACAAGAGAAGCCACCGCAATGAGAAGCCTGCACACCACAACAAAGCGTACCCCTGCTCGCCAAAACTAGAGAAAGCCAGCATGCAGCAACAAAGACCCAATGCAGCCAAAAATAAATAAATAAAAAAGAAATAAATTTATAAAAAAAAAATAAACCTTTCCCTCTCTTGGCCCACATACCCTCTATCTACTACTGCATTTCTCCACTACCCTTTACAGAAAAACCCAATCCAATTTCATAAATCTTTATCGGGTACCTACTCTGTGCTGAGGATATTGTAATGAACAAAAGACAAGAGCACTGCTCTCATGGAAGTCATCTTTTAGTTGGTGAAGACAGATAATAAACAGAATAAGTAAACAAAGGATGTAGTACGTAAGAGGGGGCTAGGAGATAAAGAGAAAATAAAGCAAAGTAAGAGAGGTGGGGAGTACCTGTGTAGAGGTGTCCAGGGTTGCTGAAAACCTGTATGGAATCTTGTATAGAGTCTTGCACCAAGGCATATGACTTGGCAAGCAGAGCCTGAGCTAGATTTCAGGCCTCACTTCATTCCCCTTGACCAGACACCTGTGTAGAATAAATATCTTGCACAACTATATGGGGTGACTCTGGTAATTTTGCAATTTAAATAAGGTGGCTTTGTAAATACTTTGGATTTTCCTATAGTTAGAATAGGGAGTTGTTGTCGAGCAGAGAGTAATATGATCTGACTCATGGTGATGCTTTTAGCATCACTTTGGCTACTGTGTTGAGAATGGATTGTAGGGAGACAAAGGTGGAAGCAGGGAAACCAGGTAGAAAAATAATCCAAGGAAGAGAGGATGATGTCACAGATGAGATGTTTGTGGTGAAGGTGGTGTTTAGTGGTCCAATTCTAGGAATATTTTTTAATAGACTTAAAAAGATCTGCTGGCAGGATATGGGGTATACAAGAAGGAGAGAAATCAAAGATGACTCCCGGCTTTGGGGCCTGAGCAATCAGAGGAATAGCGTTTTGATTATCTGAGATGGAGAAGATTATGGGTAGACCAGAGTTTGGAGGAAGATCAGGGGTTTGACATTGGATATGAAATTTTAGCTGCCCGTTAGAATCCAAGTGGAGGTGGATATAGAAGTCTAGAGTTCATGTGTCTCAAAGAGTTTCAAGTCTCTTCAAAAAAGTTGTCTGTAGTCATTGTATCACTTCCTCTTCCCTCCTTCCCCTGTGAACTTGTGGTATGTTAAGATATACGCTTGGTCTTTATCCCCTGTTCCTGGCACAAACCACAAACTCTTGGAATTTTCTGAGTGATAGGAGTGTCTTTTGTCCTTCGTGAAGACCCCCTTTTGAGCTTATGCTAATGAGGTGACTTCGGGTGGTGGCCCTAGGTAGCCTTAGGATGGGGCTGGTCACCCACGTGATTAGAGTTAGAACTTTCAGCCCCACCCACCGACCTCTGAGAAAGCGAAGTGGGGTGCAGCAGATTAAGCTGTATAAAAACTCTTGAAAACAAGATTTGATGAGCTTCTGGGGTGATGAACAGATGCACAGGCTGGGGGGATGGTGCACCCTGGTTCCATGGGGACAAAAGCACCTGTGCTTGCCATGCTTCTGGATCTCGCCCTGTGTACATCTTCATCTGGTTGTTCATCTGTATCCTCTATAAAATCCTTTTAATAAACCGGTAAATGTAAGTAAATGTTTCTCTGGGTTCTATGAGCAGCTCTAACAAATTAATCAAACCCAAGTTGAGGGTTGTGGGAACCTCCAATCCATAGCCCATTGGTCAAAAGCACAGGTGACAACCTAGACCTGTGATTGGCATCTGAAGTAGGGCAAGGGGTGCAATTTTGTGGGACTGAGCGCTTAACCTGTGGGATCAGTTGCTATCTCCAGGTAGATAGCATCAGAATTGAGTTAATTGTAGGACACACAGTCAAGTGTCCACTGCGAATTGGAGAATTGGTTGGTGGTGTTGGAAGAAACGTATTGGAGAACCCATTCCAGAGTTTTGTCCCCTACCACTCCTCTGAAACTGAGGTCACTGTTGACCACCCATTGCTAAATCCGATGACCAGTTCTCTTCACACCCAAAGAAATCTATTCCAGCTATAGGAAAATTGGAAGTCTTTACAAAGTTGTCTTATCAGATTCATTTGACACAGGAGATCATTTTCTCTTTTTCCTTTTTTTTTGAAAAAAGTTTAACTAAACCTCACCCTTTTCTGTCCTTCATTCCCCACTGGACACTCCTTCCATCTGTCTCCTTTGCTGGTTTTTCTTCATTTTCCCAATGCAAGTGTTGGAGTGGAGAGTGCTAGAGCTGAGTCCTTGGACTTAATCTCTTCATATAGATTAACTTTCCAAGCAGTCTTATCCAGTCCTAAATTTATATCTCCAGTGTAGATTTCTCCTCCAAACTCCAGATTCATGACCCATAACTACCCATGACCCATTTTCTCCTCCAAACTCCAGACACCCATGGATGTCTAATATTGAATTCAAATTGATGGGTACAAAATCAAAGTCCCTTACCTCTTACTGCCCTGTAGTCTTCTACATCTCAAAAACAGCAACTCCATTCTCCTAGTTACTCAGGTCAAAATCTTAGAGTCATTCTTGACTCCCTCTTTTTTCCCTCATATCCATACCGACTATATCAGAAACTCTTTTCAGACCTACCTCAAAACATATCTATAATCCACATCTACTACTACCACTCTGGTTCAAGACCATCACCCCTTGTCGAAATTAAAGAATTTGTCTCTTGGGCTTCCCTGGTGGCGCAGTGGTTGAGAGTCCGCCTGCCGATGCAGGGGACACGGGTTCGTGCCCCGGTCCGGGAAGATCCCACATGCCGTGGAGCGGCTGGGCCCGTGAGCCATGGCCGCTGAGCCTGCGCGTCTGGAGGCTGTGCTCCACAGCGGGAGAGGCCACAACAGTGAGAGGCCCGTGTACCACACACACACACACAAAAGAACTCATCTCTTAACTGTCTCCCTTCTTTTACACTTCCTTTTGCATAATCTAGTCTATTTCCCATAAAGCGGTCAGAAAAATCCTTTTAAATCAGTTCAATTACTCCATCCACTTACTCAAAACTTTCCAAAGTTTTCCCACAATTATCCAGAGTAAAGCCCAAGACCTTCTGACGGCAAAAGTGATTTGCAGCACTCCCCCTCCCTCACCAACCCTGACCTCCTATCACTCTCCTCCTGCATCACTAACGCTACAGTCACACGGCCTCTCTGCTTTTTCTGAAGACACTAAGCATGCTTGTCCTCAAGGCTTTTGCACCTGAAACTTAACTCTCCTTAAAACTCTGTTCTCACAGGTACTTACATGTCTATTCCCTCACTTTCTTCAAATCTCTGCTAAAATGTCACTTTATCAGAGGCTTTCCCTAACCACTCCATGTAAATCCGCATCATTCTCTATTGCTCTTGCCAAGACAAATAAGACAAATGTACTTTTTTGTTTGTCTCTATCCACTGGAATTCACAAATAAATAAGAACATTTGTCTTACTTGTCTTTATCCACTGGAATGGAAGGTCATGAAGGCAGGGATGTTGTCTGTCTTTGTTTTTACTATTGAACCCACAACACCCAGGAAAGTGGCCAGCATATAGGTAGTTCTCAGGAACTAAGAAGGAAGAATGGTGGTGGTATGTATCAGAACAGTGACGGTGAGATGGGTGGCAGCCAGCCTCCAAGATGGCTCCCCAAGATCCCTGCCTATGGTCTTCATGCTCTGTATAAGCCCCTCCCTCAGTGAGTAGAGCTGACTGACCTGGGTAACCAACAGCAGAATTGACAGTTGTGTGATTGACAATTGAAATTATGTGATTTCCAAGGTCATAAAAGATGTTGTAGCTTCCACCTTGCCCACTCTCTTGAATTGCTCATCTGCGGGAAGACAAATGTCATGTTATGAGGATGCTCAAGAAGCCTGCAGACAGGCCTGCATAGGAAGGAACCAAGGGATCTGCTAACAAGCAGCACCACTTGAGAGTGAACTATCTTGAGTGGAGCTATCTTAGGAGAAGATCTAGTCAAGCTTTTAGGTGACTGCAGCGCTGGCCAGCATCTTGCCTAGAACTTTGAGAGAATGCAGCCCAGAATCCCTTGACTCTGCTGCTCCAAATTCCTGACTCACAGAAACTGAGTGAGATAATATGTTTATTGTTGCTCTAAGCCACTACATTTGGGGTTAATCTTTTTTTTGGGGGGAGGGTTAATCTTTTATGCCACTGTTGCCATGACCTCTTTGCTGGTTCTCCTTGGAACTTTTACACTTGCTTTTCCTTCTGCCTAAAACTCCATTCCCTCAGATAGTTTCATGTCTTAATCTCTTACTTCCTTCAAGTCTGTGCTAAAACATCATGCTATGCAGTTATGCAACAATGTAACAATGGGTAACAAACACAGGTTGTGTTTGAGATATCCAGAAGGTAGATGCCACAGGATTTAGCAACTGACTGGATAGGAGGGAAAAGAGAGAGAGGAAGGAGTCAAAATGATGCTCAAATTATTGGCCTGTGTAATTAGTGGTGTCATTCCTGGTTTAGGGAAACAGGTTTGGGGCAGAGATTATAAATTTAATTTTAAACCTGCTGAATCTGAAATGTCTTAAATATACAAGTGAAGATGTTCAAGCATGCAGGCAGATATACCATTTGCAACACTGAAGAGAAATTTGGGCTGCAAATAAAGACCTTGGAATCAGGGCCAACTCTACAATTTGCAGGGCCCAGTGTAAAATGCAATGCAGGGTCCCTTCTTCAAATAGCCTTTGAGGTCCATCAACTGCTTTGTCCTCCTCCCAACAATTTGGAGGACTAAATGCTCTGGATGAGGGTGGGGAAGTTGAGCCAGGTATCTCCCCTTCCCACAGCCTCTATTCTCCAAACCACATCGAGGGACACCTCCAAGAGATTGCAATTTCCATGCTAGGATGCACTTGCACAGGGAATGGGTAAGAGGCTCATCCCTACCAAGTCGCCCACTAGGTGGACTGTGGCACTGACAGTCCAGGACAGCTGCCGCCATGTCCTGCCCTAAGACACCCTGGGTGCACACACATGACCCTGACTTTCCTGGTGCCTGTGCCCAGGCCCTCCTGGTCCTGTGGTCCTCTACCTGGGTGGGGTGAGGAGGAGAGTGGGTGGGGCTGAGATGCCAGAAAATGGGCGGAGCTGGCAGCTGAACTTATCCCAGGGAGGCAGAGAGGTGGTGGGAGACATGCTCCACTCTCTCATTAGACTTCACTTACAAAACAAAAACCCAAAGGTAATGTTATTAAGAATTTCAATCTGGCAACCACAGAGTACTGAGACCTCAAGCATTAAGCCCTTCTGAGTGCAGGGCCCTGTGTGAATGAACTGTTAGTATGCCCATGAAACTAGCCCTGCTTGGAAAAGATAATAAAGTTATAAGAATGAATGAGTTAAGTAGGGAAAGATGAGAAGAAAAGAGGCCTATGGGGACTTCCCTGTTGGCGCAGTTGTTAAGAATCCGCCTGCCAGTGCAGGGGAACACGGGTTCGATCCCTGGGCCGGGAAGATCCCACATTCTGCAGAGCAACTAAGCCCATGTGCCACAACTACTGAAGCCCGGGCACCTACAGCCTGTGCTCCTCAACAAGAGAGCCACTGCAAGGAGAAGCCTGTGCACCACAACGCACAGTAGCCCCCACTCGCTGCAACTAGAGAACGCCTGCGCACAGCAACGAAGACCCAACACAGCCAAAAATAAATTAAAAAAAAAAAAAAGACTTCCTCTAAAAAAAAAAAAAAGAAAGAAAAAAAGGAAAGAGGCCTGAGGACGGAAGCCAGAGAAGCACCAACATTTAAGAGATGGGCAGATAAAGATGGGCCATCCTGTGGCCAGACAAGGGTTGCAATTAATCAGAAGACCAATGAAGGAGAAGATACTTTGTCTCTGACCCCTGACTTGGTAAAGCCTTGCAAGCTATCACCTGGCCATAGATTGTTAGGCACATTTTGTTTCATAAACTATTCATGATATAGTTGATAATTTTTCAGAGGCAAGGGTTGGTTCTTACCTAGGCCTATTACCTCAATTATTATTATTATTATTTTTTTTTTTTGGTTCGCCGGCCTCTCACTGTTGTGGCCTCTCCCGCTGTGGAGCACAGGTTCCGGACGCGCAGGCTCAGCGGCCATGGCTCACGGGCCCAGGTGCTCCGCGGCATGTGGGATCTTCCCAGATCGGGGCACGAACCCGTGTCCCCTGCATCGGCAGGCAGACTCTCAACCACTGTGCCACCAGGGAAGCCCATCTCAATTATTTTTGAAGCATATGTTACTCAGTTGAAAAAAAAAAAATAATGCATGAAAGAAGCTGCAGGAAATAAAATAGATTAAATGAAAGAATGGAATTTACTAATAATAGACTTACAGCTAACCAAAGTAAATAATTCATTTCCCTTCTAGCAACAGTCACTTTACATATAAGGCCAGCAATGTTTCTCTGCAACATTTATCAAGCAAGAAAAATGTAAACTCTAAAATCTGTGAAGAATTTCAAATGAGCATTGAAACCTGTTGCAAAATCAATCACAAGAGTTTTCTAACTACTAATTAACCTTGAGCAAAGCCTTAGGCCCTAAGAACCAGACTATTTGATGAAAGAACTGTGGCAGGGAGTTGGTAAGAATTTTAGAGCTTAGAATTGGTGGGGAGAAAAAAAGTGATTTTTAAAAAATGGATTGAGAAATATCTCTGGAAGTGGTTTATAAAGTGGCTAAGAACACAAATTCTGGAATAAGCTGCTTGGGTTTGAATCCCAGCTCAGTCACTTACTCCCTGTGTGATTTTGGACAAGTTATTTAATTGCTCTGCACCTGAAAGAGTGGTAACAACTCGTAGGGTCATTATGAGGATTAAAGGACTGAATGTAAAACATTTAGAACTGTGCCTAGCACATAAAAAGTACCATATGCATTTGTTAAATGAAAATTGTGAATATTAATCATGTAACCAAAATACCTCTGGAATTTCTATTTTAGTAGGTCCCATAAGCATTGGGGAAAGAGTACACTGAAAGAAAACAATCTTTTTTCTCCTTCTCATTTTTTTTTCTTCTTCATCCTCCCATCCTTTTTTCCTACCCTCCTATCTTTAGAGTACTGTATTGGTTTCTCTTTATGTTAGAAATAATTTTTTCCCAAAAGTTTCCTTAAGAAGTAAGTATAATGTTTCCCCAATATTTTCTTAAAAGTAATTTCCTCACGTCTTATCATGCATATTCATAGTTGTTTTCCCACTCCCACTTACAGTTGATCTCAATGTTTTATTTCTTTCATATGAAAACATCAGAAGTAAGCATATAGAATAAAATGCGCAGTAGATTTAGTGTTATCTGAATATTCTAATTATCATAACAATTCTGGATTAAGTGGAAAAAATATAAAAAGTTTCAGTAAGTGTTAGGGGAACAATGAATATAACAAGGATTACAAATACACCTTTTAGCCCTTTTGAGAAGTCAAAATGGACCCATCTGAATTCACCGGCTTCTTTGAAAAAAGTTCTGCGGATGCACAATCCCAGGAAGCCGCAGTTCAAACTACCCCATGTATCTTAAAAGCAGAAATCCCTTTGTATTTGTCTTACTGTTCCCTCTGGCCTCCAGCATTGCGTTCTTATACTCTCTTTATTTCAGTACTTTGTTTCTTCTGGTTCTGATGTTTTTTTCACAGTGCTTTATAAGAGTTTACACCTAACCCATAGTGGAGGTCTTCACTTCTTTTGCCTTTGTGACACCGAGGATGAAGTTTTCAAGGTCCCCATACGCTGCACGCTCGGTGATCATCTTCCGACCAATCCCTGTGCGCGCTCCTGCGGGCGGGGGTAGGTGGCGCTTCTCCAGCCTCCTAACCTCACTTGAGGCGGAAATCCTCCTGCCTTTTGTGAACGTGTTTCTTTAGATCTCGCTCTCTTGGTCTTTTTTCTGTTGTTTCTCATCTACGAGTTTCACCTCCTCTGTAATTGTCCCCTCCCCATTCCCCTACAGAATACACGTTCCCCCACTTGGAGTCAGAGTAATTGATACTCTAACATCCTCCATTGGCCCCCACTTCGTCTTTAAACACCATGCAAACGCGCTCTCCTTCAGGGTCCTGCCTGGGAGCTCCAGCAGCCTTTCCCCCGTCTCTCGTAACAGATGTCAAAGAGAGCGAGGCCCCGGGCGTGCCCATATATGACCTTGGAACAGAAAGCTGCCTCGTTTGGAGGCGACGTTCGGGGGAACCCTGTCCACTCCCACCCTCGCGTGCTCTCGCCTCCCCCTTCGGCGCGTTCAGTCGCGTGCACAACGCGGGCGCCGGCTACTCCCTCTCTTCTCCCGACTTCCTTCTGAGAGCCTCATAAACTGGGGGAAGTTCAATCATTCCTCAGCGAGTCTCGGCGCTCACTGGGCATGCTCAGTGGCCGGGCCCGGCTCCGGTGGCCAGAGGCTGCCCTGGGCGCAGGGCTCGGGTCGGCAGCCGCTTGGGCTCGGCTTCCCCGAGCGCGGGCTGAGCACGGCGGCCCCTGAGCCAGGAGCGAGACGCGCCCCGCTGTTCCCGTCCGGGCGCCGGCCCCGCCCGAGCGCCGTCGTTCCGGACCCCGAAAGCCCCCAACTTCGCGCCAAGTTACGAGCCGCCTCCGGGGGTAGCCATGCAAATGATGACCAGGGACGTTCTGCTAGAAGTGGAGCTGGAGGAGGACGACGACGACGATGGGGATATCGGTGAGCCGCGGGTTCCGGGGGTGGGCCGGCGCGGGGCCCCGCGTCCGCTCCCGAAAGCCCGAGCCAAAGCGGGAGAAGTCGGGGACTGCGCGTGGGCGCCGCGCCCTCGGGAATGGAAGTTGGCGGGGACCCTCGGCCGCTCGGAGGAGCTCGGGTGCGGGGGACCGTGGGGGTGGGGGGGAAGCCCGCGCCGCCCTCCGCGGGCCGCAGTGCGGCTGCCTCGCGCCTCTGACCGGCGGGCGAGCGGGCGGCCCTAGGGAAAGCCGGGGAGGCGCGGGGTACGCGCCGGTCCCCAGGTCAGTTTCCGGACGGGCGAGGGACGCGGCCACTGAATAGTCACGGTAGATACGGGGACGCCCCCGAGCGCGGAAGTCTTGACTCAGAACAACAACTTTTGGGTCATTTTCTCCAGCTCGAACAGGCGTGGGTGGCGAGCCCGTGGGCGGGGTTCGGGGAGCGGGCCGGGGTTGAGAGAGCAGGGGTGTGACCCCCGCCTGAATCCTCCTTAAGGTGAAAGCAGACGCATGGCTCTGGGACGGAGGGTTGGGCCTGGGTGGGGCGGCCCGGGAACTGATTTGTGGCCGCCGGGCGCGGGCCGGGATCCTTTTTCCTTCCGCAGCGCCCGCGGGGGAAGGGATGGGAGGAGGAAACCCTTAGGCTGGGTGGACCGCAAGGCATTTCCTACCCGTCCAGAGGGCCCTGGTGCCCCATTTCTGGTTAAAAGTGCTTAGAAAGAGTGGACAGACGGAGAGCTGTTTAAGAGTTAAACAAACGGAGTGGGAGGAGGTGAGGAAGGCGAAAGCAACTGGAGCAGTGGGGAGAAAATCTGGTCCCTAAAGAGAACACTGCCAGGGAATGATGGCATATTGGGTCCGTCTGGAAGACGGGCAGTTAAATTACCAGGCAGACTCCGACTCAGTTTCCTGGACGCCAAATCAGTTTAAAAAACTTAACAGTTCCTGCTTTTTTCTCTAATATATGCTTCTCTAATACATTCTTCTCTAATAACTTTAGAAGTAATTTTAGGAGATAGATGCGGTCTTTCGTTCACGTTTTAGGTTCTGCTCATTTATTTATTTTTCTGGTTTTTCCAGCTCTATTGAGATATAATTGACATATAACAATGTGTAAGTTTAAGGTGTACAACGTCTTGATTTGATACATTTATAAGTTGCAAAATGATTACCACTATAGAGTTAGCCAACACCTCCGCAACGTCACTTAATCACTATTTGTTTTTTTGTGGCGAGAACATTTAAGATCTTCTCTCAAAGTATAAGCTACAGTATTATGAACTCTAATCACTATGTTGTAAATAGATCCCTGGAACTTATTCATCTTCTAACTGGAAGTGTACCCTTTGACTAGTATCTCCTCACCTCCCCCCCCCTCCCCAGTTCTACTGTTTCTGTGAGTTCACCTTTTTTATATTTCACATATAAGTGATATTATACAGTATTTGTCTTTCTCTGCCTTATTTCACTTAACGTAATGCCCTCAAGTTCCATTTGTGTTGTTGCAAATGACAGGATTTCCTTCTTTCTCATGGCTGAATAATATTCCATTACATACATATATTATATATATATATATATATATATATATATATATATATGACACATCACCTCTGTCCATTCATCTGTAGACAGACAATTAACGTCTTTCCATATCTTGGCTATTGTAGGTACTGCTCATTTAAATCCAAAAACAAATTTAATAGAAGGGATTATACTCCATGGTTTAGCATTACCTTTCATTCACTTGAGAACAGTTTATTAGGTGTCCATTCTTATGGAGGGAGCAAATAGTAGTATTCTTTTTTATAGGAGAGAAAACTGAAGCTCACAGGTTCGTCTGCCTAGCTTCTAACACAGCTTATTAAGATTCAAACCCAGGTTTTCTGACTTGCAAGACCTGTGCATACTGATGCCCTTTTCAGCGGGTCACTCCAGCAGTCAGATAATATATAATGCTACTATTTAGCAGGCTGTGGTAGTAAATCATGATTGCATACAGTATAAATCATAGGAACAAACTTTAAAAAGTTATAATAAAATTAGCACAGTCTGTTTCATAGGAAAACACTCATCTGTTATGGTGAGGTGTCACTGTTTACACTGACAGTTGTAAATAAATAAGGGTAAAACCCCAAATGGAAATTGAAGTAAGCAAGAGTCTCTGAGCTTTGTTCCAACCTGCCATCAGTAGATCTCAATTTAGAAAGAAAACTAACTTGGGCTAGTTTGTATTGACCTGATAGTTGTGTCAATTCAAACAGTGTAGATATATTTCAGAAAAAGTTAAATATCTCTACTCTTTTTGCATCCCACCCTCCATAGTCTACAGAAATTAATACTTTAGTGTATATAGGGGTCAAGTCAGCATACTTTATGTCAACAAATATCATCAGTTCTCAGCAATTTGGGGTTGTTATACAAATTTAATGTGGGTTGCAGTGATTTATATCAAGAGATGTTTACCATGCCAATGGAAAGTTTATGTCATTGAAAAATAATAAGGCTTTTTGGTTGTCACCAGAAGTAGGCTGATGGTATACAGACTTTTATCAAAGAATTATAAAACTATGGAAGGGGAGACTCTGGTGAAATGAAGATTATAATTTTAACCTCTGCCTCTAGTTTTGTAATGCAGGGCTGTGTTCTTGATTGTTACAACTAACAGTTGTATAATAATACAACTAGTACTTGATTGGCACAACTAATAGTTGTATAATAATTTAAAACCCACTCAGGTACTGAAGATTTCTATGAAATATCTCTATAGTTATTAACTTTATAATTCAGAGCAGGAGAGTTATTTTGACATAAGTTCTTGGGTAAGACATCTATGATCAATTAATTTGCAAGAGGCAAAAAGAAAAACTATTTAAGCTAGATGTGGTCCCTGGTTACATCATAGAAATATTTTACATATATAAATGGAAGTGTGCTCTCTAGTAGGCTGGGATTTGGGCTGCTTTTTGTTTTTTGTTTTTTAAACCTGTGGGTTTCTGCTTACTTTTGAAGCACGTTTAGTGCTTTAAGTGTGAGGATTGCTTCCTTGTTTGGCATTAACTAATCTAGAGAATCAAAGATGGTAAATCTCACTATGGTGTCCTTTCCATATTTGCTTTACTCATGACCACTAGAAATTGTGCCCAAAGGTTTG
This sequence comes from Mesoplodon mirus, assembly GCF_964341445.2. NCBI lineage: Eukaryota > Metazoa > Chordata > Mammalia > Artiodactyla > Ziphiidae > Mesoplodon > Mesoplodon mirus. The sequence continues at coordinate 52,250,028 of NC_138987.1, forward strand.
TGAAAGAGGCAGCCTATTGGCATGAGAGCATTTGCGCAAAAGGCCACTTATTTTCTAAATCAGCTCCAGCAACCAACCACAGGTGTTATCTTTTTTTTTTTTTTTTTGCGGTACGCGGGCCTCTCACTGTTGTGGCCTCTCCTGTTGCGGAGCACAGGCTCCGGACGTGCAGGCTCAGCAGCCATGGCTCACGGGCCCAGCCGCCCCGTGGCATGTGGGATCCTCCCAGACTGGAGCACGAACCCATGTCCCCTGCATCGGCAGGCGGACTCTCAACCACTGCGCCACCAGGGAAGCCCCACAGGTGTTACCTTGAGGCAGTGATGGCAGGAAGTATTTGGCTCATGGCCTTTATTGCACTGGTGCTGGTGGAGATCACATGTTGAGGCAGGTTCTGTGCGCCTGGTGTGCAGAAGAGTGTCTTCAGCTGCCTTGCTTCCAGAAACACCTCCCCCCCACACACCCCGCCACCCCATTAATCAGTAAATTGAATTTAATATCTCTTCTTGACGTAGAAATAATTTTTATAGCCAGAATGTAGATATTTAGTATGCTGTTTTGTTTCTTGCATTTCCGTTGTTCAAACTTCACTGAGGGAAGAAAAGTGTTCTCAAAAAAGAAGGGACTTATCAGGAACACTTCCGATAGTTCAGGCAAAAGGTTTTTTGTTTAGATGGTTGGTTGTGTCAACTGAAAAAAAAAAGTACAACCTAAGAGTTGAGGATTATGTTTAGTTTGGGGACCCTACTGAGGCCGATAGCCTGGGATAACAGCCTCTCAGGTAGCTTCGAGGAACCGTCTCAAAGAGGTAAGGGAGAGGCCAGGATATATAGGAGTTTTTTGCTGGGGGAAAAAAAACAAACAAAAACAAAAAACACGTAGTTGAACATCAGAAGATTACTGCTAATCAAAAAACCAGACATCTCAAGTTAAAGATTTTAGTGCTTTTCTATGTGTGGGAAAATGCAAGAGTCTGGGCTTATTGAAGTCATTCCTTTAATATTCATCTTAACTATCTAGGGCCAGTATCCTGTTTTTCTCCATCGCGAATTCCCTTCAGGGGACATCATGGGGTAGCTGCAGTGGTTGATGGGTTTATGGCAGCAACATCTTCATTTACTGAAATGGCCGGTGGCATTTTTTGACCACTTTGGATTCCCCGTCTGTTTATGGTAGAGTTTACTCTATGATCCCCACAGCTAATGGTCCTGTCCTTGGGGTGGGGGATGGGTGGGAAGAGGCCCATTATCTCTAAGGGATAATGATCCAGCTCTACCTCCCAAGTGTCTTTGTTGCTTCCCTTTTCACTGTCACATTCTTATATAGACTTATCTTCCTGCACTATCTGTATCCCCTCACTACAAACTTTATGTTTAATCACTTGCAAATCTGATCCTAGCGTCAGTTTTGCTTTGTCACCATTAATTGAGCAGGCCTGTGCTAGTTGTAGGATTAGGGTGTTGGGAGGCAAAAATTGAGTAAGATACATGCTTTGGCTGTGGAGAGGTGGGTTCCATGGAACCAGCCATTTGCAGTGAGTGCTATTATTGAGGTACATACACAGCCGTGGAGGAGGATGGGAGACCGCTGCGCAGAAGAGATTGTTGGGCCAGGTGCTGAAGAAGCAGGCAGGCATAAAGGGCAGGAGGAGAGTCTGGAGTTTCAAGTATTGCCCGTGGTGGAAGGGAGCGGTCACGAGGCTGGGACGGCAGGGGGGCATGGCACTGTGAAGAATCCTCCAAACGTTTTAAAGGTTTGGGATTTTACCCTGTAGGTGATTTGGAGCTCCAGAAAGGTTATAAGGAAAGGAGTGATAGAATCAAATTTGCTTTTGGAAAGGTCTCCCTGGCAGTGCATTGGGAAATGGGTTGGAGAGGGGAGATGCTTGAGGTAAGCCTTTCTGGTAGTCAGGTTCAGAAATGGCCTGCAGTGGCCATGAGAATAGAGAGGAGTGGGTCTGAGAGCTTTTGGAAGACGCAGCATCTCTAAGGTCTTGGAGACCGAATGTGTCCAGCAAGCAGAGAGGAGCCTGGGATGACTCCTGGACTTGAGAGCAGTAGCAGGTGGAGGAGAACAAATGTGCAGCAAGGGAGAATTTTGTATTTTTCTAACAAGCCTTACATTCTTCTCCGCTTTAGCTCAGACCATTCCCCTTCCCAGTAATACTAGACTCTCCATCTCTTTCTCAGCAGCTCTCTCTCCTTCTAAACCCGTCACAATCCCAGGAAGCTATTGTTGTTCCCTCTAGCCCAAAGCACCCACCAATGAATGCTCACACCCCTTATTTTTCTGTTCCATGCAGTTAGCATTCACCTTGTATTTTTGCTATTCATTATCTTTGCATTAATTAATCCCCCCAACTACAATGTAAATTTCTTGGGGACTGAGACTAGGTCATGCGAAATATCCCAAATGTTGTAGACATTCCATTACTATAATTTAAGAAATTCTCACTTCCTCACCCTCTAAAATGAAAGCTTCTCAAAGGCAGCTGTTTTGTGTACTTTCTGTTCTAAGCTATGTCCCTAGTGTTTGGAATGGTGCTTGATATTCCGTGGAAGCCAAGCAAATCATTGTTGAAAGAAAGAATAAATGAATTACTTTGAATAATTAAACAAATTAATCAATCAATTAATTAAGTAAATTTAATTAATTAAATAAATAAATGAATAATAAACATAATGCTTAGTGGTTTTTATGGCCCTCATGGAGTTCTCTTCTTTGGCACCTGGAGATGCCCACAGTCATCTGCTATAAAAACATTGATTGTACATACTCTTCCAGGAACTCTTCTAGGTTCTGTGGTCCCTGACCTCTGGTACCTCACTATCTAGGAAGGAGGCAGATATATGAATAGATAATTGCAGTCATCTGTGATTAATGCTGTGCTGTACTCAAGATGTGTACCAGGGTCAGTGGTGGTACCAAGGATAAAACGTAACCTTGCTTAGGGGAATCCAGGATGGCTCTACAGAGGCGGTGCCTATGCCAGCCCTGGAGGAATAACCAGATAGGTGAGGGAAGGAGCTAGAACAGTAGAGTGTCCTGAGCATTCCTAAATGTTCCCTGATTTCTCAACAAATCACCCTTGATGCTGCCCTTGCCTTATTTGCTATGACAAGTGGCTCATAGGTATATGGTGTGTGTGTGTGTGTGTGTATGTATATGTATGTATTCTTTACCAGGGTATGACAGCTAAAAAGCAAAACAAAGCAAAGTATTCTTAAAGTCATTCTCTTTGAACATAGTCAGTCTTACCCTGTTGCATAAACCTGTTGTTATTTTCAGTTTCAAGTCCACAGTCACAATTTATCTGCCATGTTCTAACTCTCAAGTCAAATAATTGCTTTCCAGAAGGTTCCCCAGTCTCGTCTTACAAGTCTCATTGTTCTTTGGATCTGACACAAACAGAGCTCTAAAAGAGGAAAAGAGTTCTACACACACGCCCCCCCCACCCCTTTTTTTTTCTCAAGGGGTTGTAACAGTCACGTATGTTGATTGCTGTATATTTGGTTTTTTTCCTCTTAGAAACCAAGAAATTTAGATTGAAAGCTCCTGTGAAGATTTCCTCCAGAGATATTATTTAAATTCTGACATTCTTGGGGGAAGATTACATTATACTGTTAAGAATTCCACAGTCAGACTTTAAGTTAAAGGATGGTCTTGAACTCTCAAAGCGTTATTTGTAGCAAGTTAGATTAAAATCATTGTATTTTATAGAAGTTTCCACTCTAGCTAATACTTTAGGTTTTCTTATGTTATCATACATATCAGTTTGTGTTTTGTATTCCAGTCAATTCAGTAAATCTTAACAAAACATGTAGTCTTAGAGGGAGAAGTGCTATCTTATTTCCCTTTGTATGCTACAGCCTACGTATAGTAACGCTTTTCACATAGTACCAAACATTTGTTAAGGGATTGTTTTTTAGATTGTAACAGGAAGCTTTGTTTGCTATAAGATTTAAGCTGCTTGATCTGCTTTTGATACAAATCATTCAGGGCTGGGTCTGTGCAAAAATCACGATTTTTAGAACAGAAAAACATCATTTCCAACCACCTTCAACCAAGGAAACGTACTTCTTGACTGATTGGTAACTCATATGTAAATGTAGAGGTGAGAATTCAATACAGTCAAGTGATTGTCTTATGCCATTATTGCTTTTCCTTTAGTTTTGTCTTGCTTTTTTAAAGGCAGCTAAAATTATTTAGCAGCCATCCCAAGGAGCAGCCAGTTTAAAGAATACTAGATGAAAATGTCAACAATAGAATATTTGGGACATGTACCAAAGAGCAATCCAAATACTGTTCAGCCCCAAATCAGATAGAACGTTTGCACAGAAGACAAGTTGAAGGGTTAATAGGCAACTTTCTCTGCTGTGGTATTATTACTGCCCTGGCTACATGTCTGAATACTAATTGAAAGAACTTGCTGCAGTAAGTTATTCAGCAGCCAAAAATACAAATGAAAGAAAATATATTCTTTTGTGAAGTCCAGATGTTGCTTTTATATTTAATGCTTTCAATCTAAGACATTGAAACTCTACTATTTCCTACATTATTTAAAAATACAAATACTTGAAATTGGGGGAAGAAAGGATATTAGTCATTAAAATTCTCTTTTCTATAATTTTTATTTTAACTTTGGCAGAACTTTAGCCAAAGGTCAAAGTCATGTAAATAGATGTTCTTTCACAAAGTACAATTATGCAAATTACAGGCTTGTTTATAAAGCTTGTTTTATATAAACTAAGATTGTGTTTGTTTACATAATTGATTTTTTTATGATTCTTCAGACATTCTATCTAGACGTTTGAAAAATAGTCTTTGGCTTTGCACAGACAGGATGATGGTTAGATTTTTCTTGTGGCATCCCATAGACACAGACTTAAGCATTTAAAATTTTTTTTTCTGATTTGTGCCAAGTTTTTAAGAGAAATTATTCCCCACTAAATTTTAAACAAAAATAATACACCCTCCCCACCTATAAAACTCAGACCCTTAACATTATTTTCAGTGTTTTATTATAATTTATATTATGATTTTAAACAAGCATTCATTTGTTGTATCATTTTATTTCCTTCTACTGTTACTTATTAAACAATTCCTGAATGCTCAATCTGTGTAAAACATAAAATACTTTTTTCTAAACAAACAAAAGAAAAACCAACAAATAAAACCCACCTTTGTTTCTAAGTAATACAAATAGTGAAGAAACAGTGTAAACTCACTGATCTTAGATGCTACTTAGGGAAAGTAGATTTTAAAGACTGAGCTTCTTGGTTTCTTTGGGGAAAGTTAATTCCTAAAGAGGACATTAAAAAAAAAAAAAAAGGAAGAAAGAGCCTGTGAAGGCTGTGCTGATGGAGAACCGACAGGAGGGAAGGAGACAGGCCTGCAATCAGAAGACCTCAATTAGTGGTTGGCTTTGGCACCTAGAATCTATCACCTGGGGCAAGTTTCTTGGCTTCTCAGCCTGTCTTTTCAGCCCTGTGGGGTTGCTAGGAGGATGCAAGGAGGCACGTACAATGGGGGCTGTGGGGCCTTTTCACTCACACTACCTGAGTGGCAGTTACAATATCACCATCATAATGAATTTTTTTATTTAAAAGCAGTCATGGGAACTGCTACTCTTTTTTTTTTAACATCTTTATTGGAGTATAATTGCTTTACAATAGTGTGTTAGCTTCTGCTGTATAACAAAGTGAATCAGCTATACATATGGAACTGTTACTCTTAACCTCGGAGAGCTCTAAGTCCTTGCCTGGTTTTGTGTTGCTCTGTGTCATATTATGCATGCAGGAACTGTCCACTAAGTGTCAGGTTAAGGGTGATCATGACTGTGGCTGTGCTGCAGACACATGTACTTAAAGATAAAAGAGTTGAAGAATAGCATGTGGTTTCTGCAAAGAGATAATTACTGAGTGTGCTTTCCTATACTCTTACTGATCTTCTGACAGAATGACAGTGTTATTCAGATTCCAGGAAACCTATTTCAGGGGGAATCTCTTTCAGGGAATCTTAGCAAAAGGTTCCAACAGCTGACACTTGGCTCCCAATAAATGGCTCATAAATGTAGGGATTGTATTTCCATTGGTAGCACATGTGGCTTATCCCATCCTCCCAATTGCTGTCAGGCAGTTCTTACCAAGTATGTATGCCCCCATGTGTCACCATGTAATTGAATGCATAAGAAGTGAGGAAGCAGACTTTTTTTAAGTAAGAAGTGAATAGCTTTTATTACAAATTGAGCCTTTAGAATATCACAGGAGAACTGGGGAGAGAACGGCTGATGATGAGATTCTTCATTGTCACTACTGAATTGTGGAAACATGGAGGATCATTCATTGTGTTCGCCATTCAGTGGAGAGAGGGAAGTCACAAGGCAGTGAAGGGAGATTGTTGACCTGATGTTAAAAACCTTTGACTTGACTTTGACATCCTTCCCACCACCCCTTTCCCCATTTCTGATCATTGTATATATGCAGGCACTGTCAGTCTTGGCCGCTCATCCTCTTAATGTCTTCTAGAATTGGAGATTATCCTGCCTCTCTCAGAGGGGACCTTCTCAGCCCCTTGTTGCCTCGGCATACTCAAACCCCGCTCTCAGAGGGCTGGGGGATGGATGCCTTGGGAATCGACATCCGCTTGGATCTGGAGGGAAGAAGGAGAGGCGAGGCCCCGGGGATCCCCACCCCCACAACAAAGCCCTGGATAAGTGTAGGTATTAGGGATCAGGTGAAAATGATCTTTTCTTGAGGTTTGGATTTGCGGATGAAAACCTGAATTTCATTAGAGGTACTTATACTTGAGGCAAAAGAAAAGGATGACTCTTCCCTATGTTGGAAGATCATTTCCACCGTCTGTTACAGACAGCCTCACCTTGGCCAAGGATGTGGACCTGCGTCCTGTTGGACTACGAATATCTGTGGTGAGGGAGAAAGGGGCCACTCTGCTGGCCTGTGGTCCTTTTTATTTATCCACATCAGCTCCTTCTCCTCAGTTGAGTCTCTTATCTTGCCTCTGTCTCAGTACTTTTGTCAGACACTTAGCCTGGGTCTGCAGAGGTGGAGGGCACCACTACTTAAACTTACGTTTTAGACAGGTATAAGTTCAAATTCTAGTCCAGACATTCACTAATTGTGTGACCTTGAGTGATTAACATAACTTTCTCCTCCTCTGTAAAATGGAGCTAATATTAGAACCTACTTCAAGGGTGATTGTGTTAAAAATGATGATTTTAAAAAGCTTACTTTGCAGGATTGTGGTGCCTGATACACTAAAAGCCCTCCATAATTATGAGCTAATGTTAGTATTATAGATAGCTGCTTTTACCTATATTTTAACTCAGACGTATCTCTTTTGCTTTTTATTAGCGATTTTACCGTTCTTCCACTTATATAGCTGTCATTTTTTGTCCTTTTCATTAAACAGTGAGCATCTTGAGGCTATCATCTCAGTGAGCAGCTTAATGCCTGGCACAGCATAGGTGATCAATACAGTTTTGTTGAATGAATGAGTAGATGAATGAAAGATATTGACTATTGAAGAGCTATGTGGTATGATTGGAAAGGTAGGCCTTTGGATACAGATCAACCCTTGGACAGGTTCATAAAACTTTGGAGCCTTGGTTTCCATATTAGAAAAGTGTAGTAGAGATAATAATACAGAAAGGGTAATGATACTTTACGGAATTGTTATAAAGTTTAAAATTAACATATAAAAGGATGAGGGACAGTTCCAGGCACATAATAGGCCAATAAATAATAGTGACAGTCATGATAAAGCAACTAAAAATGGAGAAATGTAAGTGACTGGCAAAACCTAAGTTGGATTTTCCAGTAGATGGATTTCACAATAGAATTGTATCATCCCTTTGAATATATATAATTTTAGTAAGAAAGGTAAGAGAATATAGGATAAAGATTCATAATGAAATTTAAATGATACTTTGATAGCCTTTACACTAAAGAAAATGTGTGAGAAATAGGAGCATTTCTTAATCTAGCAAATTTAAGATTTTGAAAGTATCTTTTATCAAAGTCTAAAGGGTAAGGTTGATATTGATCATGTGAACTTTTAATGAAATAAACTTTTAATAAAATATGTAGTTTTATATAAATATGAAATTTTGCTTATCATGTGAATGGTCAGTTCTTTTAAATGGGAAAATTCTAAAATATTTAATTTGCCTACAAGACTAAAATGTCTGTTCATTGAGTTTTATTGAAAAGTTTGAAGTCAAGTAAAACCTGTTAAAAGAGACGGATGTGATATGGATCAAAATGATAAAACAGAAGACATGAACACAGAGAAATTGCTACCCTTATGGTTTGAATTATTTTGAATTTAGTGATATAAAAAAATAATCCATACCTAATTTGCAAAATAGGTATATGAAATAATGTTTCTCATTTTGTAAGCTGGAAGTTTGGGAATGATTCAGCCTACATCAGTTTGTTAGAAATTAAACACTGCCAGGCCCCCTCAGACCTAAGAAAAGTTAGACATTCCATTCCATTTGGGTAGGTGAGAGCAAAAGAAAAGGAGGAAGGCTCTTTTTAATCCCCCAGTACAGTAGAGTTTAAGGTTATTTGCTTTATAAGTAAGGCTTTCCTAGAAGTGACTTTTCAATAGAAGGCAGAGTTACATCCTTCAGTTAACTGCACTTAGAGCTGCAGTTCTTGTTGTCCACTGGGTTTCAGCCTATCCTCCATCCACAAGGTGCCAGATTGTCTCATATCTCCTGCCTCCCTTTAAATTTAGGTAGTATTTAGTACTCACTGGGTACATGCTTCTATAACAGGCATATTGCAGCTTACAAATCACAGAGGAGACGTGAACATTTCTAACAGGCCTTGCCATCCACTCTAAGGGTAAGCAACACAGCAAATGGCTTTTGAGCAATGGGGTAATCATGGTTTTCCTGAGGGTTACAGTTGCCTAAACTGTGGCTAGTGGCTTGTTTTATACTCCAAAATACTTACTTTGAAGAGTTCAGTCACCATACTGACTGACTTATTTGGCACACACACAAAAATCCCTTTGCAAGCTGATCATGGAATTGCTAGCAGTGGCCTTCATAAATCAGGTCTATTGCTTTTTTAAAAAGTCATGTACATAGAGATTTCATTTAGCTCAGAACACTGGCTTGGTCTCATCTCACAATCTTTATTAATTCAGTAAATATTTTCTGAAGACCTCCTATAGGTCACGTGCTATTTAAGGTCTGAGGATACAGAACCAAGGGAGAGAAGATCGCATCTTCGGTGGAGCTTGTATTCTAATAAGTGATCAAATAAAACCCAAAAATGCATGTGGAAATCCATTCATTTACCTAATGTCTGTTTAGCACCTTCTCTGTGCCAGGCATTGTGCTGGGCACTAGGAATTCAATACACAAGACAGAAGAAACGGCCTCTGCCCTCGATGAGTAGCCATGCTGGCAGGGAAGACAAACATGCCAACCGATCACCAGCAAATTATATTTAAAGATTGCGAAAAAAGAGACAGAACCAGGATAACACAGCCGAGGACAGGAGTGGGGTGTATCCAAAGCCGGTACAGGGGCTGGGCCCTCCCTGGGGGATGGCTGACAAGTACAGCTGTTTTTCTCATAATTCTAAAAATAGCATGGACTTAGACTGTAATCTTTAAAAAGCAGGTCTACAAGAAGGCTCAAGACGTACATTAGATTAACCTGTAAAACACCACACGTGTTTTCAGGCTCACAACTTCAGCTGTACTGGGGGAATCCTCCCCGCAGGAACTTTGTTTGTATTGATTTCAGTAGCTGTTAACGCACCTTGCAAAGGTGAGCGAGTAGCATTATTGCTTTACTGTCGGTTCTGTCCCTCTTTATTCCTTGGTAGATGGGCTAAAATGTCAGCACTGCATTGGAAAGCAGCAAAACTTAGTGGGTCACTCCCAGTTCCTTTCTGTCTTTCTTTGTAGCTCAGTGTAGCATAATCTTCTAACTGAAGTTGAAGGAGAAGGTGAGGTTGGGTGCAAGCGATTCTGTGCGTTTTCCCTGAGCTGTCCGAGGAGGAGGACGGGGAGATGGGGTAGGTACCTCTTGTTCCTGTGCTCCACCCTTTCCTCTCCTGACTTGAAAGGGGCGGGGAACTCACAAGAATGCCTTTTCTAGATTCTCAGCCAGGAACTGGTTCTCTGGTCTTCCTGCCCAGGTCGCTGTGGGGTGTGACTCATTCCTGTTTGGAAGTGACTGACTTTGGCTGAGAGTCATAACCAAGCCCCTGAAGCATGAATCAGAATTTGTGTGATGGTGGAAAAGCCCCACAGAGACTCTGAGGTGCTCCCTCAGGAATTTCTCCCCTTGGGAAATCCTAATACTAGAGAAACACTCTCTAAACAATAAGGTCCTACTGTATAGCACAGAGAACTGTATTCAGTATCCTATGATAAACCATGGAAAGGAATATAAAAAAAGACTATATACATGTGTAACTGAATCACTTTGCTGTACAGCAGAAATTAATACAACAGGATAAATCGACTACATTTCAATAAAAAATATTGAAAAGAAAATAAATTAAAAAATAGAGAAACACTCTCTAGAATTCCTTCACTGTGAATAGCCAGTACCCTGGTATTAGAGTAATATGGAAGATGCAAATTAAAACTTCTTTTGTTTTCAGTTGATAGGGCAGAAAGAAGCAGATGCAAATTGTTTCCATTTACTCTTAAAAAATCCTGTTAATTTTTCTGTGTTAGGATCTTTTCATACACGACTGAAATCTAGCAGGCAATATGACTGTATTGTTAAACTTATTGTTATATCCATTACACCAATTCCTTTCAAATGGAGCCTGTTTTCCTTATAAATGCCATTGAGATCAAGTATAAGAGAGCCTATCATTAACCCTTTGCCTTGCTTTTATCTGAACCCTCCATTCTAGTAATGTTTATTTAGTCCAGTGGTATTTTTTTTAACATGTAAAAGGCATATTTTACATACTATAAAATGCACAGTTCAATGTTCAGTTTAGTAAATTTTGACAATTCTATAACCGCCCACCCAAAATAAGACAGAGGACATTTTCATAGTCCTTTCATTTCAGTCTGTCACCACCCCCCAATCCAGGCAAACACTTAATGACATCTACTACCATAAATTGGTTTCACCTGTTCTTAAACTTCATATAAATGGAATCATAGAGCGTATAGTCTTTTGTGTAGCTGGCTTCTTTCACTTGGCATAATATTTTTGGAGATTCATCCATGTTGTGGGTATCAATAGCAGTCTAGTATATTTTAACTATAAGAATATCTGGAAAAATACTTTGAATTATGTCTTAACATTACATCTTGGATAAGGAGCAAACTAACAATACTTAACCTTTTAATTCTATTTTTACTCTAAAGTCAAGTACTTTTTGGTCTTAGTTATTTTCGTGCTTTGTAATCTTTTTAGAAGCTCATACAGTGCCTTGCCTGTAATAGGAAATTGGCAAATGTTTTCTTTAAGTTGGAAGGGAATGTATGAGGAAAATTAACTCGTATCTCATTTTATAGAAATTCAGATTTTAATTGCCCTGCTGTGATGTGAAACCAAACAGCGCTTTCATTCTGGGCACTGGTCTGCTGATGATTTTATTGATGAGTATACTCGTCCAGAGCGGACCGTTTGTGGGCTCTTTCCTCCAGTGTAAGGAGTTCAAGTGTAATAATAATTCATTTTTCCAAAAGGTCAGTTCTTACTGATTTTTGTTTTTGTTTTACTGGTAAAAATATCCTAAACAGATATTATTAGCCTCATTTGGTCATTGAAGAGCTCTGGGAACAAAAACAGTAACAGTGACCTATCCAAAATGAAGGAGCGATTCAATGTTGGTGCAAGATACTCGATTCCAAAATATTTGTTCTAGCACATGTGTTGCAAGCTCCCAGAGAAGTTATTGACACTGACATTGGTTTCCGTTAAGAGTGACTCATGATTTCTTGAGTCTGGTTTCCACCATTAATCATCCCCACTGCTTGGGTTAAAGCAGGCTGTTAGACTCTGCCTGGATTCCAGCCTTCACAGTCCCCCCACCTGGCCCCCACCCCCTTGATTTCCACCTCCTGGCTCAGCCACTCAGCAGTCTCTGGAACCAATTCTGACTCCAGGCAAACAGGATTTTATAATTCAGCATTTAGTATCAGTGCAACATCAACCTTGTGTTTGTGTTTCAGTTCAGGTAAGTTGGCTTGTCCTTTCATTCCCAGTTGCCTGAACTCTTTTCTCAGAAACATGCCTAGAACATCAGTATCCCTAGTTCTTCAGGTCCTGTCTTAGTCTCATCAGTGTCTCCTAATAGCTCTCATGCCTGGGAAGTGAAGTCCTTCGTCCCCCTATGTGTTTCCCCCTGTCCCTTGCCAGGAGCAGACCCTAATCATGGCCTGCCTGTGTCCCCAGATTTACTAACATGAGCTGTACCTCTGTTCCCTTCTTTAGCTGTGCTTACCAGTGGTACCTTAAATCTTGGACCCTAAATTGCCATCAAGCTGTATTTCTTTTCACTCCATTTCATTAGTCATGCCGTGCTGGCTGCTATAAGTGGGACTGTGAGTAAGAGTGGGATACAGTTTCCTGCAGTAAGAGATAGGAGACTTAACTTCAGCCCGGCACCTAAGAAAGATCAAGTGTTTACTGGAATGTGGGCAAACCACCTCTTGGCAAAGGAGGAAATCTGTGCCTGGCAGTAAACAGTTCTATTCAAAAGCAGTTCCCCAGTGCTGGGGAGGGACCTAGTTGAGCATCGGGGTAACTGAACCAAGCTGGTACTCAGCTGGGAGTGCTGATGGCTGTGGCTGGAAACCTTCCTTCCCCGTTCTTCAATACGGAAAAAAGATATTTTCCCAATCTTGTGCACATACAGCTTTAAGAAAAGTACCCTGGTCAAAATTTCCAGTATTTGAAAATGTGCTGAGAATCCAAAAAGTAGAGAACCACTCTGAGCTTTTTCCTTCCCTTCCTGATGCCAGTGGCGTTTCTGAATGAGCATGCTGGTCTGCTTCCACATATGCCTTGATTACCACATCCTCTGGCAGGTGGCCTGCTTCTTGGTTCCTGCACTGGGCTTAGTCCAGGCATTTGCTTCCAGGCCTCCTTCCTCCCAGGCCGCCTCTACAGCCCCATCCTGGATCTCCCCTGGGTCAGGCTGACTGTCTTTGGAAATGGCAGAGACTGTATATGATGGGGAGAGGGATCTCAACTGCCTTAGGAGAGGGAAATTAGCTAAGGTGAACGCACAGGCAAGACACGCCTAACCCAGCTGTGACAGAACCTAGAAGACATCAGGTTCACGTTTTAATTATTTCAAAAAAGCAATAAATGGGGCTTTCCTGGTGGCGCAGTGGTTGAGAGTCCGCCTGCCGATGCAGGGGACGTGGGTTCGTGCCCCGGTCCGGGAGGATCCCACGTGCCGCAGAGTGGCTGGGCCTGTGAGCCATGGCCGCTGAGCCTGCGCGTCCGGAGCCTGTGCTCCGCAACGGTAGAGGCCACAACAGTGAGAGGCCCGCGTACTGCCAAAAAAAAAAAAAAAAAAAGCGATAAATGGCGTGAATAGGCAGACTACATAAGGTTCATTGTCAGACTTCTTTTTTTTTGTTGTTGTTCTTTTCGGTACGCGGGCCTCTCACTGTTGTGGCCTCTCCCGTTGCGGAGCACAGGCTCCGGACGCGCAGGCACAGCGGCCATGGCTCACGGGCCCAGCCGCTCCGCGGCACGTGGGATCTTCCCGGACCAGGGCACGAACCCGTGTGCCCTGCATCGGCAGGCGGACTCTTAACCACTGCGCCACCAGGGAAGCCCCAGACTTCTAATAGAGCTAGTGTGTGTCCCTGCCATTTGTTTTATTAAGCTGTATGAGCTTTCACATGTGAAGCTGAAAGGAGATTGAGAAAGGTTTTCTTCAGAATTTTAAATTTTATACAATAAGTAAGGTTACAGTATTTCACAAACCTTTGGAAAAAGCTGATTGTGACTACTGACATTTAATCTGCAACTAGAATAGAAATGTATATATTAATCAATATTTTGCAAACATATGTAGAAAATCCATCATCTGTGACTTCTGTATACTGTGTTAATTTATGTTACTTTATTTGTCCACAAGTAGTAAGAGATTATTTGGATAATAAAATAATTATGGTGACAAATTGCTTTGTAGCTTTCTGAAGTGTAAATGAATTTATTGTACATAGGAGTCACCTTGACCATGCATTCTGAACTTTTAAAAGCACCACTTTCTTAGTATTAATCCAGTCATGACAATCTGGAATAAAGCATTTTATTTTTCTATGTATCTCTCCTCAAATATAAAGCAGTGAATGAATTTACCCGCTTTTTGGTCTTATTAGAGATGTTTATAGATACATATTTTAGTGTAATTCATTACTGCAGATTAAATGGGAGAGATTCAGACGTAGTACAGATTGTCTCTCATTTAATCTCCTGGAAATGTGCAGTGTAGAGAAATACTTAAATAACTTAAATGGAAACTCATTTTCTTGTAGGAGTGGTATATAAAGAAAGAGTAGACTAAGGGTCTTTTGTCCTGTGTTTTTTTTTTTGTTTTTTGTTTTTTTTGTGTGTGGTACGCGGGCCTCTCACTGTTGTGGCCTCTCCTGTTGCGGAGCACAGGCTCTGGACGCGCAGGCTCAGCGGCCATGGCTCACGGGCCCAGCTGCTCCGCGGCATGTGGGATCCTCCCCGACCGGGGCACGAACCCGTGTCCCCTGAATTGGTAGGCAGACTCTCAACCACTGCACCACCAGGGAAGCCCCCTGCTTTTCTTAATATAAAAATTGGAGTCATATTTTCTATTGATCTGTCTTAAACAAAAACTTAAAACTGATTTTTTGGGGGGGCCCTCATTAGAGCCCTCCTCTCTCTCCTTGGGATGGTGGTGTTAGCAGCTCTTCATTGAAAAGATATTTCCGTGGCTTAATCTGCTTTTTCACTGTGTTACTACAAATGTTTTTCGAATATCTCTTCAGTGTAAAGCAGTAGAAAAGGCTTGTTGGGAAGGGTTTTCTGATGTTAGGATGACTGAATTAAAATCTTTAATAATACTTATTGGTTGTGCAAACTTAAGTAAGTTGTTGAATCCCTGAGCCGTTTTCTCTCTTTGTAAAGATAAAATGAGAAAATGTACTGAAAGGACTTTGTACAGTGCCTAGGACTAGTAGCATTTATGTACAGTGCCTGGGACTAGTAGCTGTTTATATTAGCCAAATTATGCCAATTTCATGATTCCAAGTAAAATTATTACAGTGTGTACAAGAACTTAATTATAGGTATTCATGAATGGGCCCATGGCTAATTAGTATGTCTATAGAAAGAATATGTTCATTGTAATTTGCATAGATTCTCTTGGGTAGGACTCCAGAAGTTAGATTGACATTTTAGTCAAAAACACCCAAGAAGATTATTAAGTTGACAGAGATAGCATATGGTACATTAATATTACTAATAAGCATTATTTGTGTTACTGAATTAAGTCTGAAAATATCAAGAGGGAAATTAGCTTAAAGCACTGAATTTCCAAGTCTGTCTGAGTGTGAGTACACAGTACATCTGTAATTGATTTTATTCCTCAGGTGACTTTATTCAGTTTATACTGGGGATCACTTTTCATAATATTATAAAAGGGATGAATAAAAATGAATATATTCATTTACCTTCTATGATAAATAGTTTCGATCAGAATTGTTGAATCAGCGACATTCTTTGCAGCCAATGAGTACAAGACTGAAACCTGTTGAAAGTTTACTTTGTGGCTTTTGGGTTTCTTGCACTTTCCAGTGTAATCCTCTTTGAGTTCTTCAGGATTTTTTTAACCTGGGTCAGTATAGTGCCTGAAGTATTTCTACATTTGGAAATTCAAATAAAAATAAACATTGCTAACCCTGAGGCAAGAGTAATGGGGCTGAGGTTGCTGGGCTTTGAAAAAGTAAGCTGCCCAGTAGCCTATAATAATGTAGAGAGGCCAGCTGCGGAAATGGATATAGAGGGAATCCTAACAGATTTAGGGAATTCATTCCTGTAATTAACCTAATGGTATAGATTGTTAAACATTTACATGGTCCAAATACAGACTTTTCCCTAAGACTGTTTAAAAGTAGACAAAGCAGGGACTGGTCTGATTGTTTTGATATAGCCTTGCTGCCTATGAGGGTAGACCAGATGACTTCACATGGGTTAGTTCCATCCCATTTTCTAATGAAATCTATCAACCCAAGATTTGTTAAGTGTCTGCTCTATGCCTATCAGTGTTAAAAACTAAGAAGGTACATAAAAAGAGTAACATATGTGAAGTGCCATGTATAATTTTTGTTTTGTTTTTTATTGTGCTTTTTGTTTTAAACATCTTTATTGAGAGTATAATTGCTTTACAATGGTGTGTTAGTTTCTGCTGTATAACAAAGTGAATCAGCTGTACCTAAGCATATATCCCCATATCTCCTCCCTCTTGTGTCTCCCTCCCACCCTCCCTATCCCATCCCTCTAGGTGGACATAAAGCGCTGAGCTGATCTCCCTGTGCTATGTGGCTGCTTCCCACTAGCTATCTGTTTTACATTTGATAGTGTATATATGTTCAAAGTGCCATGTATAATTGTAAATACTCTGTATGTAGTACATTTAATGGTTATAATAATGCTATTGTTACCAAATCGGGTCCGGCTGCTCGCTGATTGAAAATCAATATGAGAGAGAGAGAGAAAGAGAAAGAGAGGCAAATGTTGGTAGAAAGGAAAGTCGCTTTTAATCAGAATGCTAGCAATCCAGGGAGACAGTGGACTCAGTGTCACCCCAAAACTACCTCTGAAGCTTGGCCATGAAAGCATTTAAAGGGAAAAAGGGAAGTAATCTCAGTTAATCATTGAGATGGGGGGCAGAGTCATCGCCATTCCCCACTGTGTGCAGGCTTGTGTGCAAATTTGTTGACTCCTTGTGATTTTTCTTTAGATGCTGTCTTGTTCATACAGTTTGTTCTCGAGATTACTGAAGGGGAAGCTAGGGAAGAGATTTGGTCATCTCTTAATTACTTATTCTTCATTTCTACTTCTTTGATCTATGGAAAGAACCAACAAGTTAGGTAAAGTATTGTGTTATCAAAAGATTTGAAAGGTGTGCTAGGGCCAGAGGTGAATAGAGCATGGGGGTGCCTGGTTTAAGGTTAGTGACAAGACAGAGGGGCCTCCTGCAGAGAGCTCTTTCCAGCCAGAAGTTGCTTACAAATCCCCACTTGTCAGAACATCATTCCATTTCTGTGGGATAATGGGTGAAGGTGTGTCTTCTGTAACTTCTTCCTGCTGACATAGGGTGCCATATTCTTAGAGTGGGAGATGTCAACATGGGTCTGTAGCATCTCTTTGCTGACAGTTGTACCTGCCCGTTTAAATATACAGGTAGAACAAGCTACAATGATTTTGATGCCCACAAAGATATAGATTATTTTGAGCAATAGTGTTAATCCCATTCTCTTAAGGCCAGTTCTTGGAATTGTGCTAGTCATAGACTCAATATTGCTCAAGGTGGAGCAGCTTCTGTCATGGCTGCAGTCTGGTCATCATGCAGTCAGCCTTCTTCCTCTGGTGACAGTTACAGTATTTGTAAAACAGCTCAGCAATGTGCATTAGACACTGAATGTGTTATTCTATTGTCTTAATCATTAGCTGCTTGAGCCTGCTCCTTTGTGACTCAGGGAAGCCTGGGAGACTTCAGCTTCTCTGCAAACGAGGCAGGAGACATGAAGGGGCCTTTGTACTTGGGGGTGGGGAACCCACAGAGTTCTGCTCGGTTCCTCTATTAGGTAGGTGCTATTATTATAATACTCTTTTTATGGATGATAAAATTGAGGGTCAAGATAGTCAAGTAATTCACTAAGGTCACACAGCAAGTAAATAGTAAAAGCAGGATTAGAATTTAGGCTCAATCATTATACCGATTCCTGGACAGTCTAGTTATGGATACAAGAATGCAAAATAAAATAAGAACAGATAAATATATGATTAGCTAATGTACTACAGGATTATGGATCTTATTTCATAAGAATCTCATTGCCATTAATTTTGTTTCATCTACACGAAAACCCTGCTTATTTCTCCCTAGGTGGAAGGTTGATCTGGATATGAGAGTGACTCCTTGGAGTTAATGAAGGAAAGAGTTTGATAAATACTGCTGTAAAGTTACTTTTTTTCCCTCTCCTGGCAAGCATATATAATGGTAATAACTTCATTTTGTGTAGCTGTGGCACTTACAGGTAACAAAGCACTTGAGTCTCACTTGATTCTTACAACAATCATGTAGAGTTGGCAGGACATCCATTTTATAGATGAGGAAACTGACCTGCTATGTCACCCTGAACTTTTGCCACTACACTGTTCTGTCATTCAGTTTAGAAACCTTTTGCCAAATGGGATGGCTGCATTTTCTTCTGTGTTTATAGAGAATATACGCGAGGTAGTAAAGAAAATGTGTTTCGTGATAAGTAAACTTTTTAGAAAAAACAAACCAAAGAATTTGGAATCAATTGACCTGAAGGAATATAGAGGAAGACACTGGCAAAAGGCATTTAAATAAAGGGTTGTGGCACTAACTAGTTAGTATGTGTGGGTGCCCACTGAGTCAGTCTTAGAATGTGTTGACTGAAAAAAAAATGCACAGCCTAAAAGTTGAGAATTATGTTTTATTTGGCAGACAAAACTTTACTTAAGCCTGGGACGCAGCCTCTCAGATAGCTCTGAGGGACTGCTCCGAAGAGGTAAGGGGAAAGCCAGGGTATAGAGGAGTTTTTGCAACAAAAACCAGGTAGTTGGAACGTCAAAAGACTACTGTTAATTAAAGAAAACCAGGTATCTCAAGTTAAGGAATTTAGCGCTTTTCTATGTGGGAACATGGAAGAGTCTGGGCTCACTGAAATCATTCCTTTGGTATGCACCTCAGCTATCTGGGGCCTGTACCCTGTGTTTGCTCATCCTGAGTCTCCTCAGGGTGCATCGTTGGGGCGGCTGTAATGTGATGGCTTAATGGCTGCAACATCCTTTGTTTACTGATATGGCAGGCAACATTCTTTCATTGACAACTACTACCCCAATTCAAGGATATCTGATCTGGGCTCATTGGGCCAGCCTTAGCCAAAAGTAACACCTGCTATTTAAATACTTCCTTTTTTGAGGATGAGTCAGCTGTGGAAATGGAAGCTGTACTCTGAGGTCAAGATTGTGAGTCCAGTGATGTAGTTCAACCTCACTGGTCTTCAGGTTGTCTTAAAACTATAATAATACTTATTGGTGGTACCACATAGGACTTTTTGTAGGAATGAAATGATAGAGTAGACGTTAACTGCTTTGAACAATTTTGAATTTCAAGCTAATAGAGAGCATTATCCCAACTGCCTTAATATCCTGGACCTAGAGCACCTTGTAAATAACTGAAGCTGCGATTTCCACATCCAAGAAGCAGAATCACAAAATGCGTGATTAAGAAACTATTATCTGATAATAGGAAAGAGTATATTACACAGGAAATTTATCTAATTTGTATCATGTTCATGAAATGTTCACAATTATTTTTTAAGTTGTGATCAGCATTTCCTCTTGAGTAATTCTTCCAAGATGTTTATTCCTTTGGATTACAGTCTGCCATTTTGAATTTGGTTTATTAAATATTCTGCAAGTTTATAAAGGTTTGCAAAATCAGAAAATTTGTGTTTTTTTTTCCCTCAGGACAAATTCATTGTCAGGTCGAGCCATTCCCATTTTAAGGCATTTTAGTGATCTCTTTTTTTGTGTTGAGGATAGGATGTGGAGGATATAGATTTGTTAAGGGAAGAATTGGCTATCCATCAGATAATAAACTTGATTTTCAAAAATCTGGATAATATTTCATGTAAATTTCTTCTGAAGGAAAATGTTAGACACTGAGGATTCTCCAAATCATTCAGCCATTTATGACCATCTGACTCTTAGATACTTACAATGTGCCAGTTACCTACACGCCAGTATCTTATCTACTTTTCCTTTTAAATGGTTGCCAGAACTTTTCTTTATCTTTGGAATTGGCTTCTTTTCTTTACTAATTAACAGTTTAATGAACACAGCATCCGAAAGACTAAAGTACTTAATGAGAAAGCTTCTGACTGAGCAGATCGTTAATCTGTACTTTCAGGTTCATATGGAGCCTGAAGAACTCATGAAAATGCTTCCTGTGAAGTGTTCACACAAAAGGCCAACCTTGGGAAGCTCAGTGTTGCCTTTTAACATATAGTTCAGCTAACTGAAAAGAAATAAGAAGTAAAGCTCAAGAACTGTTACTAGATCTAATCAAAGGTCATTGAGTTGGAGCAAAACATTGACTGTATAAATATTGAATACTAGAAGAAAGTTTCGACAAAAATAATCAGTCTGTAATAGGATAGAAAAGATTTTTTTTTTTTTTTTTTTTTGCGGTACGCGGGCCTCTCACTGTTGTGGCCTCTCCCACTGCAGAGCACAGGCTCCGGATGCGCAGGCTCAGCGGCCATGGCTCACGGGCCCAGCCGCTCCGCAGCATGTGGGATCTTCCCGGACCGGGGACGAACCCGTGTCCCCTGAATTGGCAGGCGGACTCTCAACCACTGCGCCACCAGGGAAGCCCTAGAAAAGATTTTTATTGGAGCCAAACTGAGGACTAGAGGCTGGAAGACAGCTTCACAGATAACTCTGAGGAACTGCTCTGAAGTAGCATGGTTTTCAGCACCGTTTTATATCTTGTCAGAACAAAGAACGTCAAACAAGTCAGGGATACCTTCCTTCAAGGTTTCAAAGAAAAACCAGATCAGCATGTACACAGTGCATCATTATGGCCTTGGCACCTGGGAAGGAAGTCCTACCATCGAAGGGGTACCAGCTTTGGTGTCCCAGGAAGAGGGGCATTTAATCTTTATTTTTAATGTGGACATTCTTTACTTCTGGTCAGTGCACCCTTTCCTTTAATAATTAGAGCAGATGTACAATGTGTTTGATAGGCCACAAACAGGCTGTTCTAGTTAGCATAAAATTCAAGTTTGCTCATGAATAAGCCAGAATGCCTTCCCTGTACCTCAGTATGTGAAAATTTCTTTTATCAAAAGTAACACCAAGGTCTACCTTGAAGATATTTCATGTGAAACGGGAATAAAGAGGTGAAAACTTAGGCATACTTTTCTTTTTTTTTTTTTTTGCGGTATGCGGGCCTCTCACTGTTGTGGCCTCTCCTGTTGCGGAGCAAGGCTCCGGACGCGCAGGCTCAGCAGCCATGGCTCACGGGCCCAGCCGCTCCACGGCATGTGGGATCTTCCCGGACCGGGGCATGAACCTGTGTCCCCTGCATTGGCAGGCGGACTCTCAACCACTGCGCCACCAGGGAAGCCCAGGCATACTTTTCGAAGCTAATGCTACTGTCCATATTACTGAAGCAAATTTTGGTCAGAAGTTTTATTCCATACTCTCCAAGTAGTAATTCTTCCCAGTTTCACCCAAGGAGAATGTTTAAGATAAAGGCGTGAGAAAGAAAATAGGTCAGATTGTCCTTAACTTTTAATAGAAGATACAAATTCTGAGAATATGCCCAAGTACTACTTTTTGAGTTCCCACAATAACAGAATAAAAAAGTGGAGATGGGATGTGATGAAACCAAGGTGGGTTCTTTGAAAGGACAGACCTGGGAGTCCAAAGGCCTGCTTTCTAGTTTTAACCCGATCGCTAACTAGTGACCTTGGACACTTAACTAGTCTGGATCTGTTTCCTCAAAAGCCAGCAGAATGTTTCACCTGGAGATCTTCAAAGCCCCTTGCAAATTCTGTGATGATCTACATAGTTGCTACATAACAAACTATCCTAAAGCTTAGTGACTTAGAGCAACAGACAGTTTACTACATCTTGTGATTTTACACAGAGATTCAGCCATGGCTCAGTGAGTAGTGCTCAGCTGGCAGACGGTCATGTCCAAGACAGCTTCACTCATGTTTCTCTGACCTTGGCAGGGTGTCTGGAAGGCTGGGCTCAGCTGGAGCTGTCCATCAGCATGGCAGCTTCAGGGTAGTGGGACTTATGACAGGGCAACTCAGGACTCAGAGACCAGTGTTCCTGTGGACAAGACAGGAGCTGCATGGCCTCTCACGGCCTGGCCTTTGAAGTCACAAACACCATTTCTATCAGACTCTGTTGGAGGAAGCAGTCACAAGCCTGCCCAGATTCAAGGGGAGGGGACATAGCTTCCACCATCTAATGAGAAGAGGTTCAAAGAATTAATGGCCATATTTTAAAGTTGCTATAGTCCCATTCACTGTGGATGGTAAACTGTGGTAAAACTTGCTGTTTTAAATTTAGCCTTCTCGAAATCTTGGCAAGATAGAAAATTCATCCTTATGCCCTAGGAGAGAATGCAGATGACCAAAATTAACACCCTGTTCTCCACTCCTTTTTTCTTGCCCATTCTCTCGTAGTGTTTGCTTATTCATTTAATTTTTTAAAAACTTTTATTTGTTCAGCCTACATCTCAAAGTCCCTCAACCACTGCTTAAGTTTTATTGTTATTATTATTATTGTTATACAATATAAAGAATACTAAGATCTTGGAAAGTGGAGCTTGAGAGCATATTCCAAGGGCTTGACATGGGGTGAAGAGCATGGGGTGTTTCCCAACCTTCTCATTTCTTTTCTTTTTTAAAAAAAATTATTTTGTTGAAGTATAGTTGATTTACAATATTGTGTTAATTTCTGCTGTACAGCAAAGTGATTCAGTTATACATATATACATTCTTTTTCATATTCTTTTCCATTATGGTTTATTACAAGATATTGAATATAGTTCCCTGTGCTATACGGTAGGACTTTGTTGTTTATCCAACAATCTATCTAATCCCAAACTCTCAATCCATCCCTCCCCCACCCCCTCCCCTTTGGCAACTACAGGCCTGTTCTCTGTCTGTGAGTCTGTTTCTATTTTGTAGGTAAGGTCATTTGTGTTACATTAGATTCCATATGTAAGTGATATCGTATGCTATTTGTCTTTCTCTTTCTAACTTAGTACGCTTAGCATGACAATCTCTAGATTCATCCATGTAGCTGAAAATGGCATTATTTCATTCTTTTTTATGGCTGAGTAATATTCTATTGTATATATGTACCATATCTTCTTTATCCATTCGTCTGTTGATGAACATTTAGGTTGTTTCCATGTCTTGGCTATTGTAAATAGTGCTGCTGTGAACATAAGGTTGTATGTATCTTTTGGAATTATAGTTTTGTCCGGATATATGCCCAGGAATGGGATTTCCAGATTATATGGTAACTCTATTTTTAGTTTTTTGAGGAACCTCCGTACTGTTTTCCATAGTGGCTACACTAATTTACATTCCCACCAACAGTGTAAGAGGGTTCCTTTTTCTCCACACCCTCTCCAGCATTTATTATTTGTAGACTTTTTAATGATGGCCATCTGACTTGTCTGAGGTGATACCTCACTGTAGTTTTGATTTGCATTTCTCTGATAGTTAATGATACAACCTTCTTATTTCTAATGTGCGGTTGCTTGAAGCAGAGAAGCTGGTGGGAGTGCCGGCTTCACCTGGCTGAGCACACAGTCACAAAGAGATCGTTTCAGCAGTTGCAAAACCGTATTTTATTTTATTTTATTTTATTATTTTTATTTTTTTTTGTGGTACACGGGCCTCTCAATGTTGTGGCCTCTCCCGTTGTGGAGCATGTGGGATCCTCCCAGACCGGGCATGAACCCGTGTCCCCTGCATTGGCAGGTGGACTCTCAACCACTGTGCCACCAGGGAAGCCCGCAAAACTGTATTTTATCGTTAAACAATCAAACCACCTGATCTGATGCATCATGTTTCCGTAATCTTGAAGTTAAGCGTGACACTTTGAACTCATCTCTCCTGGAGATGTGTATTCATCCTGAATATAACAGGTGGTGTTGTAAAGTTTAAAGAAATTATTAAGCAGATATTACAGGGAAGTGGTCAAAAATCTCTAAACACAAACATATCTATGTCTCCAAAGATGCTTAATCATTTTTTTTAAAAGTCTAGGTGATTTTTAAATTTTAATTTTTAATTTTTGGTCATGTCTTAAACTACTGTTTTTATTAGCTATAGTGTATAAGGAATGACATCTCTCCATTGCTTCTTAGATAGGGACACATGCTGAAATTGGGCTGACAGTCGGTGTTCTTATTAAATACTCATTTCACTGCTGTGAGGGTGTTCTGTTGCCCAGGCCCATACAACTCCCACATATTACCGAGGCTCAAAGTGAACTGTAAGGAAGTGGTGGTGGTGGGGATCAGCCTTTATTTTATTTTATTAATAAAAGTTACGTTGTGTTATTTCATTGCATCTTATAGGTGATGGTTTGGTCATTGACACACCTAAATGTAAATATAAATTTGTACTCTGAGGGGACAAATTACAGTAAAGACATGATCTTTATAAATCTTTCTCTAAGTCAGCTTTGGGGATTTGTGGAAACCTTCACACAACAGGGAATTGTCGTGATTCTTGACTCATTCAGGTGTTTATCTTTCTCTTGAGACTAGCTCAGGAAAAAGGCTACCACTGTATTGTTCTTGCTTACTCTCTGCAGATGCTGTTAAATCAACACTTTTATTAGCCTTTTATTTTTTATTTGTTTTTACAACTTTATTGGAGTATAATTGCTTCACAGTGGTGTGTTAGCTTCTGCTCTATAACAAAGTGAATCAGCCATACATATATATCTGTTCCCACATCCCCTCCCTCCTGCGTCTCCCTCCCTCCCTCCCACCCTCCCCATCCCACCCCTCCAGGTGGTCACAAAGCACTGATCTGATCTTCTTGTGCCATGCGGCTGCCTCCCACTAGCTATCTCCCTCACGTTTGGTAGTGTATATATGTCCATGCCTCTCTCTCGCTTTGTCACAGCTTACCCTTCCCCCTCCCCATATCCTCAAGTCCATACTCAAGTAGGACTGTGTCTTTATTCCTGTTTTACCCCTAGGTTCTTCATGACATTTTTTTTTCTTAAATTCCATATATACGTGTTAGCATATGGTATTTGTCTTTCTCTTTCTGTATGACAGACTCTATGTCTATCCACCTCATTACAAATAGCTCAGTTTCGTTTCTTTTTATGGCTGAGTAATATTCCATTGTATATATGTGCCACGTCTTCTTTATCCATTCATCTGATGATGGACACTTAGGTTGTTTCCATCTCCGGGCTATTGTGAATAGAGCTGCAATGAACATTTTGGTACATGTCTCTTTTTGAATTATGGTTTTCTCAGGGTATATGCCCAGTAGTGGGATTGCTGGGTCATATGGTATTTCTATTTGTAGTTTTTTAAGGAACCTCCATACTGTTCTCCATAGTGGCTGTACCAATTCACATTCCCACCAGCAGTGCAAGAGTGTTTGTTCCCTTTTCTCCACACCCTCTCCAGCATTTATAGTTTCTAGATTTTTTGATGATGGCCGTTCTGACCGGTGTGAGATGATATCTCATTGTAGTTTTGATTTGCATTTCTCTAATGATTAATGATGTTGAGCATTCTTTCATGTGTTTGTTGGCAGTCTGTATATCTTCTTTGGAGAAATGTCTATTTAAGTCTTCTGCCCATTTTTGGATTGGGTTGTTTGTTTTTTTGTTATTGAGCTGCATGAGCTGCTTGTAAATTTTGGAGATTAATCCTTTGTCAGTTGCTTCATTTGCAAATATTTTCTCCCATTCTGAGGGTTGTCTTTTGGTCTTGTTTATGGTTTCCTTTACTACCCAAAGCAATCTACAGATGCAATGCAATCCCTATCAAACCACCACTGGCATTTTTCACAGAACTAGAACAAAAAATATCACAATTTGTATGGAAACATAAAAGATCCTGAATAGCCAAAGCAATCTTGAGAACGAAAAACGGAGCTGGAGGAATCAGTCTCCCTGACTTCAGACTATACTACAAAGCTACAGTAATCAAGGCAGTATGGTACTGGCACAAAAACAGAAAGATAGATAAATGGAACAGGATAGAAAGCCCAGAGATAGACCCACGCACATATGGTCACCTTATCTTTGATAAAGGAGGCAGGAATGTACAGTGGAGAAAGGACAGCCTCTTCAGTAAGTGGTGCTGGGAAAACTGGACAGGTACATGTAAAAGTATGAGATTAGATCACTCCCTAACACCATACACAAAAATAAGCTCAAAATGTGTTAAAGACCTAAATGTAAGGCCAGAAACTATTAAACTCTTAGAGGAAAACATAGGCAGAACACTCTATGACATAAATCACAGCAAGATCCTTTTTGACTCACCTCCTAGAGAAATGGAAATAAAAACAAAAATAAACAAATGGGACCTAATGAAACTTAAAAGCTTTTGCACAGCAAAGGAAACTATTAGCCTTTTATTGATTAGCCTTTCATTAAAGACTTATTGTGTCTTTTATTAATTAGCCTTTTATTAAAGGCTTTTTGTGTCTGTTTTTAAAACTGGCCCCCTTTCCTTGTTCCGTCAAAAAAATTTCTTTGCTTTATTGATAGTGAGATGTTCTATAGACCAGCATAACGTAAGTTAAGACCCTTACAGCGAGTAGAGAACATTCTATAGTTCGGGTTATTTAATGTCACATTTGTTTAATCGTGTAAATATTACATTGTCGCTGGAAGAAAGTAAGAATATACAGAGGAAGAAACAAAACGATAGCACCTATAAATGTCCGTTAACATTTTGTTTATGTCAGGAGTTAAGTATTTATGTTTAATAAAATATAAATTAAATTAAAAATATTTAACAGCCGACACGGCGCAGGCACCAGCTAATCAGAATGGACTGGCTTTACACAATATATACTGTCTGGTTAAAATTGGTTTGGGGTTATATCCCTCTGGATATTTCCCCGTGCATATGTAGACATGCTATATATTTTAAACAGTTAGCTTTCTTACCTTGGCCCCTCAAAAGTGTCCGGATGGTTTCATAGTCTGATTGTACCAACTTCAATCTATGTATAAGAAATACAGAATTGAAAAATAAACTTCTGTCTTGTTTATTTGTCTATGAATTTACTTTTGACTTAGCTTGTCAAACATGTAATAATAAACGATTTCCATTTAGTAAATGTAAGGTGACATGTACATCTTGTTAAAGGCAGAGCGTGTCTTAGGAAAAGAAGTGTAGCCTTATAGGATGTTCTCACCCTGCTCTGTCCCACTGGATTTTCTCAGTGGAAATCGGAGGTCCAGACCATGCATCTCATTTACCTCCAAGCCCCTGCCCTGATCCAGCTGCAGAGAGGAGAAGATAGAATGCAGAAATCTTAAACATATAAAGTTATTCATTCTTTGAAAATAATTTTTGAGAAGCATGTTGATGCCATTAGTAATGGCAAAATGTGAAATGGGGTCCATGGAAGAAGCACAGGATTTAGAAAGTTTAAATATTACTCTAAATTTGCATGTGATTAGAAGTTAGAAGGTATACAGTATCATTAACCACCTGGATTTAGATGATTAATCTCTCACAACATTAAAATGTGAAAATGTGTAATTAAGTTGTTCCTTAATGAGTGCCTTAAAAGTTATATGAACACGTTAGGTTACTTTGAATGAGTTGTTATTTTGGTTATAGGTGAGCAGTGTCATGGTTTCCTTATCTGTTAGATAAGGGATTTAGACTAGATTATATCCAATTCCTCCCAGCTTGCTGACTCCATAATTGTATATTAATAACTCCTATAATGAGGCTAGTCATGTTTGGTTTACAATTTAGATTTGCGAAAGCTCTTCAGAATTCTCCATGTAACTATTCCAGTAAAACTCAACAATCTTATACATGAGGGGGTTGATGGATACTGGTTGGTACAGAAAGGAGTCAGTAGAGAAAGACTTACGAGTTACAGTTTGAAGAGCCGGGAAAGCTTCCTCCAAGATTCTGGAAACCCAAATTTGTAACACAGTTGTCCAAACCTCCTGGAGGTGGGCCAAGAAGTAGGGGGAGAGAGAGGATGGGGTGTTGCTGTTAATTGCCTGGGAGGCCCAGTGAAGAGTACTTTTCCTGTCATGTTTTCATGTGGGGAACGCCTGTGGCCAAAGAATTGAGGCCACAGAACTAAACTGTGCAATTGGATGTTTTCAGTATATCTTCTTTGCTTTTACTGTGATCTGTGGGGAAATATATAACTTGGTGGGCTATTTATTTATTTATGGCTTTATTTTTGTGCCTGTTGCTGTAGTTTACTGAAAGCCTACCAAGATTAGAAGTCACCATGAGAAGGAGGAACATCAACAAGAGTCAATACCTCGTCCAGTCCTGTATCTGCCCCTCACTAGCCTTTGACTAATAATGGTCTTAGAGTTCACCAAAAGCATGCACAGATCCTAGATTTTAACTACGCTTTGCTGAAAATACGGTATTCTATGAGAACTGATTATTAGTTAGGCCTGAGCAGTTAGACCTGAATTGATTTTTGTTTCATGGAAAGCCCACAAAATAGATAATAGTTATAATGATGGTGACAATAATTATAATAAAATGTAATAATAAGCCAGTCTTTATTGAGTATGTACTGTGTGCCAAGTGCTCTTCTAAGTTCTTTACATTAATGCATTTACTCCTCACAGCAGCCTTGGTTGGTTAGGTGCTCTTATGATTCCATTTCTACAGGTGAAGAAACTGAGGCACAGAAAGACTAGGTAACTGGTCAAGGTCGTAAAATTAGCAAGTGGCTGAGCTGGGAATTGAACCCAGGCCACCTGGCTCCAGAGTCCACATCCTTGACCACGGTGCAGCCTCTTTCCCAGAAGACAGGGCTACCCAGGACTGGACAAGTTTATTGAAGGCATCAGAATGCTAATAACTGCTTTTACTTAAAGAACCAACACTTTATTGTCACATTTTAAGTTTTTTGGGGAAAATAAT
Source organism: Mesoplodon mirus (assembly GCF_964341445.2). Lineage (NCBI taxonomy): Eukaryota > Metazoa > Chordata > Mammalia > Artiodactyla > Ziphiidae > Mesoplodon > Mesoplodon mirus. The sequence goes on from NC_138987.1 coordinate 52,278,962, forward strand.
GTAAGTGCAGTTTAGTTTCAATAATTTGTTTTGTTTCTTAATTTGACTAATCAAGTGTTTATCCCACTTTTGAGTGAACATAAAATGGTGACATTTAACTTTTTTTCACTAGCTATACTTATGATTAAATGCATTGTGGATATTTCCCAAAATTATAAATATAAAAGACGAGACCCAGTTATCAGTTGAAAATGAAGTAGAAACTGCATTATGGCCAAGTTCTTCTGTAAACAGATAAACTCAGTATATTTGAATGCATAAAAAAAAAGTTTCCTGGTTCTATGATTTTAGTGTATATTTTTATCTTATTGTCATGCCATGAAATAGTCATATTTTAAAATAACCCTGTCAAGATTTGAGTCATCAAATTTTTAACTCCCTTACATATTTTATAGTTTAGAACAAGCTACTTTTTAATTAAAACTTGCCATAAGTAAATATTTCTTACATTGTAGACACTAAAAATTAACTTACTATAGTTTTTGCCTGTCCAGATCATCAAACTTAATGAAACTTTATTCCTGTTTACTAGAGTATTCTTAATGGTATAGCATCTTTTTTTCTATCATTTATTAGTTTATTTCTTTCCTCTCACCTTCCTTCCCTGATATTATTACTCTGGTATTTATTGAGTGTTTTATGTATTGGAAGCCCTTAATCTTGGTCACCTTTGAACACTTAGAGACGATTAGCCGTCATTACTGTATTTTCCCTCTTCCTGGAATTCTTTCCTCCAGTAAAAGAAGAAGTGTTGCTGCAAGAAGTTGTAATGGGCATTATTCCTCAGGGAACCGTCATGGAATCATAGGATTCTGCTCAATTTAGGAAGATCATCCTAAATTATTTTTTAAATTATTTATTTATTTTTAAATTAATTTTTATTGGAGTGTAGTTGATTTATGATGTTGTGTTAGTTTCTGCTGTACAGCACAGTGAGTCAGTTATACATATACATATATCCACTCTTTTTTAGATTCTGTTCCCATATAGGTCATTACAGAGTATTGAGTAGGGTTCCCTGTGCTGTATAGGAGGTTCTTACTAGCTATCTATTTTATATACAGTCGTGTGTATATGTCAATCCCAATCTCCCAGTTTATCCCTCCTCCCCTTACCCCCTTGGTAACCATAAGTTTGTTTTCTACATCTGTGACTCTATTTCTGTTTTGTAAATCAGTTCATTTGTACAAGTCATTTTCATTTTATTGTTTTGGTCTCTACTAGTTGTGACTCCCAGTTCCAGGTGGTTATCAAGAGGGGAAATTATGACTCCATCAGTTCCTGGATGGATAGATCCTGCATCTCCTTCCGGCCCCACATCTCTCCACTATAATCTTGAAGTTATTGCCTCTCTTTTTATGATTAGGCTGCCATCAAATCAAGTGTGCATATGCTGTGTACACATACATACGCACACATACTGTTGACAAAGATGACAAAAGATGAAGAATTCACAGTATTTGGCCTTTCCTGGCTTTATCGAATACTGCCCCAGTAATCATTTCAGATTCTGGTGCCTTCCTGGCTTTCTAAGCCTTTCCAGCCTTTACCTAAGGCAGTGAATGTAATTTATTTTCATATCTGTCTGTTTGTCGTTGGATTGGTACCTTGGAAGGGCTAGTGTTTTCCATTTAATTTGAATGTTCCTACTGTTAATCATTACAAAATCATATTATTACTGTCCATATATAAATCAGAAAAAACATATTTGATTTCTAGCATTCTAATGTGGTAAAAAATTGATGAGTAGAGGAAACTTCTTATGCAAATGTAAGCGACTGACAGAGAATAAATATGGGCACAAACTCTTGCTGTTATAATCATCTTTTGACCTCAGCCACCCTTTGTATAGCCCAAGTAATGACTGTTTGATATTTATTATAAAGCATATTAAATTCCATGATTAACTGAACCTTTAATTCCTCTTTTTTCACATAGCGGTGAAAATAGATTGTTCTATTATCATTCTTGCCAGGAAATTTACAAAATGTATAAAATTATTCATAAATGTATTTTAAACAGAAGATATATTAATGTATTTATTATTGGGTGTACTGAGCAGAAAACATTTCACATTTGAATGGCAGGCACATGGTTATAAATTCACTTCCTGCTGAATATTAATCATCAACTCCATATGGCTGGTGGATAAACCTCTGAGAGATGACCAGGAGATGTAAATTCTTACCCTCGTCATGGATTTTTTATCTGATTTTGTTTAATGTTTAAGATAGACTGAATGACCTTTGAATTAAAGAAAAAAGTCATCCTTCCTGAGAAGTCCAAGGGCAGGATGGTCTCAAGATGGGTTATTATTCCTTCTGCTCCCCTCTTGGCTTGTGGGATCTGGGCTCTCTTGGCCCCTCCTGTGTCTGACTGTTTCTTCCTTCTTGGTCTCCTGCTTCCTCTGCTTGACTTAAAATCTTGGTGTTACTCAGAGCACCAACCTGGATTCACTTCTGTTCTCGCTCTGTTGTCCTTTCTTCCTCCTTCCCTCCCTCCCTCCCTCTCTCCCTCCCTCTCTTCCCTCCTTCCCTTCTCTCCCTCCCTCCCTCCCTTCCACCACACAGCTCACGGGATCTCAGTTCCCCAGCAAGGGATTGAACCTGGGCCATGGCAGTGCAAGCCCAGAATCCTAATCACTAGGCCACCAGGGAGATCCCTGTTATTGCTCGCTCTATTATATGTGTTTTCTGAGGGCGTTCTATTCACGCTTGCAGTTTATAGGGTCTGGCCTGCCTTTGGACTTCAGACCTCCCTCCAGACCATCTCCACTGGGATGTACCCACCTCTGTGCTTCCTTGTTTTCGTACTCTATTGCCCCCACTCCACCTGTCCTGTGACCTCCTCAGTCTGGTTCACCACTGACCCCAGCATTCGGCAAGGCACCTGGCGTGTCGTAGGCACTCAGAATGTGTTCAGTGATTTAGTGTGCACAGTCGAACTCCTTATTCCCCAACCCCCACCTAAAAATGCACACACTGAAAAATGCATCTCTTCCTGTGTTCCCTCTCCCAGTGAATGGCATCCCCTATCCACTTTCCCCACCTCCTCTCTCTCCCCACACCACCCTGCTGCTGCTTTTTCTCCATACCCAGTCCTTTAAATTCTGTCTCCTGTGTTTTCTGAGTCCATTCTCTCGCCTCCATCCGAAATATCACCGCCTTGGTCCTAGGCTTCTGTGTCTCTCACCGGGACTGTGGCCTTATCTCTCAGTTTGTATTGCAGCTTTCCAATCTTGTCTTCTCAAATCCACATTTTTGTACCATTGCCAGATCAATTTGTCTACAGTACATGTCTCAGCATGTCACCCTCCTAAACTTACAAGGCTTCAGTGAAGAAAACTGTAAGCCTTACCAAGATTGCAACATATTTAAGTAAATGACAGGGGGTTTTGGTGCTCCCTGTCTGGGGAGACGGTAGTACAGTCCTCATGCTTTTCAGGTCTGTTTTTTTTTAGTTTACTACAGTGCTAATCAGGATTCCAAATGGAGTTTTTTGAGAAGACTGGATATGGTGATTCACTCATCTTATAAATTAAATGAGTGAGAATAAATTTTAAAAATTGAAGTGTAAGAGAGTGGTCTTTACAGGAAGAAAATCTGGTGTTGAATCTTAGCTCTGCTACATATTAGCTGGGTGGCCTTGTACCTCTCCCTCTCCCCCTCACCACTCAGCCCTTCACTGTGTCTTCCTCTTTAAAATGGGATTACTATGGGAACTACCTCTAAGAATTTTTGTTAGCATTAAATGACATAATGACAGAATACATGTAGTATATTTAGCACAATGTCTGGTAGCTAGCAAATGCTTCATAAACGTTAGCAGGATCAAAAGTACATGAAAACCATAGTCACATATGCATACGTACGTGTTTATGTAATACATAAAGATGGTAATAGTGTTTGTCTCGATATGGTGGGGTTGTAAATGTTTATGACTTTTCTCCATTTTCTACAACTATCATCTGTCACTTTTCAGGTAGGAAAGAAAAAAATGTCTTTCAGTGACTTCTTACCTTTACGAAATAAATTTAAGCTTCCTTCCACCTCATTCAGTGCCCTCCATAATCTCATCCCCTCTGTACTGCTCTCTCCTCATCTCTGATAGCTTCCTCCTGCCTACATTTTCAGTCACCCTGAATCCTGAATTACTTTGTTCCCCGTACACACTGTTTCCTGCCCGCATGCCCCCCTGCTGTAATGTCCACTCCTAACTTTTCTCATTTACTGCTGTTGCTCCTTGAAGATTTAGCTTAAAATCACTCATCCCATCAGGTTGACCATTAGGATCCCAGTGTTAAAATTATCTGAATTTGTTTCCCCTCAATGGACTGTTTTTCTCCAGAATAAGGACTTTACTAGAAGCTGGAAATAAAAGATGATTAAGTTACAGTCCATGCCCTTAGGTTGCTTATCATCTGGCAGGAGAAGAAAGGCATGTAAATACACGAAGGTAGTAAATGTTGCAGGATCTCTGACACAGGACCTGCTGAGTATAGTCACGCAGCAATAAGGTGCGATAAGACCCTCTTGGGGGCAGTGGGGGAATTAGGGTGAAGGGCTCAGAATGTTTTCATTCAAGAGTGATGCTTAAGGGCTTCCCTGGTAGTGCAGTGGTTAAGAATCCGCCTGCCAATGCAGGGGACACGGGTTAGAGCCCTGGTCTGGGAAGGTCCCACATGCCGCGGAGCAACTAAGCCCGTGCGCCACAACTACTGAGCCTGCGACCTAGAGCCCGTGCTCCGAAACGAGAAGCCACTGCAGTGAGAAGCCCGCGCACTGCAACTAGAGAAGGCCTGCAGGCAGCAACGAAGGCCCAACGCAGACAAAAATAAATAAATAAATTTATTTTTTTTAAAAAAAGAATGATGATTAAGCAGCTGAATAGGAGTTTCCTGGGCAGATAACATGGGGCCTGTGTTCCAGGCTGGGCATGGGAAAACAGTTCGACACAGAGAATGGTGACAAATTGAGTTTGAGGTGGGGTCTCCAAAGTGCTTGGCACGTGATAGAAGCTCAAAAACATTCAAACCGAACAGTATGCCCCTCCTAGTATTCCAGGTATGGGCTTTAGGAGTTTGCGAATCCTTAGAAGTTGTATATAATATTTTATGTTTATGTGCCTCTGAGAAATTTTCTGGGGAGAGGATCCTTGAATTTCACTATTTTCCCAAAGAGTTGCATGGCCTATGAAAGGTTAAAAACCACTCTTGACAAATATTCTGCCACTAGAAATGGGTGAGGTGAGGGGCGGAGGACAGACAATGATTCGAAGATAAACTGTCCCCTGCAGCTGACAGGGATGCACCAGGGCATTCACGGGGCAGTCACTCACCTGCTAGGGCCGCTGAGGGCCTGGTCACAGTGGGCACTTCAGGCAATGGTTCCACGCACACTTTTCTGGCTCCTTTCAGCAAGCAGGCTCATTCCTGCTTTCTGTTTGCTCCATCTAAGCCATTACAGTGTTCTTTCCCTGATAGTCAAAGCAACTCTCCAGGGCAGGAAACATTATGGGGTTGAAAGACTGGGGAGAGAATGGAAGCACCATATGTTTTATTCCGAAAATAAAGTAAGGAGGTGAACGTGTTAGGGGAACAAGAAAGCAAATGCAGTAACCAAAGCAATTCAGTGGCAATGGTGTTAAAGAGACTGCATTAAAAGACTGCAACAGCATTAACCCCCCAGGGACACTGTGGGGTCAGCTCATTCATTCCTCAGTGGCTGGTAAAGAGATGTGTGAATTACCTGACTCCTAGCAAACCTAATGTCCTCCTCTGCCCCTCTGTGCAGCTATATACGTTTGTTTAGAACATATTGCACTATGGTGTCCTTGTTAGTACTCTTTTCTTCCATAAGGCAAGACTGGCTTATTTTGGAATACCCAGCATTTGCCGCTCGGCTCGGGACATGTTTATTGAAAGAACACACTCGAGCTTTCTAGCTTCAAAGTAGTGGAGTTCATAGTTCAGTCTGCACAGAGGAAACCCCAAACAGCTGAAGACTTGCATCATCCTTTGCTTGGTTCTTTTCCTCCTTTGCCCAGTGAGGCACTCAAGTAAAAGAGCTAATCAAGGAAGGGAGCATATCTTCTGCAAAGATACAGGCTGCTCTTTTGAAGGGAGACATTTGGTGCAATGTTGAATCCGATGCAATTTCAGAAGCTATAGGCTTGCTAAACAGTGTTGATGATGACAAAGCAAGGGACAAAGGTTACGGAAGCAGACGGAGGGCACTACTGGTCACACTTGGATCTGTCTTGGGCGCGCCCACACACCCCCATCAGTCGCCCCAAGTCAAGTAACCTTCAGAAGCATAATGATTAGTTGTATTTTCCAAAGCTCAACATTGGGATGCATGGATCAGTCACTTGCTTGCCTTACGCGAAGCTCAGCCCTGCTCACAGGGATTTGGAGGATCCCTTACAGTGTTGGGGGGAACTTGCAGAGGGCTCAGAGCTTGTTTAAAGGAATGAAAAATTTTAAGATGGGAACACTGAAGAAGGAAGTGAAGGGTGGCTTCATGGTCTCCGGTGTGTGAAGTACACAGAGAATAGTGATTAATATTTTCTTTCCTATTACTAAGGAGCAAAGAATAGGAATATTGATTTGAACTATATGAGAACTGAATTGATGGGATAAATTAAAATATTATTGAAAATATCTTCCTTTACTCCTATCATATTAACTTTATTACTTATAGACAGTTGGTCATTCCTAGCATTCAAGTCATTTACACTGTTGCTTTCCTGGGTTAGACACTCGATCGAAAGAAGGAAAGGAAACCAGTGATGCTGATTGAGCACCTACTGACTGCAGGCTCTGCTCTGGGTTTTCTTGCGTCTCAGATTTGCAAACATCATCCCATTTAATACCCAAGGGGCAGGTATTATTATCCCCATTTATTTGTGGGGAAACTGAGGCCAGGAGCACTCAAGATGACAATTATAGGTGGCAGTCCTAGGTCTTTTTTATATGTTACTTCAATCCTGAGTCTGTGCAACTCCAAAGGCCTTGCTTCTAATTTATCCTTAAATGTGGTGATTCTCATGTTTACTGAGTCTGTCTGGATGCCTCATTCTCTATGAGGCATTCCATACTGGCCCATCCCAGGTCCGGAAAGCCTTCACCTCTGAGAACAACTGTGCATTTGATGCAGTTTGGCACTTACATGTCCAAAACAATCATCTATTCCTATTTCTCAGCCTGGACAAAGCATACTTACAGAGCAGCAAATTTGTAATGCATGCTTTCCAGCATTGCAAAAAGAAAAAGAAGAGAAAGACATTTCAGTATAATAAAGTTAAAATTTTAACCCTAATGGCATGCCTTTGGGTTGTCTCCACAGTGTGGGCAAGCACAGATGGTATGCAGTATCAAGGCTCATAGCAAGGTGAATGATTCTCATCCAAACTAAACCTGTTGGTAACCAAACCTTCCTATCCCTGACGTCTGCTGTGCCACATATTTTTCTGATTGTAGTGTTACACAGTCAGCTCTCTGTATCCGCAGGTTCTGCATCCACAAATTCAACCAACCGTGGATCAAAAATATTCTCCCCAAAAATTTCCAGAAAGTTCCAAAAAGCAAAACTTGAATTTGCCACAAGCCAGCAACTATTTACATAGCATCTACGTTGCATTAGGTATTACAAGTAATCTAGAGATGACTTAAAGTATACAGGAGGATATGCTTAGGTTATATGCAAATACTATACCAGTTTATATAAGGGACTTGAGCATCCAGGGTTTGGGTAACTGCAGGGGTGCTGGAACCAATCACCCACAGATACCAAGTTATGACTGTAAGTGGTCCACTGTAGATATTTTGGAAAAAAACAGAAAATTGCAAATAAAACAGAAATCACCCCTAATGCTACTGCTCAAAGATAAACCAAACATGAATACCTTAGTGTGCTTCTTTCCAGCCTTCTAAAAACGCAGAATTTTATATAGTTTAGAAATACAGTATCCTGTCTTTCCACCTAACTTGCCTCATAAGCATTCCGTAATATTTATTTTTCATTGTGGTAAAATATACAGAACATAAAATTGACCATTTTACCCAATTTCAAATGTACAATTCAGTGGCATTATATACATTCACCACTTTTCGTCTCCAGGACCTTTTCATCATCAGCATTGCTTATATTTAAAAATGCTTCACAAACCACATTTAATAGCTGCATAATATTCCACCAGACAGAATTGACGTGGAAGCCTCTGCTAGCAAACATTTCACAGATATTTATTTTGTCTTCACTGTGAGGTAGACTTTGTGGCTGAGTCCATGAACAAAACATGGATTTTGCCTCCAGGATCTTAAGTCTGGTGAAGAGGTTGTTCATCAGCAGGCAATTTGATTCCCATGGAGGGTGAGCACAGGGGCTGTGGAGGAGAGTTTAAGTCGAGGTACCATTTACATAATCATCCCTTGATTGTTGCAGATCTAACGTGTAGCAGATTATTTTGCTGTTATAAATAATACTGTGAGATTGTTGTAGGTATAAATATTTTTTTCACATTTCAGATTACTTTATGAAGATTTTGAAAAGGGGACTTACTGGACTACTCATTGTAACAGGGCAATAAGTGGAACTGGTTATTGTCATTTCTCAAGGTCAGGGGCAGCCACCAAACGTTTTCATTTCCTGTTACACCTGATGAGCTCTACCAACTTTTTCATAAATGTGTGTCTTACTTGCATTTGGTAGGATTGTGTGAAGCATTGGGATTGGGTAAAGAGTGTATCCGACGAGGAAGAGCTAGGAAGGGCAGAGGCAAAGGGATTGTGGCCGAGGTCAACATTGTAGCACAGGGAACGTTCAAACTGTCCAGCTGTTTGTACTCATTTCAGAGGCCTTGGTTTGGCTCAGGCTTCAGGGCTGTGCTCCACGGGGCTCCTTTCTGTGAAATTCCAGACTTGTGCACTTGAAGCCCACTGTGCAATAAAAGTAGCCTATTAAAAAAAAAAAAGTAACTTTATCATCTAAACAGAAACTTCTGGTCTTTTATCCAAGCTGCAAGAGACTTTTGGATATCGTACAATACTTCCCTGTTCAGACAACAGATGAAGATTCTGAGGCTTAGAAAAGTTAAGAAACATTCTGAAGAAAACCAGTTGGGTGGACAAAGAAGAGAGATTCAAACTCATTTCTCTTGATTTATCTGGCGGTCACCCCATTACCTGTCCCATGTTGTCTTAGCCTTTGTTATTCTCTTTACAGGAATCCTTTTCTTCTTCCCACTTCTAAATTCCTTATTTTGTTCTCTGCTGTTTTCTTCTAAGATGTTACTCATTTTCAGTATTGAATATGTATATGTGCTGGCTAATATCTATCTACAGTTGTCATATTATGCTGGTGTGTTTGAGTTCCTTTAGTTGACTGATTTGTTTGACTGCTAACTCTCTCTTCATCTGGGCCTTGTTGTTTATTGGAAAGTTTCTCTTGGCTCTGGCAAAACTAATCAGTTATGCCTTATTTTTCTCCCTTTGTGTTATTCCCTTTGGGTAATTCTGTGGGTTCTGTTTTTTTTGTTTTGTTTTGTTTTTGAATTAACTTTAAGAAGTAATATACCCTTCAATGAGATAGTAAATGTGGAAACCTGGTTCAGGGCCAAAGAGTAAGCAGTTTTTAAATAGATCATGTATGTTGAGAATAGGAATATTAACACGGATCTCTGATGTATTAATTTCATGATGTTTGATACATAAAGGTTAGTTGGTAAACCTTCTACCATGGGTACACGTGTATGTATTTATGTAAATGTGCATGTATTTTTTTTTATGTGTAGTACCTCTTCCTTCTAAGGTCAAGTTGACAAAAAGAAATAAAGTTAGCATTGCTTCCTGTTAGACAAAATGCCATTACCTTCAGTAGAGCTTCAGATGTATCTAATGACTCTAAATATAGTGCTGTGGGCCCTCTGATAATAACCAGAAAAAGGAACTTAAAAAGCCAGAGCGCCAAATGTGGTCTGAGGCTCTCAGCCCCAATATGAGGTGATTATTATGCAGTTGGAAAATCCTGTAGCTTAGATTCTAAACAATTTCTGGTAATCAATATCTCAAAATAATTCACAGAGTTATCAGGTCCTTTCATTTATGAGAGAAAGGAACAATTCCTCATTTATCTGAAGTCTTTTACGTTGGCAATTCCATCCTTAATTAAAAAGGCATTGGCATTTGCATTATGAAAATTGTTCTTCTGGATTTATATCTGAGTCTATTAATTTAGTGTTTCAAAACTGATTAGCCTTAACCCATATAGTTACTTTTAAACAAAGGCAACTTAAAAATTGATTTTGGAGTATCTTGATTTTAAAGATCATTTCAGACATCTGATTTGCCTGTGTTGGTTCTCCTGTATTGATGTATTAAGTTCTGGAGAACTGAGGAATAAATGCAGTACATTCCACTCCAAAAAAAGCCATTATCATCCTCTCTTAATTTAAAGGACTTGAGAGCCCAAGGAGACATACCCTGCTTCTGCACCTCACACTTGTTCTCTCACTCATTTCCTTCTCTATTTTTCAGTGTGGAATAGTCATTATGATAGTAATAGCAATTATATTTTCTTAAGTGCTTACTGTCAGGCCATGTGTTACATCCAACTTTAGTATTCATAATAGCCCTATGAAGATAGGTAGTATGATGCTCATTTTATAGATTAGGAAGCTGAGACTCTTCCCAGTAGATTACATGATTAACCTCCTTTGATTAACCGTTTGATTGATTGATTCCCTGTTATTTCCCTGTCATTTCTCTGGTCCATTCTGCACGTCACTGCTGGTCCCATCTGTGTTCTATAATATTCCCTGCAGAAACACCTTTAAAGACTCCCCAGACTTCAGTCAGTCTACAGGTTGGCCCCAATTGCTTTAACTTTATATCCCACAACCTCCTTACAAGAACCTGCACCACAGACCCCAAGGTGAGCATACTGTGTACTTTCCCCCACTGTTCCCCCGACCCAGCTCTGGCAGATGCCTACTATGTGCCAGGCACTCTGTTAGGATCTTAGGTACATAGTTCTTGCCTTTAAAACTTTATACTCAGTGGCAAGGCAGACCTGGATATATTACCTCTCCTTAGCCTTTATGTGTCTAATACCAGGTTGGTTTAGAGCTCTTGCCCTTGTTGAAACTTTCCCTAACCATTCAAGGCAAAAGTGAGTCTGCCCTCCTCAGAACGTGGCCTGAACTGACTGTAGCAAATGCTTAGCTTCAAGTTTTGATCTTCTTTTCATGTGCCTGGATCTTAGCCCACTTCTGGTTATAGAATCTGTAGGTAAAGTCTGTGGCTTTAATATCTCTTTTATCACTAAACTCTTAATTTTTTTTTTGGCGGTACGCGGGCCTCTTACTGTTGTGGCCTCCCCCGTTGTGGAGCACAGGCTCCAGACGCGCAGGCTCAGCGGCCATGGCTCACGGGCCCAGCCGCTCCGCGGCATGTGGGATCTTCCCAGACCGGGGCACGAACCCGTGTCCCCTGGATCGGCAGGCGGACTCTCAACCACTGCTCCACCGGGGAAGCCCAACTCTAATTTTTAAAGGGAGGATTGATTAATTTATTAAAATCTGTATAATTTCATAAAGATATTTTAGCCTAGGAATATCATACTTTTAATATATTGCACTGTGACCTGAGACCACATGTATTAAGCTATAAAAAAAATTAGGTGGGTGCAGAAATATGGCATTTTGTTTTGTTTTTTGAATTTTTTACAAACCCCGGTACCAAATCTTTTATTTTTTAAATTGATTAATAATATTACAGTTACACCTTCTTTTTCATTAGCTATCAGCACAAGAAGAAAGCCTTTTGAATATAAGCCAAGCCTTTAAAGGACACTAATAACATATCTTGAGCTCTATTCCTTTGAGTTATGGGATTTGCTAAGTAAAAGGTAAGTGGCATAAGCAGACTGAGTCCTGACTGAGATAGGAAACCTGTTCTAGTGCTGGCCCAAGTCACTAAATTGGGTTACCCTGATCTAGTCAGAAGCATCATGTGCCCCAACTTATTCACATGCCAGATGAGGCCATCTTCATCACAGCAGACATAGCGGGGTTTTGACCCACTGAAGACTTTTGGGCACCTGTCTCCATGTTATGTTAGTTTGAATTTCACCCATCTATTTATGTATATACAGGCATCCCTGGGAGATACTGTGGGTTTGACTCCAGACCACCATGATGAAGCAAATATCGCAACAAAGCAAACACTGCAGTAAAGCGAGTCACAAATTTTTTGGTTTCCCAGTGCATATAAAAGTTAAGTTTACATTATACTGTAGTCTATTAAGTGTATAATAGCATTATGTCTAAAAAAACAAGGTACATACCTTCATTTGAAAATATTTTATTGCTAAAAAATGCTATAACCATTATCTGAGCCTTCAGCAAGTCTTCATCTTTTTGCTGATGGAAGGTCTTGATGTTGACGGCTGCTGACTGATCAGGGTGGTGGCTGCTGTGGCATTTTCTTACCATAACAGCAATGACATTTGCCACATTGCTTGACTCTTCCTTTTACTTACTAACTGGCCTAGTTTCAATATTGTGGTGTCTCAGGGAACAGGGAGGCCCGGGGAGAAGGAACAGCTGGTTGATGGAGCAGTCAGAGCACACCCAATATTTATCAGTTAGGTTTGCTGTCTTATGTGGGTGCAGTTCGTGGCACCCCAAAGCAATTACAATGATAACACTAAAGATGACTGATCACAGATCACTGTAGCAAATATAACAATAATGAAATAGTTTAAAATATTGTGAGAATTACCAAAATGTGACACAGAGACATGAAGTGACCAAATGCTGTTGGAAAAGTGGTGCCAATAGACTTGCTCGATGCAGAGTTGCCATAAGCCTTCAATTTGTAAAAAACACGGTACCCACAAAGTGCAGTAGAAGTGCAATAAAATGAGGAATGCCTGTACTGTGTTAGTGTACTAGGGCTTCCATATAAAATACCAGACTGGGAGGGTTAAACGACAGAATTTATTTTCTCACCGTTCTGCAGCCTGGAAGTCCAAGGTCAGGGTGTCAACAGATTTGGTTTCTTCTGAGGCCTCTCTCCTTGGCTTGTGGACACCACCTTCCTGCTGCATCCTCACATGGTCTTTCCTCTGTGTGTGAACATCCTGAGGTCTCTCTGTGTGTCCATACTTCCTCCTCTTCTAAGGGCTCCAATCAGATTGGATTAGGGCCCACTCTAACAGCCTCATTTTAACTCATCAGCTCTTCAGAGGCCCGTCTCCAAATATAGTCACATTCTGAGGTACCAGGAGTTAGGGCTACTCCATATGAATTTTGAGGAGACATAGTTCAGCCCATAATATCTATTTAAAATAACATTCATTTGTTTTAAATTATATGTAGAGAGACTAGTACAAAGAAGAAACCAAAAATAGCCTTCCTAGTTAATGCCTATTATTTAACAGCAGTGGGGTGGTACGTACTTGAAAAGATAATTCAGACTGTATTGAGGGTATAAAAGGAAGAATGACACTCTCCTAGTCCCCTTCTCCTACACTAAGGCAGCTTCTTTAAATACATTTACATGCATGTTTACATACTCTGTTTAGCTCTAAACAGAGTCCAGGAGCCTTTTTTCCTCCTGTCTTCATGTATTCTACGAAATACATATCTCTGGGTCTGCACATGCTCTGGATTGGCCTTCTTTTAAATGGCTACATAGTATTCCATTGTGTATGTACGAGATTTTAATTTAACTAGTCACTTATTAATGGGCATTTAGATTGTTTCCAGCCTCCTCAGCCCCCCACCAGCATTATAAACTATGGAGATGCATTTCTTTTTAATACCCATTATGGAAAGAATAGTAATGGGCCACCTAATAAAAATAACTGGCGTCCGATTTTGGTGACGACAGCCGTTGTTTTTCACCTTCCTGTCTCTTGGTTTGTGCTGGAGTTGTTGTTGTGAAAGGTGTTTGTCTTTCTTGCCCTCCAGTCCCTGACCGTATGTCAGAACCTCTCCTTCCTGCATAATGTGAAGGAAGGGCCTCCCTGGGCGGCCTTAGGTCAGTCATCTCTGTACAGCGGTCCTTCCTCCTCAGGAAGAAAGGCTCTCCAAATCAGCAGGCATAGACTATTTTTAGTTAAGCAAAATCATTTTTCTTGTAAGCATTGCTGTTTCTTTGTCCACACCGACATATGCATCATTTCTGGCTGCTTCGACCCTTCGGAGAGGGGCAAGCTTTCTAATGGCATGCGAGCATTCTTACCACTAATCAAGATTTACAGCTGAGACCAGGACGCCCAGCCGCTCATTGGATTTTCAGACCCTCTAAGCTAACAGCAGCAGCTCCAAGATTAAGTGCAGTGCAGGGGCCCCAGCCCTGTTGTCCAGGCTGTTTCTCCTTCCCCAGGCCCAGCCTCTTAGTCACAGGTATCATCTGGCGTTGTTTTATAAGCTGCGTCACCATGCAGATGTTCTTTTCTGAAGAATTACTTTCATTTCTGACTCATTTCAGGAAATGAGGCAGTCGATCAGAGGTGTTCTTTGTTTCCAGACCTCCGGAGAGTTCATTTTCTCCTGGGATTTCTAACCACATGTGGGCAGTGCTTTATTTACCCAGATGTGAGAAATAACAGTAATGAACAGCCCTCATCTTAAGGAGCCCTTACTTCCCTGAAGAATCCCATGTGAGGGCCCAGAGGTGGCTTATGCTCTTATTAACGTCAATATTTCTGAGGCTTTGGTTTCATGATGCTTGTAGACATGCTGTGTGAGACATGAGTTTGGTGCAGGCAAAATATAATTTAGCAACAGATTTAAAAGGTAGTCTGGAGTGTTTCTAATTACTGTTTGTTTAGTTCACCATTGCCTAATAGGGATTTAAGTAACCTTGGGGGTAGGGAATATAATGTTCATATTACAGTCAACCATGCAAATCATATTCTAAGTATTGCAGAGAACACACCATGGAGTCACTTTATAGATGTAGTCCTTGGAATTTTGAATTTAGAACTGAGAGCATTTTGGAGTGGACATTTTCTACCTGTCATGCATCAACATGAATTATGCACATGTCCAAAATCAACCCTACTGTGTGTTACAACTCTATATAAAATCCATTGGGGGCTTTTGGCACTCAGTTCTCTTTTTAATTTGACATAAGAATTCTCATTCTTATGGGAGAAACTGGCTTCTCTTTCCTTCCTTTTCCCATCTTTCATTGGCCATATAGGAAACTGAAGTTGTGAGAGGGCCTAGAACAGTGGTTCTCAATCTGGCCTGCACCACAGAATCAGCCTGGGAACTTTCAGAAATACCGATGCCTGGGTCCCACCTCCCCAGAGAGTCTCGCCTAATTGTTGGGAATGCAGCCTGCACTGGGAGGATGTTATTGTGACTAAGGGTTGAGAACCATAGGCTTGAGAGCTCATCTCAGCCTGTGGTTCTCAGCCTGGGCTGCAGGCTAGCATCACCTAGGAAGCTCTTGCCCAAAACACTGCTGCCCCACCAATTAAAACCACATTCTGGGGGGAAGGATCCAGGATTTTTAGAAAGATCCCAGGTGATTTCTGATGCACAGCAAGGGTTAAGGTCAACTGACATAATCTAACCATTGCATATCATAGATAAGGAAAAGGAGAACTAGAAAGGTCAAATGGCTTGCTCAAGGTCAGATCCTGGTTGTTGCAAAAGCAGGTCTGGGACTCAGGTCTGATGTCTCTGACTGGTCTTTCTGCTGCCTACCTGGCCCCCTTATATTTGTTTGTTATATTTATTGATGCCTCCTCATCCTTCAGGTGATGTTCCTGCCTCCAAGAGGCCTTTAATGGCTCCTGCCACTCTCCCATCCGGCCTGGGTAAGATGTCCTTCCTTTATATTTGAACCACCCTCCTTCCCCTTCCCCTTGGACTGTCCGCTCTAGAAGGACAAGGTCCATATTCTTTCAGTAACTTGCTGGCATGTAATGGGGACCTAGATAATGTTTGTTGAATTGAAATTCCCTAACTTTTTATTCACCAATTAGCCCACATGGATTGCTAAAAATAATCCACTCCTTTTGAAAGTAGCTTCTGAGAGCAAATGTTATTGTTACCTGTTGACCGCCCACTGTGCTGTGGGTCAAGATCTCATACACAAGGAATTCCCACCCTTGCCTTCCAGGAGAGAGAGTTGAGGGGGGGAAAAAACGTTTGTCAAGGGGATTTTGATGACAAAATAATGAAAGCAAGATTTCTGTGACTTTACACGTTGCTCAGGGTATTTATAATATCCAGGGACTTCCGAATAACATACTTACAAGTGTATGTGGCGTCAGTGAAAGGGGGCATATGGCATTATCTTAAGACAAAATGAAAATGCTCTTTCATAAAAATGTTTTAAGGACTAAATTATTTCCTTTATCATAATGCATATATAACTGAGCAACCACATCCACTAGCATAGCTGAATTAAATCCTTTGGCTTCTCAGGATTAATATGTTAACGTCTTTTCAACTGAGTAAAAAACTATTGGGGAGATCAAGATGGCAGAGTAGGAGGATGTAGAACTCACCTCCCCCTGTAAGCACATCAAAAATTACATCTACACATAGGACAACTCACAAAAAACCAGCCAGACAGTGGCAGAAGATCTCTTAAATGACCAAAGCTGAAAGAAAGATCCCATGTAACTGAGTAGGACCAAAAAAAAAAAAAAAAAAAAGGCATCAGAATGGGACCAGCACCCCTGGGGGGATCTGTAAAGGAGGGTGTGTCCACACAGGCAGGCCCTTGCTGTATGAAACTCCCCTGTCTGCTGGGAGGCCCACTGGGACAGATAGGGAGCTGGAGGGGCCTGGACTCTGCTCATGAGGCATGTGTACATGCTGGCTTGCTAGCAATCAGAGTAGAGAGAGACCAGCCCTGATGCTGACTACCACCACCTTGCTGCACTTCCAAGCCTGAAATGCACGCCGGGCAGGGCTGCTAGTATGTGCTAAAGTGCTGAAGCTGCAGCGAAGGGACCTTGGGAGAGGACTTGGTCTAGCTGCTTGGAGACAGGCTGGAGGGCCTGAAGTGTGGTCCATTGTTAGTGCATGTAGGGTGGGACGTGGGTCCACCAACGGAACCCCACTGTCAGCTTGCTAACAGCAGGGCGCGGCTCCGGTGGTGCAGGCTTTGTGAGCATGTACAGAGTTGGGGTGGGGCTGACATCTGAGCTCATTATCAGCCCTCCAACAGTGGGGCCAGATCTGGGCAGCAGTGGACTTTGTTGGCGTGCACACGTGGTGGTTGGTGGCATCACAGAGTCCCATGTCCTCAGTGGACAGCCCCTGGATAGGAGTATGCAGCAGTTCCTTTCTCAGCAGGAGTGCTGTAGTTAAGCCCACCTCACACCACAGCTTGGAGCTGGATCTGGGGTGGACAGGTCCAGGAAGAGGCTGCCACAGAGGCAGCACAGGTCCCAGGCCACAGCACAACCACAATTCCTGCAGCTACGATGCTCCAGCCTCCTCCACCAGCTTAGTACTAGGTCTGGGATGAATACAACAGAGAAAGGAATGTGGCCTTGGGCTGCTTCTGGGCAAAACCTTGGACACCTGCATGGGTAGCACGTAGGTTTGCCGTGACCACAATGGGTCTCACTTGCTTCAGGGCTCGCCTCCTTGGGGGCAGAGCATATACTTAAGTACAATGGAGCTTTATTGAACCTGACCCTCAGGACTTCTACTGCAACAAGTGGGGAGCAGGCCTCACCACTGACAGGGCTGTGACAGCCATGGAGCAAATAGGAGGCGTCACCCAACACCCAGTGCAGGATCTGGACACCAGAACAGCAGTCAACCCCCTATCAAGGGGATAATGTCCAGCACACTCTGAGGAAAGATGTGGCAGGCATTCATACCAAAAACAGCCCTAGCACCAAAAATATTGGACTCATAGCCTGCACAGGAATGCTCCCACATAAAAACAGCCCTTCAAGAACAAAGTAGATAACTATTTCTCCTAAATTCATAGAGACAGAGAAATGTATGTAATGTAAATATAAGAAGTGTAAGTAAATGAAAAAGCAAAGGAATTACTCACAATTAAAAGAACAAGAGAAATCCCCTGAAAGAACAAACTCAGTGTACTTGACCCTGAGTTCAAAAAGGAGGTAATGAAAATGCTAAAGGAATTAAGAAAGAAATGCAGGTCACTGTAACAAGAAACTAGAAACTAGAATTAGGAAGCAATCAAAATTAGACAATTCAATTGCCAAGATAAAAACTGATCTAAAAGCAATGAATAGCAGACTAAATAACACAGAAGAATGAATAAGTGATCTGGTAGATAGAATAATGGAAATCACCCAACAGAACAGCAGACAGAAAGAAAAATGAAAAAAAAAAAAAAGCAACAGGGGCTTCCCTGGTGGCGCAGTGGTTGAGAGTCCGCCTGCCGAGGCAGGGGACACGGGTTCGTGCCCCGGTCCGGGAGGATCCCACGTGCCGCGGAGCGGCTGGGCCCATGAGCCATGGCCTCTGGGCCTGCGTGTCCGGAGCCTGTGCTCTGCAACGGGAGAGGCCACAACAGTGAGAGGCGCGCGTACTGCAAAAGGGAAAAAAAAAAGCAACATACGAGATTTATAGGATAATATAAAGCACGCCAACCTATGCGTAATAGAGGTTCCAGAGATAAAGAAAGAGAGAAGGGGATTGAAAATGTATTTGAAGGGCTTCCCTGGTGGCGCAGTGGTTGGGAGTCCACCTGCTGATGCAGGGGACATGGGTTCATGCCCCAGTCCGGGAAGATCCCACATGCTGCGGAGTGGCTGGGCCTGTGAGCCACAACTACTGAGCCTGCGTGTCCGGAGCTTGTGCTCCACAACGGGAGAGGCCACAACAGTGAGAGGCCCGCACACCGCGATGAAGAGTGGCCCCCGCTCACTGCAACTGGAGAAAGCCCTCGCACAGAAACGAAGACCTAACACAGCCAAATAAATAAATAATTAATTTAATAATTAATTTAAAAAAAAACCATGAAGAAAATGATCACATGGAGACTAAATAACATGCTCCAAAAAAGCAGTGGGTCAACAAGGCAATTAAAGAGGGAATCAGAAAATACTTCAAGAGAAATGGCAATGAAAACGCAGCCTTACAAAATCTATACGATGCAGCAAAAGCAGTTCTAAGAGTGACATTCATTAGCAATACAGGCCTTCCTTAAGAAACAAGAAAAATCTCAAACAGCCTAACCTACCACCTAAAAGAACTAGAAAAAGAAGGTCAAACAAAACCCAAGGTTAGCAGAAGGAAGGAAATAATAAAGATCAGAGAGGAAATAAATAAAACAGAGATCAAGGAAACAATAGAAAAATCAATAAAACCAAGAGCTGTTTTTTTGAAAAATAAACAAAATCAACAAACCTCTAGCCAGGATCACCAAGAAGAAAAGAGAGAGGACCCAAATAAACAAAATAAGAAATGAAAGAGGAGAAGTAAAAACCAATACCACAGAAATACAAAAAATAATAAGAAAATACTATGAACAAGTTGGACAACCTAGAAGAAAGGGACAAGTTTCTAGAAATATATAGCCTGTCAAAATTGAGTCAAGAAGAAACACATAATTTGAACAGACCAATCACTAGAAGTGAAATAGAATCTGTAATTTAAAAAAACCCCCAAACTCCCTGCAAACAAAAGTATAGGACTGAAAGCCTTCACTGAGGAATTCTGCCAAACATACAAAGAAGAACTTATCCCAGTCCTTCTCAAACTATTCCAAAAGATTAAAGAGGAGAGAACACTCCCAAATTCATCTATGAAACCACTATCACCCTGATACCAAAGCCAGACAAAGACATTACAAAAAAAGAAAATTACAGGACAATATCTTTGATGAATATAGATGTAAAAATCCCCAACAAAATATTACCAAACTGAATGCAGTAATGCATAAAAAGGATCATACATCATGATCAAATTGGATTCATTCCAGGGTAGCCTGGATGGTTCAACATACACGAATCAATCAATGTGGTATACCACATTAACAAAAGAAAAGACAAAAATCATATGATCATCTCAATAGATGCAAGAAAAGCATTTGATAAAATTCAACATCGCTTCATGATAAAAACTCTTACCAAAGTGGGTACAGAGGGAACATATCTCAACATAGTAAAAGTCATTTATGACAAACCCACAGCCAACATAATACATAATAGTGAAAGCTGAAAGCCTTTCTCCCAAATTCAGGAACAAGACAAGGATGCCCACTCTCACCCTTTCTATTTAACATAGTATTGGAAGTTCTAGCCACAGCAATCAGACAAGCAAAAGAAATAAAAGGTATCCAGATTGGAAGAGAAGAGGTAAAATCGTTACTTGCAGATGACGTGATACTCTATATAGAGAAGCCTAAAGATGCCACACAAAACCTATTAGAACTGATAAATGAATTCAGCAAGGTAGCAGGATTCAAGATTAATATACAGAAGTCTGTTGCATTTCTTTACACTTACAAAATATCAGAAAGAGAAAGTGAAAAAATGATCCCATTTAAAATCACACTGGGGAAAAAAACAAAAACAACAAAAAACTATGAATAAACTTAACTAAGGAGGTGAAAGACCTATATGCTGAAAACTATGAAACGTTGATAAAGGAAGTTGAAGGTGATTTAAAGAAATAGAAAGGTATCCCATGCTCTTGGATTGGAAGATTTAACATTGTTAAAATGGCCATACTACCCTCAGCAATCTACAGATTTAATGTGATTCCTATTAAAATCCATGACATTTTTCACAGACCTAGAACAAATAATTCTAAAATTTATATGGAACCACAAATGACCCAGAATTGCCAAAGCAATACTGAAGAAAAAGAACAAAGCTGGAGGCATAACATGCTCCCCCCACCAGACTTTAGACAGTACTACAAAGCTACAGTAATCAAAACAGGGTGGTATTGGCACAGAAACACACATGAGAACCAATGGAACAGAATAGAGAGCCCATAAATAAACCCGCACGCCCACAGTCAATTAATCTACACCAAAGGTGGCAAGGATATACGTTGGAGAAAAGACAATCTCTTCAGCAAGTGGTGTTGGGAAAGCTGGACAGCTACATGCAAATTAGTAAAATTAGAGCACTCCCTCACTCCATATTACAAAAATAAACTCAAAATGGCTTAAAGACCTAAATATAAGACATGACACCACAAAACTCCTAGAAGAGAACATAGGTGAAACATTCTTGGATATAAATCATAGCAATATTTTCTTAGATCAGTCTCCCAAGACAAAAGAAGAGCAAAAATCAACAGATGTGACCTAATCAAACTTAAAAAGCTTTTGCATAGCAAAGGAAACCATCAACAAAACAAAAAGACAACCTCTGAAATGGGAGAAAATATTTGCAAAGGATGTGACCAACAAGGGATTAATATTTAAAATATACAAACAGCTCATATAACTAAATACAAAACAAACAAACAAACGCTAACCCAATCAAAAAATTGGCAGAAGACCTACATAGACATTTCTCCAAAGAAGATACACAGATGACCAACAGGCATATGAAAAGATGCTCAGCATCACTATTTATGAGAGAAGTGCAAATCAGAACCACAGTGAGGTATCACCTCACACCAGTCAGAATGGCTATCATCAAAAAGTCTACAAATGATAAATGCTGGAGAGAGGGTGGAGAAAAGAGAACCCTCTTACACTGTTAGTGGGAATGTAGATTGGTACAGCCACTATGGAGAACAGTATGGAATTTCCTTAAAAAACTAAAAATAGAGCTACCATGTGATCCAGAAATCCCACTCCTGGGCATATATCCAGAAAAGGTGAAAACTCTAATTTGAAAAGATACTTGCACCCCAATGTTCATCGCAGCACTATTTACAGTAGCCAGGACATGGAAACAATCCAAGTGCCCTCAACAGATGATTGGCTTAAGAAGATGTGGTGTATATATATATATATATATACACACACACACATATATGTATACACACACACACTGTAATATTACTCAACCATAAAAAGAATAAAATATTGCTATTTGCAGCAACATGGATAGACCTAGAGAATATCATACTAAGCAAAGTAAGTAGGCAGAGAAAGCAAATATTATATATTACTTATATGTCAATCTAAAAAATAATACAAATGAATCTATATACAAAATAGAAAAAGACTCACAGACATAGAAAACAAACTTACGGTTACCAACAGGGAAAGGGAGTGGGGAGGGATAAATTAAGAGTATGGGATTAACAGATACATACTACTATACATAAAATAGATAAGCAAGAAGGATTTCCTGTATAACACAGGGAACTATATTCAATATCTTATAATAACCCATAATGGAAAATAATCTGAAAAAAAATATGTAACTGAACAATAAAAAACAACAACAACAAAAAACTATCACTCCTCTGTCATCTCAGTTTACTTAAGGTCATGCTTGTCCCGTGTCTTCTTGTTATTTGAAATAAGTTTCCAGATTTGCAGTATTTATGTTTACTGTTGTAGCTGTTACAGAGATTTGTCTCAGAAAGCAGATTACAACCAGGATCTGTTTACCTTACAGGTAGCCAGGAGGCTGCACAAAGTGGTAACAGAAAGTAGCTGTTTTTCTCATTTGGAGAATTCAGAGTTATAAGTTTTTGGAGCCAAGACTGCAAACTGGGCTGTATTGTAGGATAGATGTTAAAATGACGTAAAGAGATTGCAGACAGTAGCCAATAATGACCCAAGTGCGTGAAATCTTTTTGAAGTCTTAGTAAGACTTCGTGGGTTCATGCTTTATAATTGGGAGTCTTCACATCCCAGGTAAGTGGCAGTGTGGCAGCGTGTAAATAAAGCCGCCATTTATCAGGGGAAATCTTCCCAAAACAAATATCCTTAAAATTTTCCAGAGAAAGCTAAGTGACTTAGCTGGAGGTAAATATACAACATTTTTATATTAAAATAATTTCATTATATCGTGAAATAAAATGCAAAGTTTGCATAACTTTTTTTTTAAGATGAGAAATTTTAAAGAACCACTTTCCAGTCTCTCCTTTGCTGCTACTTGGATGAAAAGTTAAACCAATAAAGGTTTTTGCTACGTAACCAACTTCTATCTCACTAATTTCGGAGGCTCAACAGTACATTCTGGAAGAGACGAGGAAGGAGGGAAAGGAAGGGTTTATTAAATATGTAAGACACCATGTTCAGTGTCTTCACCCATGTTGTGCTGTCGAATCTTTATGGCTGTGCTGCAAATTAGGAATTATTCACAGCAATTTTTGCTTGTGAGGAGGTCTGTACGCACCTGTCCACTAGGAAGCAGAGCTGAAATTTGAAAACAGATCTATCTGATTCCAGAGTCCTTGTATTTTTCCCCTGACATGGCCTTTCATGTCATGAGGGTGGAGACGTCTCCAAAAGAGCCTTGTTACTAACTCTGAGTATTTGCCATGCTGGTGAAAGAGGAGGGCTGACTTTAGCTTCTCCTAGAGTTTTTTTTAAAATAGATTTAATTAATTAATTAATTAATTAATTAATTTTTGGCTGCGTTGGGTCTTCGTTGCTATGCGCAGGCTTTCTCTAGTTGCGGCGAGTGGGGGCTACTCTTCGTTGTGGTGTGCAGGCTTCTCATTGTGGTGGCTTCTTGTTGCGCCGCACAGATTCTAGGCGCACGGGCTTCAGTTGTTGTGACATGTGGGCTTCAGTAGTTGTGGCTTGCGGGCTCTAGAGCGCAGGCTCAGTAGTCGTGGCACAGGGGTTTAGTTGCTCCCTGGCATGTGGTATCTTCGCGGACCAGGGCTCGAATCCGTGTCCCCTGCATTGGCAGGTGGATTCTTAACCACTGCGCCACCCGGGAAGCCCCCTAGAGTTGTTATTAAACACCAGTAAGTTAATATATACAAACTTCTGTGACACAGTTAAAAGCATTTCCCAACATTATCCTATAAAGTTCTGACTTTAAAATGACATGTTGTTATTACAGTGACCCTCAGAGTTCCAGTGTATTCATTGTCATGATTTTAAAGGGAGGAAAGGAATTGTCAGCAGTGGCTATGTTTGGCCGCAAGCCATATAGTGTCAGAATTTTGTGATCTCTCTCAGACATCATGCCTTTGACTTGAGGGAGGCAGCAAAGCAAAATAGTTGATAGTTTGTGCTTTGCCCTGCAATTCCTGAATTTGAGAATCCTGGCTCTGCTACACACTAGCTGTGTGATGGTGGGCAAGTGACCTAACCTCTTTGTGCCTTAGTTTCCTCCTAAGTAAAACAAGAACAGTAATAACTTGATTGCTGTTTTAAGAACTGTATAACTATCAGGCCTGTTAAGAGCTTAGAACTTTGCATGTTGCAAAGTAAGTGCTCAGGAAGTATTTAGCTATTCTTAGTAAAAGCTAGGTGCTACCTGGCCCAGCAATCCCACTTCTGGGTACTGACCCAAGAGAAAATGAAAACCTGTGTCCACATAAGACATTTTAACAAAAGTTTGTAGAAAGTTTTATTCATAATAGCTAAAATCTGGAAACAAATGTCCATCAACTGGTGAATGGATAAACTGTGGTACATCCACTCTGTGGAATACTATTCAGAAGCAAAAAAGAACAAATTTCTGATAGGGGCAACAACATGGCTAAGTTTCAAAAGCATTGTGCCAGGTGAAAAATCCAGACATAAAAGCCTGCATCCTTTTTGATTCCAATTATGTGACGTTCTATAAAGGCAAAACTGTAAATTACAGAAATTAGATCCTTGCTTGCTGAGGACAGATCATTGAAGAGCAGAGGAGACTGACTGCAGAAGGGCAAAAGGAAACTTTCTGAGGTGATGGAAATGGTCTATGTGTTTATTGTGGCAGAGGTTATGTGATTGTTTATGTTCGTCAAAATGCATCCAGCTTAGAAAGGGTCCATTTTTACTGTATATAAGTTACACTTCAATAAATCTGATTTTCAAAGTCAGGGACTACAACATGAGCAAAGCATAGTGGGGAAAAAAAGGGGTTAGAAACAATAAATCAGAATTGCCGAAAATGCAGCTATTCTAGTTTCAGTTAGCATGTGAGATGGGAGGAATAATTTTGTTAATTTTCCTCTTACAGGCTGTGAGTTAGAAAAATGTAGAAACCTGTAGAAGAGTTCTGTCCTGCTCTAGCATATCTGATTCTCTTGGTTCTGAGCACTGTCTGCTTCCCCATTTTTGAGCTGTTGCCATTTCACAGACACAGGGATCTCCTGGGTTGCTGGCTGGGAGAATCCTGAAGGAGGGCTTGCCATGTGATGAGGCATTCATGGAGACAGAGCCTTGGTGTTCTAGATGAACTGAAGGTTCCTATTCCAGATAACTACGTAGTCTGAGTACACTTATGGGGAAGGAATGTTATCTCAGAGCATTTTTCATTCATCATGAGTCACTGAAGCCCCTGCACTTTCTTTTGGAGCCGGCGCTTATCTCAGCAGCCCAGGACATGGTCGACCACTCCCTCCTTCCTGAAATTCTTTCTTTCCTTGGCTTCTGTGATGTTCCTGCATCTTGATTCTGTTCACAACTCGCTTGTTTTTTCTGTCTCCTCTGCTAGATCCGTCTCTCCCCATTCCTGGCCCCTAAACTTTGCAGCGCCAAGGCCTTTGTTCTCTGACCTCTTCCCCATCTTAATGTACTCCATAGGTGCTCTCCTTCATTTCCAGGGCCTTAAATACCTTAAATCTACATGTTGATGATCTCATATGCTTACCTCTAGTGCCCGGTCTCTCCCTTGCTTTCCAGCTAGCTGCCTGTTTTATCTCATTACTTGGTTGTCTAATAGACATCTCAAACTTAACAGGCCCAAAACCCAAGTCTTGATTTCTTTTCTAACCCTGCACTTCTTCCACTGTTTCTCATCTCAGCAACGACTCTACCCAGTTGCTCAGCCACGAACCTGGAGTCATCCTTGATCCCTGTCTTTCTCTCCCACCTCATATTCGAGCCGTTAGCATCCATCCTAAATCCAAGTGCTCCTCATCTCCCACCCCCATGCCTAAATCCAAGCCCAGGTCACCACCAAAGTCTTCTGGGACTTCTGCAGCTACTTCCTAAGTGAGCCTCTGTTATGTACCTCTTGCTCCAAGTTCACGCAACAGTCACAGTGATCCTCTATGTTAGACTTTTTTTTTTTTTTTTTTTTTTTTTGCGGTACATGGGCCTCTCACTGCTGCGGCCCCTCCTGCTGCGGAGCACAGGCTCCGGACGCACAGGCTCAGCGGCCATGGCTCACGGGCCCAGCCGCTCCGCGGCATGTGGGATCTTCCCGGACCGGGGCATGAACCCGCGTCCCCTGCATCGGCAGGTGGACTCCCAACCACTGCGCCACCAGGGAAGCCCTGTGTTAGACTTTTATACGACCTGCATTGGATTCCCTACAAACAGTATACAGTTTGAACTCTCAGCCCTGTTGTATTTAAGGCCCTTGCTAACTCTCTGTCCCCATCTCTTCCCACCCTGCCTGTCTCTTGAGGTGCCCCAGACATACTGTCCTCTCTCTGTGCCCTGACATGCTACCCCCCACTGCCAAGAATATTGTCCATATCTTCCTGTCCATCTCTTCTCACCTCCCCACCCCTTCCTGTCTAGGATTCCTGCTCCTGCACTTCATTTAGTTCTCCCTCAAATGCCACCCCCTCTGAGCCGGCCCCCCGACTCATCTAAAATATCACTGTTACTCTGTATCCCCTTCATGTGCTTTATTTGTTTTCAATGCATTTCTCCCCACCTGAAATTAGTATATGAGTATTTGTTTATTGCCTCTGTCCCCTGGTAGACTGTAAGCTCCCTAAGGGTGTTGTGCTGGTGTTTAATACGTATTTTCTGAACGACTGAAGGAATAAGGGAATTAATGTTCTGGTACCCCTATATTAAAAATTAAAGAGCCAAATATCTTCCTATACCCTAATATCCCTGTCTGTCTCTCACCCCATTTCTCTGCTCTGCTTTTAGGCAGAATTTCTAAATCGTCTAGATGTACTGTAGCTTTTCATTACTCATTTTCTCTTCACTCTGACAGTCTGATATCTTTTCCCATCACTCTTGTGCAGTTTCTCAGGGTCATTCAAGTCCTATGTGTTGCCGTCTCCAATGGATGCATTCCTATCCTGTCTTACTAGGTCTCTGAGTAGCTTTAGCACAGTTTTCCATTCTGCTCTTGAAATTCCCTCCTAACTTGGCTTCCGCCATCCCTACTGGCCGTTCCTTATTCCTTTGCGGGCGTCTTCTTCTTTTGGGGACCTCTGAATGTGGAGAGTTCTTCAGGATGTGGCTTAGGCCCTCTTCTTCCTCTACATGGTCATCTGTTCCCAGGGCTTTACATGCTGTCAATGAGCTGATGACTCCCCAGTGTATGTATGTGTCCAACAGTGACCTGTTCTGACCTCCAGACTCCACATCTGACTGCCTCCTTGACGTCTCTTTGGATGTCTCATGCTCAAGGAGGAAGTCTTGTTTCGCTTCTGTATCCCATCTCCCTGAATCTGCCTTTCCACATCCCATCTTGGCCATCTTAGTAAATGGCACCACCATCTTGCCAGTTTCCAAAGTCAGAAACTTGGGTGTCATCCTGTGTTTCTCCTTCATTGTCCCCCTTTGCCCCAGTACTTTTAGTTCTATCTTTAAAATATATTTTGAATTTGTCTTCTCTATCTCTACTACTACTGTCGTAGGCCAACTCTTTTTTTTTTTTTTTTTTTTGCATAGCTAAATTATATAGATTTGGGGGGAGGGGAAGTGGGGGGTGGATTCAGTGATCTGAGAAGCCTCCTGAGAAGACTTGTCCTCTTGTTTGATCGTCACAATATGATGAGGAAATGGAGGTTCAGAGAGTTTGCACATGTGCCCAAGGTCACACAGCGTGAGGGGAAGGCAGGACTTGTACCTGCTCTGCCACACTCTGAGCCCTCACAAGCATCACCTCTCAGGTCTTTGCACCAACACTGGGTTTGCCAAGTGAAAAGCCTCTTGCCCTCCATGAGACGCCACTTGAAAGGAAGCCACACGGGCCCCAAGGTGGGGTCTCAGGCAGCCCTGTGGGAGCTGTTTGGGGCACAAGCCCTTCTTGGGACCTCTGCTCACTGCCAATCCAGGGAGCAAGTGCCATCTTCAGGAAACGGGGTGGGGGGCTGCTGCTGATGACAGCATGACTCATTGTTAGTAGGTTTTCAATGAGGGATCTCAACAGTATCTAGTAACTGGTCTGTTGTTTCTGCTCTTGCCACAGCAGAGTGCTCTAAAATGCTGTGATGCCACATACTGCCTACCTGGCAGTGTGTGTGTCATATCCCCCTGCCTCCTCTTCAGCCTCATTTTATTCCCCAGCCTCTAACTTCTTCAACTCTTCAGTTACACTGATGGCCTTTAACCGTGTCCTTCAACACACCAAGGGTTCAGAACCCTTGGCCTGCTCTCCCTGCCACCCCTTCCCCCTCGCAATGTTCTTCTTTAGTCCTGCACGGCCAAGTCTGTCTCATCCTTCAGGTCTCAACTTAAATATCACCCGCCAGGGAGCCTCCTCTGACCACACTGCCCAAAATACTTCCTTCTCTTATTCTGTATCATAACCACCTTATTTCGTTATCACTAAGCAGAATCAATTATTTTAAAAGGATTTATGCTTAGTTGTTATTATAGAATATAAGTTCCCTGAAAAGAGACTTTTTCTGCTTTATTAGCTGTGTGTCTTCTGCATCTAGCACGACGCTGACACATAGTAGGTGCTGGAACAGGGATTCTTTTTTTAAATTTTATTTTATTTTAATTTAATTTAATTTTTTTAACATCCTTATTGGAGTATAATTGCTTTACAATGGTGTGAGTTTCTGCTTTATAACAAAGTGAATCAGCTATACATACACATGTGTCCCCATATCTCTTCCCTCTTGCATCTCCCTGCCTCCCACCCTCCCTATCCCACCCCTCTAAGTGGTCACAAAGCACTGAGCTGATCTCCCTGTCCTATGTGGCAGCTTCCCACTAGCTATCTATTTTACATTTGGTAGTGTATATATGTCCATGCCACTCTCTCACTTTGTCCCAGCTTACCCTTCCCCCTCCCCGTATCCTCAAGTCCATTCTCTAGTAGGTTTTGTGTCTTTATTCCTATCTTGCTCCTAGGTTCTTCGTGACCATTTTTTTTCTTATATTCCATATATATGTGTTAGCATACGGTATTTGTTTTTCTCTTTCTGACTTACTTCACTCTGTACGACAGACTCTGGGTCCATCCACCTCACTAAAAATAACTCAATTTCGTTTCTTTTTATGGCTGAGTAATATTCCATTGTATATATGTGCCACATCTTCTTTATCCATTCATCTGTTGATGGACACTTCAGTTGCTTCTATGTCCTGGCTATTGTAAATAGAGATGCAATGAACATTGTTTCGTATGACTCTTTTTTTGAGTCATGTTTCACATGTCTCTTTTTGAATTATGGTTTTCTCAGGGTATATGCCCAGTAGTGGGATTGCTGGGTTGTATGGTAGTTCTATTTGTAGTTTTTTAAGGAACCTCCATACTGTTCTCCATAGTGGCTGTATCAATTTACATTCCCACCAACAGTACAAGAGTGTTCCCTTTTCTCCACACCCTCTCCAGCATTTATTGTTTCTAGATTTTTTGATGATGGCCACTCTGACCCGTGTGAGGTGATACCTCATTGTAGTTTTTTTTTTTTTCATTGTAGTTTAGATTTGCATTTCTCTAATGATTAGTGATGTTGAGCATCCTTTCATGTGTTTGTTGGCAATCTGTATCTCTTCTTTGGAGAAATGTCTATTTAGATCTTCTGCCCATTTTTGGATTGGGTTGTTTGTTTTTTTGATATTGAGCTGCATGAGCTGCTTGTAAATTTTGGTGATTAATCCTTTGTCAGATGCTTCATTTGCAAATATTTTCTCCCATTCTGAGGGTCGTCTTTTCGTCTTGTTTATGGTTTCCTTTGCTGTGCAAAAGCTTTTAAGTTTCATTAAGTCCCATTTGTTTATTTTTGTTTATATTTCCATTTCTCTAGGAGGCGGGTCAAAAAGGATCTTGCTGTGATTTATGTCACAGTGTGTGGAACAGGGATTCTTAATGTTGATAAGTGTCATGTCATATCATGAGGGTTTTTTTTGTGTTTTTTTTTTGTGGTACGCGGGCCTCTCACTCTTTTGGCCTCTCCTGTTGCAGAGCACAGGCTCCGGACGCGCAGGCCCAGAGGCCATGGCTCACAGGCCTAGCTGCTCTGCGGCATGTGGGATCCTCCCGGACCGGGACACGAATACGTGTCCCCTGCATTGGCAGGTGGACTCTCAACAACTGTGCCACCAGGGAAGCCCATGAGATGTTTAACATGAGTTCACGCCCACATTTTTTTTAAAAAGGGAAAAAATTAAGCTTTTATTTTTGTCAGAGTTGTGTATAATTTTAGCATTTTATCTAATTAGAAAATTATTACTTCGAGATTCGTTATGAAAAACAGCAGCATCTCCCCTTTCATTTTCTGTTCTCCAGAGGCATGTGTTTTCAACTTTAGCTGATTATTTTAGTAATTACTTCTATATC
The DNA here is from genome assembly GCF_964341445.2 of Mesoplodon mirus. Taxonomy (NCBI): domain Eukaryota; kingdom Metazoa; phylum Chordata; class Mammalia; order Artiodactyla; family Ziphiidae; genus Mesoplodon; species Mesoplodon mirus. Next base: position 52,309,510 of record NC_138987.1, read on the forward strand.
TTTAATTAAGATACTGTGTTGTTACTTATCAATTTTTTTTTTTTAGTTTGAGGAGTTACCTGTTGCTGAAAAAGTGAGTATTTAGCTCCCTTTCATCTACCACTGCCCCTCTCCCCTCCTCACACAAACTCTTCCACCCACTCCGCTCTCAACTGTAATTGTATTGTAATTTTGGTGAGATCAATATGCAGTGTTTTCTTCATTATGACTGTATAATACTATCTACAGGAGAGCCCTGTAATATCGTTTGATTGCTTTTCCTCTCAAGACTACCCAGCAGATATTGATTTTTTTTTAATCTCTTAATTCTTGATGTACTTATGAATAGTCAACCTCAGACTCTACCCCAGCTGTAAATCTTCTCTCTAAATTACTCAACCATATAGAGAATCTACCAGATTCATATTTTGGGGCAAATTTCTCCAGAGCCTTCTGATCTCTCTGTCTCAGTTGCTTTTTCAGCCCCAAAACAGCTAGGGCTTCCCCTTCGCTGCCCTTCTGAGGTCTCCTTTTGCCTACCCTGTTTTGGAGCCGTCAGTCTCTGGAACTATGACTTATTCTTTGTTGGTTTACTTCTTCATTTTGGTGGAGCACATTCTCCAGTTTCTTATGAAAAATGGGTGTGAGAGGTAATTTTTTGAGACTTGCAGGTCTGACATTGCCTTTGTTCTCCACTGGCTTTTAATTGATGGCTTAACTAAGTTTATAATTCTAAGGTAGAAGTCACCTATTCTCAGAATTTTGAAACTTCTGCCATCCATAGTTGCTCTTGAGAAGTTCCTGTCATTCTGACTTAAAATTCTTCATGTGAGAAACCTTTCTCTGGAAGTTCCATATTGATGTACCTTTGTGTAAGGTCTATCTGCATTTTATATGCTGGAAACTCAGTTGGCCTTTTTACTATGGAAACCCCATTCTCCCGCATCCCCACTCCTGTCCTTTCTTTATTTTTTTTTTTTTTTTTTTTTTTTTTTTTTTTTTTTGCTGTACGCGGGCCTCTCACTGCTGTGGCCTCTCCCGTTGCGGAGCACAGGCTCCGGACACACAGGCTCCGCGGCCATGGCTCGCGGGCCCAGCCGCTCCGCGGCACGTGGGATCTTCCGGGATCGGGGCACGAACCCGTGTCCCCTGCATCGGCAGGCGGACTCTCAACCACTGCGCCACCAGGGAAGCCCCTCCTGTCCTTTCTTTAAAGGGAAAACAATGTCCTTTAGTTCTGGGGGAAAGATGTCCTTTGATTCTGGAAATTACGTCTTCCCCTCCATTTTCTTTGACCATGAACACTCTGTTATTTGATATTTGCTGTCCTGAATTGGCCCTCAATCTCTCGGTCTTTCCTGTTTTCCATCTTTGTCATCTATTCAACTTTCTTGGACATTCCTGAATTGTATCTTTCAAGCCACTTATTGAATTTTTAATCTGCCTTCATTTTAATTTCTATGAGCTCTTTTATTCTCTATTTCTCTCTCTCTTTAATAACATCTTGTCCTTATTTCATGGATGTGCTTTTCTCGGATCTCTGAAGATGCTAGATTTTTTATTTTTGTTTTTTTAAATTTCTTCCTGTGATATTTTTCTCTTCTCTAAGTTGTTTTGCTGTTTCTCTGTTAGGCGCTTACCTTAATATCTGGAAAGTCTTGCTGTTCCCTCCTGTTTTAGATTAGCTTTGATAGTGGATGGGGTTTGGCAATTCTGGGCTTCACTCTAGGGAGACCTGGCTGGGCTGTTTTTGTTTTGTTTAGGAAATCCTGTTGTTAGTATCTTTAGGTCTTTTTTTTTTTTTTTTTTTTTTTTTTTTTTTTAATCTGATTCCCCAGAGAAAATACGACTAGTCTGAAAGCTAAGTAGAAGACTGGGGGCCTCTCCATTCAGCAGTAATTTTCTGTGTAATCTCTTCAGTATGGAATCCCCTTCCCCAACTATGCCTGGACTCCTTCAGTCCAAAGATCCTTTATTGGCTCTTTTCAGTGAATACATTTCCAGTCTTCTTGTAGATGGGGCCTGGGGGTTTGGAGGCAATCACTTGTCTTCAAGGAGTGAGGGAGAGTACTGTGGGTTCTTAAACTTCTTTTTTTTTTTTTTTAAAGTTTTTTTTTTTTTTTAATGTGGACCATTTTTAAAGTCTTTATGAAATTTGTTACAATATTGCTTCTGTTTTATGTTTTGGTTTTTTGGCCGCGAGGCATGTGGCATCTTAGCTCCCCGACCAGGGATTCAGCGTGCACCCCCTGCATTGGAAGGCGAAATCTTAACCACCGGACCGCCAGGGAAGTCCCATGGGGGGTCTTAAACTTCTTAAACAGACTTTCAGCCATTTCTCCACCCCACCTTCCCCAGCATTTCCAGAGGAACCTGTTGCCACCACCCTCAGCCTCTTGGGGGTTTATAATTTAAATGGAGTTGCTTCTATGTGGTCCTAGTTTGGGATTGAGCTTTCTCCAGTCTGTTCAGCCATTTGCCATTGGTCTATTTGCTCTCCATCTTCTAAAATTGTGTTACTATCTCTAATTCTATTCTCTTTGTCTTTATCTCTTTATGTTCTTGGATTTGAGGAGGGAGCAGAACTAAATGCATGTGTCTAGTACTTCTTTAAATAATTGTTGTTTATGATGCATTTGATCACACTTGTGAAACAGATTTCTACATAAGCTCTGAATCTCCATTTTCACCAAATTCATTTCTTTCCTTATCTACAGTCAGGGTGGGGTAGAGTGTGGTAGAAAGTTCTCTGGACCCGGAGTTAGGAGACTTGGGGTCTATTCCCACATTTGCTGCAAACCACTTAATCCTGAGTATTCTCATCATGATTTCCTCATCTAGAGGGCCAGGGAAGTGAAATAGACAATTTTAAGGTCTCTTTGTATCCATAAATTGGTTTTATTTCTAAATAAATAATCATGTGTAACTGAACACCAAATTTGGAAACAAAATTTCAGCAGCCATCTGAAGAAATGCAAAATGTAAGCATCTTCTTGTATTTGTCAGTCAGTTTCTGTAACTGACACCTTTAAAGTCTCAAGTAAAATTGCAGCCCATATTCCATGAACAAGAAACTGTTAAACAGTTAAAAATTCTGATTCCCTCCCCCCCCCCCCGGGCTATTTTCATCTGTTAGCAGTTCAGCTCCAAAGCATGCTTGGATTCATGTTCTCATAACTACACAAAGTGTTCATTTTGAGCCAGAAAGACAGGAAAGATAATATAGAAAGAGGTCTATTTTTTCCCTTCTACCCTCTGGCAGGGATGGCTATCTAGGTTGTACCCCACCGGGAAATGTGTCCTTCCCATCCAAGCCATGTGTGAGTAGATAATAGCCCATCTATGTTTCCTCTCTCCTCCATGTTGCTGTTCCTCAGTTAGATGGATAGACGGAGTGGATGTTGCATGCCACTGTGGTTTTGACTGGCGGGTGTGATCACTCACCCAGTGTGCTCAGCAGTGGTCAGTACAGTGACTAAGGAGAAAATGTGATCTGTGAGGCCAGTGACTTGTGGCTCAGAGACAAAGGTGAGGTTTCTTAGAGCAATGAGAGCCACCCCTCCCCCAGTTACTAGGACAGAATGTCCTGGGGTAGGGCGTAGGAGTCATTTTGTCAAAGTTCTCTAGGTTATTGTGAAACACTTGATTCTACTACTGGCTCTGGGGAACTATTGTCTTAGAAGCAGGAGGCCAGAAAGAAAAGCAGAGTCTCAAGCATTTGCAGAGCTCAGGAAAAAAATCATCAGAACAGAAACTGAACCCCACACAGCTAGCCAGCTCTTATCAATCACAGAAATGATTTTCAACTCTCACTGCTTTCCTCATGTTCTTATTTCACACCCTTTTCCCTCATCTTAGTAGGTCATCTTCTTAAACCAGAGAGGAAATGGAAACCTTCGGGTGTTACTGCCTCAACTTCTTTTCTCTCCTTTTCTAAAAAAAAAAAAAAAAATAGGGACTTCCCTGGTGCGCAGTGGTTGAGAGTCCGCCTGCCGATGCAGGGGAGGCGGGTTCGTGCCCCGGTCCGGGAAGATCCCACATGCTGCGGAACGGCTGGGCCCGTGAGCCATGGCCGCTGAGCCTGCGCGTCCGGAGCCTGTGCTCCGCAATGGGAGAGGCCACAACAGTGAGAGGCCCGCGTACTGTAAAAAAATATGTGTGTGTGTGTGTGTGTGTGTTTATAGACACATATGTGTGTGTGTGTAATGCACATGTAAATTTTTGTTTACACTCATCTTTGCTTTTCTGTAAATTTATTTATTTGGGTGGGCTTCTCATTGCGGTGGCTTCTCTTGTTGTGGAGCACAGGCTCTAGGCGCGAGGGCTTCAGCAGTTGTGGCTCGCGGGCTCTAGAGCGCAGGCCCAGTAGGTGTGGCACACGGGCTAAGTTGTTCCACGGCATGTGGGATCTTCCTGGACCAGGGATCGAACCCGTGTCCCCTGCATTGGCAGGTGGATTCCTAACCACTGCACCACCAAGGAAGTCCCCATCTTTGCTTTTCTGATTGAGGTTAACCCCTCTACCTATGCCTCTCTCCATCAGTGATCCCTCCTCTGTATTTTTCTTTCACCCTTGTCCATCAATATGCGCATGTGTGTATGAATATGTAATATACATCATGTGAATACATATTTAATCTTACAAAAGAAAGCACAACAAACAAAAATATACCTTCCTCAACTCTATGGCCATCCTAGGTTCTGCTGTATCTAGTTCATTCATTCATTATCCAGTCGGTCAGTATTTATTAGGGTCAACTGTGTGCAGAGACCTTGGCTGGGCACTGAGGGTCTACACATCAGACTAAATAGACATAACCCCTGCTCTCATCATGCTTCAGTCTCTTTTTAACTGGACTTCTTTAAAAGTTATTGTTCTTATTTTGCGCCACTACAGAAACAACACATGCTTGTTGTCATAAATTTGAAAGTTGATTCTTAATAGAAAGCCACTAAAGGGTTTAAATCAGAAAAGTACTGGGTCAGAATTGCATTTTCAGAGGTCACTTTGGCTGCTGAAGGGAGAAAAGATTGAGGGGGGGAGGGGTGAAAGTTGCTGGCAGGTCAGGAGATGAGTGCTATGGTCCAGATAAGGGCCGCTGGGGGCTTGGCAGTGTAAGGTGAGAGAGGAGGACAGAATCAAGAAGTACAGAGCCCTGTAGGATGGTGAGTGTCGGCTGTGGGGATGAGGGGGAGACGGGAGTCCAGGAGAACACCCAGGTTTCTGGCTTGATGAGCTGAATAGACGGTGGTGCCATTTACTGAAATAGGAAATAATGGAGAAAGAATAGAGGTGTGTGTGTGTGTGTGTGTGTGTGTGTGTACACATGTGTTCATGTGTAAACATAAGCCCTATATGAACACTGCATTTGAGATGGCTGTGAGGTTTCCAAGTGGAAGCATCACATAGGCAGTTGGGTGTATAAATCTGGTGTTCAAAAAAGATATCTGAAATAGAATGATGCACTTGGAAGCTTTAGCCTAAAGGTGTTAGCAGATGCCATGGGGTAGATTACAGAGGGGTGGGCCTCGGGTAGAGCCCTGAATATTTTTAGAAGTAAAGGTTCAGTTAGGGAGGAGGAGACCAGCAAGATGGAAGAACCTCCAAGAAAGGAAAGCAAGGGAAGAGAGTCTTCACAAGAAGTCATGGTCACATGTGTCTATAATTGTTGAGATGTCAAATAAGGCAAAAAAACCCCACAGACATTAGATTTATCTGTGTGCAAGTCATGCATGACCTTAGCTGGAGCTGGGTGCTGGGTAATAGAGGCTGAATCCCTGTTGGAGGGGTGTCAGCTCACCTAGAGCCCTGGCAGTAGTAGCAAGGATTTTGGACTATGTTATAATGCAGTAGATGCAGTGGAAAAGGCTGGTAAACTTGTGTTTCCTTTTATGAAAGCTTCTTACCTATATTATTTTATTCTGATTACCAAAGCAATATGTACTCACTATACAAATTTTAAACATTAAAAAATATGACTGAGAGGGCTTCCCTGGTGGCGCAGTGGTTGAGTCCGCCTGCCGATGCAGGGGACACGGGTTCGTGCCCTGGTCCGGGAAGATCCCACATGCCGCGGAGCGGCTGGGCCCGTGAGCCGTGGCCGCTGAGCCTGTGCGTCCGGAGCCTGTGCTCCGCAATGGGAGAGGCCACAACAGTGAGAGGCCCGCGTACCGCAAAAAAAAAAAAAAAAAAAAAAAAAAGACTGAGAATAACCTCCATAATCACATTCCCTCATTTATCACCACTGTTAATAGGTTGAGGCACATCCTTCAAGGTTTTTCTGTGCATGTGCTACCACATACACACACTTTTACACATTTGCTTTTAAAAAACTGGCCTTATTGCTATATAGTCTGCTAAAGCTTGTATTCTTATCTGTATATTTTAGACATCTGGCTATATACAGCCGATGTCCAGTATTCTATTATGCTGCAGTATTCTCTGGATGTTTGAGTTTTATTTAGACATTTTTGCTCTCTCCCATAATGCTACTCTGAACATACTTGTTCATATTACTTGCATATTTCTTTCATATGTGTACAGGAATTTCTGTGGAATAAGTTCCTAAAGTGGAATTGTGGGGACAAAGGGTGTGCACATTTGACATTTTGATCCTGCTTACATTGTCCAAGGAGAGGGGCTTTTTTTTTTTTTTAAGATGGAAGAATTTTGAGCATGAAAAGTGTCAATAAGGGGCAAATAGTCGATTGAAGTTGTGGGGAAAAATGCTGAATGTTCAATCATGAGAAGGCCACTGAGAATGGAAACCAAGGCATGGGAGGGGGCTCTAGTCTGAGCAGGGTGGACAGGGTAAAGGAGTCGGGGGAGGGCAAGGTCTTCAGCGACTCTGCATCCCCAGAGCCTTGCCCTGTGCCAGCACATGGCAGGTACTGAAAAATACTTGTTGGTTGAATGAATAAATGAATGTAGTTTGGTTGATTTGGCAGTGGAACTTAGTGATTTTTCCATCTGAAAGCATCTAGTTTTCCACTTTCTCTACAAAATAGAGTGTTAAGGTTTCCTACTGAAATTGGTGAAGGAGGAGCTGGAGATTTGAAAGCCCCTTCTAGCTTAGTGACCCCAGATGCCCAGGTCAGACAGGACTCCTGGTCTAGGCATCTCTTACCTTCCTCTCCAATCAGCCTGTTGAGTCTAAGGCCTTAATATCACTGGACTTCATCTAATTCTGTTCATCCCCACTACTACCGTCATTATGTTAGTTCCAGTCTGGATTTTCCTGTCAGAGCTGCCTCTTAGATGGTCTCCTGTTTCTTCAGGGCTTGTATTAGAGGCAGCCTCCTCCAAACCCAGCCAGCCTGGCTCAGGAATCTCTTCTTCTCCCCAGCACCGTGCAGGCATCTGTTTTCACTGGACGTCACGTGTATGTTTATTTACCTAAAGCCTTTACATGCCAATGTCTTCATGGCTATTTTTATATCTCCAAGACCAGCTGTAGTGCTTAGCTCACGTTGCATGCTAAATAAATGATAGGTATTATTATTTTTTTAAAAAAATTGTTTATTTATTTATTTATTTATTTATTTATTTTAGGCTGCGCTGGGTCTTTGTTGCTGCGCGCGGGCTTTCTCTAGTTGCGGCGATCGGGGGCTCCTCTTCATTGCGGTGCATGGGCTTCTCATTGCAGTGGTTTCTTTTGTTGTGGAGCACGGGCTCTAGGCCTGCGGGCTTCAGTAGCTGTGGCACGCAGGCTTAGTAGTTGTGGCTCGCAGGCTCTAGAGCACAGGCCCAGTAGTTGTGGCACACGGGCTTAGCTGCTCCACTCATGTGGGATCTTCCCGGACCAGGGCTCGAACCCGTGGCAGGAGGATTCTTGACCACTGCGCCACCAGGGAAGTCCCAATGATAGGTGTTATTTTGTGTGAAATAATTAACTTATATAAACTTATATTTACCTAAACTTGGTACAGGGACAGGAAGGACCAGGACAAAAGCAGGCATGAGATAAACTCACAAAGGACCAGTAACCTAAGACATCTGATCCTGGAACAAGTCTCAGGATTATTATTCACTGTTTAGGGAGAGGCAGTCATTTGTACTATGATTTCTACAATTAGCACATTAAATTTTTTTAATATTTTGAGAACATTTAAATACTTTGCATCTCTAACGTGATTTCGCTAGGTTCAGATGATCTGTTTATTTTGGAAATCTCAATTTAAGAAGTACTTTGTGGTATTTTCTAGAGGAGAAATGCCTGAACTGCCTTAGCTGCCTCTGGCCAGCTGGAGGATAATCACATGACTGAAGTCCCTGATGGAATTCCAAAAGAAATGGCTTTCTAACCCATTGAAAGAGCTCCCAAATTGGGATGGGATGTTCCTGTTTGGATCTGCCTGCCTCCTCTGTCACCGTGCCCCCCCCCCCGCCCCCCGCCATCTGCTGGGGAGAGTAGTAGGAGGTCCTTACTAGCTGGCAACTGAACTAGTATTTCAAGTTACACAATCAGAGCGTAGTGAAAGATGAGACCTGAAGAGATGGTTATTTTTCTGTGGAGCGAATAACATGGGTTCAAACCTTCTAAAGCATTATATTCACAGCTAAGAAACTCTGTGCTCAGAAGACTAAGAATAATGGTTTGGAGTTATCCACATCCCTGGGACCATCTTAGAGGGACACTTGTTACGAGGGCTGCAGTCCTGTAGAAAGAGATCAGCACCCTGGGGCACAGGGCCAGATGTTTCATGCTGTGATTCCCCCCTTCACATCCAAAATCTGAGCTTCCCTCAAACAGCCACCTATTAATAGCACATGACCCTTGCCACTCTTTTAGCAGAAGGGAATGACTGGGACTGGGGACACGGTCTGGGTGCCACACTTCTGAGCAGTCCCCCAAGGCTACTGGGCTATTGAAAGGTGAAGGAGGAGGAGGAGGAGGCTTGTGTTGCTGGGATTGCCCTTTATTTTCTCATCCGGTTTTCCCATTTTCTCATCCCACAGTTGCAGCACTATGGGCTGTTGGAATGGGAATTTAAATCACTTTCACGGTGTAGGCATTCAGTTCTCTGTAGCCTAAGATAATAATATCCTGAACCATTTAAAACTGATTCATTTGGAAGGGATTTTTGTAGTCTCAGTCCGTTATTTAACTGATGGCTTGAAAAATGTATCCACACATTCAAAATTTAAGTAATGGGCATGAGTTAGAAATATCTAAATATTAATACAGTAGAGGCTGCATAAAAATGGGATTTACATTTCTTGAGTTTTCTTCATTTTCAGTATTAGACTGAATTTACATACACTTTCCTAATTTTTGATACAACGGAACATTTAATAGACTGCTGTCAGCATTTTTATTTCTTGACATACTCCAAAGGCTATACTCCTTTTTAGAAATTGAAAAGAGCTTCAGGAAGGTTCAAAAATAACATTTTTTTCCCCTCTCACTCTGTAATGCTTATGGCTAATACTTATCTTGTGTTTACTATGTTTAGGTACCATGCTGAACACTTTACATGCCACAGACCGTCTCTTCTTGCAAACAACCCTGAGAGGAAGTACAATCAGCCCCATTTTTCAGTGCAGACTCTGAGGCAGAGAAAGGTTGAATAAGCTGCCTAAGGTCACAGTTAGGAAGTGATGGGTCTGGGCTCTGAATTCAGGTCTGTCCGACTCCAGCAGCCAGCCTTTGAGAAGTCAGGCATCCGTTTGGCCATTCAGCAGAGAATTGCAGAGTGCCTGCCTTGGCCCAGGAACTATCCTAGGTGTTTGGGATTCAGCTACAAACAAGGCAAAATCTCTGCCCACATAGAACTCACATAATATATGAGTAAGTAATTATTAGTTAAATGCTAAAGGAAGGTACAGCGGGGCAAGGTGACAGAGAACAGGGGCTCTGCTCTGGGACTGTGTAAGTTAGGATTTCAGGGGCAGCATCTCCGAGGCTGGGATATTGAACAGAGACTTGAATATTGCAGGAGAGCAAGCTACCCAAGGCCAGTGTAATATAGTAGGTACACGCATAGCCTATGGGCTCCTGGGTTCAAATGAGGATTCTCCTGTTCGTGAGCTGTGTGATCTTGGGCAAAATACTTGGCTTCTCTATGTCTCTTCATCAGTGATATAAAGGCAACTACAGTACTTATCTTTACCTTATAGGGCAGTTGTGAGGATGTGATGGGTTCATATATAAAAAGAATTTAGCTATGAAACAGGCACTGGAGCATATTAAGTACTGTAATTATTATCTGTTATTATCTAGGCCCTATGGGAATGGTGAGAAGTAGCTGGTTTCTGGGTAGATTTTGAAAATTCAACTGATGGGATTTATTGAGGAACTGAATGTGGAGGTATGAGGGAAAGGGGTCAGGGACAATCCCAACAATTTTGGTCTGATTGATTTGGTGGATTTGGGGGCCACTTACCCAGATGGGGGAGACCTGGGGCATAGCAAGTCTTTTTGGAGGGGAGAACGCAGAGTGCAGGGGAGAAGTCAAGAACTTTGGTTTGAGCATGTTAAGACTGAGATGTTTCTTGACATGTTCATGTTTTGTATATGTTCACTGTAGAAAATTTTAAAAACATAGACAAGCATTAAAATAAAAACACTTGATATTCTGCCACCCATTATCTTTTGCTTAAGTTTATTTTTACCTCCACACAAATTTTCAATCATGCAGTATATATAGGGTTTTTTGGTTTGTTTTATATCCTCTTCAGTTTATTGGAAAATGGCTCATGGCAAAGGGGAGAGTTAAAATACAGGCAAGGTGATAAAAGCCCAAGTGCCACAAGAGCCCTCCACACTCACCAGCACCAACGGGGGTTATGGACTTTAGAGAGGTTTCTACTAAGGAGGGTAGAGCATGACACAGACCTTGTTTCTGCTCATCTAAGAACCCCCAGCCCCTGCTGCCTGGTACTGCCTTATCCACAATTGTTAGCAGACTTTTTTAAACTACCCTTTCTTTCTCATTGTGGTAAAAGACACATAACCTAAAGTTTACCATTTTGTAAACATTTTTAAGTGTACGGTTCAGTGGCATAAAATACACTTACATTGTTGTGCAACTATCATCCCCATCCATCTCCAGAACTTGTTCATCTTGCAAAACTGAAACTCTGCACCCATTAAACAATGACTCCCCATTCCTCCCTCCCCCAGCCTCCAGCAGCCACCATTTTACTTTCTGTCTCTCTGAATTTGACTACGCAGGGACCTCATGTAAGTGGACTCATATAGTATTTGGCCTTTTATGACTGGCTGATTTCACTTAGCCTAATGTCCTTAGGATTCACCCATGTTGTCAGGTGTCAGAATTTGCTTTCTAAGGCTAAATGATATTCCACTGTATGTTTTGTTTATCCATTCATCTGTAGATGAACACTTGTATGGCTCCTACCTCTTGGCTATTGTGAATAATGCTGCTGTGAACATAGGTGGACAAATATTTGAGTTCCTGTTTTCAATTATTTTGGGTATATACTATAATCTAGTTTTATAATCTACTTTTTCACATTAAAACACATTGTTAAAATTTTCCTTGTCATGAACATTCCCTACAAAATTAATTTAAATAATTGCATTATGTGCTATCATATAGCTGTATCCTAGTTGATTTAAGAAAGCAAGTATTGTTTCCTAGAAATAGAATTATGAATTCAAAGGGTATGACTAATATTAAAACTTTTGCTGCGTTTGTCAAATTGCTACCCAGAAACTTACACAACCTGACACTGGCAATATCTGTACGTGTTCCCTGCATCTTTGCTAATATTAGGTATTAATAACTATTTTCTGTCTATTTGATAATTAAAAATGATATATCAATTCTGGTTTTCCTTTTATGCAAATTTAGGGTTCACTTTCTAGGTTAGAGTTTATTTGTAGTTGATTACTGGTTTGCTAAACACTCAGCTTGTGAGATATTGAGAAGGGATAGAAGTCTAGGGGTCCCTCCTTCTTAGTCTTGCATTCTAAGGCAGTCTCAAGCTTTTTGCTCTGTGTATATATGACAAGCTGCTGTAATAGAGTTTTCCTGTTATTGTGTGCAAAATACATTCTTAGTAGTTAAACTTTCACGAATCCTTACAACTCAGAAATCCAAAAAGTGCTAGAAAAAAATTTTTTTGGTAATTCATGTTACAAAATGGGACAGATCTGATGAAAAAAACATGACCTCAAACATCATGAGACTACTTATATTTTTTATTCATCCCACTTAGAGTGTTCACATTTTTGGCTGCAAAACATGACCATGGTTGAGTAAGAGGTACTGTCCCAGACCCCACTGAGGATGCATAGTAATATACAATATATACAGATAAGAATTATTTTCTTTTTGAATCCTGGAAAGTTCTGAATTCTGAAACACAAACATTTTGGCATCAAAGGTTTTGGATAAGGGAATGTGGATCTATAGTGGTTTTTTCCTTGTATTTCTATGTTCCCATCCCTCCTAGGCTTTAAAAACTGATTGTGAAATCAGGCCTACTCTGGCCTTGAGTTTAAAGACAATAGAAATTTAAGTGTGGTGTCTTCTTTCATCCCCAGTACATGTATAATCACTATAATCTGGAAACTGACAGATCAGTGACTAGGACCAAGTTTCAGCTGAGCCATAGCCAACTTCAGACTCAGGGTGGTGTTCCACTAGGAACTCTGGGGGTCTTAAGAGACTTGAACCAATTGGACTGCTGAGTGATAGTGATAGCATTGCAAGATGTTGATGGAACATACTTCTATAACTAATACCATTTGTCCTTTATAGAACATCAACTCTTAGCCAAGTTTTTAAAAAACAATACCAAATTGGTAAAATTAAATAAAAATTAGACTTCAGTTTTAAGATTATTGTTCATGTTATTAAATCTAAAATTTTAAAAATATGTTTGTTAAAATGGTAAAGGTTGCAGAATTGAAAAAGCTGACTCAAATTCATGTGGAATTGCAGGGGGCCCCGAATAGCCAAAACAATTTTGAAAAAGAACAAAATTGGAGGATTTACATTTACTGATTTCCAAACTTACCAGAGAGCTACTACAGTAATCAAAAGTGTGTGATACTAGCACATGGATAAACATATAGACCAACAGAATAGAACTAAGAGTTCAGAAACTGGCCAGAAATGGCCAATTGATTTTTGAAAAAGGTGCCAAGTACACTCAATGTGGAAAGAAGAGGCTTTTTAACAAATGTTGTTTTGACGGCTGGATTTCCATATGCCAAAAGAATGCAGTTGGACCCCAACCTCACATCACATATAAAACTTAACTCAGAATGGGTCAAAACCCTAGATAATGAGAGCCAAAACGATAAAACTGTTAGGAGAACATAGAGGTAAACCTTTATGACCTTGGATTTGGCAGTGGATTCTTAGATATAACACCAAAAGTATGGACAACAAAAACAAAATAGATAAATTGGACTTTATCAAAATAAAAACTTTAGTGCAACAAAGGATATTATTAAGAAAGTGAAAAGAATAACAGTGGAAGAAACATTAGGAAATAATATATCTGATAAGGCTTTAATATCCAGAATAATAAAGAACTCCTACAACTCAACAAAAAGACAAAGGATCCAGGTAAAAAATGAGCAAAGGACTTAAGTAGACCTTTCTCCAAAGAAGATCTGCAAATGGTCAGTAGCACATGCTCAACGTCATTTGTCATTAGGGAGATGCAAATCAAAACCACAACATCATTTCACACCTACTAGGATGGCTAGAATTTTTTAAAAGCAGAAAATTACAAGCATTGGTGAAGATATGGAGAAATTGACACACTCATACATTGCCTATGGGAGTGTAAAATGGTGCAGCCACTGCGGAAAACAGTTTGGTGGTTCCTCAAAAGGCTAAACGTCAAAATCCTGCATGACTCAGCAATTCCACTACTAGGTATATACGCAGAAGCATTGAAAACAGAGACTCTAAAACAGTTACGTATACACCATTGTTCACTGCAGTATTATTCACAATAGCCGAAAGGTAGAAACAATCCAAGTGTTCATCAACAGAGGAATGGATAAACAAAATGTGGTATATCCATACAATGGAGTGTTATTCAGCCAGAAAAAGGAATGAAGTTCTGATACACAATACAACATGGCTGAACCTTGACATCATTATGCCAAGTGAAGCAAAAGGACAAATAGTATGTGACTCCATTTATATGAAATATCTAGAATAGGCAAATTCATAGTGACCAGAAGTAGATTAGAGGTTACTATGAATTAGCAGGAGGAGGAAATGAGGAGTTATTGCTTAATGGTTACAGAGTCTCTGGGGTGATTTAAAAAAAAAAATTTTGGAAACAGTGGTTATGGTTATACAACATTGTGAACAGAGTTAATGCCACCAAATTGTACACTTAAGAATGATTTAAATGGCAACTTTTATGATTTATATATGTTACTATAATAAAAACTTTTGTAGATGAAAAGGAACTAATGAATTCAGTTAGAATCTGGTAGGTTTGTGATATATATTGTGCTTTTCACAGTTCAGTGTTTGGACACCTTTCGTAGTGATATGACAGGTTTTACTAGACCTGCAAAGTGCTATAAGAATGTGAGGTTGAGGCAACTAACTTAACCTGGTACATAAATGGTGACATTGAAAAAAAAAAAATTAAAGGGTAAAATGGTGGTGAGGGGAGGTGCATTCCAGATAGAATGTACTAAGGATAAGATTGAATATAAAAAGGATAAAGCTTGGTGACTGACCAAATATCAAGAGTGGGAGAAAAGAGAAAAGTCAAAAATGGCCCCAGCTGTAGTTTAGGTGGTTGAATCAATGCTAATACATTAATCAAGAAGGCAGATACAACAGGGGGCACCTTTGAAACAAGACAGTTTTTACCATAATGTAGGGAAAATATTTATATTCTAAATTACTTGAAGGGTAGTACTGGGTCCTAGTCATGAGTCCAAAAAAAAAAAAAGAAAGAAAATGTTCTTACCCTAACAAATTTGACATATTCATGAGTGCTTTTTTCCTTCTTCCCACTTTAGCTATTTTTTTCACTTCCAGAAATATGAGAGAGAGAGCATACTTTTGTATTTCTGAAGATGAGAAAAACAGAGAACTCTAAAAGAAACCATCAAATTCAGTTTGGAATTTGCATTCCCGGAATGATTAGAGGAGAATGCCACAGTTTAGTTTATATGTCAGTAGCAAGCTGTGGTAAGAGACTGATCCATCCAGATTCAGAAAAGTGAGGAAACATTTCCTGATTCACATTTCTTTTCATTGAAAGTAGTAGCCAGCAGTGCTTAGGCCACTGAGGTCATTCAAAAATATTTGCTGAATTAATGTTATCTTTTTCTATGTTTAAGTTCATTTTCTTATAAAAGGAATGAATGGTAGGGATAGTCAAGGTAAAAAGTCAGAGGGAAAAATGGGTGCCTAACAAGGTAAAGGATGCCAAAATTTATTAAAGAATGAAGTTTAAAAAAAAGTACCCTTGGGACTTCCCTGGTGGCGCAGTGGTTGAGAGTCCGCCTGCCGATGCAGGGGACACGGGTTCGTGGCCCTGTCCGGGAGGATCCCATATGCTGCAGAGCGGCTAGGCCCATGAGCCATGGCCGCTGAGCCTGCGCGTCCGGGGCCTGTGCTCCGCAATGGGAGAGGCCACAACAGTGAGAGGCCCGCATACCGCAAAAAAAAAAAAAAAGAAAAAAGTACCCAATAGTTATACAGTACTTAACAGTCATCGAGTCACTTTTATATATGTGTCAGTTAATTTATTCTCCACTTTCTGATGTAGGTATTATAATCCACATTTTAATGATGAGGAAACTGAGGGTTTAATGATGAGGAAACTTAGGGTTGAGTGATGTTCCTGAAGCCACAGGGTTATACTACGTAGAGGTCTTATGAATCAAGTCCACTGCCCTGGGTAGTAAAACACAGCTGTCTTAACCTTGAAAGGAACTCTCCTGTCTTTGTGTTTTATATTTCATTATTAACTTTATTTTCATTAATAATGACTCTTTGGACCCATTTTAGAATCATATTTAATATTACAGGGCCTATAATCTTTAAGTTTACAGCCTTTGGATAATAGGGAAAATCGATTTTTCCCTTCCCGTCACCAAACTACAGTGGATCCTGTAAAACTGAAGCCAGAGAAAGAGACACTGGAACCTGGAGACCAAATATGATATCATAGGATGATGCGACATGTGGGGTATAGGCTTAGCCTTAGGTGGTGTGGGGAGTGAGACTGGGCAGGCCCACATGATATCTGGAAATTACGGAGTGACAGTAAATGGTGGTCCAAATGTGTGGTTGCTTTAAAAATAGTGGCTGGTGAGTGCTGATATTCAGGTTAAACATTAGATATATGCTGAGATCCAGTTTTCAGAGACTTCTAGTCCAGTGGGAGAAGAGAGGTATAGGTATAGGTATAGGATGCTTGGCAGATCACTAGACATCCTGCCCAATCTGGATATGTGAACATATCTTCATTACTAAGGCAATATGGGCCATTCTTTTAACACTTCTTTAATTGTACATTCACTAGATCATGGGATTCCCGAGGACAGTTTCTATACCCTCTTCATCTTGGTATTTGTACTCATATCACCTAGCTCCATCCTTGACATGTGAATATCTTTAGCCACTTGTCAGAATATTGTATTTGTTTGTTTATTTTGTGGAGCTTTTCCATTAATTCTTCTAACTGTGAGTACTATACCAATAAATTTCACTGCTTTTTTTTCATTATTTGTTTTTCAAGATGTGTTAGTCTATTGTTAATACTTTTCTGACTTTGCTATTTTAATTCCTTACCAAGTTATATTTAGCATCAGGGGACCCCTTGGAATTATTTAGAGCAGCTTAGGAGACATTAGTGAATTCAAAAAGATGTCCAGTTTTGGAGTTAGACAGATTCAGCTTGCCATTGTATCACTTCTAGTGGTTGACTTCAGGCAGCTGATGATATCCAATTTTTCATCATCTGTGAAAACAAGGATACAAAGAAGATTAAGTAAGATCAGACCTTTAGAAGTGCCAGGCATGTTATAACACCCTCAGGAAATTTCTGTTTACATTTCTCCATGTCACTATATGATATGATTATGTTCTATGTACGTGAACTTAATTTGTATTTAGATAGTGTTTTATTTTTTTCAACATGATTTTGAATTATCATTTGTATTCTTTGCACAACCTGTAAGATAACCAGGGAAAGTAATTTTATAACTAGTTTCAGATAAACTGAGAATAGGTCATTGCTCAGGATCATGCAACTAAGTTGCAGATCAGCCCAATCAATCCCCTTAATCCATGCACAGTGCCCTTTGCACCAGGCCATGGTCTCTTTTTACCTGCTGTCTCTCATATACTTGCTATGTCTCTGACCATTTCATTCACAGCCAGTCACCATAAAGAAGATGTCATTTGGATCCAATGACCTGCCATTACTGATGCTGTAAGTTAGATATAGTGTGGATGCCTAATTCTGATTACTTTTATTACTGGGCACTGCTTATCAGGCAGTCTTTGGGCCTTACCCATGACGTTCCCGAGAGGTCATTTTGTGTTTTCTGATGGATAATAGATTATCTAAGTTATAAAATGTAGATAATGGCTCTTTTTATTGCCCATTTTAGGTAAATCTCAATCATCTTTGCTGTAGAACTTATCTCTCCATTTTGCAGTTGGGATGATTTCCATTTCTAATTGATAGACAAGTAATCATGTGAACTGCAACTTTCTGGTGAGGTTTCTGCTGTTCTCTTATTAACCCATTAATGTGACTGGACTTCTAGACATTTCTATTGGGGCCTTCATGTATGTCAGAACTAGTACCACCAGTGACTTTATTCCTTTAATCTTACTATAGTAACTGCCTTGATAAAGTTTTAAAAATATTTTTTCTCTTTCTTTCATTTTAAACTAATTGTTATATGATTAATTACTGTTCAATTTAGGAAAAGTAAATAGTGAGTTTCTTTTGACCAAAGCCTCAATTATTTGAGTTTTGCCTGTAGTAAACCAGTTGATGTATGTGTATACAGTGTTTTCTTTGGTATTCCTACAATATACTCCATTAGTCTGTCTAGCCTAGCACTTACTAATTATCCTCAAAATAGGATTTATCATGTCTCAAATTCCTTTCCTCAAGAAGAGGGAACTTTGTCTGGTTCTTCTTGGTATTCCCAGGGCCTAAGAACACAATGACTGTGCAAAATATGTATAAACTAGGCAATGAATGTTTGTTGAACCTGACTTCCAATTGAACTTTCACATTGCATCCACAAAATTATATCAACATGTCAGGACCAAAGATTTTTCATTGAATAAACAGTTTTCAGTTCTCTCAGCAGCTTTGTGATGAACAAGATAACATAGAGGTACCCACATGCTTTTTATATTCCAAGTGCCAAAATTAAATGAGCTAATCATGGTGTCATTCAAGGTGGTACTTCTGTAGTATAAAGTGAGGTATTATGGCAATACTAAAAATGCATTTCAAAATATTACATTTTAAAATGACTTATATAAAGAAGAAAATTAAATGGACATTTTTGCCTTTTTAGAATCTTTTTCCTGATTCTGCAGCTATTTTATTAAAAAGCCCTCAAAGTGTCACCTATATTTTGACTATTTTATTTTTGCTGAGAAATGAATTTTTTCAACTGTGTTAGATTACCAGAAATGAGCATATCAAACAGTAGCTGGAGCCCCTCAGTAGGGAAGTATAATTATCATATTAGCATCATAAATCGTTTGCTTCTCAGTACTGTGTTAGGTAATGAGAGCAACAGCTGCAGCTTTGTTCTACCTGGATGATGTTTCAATTAAGCCATTTCTGTTTTATTCACTCAAATTTACAGTTTCTACTTTGTGTTGACATTAACCAGTGAATCTATTAGTTTCCATTACCAACAGAATAAGTAAAATTATAAATTGTTCTATATTTTCTCTCACAAATCCTGTCAAGCTGTATAGATGCCTTTAATTTGATAGAACATCTGGGCAATACACCTTCTTTCTCCTCTGTTTAGGCAAAATTTCTTAAGCTTATCCTTTCATTAAAAAAAAAAAAAATCAACAACAGCAGCTCTGTCCCATCTGTTGACCCCAGATACATAATAGGTAAACTGGCATCTTTTTTTTTTTTTTTTTTTTTTGCAGTACACAGGCCTCTCACTGTTGTGGCCTCTCCTGTTGCGGAGCACAGGTTCCCGACGCGCAGGCTCAGCGGCCATGGCTCACGGGCCCAGTCCCTTCGTGGCATGTGGGATCTTCCCAGACCGGGGCACGAACCCGCGTCCCCTGCATCGGCAGGCGGACTCTCAACCACTGAGCCACCAGGGAAGCCCTGGGCATCTCTTTATAAAGGAATCCAGATAAGATGCAAAAGTCAAGTCACTCCATCAGATTTACAGTACTCATTTAAAAAAATAGCTGCAGTATTATGTTTCACTGACTTGCTAGTTCTGCCAGGAAAAAAAAAGTGAATCGTAAGCACCACAGATACAACTTCTTCAATATCTATCTTACTGCTATAAAAAGGTCTTTTCTTCTTACTTGGAAACCAAGCTGCAAAACACCAATTTAAAACCCACCCTCACAGCCACTAGTATAAACACATTTTAGCAAGTTTTAAAGGTGGCTTGCAAGAATGTAATTATCTTGGACAACTTGTTCTGATGTTGGAATAAACAGTTTATTACAATTCCCTGAGTGTAACAGACTGTGCAGTACTTGCTGAATGTAACAGACTGTGTAGTACTTGCTGTCACCCCCTGGCCCCTGGAGTTCTCAGGGGCAAGCACCTTAATTTCGGCTCTGGTTGCAGCTCTGCAAGCCATGGCTCACCTCATCTCTTTCCTGTTTCTGCTTTGGTTCACATTTAGGGGTCCTCTGATGAACTCAGTTTTTCAGAAGCATTAGAATCACTTGTCTGTGTTCTTTTCTACTGCCATTTTCTTGCAGTTCATAGGCTTACAGTGATATGAGTTTAGTGGGCAAGATTCTGAGTGAACCTAAAGTCTAGTCCAGGTACTGGGATGTTTCTTAGTGATGTGCCAAACCTAAATAGCTGAGTCGTTGGCTGATCGTTTGTTTTTGTTAAACAATCACTTAGAGATCTCATAACTCTCACCTATACATACCCAGCTTTCTTTTGGGCCACTGAAGGGAATTTTTCTGTATTGATAGGAACCTAGTCTCTTCTTTCATGAAAGCCTCTAATGGATTAAAAAAATTAATATGCAATTAAAAAGTCACTACAAAGCTAACATCACACTTCATAAAATTAAAAGTAATTTACCATAACTTAATGCTTATTCCATACTCAGTCTACCTAGTTTTGATAAATACAAACAAACCTTCTATCCCTAGTTTTGATAAAAGCAAACCTTTATAGCTGGTTTGTTCAAGTTAGGATCCAGCTGAGTACCACATATAGCTAATGGTTGTTGTGATATTGTGATTTGTAATAAGAAATATATATTTGTTCTTCCTTGGTTCATGTCACAGAGCTCCTTTTTTATTTATTTATTTTATTATTATTATTATTTTTTGGCTGTACCTCGCAGCTCGTGGGGTTTTAGTTCTCCAAACAGGGATTGGAGCAGTGAGAGTGTGGAGCCTTAACCACCGGACCACCAGGGAATTCCCACAGAGCTCCTTTCTTAAAACTCTTGGGATTTCCAACATGATGAGAGGGATAAAGATGCCCTTTGTTATGTTAATGAGGTGCTTGGACAGCCCCTAGGTAACCAAAGGAGGGGGGCTGGCTGCCCAGGGAACCCACCAAGTGATTAGAGGGTAGAAATTTTCAGTCCCACCCCCCTGACCCCCGGGGTAGGGGAGAGGGGCAAGTTGAATCAATTACCAGTGGCCACTGATCATCAATCAGTCATGCCTCTGTAATGAAGCCTCCATAAAACCCCAAAAGGACAGGGTTTGGAGAGCTTCAGGTTGGTGAACGCGTGGAGTTGTGGGGAGAGCAGGGCGCCTGGAGAGGGCATGGAAGCTCTGCACCTCTCCCCACACACCTTGCCCCTGTACCTCCTCATCTGGCTGTGCATCTGTATCCTCTATAACAGAGAACCCCAACCTTTTTGGCACCGGGGACCGGTTTCGTGGAAGACAGTTTTTCCACAGATGGGGGAGGGGCGGGGGATGGTTTCAGGATGATTCAAGGGCATTACATTTATTGTGCGCTTTATTTCTATTATTATTACATTGTAATATATAATGAAATAATTATACAACTCGCCATAATGCAGAATCAGTGGGAGCCCTGAGCTTGTTTTCCTGCAACTAGATGGTCCCATCTGGGGGTGATGGGAGACAGTGACACCCAAAGTGTGTTGCTTATGTCCAGTCTACTCCGTAAGATGCAGCTTAATCGTCACTTGCCACTCACTGATAGAATTTTGATATGAGTCTGCAAGCAATTGATTATGGTCTCTGTGCAGTCAAACCTCTCTGCTAATGATAATCTGTATTGGCAGCCGCTCCCCAGTGCTAACATCACCGCCTCAGCTCCACCTCAGATCATCAGGCATTAGATTCTCATAAGGAGCGCACAACCTAGATCCCTCGCGTGCACAGTTCACGGTAGGGTTTGCACTCCTATGAGAATCTAATGCCGCCGCTGATCTGACAGGAGGCGGAGCTCAGGCGGTAATGTGAGCGATGGGGAGTGGCTGTAAATACAGATGAAGCTTGGCTTGCTCACCTGCCAGCCACTCACCTCCTGCTGTGCGGCCAGGTTCCTAACAGGCCAGGCACCGGTACCAGTCCGTGGTCCGGGGGTTGGGGACCCCTGCTTTATAACATCCTTTATACTAAACCAGTAAATGTAATAAATGTTTCTCTGAGTTCTGTGAGCCACTCTAACAAATTAATTGAGCCTGAGGAGAGGGTGGTGGGAACCTCCGATTTATAGCCAGTTGGTCAGAAGCACAGGTGACAGCATGGACTTCCAATTGGCATCTGAAATGGGGGCAGTCTTGAGCCCATAAACTGTGGAATCTGATGCTACCTTCAGGTAGATCGTGTCAGAACTGAATTAATTGTTCAGTGGTGTAGGAAAAAACACACACTGGAGTTCTGTTCCGTAGGGCTCTTTAAATCTCTAACAGTCTACCTTTTTCATGTCATTGATTTGTTGAAGAGGCTGGACCTGTTGATAAATGAGAATATTTATTTAAATTTATTTAAATGCTTAATAATATTTGACTATTTATGTAAATTTATTTAACTAAGAACATTTTTCTACATGGCCAAAATTACATGGTTATACTTATCGATATTAATATAACCCAACACTTAATCAGTATTCAAATTTTTGCAGTTTGTTTTTAAGTCTTTTACATCTGGATTGTTTAAACCAGGATCCAGCCCAGAACCACACACTGCAAATTGTTGTTTTGTTCTCTTAGTGTCTTTTAATCTGGAACAGTCCCTTTTATTCACATCAGGAACATGTTTACAAGAGGAGACTAGTGTCTTGCAGAACACCCCACCTTCTACATTTGGCTCCTTTATCCCTCTAATACTGTGCTGTCCAGTGTAGTAACCACTAGTCCCATGATGTTATTGAGCTTTTGAAATGTGGCTAGTCCAAACTGAGATGTGTTGTGAGTATAAGAGTACCCCCCAAATGTAAAATAGTTCACTAATAATTTTTTATATTTAATACACACATGTTGAAATGATAATCTGGGTATATCAGGTTAAATAAATCTTACTACTAAAAATAATTTTACCTATTTCTCTTTCTTAATGTAGCTACTAGAATATTTTGTTTGGCTCCCAGTATATTTCTGTTAGATAGTGCTAGGCAACAGATTTTAAAACAGAAGATTACTACCCTAAAATGACTCCACATCAGTTCCCTGACATGTGGAAGAAAAAAGAACATCAATAGGCTAAAGTGTTCCTGAGCTGGAATTTTATAACATTTAGTTGCCATGTCCTTCCATGTGGAAGCTAAGTGATTTTCCATGGTAGATCTAGCCTTAGAGCATTTTAGGACCTAATATCCTACAAGTGTGGCATTGTCCAGTAGATGAAATAGCTGCTGAAGATTTTGAGTGTCCTTATAGCCAAAAGCCTTACATAATGTCAACCTGTAAGTGTGCCACAGATGCTAAAAATAGTTAAGCCAATGCTGACTTAAAAGCAAAAAAATCTATGTGAGCCAACGGAAGTTCATGCTCATTTATTTATTCGTTGTTTTGTTTCTTTTCAGTCTTGGAAAACCTTGAACAGACAATTGTCTCCGGTTTTGGATCACTGGAAAGTCAGCAGGATTTCCGAACCCCGGAGTTTGTGAGTACTACCACTCTATCTTAAATTTGTATCAGTTAGCTAGAGGTTTCTCACAAAGTGGAGAAAGGGGTTTTTTGTTTTGTTTTGTTTTGTTTTTAAATGAGTTCTTGCCTTCAGTGGCTCTAGATCTGGCACAGGCCTCGCTGTTAGGACTCTCTGTGCAAAGTCTCGTCCTCTGGGGAGCAGGTTCCTGAACTACAGCGTCTTGGCATCATGCACTGTAAGCTCGCTCTTCACGCTGCTTGTAATAGCAAATGGGAACTTGTTCTGCAGTAAAATAGCACTGTGTGTCTGAAACTCCCCCTTTATTCATTGATACCCTTGCTACCTGTTTCTGCTCTCAAAAACTCTGGAAACCAGTCTTTACTGAGCACATCCAGGTACACTGACCAGTCCAATTCCTTTTTCATTTTGGAGCCTCAGTAACACAACCTATATGGATACATCTTGTAGGGCTAGGAATATTCTATTGGTTGTTTCTGCTAAGAAGGGAACTAAGTGCTCTCACTAAATTAGACTCATTAAAGATTAGCCATGATTCCTACCCTCAAGGAATCAAAAATCTTATTAGATGCTACTGTGATTTTATTAATGCCTTGTTTAAAGGAAATTAAGCACATACGATGCCTGGTGGAGAATGTCCTTACTAAATAGATTTTATATTAGGCTTATTTGAAGAGGATGATGGGAAGAAGTGTGTCTCTAATTCCTATACCATGTTATTGCACCAGATGTGTAAGGAAAGCATGCCAGGATCCACCTAGATTTACTGATTTTTGCCCCCTGCTGCAAATGGCTTGTCTACCAACTTAACAATGGAAAAATCTTTTTTTTTATTTTCAAAATATGATGTATAGTCGCCACTCCAGTAATCGGCAGAGCACAATTATATTATTGATAGCGGAAAAAAACAACAACAAAAAACCACCTCATTATGTGCTTTCCCTCTTCTCACACACTCTTTATGGATTGTCCCCTCAAGTCAGCCAAGAGTAAGGAAACTAGGCACGTCTCTGGACTGAAAAGGGATCGCACATGAGATTCTATCCACAATGCCATTTTATTTCAAAGTGTGGGACTCCTGTGGTGTACTAGCAGATTGCCTACTGTGAAAATCACTTGGATATAATGGAAAGACATAGTATTCAATGACTTCCCTATTATATTCAGTGAGATTTTCAGCGAAGCAAAATTGTGAATGCTAACCAATATTCCTGCATCTTAAAGTAACAGAGCAGCTTTGTGTTTTTTCTGACTTCTGCCGTTACAGCCCCAAAGTAGAATTGACACAGATATTTCACGTTTGAGTATGATATTGGTACAGACTCATGGAGCTGACCTTTTTCTGTTTTGTTATTTTCTAAAAAAAAAATAGCTTTATTTATTTATTTATTTTGGCTGCGTTGGGTCTTTGTTGCTGTGCGGGGGCTGCTCTTTGTTGTGGTGCACAGGCTTCTCACTGTGGTGGCTTCTCTTGTTGTGGAGCAGGGCCTCTAGCTGCGTGGGCTTCAGTAGTTGTGGCACGCGGGCTCCAGAGTGCAGGCTTAGTAGTTGTGGCGCACGGGCTTAGTTGCTCTGCGGCATGTGGGATCTTCCTGGACCAGGGCTCAAACCCGTGTCCCTTGCACTCGCAGGTGGATTCTTAACCACTGCGCCACCAGGGAAGCCCCGATGCTGAAATTGTTCATCACAGTTTCCTTATTTGTGTGGTTGATATCAGATCTCTATATCCTGGTTATTATCCTTCTCTAATTGTGTGTTCATATCAAATTCAGGGAGGAATCTGTGATTTTCTTGTGCTTTATAAATTTTCACACATCTGATGATCATTGCCTGCCACATCTTTGTGTAGCACATACATATCTGCTTGTGTTTTCTCGTCAGCATCACTGTAGCCCATGTACTCCCAGTTCCATAGTAAACATGTGTTTCCTGAGCTGTCTCCATGGTAAACAAACAGGAGGTATAGAAGCCGCCTTGAGAATAGGGTACTCAGGGAACTCAGGCCTGATATTTAAGGGAAGCCTCTTTTGTAGGCAGAAAGTTACAGCATCGGTCAGAATGGGTGGCTGCAGTTGGGGAGGAGGCGGATTGGGCACATGCCAGGACAAAGTCAGCTAAGTTGATCCAAACCAGAATCTTAAATTAGAAACAGGGACAACAGTACAAAACTGGGAGCAAAAGGAGCCCCCAAAAATAAAAAATAAAAAATAAATTAAGTATGTATATGCCCCCCACCCCCCCAAAAAAAAAGAGCCCAAAGGCAAAGCAAAATTGGAAACAGAAAAGAGAGAGAAGAATAAAAGGAACTGGATAATCAGTCTTCTGTTCTTCTCCGGGTGGCATTTCGGAAGGTCCAGCCGCAGTTTGCTGAGTTGAACTGAAATAAAGCAAGGCATAGACCATGTTTACTCAGGCCTTATCCTCAAATAGTTCAGATTTTAGAAGGATGAAGAGCCCAGTGTTTTTGTACAACAGAATGTATTTATATAGTTTGGCCAAGAGGGAGGACAAAATCCTTATCATTATTCGTTTGTTTCCTTCAGAATTTGTTTTTCTTTCGTTTGAAACAAGGCCTGAGAGCGGTGCTCGTTATGGCATGATAAGTACATTAAAGGTTTCCTTCCCAGTTCAGGTGTGTAGTATGACTAGTCAGACAAAATATTGCCGTGTAGTCTACATAAATCACGGATAAAGAAATGCTGTTGTGAATCCCTCATGTGCCTGCAGACAGCGGCCACCTTGCAGGGCAGAGTTTGTCCCGTGATCACATGTTGCCCCTCCCCACTGTCTGCTCCACTCTGTGGACTGAAGTGGGTGAGTTTAGCCAAACCATGCTGACATGTTAAAAGGTGAATGAAGACGTGAACATAGGTGCATGTGTTGTTGCCACCCCAAAGCTTGTGAGGAGCTGGGAACATGTTGAAACTAGACATAGACCCACTCCGAGGTGAGGTGCATGTGTGGGTGAGGGTCAAGGTGAAAGGGACCTGGCTAAGGGCTGACCTTACCGAGAGTCCCTTGGTTATCTCACTATGGTGGGAAACCACCTCTGTCGTGGTTCAGTTTTTTGTTTAAGCACAATGAAAATCTGTTTTATAACCTGCTTTGTTAACTTAATGCTTTACTCTGAACATTTTCCCATGCCGTTTTTTCCCCAGTTTTATTGAGATATAATTGACATATAGCACAGTGTAAGTTTAAGGTGTACAGCGCCATGCTGGTTATTTCCTCTGACATTGATATCGTCTCTGACATTTTCTGTTCCCTTGTGCCAATGAACTGTAATTCATTACATTAGAATTTTCAAAGCAGTTAGTTCAAGAGGGAACTTGTCGAGGAAATGGTGGCATGGTCGGATGCTCAGGACCATGTGATTGGTGACCATCATTTTGGGACACGGACCCTGAAAGTAGATGGGGTGTGTGAGGACAGGTATCAGACTCTGAGGAAAGGGATTGACCAAAGTGAGGCTGGGAACTGAGTACCAGAGACCCAGGTAAACTTGTAGGAGTTCAGACTAGAAGTAGAGACTGCAGTACTAGCCAAGCTGGTTAAAACCAAGGATGGGGAGCCATCCACATGGTGATGGAGCATATAGAGATGGTCCTGCAGAATGGCAGCACAGATGTAGGGCATCCCAGGCTTCCACCAGTGCTCCCAGTCCCAGATGTAGTTAAGAGCAAAGGTGATCTAGGCGTCACTGCAGGGACCCAGCCGGCGTGACTGCCCCAGCAGACCCCAGGTTGATCCAAGCCCCAGGGAGTAGAAAAAAACCTGGGGATTGAGGGGTTAGTAGGGGGAAATGTTGGGTAGTGGTCAAGGCTCTTTCTAGAAACCCTGCCTCTGTTGGCACTGACCCAGGAACTCACATGGGTCTGATTGCCTGAGTATACATAGGGTGAGGGATGGGGTATGGGGAGGAATTCTGATCTAGCAACGGTGAATCTGCTTGCAGCAAGCTGGATAGAAACCAGGCTGCAGTCAACATGAGAACACGTGGAAGGAAAGAGAAGGCTAAGGAATTACATTTTATGATCTAAGTCTCGATAATAATACCCTCTCTTTTGGCCTTTCCAGAACTTGAGGTTTATTTATGACTCCCTGGGCTTTTTAGAGACAGGAGGATTCTTATAGCCTCTTGTCTCATGCCAGTTGATGATGTTTCCCTTTGTTTACCTTCTACCAAATTTGGTGTAAGTAATAAGATAGAGTTTGGGCTGGCAAAAGAATATTAGGATTACGACAGGGTAAACCAGGGAAGATGATGAGAAACCTCAGGATTTAGAAAAGGAAAAGAGACTCGGGAAGATGAGGATTAAAGTGGAGCAAATATGTTCCCTTCGTTCAGCACTCATGGTTATGCAGAGAGAAGGAGGTCGGAAGAGTTCTTATGCCATTTGGAATTTTGTGTAACTGGCTCCCTTTTTGAGAGAAGATACTGCTTAATAGAGAATACAGTTGATTTCCTGAAATTCAAATTTGATTGTCTTTAACTAGATGAAAATATATGTGACCTTGAAGAAAGAGCTAAAATCTTAATTCAGTCAACAAATATTTATTTGATGTCTACTATTTTAAGCACTATAGTGGACAAACAGAAAACATCCCTGCACGTGTGGAGCTTACATTTTGGTAGGGGAGACATAAAACACAAAATAAATAAAACACAACATGTCAGAGGATGGTAAATCCTTCAGAGAAGAATAAAGGAAGGATTATATGTGTGTGTTGCAGAGGGAGTTGCTTACAGTTTTCAACAAGGTGTACAGGGCAAATCTCACTGAGAAGGTGATCAGTGGAAAGGCCTGAAGCAGGGATGCTGGAGCAAACTCTTTGGAAAACTAGATGAAGAGCATTCCAGGCAGAGGGAACAACAGGAACAAAGGTCTTGAGGTGGGAGTTTGTGGAAGGTTTGGGGAAAGGAGACCAATGTGACTGGAGTAGAATGAAGGGCGGTGAGAATAGTAGCTAGTGGGGACTTTATAGGCGATTGTAAACACTTTGGTTTTACTCTGAGTGAGCTGGGAAGTTATTTGAGGGTGTTGTCTGAAAAAAATGCACAACCTAAAAGTTGAGAGTTATGTTTTATTTGGTGGACTTTCTTAGGACTTCAAGCCTGGGAGACAACATCTCAAATAACTCTGAGAGACTGCTCCGAAGAAGCAAGGAGGGAGGCCAGGATATATAGAAGTTTTTGCAACAAAAGACCAAGTAGTCAGAACATCAAAGGATTACTGTTA
Organism: Mesoplodon mirus; assembly: GCF_964341445.2. Lineage (NCBI taxonomy): Eukaryota > Metazoa > Chordata > Mammalia > Artiodactyla > Ziphiidae > Mesoplodon > Mesoplodon mirus. Next base: position 52,338,003 of record NC_138987.1, read on the forward strand.
AGAAAAGAAAACCAGACATCTCAAGTTAAGGAATTTAGTGCTTTTCTATGTATGGGAAGGTGCGAGAGTCTGGGCTCACTGAAATCACTCCTTTGAGATGCACCTTAGCTATCTGGGGGCCAGTCTCCTCAGGTGCATTGTATGGGGGTGGCTGCAGCAGCTGACTGCTAGATGAGCTTGGCAGTGGGCAGCCTGTTTGTCTCCATCCTGAGTTCCCTCAGCGCTCACCGTCCAGGCGGCTGCAATGTGAAGCAACAACCTTTGTTTACTGATATGGCAGGCAATATTTTAGTTCTCAAGGGTAACCCTTGGGAAGATAAACTGGGGGGTTTTGAGTAGAAGGGTGACTTTACCTGACCTCACCTAATTTTAGCAGGATCACTTTGGCTATTGTGAGAACAGTATGGTGGAACAGAGCAGAAGCAGGAAGGTCTATTGGGCTTTTCAGGAATCCATGCGAGAGATGGTGGTGGCTTGGTCCTGAGTGTTAACTATGGCAGCAGTGAGATATACTCAAATTCTCGGTATGTTTTGAAGGTAGAACCAACAGGATTTTTTGACAGATCAGCTGTGAGGTGTACGAGAAAGAGCAATCAAGGATGACTCCCAAGATTTTTGACCTGGAAGATTATGGAAGGAACAGCTGGAAGGGAGACTACTCAGAGGAAAACCAAAATTCTGTTCTGGGTATGTCAAGCTTGAGACATTCAGTCCAAGTTCAAGAGAAGGATCTAGCTAGAGATCTGGGAGTTGTCAGCACACGAACAGTATTTAAAGCTATGGGACTGGAGATGAGCAGCAAGGGAGAGGGTGAGATGAATCAGGAAGAAAGCCTGGCCTGAGCTCTGGGGGGTTCAAGTGTTTACAGGTCAGGGAGAGAGGAGGAAGCATCAGCAGAGGAGACTGAGAAGGAGGAACCAGTGAGGTGGTGAAAAACAAGGAGAGTACTGGAAGCCAAAGGAAGAAAGTATAAAGTAGGAAGGAATGCCCAAATGCTGCTGATGAGGATGGGAGGTTGCAGTTAGCAATATGGCAGAGACCTTGACAAGAGAGGTCTCAGCTGAGTGCTGGGACCCAAAACCTCATTAGAGAGGATTCAAAATGGAATGGGAGAAGAGGAATGGGATACTGGCATTTAGATAACACTTTCAAAAATTCTTGCCGAACAAGAATACAGAGAAGGGGGGTATTATCTGCAAGGGCGTTAGGTTGAAAAGAGTTTTAAAATTTATCTAGTTAGTTTTAAGATGGCAGGAATGGTTGTTGGTAAAGTGATGGAAATAATCCAGTAGAGAGAGAAACTTGAGAAACTTTGAAAATGCAGGAGTGTGAGGGGGAAGAATTTCTGGAGTGATGACCTTGAGAGGGCAAGAAGGGGATGGAATCTCCTCCTTATGGGAGGAGAAGTGGGCATCCACCTAGAGCTTTAGAGACAGTTCATTCTTAGAAGTAGGAGGGAAGCCAGTGTATTAGGACCCAGGTGGAATTAGATCAATAGATCTGCTAGTAGGAGCTTGTTGAAGTTTTTTCTTGGCTGCTTCTCATTTATCAATGAAATGGGAAACAAGCCATTAGCTAAGATTGAGGAAGGAAGAGAGATGAAGAGATCTGAAGAGAGAGAAGGTATGAGACAGTCATCTGAGAGTGAATGCACTGGGTAATGGAACATGATTGCCTGGCAGCCCTAAGAGCCCACTTGAGGTTAGTTGCTTTTCCCATTTAAGTCCAGCTTGGGGGAGTAGGTGTGGAGCAGGCAGAGTTTGATTTACTTGTTTTGGGGTTTCTCCAGGTCAGTTCAGCAAAGCAAGACAAGGGTAAGGGAGTTGTAGGGTGTTTGCAAGAGTAGAGGACCACAGACATGAGGAAGGTGGGGCAATAGGATCAATAGATTTCTACCCTAGTGGGGTTTGGTAATTTTGGGAGTTTGGGGTATTGAAGAGCATGAGCTGGAGAAATAGGAGGTGGTAGTGGAGAGTCAGATGTTTATAACTGAGGGAGGAGTAGTAAGTGGTACAGACCAGGTCTGGGCTATGAACACTGGAATTCTGGGCTGAGGCAGGGTGGATTTGCACAGACAGGGTGTGGGAAGGATTATATATGTGGATAAGGAAAGCCCCGAGGATTATGTCAGGAGTAGTGTGTTGGAGAAGTAACAGTGAACCAAGGCTTAAATCTCCAAGGAATAAGGGGCAATGACTCAAGAATCAATAGATGGCTGCAGAAAGAGAACACCAGAGAGGTAGGAGGAAAATCTGGAGAGTGAGAGGATAGAAGCTGAGAAACAGATGAAGTGATGAGTAGTTTCAGGTGTTGCATAGGGATCATCATCTCAGGATTTCTCAACCTCAGCACCACTGACATTTTGGCCTGGATTTCTCTTTGTTGTAGGAGGCTATCCTATGCATTGTAGGATATTTAGCAGCATCCCTGGCCTCTACCCATGAGATGCAAAGGACCCTCTCCCCAGGTGTGATCACCAAATATCTCCAGACATCACCAAAATTGTCCCCATTTGACAATCACTGAGTGAGGTGAATAAAGAAAAGGCATTGAGGTCACTGGTGTCCTCTGAGAGGGCTGCTTCTCAGGAGTGTTGAGGATGCTACTTTAATCCAGATTAGAGTGGATTATGGAATGAGAAGGAGAAAGGGAAGTAGAAAATACTGACCTCTCTATCAAGGGAGGAGATTGAAGGGCTAGTGAATGAGAGAAAACTGGAGGAGAATATGAGGGCCAGGGATGATTACCTTCTGTCAAGTGGAGAGACTTGCACACATGTACATGTTGATAGGAAGGATCCATGTGAGAGGAACAGGTGACTCTAGAGCAGCGGTCCCCAACCTTTTCGGCGCCAGGGACTGGTTTCTTGGAAGACCATTTTTCCACAGACGGGGTGGGGGGCGATGGTTCAGGTGGTAACGTGAGCAGTGGGGAGCAGTGGGGAGCGATGGGGAGCGGCAGATGAAGCTTCCCTGGCTCGCCCGCCGCTCACCTCCTGCTGTGCGGCCCCGTTCCTCATGGGCCAAGGACTGGCACTGGTCCATGGCCCGGGGGTCGGGGACCCCTGTTCTAGAGGAGAGAGCTGCCTTGCAAAAGGCCGTGGAATGGTTTGTAGATATGGAGGAGTCCTCATTAGGTAGGAGGAGCAGCGTCTCAGGCAGGCACAGGTGAGGAGGGCAGATGCTCTTGGTTTATGGACTTGATGGAGAGAAGCTGAGGGAGTTCCCAACTGACAGCTTCAATTCTCAGCGACCAGGTCAGGGACCCGGTCAGCGGGGACCAAGCTGACCTGGAGAAACCTAGAAAAAGTGCTAGGCTTTCTGGGCAGTGGTGAGGGCCCGTGTAGGGCTGAGGAGCCTGAATTTGCAATGATACCAAGCTGCCCTGCTGTGGCTTTCTCCGGCATCACTCAGACACCGAGAAAGGGCATAGCGGGCTGCAGCCAGAGGCATGGCTTTGCTCGATGGCCATGATGGAAAGAGTTCTGGCGAGAGTGTTACTGAAAGGCTGAACTGGGAAGTGTAACCTTAAAAAAGGAGGGGAGGGAAGAAAAAGAGCATCTGCAGATTGATTAGAAAAAGTCATGGGGCCTCTGAGGGCACTGTAAAATGAGAAGATGCTGGTGTTCTCAGAAAGAGGGATTCTTGAGTAAGTGACTTTGAAATGGAAGATTTTCAAGTGATAACAAGGTCCAGGACGGGACCATGGCAGTTAATGCATGAAAGGGAGACCGTTGGAGATAAGGGGTCAATTTACTGAGGGACCAAGGTGCACTGGTCATGTCTGTGGATGCAGATGTGCTTCTTGTCTGATGGAGGACTTGGAACAGAGAGGGAAATGTGAACCAGGGCTGGATTTTCAATGAACCAGGAGCAGCAGCTGGGAAATAAGAGATGCTAGGCTCTGCGAAACTCTAAGGGTATATTCTACTTGCATGGACCTACATGGAACTGTCTTTTTTCTTCCAAGAACATTGGAGAGTAATACTCTGGAAGTGGCACATAGAACCAGGAGAACGTCAATCTTACTTCTTTTCCCTGACATGGAAATGGTCTGAGAGAAAAATCAGAGCCCACTGCCTATGGGTCTGCAGATTTTTGTTTTCATGTTTTGATTCAAAGTGGTTGGTCAAGTTTTCTTTCAAAGTAGGCTCAAGGATCCATTTTCATGTTTGTTCCCCCGCCCCCCCCCCCCCCACAAATCCAGACTTCATTTTGGTTATTTCTGGTCTAAACGTCCCTGAGGCAACTGAATTGGTGCTGGGGCTATTGAGAGAGAATAAGGTTTGTTTTATGGTCAGTCCAAGGTCTTCCTTGCGAATCCCAAGAAACCCAACTTAAGTCCCAAAGTCTGCCTCAAACTCCAACGATCTTCAGGATACAGAAAACTGGGGATAAAGCAGGACTTTTCCGTTCAAGTATTTCTATACTTGGACTTACACTCTTGTGCCTTCTATAAACAGAGAAGTAGGGTGGCTTTGCCTTGTAACTTCATGGCACTAACTTCACTAAACTAAAACGGAAAAGAAACACAACTAAAAAAGGAAACATTTCTCCAAAGAAGACATAAAGATGGCCAAAAAGCACATGAAAAGATGTTCAGCATCACTAATTATTAGAGAAATGCAAATCAAAACTGCAGTGTGGTAACACCTCACACGGGTCAGAATGGCCATCGTCAGAAAGTCTACAAACAGTAAATGCTGGAGAGGGTGTGGAGAAAAGGGAACCCTCCTTACGCTGTCGGTGGGAATGTAAATTGATACAACCATTATGGAGAACAGTATGGAGGTTCCTTAAAAAACTAAACATAGAACTACCATATGATCCCGCAATCCCACTCCTGGGCATATATCCGGAGAAAACCATAATTTGAAAAGATACATGCAACCCAGTGTTCACTGCAGCACTATTTACAATAGCCAGGTCATGGAAGCAACCTAAATGTCCATTGACAGGAGAATGAATAAAGAAGATGTGGTACATATATACAGTGGACTATTATTCAGCTATAAAAAAAGAATGAAATAATGCTATTTGCAGCAACATGGATGGACCTAGAGATTATCATACTAAGTGAAGTAAGTCAGTCAGAGAAAACAAATAGCATATGATATCACTTATGTGTGGAATCTAATAAAAGTGATACAAATGAACTTATTTACAAAACAGACACAGACTCACAGATTTTGAAAACAAATTTATGGTTACCAAAGGGAAAGGGATGGGGGAGACTGACAAATTAGGAGATTGGGATTAACATATACACACTATTATACATAAAATAGATAACTAATAAGGACCTACTGTATAGCACAGGGAACTCTGCTCACTATTCTGTAATAATCTATATGAGAAAAGAAACTGAAAAATTATGTATAGCTGATTCGCTTTGCTGTACACCTGAAACTAACACAACATTGTACATCAACGATGCTCCAATAAAAATTTTTTTAAAAGGTGGTGGGGAGAACCAAACAAAAGAACATTAATTTAGCAAAAGGAGGCTCAAAAAGAGAAATGATATCAAAGATAAACTGGATAGTTAGCATTGCTAAATTGGCCCATTTTTTGTGGTAAGAATTCACAGGGCATTTCAGCGTTGAAAGCTTTTTGTGCATTCAGGAGAAAAAGGTGATGGTGCTTTTGCCTGAATATGGGAAAGGGGGACCTACTCATCTGTTTTATGTGGCTGATTCAGAAGCTACATTTGTGGATTTGTTAGGATTCGAGGGTAGGAGCGAAAATAGGCAGTCCAAGACGCAAAGATCTCAGAAATTTCTTTCCGAGTCACTTTTTTGGAATGTAGGATGTGTTTTCCCAGAGAAACAGTCATAAATGGTGAGTAGGCTTCTAGGCCCAGCCAGGCCAGACTAGCTAAAGCCAGTTGAACGCAGAGTGCTAACAAATTATCATTCTGTGCATTAGCACTAATCCTTTGGAACACTCCAATCTTATTTTTTTCCATTATTACTAAAAAAGTGTGAATAAAACTAAAGTACAGAGTGAGTGAGTGAGTTGAGGCTTGTGAACAAATGCTTAGCGTCATAAGTGAAAGAGAAAAGGACTGATTCTGAGTTATGCTAGGCCTTAAAGAAGCAGTAATGGGTCCCAAACCTGAGGAAAACAATTTAATGGTACAAGATGACAGAGAAGAAAAAGGCTTATCAGCTTCTATATTACAACTTTTGTCTTTTCTGCTAATGAAGGTGATCTTTAGATTGAAATGGTTCAAGTCCTGGTAAGGGGCTATAGAGGTCCATGCTGCACGAGACAGTTTTGGAAAGGAATAAAATTATTCCAAAGGAATTAAATTTCCTGACTAGAACAATTGTGTATCCAGTAGGGTATTAAAAGAGCATATAAATTTGCTCATGGGACCACAGTTGGTCATCTTGAGGTGATGTGGGGACCAGGACAGGTGCCAGAAGAGTAGCGGGAGGGACAAATGTGACAGTTTTCAAAAGGGGTGGTGTTAGAGTGGAAGCTGGGCATAGACTGAATTCTGATAAATGGAGACATTGAAGCTGGAGCATTAATCTCCAGGGATATTACAGCTGATATATTTTTTTAAAAAGCAGATGGACTGTGAATGTTAAAAAAAAAAAGAAAACGTCATCAGGAACCAATATAAGTTCAGTAAAAATAAGTCACGTCAAACTGAGAGCACGTTACCTTTTTTTTTTTTTAATGGGCATGATTAGGCTTGTAGAACAGGAGAAAGCCACAGATACTTTATGTTTTGAGTTTAGCAAGATGTGTGGAAAAAAATCGCATTTAAGTACAGAATGAAGAAATGTGTGCCTAGTGAGAGTGTGCTTATCTGGGTAACTGATCTTACCAAGACTCTGGAATAATGGATGGAAATGAATTTCTAGAGGAGACAAAAATCAATATGAATTAAAGTCAGCTCTTGCTCCTAATTCATAAAGATCATCCGCCTAAGGAAAGATCATAAGAGCTGAGGCTAATGACTGATCACATGAAGAGGTTAGGTATTTGGTTAATTCAACTCAGTATGAACCGAGCATGTAATAACAGTATCTGAAAGTTTATGCAAATCTGGGTTGCATTCGTACCTATGTGTTCAGAACCAAGACAGTACTGGGCTTCTCCTGTTGAATATTGGTAAAGCCACCTGCCAGTCTGGGTGCTCCATTTTAAGGGGAAGCATACTGAGAGGAGAAAGATGAGCATGGTGGTGGATCCTGACACAGGCAAGAACATGACAACAACTTTAAATATTCGACAATGGTAATAGGTGGATGAAGGTGCAAAATATGGTATTAAGACCCATGGATATGAGGTATATGTAGGCAGACAGATTTCATTTCAGTGGAAAGACGTTCTCATAATTAAACTACCTTAGTTCCTTGGAGTAGTTCACATACAGACGTACTGGATAACAACAGTCTAGGCAGGAGATGATGAATGGTTGAACAAGCCAGTGGGGGAGGAAAGGAAGAGCATGCATGTTTCATGTGCAGCAGGACCGAATGTAGTTCAGTCATAGTAGTTGATGGAAAGCGAGGAAGGAGGGAAAGAGAGGATGTTTCTGGGAACGTACTACTTCAGTCAGGTATACGTGGCTCACAGATGAAGTTGAGTTGCTTTCATTTTATTTTATATTTCCTTCATTCAACCTGTTATCATCAGCAGCCAAATTATGTAATTGATTAAAACCCTTTCCTCCATAGCAGTGTTCATTCTACCTGGTTTTATTCCCCTATTTTCAGAAACCCTTGACTGTAAAATGCTTTGTGAATTCCTGCCCCACAATGCATCCCATTTGAAATTCAGCGAGCTATCTGTTATCTGGGGAATGTCAAAGTTAATTTGACAAAAACATTCATGAGGAAAGCAGGGAGCCCTGGGCATTCTGAGGGCATTCTGAGCAAAGATGTGATATCAGTATTTACTGTGGAACTCATTTGATTATAAGTCATCTAGAAGCATATCACAGTTATGGCCAAAAAAGCCCACAGAAGCAAAAGAATTGAGTTAAAGCTGAGAGTCTGCTGGTAAATGACCTGACCATGCCATGACCTAAAAGCAGCGTTAATAAAAAGTTGAAATAAAAATTTAAAGAGAAACACAGAACTTGGTGGAAATGTTTACACAATATGAATTCACAGTATTCCTAGAAAATTGAAAAGGGGGAGCCCAGTGAGATTTCAACTGCAGCTCTTCCTCCCAACTCTTCATTAATTTGGAAGGCTTAGGGGCTTTGGAAAAATGATTTAAAATTCTTTTATTCCTGAAGTCCCAATAGTTAACTGTAGTTTTCCTTATTTCAACAATAATAATAAAAAGTGCATTTTTACTATAAGTTTCAAATGTATTAAGTCTGTCTCTGGTTAAAACAAAAACAAAAACAAAAAATTATAAATATGCTTTTACCCTGAAAACCCTAATGGCTCCTTCAAAGAGAAAGTGCATTTATGGTTCCTTCTTCCAAGTCACTTTTCGAAATGTAGATTAATGTGATCTGACAGATTGTAATAACTACCAAAGAGCATTTTCATTAATTATAATGGGCAAACCAATAATACGGATCTTTGCCATGTTAGTATGAATTAGAATATATCCAGTCAGGGCCATACTTCTAGCTGGAGCAAAATTTGACTGCAGAGTCCAAATCCCTTAGAATGAAAACACATAATGAAAATTTTGACAGATCATTTAGTGATGCTAATGGTATCACCACCCTTTCATGCACTTTCATTAGCCTTAAGTGTTTTTAAAAAGTAAACTGTCTTGTGAAAGAGGAAGAAGAGAGGCGAACGAGAGGAGGCACTTCTGTGACTTTGAAAAGCGTTTTTACTCTAAAAAAAAAAAAAATTTCTTCTTTGTGAGGGAAAGTTCTAGAAGTTCCCGCAGGAAGCTGAGCTTGGATAGAGTTCCAGGGGGTCAGAGCCCTCTGTCCCTACTCGACTCTGCTCTCAGTCCCTTGGGAAAAAAGTCGATTTTCCTTTTAAGACCTCAGTCTTCTCATGAATAAAAAGCAGAAAAATCAGCAGTAGATTTCCTCACAGGAGTGTTATTCAGTGACTACACAGAGATTGAAAAGCATTTTAGCTATCTGAAAAGCGTGTTCATAGAATAATAATACAGTGAGAATTCTTACCTAACATTTATGGATTGGCTTATAGTTGGCAAAGCACATTGCAGGCACAGGGCTAGCTAGCCATGAAATGGCCACGACCCCACATTGTGCAGCCCAGCCAAACCCTTCTTGTTCCCTTGCACATGAAATCAGACTGTGTTTGCATCAGGAATTAGTTCTGCTCTCCTTAGAAGAGCGCACAGGAGCATTTGTGACTTAGGCTCCTGAGAAAGTAGTTACAGGCACTTAGGTACCTACCAAATTATCAATGGGTTGAGAATTAATCATACCCGGCATTATTACAAAATATCAATGGTACGGTCTGTTAATAAATATGTAAAGCACTTACTAACCCTTGCTGATAGAATTTCCAATTGAACTAGAAATAAGAGCTATTTATGCACTGTTTTGAATAAACCACTATCAGCTTCACTCAATTTTTACAGTAAAATTTTTGTTTATTCCATCACATAATATTCATTTATCAGTGTGCTTCAAGGAATAATACCAAGCAGCATATCTCAGTGTTTAGCCTCAAGACCAAGAGTGGGTATTACTGATGCCTCTGTCCCCTGCACATTGTATTGTTATCTGACAGATGTTAGTCATGCAACTGATGCTGGTTGGTTGGTTGAAAGAATGTAAGACAGTGTGCTGTGTTTGATGATTTCCAGGGGCACTTACAGCAGAGATGCCAGAGGGGTTCAGTTTGGACTGTAGTTCTCAACCCGGCTGTGCATTAGAATTACCAGAGAAACTCTTTTAAAACATGAAGGCCCAAGCTCCACCTTCATGTACTAATCTGGCTCTTGCATATGTTTATATAAAGAACCTGAATATGTTTATAAAAGTTTACAGAGGTGACTCAAATGTGCAGCCAGGTCAAAAATCATTGTCTTTGAAAAATCAGGTTTGTATTTTTGAAGAAGGTGGTATATATTGCAACCTTGAAGGGTACATTTCATTAAGTACTGAAATCTGTACCAGTCGAGGTTTTACCAGAAAACAGAACCTGTAGGATCACGCACATAAACACACATGTGTACACATGTGTATATATGTATGTGTATAAATATATCTATACAGGTGTGTACACATATGTACACACATATATATCTATATTAATACACACATGCAGAGAAATATTTATTAAATAGATTTATCTCAAGGAACCTGCTTCCACAAATGTAGATTCTAATCTGTGGGGCACCGTGGCCGGAAGGGCAGGCTGGAAACTCTCGGGCAGGGGTTGACCCTGCAGTCCAGAGGGGGAATTTCTTTTTCTCAGAGAAGCCTTAGTTTTTCTCTTAAGGCCAGTCAACTGATTGGATGAGTCCCACTCAGATCATTTCTTTTATTTAAAGTCATCTGATTGCAGATGTTAACCACACCTACAGAATACGTTCATAGCAACTCTTAGATTCGTGTTTCATTGCATAACTGGGAATTAAAGCCCAGGCAAACCGCTGCATAAATCTAACCATCCCGGTGGATACACTACAGGAAGGTATCCTGATAGCATGACCTACGCCAGTAAATGAAAGTGGAAAAGAGTGAGGTGTGCCCAGTTTGTATCGAGCACAGAGTTGATCTAGGGGAGTGGGAGGAGATGAAGTTTAAAAAACAGTTTAGGGTAGAATGTAGCAGTCTCCAACTAAGGGTTTGGACCCTTGAACTGAAAAGACAAAGCAAATCTGTAGCGGTGGCACTTTCTCTGACCATGTTTTCGTCTGTTCTGTGTCTTTGCTGTCCACTTAGCTACACCTGGTTGTGGAGGCACTTGAAATGTGGCTAGTGAGACAGAAGAACTGCATTTGTAATTCTGTTTCATTTTAATTCATGTAAATTAAATAGCCCCACGCGGCTAGTAGCTACTATATTGGACAGTGCCGCCAGAGAGAGATCACTCTGGCAGGAGGGTCCAGGAGGCATCCGAAGGAGAAACAACGCAAGCTGTCTAGTTAGTAACCTACTCTGGTAGTCCTGCTGCAGGGTGGGTGGAGGCTGGGAAAGTGGGAAGGGAGAGAGAAAGACAGATGTGAGGGAGGAGATCAAAGTTTACCCTGTGCTTGGCCACTTCACCATCTTTCCAGCTACTTTTCTGTCTACCTTCCTGCCGTCCCTTCCTCTTACACCCAAGCCCCTCCTATCTGTCACATGTCCTCAGAGCTCGCCCCAGCTTCTCTCTGCTCACCAGCTCCTCTCACACTCACTTCCTCAGCTTCAATTGCAAGCTCTGTGTTAACAGCTCCCAAGTTTATACTTGTAGCCTTAGATCTCTCCTCTCAACCCCAGCCCCCTAGTGTCGACACTTGAAAATCTAACAGATTCTTAGTCTTCCCCTCCTAATCATATTTCCCTTCCAGTTTTCTGAATTTTGGTAAATATAATCTCCATCCTGTCAGCTGCTCAAGCTGGAAACCTGAGAATCCTCCCGATCCCTTATTTCCGACCTGCTGATTCCCTGGACTCTCCCATCTCCCCATTCCCACTGTGCCACCCATGATCTACTCTCTGAGCAGTTCCTTTAAAAACAGAAATCACACCAATTCGTTTCTTCTATGATGTGTAATGGAATTTCCCCTGTGTTGCTTTAGCTATCATATTACTAAATGTCATAGGATAAAGGGTTAATTAATTTCAGTTGATTTATTTAATAATATTTATCTAGCTAATATTTCTATAACCCTGTTAAGTAGGTACAATTGAGAAATTTCATTGAAATATCCCTTGGGGCATATAGTCTAGTGAGATAGACATTAATCAAATAATTACATAAATAATTAGACAGTTAAAATTGTAAGAGGTGACATTTAAAGACGAGTATAAGGTGCTCTGAGAGAATGTGAGGGGGGGACCTAAGCTACCGGGAAGGTCAGGAGATGGTAAAGAGGTCACGCCTCTTTTTTCTTTCTTTTTTTTTTTTTTTTTTTTTTTTTCGGTATGCGGGCCTCTCACTGTTGTGGCCTCTCCCATTGCGGAGCACAGGCTCCGGACGCACAGGCTCAGCGGCCATGGCTCACGGGCCCAGCCGCTCCGTGGCATGTGGGATCTTCCCGGACCCGGGCAGGAACCCGTGTCCCCTGCATTGGCAGACAGACTCCCAACCACTGTGCCACCTGGGAAGCCCAACTTTTTATATTCTTACACTTTATATCCTTAATAAAGTATTGACTCCAAAGAGCATTTTTATGTGGATATACCTATCAATATTAGATATTGATAGTATTATAACTTAAAACTGAAAAAACTATTAATTCATTTAAACATAACCAACAACAAACTCAGTATACATTAAAATAAATATTTTATGAAAAGTGACTTTTCTAAAACAAAAACATTAGTAAGAGGGTGGCATTATTTTATGTATTTTACAGATCTCTTTAAGAGAAGACAGCTGATTCTTCTATTTGCTTCTTTTAACTTCAATTAAAAGTTGCAATATTTTGTTTTGGTTGAAGTATATGAAATAGATACAGCCTTACACAGATAGGTAGGTAGAAAAGAGGGGAGTATTTTAAAGCCTTTTCAGGTAATTGTCGATATTCTTCTTTGAAACCACATTAAAACTCAACAACTGGTAGTTTCTTAAAGATTGCTTGTGACGTGGAATGCAAAACTGTTTCAGTGAACTTTTATGTATTAAAAACCTGTCTTGCATCTTTTACGTGCTGTTGGTCTTCTGCATTTCCTCTTTGGAAAAATATCTATTCAGTTCTTATGCCTACTTTTTAATTGGATTGTTTGTTTTTAGATGTTGAGTTGTATGAGCTCTATATATATGTTGGATAATAACCCCTTACTGGTCATGTCATTTGCAAAGACCTTCTCCATTCAGTAGGTTGTCCTTGCAAAAGCTTTTTTTTTTTTTTTTTTTTTTTTTTTGCGGTATGCGGGCCTCTCACTGTTGTGGCCTCTCCCGTTGCGGAGCACAGGCTCCGGATGCACAGGCCCAGCGGCCATGGCTCACGGGCCCAGCCTCTCCGCGGCATATGGGATCCTCCCAGACCGGGGCACGAACCCGTATCCCCTGCATCGGCAGGCGGACTCTCAACCACTGCGCCACCAGGGAGGCCCCTTTGCAAAAGCTTTTTAAAGTTTAACTAGGCCCCATTTGTTTATTTTTGCTTTTGTTTCCTTTGCTTTAGCAGATGGATCCAAAAAGATATTGCTGCGATTTATGTCAAAAAGTGTTCTGCCTATGTTTTCCTCTAGGAGTTTTATAGTATCCAGTCTTACATCTAGGTCTTTAATACATTTTGAGTTTATTTTTGTATGTGGTGTTAGAGAATGTTCTAAGTTCATTCTTTTACAAATAGCTGCCCAGGCACATGAAAAAATGCTCAACATTGCTAATCATCAGGGAAATGCAAATCAAAACCACAATGAGAGATCATCTCACACTTGTCAGAATGGCTGTCATCATAAAGAACACAAATAGGGCTTCCCTGGTGGCGCAGTGGTTGAGAGTCCGCCTGCCGATGCAGGGGACACGGGTTCGTGCCCCAGTCCAGGAAGATCCCACATGCCACAGAGCGGCTAGGCCCGTGAGCCGTGGCCGCTGAGCCTGTGCGTCCGGACGGGACGCACTTCCTGTGCTCCACAATGGGAGAGGCCACAACAGTGAGAGGCCCGCATACCACACACACACACACAAAAACACAAATAACAAATGTTGGCTAGGATGTGGAGAAAGGGACCCTCCTGCACTGTTGGTGGGAATATAACTTGGTGCAGCCACTGTGGAAAACAGTGTGGAGGGTCCTCAACAAACTTCCATGTAACCCAGCAATTCCACTCCTGGGTATAAATCCGAAAGAAACAAAAACAGTAATTCGGAAAGATACATGCACCCCAGTGTTCATAGCAGCGTTGTTTACAATTGCCAGGGTGTGGAAGCAACATGGATGGCATTACACTAAGTGAAATAAGTCAGACAAAAAAAGACAAATACTGTATGCTATCACTTATATGTGGAATCTAAAACATACAACAAACTAGTGAATAAAACAAAAAAGAAGCAGACTCACAGATATAGAGAACAGACTAGTGGTTACCAGTGGGGAGAGGGAAGGAGGGAGGGGCAGTATAGGGTGGCGGGGGGCAGGGAATCTGTCTTGCATTTTGATTGAATCTTTACCCAAGCATGATTTTTATCACCATGCATAGGGCAGTTGGAAAATATTGGTTCATTGAGTTAAGTAGCTCTTACAAATGTTGACCCATTTCATTACACAATATGAAAAAAATACATTTGTTAACACACCTCCAATCTCCATTTCATCAATCTCATCAGAAAAGCCACTGAATATTGGGAAGCTCTCAAGTTCCCAGGGGCAAACACAAGTTGTCTTAAATTCTGATATATACTTGCTTGAAAGCTCGAATTTTATCATTAGCAATAAATATTGTTAGTTGTTTTCCTTGAAACGACAGTTTCACTTTGTTCATTTTCGGGAAAATATCTGCCAAATACTCAAGCTTATATAACTGAATTTTGTGTCAGTTGTCTGTCAAGTAAAAGTGGTGTCTGTGAAAAAAATTGGCAACTCAAGAATTGCACGGCACTTTTCCTAAAGACCACCATCATACTTTGATGTGCAGCAGAAGTACTTTATGGATACTTCCATTTCTTCACACAGAATATTAAAAATCCAGGTACTCAAGGGTCAAGATTTAATAAAGTTAGTAATTGTTACAGCTTCATCAAGAACATTCCTAAGTGAAGTGACTTTTTTACTGTGAGTAGATGGTGGTGAACAATGCGATGATGACTCATATAGTTTGGTGCCACTACTGAGTTGTGCTAAGATGCTGGAAGTTTTTACCTACTGTGGCTTCTGTACCATCACTGCAGATGTTAACACAATGAGAAAAAGGAATAACATCTAGGTATTATTATAAAAATGTTTGTGACCTCATGGGCCCCCCCTCTGGAATCCCCAGAGGTCCACAGAACACACATCCATTAGTACAGACAGTAGTCTGGTGAGGGAAAAAGAAACACGAACCCAGTTGTTAGGAAGGCTGCATGAGAGAACTGAGCTAGACCTCGGAGGAGAATTAAGATTTGGATAGGTGGGAAAGAGAAAGGGTAGTGGTTTCAGGAGGGGAAATCACGTGAGCAAAGGAGGAGAGGCAGGAAGCAGCATGAAACAGTCAAACGCTGATGAGAAAGCATGGTGGGGTTGGAGGGTTAGGAATGGGGAGTCATAGTAAATAAAATGTGGGATATAATCAGATTATGAAACATCTGAATACCTATCTGAAAAGTTTGCACTTTCTCCAGAAGGCACTCGGAGGAACTGAAGGTTTTTGAATCCTGTGAGTTGAACATGTTGATTTAGGAACATCCAGATGTATATATGTATAAATTGAATTGGCAAACAGGACAACTGGATGCAAGGAGATGGATTGGGATATTAATTGTATTCTAATTAGTGAAGGTCAAGAGCACAGACTAGGGTGATAGCAATAGATGTAACAGTGAAATGCAGACTAATTGCTTCAAAGGTAGAAGCAATATGAGAACTAAAGACTAAAAAGTCAAAGGTTACCAGTATATTATATTTTATAACCCCAGTTCCTTGCCAAGGTCATTGTCTGTTAGGCAAATGGACAAAAACTGAGTGTTTCTGTATAAGATCTCACGTGAAACTTTTTCCTCCCCACAAAATCAGAATGCTTCCTTTTTTCTGAGAACAAGAACTGTATCATTGAACACATTTCCTTTTTGCCCTGCTGCCAGGAGGCCTTGTGCCAATGTCATGTTGAAATCACAACAATTGCAATTGTCCCAATGGTTAGTACATTTCTTCCTCCTACTTTCTCTGGCCCTGATTCTCCATCTCTATTTATTTATTTATTTTTAAATTGAGGTATAGTTGGTGTACAGCATAATATGTTACAGGTGTGCAACACAGGTGATGCACAATTTTTAAAGGCTTTACTCCATTTATAGTTATCGTAAAATATTGGCTATATTCCCTGTTTTGTACAATATACCCTTGTAGTTTATTTATTTTATACATAATAGTTTGTACCTCTTAATCCCCTACCCCTTTCTTGCCCCTCCCTCCTTCTCTCTCCCCAGTGGTAACCACTAGTTTGTTCTCTGTATCTCTGAGTCTGTTTCTTTTTTGTTATATTCACTAGTTTGTTGTATTTTTAGATTTCACATATAAGTGATACCATACAGTGTTGGTCTTTCTCTGTCTGACTTACTTCACTTAGCTTAATACCCTCCAAGTCCATCCGTGTTGTTGCAAGTGGCAAAATTTCATTCTTTTTTTATCTCTGTCTCAATTTATAATTCATTAATCTTATTATTTTCATTCTCTTTGATGCCAGATGTCATAAGACCTCTTTCGGAAGAGATTAGGGTAAGGGAGATAATGTATTCACCCTTACCATATTTTATTCATTTCTGGGATGGGACCCTTTGCTTCAATCACAGTTTACTCAGAACCTGAAGAAAGCTAAAAAGCCTCTTTCATCCAAAACCAAAGCACCAAGGCTTAATTTCAAAGGATCTCAACAGATTCAGTTAATCTGGTTGCCCAATTCAAAGCAGATATAAGCAGTAAATAAAAGGGTAGTGGAATACCTATTAAAGACTGGTAAACTGATAACAAAAGAAGTGTCTCCTCATAATCTGAGTAATGGCAGAGAGAAAAAGCAAGATGCAGGTGAAAGTTCCTAATGATTATAAGTATGTGAATGCACTTAACACAGCTAGTTATCAATGAAGAACTGTTTCATGTTAAAATAGAGAACACCAAAAGCTCACATTTATTGAGCTTTTACTATGTTCTAGGCCCTGTGCTATTCCGTTACATACATCATCTCAATCTTCACAATAATCCTGCATTTCTTTCTATGATTTCCCCCTTTTACAGGTGAATAAATTCAGTTTAAAGAGATGAAATAGATACACAAAGGCACACAGCTACTTATATGTGACAGAGTTGTGATTTGAACCTATAGCTCTGCCAGATACCGAAACCCATGTTCTTTGTTCTTATTTGGGGCTCTCTTCCTTTTTACTTTTTTAATAAGAGCAGTAGTAATACTAGTAGTAATTATGTTCAATATCCTCTCTTTAAGAAATCAAAAAATATTATGTACTATATTTGAGAAAATTTTGAGCACAAAAAGGTTGAAGTAACCTTTAATTAGCATAAAGTTCATCTGAAAACTCATTTCCTCAGAGCATTTTATTTCTTGAAAATTCCCAATAATTGATGGGAGGAGGATTTTTTAAGGCGTTATTTATTATCTGTAGTCAGTTTAACATTTTTGTGCCATTGTTTTAAATGAGTCACTTGGTTTTTTAAATTTTGTTTTGGAAACATCTCTGCATCCTCCCTTTGATACCACAAGGAACAGCCATTCTTGTAAACTGCTTCTTGAGTTTCAAGAGAAAAAATAACATCTTTATAAGGCATTAACCAACTGATAGGAGTTGTCACAATCCTTTGCTTTTCTGGGCACTAGATGCTCTAATTTGTTTTTCTTCTTCTTGCTTTGAATGAGGTTGCAAACATCAATTCCTAGAGAAGTGGTCTGAGAAGATTATGACCAAGGCACATGTGGGGATATAACAGTCCGACAGGGGAGTCACAGTTGATGACGGGACACTTGTGCTGCAAACCCTGAGCAGCTGAAAATAACTCAGGGCAGTTCTTAGATGGCAAATGGAAACCTCCTGTGAAAGATGAAGAGCTCTCTGGGAATGATGGATTGTAACTCTGAAGGAGTCTGCAGAAGAAGAATTACACAGGAACCCAGTAAGGAGCTGAACACTTGTTGCCTTAGTTACGCCCTCAGTTATACTTTATGTGTCTTCTTCAGCTCAACAGTCTGAAGAGCAATATCTTGAAACTCCGTTTTCTGTTTATTCTCAGATCATAATCACATTTTGTGAGATTGGCTTTCATTCAAAGTATGAAATCTCAGGGACTGGTAACCCAGGCCCCATGCAACTCAGGTGACTAAGAAAAAGGGGCATTTCACAGTTATGGATTTGGCGAATGGGAACTACCAGTTAATAATTTTGAGTCATAACCATTTAATTTTCCAAAAACTGAAAATAAATATGCTATTGAAATAAGATTAATTAAAAGGAACAAGAGGGTAGGTGGAGGGAAACCTATGGTTATGAAGTCAAGCTAAAATTATTGTTCCTTAAGTCTAAGGAGCTTGTGTAGATGGAATAGTGTGAAAGTCCATTAAGTCATGCAGGATTTGGTTGTAGCAATATTATTTTGGTTCTAACTGATTCCAGAATATGACATTGGGAACTATTTCTTAAAGATCGAAAAATGTCATTTAGGACAACCATCTTGCCTGCGTGGAAAACCTACTGCATATTCTTCCTCAGGAGGTGATACAAACTGAAAATGCTAATAGGTTCAAAAAAGTTTAAGGTAAATGGATTGATGTTAAATAATTCGATATTAAAACAAAGCAAGACACTTTGGGGATATCGAAACCTTAAGAGGTCAGCCTCCAGGAGGATAACCATTCTCAAACAAATGTCCTCTTGCACCACTTGTCTTGTTTCATCACATCCATCACTTTATCATTCCTGACTTTATTGGGAATGTCTTACAGCTTAATCTCACCCACATTTCTTTCACCAGTGTTACCACTGCCAGATGAGAACAGTGCAAGCAGGTGATGGCTTCTTCTAGAAAAGGGAAAGTAAGAAAACAGCCACTATAGGCCTTTTCACATTTTTCCTTTTCTTTTCCTTTACTTGTTCATCTTCTTTTCTGCAGACCACCTTTAAGGAAAGCTAAACAAAAGTTTTAAAAATAGTGTACCACCTGTGGGAAAACAGGAAAGCAAAACAAGTTTGAAGTCATGCTAATGCAAATCCCAATCCCAGCTAAGTGGATTTAAGGAGAAGTTCACTCGGAGTCCATCCTCTCTGAGAAGGCTCCAAGCTAAGAATCTTCCCGCAATAGAAAGCTTATTATCTTCCCTGGTTACTTAACTCCTTTTAAGGAAGCTTTATTTTAAAGGTCATTTCAAAGTTCTATTTTCATATTTCCTCTAGCCTCGTTCATAAATTTTAAGAATATAATATTTAAAAACATATGAGAACTCTGTTTGCTAAAACTACTGCTTCCTTGGCACAGGCTAGAGGGAAATATTTAACAATAATTATGCCTGAGGCATTATGCCTCCACCCTCACCCTGTGTTTGAAACGTGATGTTCTAATGATAGAACTCTAGAGTTTATTTAACACAGGCAAAGGGAAACAAAGGCAAAATGCATATACCAAATCAGGAAGCCGTTGGTATGTGAACATTCCCTCATTAGTATTAAAAAAAAAAAAAGAAAAAAAGAAAGACGAAGAAGCAGCAGCAACATTTTCATGGCACAATCTAATACTATTTATAAATGAACTACATCTATTTTTGATGGGAAATGACTGAAAATAGCCAGTTCCACGACTTGGAAACTACTTATAGCCATTTACAAATATAAATTAGCAAGATGATTTTTTTTTCAGTTTTAATTTCTTTTTCTTTAACATCTTTATTGAGTATAATTGCTTTACAATGGTGTGTTAGTTTCTGCTTTATAACAAAGTGAATCAGCTATACACATACATATATCCCCATATCTTCTCCCTCAGCAAGACGATTTTTTTAGGAATTGTACATCATGGCTTCCCTGGTGGCACAGTGGTTAAGAATCCGTCTGCCAATGTAGGGAACACAGGTTTGAGCCCTGGTCCAGGAAAATCCCACATGCCACAGAGCAACTAAGCCTGTGCACCATAACTACTGAGCCCATGCGCCTAGAGCCCGTGCTCTGCAACAAGAGAAGCCACCAAACCACAATGAGAGGCCCGAGCACTGCTAGAGAAAGCCTGTGCAACAATGAAGACTCAATGCAGCCAAAAATAAATTAAAAAAAAAAAAAAGAATTTGTACATCAGTTTTAAACTTGCAACAGAAATCATTTATAAACTAAATCAGCAGTAAGTTCTATATTCTAAAAAATTATGAGTCAAAATATATACTGATACTTGGTAGTTACACAGGAAGCATGTAAACTGTATTGGAAAGTCTGTCCAGGGGGCAGTGACCTTCTCAAACTAGTATCACACATTCCAGTTAAATGTCTACATTTCCAAAAACACGTCAGCACTGTTGAGCCTAGGGCTGGTAGACAGTGCCCTAGAGTATTTCTCTCTTTTCCTTTTGGGAAGTAACCGTATGGGCTGCTTCTGTATCATCATTCACCCACTTGCTCCTTTGCCAGCGTGGTCTTTAGAACCTCATGAGTAAAACCCAGGAGAATCTACTGAGGAGGGATTAAATAATAAGATAGTTCAGTTAGGTCAAGAATAGTAATTGGGATTTCAGAGAAGCATTAATTCAGTTGGGCAGTACCCATAAAAATGTTAGTGCTCTCTAATTAAAAGGTGCAAATGAAAAAAAAAAAAGGTATTTTAACTCTCATGGGAAAAGTAAAAAGAGTGAAATCCAGTGAGGGAAAGGCACTTTCATACTCTGCTGTTGGAAGCGTTCATTTTTATAAATATTTTGGATGACAGTTTAGCAACATATATATCAAAAAACCTCTAAAAGGCTGGGGTCCCTTAAAATCTGCTTCTAGAAGTCAGCCTAAGAAAATAGTAATTGAACATGTGCGCAGATACATATGTGTAAAGATGCTCCTTGCAGCAGTGTTTATAAAAGCAACAAATTGGAAAGAACTTATATGTTCATGAGTGGAGGAGCTGTTTAACTAAATGGTATTGCAACTACTAAACATGATGGTGCAGAGCTTTTTTTCAAGCTAGAAAAATGGCCGTGATGGGTGTTTTTAGAACAGTACGTATAGTATGGTATCATTTTAGTGAATGTGCATGTGTGTTTGTGTGTGCGTGAGAGAGAGAGATCCAAAATATTAAGAAGCTCGGCTTATCTCTGGGAGATGGGGTTACATATGACTTTTATTCATTCCTTTATACTTCCCTGTATCTTCAGAATTTTTTTTTTGTATTGAGTATATATTACTTTTATCATCAGAAAAAAAAAAAAGGTATATTTTCCTAAGAAAAAAGCAAACCAAGCTCCTGCTAAATGCAAAGGCTCAGCAGAGAACTCAGGGTGAACAAGACCCGGCCATTGGCCTTCAGAAGCTGGTAGTGTGTTTAACAGAGTGGGGAAGGAGACAGTGTAATTTGTACAAATATTATTCTGGGTCACTCCTAAGTTTACCCTGATTGCCACAGAGTCACCAACAGGGATGTTCTTGGACTCTCTAACAGACTTGGAATCCTCACTTCTAGATACACCTCCTCCTTGAATGAGCAGCTTTTCCACTGCACTTCTTTCCTGCCAACACATTCTTGAATGCCCCGTCCAAAACATTCTCACACATATCCCCCAACACGCGACTGACTGAGCTGACTTCCTGTGTGGCTCCCTTGTGCATCCAGGTACTTCTCCTTATCCCTGGTACTAACGTGTTACTTCCTTTTCTCCCACCCCTGCTTCTCATAATACTAATCTTTCTACCTTCAGCATTCAGCCTTCCATGCCTGCAGTTCTTGGCATTTTTCTTTGTACTTTGCATCTTCTCACTATCAAGTGTTCTTACAGGCCGAGGAGGTGATCTGAATAAAAGGAATAAAAATTGATGTAGTCTCTGCTATCCCTTGCAGTAATTTTGCACACTTTATAAAGAAAAAAGTGTTCCACTATCTCTTACGCCTTGAACCTGCCTGGACTCTGCCACAGTTAGGGAAAACACCAGAATATATCTCATTTATAACTGCATGGCATATAAATAAGTTTTCATTATGTTCTATATTTCATGGGATCTAAATATTTACATAAAGGCTCTTGCTTCTAAACTTTTGTTTCCCTAAAACTTGCCATATACAGGGATTCAAGGTTTACTGAAAAATAGAAAATCCTATATTTTCACTTTAGTTTTTTGCTATAATTAAAGTTTTTTTTTTCCCTGTTGTGTTCTTCCTGAAATTAACTACTTTTTTTTGCTAGTCTTAAAGACCGCAGAGAGCCACATGTGTTTTCCACATTCACATATCAGTTGCTCTTAATTATGTGAGTGTTTTTTTTTTTTTTTTTTTTTTTTTTTTTCTGTACGCGGGCCTCTCACTGTTGTGGCCTCTCCCGTTGCGGAGCACAGGCTCCGGACGCACAGGCTCAGCGGCCATGGCTCACGGGCCCAGCCGCTCCGCGGCATATGGGATCCTCCCAGACCAGGGCACGAACCCGTATCCCCTGCATCGGCAGGCGGACTCTCAACCACTGCGCCACCAGGGAGGCCCTATGTGAGTGTTTTAATATTGTTTATTTTTCATAGTGTAATTCCTCAACTATCATTGTTAGACAATAAGACTTTTTGTGTCCTGCTTTCTGTAGAGGTTGAGACCATTAATCCAAATAAGCCTGGAATACTCTCTAATCTCATAGTAAATGAGAGCCCTAACAGGGCAGGAATAAACTGTTTGGAAATTCTCTAGAATTTTTTAATCTGATACAATCAGATAATATCACTTGCTGTCCAAGGCAAGTTTCCAACATCCTTACACATAAATGAGAGTTTGAGCAGAGATCCCAAGCTGATTGCTTTGTATCCAGATCTTGGACAAATCATTTAAAATTTGCATTTTAAACTCTAGGAGTTTAAACTCTATTGTGAAATGGGACTTCCAGTCTTGATTTTGCAGGGTTTATTTGAGGACACATTTTGTTTATTTGAGGACACTTGAGAAGTGTGAGTTTGGACACATGTTGAGCAGCAAGTTCTTTCCTGGACTCACCAAGTGCTGACGCCAGGGATTCCAGGAGGGAGCTTAGTGAGATGGGCTACTCATCTCTAACTGACCTAAATGCCATGGAGCAGTTACACCCAGGCAGCTGTTTCCCCAGATCCTCTCCTTCCCTAGCCCTTCTTTCTCCACCCGGAAGACAAGCCTCACCATTATGTAATCATCATGTGACCCTTCATGTACCCAAAGCTCCTGTTCAAGGAAAATCCAGATAACTTATGAGAAGTTTTCCTACCAAGTAATTTCAGTCATCCCTTGGTATTCACAGGGCGGTTACCAAAATCTTTGGATGCTCAAGTCCCTTATATAAGATGGTGTAGTATTTGCATATAATGTATACACATCCTCCCATGTCCTTTGATCATCTCTAGTTTACTTATACTACCTAGTACAATGTAAAGGCTATGTAAATTGTTGTGAATACAATGTAAATGTCATGTGAATAGTTGTCGGCACATGGCAGATTCAAGCTTTGCTTTTTGGAACTTTCTGTAATATTTTTTTTTTTTTTTTTTTTTTTTTTTAGTCTGACGTTGGTTGAATCCACAAATTCTGGCAGCGTAATTTTGCTGCTTGCATTTTTATCCTGATTTGGTTAAAAGAGCCCTTTGGGCTGTTTTGTTGAAGGAGATGCCCTACAAATAGAAGGAGGAAAGAAGCCAGCTGAGAGCAGGGAGACCTGGAAAACATCACTTGGGTACATTACACCCAACCTTTCTCATTCCTTCTCTCCTACACCACTCTGCCAGGAGCTTATTTCTCAGACCTCCCCTTGCTCAGACCAAGCATGTCTGTCTTCCCAAGTGTGAAATGTCAAAGCCAACAGTTAAAGACAGAGGTGGTCAAGTCACTCTTCTGCAATGGTTGGCAGCATTGTTTTTGTTTATTTTGATATAATGACAAATGAACATGGATAGTCTTTTTAACCACTGCAGTCTTTAAGTACAGCTTTGGGTCAGATTGCTGCAAATGAGTAAAATGGATGCTAAATTGGTGGAATCTAGTGTCCTCGGAACCAGAGAGGGCAATGGCTATGAACAAATAAAACATATTATAGACTCTAAACTGTAATTAGAAATTTACTTGATATTTTTTTCAGGAAGAAAGAAGTATTAACAGCTAGAGACTCTGCTTACTTCCTTGGCATTAAAGACATTTGCCTAAGACCCTCAGGGTAACAATAAGTTACTCTGATGAGTATAAGAGTTAGTAAGTTTCCTAGTGGGGAAGTCAGTAACCATACGTAAGCTCCAATCCCTAAAATGATTTGACCTGATAAATTTTAAACCATCTCTTAAAGTGTTTTTAAACTTAAGCTGCTGAACAGGAAAGATTGGGTTTCAGGTGTTTTTTGTATTTCATCTTGGTGCCGTTTGACTTGGTAGAAAAGACTAAAGATGAAATTTTGAGTAGATTTTGAGAGGTCAGAACTATAATAATCCATCTCTGAATAATCAGTCATTTTGAAGAAGATTATCAATATTTATCCTAGGTAACTATTAAAACTTTACTTCAAAACTTTAGAAGAGGATTTAAAAAAATTTTTTTTAAGTTTTTTTGTCATTTCAATACCTGTTGGATGAATCAGGCCTATAGTGGAACTTATAACTGAAAAATCCAGCCTTTTTTTTTTTTTTTCCAAGCAGTACTGTTTTGTTCATAGTTGAGTCTTTTCTATTTGGGCTAGTTCCCTTGTTTGTTAGATATTCTTTCTAGCCCAGTGTTTTGTTTCTCCCTTCTCTTCCCGGTCACCTAGTGGAATGTTTTCTGCCAAGAGATGGGAAACGTGGATTTCACAGCCGTACGAAGTTGGCACTCTTTCCCCCGGCACTGCATTCTAATAATACCATATGAGAGTCTGACCTAGTTATTTCATACAAACAGCTCTTGCCAAGC
The DNA here is from genome assembly GCF_964341445.2 of Mesoplodon mirus. Lineage (NCBI taxonomy): Eukaryota > Metazoa > Chordata > Mammalia > Artiodactyla > Ziphiidae > Mesoplodon > Mesoplodon mirus. The sequence continues at coordinate 52,362,833 of NC_138987.1, forward strand.
CAGTGGCGTTTTCCTCCAACAAAGGGCCATGGTCTTCTATCATACAGGAGAGACATGCATACAGACCAGATTATTTTGGAGCTTGCTGCCAACTCGTGTGGCTGAGCAAGGACTGTGTGGGGAGGAATGTCTGGATGTATGTGCAGATGTGGTTCTCATTCCAGGCCTCATTCTTCAGAACGTGACTTCAGTGAGCTCCTGTCGGACGCCACCAAAGAAAGGCAGCAGAATGTGGGCTCCAGAGAGCAAGCTGCTTTGTACACGTTTCAGACGTCTGTAACAATGACCAGGTTTTCGTGACTATATTCCACCTTACTCCACTTCCCCTCAGCATCATAGTTTTTTCCTCTACATACGGTTTTCCTCTAGCAACTGCCCAGGTTGTCACCAATAGTAACACCTTCACTGAAAGGAAGAGAAATTGAAGAGAGGGGCCTCAAGAACTCCATGGCTGAAATGAAAACGACAGGCCTTAGCATTTTTGTATAGCTTTTTAAAAAAATGTATTTTAAAATTAATTAATTATTATTATTATTATTTTTTTACATCTTTATTGGAGTACATTTGCTTTACAATGGTGTGTTAGTTTCTGCTTTATAACAAAGTGAATCAGTTATACATATACATATGTTCCCATATCTCTTCCCTCTTGCATCTCCCTCCCTCCCACCCTCCCTGTCCCACCCCTCCAGGCGGTCACAAAGCACCGAGCTGATCTCCCTGTGCTATGCGGCTGCTTCCCACTAGCTATCTATTTTACGTTTGGTAGTGTATATATGTCCATGCCTCTCTCTCGCTTTGTCACAGCTTACCCTTCCCCCTCCCCATATCCTCAAGTCCATTCTCTAGTAGGAGAATTCTAGGAGGATTCTCTGTGTCTTTATTCCTGTCTTACCCCTAGGTTCTTCATGACATTTTTTTCCTTAAATTCCATATATATGTGTTAGCATACGGTATTTGTCTTTCTCTTTCTGACTTACTTCACTCTGTATGACAGACTCTAGGTCCATCCACCTCATTACAAATAGCTCAATTTCGTTTCTTTTTATGGCTGAGTAATATTCCATTGTATATATGTGCCACATCTTCTTTATCCATTCATCCGATGATGGACACTTAGGTTGTTTCCATCTCCGGGCTATTGTAAATAGAGCTGCAATGAACTCACAGGCGAATTCTATCAAACATTTAGAGAAGAGCTAACACCTATCCTTCTCAAACTCTTCCAAAATATAGCAGAGGGAGGAACACTCCCAAACTCATTCCACGAGGCCACCATCACCCTGATACCAAAACCAGACAAGGATGTCACAAAGAAAGAAAACTACAGGCCAATATCACTAATGAACATAGATGAAAAAATCCTCAACAAAATACTAGCAAACAAAATCCAACAGCACATTAAAAGGATCATACACCATGATCAAGTGGGGTTTATTCCAGGAATGCAAGGATTCTTCAATATACGCAAGTCAATCAGTGTGATAAACCATATTAGCAAATTGAAGGAGAAAAACCATATGATCATCTCAGTAGATGCAGAGAAAGCTTTTGACAAAATTCAACACCCATTTATGATAAAAACCCTGCAGAAAATAGGCATAGAGGGAACTTTACTCAACATAATTAATTATTTTTAATTGAAATATAGTTGACTTACCGTGTTGTGTTATTTTCAGATGTACAGCACAGTGATTCAGTGATATATCTATATATATGTTCTTTTTCAGATTCTTTTCCTTTATAGGTTGTTATAAAATACTGAGTAGAGTTCCCTGTGCTGTACAGTAGGTCCTTGTTGGTTATCTATTTTATACATAGTAGTGTGTATATGTTACTCCCAAAGTCCAAATTTATCGCCCCCACCCTTTCTCCTCTGGTAACCATAAGCCTGTTTTCTGTGTCTTATATAGCTTTAAATACTCTTAAAGTTTACTGTTTGTTTGTTTTTTTTAATTTTATTTATTTTTATTTATGGCTGTGTTGGCTCTTCGTTTTTGTGTGAGGGCTTTCTCTAGTTGCGGCAAGTGGGGGCCACTCCTCATCGCAGTGCGCAGGCCTCTCACTATCGCGGCCTCTCGTTGCGGAGCACAGGCTCCAGATGTGCAGGCTCAGTAATTGTGGCTCACGGGGCTAGTTGCTCCACGGCATGTGGGATCTTCCCGGACCGGGGCACGAACCCGTGTCCCCTGCATTGGCAGGCAGATTCTCAACCACTGCGCCACCAGGGAAGCCCAGTTAACTGGTTTTAAAGAGCTGAAATTGGAAATAAAAGAATTAGGTGGTAGCCTCAGTCTGGGACACTGATGTGTCTGTTTTTCTGGCCCCTCAGCGTCCTGTCTGGGGAAGGTCTCAGGACAAGTCACACTGTTTAGCTGCTCTGTGGTAGAAAAGAGGAAAGGAGGGACAAGTATCAGTTTGTATATGTTTAGCAAAAAAAAATACATCTTCTCCAAAGTGTGAAGAAAAGGGGAAACTGGTGGCAGTAAAATAAGGTGATGTGTGTAGTACTAACTGATGCTGAATGAAGAGAAGAATTAATCACATTTAATGATTAAGGGGTTCCACCAAATGCCTGCAAAATGCAACCTCCCCATGACTTTTAATGGAAAAAAAATGAAAAATTGAAAAGTATTACTTGTCAGTTAAAAAAATATTCTGATTCTTAAACAACATTCACATAAGCAGTCTGACCAGCTGTTTGAGAAACACAAACTCAAGCCTTTCCTTAGAGCAAATTAAAACAATTCTATCCAAATCCATAAGGTAATAGAGATCGTTTTAAACTGTATTAGGTCTGTGTTCTGCCGTTATGACTTTGTTTTTACACCATAAGGCTTTTAAGCTCTAAATTAAAGGCTCATTTATTTGTTCTTGTTGCTAGGATTTTTGTTTGTTTGCTTGTTTTTTGCTTGGAGTGAGGGGGTATCTTGTGTGGATTTGGGGACAAATACCAATGACCAGTGTATCTTTTGTGTGTATCAAAGCATTTTCTGGCATTTGTTTAAGGTTATAAAATGATACTTTCTATAAAGTGATGAGATTCAGAGAGAAGTCATGAAAATTGATGAAAAGGTTAGAAAATATGGCAAAGGTAGGATGAGATTTTCATAAACAGTGCTTTGTCTTAGATTTTTTTTCTCTTGTTAAATGAACTTTGGTCCTTCAGATAGTCATCTCTGGTTACTGTGTTCATTTCCAAACTTGATACTTCTTTTGCTCATCCAGGTGAGAATAATTCTGGGATAACTGTGTTACATTCATAATGCTGGTATTTTCCCATACATTTGTAGAATAATGCTAACCTGCTCAATTCAAGGACTTCTTTCACCAAGAACAGACTATGCTTGCAAAGATCATGTGACCATGCCCTCTTGGTCAAGTAACTAGTTATGGATTTATTTCTCTTTCTCTGTAAACATACTGATATATCTATTAAAGCTAGGAAATAAACACTTATAAATTGGCACTTTTCAAAAAACTATATTAAAATTTATTTTTCTATCCACACAGGAAGAATTTAATGGAAAACCTGACTCCCTCTTTTTTAATGATGGTCAGCGAAGAATTGACTTTGTTCTAGTGTATGAAGATGAAAGTAGAAAAGAGACCAATAAAAAGGGTTCAAATGAGAAACAAAGGGTAAGTTTTTTATCCTATTTTCTTTTTATTCCTTATAATATTGTGAAATGAAAAAATAAAGTGCTATTTTTATGTAAGCAATAAAGTGAAACTGGTGTTTGAAATATCATACAACAAACATACCTTCATATTTTCTCTGTTCATCGTTCCCTCAAGGCATGGTAACAGAAAAAAAATGTTTTTTAACTTCTTAAAGTTTGGAACAGAAACTTCCTCAGGCTCTTAAGCCGAAGGCGGACTTTCTTCAGAGGAATGGCACTTTCCATCTGTAGAAGAGATTTACATTAAAAGCACACTTGGCGATTTGCAACTAGGTATGAAAGGAAGCTAATGATTAACAATGACAGCAAGTGTAATAACAACCAGCATTCAGAGAGTGCTAACACATGGATGATCCATGCATTTTGCATGCATTTTCTCATTTAATCCTGAGAACAGTCTATGAGGTGCCTTTTATTTTCATACCATTCTGGATGACAAACTTGATCCATAGGTTAAATGACTGCCCAAGTTCATGGACTCTAGTGTAAGAACTGGTGGAGCTATGGTTCAAACTCTTGTCTTGAATCTCGAACCTGTGCTCTTGGAACCTGACATTCAAATTCGAATTCTGCCACTGTAGTATATGAAATAATTCCAGTTGAGGTAACACTAGCCTCGGATTACAGTGGCCTGATAAAAGTTTACTTATTGCTCGTGTCAAACAAATGTGGCATCCCTATCTGGCACAATGGTTTGGGGGTACAGGCAGGGCTTTGTTCCTTGCAGTCATTCAGGAACCCAGACTGACACAGAGGCTTTGCCATTTTCAACAGGTAGTTTCTAAGATCATCCTGAGCATCAATAAATGGTAGATGGAATGAGAGAGAGAATGAAGAAAGTACTCGTGCTTCTTTACCTCTTTGGACTGGAACTGACTCTGTCAGTTGTGTTCACATTCTGTTGGTCAGAATTCTGGAAGGTGGAAAGCATAGTTTCTGGCCGGAGAGCCATTTCTCAGTAGGAACTCCATGCTGTGGACAGGGAACATGAGTTTTTGGTGGACAGCGGCTTGTCTTTGCCACAGCTACCAACTGGCTGTGTGACTTGGATGAATTTTCTTATCAGAATCGTATTTTTTTATTATTTTTGAGATGCCTGTTATTTTTACATTTTGACATCTCTGAAATCAAGGTACATCTTAAAAAAGGTGTATCATAATTTCATTGGCTGCATTTTTTCTTATTGGTAGATAAAATATTGGCTCACTATACAACCAATGACACCTTAGATTTAGGAAAATGGGAATCCCAGTACCTAGTCCAGAGGATTATGGTTAGGATTAAATAAAACAATTAAATTAAATAGATGTTAATTCTTATACCTTACCTTTTATTTGGGGTTTTCTTAAATGCACTGGTATGAAAAGGCATCACTCTCCTGTTTTTATATAATTTTATCACTAGAGGAAACTAGCTTACAGTATTTTATCATTTTCCTGTGGACACTAAGATATCTTCTGTTCAGTCATGGTCACCATCATCAAATATTAATTAGGCATCCATATGCCAATGGAACAGAATTGAGCACTATATAAAGTAAGTTAAACAAACGTAATCCACTAAAGTATAGAGGAAACAGTTCTGGTTTTAGACAAGAGCTTCTCTGCCATGGTAAAGGAGTCCTAGAGCCTCTTACATCATTAATAAGGTCTGCATTTGCTTTACACAGAAACGTAGGTCCTGGAGTAACTCTCATAAATCAAGAGAAAAAAATCATCATTAATTTTGGCAATTCCTGAACTCATGGCTTGATACACCACGATGTTGGCTTTTATAAGCTGTGCTTTGAAGTGTTTTGAGTCTCTGTTTATACATATTACTTAATTTAGAATTCGAAGCTCAGCTTTGGAATCACATTTTTATTAATTGAAAAATCATTTGTGCGTTCCATCATACTCCCTGTCAGGACATATTCAGGATTTAACATAACGCCAAGGAAAGGCAATTTCAAAACTCTTCTTTCTTTGAGAGGGAATAAAAAAGTATGTCTAAATCATATTGATTTCCTAAAACAACACCAAGGTTGACTTTGCCAGGGGCTGATCTAAAAAGTATTGTTAAGTTCTTGCTTAGAGGTGGAGAAAGGTAGAACTGATAGGGCTATGAGTATTCAAAACATAGAAGAGCAAAAGGCTGCATCTGCACATGAGCAAAATAGAAATTATTTTTCTACACCAAACCTCCAAATATCATGCAACTTTGTCCCTTATATTAGTGAAAATACCTCAGAACTTCAAACCTCCCTTTAAAAAGCATAAACCATTTACGTTTAGATTACACATGAGGATGATCATAAGTTGTTCCAATAATAAGTGTTCGCTTAGCTAGTACTGCTGTCCGTGGCACAGAATCAGTTTGAATGTTTTTTGTTTTTTTTTTTTACTGCAAGTAACAGGAAAACCAAACTCAAAATGGCTTAAACGCTAAAAGGAAATAATAATTCTCTCATTTAAGAAATAGCCCGGACATAGGAGCATTTCTGAGTTAGTTAATTTATTGGCTTAATGAGGACATCAGGATATGAGGTTCATTTCACCCTTCCACCCTGCCATCCTCAAATGTTGGCTGTTCTTAAACTGTCTTCACTTTGTTACATGATGTTTGCTGCATTTCCAGACATCCAGAGGCAGAAAGAGGGAATGCCCTTTCTCATGGTCCTTTTGAAGGGGGAAGAAAGCTCCCCTCTTCCTTTTACTGTTGACTGTCTATCACAGGTCTATTCCTAAACCAACTACTGGCAAGATGAATGGAATTACCATCATTAACATAGATTAATCAAGACTAGTCTTTCCTCTCTTGAATCACCTGATCACCCAGTATCTGACAAACCATCAGGCTTTTCTTAGTAATGAAGAAGGGAGAAAAAAAAAAAAAAAAAAGAAGAAGGGAGAATGGCTGTTGAATAGGCAGCCAGCAATGCCTGGCACAGCACATGATTAAATATATATAAATAGGTTTGCTCTATGTTGTGAAGAGCAAAAATGTTTTAAATAAAACAAATTCCCATGTATTTCTCGAACTCTTCCTGCTCAGTTTTGTTAGTCACGCTCTCTTCCATTTCCTTTATCCAAGACTGCTAACCAGTGGCAGAACTGATCAATTCTGAATTTCATTTTGTCTGACACTTGGCCTCCCTTCAAACAGATGTGTTTATGACCAAGTAATGGTATAATGCAGATGATGGTAAAGAGGGTAGAAAGGTCTAGATAGCACAATAACAGTATAAGAAATCCTGAATGTGTTATTATTTATCGATATTTACTTTTTTTATCAGCAGAATCCATTCCTAAAAGTTGATGGAAAGTTTATTTCCTTGAAGGTGGTGAAAAGTTTATATATGGAAGTATAAGTTTGTATTGTATATCTGACCTTAAGAATTCTTTAGTGAATCTGGCCAGTGGAGACTACAGAATAAGAAATTTTCCAAAAAATGAGTGTTGAATTAAATTATATCCAAACTTTCAAATTATATGAGACAACTGACTAATTGGTTACAGATCCTTTGAGCTTTTTTTTTTTTTTTTAATTATTATTTTTGGCTGCATTGGGTCTTCCTTGCTGCGTGTGAGCTTTCTCTAGTTGCAGTGAGTGGGGGCTGCTCTTCGCTGTGGTGCACAGGCTTCTCATTGCAGTGGCTTCTCTTGTTGCGGAGCACGGGCTCTAGGCGTGTGGGCTTCAGTGTGGCTGGTGAGCTGTAGAGTACAGGCTCAGTAGTTGTGGCGCACGGGCCTAGTTGCTCTGCGGCATGTGGGATCTTCCCGGACCAGGGCTTGAACCCCTGTACCCTGCCGTGGCAGGCGGATTCTTAACCACTGTGCCACCAGGGAAGCCCCCTTTGAGCTTTTAAAGCTGTTATCCATTGTTTTAGATGACTTATCATGAGGCTGGAACTCTACCCAGAAGCTAAATGAGATCTCTTTGCAAATGGTTAAAATTTCATCAAAAAGTTCTAATTTGTTGAACACAGTATGTCACTCCATTTATTGAGGTTTTACATACTTTAGTAAAGTTTTATAATAATATCTATGAGGATCTTATACATTTTATTAGCTATTATATTAAATTTTTGTTGCTGTTGTCAGACATATTTTATTTTATTTTATTTTTTTTTTTTTTTTTTTTTTTTGCGGTATGCGGGCCTCTCACTGTTGTGGCCTCCCCCGTTGCGGAGCACAGGCTCCGGACGCGCAGGCCCAGCGGCCATGGCTCACGGGCCCAGCCGCTCCGCGGCATATGGGATCCTCCCAGACCGGGGCACGAACCCGTATCCCCTGCATCGGCAGGCAGACTCTCAACCACTGCGCCACCAGGGAGGCCCTAGACATATTTTAAATTGCAGTTTGTGATTGATTATTGTGTGTGTTAAAAGTCTTGGTTTTTTATAAGTTGTATCTAGTTACCTTGATAAACTTTTTAGTTCTAATAGTTTCTAATGCTTGTTTTAAGTTTTCTCAGAAGAAGACCATATTGTCTACAAGTGACAGTTTGCTGTACCTTTCTTTATACTTCATTCTTTTTCTTATCCAAGTGATATGGCTAAGACCTCTTGAATAAAACCAGTAACACATAGTAGTCACCACTGTATTCCTGATTTTGATGCAAATGATTCTAAATTTTCACCATTAAATATCACATTTACTATAAATTTTTGGTAGTTTTCTTTTAAAAAGTTAAAGGAGTTCCCTTTTAGTCCTAGGTTGCTGTGAGTTTTTATAATTGGGTTTTAAAATTTATCAAATGCTTTTTTTTTTGTATCAAGGTGATCACATTGCTTTATTTATCAGTAAGTCTTATGTGCATTAAGTATATGATTATTTGTGGTTAATAAGATGATAACTAACAGTATAGATAACTCAAACATCATTCACTATTGGCTTTAACATGCAATGTATAATTTTTATAGTCATTAGCTTCCTGCTTATGCTAATACTGCATTAACATAGTTTATTTATAATTCATTAAAAAGTATTTGAGGTCACTTACAGAATATACCAAAAATATAGATGAGGAAATCAAGGTGACAGAAATGTAAAAGCCAGAAAAATAAAATGAAGCCATGTGTCGAAGTAATAAACAAAATGATTTATTATTAACCATAAGGTCCTATTCAGAAGTTAAGAGTTCATCTGCAAATTTGCCTCTGAGTTTCCTAGTAGCCAAAGAAAATAGAGGATGTGGTCAATAGCATGGTTTAAAGTTTCAACACAATAAAAACAAAACTGGTTGTTCAAAAGAAATACAATCTTTCTGGTCTAAAGATCCCCCAGAAAGAAATTTGTCCCATGGAGCCCCTTAAAGGGGGAGGCATGATTGAGTCGACTTAATGTTGCCATACACTCTCCACATTGAAAAAATAAAGGGATGGCAGAAGGGGATTATGAAGAATCAGAATGATATTTTAAAATTCTTGGTAATGACATATTTGCTACAAATAGTCCATGAAAAATATTAGGCTAGATTAAGTGATGATGGCAACCAGTGTTGGGTGGTCTCACCTTCTCAGATAACTTTTGGTAGGTGTTCTGTCTTTTGTTTTCAGGTATGAAATCAAGTTTAGCTTTAAGTCCTTAAAATTTTAGACTAAAGCAGGGAGCTCTTTATATTTTTATCTCCTTCCTTTACACCCTACTTGCTTAAACTAAGATTGTAGGTTAAAAGGAATAAATTAAATTAGAATCAGCAGTTTCAAATTACAGCTACAAGATGTGTTGCTGGTATAAGCATATTCGGTTTTATTTTTGAGTACTCAGCACAAGAGCAGTGAATCTGAATCTTGATTCTTATTTCCAAAATAGGAAGTGTCCTTGGGCTCAATCCTTAAAGACAGACAAACAAGACAGTGAAATCCTGAAAAGTAAAATCTGATTATTCCATTTCATCCCAGAAAGATGTGGAGAAGAGAAAATCCTTTTCCCGATTAGTCCTTCTGAGTCAGTTTTGAATGAAGCTGTCATTTGCCCTGGTCCCAACAGCCACCTGTGTCTCACTTTTTTAAAGGGTCGTCTGTAAAAGGGTGAAGGGTTGGGAAAAATCAACTATACCAAATTCTCAGGCTTGAAGGGGATAAATAATCATAAAAGAAAGCTGCTTATATGCACAGAAAAGATGTGTCCTAAAAAAATAGTATAAACTTGTCTGATGATAAGAGTCATCTGCTTTGCCTGTTAAAACTAATTTATCCAGGCCCCAGGCCCCGTCCTGTGGGTACTGAGCCAGAATCTCCAGGAGAGGGGACTTAGAATCTGCATTTTAAGCAAGCACTCCAGGTTGTTCATATAAACAGGTAGGTTAGTTTGGAAAACTTTGCCCTGAAGTGTTTACAGTAGTTACCTTAGTGGATTGATGACAGATGATTTTTTTCCTTCTCAGAAAATGTCTGTTTTCTAAGTTACCATGTGTTTATTTTTGTAATGACACCAAAAATGTTAATTTAAAAAGAAGAGTTGGAAATAAGCTTCAGGTAAATATTCACTTCCTTTCTTTTTTTTTTTTTTTTTTTTTTCTCCCGTACGCGGGCCTCTCACTGTTGTGGCCTCTCCCGTTGCGGAGCACAGGCTCCGGATGCGCAGGCTCAGCGGCCATGGCTCACGGGCCCAGCCGCTCCGCGGCATATGGGATCCTCCCAGACCGGGGCACGAACCCGTATCCCCTGCATCGGCAGGCGGACTCTCAACCACTGCGCCACCAGGGAGGCCCTCACTTCCTTTCTATGCTTACCATTTAGGATGCTCATCTGTTTTCTGTCCCTCGCGAACACACTGTCACCTACTTGAGTAAATCCCTCATCAGGTCCGTCCACTAACGTTCAATGTTTTATCACCAACACGTGAATTTAAATTAAGTCCCGATTAAATAATTTATTCCTGCTTACCAAACCTTCTTGCGCACATGATATATAAGTAATAAGAAGCACTCTGAGTAATGAGAGTAGTTTTTTTGCACAGATTAAGTACCTTTGGCTTATTTCTCATCCATCTTCATAGGCGTAACAAAGATTGGCAGGTTCAAAAATACAGTGATGGCGCCATCAGTATTTTTCCTAACAACGCTGGAAGAATATTTGAAATTAATCTATTCATATATTTCATTAATCCCTACTGGTTTATGCTGATTTATTATCGTCACAGTGTATTAGTAATCTTACTTCTTAGACATTGCAACCCCTGCTTTTTATGCATAAAAGCTAGGTGACATAAAGCAAATGATAAAAATTGGTGTTTAAAATCAGTATTATTACTGTATAATTCAAAAGCAAGTCCTTCCCAACAATGACTCTACTAAGCCAAATGAGATGTGTAATCTCAGGTGCTTAGGGGACAGAAAGCTGCCTTAATTATGCCAGTCTGTCCTTTGTGATTTTGATTGCTTTATTCTTTATTTCTCTGACAGCTTTATTAACATCCCAAAAGAGGTATGAATAAAATTCCAGTTTCTGGGGTGGGATAAGTGCTCTTGTCCTTCTCTACTTAAAACCCCCAGTACCATTCTCCACTGACAGTAGAAGAATCATATGCATCTTTTTGTGATGTCCATAAGTCCTCAATGATTACAGTCACTTTGGATTTGCTAGAAGTAGGTTAAAAAAAAAAAAAAAAATCCAGGTTACAGTCCCAGTGAATTTGCTCCCCTAGAGATAGAGGAACTTACAGCACCATCTAGTATATGGCTGGGCTTTTCTCAGAGCCAGTGAGTCTGGTTTAGTCATTTTGTGCTGCCAAACACATATCATAGACTATAAACATAGGTTTAGGTTCTTACATGTAAGGGTTCCAATAAGGCACATAGATAATTTTTAGCTAAAAATTGTGTGGCCTCAGATATTCATTTATTCAACAAATATTTATTGAGCAATGGCTATGTCAGGCAATATGCAATATTACTTTTCTTTCATTTTTAACATGGAAGACAGCTCTACCCTAATTTTTTTTAAATGTCAAGAACACTGTTACACTTTTTGACATAAACCACAGCAAGATCTTTTTTGACCCATCTCCTAGATTAATGGAAATAAAAACAAAAATAAACAAATGGGACCTAATTAAACTTCAAAGCTTTTGCACAGCAAAGGAGACCATAAACAAGACGAAAAGACAATCCTCAGAATGGGAGAAAATATTTGCAGATGAAACAATGGACAAAGGATTAGTCTCCAAAATATACAAACAGCTCATGGAGCTCAATATCAGAAAACCAAACAATTCAATTAAAAAATGGGTGGAAAACCTAAATAGACATTTCACCAAAGAAGACATACAGATGGCCAAGAGGCACATGAAAAGCTTCAGCATCACTAATTGTTAGAAAAATGCAAATCAAAACCACAATGAGGTATCACCTCACACCAGTCAGAATGGCCATTATCAAAAAATCTAGAAACAATAAATGCTGGAAAGGGTGTGGTGAAAAAGGAACCCTCCTGCACTGTTGGTGAGAATGTAAATTGATACAACCACTATGGAGAACAGTATGGAGGTTCCTTAAAAAACTAAAAATTGAACTACCATATGACCCAGCAATCCCACTACTGGGCATATACCCTGAGAAAAACATAATTCAAAAAGAGACATGTACCACAATTTTCATTGCAGCACTGTTTACAATAGCCAGGACATGAAAGCAACCTAAGTGTCCATTGACAGATGAATGGGTAAAGAAGATGTGTCACATATATACAATGGACTATTACTCAGCCATAAAAAGAAACGAAATTGAGTTATTTGTAGTGAGGTGGATGGACCTAGAGTCTGTCATACAGAGTGAAGTAAGTTAGAAAGAGAAAATAAATACCGTATGCTAACGCATATATATGGAATCTAAAAAGAAAAATGGTACTGATGAACCTAGTGGCAGGGCAGAAATAAAGATGTAGATGTAGAGAACGGACTTGGGGACATGGTGGGGGAAGGGAAGCTGGGACAAAGTGGGAGAGTAGCACTGACATATATACACTACCAAATGTAAAACAGCTAGTGCGAAGCAGCAGCATAGCACAGGGAGATCAGCTCTGTGCTTTGTGATGACCTAGGGGGTGGGATAGGGAGGATGGTAGGGAGGCTCAAGAGGGAGGGGATATGGGGATATATGTATGCATATGGCTGATTCAGTTTGTTGTACAACAGAAACTAACACAGTATTATGAAGCAATTATACTCCAATAAAGATCTATTTAAAGAAAAAGAAAAAAACACTGTGACTTATCCAAGTGTAAATTCTACAGAGCAGTAAAGCTGATGATTTCATATTAAATAAATTTAAGCAACCTTTTCTTAAGTAAGCAGTCTTCTCCTGATATGTGCCTGTTTGACAAATAGCACATATGCTAATTTACTTTAGCTACCTGACAAACCAAGAAAAATTTTTTGATCAATTTTTAAAATATTCCACTAGTTTTTTGTGAATTGCCATGCCAAAGGGAAATAACAAGAACTGTCTTATCAAAGTAACACCAAGGTGATATATTAACATGTTTAAGCAAATAAAAATGTTCTATCCTTGATTCAGCTATTTAAGTATTTATAGTTAGTGGTAAAATAGAGGGCATTATAAACCAACTCCAAGGTCTACCAATTATCGAGAGATATCAGGTAAATTTCACAAGAGTTCTTTGTAAAGAACCAAATAAGAACTAAGGATAAATTAGTACAACTTTTCTCTATGGCAGTATAGCAGTACATATTAAAGAAATTAAAATTACATGCACCTTCATAATTGTGAAAAATTAGAAACAACCTAAATATCCAACAATTAGAAATAAAATAATCTGTTTCTGTTTTGTATATACATTCATTTGTATTATATTTTAGATTCCACATATAAATGCTATCATATAGTATTTGTCTTTCTCTGTGTGTCTTATTTCACTAAGCCTAATAATCTTTAGGTCCATCCATGTTGCTGCAAATGGCAGTACTTCATTCCTTTTATGGTTGAGTAATATTCCATCGTGTGTGTGTGCATGCATCTGTGTATGTATCACATCTTCTTTAAGCCAGTTGTTGGGTTGCTTCCATGTCTTGGCTATTATAAACAGTGCTGCTATGAACATTAGGGTGCATGTATCTTTTCAGAGTTTTTGTTTTTTCCCAGTCTATACCCAGGAGTGGAATTGCTGGATAATATAGCAGTTGTATTTTTAGTTTTTTGAGGAAACTCCATATTGGCTTCCCTAGTGGCTGCACCAATTTACATTCCTACCAGCAGTGTACAAGGGTTTCCTTTTCTCCACATCCTTGCCAGCATTTGTTATTTGTTGACTTTTTAATGATAGCCATTCTGACAGGTGTGAGATAATATCTCATGGTGGTTTTGGTGTGCATTTCTCTAATAATTAGTGATGTTGAGCATCTTTTCACGTGCCTGTTAGCCATCTGTATGTCTTCTTTGCAAAAATGTCTGTTCAGGTCTTCTGTCCATTTTTAAATCAGGTTGTTTGTTTTTTTCTTTTTTTGATATTGAGTTGTATGAACTGTTTATATATTTTGGATATTAGTCCCTTGTTTGTCTCATTGTTTGCAAATATTTCCTCCCATTCCATAGGTTGTCTTCTCCTTTCATTGATGTGTCCTTTGCTGTACAAAAGCTTTAAATTTGATTAGGTCCCATTTGTTTATTTTTGCTTTCATTTCTTTTGCCTTGGCAGACTGATCTAAGAAGATATTGCTGTGATTTATGTCCAAGAATGTTTTGCCTATATTCACTTATAGGAGTGTTATGGTGTCATATCTTATATTTAGGTCTTTAAACCATTTTGAGTTTATTTTTGTATATGGTATGAGGGGATGTTATAATTTCATTGTTTTACATGTAGCTGTCCAGCTTTCCCAGCAAGAGTTGTTGAAGACACTGTCTTCTCCATTGTATATTCTTGCCTTCTTTGTCATCGATTAATTGACCATAAGTGCATGGGTTTATTTCTGGGCTCTCTATTCTGTTCCCTTGATCTATGTGTCTGTTTCTGAGCCAATACCTTGTTGTGTTGATTACTGTAGCTTTGTAGCATAGTGTGAAGTCTGGAAGGGTTATACCTCCAGCTTCATTCTTTTTTCTCAGGATTGCTTTGGCAATTCTGGGTCTTTTGTGGTTCCATATAAATTTCAGGATTATTTGTTCTAGTTCTGTGAAAAATGTCATGGGTATTTTGATAGGGATTGCCTTAAGTCCGTAGATTGCTTTGAGTAGTATGACCATTTTAACAATATTAATTCTTTCTTCAGAGAATGAAAATGATATACATCCATCAGATATCAAAGAAAGTAGTCTGAGGACCAGGACAATGTAGTGGTATAAAGAGTCAAGAAGAGGGAGGGCTAAATGACTCATATTTAAGATCCATTTCCTGGAGTTCTGGTAAAATGGTGTCATTGGTATCCCATTAGAGGGATTAAGATGTCACTGGGCGCACATTGTGGAAGCCAAGTGATTGGGGTTGCTTATTTTTGTTCTGATGTTTGATATTAAATAAAAGAGGTGAGCCTCTAAGGCTTACAAGGTAGAGAGGATTTTTTTTTTTTTTTTAAGGAATAAAGGAGGTTGAGCATATTTGAAAGCAGAGAAAGAAGGTAATTTGGCTGACATGTCTACAGAGCTTGTGTGTCAAGCCTCATGCTGAGGACTTTATACCCATGATCACATTTAATCCTTAAAAAGAAAAAACACCTCGAGATGAAGCTATTTCCTTTACCACCTTTGAGATGAAGCCACTGATACTTGCAGAGTTTATTTGCCCAACATCACAGAGCTAGCAAATGGCAGAACCAGGATTTGAATTTTCGCTCGGAATCTTAACCATTATGCCCAGGAGTAAAAGGAAGACCAATACTACAAGAGCTAAGGGGCAATTGGTAGACTAAAATCGAGATGATAGAGTCCTATGAAGGTGATAAGAAGTCATGACCTCAACTAGAAATCCCACAGAGGGGGAACTATGTCTAACTCGCACTATGTGGCTTGTCACGGTCATGGTTGATGCAGCTGATACAACCGAGACAGGAGTAGTTTGTGTTTGGTATGTGTGATGACAGAACTGACCTCTCATGGGGCCGCTTCCTTCCAGGTTCTCTGAACTGGCCCCCTTTTGTCATCTCATCATTCAGACTCCTAGGGGTCAGGAAGCCTCTTCCTGTTCTGGATGCCCCAGAGGTACCTGGTGCTAGCACATTCCAGAATTAAACTGTGTCTGTCCTTCTCTGCCATGTCCTGTAATGCCCGTAAGTAAAAGTTCATGGAGCACTTGGGGGTGGGGGGCCCCTCAGGGAAGAGGAGCCCAGTTGCTGCACTGCAGTGATTTGTATTCCTCAGTCAATCCCCACATAACAGGCAACCATCCACCCACCGTCCACTCAACTTATTCATTCTTTCACCAGACATTTATTGCCTGTTTATTCTACGTTAGGCCCGTTCTAAGTGCCAAGGATATCGAAATTAAAAGACAAGCATCTCTAGGGGCGGCAACAGTAACTGAAGAGCAGCCAGGACTGAGGCAGGATTTCATATTCTTAAAGATGGGAAACATTTTTAAGGTGTTTGTTGGCTAAGAGCAATGAAGATAAAGGACTGAAGAGAAGAAAAGATATTGCCGAAGCAAGCTCAGGAAAGATAGGAAAAGGGAGTAATCTCCTGACACCGGAAGAGAGATGGTGTCTACCTATGAGAGGTAGAGAGAAAGGCATGTGCAGGACTTTGCGTGAGTGGCTGCATTTGTCTGAGGAAGGAGGCTACGGCACTTGCGGAGTCTGGGAGTGAGGTGTGGAATGCGACGAGCTCCTTCAAAGTTTGGAACCGCTCCCCAGTGGGGGAGGGGGGCAAGGAAGGAGACAGCTGTGCCTCATGGCGGCCTGTGATGGGAACCATGGAATTCCAGTAAAGCCAGTTAACACAGTTTTGTGGTTTCTCGCTACCAGCACTTCATTGTTCACACACCCATTAAACCACAGGAGAAGCCCCTCTTTTGAATGATTCTCCTAGTCTTCTAACTAGAAGGACGTCTGTTCATAAGAGCTAAAATCCTTGGGTCTGAGCCCCCATGTCCTAACTGAAATTATTCCTGACTCCTAGAGGATACAGAAGACAGTTGGATTCTGCTTATGACCTGCTAGTGAGATGATCTGGGTTGCCCCTTGTACAGCCTCAGGCTGAGTCATCTCCCTGGAAAGAGAGGAAGTCAGAGTGTCCGGTCTACACAGAACACCCCTCCCTCCACTGCACAGTGATTTCGGTTTTAGGCTAACAAGTTTTCCCTAGTTCGTGGTTACTCCTTTAGGATTCTTACTGGCAACAGAAATGAGCTCTAATTCAAGCGGACAAAGAGTTTATCAGAAGAATGTTAGGGGGCTCACAGGTTCATCGGAAGGCTTGGACAAACAAGCCTGGAGATGAGACTGCCAGAGGCAATGCCCCAAATCCCACTTACACAGCTGGTCTGGGAGAAAGCGTGGCTGCTCCCCGGGGCCCAGAGCTGCTTCTGGCGCCACTGACCAGCAGTGCTCCCCAAAAGCTCCTGCCAAAACTTCTGTCACTGCTGTCTCTGGAACAGATATCTGCTCTCCCAGCTACCCCAGAACGGGTTCTGTGTGGCCTGACTTCTTTGCATCTCTAGCTTCTGACTCAGAGTCTAGAGTGGGTGGTCTGATTAATAGTGCCTAGCTCATGTGCCAGTAGCTGAACTTCATGGGAGACAAAGGACGGGAGTGTTTCTGTTTTTATCTGCTGTAGGGGACGTGGGCTCTGGTGGGAGTTAAAATGTTGAGTGGCCAAAAAGAATGACAGATGTCCATTACAGTGCCGTAGACTCATGAATGAATGTTCCAGTCCTTCTGTATTGGAGAAAATTCTAGGTCACTGAACGCTGAGTTTCTCTGTAGTTCCTCTACAGCAGACTATTTCAAATTCTTCTTTGAATCTTAGCACTTTGAACGATACTCTCAGGAAATGTTTGTAGAACAAATTAATACGTGTTTGTTGAGTATATTCTTTCAACAAACACATATTGGGCATATACTTGTGCCAAGCACTTTGTCAAGCGTTGTTTGAAGGATCAGAAGAGCTTTTACACAGTAGTAAAGAAAGAAGCCATCAGGAACAAGGACTGGGCTGCCATGCAGGAATCACAATATAAGGATTCGGGTCTAAGGTGAAGAAATACTGCTTGGGTACAAAGCAGGGTGGGTCTGAACCAGCTTCCCAGTTGACGTTGGGGGTATGGTGGATGTGGGGTGGAGAGGGCTGAGAAACATAGCAGGGTGGATTGCAGAGATGGGGGATGGGAGACTGGCAGAGTGGACGGCCACCTGCTGGGAACAGAATGGGAAAGTGGCACCTCCAGGCCCCCTGGCTCTCATCTCACTGAGTTTTTCTAGTCAAGTTTGGCTTGTTCATTTATAGCACTTGCTGGTTTTTCTCTAAGTGACTATTCTATGCTCAAGTTGTAACAAATAATTAAGTGTGTTATATTTGTAAAGCTCTTAAAACAGTGTCTGGCACAGTAAGTACTATATAACTATTCATTAAATATATGAAAATAAAGCAATATTCTGTTTCTAATACTTCCACAAAATATGTTAGGGATTCATTCCACTGGGACTCACATTTAGTCAAATGCTAGATGTATTTTTTCACCTTTGACCTTCTACATGCAGCCCCTACTCTACATTTATTAGGTGCTTCTCATGGTCTAGGCACTGTCTGTAGCACAGCAGCTCAGCACCCCCTCTGCCCATTCACACTTGGCAAACCTTGAGTGTTGCTCCCTGGGCAGAGTGCCCTGACTGTCTGACCCACTGGATTACCTAGACATTGACCCAGTAATTCCTCTCTATCTTGTTAAACGCTGAAGTTAAAAACTGAAATTAATGCAGCTTTTTCAGTTGTCGTCAGTGGGAGAATTGGTCCAATTCACCTCTTGTGATTATTAAAGATAAAAATTCTAGTTTATGTGGTTTAAATCATATAATCCTCATGAGAACCCCAGAAGGAAGCCAGTGAAATTTTCTTCATTCTACAGATGAGGAAAATGAGGCAAGGGAGTTTAGGTTTCCTGCCAAGGGTCAAAGAACTAATGGGTAATGGCATCAGATTTGAACCCAGGCAGGCTGGTTTCAGACCCTGTGTGGTTAACTTCTGTGTCCACTCATTTTCTTCTTTTCATAAAGCAGCATAACTCCTTCATCATCAAAAGCATTCTTTTCAAAGGTCAAATGAGTCTCTACCTTTACATGCTTCCCTTACAAGTTAGGACACAGCTTAGCAAAAGCCTAGCCAGATAGAACTTAATATCAATAAATAAGGTGTATCCTGTATCTTTTTAAATGGTCATGCAATATGGACAGATATATTATCGATTAATTAGTTTTATAGATTTCGGTGTTTTTTATAGCTTCAGAAACATTTCATTCTTGCAGAGAGAAAAATTTATTTGTATTTTGCCAAAATTGTCTGTTTTTAAAATTGAATTTGGTCAAGGCATGCAAAGATGAAATATACACATCCAAAACTGAACTATTTGAATGTCTGGTATAGAAACAAAATTTTAATAATGTAGACTGTCAGATCTGGACTATAACTCTGGTAAATGACATCAGTGAATGGGACGCCAAAAGCTCTATTTGTGTGCAAAACCTCTCATTAGCCAAAAAAGGTCCTTGGAATTGTGCCAGAGCCAGAGACTTTTATGCACCTCAAATGGCCATAAACTCACAGGGACAACCAAGGGTCTTCCAGAGTGCCAAGAGAATCTAGTTATTCTCCACAGCATTCCATCTGAGGAATCCAAACCCACAAGTCACCAATAGCCAGAACACCTTCATTGCTTCTGTGTTCTTTTGAGCAAATATGTCTCTTCATCGGGTTCAAATTGGTTTGTTGTTTATTTATTTTATTTATTTATTTATTTATTTTTGCGGTACGCGGGCCTCTCACTCTTGTGGCCTCTCCCATTGCGGAGCACAGGCTCCAGACACGCAGGCTCAACAGCCATGGCTCACGGGCCCAGCCGCTCCGCAGCATGTGGGATCTTCCCAGACTGGGGCACGAACCCGTGTCCCCAGCATCGGCAGGTGGACTCTCAACCACTGCGCCACCAGGGAAGCCCTGTTGTTTATTTTTTATAAAAAAACAAACAAACAACTTTTTGTTCCCTTGGTAAAACTGAAGGCCTAACGTATTTTCCAATTTCTTTTGACAGAGGAAAAGACGAGCATATGAATCTAACCTCATCTGTGACGGCCTGCAGCTAGAAGCAACCAGATCAGTAAGTGTCAGACCCTTCCCAGCCACTGGCTGCCCATTGCTGCTGGGAACCCCCATGGCACTCGGGATGCTGAGATGGCATTTGAAACATGTAACCCCAGCCATACCTTAGCTGTAAGCTGGGAACGGAGTCGATCAAAATCTGCATTATAGAATATACATTTGTTTCTCATAAAAGCCAGCAGATCTTTTTTAATAGCCAAAGAATGTAATAATAAATCCATATAAATGTATTTATTCAAGAACCTTTTTGAAGATTTTTTCATTATACAAACAGTTTACCAAAAAAAAAAAAAAAAAAAAAGAAAATGTAGGAACAGTGGAATCTGTACCTTAATTATCCATAAATAATCTTACAGTTCTTCTAAACATTTTTTTGCTCAGATGTATTATACATTTTTTCCCTTCCAGAAAGGAAAATTATTATTTCACAATTTTTAAATTTGCTTTTTCCCCTTTATTATATAGTAAATGCATTTCTATATCGATAAATATAATTCTTTTAAATGGCCATGTAACATGACATTGAACAGATATATAATAAATTAAACAATCTTCTTCTAGGTTTAAGAAATTTAAAAAAATTATTATAATAACACTGCAGTGACTAGTGTTTTTATGTTTAGTTACTAATTTGGACTAAAAATTAACATGTTTGCTTTTTTTATCTAAAATATTGGTAATTTTATGAAAGAACTATGCAACATAATAATAATCTGTGTTTTAAAACTGTGAAAATAGTTGGTTTGGTTTTCTGGTTTGTGTTTTCATTCTTCCAATATAGCTTTTGGATGACAAGCTTGTATTTGTAAAAGTACATGCCCCATGGGAAGTGCTATGTACATATGCTGAGATAATGCACATCAAATTGCCTCTGAAACCCAATGATCTGAAAACCCGGTCCTCAGCCTTCGATAATTTCAATTGGTTTACCAAAGTCCTCCAAGTGGATGAAAGTATCATCAAGCCAGAGCAAGAGTTTTTCACTGCCCCATTTGAGAAGAACCGCATGAATGACTTTTACATTCAAGATAGAGATACATTCTTCAATCCAGCCACCAGAAGCCGCATTGTAAGTCTAAACCCAATTTAGCTGCTGTCGTTGGGTGATTTAGAACCTACTGTTGGATGATTAGTGGTTTAGTTTGGCTGGTTTGGTTTGGTTTTTAAAAGCTGCCCAAAAAAATGGAAAGAAAAGAAAAGAAATAAGCCTACAAATTCCTGTTAGGATAGTAAACAATGATTGGTTA
Source organism: Mesoplodon mirus (assembly GCF_964341445.2). Lineage (NCBI taxonomy): Eukaryota > Metazoa > Chordata > Mammalia > Artiodactyla > Ziphiidae > Mesoplodon > Mesoplodon mirus. The sequence continues at coordinate 52,384,008 of NC_138987.1, forward strand.
GTTACACTAAAACACACACTCTATTTTGGAATCTTTTTAGGTTTACTTCATTCTTTCTCGGATCAAGTATCAAGTAAGGGACAACGTTAAAAAGTTTGGGATTAACAAACTTGTAAGCTCTGGGATCTACAAGGCAGCTTTCCCTCTCCATGATGTAAGTCAAACAGCAAAAATGAAATAAAATATCTAATGTGTACTCCAGTGTTAGTAGGGAAGGGCTAACTTCTTGACCTTGTTTCTTCCTTGATAAAATGAAGACAATGTATTGCAAGACTACAAGCTCATTTAGGGCAGGCACCATGTTGTATTGTTTAATGCTGAATCCCAGGCACAGGGAGGCCCCTCAGTTTAAATGAGTGAATGAATGAGTCAATGAATGAATGAATGAACAAAGGAATGAACAGTAGCTTACCCATAGTTAATGTGTGGAGTGTGTAGATTAGTAGTTAAGAGCATACACTCAGGCTGAACTACCTGCTGTGCCACGTCCTAGCTGGATGATCTTGTGAATGTCATTTAACCTCTCTGTTCGTCAATTTCCTCAACAATAAAATGGGGGTAATAATGGTACCTACCTCATAGAGTTGTTATGAGTAGCGGTCCCCCACCTTTTTGGCACCAGGGACCGGTTTCATGGAAGACAATATTTACACGCGTGGGGGGGCGGGGATGGTTTAGGGATGATTCAAGGGCATTACATTTATTGTGCACTTTATTTTTACTATTATTACATTGTAATACATAATAAAATAATTATACAAGTCACCATAATACAGAATCAGTGGGAACCCTGAGCTTGTTTTCACTTGCCACTCACTGATAGGGTTTTGTGAGTCTGCAAGCAATTGATTATGGTCTCCGTGCAGTCAAACCTCTCTGCTAATGACGATCTGTATTTGCAGCCGCTCCCCAGCGCTAGCATCACCGCCTCAGCTCCACCTCAGATCGTCAGGCGTTAGATTCTCATAAGGAGCGTGCAACCTAGATCCCTCACATGTGCAGTTCACAGTAGGGTTTGCACTCCTATGAGAATCTAATGCCGCCGCTGATCTGACAGGAGGCGGAGCTCAGGCGGTAATGTGAGCGATGGGGAGTGGCTGTAAATACAGATGAAGCTTGGCTCGCTCACCTGCCAGCCACTCACCTCATGCTGTGCGGCCAGGTTCCTAACAGGCCATGGACTGATACCAGTCCGTGGCTCAGGGGTTGGATACCCCTGGTTATGAGGGTCAATTAACCCACGTCAATGTTAGAACAGTTCCTGGCATATAATAAGTACTATTTATCTGTCAGCTATTTTCATAATTACTGACAGATATTATTATCAACCAGAAAAGTATTGGTTCTCGGTAAGAAAAATACATGTTAGACCATTTCATTTATCATTTTCTGTAATACAGGCCTTTTCCCCTCTGAAATACCATTTTCAAACTGTGCCCTGGAATATCACAGGGCTTTTAAACAGGCGTCTTGTCAGGGTTCTTGTCACGATGGCGATACAGCAGAGTGTTGACATTTTTTAAGGACTATGTACTGAGATGACAGCAACTCCTCAAATTCAGGAGCACTTCTCTAGCTGGTAACATCACTCATGAAATGAAATTTTTAAAATGTGACTGCTTTAGACCCTCAATGATTCCATAAATGCAAGGATATTATATCAAAGCTTTTAAAATAAATTCTGTCATTGAAATAAAATACTATATTATATTGCACTGTTACTCTGTTACATTCGCTGTCAGTTTATCTGAATCTCTAAGACCAAAGAAAGCAAAGACTGAGACTGATAATTGCTACTGTGTAATATATGTATTTGTAGATAAAGACAATATTGAAATGTACTGTATAAGATAATAAAACTAGGACAATAAATAGCTTCTTCATACACATGCATAAATAGAGAACGGGGAGCTGGGTGGAGAAGCAGAAGCTGAGCTGCCTGGCTAAGAGACCCAACACAGAAGTCCAGCCCTACAGTCCATGTGCTTTATATTTGTGCCCGAGCAGAATTAACAATGAGAGCATGACATGAACTTTGGGGACACTTGCAAATAGCCATCATGATTATTAATATGGGATGCCAAGGTTCTATAATATTCAGTTGACATCTACCCCAGTTCTTTTCCCCTAAAGCCTCTTGTAACTGCACTAGTCCCATGTCCAGGCTAAGGAATGATCTTGTGTGGTATTTGGAAAGGAAGTAAGAGGATGTCAGGACCCATGTTAAGGCTTTAATACTAATACTTTTCTGGTTGATAATAACATCTGTCAGTAATTATGAAAATAGCTGACAGATATATAGTACTTATTATATGCCAGGGAGTATTGTAACATTGACATGGATTAATTGATCCTCTTAACAGCTCTATGAGGTAGCTGTTATTATGATCCCCATTTTATCGATGAGGAAATTGATGAACGGAGAGGCTAAATGACTCACGAGGTCATCCAACTAGAAAGTGGCGGAGCAAGTGTTTCTGGTTCTAGTACAGGTGGAAGGAACGTGAGTCAGGTTGAATTTAAGCAGAAGCAGGAAGTTTGGTTTCTTGAACAAGCTAAATGTATAACATCATGTCAGGCTTTTTTGTTGTTTATATTCTATGTGTGGTCACAGAATAACTGCTGAATTGCGGGGCAAAAAGCCTGGGTTTTAGAATTGACCCTGCCACTAACCAGCCAAGGCCCTGGTTTCCCAGGTGTCCAAGGAGGGGCTGGACTCTCAGGTGTTCCTCCAGTGTAGCAGTTTGGGCCCTTAAGCAGCCCAGTTTTTCATTGTTTAGGACTGGCCCACTTACAGGACATTAAGCATCTTCAGGTCTCTCACCAAGTACTAGTGGTGGTCCCCAGGATTCTAACAACCAAGCATTCCTTTCCACCCACATTCGCAAATGGTCCTCCAGGGGTAAGTATCACCCCTGGTTGAGACTTAACTAAAAATTACATGGTATTTTCATCCCTTCCAGCAAATAAGGACCCCTTATTTACAAATGACTGTGAAGTGTTAGTACCACATTGAATCAACAGAACACATGAACATGTGGTGATTGTGATGCTCATTTGTTTGCTTCTGCTTCCCAGTGCAACTTCAGCAGTCCGTCAGAGGACCTCAGCTGCCCCAACGAACGCTACCTTCTGTACAGAGAATGGGCTCATCCTCGGAGCATATACAAAAAGCAGCCCTTGGATCTTATCAGGTGAGTTGTAGTGAGCACTCCAGTGAGAAGGGCTCAGGGTTCCCCTCGTGGCTTCTAAATGTGACAGTCCTCCAAGGGTACTGCTAGCCAGTGGAATTCACCTGCAGCCCTGAGCTTCATTGCCCAGAGTTTCTATAGAGGCTTCATTACCTAGGCATGATTGATCGAGTCATTGCCCACATGGCTCAATCTCCAGCCCCTTCTTCTCCTGTTGGTCCTGCAATATCACATGGCTCCAATCACATGGTTGGTCTTTCTGGCATGGCCAGTCTCCATCCTGAGTCATCTCATTAGCACAAACCATCTAGGGTTCACCATGAATAACAAAGTCATTCCTGTCTTAGGAAATTCCAAGGCATTTGAGGTTACCTCTGAGGAACTGGGACCAAATACCCACCAAATTCTTCATTAAACAGGAGTAAATATTAGATTTAGCTTAAATTGTATGATAAGAGATACCAGTTTTCACTGCTTTCCTGTATCTGCTGTTAGGAACCATTTCCATCAGCATATGAATTTAATGTCTAGTTCAGCATTTGTGTTCTGAAAGCACTGATGTCGGCTACTTTCCAGAAGCTTATGTTGTTTGGGCAAGGCTACTGGAGAGAGATAGATCAAGAACAACTAAACAAACAAAAACAAGCAAATAAGTGAACAAAATTTCTGATTGAAATGAAGAAAATAACACAGTGATAAGATGGGGAGGGGTGGAGTGAAGTGAGTCTAGAAAGTTATCTTTGAGTAGGTGGCATGCGAGCTGAGATTTGTCTAGTGAAAAGGAGCCAGTACTTTGAGGATCCGGAAAAAGTCATTCTAGGAAGAGAGGCAGCTGGTACAGTGGCCCTGAGGCACAAAAACACTTGGCAAGTTTGAGGAAATTGTGAAAACCATTGCTAAGGAGAAAGAGAAAGATGAGACACAAGGTTAGAAGGGTATCAGGAGCATGGAAAGGAGTGTAGGCAAGTGCAGTGAGAAGCTGTTGTAATATTTTAAGCATTCGAGTAATTTTATCTCGCTTACATTTTGCAAAGATAGTGTAGAGAATGGGTTACAGGGGGCACAGGAAGCAGGGCGAGCCGGTAGGAGGCTAGTAGCATGAGCCAGATGAGAGATCGTGGGAGCAGATGTAGAAGCGTTTGGGGATTCGGGTTGACAGGATGTGGTTATGGGTTGGGTGTGGAGGGTGAGGAGAAGAGGAGGGTCAAGGTGGCCCCCGGTGGCCCTGGAGCCAGGTGCCTGTTCTTTCTATGAAATCTCAGTGCCCGTCCACCTGAACTTGGGGAAAGCCTCTTAACCTTAAAAGTGAGAGTTTTAAAACACTGAAGAATTTTCGTTTTGTTTTACATTTTATTAAGGGAAATTTCAAACATATACAAAAGCAGAGAGAATAGTACAGCAAGTCTGCCTACTATGTCTGTCACCCAGCTCCAAACATTATAAACTCCTAGTCACTGTTATTTCTTGTTTATCTCTACCTCCTACTGGGTCATTTTGAAGAAAATTCCAAATAGTGTAACATTTCATTAGTAAAATGACAAGGTCTCTTAAATACAACCAGAATACTCCTTTTGTTTAAAGTCATGAAATAATCAGTATTCACGTTTTCCTGATTATCACAAAAATATGTTTTTTTAACAGTTTTTTAGTTGTAATCAGGATCCAAACAAGGTCCAGATGTTGCAACTAATAAACCTCTCAAGTGGCTTCTAATCTATAATTTTCCCGTTTCCTTTTTGTTTTCCTTGCAGTTGTTGAGGGGCTTCTCTGTTCTCTGTTTGGCTGATTTCATTCTCCCCTGTGGTGTTAGACTTGTTTTTCTGTCCTGTGTATTTGCTTTAGTTAAGTCATTTGATCCTCATCTAAAAGCTTGATCTGATTGAGGTTTGACTTTGTGCAAGAATACTTGCGTGAGTTTTGTACTTCTGTCAAAAGGTACATAGTGTCCAGTTGTCTGTCTCGTGACGATAGCAGCCATTAATGAATGTTGCGTGTTTCATTTGGTCATACCCTAATTTCTTCCTTCATTTATTAGCTGGATCAGAATTATGAAGAGGCACTTTCTCTCATTAACTCGAGTTATCCTGTAGAATAAAATTTTGAAAGAGGATGTTTGTACACATGTCAGTATTTGAAGTTGATATTTATATGAGGGTTCCCTTCCATTATTTTTGTTTTATGTTAAACCTATAGCCTGTGTGATGGCAGGGTGATAGGTTTGATGGCTTTTTAATCATTCTTTATGGGTTTTTGTTTGGGAGCAGGGCTTCTGTAAAGAAAACGATTTCCCCATGATTTTAAGTATCTTTTGCTAAAATACATTTAACTATTCCCTGTCCCTGGTCCACATGTTCCCTTTGTTGCTTCCCATTAGTAACCCCTTGAGCGCTCAGGCTGTTAAACCTTCATCGCTGGTTCCCAGGGGTTAGCAGAGGGAAAATGAACTCTTTCCCAAACAGCAAACCAAACAAACCAGAAAGAACAACCTGCAGGAAACAGACTTTGCCCTGGAAAAAAAAAGCAAAGTTTCCCTCAACACTCTGTCTGAGTGCTAAGATGTGGTATCCACAGTACAAGGACAGGATTCTATTTTTTAAAAAAGAAAGAACGAAAGGATTATTCTGAGAATAAAATGCAGCTCTTAGGAATTAAAAATGAACAGAACAGAAAAAACCCCAACAGCAGTGTTAAAAAATGAAGTTGAAGTAATTGTGCAGAACATAGAGCAAAAGTATAAAGGAATAGCAGGAAAATGGGGGAAAAGATAAAAATTTAAAAATCAGTCCAGGATGTGCAATGAACAAATAATAGGAATGCTAAAAATAAGGACAGAGGAAATGTGAGGAGGAAATCAGATAAATATTTCATGACAAGTACCTGTAGAACTGTATTGAAGAACTGAGTGCGAGTCTCTGGATGGTCAGAGAGTACTCAGAGCCCAGCCCGGAGGATGAACATGGAGCCATTAAGCCACTGCAACGTGACCTCTCAAATACTGCAGACAGACAGAAGGTCCTACAAGCCTCCAGAAAGAAAAACAGGTTTCATATGAAGGAGCAAGACTCATAATAACATTGAATTTCTCAACAACAACACTGCAACGTACAAGAAAAGAGAGCAATAATTTCATATTTCTGAGGAAGGTGCTTTTTTTTTTTTTTTTTTTTTCTCGGTACGCAGGCCTCTCACTGCTGTGGCCTTTCCCTTTGCGGAGCACAGGCTCCGGACGCACAGGCTCAGTGGCCGTGGCTCACGGGCCTAGCTGCTCTGCGGCATGTGGGATCCTCCCGGACCGGGGCACGAACCCACGTCCCCCGCATCGGCAGGTGGACTCTCAACCACTGCGCCACCAGGGAAGCCCAGGAAGGTGCTTTTTTTAACTCACGGTCCAAATGCAGTATGGCCAAACTGTTCATTAGGTGTGAGGAATTTTCACAATTTAAATGTGCAAAGTAATGGAGGAGGTACTCCACCAAGAAAAAGATGTGGATTCAGTAAATGGGGATTCCCAACCCGAGAGAGGGACAGGGTGATCCTAGGTGACAGCTCTGTGGCAGGACTAGCAAGTCATTAATCCAGGTGGCAGGAGCTCTGAAGAGATTGAGTCAAGGACATGAAATTGATAGGCTACCTCATGTGTTAGAAAGTAGTGAGAAAATTACACATTAAAGGAAAGTCTGGGGTTGAATCGTTCATAAGTACACAGAAAACTAAGCAATGAACCACCAAGACAGTTATTAATTCCAGAGAAAACAAAATATTGGGCAGGAGAGAAAAAGTAAGCATAGCAGATGACTTGAAGCAGCTGTGAGCAGTCTTTACAGAGTCTTACTATTTATAGAGCAAGGATATTGCTGTAATCAAAATTATATTGTAACTATGTCGAGAAGATGGAAGAGTGGAGGTGTGGGTGTGTAGATGAGACGGGGATTGAAAGAGAGCTTGGGGCTTCCCTGGTGGCGCAGTGGTTGAGAGTCCGCCTGCTGATGCAGGGGACACGGGTTCGTGCCCTGGTCCGGGAAGATCCCACATGCCGCGGAGCGGCTGGGTCTGTGAGCCATGGCCGCTAAGCCTGCGCGTCCGGAGCCTGTGCTCCGCAATGGGAGAGGCCACAAGAGTGAGAGGCCCGCGTACTGCAAAAAAAAAAAGAAAAAAAAGAGAGCTTAAACCTCATCTTCCAAAGTAGAGTATCAGTAGGTGATACATAAAACTGAAAAGTAAATAAACTGCACTACATGTATATTATTTAGAGAGACGGAGGTAAATATTCCAGGAATCAGCTGTAAGAGTCAAAAGTGCTTGCTTTTGGCCAGGACATGGGAGGAGTTGTTGGGGACTGCTTCTTTTTATAATCAGTGTTCTATCAATAGAAATGTTTGACTCTTTAATGAATGTATAGGTATAACTTTGATTAAAAAAATCAAAGCTGAAGTTTTAGAAATTGGTGTTAAGAATTGGGATGTTTGGGGCAGAGAGAGATAATAATCAGAGAATATCCCATTTGAAGGGCTCCTCATTTTCCCCAGCCTTTCAGCAAGAACCAGGAGGCAGGCTTTCTGTTTAAGATTTAAAAAATTCTTTCTGACCTTCTTGCCTGCAGTGTGACGGGGGTACCTTCGGAAGTAATGAGCCCCCGTCACTGTAAATATCCAAGCAAAGACTGCCTGACCAGCTCTCCAAATGTAGCAGGATATTTTTACTATTGGGCAGTTGGAGCAGGCGACTTCTAACATTCTTTCCAGTTTTAAATGTGGTATCTCCAGGGCACATGATTGATAAGAACATATTCAGAAAGCCTAACAGCAAAGAGCCCAAGACGTCTCAAACCCACTGCCAGGGTTTTCTCTCCCAAACACCATCCTGAGCCTGCCATTTACCTGTCATCCATGAGCCGGACCACAAAGCCCCAGTCGCATGAGAACGGACACACTGTGTTCCCCCTGGTTCCTGATTCCACATCAGTCTCAGCGCTTCCTTTTCCCCATGGATGTGACCCACACCAAGGCCTATGACCAGGGAGCTCTCCTCTCAGCTGCCCTGTGAGTGCTGGTCCAGCCCAGGGATGTTCCTGTGTGAAGTCTTCTAGGACTCCAGGCTGTTTCTCAGGGCTGAGTCCCCGCTAGGCTAAGCCTACAGAGCTCAGCCCAGCTCCAAACTGAGCCAGAAGCCTCATAGAGGCCTCAGAGCTAAGTAAACCTACAGGTTTTACCACCCACTACTGAGCCAGAAGTGAAAAGTGAGTTGAGGAAAAGTATCAGCAAGAGTCACCTAAACAAGTGTCTCATTGCTTTCTCCTCACCCCTAAACCCTTTGTCTCTGCCTGTGTGTATTTATCTCCCTTTCAGGAACAATCTGGCCCTGCTTCATGCTCTGCCTCCTTTCTTATCTCGCCCACCTGGCCTCTTCCATTTACCCCAGATTAATTTAAAAACATTGAAGAGTTTGTAAAACTTAGGAAAAATAGAAGTGCTACATACAAAGAATACAGAGCAGTAGATTCCTCAGTTGTATCCGTCCTGCCCTCTCCCATTCTCATGAGTTTTATAAGTATTTTGGTCAGAGAGCCATTCCACTCCTAGTTAATGGTTATCAGCATTTTCTTATTATTTGTGGTTTACGTTACATTTGCTCCAAGGAAGTTCCCGAGATAAAGCAAAAACAGGTAACTGAGCAAATTGTTCCTGTTCATTTGTTTCATGCATGTTAAGAACAATCTGGGGGAATTGATCAAATCTGCCAGTCTTTACAAAGAGTGATGATAATATTCTCTATCTGCTCCATATTCAGCATTTTCCCCTCCTTTGCTGTATTCTAATTTACTTCTCTTCAGCAGGTTAATCCGTGATCAGTACTTCCATGATATGTAAAATACTTCTTGTTTCACAGTAGAATTTGGGGCCTGCTATGAAAATGGATGTTTTTAAGTGTGAATTGAGTCAGAGGTTTAATTTTAAAGCCCCCTTTATTTAGAATCAGAAATTAATATTAGGATAAAGCTGCAGAGTGATCATATGTCTCTTCTGAAAATAACTTCTGTCTTTCTTCAGGAAATACTATGGAGAGAAGATTGGAATCTATTTTGCCTGGCTGGGCTATTACACTCAGATGCTTCTCCTGGCAGCAGTTGTGGGAGTGGCTTGCTTTCTCTACGGATATTTTAATCAGAATAACTGTACATGGAGGTAACCGTTACCGTGCTGAAAAGTTGATTAGACATAAAATTATTTTCAGGAACTTAGACTGTTTTAGTAAAAGAAGACTCATCGCAGAACACTTACTGCTTTAGATGATATATCCCTTTTGTCCTGAGCACAATAACTAAGTGAACTGGAAGAAAATTTTTCTTAGATAACACAGCCCAGCCTCTGACAGGAATATTACCGTTAGGAAACACGCCAGTATTTTAAGACAATACTTTGTTTGAAAAAGAAATGAGGTCTGGAGGGAGGATCAACTTTGAACTTCTGCCTCCCAGAGGAATGCTTCACTCAGCCCCACAGATGTGGGCCAGGAGCAGCTCTGATTGCTTCAGGGTTTCAATGGCAAAACTGGTAAAATTGGTGTTTTTATGTTTTTAGAAATGACTTCTTAACATATATTAAGGAATACATGTTTAAAAACTCAAGTAAATGATACTTTCTTTTGTTTGTTTTACTTAAAAAAAAAAAAAGCCCTAACAGTGTTAGGGGGAAAAAAAAAGTAGTAAAGAATGAGTTTGTGCTTGATGTTGAAATTAAAATACCAGCTGCACTGTCTAGAGGGAAATACATGGGTGCCAGAACACTGAATTTCACCATCACTGTTCTGAAATGTATTATTAATCCTTTGCTTTTGGTGATCTCAACCTCCAGAAGGGGTGCAACACTGAACCAGGCATTTTCTCTTGTTCCTCTGGCCTCTATCCAGGTGTGACAGCCAGATCAAAATTTCTGGGCAACAGTGACAAACCAATGACTAAATTTTTCTAGCCCAGGGCATATGAGCCTGGCTCTGGAGGCAGGAAGCTTACATGGCAGCTCTGATGTATAGGCATAATTATCCATTCTGTTAACAGAGGATTCTGAGTGTTTGTGCCCGTTATGATTCTTAGCTAGAAAGCTGCAGATGGTCTTTGAAGTACTCTCCTCTCTTCACTGGAAAAGAGTTTAGGGCCAAAGGATGAATGTTGATATCTTTTGCCTAAATTTGTCCTTGGCCTCTCCATTGTTTCGCATATTGTTCCGGCCAAAAAAAGGTATCTCAAAAATACACTTTCAAAGTGAAAAAGTAGCATATTTTTTCTTTTTTTTCCTCGGTACGCGGGCCTCTCACTGCTGTGACCTCTCCCGTTGCAGAGCACAGGCTCTGGACGCGCAGGCTCAGCAGCCATGGCTCATGGGCCCAGCCGCTCCGCGGCCCGTGGGATCTTCCCGGACCGGGGCACGAACCTGTGTCCCCTGCATCGGCAGGCGGACTCTCAACCACTGCGCCACCAGGGAAGCCCAAAAGTAGCATTTTTATACGGTTCTTGCATGGTGGTGGTTCTCATTATAATTTATTTTATAAAATCACCATAACAGGCACACCACATATTTCCTACTCTTTCACACAAATTAATTTACAGAGAAGGGTGTGGAGGGGGGGATAGAGTCTTGAGGATATACTCCCTGTGCTCAAAACTATTGCGAGTTTATTTACTTAATTTTTAAATAGTTTTAAAATATTTAAAATATATGTATTTACAGTTAATTTTATTACATACTGAGTAGAGTCACAAGAATAGAAAATGTATTCAAGATGTAAGGAATAATGATTCATTACCCAGTTTAAGAAAAAGAACATAACTGTTACCCATGAAGTGCTTTGCTCAATTGCATCCCCTTACTTTGGAAATGACAACTATACTAAGTTTTATTTTTATCACTCCTTAACACACACTGTATATTCTTTTTCACATGTACTTGTACCCCTACAAAATATAATTTATTTTGTGTGCTTTTGAAAATATCTATGGATAGGCAGAGGATACTATAGGTGTTTCCTCTTCTATAAAAGGCCTGTTTAAAGCTTATGCACACTTTAAAGTAACAGCTTTATTGAGATATAATTCATATACCATAAAATGCTCCTTTTGAAAGAGTACAATTAGTGGTTTTAAGTACATTCACAGAGTTTTACAACCCTCACCACGATCTAATTTTAGAACATTTTCATCACCCTACAAGGAACGTTTAGTACCTTTAGTAGTCACTCCCTAACCTCCCTTTCCCTTAGCCCCTGGCAACTACTAATCTACTTTCTGTCTCTACGTATTTGCCTATTCTGGACATTTCCTAAAGGGAACCATATAGTATGTGCAGCATGTGGTGTTTTGTGATTGTCATCTTTCACTTAGCATAATGTTTTCATGGTGCATCCATGGTATAGCATGGACCAGTACTCCATTCCGTTTTGTGGTTAAATAATATGCCATTATATGGATACACAACATTGTTTATCCATCCATCAGTCGACATTTGGGTTGTTTCCACTTTTTAGCTATGGTGAATAATTCTGCTGTGATCATTCATGTACAAGTTTTTGTGTGGACATATGTTTTCAATTCTCTTGAGAATATATCAAAAAATGGAATTGCTGGGATGTATGGTAACTGTAGATTTAACATTTTGAGGAACTGCCAAGTATTTTTTTAAAAGTGACGGTACCATTTTACATTCCCAGTAGCTATGTATGAGGATTCCAGTTTCTCCACATCCTCATCAACACTTGTTATTACTGGGTTATAAATAAACAAACAAATAAACAAATAAACAAATAAATATTAGCCATCCTAGTTGGTATGAAGTGGTATGTCATTCTGGCTTTGATTTGTATTTCCCTAAGGCCCACTGATGTTGAGTGTCTTTTCATGTGCTTATTTTTCATTTGTATATCTTCTTTAGAGAAACAACTGTTCAAATTCTTTGCCCATTTTAATTGTGTCATTTGTATTGTCTAGTTTTAAGTGTTCTTCATATATTTTGGATAAAAGCCCCTTATCAAATATTTATATTGCAAATATTTTCTCCCCTTCTGTGAATTGTCTTTTCACTTTCTTTTTTTTTTTTTTTTTTTTTTTTTTTGCTGTACGCGGGCCTCTCACTGCTGTGGCCTCTCCCGTTGCGGAGCACAGGCTCCGGACACACAGGCTCCGCGGCCATGGCTCGCGGGCCCAGCCGCTCCGCGGCATATGGGATCTTCCGGGACCGGGGCACGAACCCGTGTCCCCTGCATCGGCAGGCGGACTCTCAACCACTGCGCCACCAGGGAAGCCCTCTTTTCACTTTCTTGATGGTGTCCTTTGAAACACAAAGGTTTTTAATTTTTTTTTTTTTTTTTTTTGCGGTACGCGGGCCTCTCACTGTTGTGGCCTCTCCCCTTGCGGAGCACGGGCTCTGGACGCGCAGGCTCAGCGGCCATGGCTCACGGGCCCAGCCGCTCCGCGGCATGTGGGATCTTCCCAGACCGGGGCACGAACCCGTGTCCCCTGCATCGGCAGGCGGACTCTCAACCACTGCGCCACCAGGGAAGCCCCAAGGTTTTTAATTTTAATGAAGTGCAGTTTACCTGATTTTTTACTTTTGTTGTTTGTGCTTTTGGTGTCATGTCTTAGAAAGCATTTGTAATCCAAAGTCATGAAGACTTTCTCAATGTTTATCTTCTAAAAGTTTTATAGTCTTAAGTCTATGAGCTCATTTTTGTAAATGGTATAAGGTAAAGGTTCAACTTTCTTTCTTGCCAGGTATATATTCAGGTGTCCCAGCACCATTTTGTAAAGATTATTTTCTCCCCATTGGATTATCTTGGCACCCTTGTCAAAAAATATTTGGCCATAAATATAAGAGTTTGTTATGGACTGTCAGTTCGTTTCTATCAATCTATATGTCTGTCCTTTATGCAAGTACCACACTATATTGATTGCTATAGTTTTTTAGTAAGTTTTGAAATTGGAAACTTTGTTTTTCAGGATTGTTTTGATTATTCTGGGTACCTTGCATTTCCATATTAATTTTAGTATCAGCTTGTTTATTTCTACAAAAAAGCCAGAATTGCATTGAATCTGTAGGTCACTTTAAGGACTACTGCCATCTTAACAATATTAAGGCTTCTTATCCATAAACACAGAATAGCTTTCCATTTATTTAGGTCATCTTTAATTTCTATCAATATTTTGTAGTTTTCAGTATACACGTTTCACACTTCTTTTCTCAGATTTATTCTAAGTATTTTATTATTTTTGATGCTATTGTAAATGAAATTGTTTCCTTCATTTTATTTTTAGATTATTCATTCATGTTGTATAGAAATATAATTACTTTTTATATACTGATTTGTGTATTATAACCTTGATGGACTGGCTTCTTACTTCTAATAGTTTTTGGTGGGTTCCTTAGGATTTTAATATACTATATCATATCATCTGGAATAGAAATGGTTTTACTTATTTCTTTCTAATCTAGAGGTTTTTAATTTATTTTCCTTGTCTAGTTGCCCTAACTAGAACCTCTAGTACAGTGCTGATCTTGGGAGGAAAGTATTCAGTCTTTCACCGTTAACTATGATCTTTGCTCTGGTTTTTCCGTAGATGTTCTTTATCAAGTTGATGACATTCTCTTCTATTCCTAGTTTTTAATCCATTCTATTAATATGACATATTACATGAATTGATTTTTGTACAGTTGAATGGTCCTTGCATCCCTGGATACATCCCACTTGATTTGATTTGATTTACTGGATTTAATTTGCTAATATTTTGTTGAAGATTTTTGCATTTATATTCATAAGAGATAGTAGTCTGTAGTTTTCTTGTGATGCCTTTGTCTGGTTTCAGTATTGGTGTAATACTGGTTTCATAGAATGAATTGGGAAATGTTTCTACCTCTTTATTTTTAGGAGAGTTCGTGAAGCATTGGCATCAGTTTTTCTTTCAATGGCTGTAGAATTCACCAGTGAAGCCACATGGGCTTAGGCATTTCTTTGATTACTAATTCAGTCTCTTAACTCACTGTAGGTCTATGCAGGTTTTCTATTTCTTCTTGAGTCAACTTCAGTCATTTATGTTTTTCTAGGAATTTATCTATTTCATCTAGATTATTCCATTTGTTGGCATATAATTATTGACAGTATTCCCTTATAGGCCTTCTTTATTTCTGTAAGGTCAACAGTAATGTTCCTCCTTTCATTTTTAAGTTTAGTAATTTGCGTCTTCTCTCTTTCTTTTCTTGACTAGTCTAGCTAAAAACTTGTCAATTCTATTGATCTTTTCAAAGAACCAACTGTCGATTTTTCTCTGTTGCATATCTATTCTCTATTCCATTTATTTCTGCCTTTTGTCTTTTGATTGGAATATTTAATTCATTTACATTAGTGTAATTTCTGATAAGCTTGGAATTACATCTGCCATTTTTCTCTTTGTTTTCTATATTATGTCTTTTTTTTCATTCCTCCATTACTACATTTTTGTATAAAATATTTTCTAGTATACCATTTTAATTCTATTTTAATTTGTTGTTTCTTTTACTTTTTTTTTTTTTTTTTTGGTATTTTCTTAAGTGGTTGCCCTGGAGATTATAATTAACATCTTGTTTTAAAACAATCTAGTTCATATTAATCCCAACTTAATTTCAGTAGTATATAAAAACTCTGCTTTGGTATCAGTCTGTTCCCCCTCCCTCCTTTGTGCTATTATTGTCAAACAAATTACATTTTTATGCATTTATAAGCCCATCAACACAGTTTCATAAGTATTGTTTTATGCAGTTATCTTTTACATCAGATAGAAGAAAATAATTGCATGCAAAAATATATTTATATTTTCTTCTTTTTTTTTAACCTATGTAGTTACCTCTACCATTGCTCTTTAGTTTTTCAGCTGAGTTTGACTTACTGTCTAGTGTCCTTTCATTTAAGCCTGAAGGACTCTCCTTAGTATTTCTTGTAGAGCAGGTCTGCTAGCAGTGGAATCTTTCAGATAATTCTCCTTCATTATAAAAATCTATTATATAAATATAAATCTTTCAAATAATGTCTCCTTCATTTCTTTTTAAACTTTTTATTTTATATTGGAGTATAGCCAATTAGCAATGTTGTGATAGTTTCAGGTGCATGGCAAAGCGACTCAGACATACGTATACATATACATATACATATACATATACATGTATCCATTCTCCCCCAACCTCCCCTCCCATCCAGGCTGCCACATAACGTTGAGCAGAGTTCCTTGTGCTATACAGTAGGTCCTTGTTGGTTATCCATTTTAAATATAGCAGTGTATATATATCGATCCCAAACTCCCTAACTATCCCTTCCCCTCACCCTTCCCCCCGGTAACCATAAGTTCCTTCTCTAGGTCCGTGAGTCTGTTTCTGTTTTGTAAATAAGTTCATTTGTATCATTTCTTTTTAGATACCATATATAAGGGGTATCATACGACATTTCTCTTTCTCTGACTTACTTTACTCAGCATGACAATCTCTAGGTCCATCCATGTTGCTGCAAATGGCATTATTTCATTCTTTTTAATGGCTGAGTAATATTCCATTGTGTGTATGCACCCACATCTTCTTCATCCATTCCTCTGTCAGTGGACATTTAGGTTGCTTCCATGTCTTGGCTATCGTAAACAGTGCTGCAATGAACACTGGGGTGCATGTATCCTTCTGGACCATGTTTTTCTCTGGATATATGCCCCAAAGACCCCAAATAGCCAAGACAATCTTGAGAAAGAAAAACGGAGCTGGAGGAATCAGGCTCCCTGGCTTCACACTGTACTACAAAGCTATAGTCATCAAACCAGTATGGTACTGGCACAAAAATAGAAATATAGATCAATGGAACAGGATGGAAAGCCCAGAAATAAACCCACACACCTGTGGTCAATTAATCTATGACAAAGGAGGCAAAGGAGGCAAAACATAATGGTGGAAAGACAGTCTCTTCAACAAATGGTGCTGGGAAAACTGGACAGCTACATGTTAAAAAAAAATGAAATTAGATCATTCTTTAACACCATACACAAAAATAAAATGGAATAAAGACCTAAATGTGAGACAAGACACTATAAAACTCCTAGAGGAAAATATAGGCAGAACACTCTCTGATGTAAATCGCAGCAATATCTTTTTTGATCTGTCTCCCAGAATAATGGAAATAAAAACAAAAATAAACAAATGGGACCTAATTAAACTATCCTTCATTTTTTGAAGAATAGTTCTGCTGGATATAGAATTCTTGATTGACAGTCTTTTCCTTTAGCACTTTAGTGATATCATCCCACTCCCTTCTGGCTTTCATGGTTTCTGATTAGAAATCAACTGCTTATCTTACTGAGGAGTCTTAGTATATGTTGAGTCATTTTTCTCTTTCTGCTGTCAAAATTCTCTCTTCTTGTCTTTTGACACACTGAGTCTGATGTGCCTATGTTTGGATATCTCTAAGTTTATACTACTTGGAGGTTGTTGAGCTTCTTGGATGTACAAATTAATGTTTTCATCAAATTTGGGAAGTTTTTCAGCCATTATTTCTTCATATATTGTTTCCGCCCCTTTCTTTCCCTCCTTCCTTCTGGCACTCCTATTATGTGTATTGTTGATGGTGTCCCACCCATCTCTTGAGTCTGTGTTCATTTTTTGTCGTTCCTTTTTCTTTGTGTTTCTCAGACTTGATAATCTCAATAGACCTAGTTTTAAATTAGCTGACTTTCTCTTCAGCCAGTTCATATCTGCAGAGAAACCTCTCTGGTGAATTTTTCATTTTAGTCATTATGTTTGTATCTCCAAAATTTCGAGTTGGTCTTTTAAATAATTTTTATCTATTGATATTCTCTGTACAATGAGATGTTCACATACTTCAATTCTTTAAGCATGGTTTCTATTAGTTCTTTAACATATGTATAATTGCTTATTTATGTCTTTGTCTAGTAATTCCAATGTCTGGACATCCTCAGGGAGGTTCTATTGACTTCTTTTTTACCCTGTGTTATGGCCAAACTTTTCTGTTTCTTTGTGTATCTTGTAATTTTCTGTTGAAAACCGGGCATTTAACATATTGTGGCAGATCTGGAAACCAGATTTTTCCCCTCCTCAGGGTTTGTTGTTGCTTCTGTTGTCATTGCTGTGCTGCTGCTATTTATTTAGTTATTTTCCTGAGCAAATTCTGTAAAGTCTGTATTCTTTATTGTGCATGGCCATGAGATCTGTGTACAAAAGCTTAGTTGTCAGCTAATGATTGGACAGTGATTTCTTTAAATACTTGGAACCAATCATTTTTTTGAGCCTTTGCCAAGTGGCTCTGTGTTTGTGTGTTGAGGAATGCCTTCAGCACTCCAGCAGGCAGTTTGCAGCTCTTCCTTAGCCTTTACTTCTTGCTTATGCAGAACCTCAAGGTCAGCCAAAGTTGAGAGATTAAGGTTTTCTCAGGTCTTTGCTGGTCATATGCACTGTCCACAATTCTAGGAATTTGTTGGAGCTTTGTAACCCTACCCCCACCCCCAGAACATCTCATTACCCAATTTTTCCTTCTAAGTTTTCTAATCAGCATCTTGTTAGTCTCTGTTGGTGTCACTGCCTCAGGCAACTGTAATGTTAAATAATTCCTGCTAATTACTTTCAACAGACACTCTGGGGATAGGACGATTTGCACAGCATGAGCTTGAGATAGGTCAAATAGTGACAACTCTCTGGGGATGGGTGTTTTGGTAACTTCAAACCACTTCTGCTCCTTTAGTGGCTGCTAGGCTACCTTGGTTGTGAGACTGTTGATTTTTAAGGCCACCATGAAGCTGAGGTTATGGGGATGGCAATAAGTCAAGTTAAAATGCCCCAAATTTTATGGAAAAGATTCAGCTATTTTTCCTCAAATAAGCACCCCTCAGACTGCTGGAAGACTTTGTTTAATTTCCACAGTTCTGCAGAGGTTAATTTTGACAGGTTTTGCCAGTGTCTTTGCTTTATAGAGGAGCAAGTTTTCCAAGATCTTTACTCAGATATTCTAGAAGTGTTTCTCATGCCCAGTTATTTTTTACTGAGTTATTTGCAGGGCCAACTAATTCCGCAACTCCAGTCCCATTCACGTAAGAGTCCATCTGCATGGCTTCTCCTAGAGCGAGCAGTGTGTAACCTGTTGTTAGTTTGTTGGTTTTTTCTTATTAATTTGTAGTAGTTTTAAAAATACTGTTGTGAGTAGTCCTTTGTCATTTTTACGTGTTGCAAAACTTCTACCAGTCTGTGACTATTTTTTTTTTCCTCTCTTTATGGTGTTTTAATGAAGTTCTTAGTTTTAAAAGATTTTGAATGTATTAATATTTTCCTTTATGATTTAAGCTTTTTTGTTTTTCATTAGTAGAATTTTTCCTTACCCCAAGGTTATCTAGATAGTCTTTTAAATTTAATTTTCATTTTTTTAAATAAGTTGGTACTATTGCCTTTTTATTTTCCACCTGGAGTTGATTTGTATATGATAGGATTTTGTGGTTTAATTTCACCTTTTTCTGTGATATTCCAATGCAGCAGCCCTATTTATTCAAACATCAGTTCTTACCTTACTAATTTGCTGGGCCTACCCTGCGTGTTATACATCAGTTTTGGTGTATACAGAGGTCTCTTTCTGAGCTCTTTATTTTGTTCTCTTGCTCAGTTTTTCTTAACCTATCCCAGTAGCACCTTGTTCTTTAGGAGATGTCTTGAGTGTTCTGAGGCTTTGCTCTTCTGTTGAATTTATAGCTCATATAAGGGAGAAATGACATCTTCAAGTATTGATTCTTCCAAATTATGAACATGATAATGTGCCCAATTTATATAGGTTCTTTACTCTTCCAGAACAGTTTTATCATTTTCTCCATATACATTTCATACATTTTGAATTATATTTTTATACCTAGGCTCTTCTTCTTTTTTTTTTTTTTTTTTTTTGCGGTACGCAGACCTCTCACTGTTGTGGCCTCTCCCATTGCGGAGCACAGGCTCCGGACGCGCAGGCTCAGCAGCCATGGCACACAGGTCCAGCCACTCCGCGGCATGTGGGATCTTCTCAGACTGGGGCACGAACCCGTGTCCCCTGCATTGGCAGGTGGACTCTCAACCACTGCGCCACCAGGGAAGCCCCATATTTTTTAAGCTATTGGAAAACGGTGTTTTAAAAAATTGTTGCAGGTCTTTAGAGACACAGTTTCTTTTTGTGACCCTATATATATTATGTATACTGATTTTGTGTCCAGCAAACTTACTAAACTCATTTATTCTCACAATTTATCTGCAAGTTTTATTGAGTTGTCCATATAAACAATTATGTAATCTGTTAGTGATAGGAGTTTTCTTCCCTTGCCATTCCTCCTATCTTTTTTTTTTTTACTTACTGTGCTGGCAAGGACCTCCACTGAAAAGAAGCGATGATAGTGGGACACATCATCTTGTTTCTGATGCAGAGGAAATACTTTCACCATGTTACTGTTAAGTAGAATGTTTTTTTATATAGCAAGATTTTATCGGGTTAATGAAGTTCATTTCCATTCCTAGTTTTATAAGAATTTAGTTTAGTTTTCTTATCATGAATGGATGTTGGATTTTATCATGCTGGTAAAAAGAAAGTCCCGTTCATTAAATTTTTTTAATTAAATTTTATTTTTCTCTTTTCTTTAGCAAAGAAGTTTGTGATCCTGATATTGGCGGCAAGATCATAATGTGCCCTCAATGTGATAAGCTTTGTCCATTCTGGAAACTCAATATTACTTGCGAGTCCTCAAAGGTATTTTTTTCCCCAAACATTTACAAGTAATGAAAGATTTTTTTTCTTCTAAAAATTTTAGTACAACATAGTGATTATAATTTTTTCCTCTGAGGAATTTAGAAAGGTAATTGTCAACTAAATCTTCATTTTGAAAGATAGATATTAAATGCATGTGTTTATTCCTTGTTTACAAATAATAAATTGAAATTAAAAGCTTTATCTAAAATCTCCTGAAGGGTCAGTGAGGAACTGTGGAATTGAAACTAATTTAAGTATTTCAGGTAATCAAAGCAGAAATCTCAAACCTGGCTTATCTCATAAATACTACTTAATAGGTTTACTGTTCTAAGTATTTTCCTTAATTCAAGTGAATGGAAACCTGAAATCTGTACTTGTGTTTTCCCACTTTGAAAGTGTGCTGAAACTCTGCTTGGATTTTTAAAGACCTTGCTGGTCAGATTTAGACTGTATTTATTAAAATGCATAAGAAAGGTTTTGTCTGCAGATGGTAACAGCTATTCACTTTGTCTCAAAACATTCCCACAAAACACATCTGGTTCCCCTTATACATGCAGATGATCTTGAGCTATATGACTTCTTAAAATCCAGGAGGTTTAGGAAAAGCACTGAGACTGGAGAGAGCTTACTGAAAGGCACGCCAGAAACGCCAGACGGGAAGAAAGATGGTCGGCTTGCTTCAGAGAGTTTTCCTGACAACTTTGATGTTTGTAGTAGTCTCCGTTGTCTTGATCTTTCCTCTGTCCCCTAGTTCTGCCATGAAAGTTTAGGAATCTTTATATGACCTCAGAATATTCTGATCTACTCCGTGTAAGTCTTATTTTAACTGAATACACTGCTAAGATAGTGATGCCACTTTATAGTTTATACTTTGCAAAGTTCTTGTAACTATATCATTACTTGACACACAAAACAGCACTGTGAGACAGGCAGAACAGGTGTTACCTCCATTTTACAGATTTAAACACTGAGAATCTGAGAGATTAAATGATTTGCTCAAGATCACCTGCCTAGTAACTGACAAAGCCAGAAAATGATAGCAAATCTGCCTTCCTTGCTATTACCGTGTTCTTCAGTGGCTGACTGTAGTACCAGGCACTCCTCTCTCAAACTGAACTCTATGTTTGGAAAACTGTTCCACCCCTTAATTAAGGTGATTGCAGGGTATTGTCAACACATGGATTTCTACACTTAATTTATGAATTAAAATACATTTCATTGCCCAAGCCCCCCAACCAACACAAGTTCTAGACTATAAATATCTATCATAGATCACTCAAAGTAAAAGACTTGGAGCTAGTAAGAGAGAAGCTGCCTTCCAGTGATGTTGACTCATAAACGTCACTAGTTAGTGATGTAATCCCCAGGCACTGGATTTAAGGCAAGTGCCAACGATAAAACCAGAGGCAAACTGTACTCCACAAAGTACAAATGGAAATTCCATTTTCCTTAAGAAATTAATTTTCACACACCCAATCCCCATCTCTTTTCTCATATCTTCTGCTCCACCTAGCCATCCTTAAGCACATGACTTTCAAATATGTCCCTGTGTACTTTTTTTTTTCATTGTTTTGGAAAAAAATGAATCATTCTCTTCCAGTTTCCAAAAAAAATCCCTTGAGTCTTGTCAGAGTGATTCACAAAGGGAGGGAAGCATATAAAAGAATATGAGTAAAAGAATGAAATGAAAAAATAAGGTAAAAGAGGAGAAAAAGAGAAGCACCTTTTCATGCTTTTCTGCTTATTGGTTAATTCAATCATTTCTCTAATTATACATTTTTATATTCATTTCTTTCCTTTTGGAAAGAGATAGAGTATTCACTAATTAACATGTATGCCAGAATTGTTAACAAATTAGAAATAGAAATAGAAAATCAGGATCAAGGAAATGAAGAAACAATTATGGAGTTAATCAGGATTAATACTGTTTTTATGACTGAGCATTAAATAAAGTTCTCAGCTTTTTAGCTGGCAAGATAAAGAGGAAACATGGTTAAGGTATAATATTTAGTTCTTTGAAATACACTGTTATAAAATTTTGATTTTGTTCCTTTGCAGGAAGAAAGCATAGCAAATGGTCACTTTCCTAGATTCCAACTGGTTCCTCTGCTTAAAATCATCATGCCTGCGTATACAGCTCTCTCTTATTTCCTGCTCCACCTGACTAAAGCAGTATGCTGACTTGGGGCCGCTGTTAACACAGCTGGCTTTCCCTCTCTGTGCCATCCCGCCAAGCAAGCTAAGCTAAACTTCTTACCAAGAAAGCTCTTTGCTTATCTTCTTCCCTACTTCCTGCTTCCATGTTGCTCCTGGGGCACGGAGAGCAGAGAGGCCAGCCAGCCATCTTCTTCTTTCTCTCAGTTCCTTGATCCTTACACAAGTGGCAAAAATGGTAACTTCCTCCAAGCCACCTAACTCCTTCTCATAAGAGTGCAAGGCACATCTCTTGTCTTGAGCTTGGCATTAGCAGTAAACTTGCATTTTCTTGCTGCTCCTTTTTTTCCCCCCTCTAACATTGACAGATGTGCTTCCAGTGGCTTTTTCTCAGCATAATAGGATTTTCTCTTTCTGGAGTGAGGGGGAGGTGTCAGGGCAGATAGGGAGGTATCAAAGAGCGAGAGGTTTGCATTGATTCCTAGAAGAGACGTAACATTGGATAGAATCTTCAATAACATTATAACACGCAGAAATGTTTCTCTTAGGACTTTTCCTGCAATAATTTTCAATAAGGGATAAGGTATGACATTAAAAGACAGCTTGGAAAAGATGGTTCCATAAGAGTCAAAGCTAAAGGACTTGAAATCATGTTCCATAGAATCCCAGGAGTAGAGGAATAAATAGGTGGGGAGCATTGTTCCCCAGATGGATCACTCATTTATTAATTTTGTCTTCCTTGAGCTGGATTTTTGAGAGGAGTAATTGAATGACAGACAGTTCGGGACTGTGCTTTCTGCCCAGGGTATATATGGATGATTGAGGGCATCTATATGCTTTGGAAAAAGGATATATAAGAAGATGGGTGGGTGGATATTATTTTACAAAAATAACATAACATATTTTTATGTAGATGAAAGTTTACTCATTTTATATCAGTATAAAAGGCAACACAGAAAGAACCTTTAAAAAAGTTGAGTTTTTCTGAGAAGCAGATTTGAATTTTCTTTGGCACTGGAAAGTTTACTATTCATTTATTTATTTTTAGCCTGTAGCTTCCTTTTCTGCCATGTCTTCTTTACTTTTCATAAGATCTGTCATAAAGTTGATATTATGTTTGCCACTTTTTCCACTAACTTAATAGACCTTTTTAAGAGATATAAAAATGCTCACTAATAAAAATCGGTAACTAGTTGGAAGATCTTCCAGGAATTCATAGAGGGAGATAGACTATTTTTATACTAGCAAAAAGGGGAAACTTAGCAGAACTAGTAAATAGAGTATGTCATGTATTCCTTCATGATCATTGTACCCTTTGTAACGTCAGCAAAAGCATCTGTGCCTCCTTATCCTAAAGGAATCTTTCATCAGTGATGGTAGAAAAGTCATCATCGGATTTGAGGAAACAGAGGTGTCTCCTGGGGGAGAGCCATCTCAAAGTAAACCCCAGCTTTGTGCTTCTCTCTTTTTTTCTTTTTTAATTTTTATTGAAGTATAGTTGATTTACATGTTAATTTCTGCTGTACAGCAAAATGATTCATATATATATATGTATATATGTATGTATGTGTGTGTGTGTGTGTATATATATATATATATATATATATATATATATATATATATATATATATATACTTTTTGTTTTTTGGGTTTTTTTGCCCGCGCCACGCAGCTTAACAAGAAATGCAGGAATTCAGGAACTTGCCCTCTGACGAGGGTTGGATAATCAGATGCAAATCATAAATCTAAAAGTTGTTTGGAGTTCATTGTATTCTTAGGGCCATTCTGTTTCCTCAAATTCACTATCATAGTCCATAAAAAGAGGCTATTATTCAAAAGTATGTTAGAAGCTTTCAACAGCGTGGGATCTTAGCAGCTGAGCCTATTTCTTTATCATGATATGGGAAGATTCCATTGGAAAATGTACTCTGGTAAATACAGCAGAGGCTGCTTGCTTTCAAGAGAATGAGAAATCTCATCTGTGAGTATGTAGTAGATACAGTGATTGTCAAACTAGGTAACAGCTTTAAAAGAAATTCCCAAACTGTAGCATATACAAAGCAGTTCATATTTGCTGAATCCTGGTAAGTGAAGAACATGATTCATGTATATGTTATTATTGTATTTTCCAGAAATTGTGCCTCTTTGACAGTTTTGGAACCCTAGTCTTTGCAGTATTTATGGGGGTATGGGGTAAGTTATGTCCATTTTTTTCAGTTTCCTTTTGCCTCTTAACTAAAAACAAACAAACAAACAAAAACCTTAAGATGATACAAGTACCGAACTAAATAGCATTATATGGTTTTACGTAGGCGATTAAGGTAACCCACTTTCAGTCCCTTGGATTGCCCAAACTTCATCTCCCCCCAGACTCCATTTATAATTCTTAAGGCCACTGTATCAATTACTGCATAAAAAACTACCTGAAAATGTAGTGGCTTAAAACACAGGTTTAGTGTTTCTCATGATTCTCTGTGTCAGCTGGGAGATTCTCCAGGCATAGTTCGCCAGGAGGGGTTGGTCTGTAGGGCTCAGCTGGGCTACCTCCTCTGGGTCTACATCCTCCAGTGGGCTGGCTCAGGATTCTTCACATGGAAGTTTAAGGTTCCAAAGAGAAGCAAGACAGGAGAAACGCACTCCAGGCATTTTTTAAGCCTGTGTTTGCATCAAGTTTGCAAATGTTCCATCAACCAAAGCAAGTCATGGTCAACCCAGCAACAATGTGAGGAGGTGGGAGGACTGCTCAAGGGCTGGATACACAGGGGCGTGATTCACTGGGAGCCATTATTGTAATAACCCTCATAGCTGTGATCCAACCTGACTTTCAAGGGTTTGGGGTTCGGGAAAAGCAGCAACACGAGGATTACAGGTAAGCTTTCTTCTTTATACACTTCTATATGAGTATGTGCTGCTACCCTTGTAATAGTAACATTCTGTTTAATAAATAGAACAAATATCCTAAAGAATATAATTTGTATATAGAAGCTTTAATACTATATATTATTTATTTTGAATAGCCTCATTAATGTAATGAGGCAATTATCATTTATTTAAATACAGACTTTCACATGTTTAATTGATGTAACTGTTCTACTGTAGAAGAAAAAATGTCCACTTTCCAAGATAAATGCATTTCCAATTTCATTGTGTATAAGTCAAGGGGAAAATAGTGTTCAGGGTGTAGATAGTTGGGGGAAGAAACAGAACCAAGTCGTTTATTTTGGAGAAGACAACACATCAACACATGCAATTCACGTACAGATACAGCTGTTTACAGGTGTCCTCGGTGGTATTTCTCTTTTGCAGTGGTTGTGCCTATGAAGGGTCCCCAAATGAATCACAGAACAGACAGGCCAATTATTTTGGACACTTTTAAGAGATATTAGTTGCCACTCCTGCATAAACTCTAAGAAGGCCAAACTTACCTAGTAAGTCACACTGTCATTCAGACATTTAGCATGTTTTGGCTGGAGACCAAACACTAGCTAATATTTGACACATGGGAGACTAAAGATCAAGGTCATATATTAAGATTCTCTGTACTCCTCCACTGTAAAATAATCTTTTTTTTTTTTTAATCCCTGGTAAGAGGGTGGCTGCCGAACACTTGGGTGGGGTCGCTTTTAACTATTGCCTAAACCTCAGTCTCAGCACTGGTTCATAATCTATAAAATTCTAACACATCTATTGAATGCCATATACTAATGGAGGCTGATAGCCCTAATTAAAAGAGACTTTTAAAATAAAGCAAAAAATACTAACTTTGACACTGGAAAGAAAAACTTCAAGGTCCCTAGCCCACCCCGCTTTCTGTGATCATTAACTACACCATGTTTATAGAACTGACAGGCATATTGAGCTGCTGCTTTTATTTCATCAGATTGTAGAATGCAGAAAACATTTCGGCCCTGCTCGTAGCACCATATATGTATCTTTAAGGATATGTATGTATGATGAAGTCTTTATTTTAAATGCCTGATATTGCTTTTCTTGTTACCTCTGCCTTATGAGAACTACTGCTGTGAACCTCATTACAGAAAGCCTACAATTGCAGAACTGAAGTTTTTCATATCACCATCACCATATTCCTGTAGCATCTCCTTTGTGCCCAGATGTATGTGGCAGAGTATTTTTCTGCTCCCTAGAAATTATAAACGTTGAGGGTAGAAAACCTTTTATAATAAATGTAGCACAAATCATGGACTTACTTGAAAAATATCCCCTCTTGTAGGCCAAACCATTCCATCTACTCATACTGACTCCTAAAGTCCTAAACACCAACTAACCACGATTGAAGTAAAGGCTCTGAACGTATCCTCCCTCCCCATTCCTTGTTGTTTCTTACCTACTTCTGTCTAATGCTCCCTGCCAGCCTTTTGGCTGCATGACTGCAATTTTTAATTTTCACCTTTGAGTTCTAGGCTGGGCCTAGAGATTTACAGAAAAACCCAGACCCCTGGCTCATAAGGAGGGGTGGGGGGATTTCAGGAAGCCTTCACCCTAACTAGCTGCACTTGGAGATCAGAAAATGACTCTTGCGACTGTTAGTTTGAGGTCTCTGCTTCTCCAGCTGCATCCATACCAGCAAAATAACACAGTGTCTATAACCACCCTTGCTTCCATTCAGCTGCATTTCTGATTTGTGACACACAGATGCATCTGATGGGCATTTTTAAAACCACATCTGGAACCCTAACTGCAAGAGAGTTTAAGAAATGTATTTTCTTTTTCTTTTTTAAGGATTATAATTTTTTAAATTTATTTTATTCAAGTATAGTTGATTTACAATGTTATGCTACTTTCTGCTGTACAGCAAAGTGATTTAATTATACATATATATGCATTTTTTTAATATTCTTTTCCATTATGGTTCATCACAGGGTACTGAATACAGTTCCCTGTGCTATACAGTACAACCTTGTCGTTTTTCCTGAGAAATGTCTTTTCAATCTCGTAGTCTTTCAGTTAGGAAGCTAGAATACAGGCTGAGCAAGCTCATCTGCCTTGTCTGCCTTTGTGAGTGAAGAGGTCTGACTAGTTTCAAGGCCCAATAAAATGTCTCAGCCCTTCAGCAGCAAACTCTTAAGGCAGCCAGAATGCTCGCATCTACCAGAGTGTGCCTTGCCCTAGACATGGCTGGATACAACCACCAACGCTGTGTGTTGGGAACCTTCTTCATCTGATGCATATTTTCTTCAGCTGTTTAATGTCCTGATTAAGAGAACAAGCTGGTTTTGATTCCCAAGGTCCTAGGCAGCCTTCTCTTATTATATATTCGTATAAGAGTCCTGTCTCTCACCAGTCAACTAGAGCTGCCTGGTGTGTGGTTTGCCAGAGAACATAAGTGCAGAGTTCCCCACTGGAGTCCTACCAGTTGTTTTATTGCAGGGAGAGAGAGAGAGAGCAAAGGTACAGAACAGGAAATTCCTGTCCGGCATCATGCACAGTCACCCCAGGTCCCGGTGCTCTCACTCTGGGGCACACAGCACTGTGACTCAGCAGCCATGTAGCCCAGGAGAACTCCAGAACATTGGGTGGTTACACTAGGCTCTCAGGGTCTTTCACGGACCCTGCAAAGTTCTTGGCTCTGTGAAATGAGGAACTGAGCGACTCCCACCCATTCCTACAGCTCCCAGGGCTTGTGCCCTTCAAGGTTTCGAGGATTTGCTGCCCAATCATTATTTTTCACCAGGCCATTTCTTCGTTGCATGGCAGTTATATCACTTCCCACTCAGAACTCCTCAATTTCAGGATTTGGTCAAAGCAGTCATTTTACCCTTTATGTTCAAGTTCAGGGAGGAAGGGGAAGGGTACCACTGTTCCTCCCTTATAGCACTGATTAGAATTGTTTCTGTTGCTTTTTGTGAGAAGAGTAGTTTGATTTTCATAAATCATCTCCTGTTGATACTGTTGCTAGATAGATACTGAACAAATAAATGGCTGTTACACTCCCATTTTAAAGATGTGGAAAATGACACTCAGATTAGGCAACTTACCTGAGGTCCCCAGAGACAAAAAGTGACAAGCACAGAATAAGAGTTCTGCAAATAATTTGGTTGTCATCAGTGTTTAGATCAATGACAAAATGCAATGTATAGTAATAAAGTTGTAGCAAACTTTTAGAAGGATGCAGAATTATTTATTTGATATAATTGCACTGCCTTATGTGGGGTTTTGAAAAATGGGTTAGAAAATGATGGTTCCACATCCTTGGTCCTCACCTACACAGGTACAGACTCTTCTTTCCGTAACAGGAATAAGAAAGTCCCAGCCTTCCAGCCTCATGAGATCAGTCCTGTTGCCTACCTGTAGGTGCCAAAACATAGATGGACTTTCGTGTCTTGCATCACAGATTCTTTTAAAAATAGATACGTTTGAAGATACAAATTCGTGAAAGTAAGCTGCTTTTTTTTAATAAAGTGAAAAGTAATTTTCTTTACTTAGCAGAGGAGGAAATTGAGGATTTTCTTCATTGAAAATCAATAAATATTTCAAAAACATCTGTATGTCTAATATTTCGATTAAAATGACAAAATTTAGAGGGATTACAAAAACAAAAGGAAGGTATCCAAAGTGGCTTTAGAAAGCTTTTTCCAGGCTGGGCTCGTAAAGAGGCTATTAATGGAAAGACACCCTCTTCTCACCCACAGTCCCTTTCTTTAGGTTGGAAAGGGCCAGTGGTTTCCTCTGATGTGCAGTCCTAGTGCTTTGAGTGAGTTGTGGGGTAGGACGGCATGCATGATGATTCCTCAGTCTGTCTATCCTGAATAACTCCCAGCAGTCAAGGGGCTAGAGCTGCCGCAGCCCTACCCATCAACACTTCCATTCTCCTCTCAGCTCATCCAGGCCCACGTGACTGGCGGAGCAGAGTGTGGTGGACAGTGGATGGTCAGGCACAGCAGAGAGCAGTGGGAATCAGCTGGGCCCTCCGGGTGGATGATTGCATCCTTCAGGTGTCCCAGGTGATGGAGGTCCTCCAGTTCCTGGGATGACTTCCCACAGTACATTCATTTAGCTAATACTTATCCAGTGCCTGCTGTGTGCTAGTGCTTACCCTGTGAACAAAACCAAACCCCTGCCCTCAAGAAGGTGACATTCTAGTGGGCACGATAAACAATAAACGCGGAAGCAACTATAGGTCAGGGTGCATGAGTACTATCCATTTTGAAGCGCCCAAGTTGAGGTCAGCATAGGGAATAAAGTGTGTCCTTTTGGACAGAATGTAGACTAGCATTGGACTGATTTCATGGCTGCAGAGGGGGACACAGAATGGAAAGAACTTCATGGATGGAAGGGGTAAGGCCATGTTGGCAGTAGAATTCTCAAGTAAATTAAAAAGTAGGGGTCTTCTGTTTGATGGGGATGCATGGTATTTATCAAGGAGATGTGAGCTTAGGGGACTTTGGTAAGTGGGTGGCTTCCTATGTATACTGGGCCGCTTCATATGCAGCCCAAGTAGAGTTGGATCATTCCCCAAAGCAGGGGTCTCTTTTCAGAGTATCCACCCATGCAGCCAGCATGAGTCAGGTGGGGAGCAAGAACAGCCAGATGCAGCTTGGTCCATAGTTACCTGGTGCCCTCAAGGCTTTCCTTCCATGGATGCTTCATTTCCCCCTGGATAGAGGCAAGGGCGTGAATGGCTGGGCAGATTTTCAGTGGTGCAGGCATCGCTGTCCATACTGAACACTCACCAGCAGGGGCCCCTTGCGTTGGCTGTGGTCTTGGCTAGATGAGGCTGTAGGGTAGCTGAGCTGTGGCACCACGCTTCCTTTCCCACAGAGAGGTCTATTTATGAAGGTTCTGGTCAGGAGTCACACATGCTCTCTTACCCATAAATGAGGAACAGGCTCTTTCATTCTGGGACGGGCCCACAGAAGGAGAAAGAGGCCCGTCCTGAAAGCAGGAGCAGCCAAATCAGTCCTGCTGTCAGAGGTCTGACAGATGAGTCAGTTCGGTTTCTCTTAAAAGTTGTTTACTTAGGGCTTCCCTGGTGGCGCAGGGAGGGTCCGCCTGCCGATGCAGGGGACATGGGTTCCTGCCCTGGTCCAGGAAGATCCCACATGTTGCGGAGTGGCTGGGCCCCGTGAGCCACGGCCGCTGAGCCAGCGCGCCCGGAGCCTGTGCTCCGCAATGGGAGAGGCCACAAAAGTTGTTTACTTAGAGGATTTGGAACATTTGGGTGACCTGAGAGTGTCAGGAAATAATACCCAAGGGCTTTGTAGCCTTCAGTCTCCCGGGTTAATTCATCCCCCTGTAGCTGTCATGCAAGGAGATGGAACTTGGTGGACTATATAGGCCATCACCTCCACTCCCTGATGGGGCCAGTGGATTGCAGTGTCAACTACAACTTGGGGGGCTCTTTGGGGAGTGGACATCATTCCTATGTAAAGAGGCCAGGAAGCCTCACATAGCTCCCACACTGGGTTTCAAAGTTACACAGGGGGACTAGCTGCCTTCCAGTTCCCCAGCCAAGTAGGAGACAAGAAGTGGCCTCCCCCACTAACTGTGTGCTCTTTGCATCCATTGACAGTAGCGTCTATGGCAGAAAGCTGAGCTGCCACCTGTACTTGCTTGTGAACAGCAGGTAGTCACAGCAGTGGCATCGTGAGGGTTAGTGTACCCACAGAGGCAGTGGTGGGATGGAGGACAGGTACTAGCATTGTGTCCTGGAGGAGCAGTGCTGGAATCAGACACTGGGCAGGCATGCAGTGATGACATCTCAGCAGAGGGGGTACCACGGGGCAGAGCCAAAGGAAGGCAAGTTATGGAGCAGGTGACTTGGGCAGTACCGCATTGTAAGAAGGGCTCGGGCTCTGGAGCCAAGGTTGCCTTGGTTTGATACCTCAATCCTTATCTCAGGCAAGTATTTGAAGCTTTCTGTGCCTCTGTTTCTTGGTGTCCAAAATGGGGATAGTAATAATAGTTACCTCAGAGGGTCATGAGGGCCTTTACAGATGTTGTGTCATTAAGCTCACAACAGCCTACGAGGTAGGTTCTATTTCCCCCATTTTCCATGGTGGGTGCGGGGGTGGGCAGGCAACAGGGGCTCGGGAAGTTGAAGCACTTTAACCAGTAGTCATACATCTAATGATTGTCAGAACCAGAATTTGAACTTGATTCCAAAGTCCAGATTATCTCTGGGAAGTGGGTGCTTTGAGCATTTCCATTGTCCTTGCCATCGGGGAGCTTTGCGTTCATGTTCCTCAGGGCCCATCCCGAGGTTTCCCCCATGTCTCCGGCTGCCTGCAGCGGGGTCTGCAGGATTTCAGGGCAGCTGGTCTTTGCTCCGCACTCAAAGGCTCCCTCTTCTCTACAGGTTGATTCACAACCCTGACTGCTCAGTAGAGCTTTCCAAAAACAAAAAACTATGCACAGGCCCAGTCCAGACCAATAAAATCAGAATCTCGGGGGTGGTGCCTGGGCTCAGTATTTTTCAAAAGCTCTCGATGCTTCACGTGCAGGCAGGGTGAGAACTACCCCTCCGTAGCTCCTTTAGTGAGCTCATCCACTCATGCCCCAGTTACCACTGGAAACAGGAAAAAGTCTCGGCTCAGCCTAGATCTTTCTCTGGAGTTCTAGACTTTGACCTGCCTACCAGGTATCTCCCCTGTGGCCCACAGGCAGCTGATCAGAACCAAATCAGTAATCTTCTCTCTCAGACTTGTTCCTTTCCCTGCCCTTCTTATTTCAGAATTTAGGACATCGCCAAAGCCAGAAAGCTGGCGGGCATCCTTGACCTCTTTCTTCCCCTTCCATCACACCTGCATGCAATCTGTCAACCTGCTAAAACGCGGTCTTCTCTCACCTCCCGGCTGAAGCAGGCCTCATCGCAGACCTGCCAGTAGGTCTCCCTGCCTCTAGTCTCTTTCTCGACTTCCTTCAATGTCTCCCCCACCTTTAAGGCACACAGAGTCCTTCGTGATGTGCCCCTGCCATCTCTCCACCTGGCTGTCCCACCCGCCTCACCACACCCTGTGCTCCCTTCCAGTCTGTTTGCAGCTCTTGGAAAGTACCTGGGTCTCTTTGGTCTCTTGCCTTTGCACGCACGGCTCCCTAAGGGGAAATGGCCTTCCACCTTCACCTGATCAGCTCTAAGCCATCTCAGAACTCACCCCAGTGGCTCCCTCCTCTGAGACAGCCTTGTTACATTGTGGCTCTGTGTCCCAGAGCACCTGTGCTTCCTTTGATCACAGCTGTCTTAAAAGTCCACTGTAACTATCACTTCACTGTAATTCCTATACACCTAGGAGCTCCTTGAAGCAGGGACCATATCTTTTTTTCTCTTTATTCTCAGCACATAGTAGAGACCAAAAATATTTGTGGATGGAACAGTGTTTATTCCAGAATTTCTATATAGGAAGGGCTTAGGGGTATCAGTCTGATTGGAAGAAGAGCCTAGGGGATTTACTCTGAAACCACATTTTCAATGAACATTTAATGTTGTTTTTGTCTAGTATTTGAAGTTACAAATCTTTGATTTCTAAAAATTGTTTTATTCATACTTTACACAAGTTGAGAAAAATATCAGTTTCCCACATTTAAGAATGTTGTTTTAATTGGGGTGACTTGGGTGGTGGAAAATAAAGGTTTGGGGACCACTGAAGCATTCTCATCCCTGCACCCCCAAGCCCTTTGGAAGGAAGAGAGGGAGAGGGATGCAAGGAGGAGCAGACTAAAGGATGGACCATGAACTGCTTTGAATTATAACAGCAATTTGAATTGCTTGTGTTTTTTTGTTGGCAGTAATGTGCTAGGAGCAGATGCTTTAGCAGTAGACACAATCAGATGCCTTCTGACCATCCCATTGCCACCCTTCCCATGACCTATAGTCTATTTTCACAAGTTGAATAAATTATCAATATTTTCCTTTTAAAAAAAGCATTAACTCATTTTTCTCTCTTTTAAATATTAGTATCGCCTATAAATAAGTAAAATTAGATTTTATTGACCGTATACAAAAGTGTTGTAGATAATTAATAGTATTCAGTACAGATTTCTGAAGCATCAGTCATCACTGAAGATCCACATGATGCTGTTCTCTCTTTGGTAGTTACCTTGTTTTTGGAGTTTTGGAAGCGGCGCCAAGCAGAACTTGAGTACGAATGGGACACTGTCGAGTTACAGCAGGAAGAACAAGCCCGGCCAGAATATGAGGCACGGTGTACTCATGTGGTGATAAATGAGATCACTCAGGTAAAGAGTATGTCATCTAGATTCAATTCAGTCTATTTATTGCAGGGGTTCTCAACCTTGACTGCACATTGGAATCACGGAGTAGGGGCGGGTGCTTAAAAAATATTGATGCCCGGCTTCTGTTGCTATATACTCTGATGGTACTCAGTGGCCTGGGGTGCATTCTGGCACAGGATTTTTTTTTTTTTTTTAAGCTGCTCTGGTGATTTTTAATGTACAGCCAAAGTGAAGGAGCACTGCTAAGAACAGTAGGCACAGGAGATAAATGTGGTACCTTCTTTCATAATAACAATAAAAATGAAAAAAATAAAAAACCTCTGACATAAATGTATAAGAAAAGATGCGTTGATTTGTGTCCTTTCATAGTACCAATAAAAATTAGACTCTATGACATAGATGTAGAAGGAAAGACACATTGGTTTTCATAGTTGATTCTCAGTTTTTCACATGGTCCTTCATTATTACAGCCACCTTTTCATCGTAGACTAGCTCCTTTGTCTTGCACGACGCCTTGGTCACTGCTCCCCCTTCTGGTTGGTATGTGCACAGAGTGGGGTGACTCTTATCCTAAAATCAGAGAAAGGATGGAGGAAGAAGGGAAACATCTGTTGAGGCCAAACTATATTCAGGCCCCGTGCTAGGCATTTTATCTAATTGGAAAGGTAAATTTGCCGCTGTTACCGCTGCTGCAGAATTAAAAAATAAAACTATATAATCTCTTTGTATAAACATTCCAAAGCCAGTGAAAGATAATTTTTTTGAATCATCTGCATTATTGCCTCTTTCCATCAACACAAAATCTGGAGCTAATTGTACTTGTAGTCATCAGCATAAGGACAGTAGGTTTTGAATATGAATAACTCTTGGAAAGAAAATGCTTTTATCAAAAGCATCTGAAAATGTCTCCAACCATAGACTTTATAAATTGACTCACAGATTTACAGAAT
Source organism: Mesoplodon mirus (assembly GCF_964341445.2). Classification (NCBI taxonomy): domain Eukaryota; kingdom Metazoa; phylum Chordata; class Mammalia; order Artiodactyla; family Ziphiidae; genus Mesoplodon; species Mesoplodon mirus. Next base: position 52,418,254 of record NC_138987.1, read on the forward strand.
GTTGGCAGTAAAAGGGTCTGGAGGGAGCAGTTCAACCTCCTCATTTTATAAATGGAAAAAAATGAGGTTCAGTTACCCAACAGAAAGTGACATTTGTCTTTTACAATATAACAAGCTTTAAATCATCCCCATTATGAATAGTTCCCATTGTTTATGATGAAAGATGGGGGTCAAAGCATGTGTTGGTGAAAGATTGTACATAATGAAAGCTGAAACTTAGACAAAATCAGATGTTCATAACGTTTTTGAATACTGAAAAACAAAAGCTTATGTTATTGGCAACATACAAAACATACTGAAGAAAAGACATTTTGGAAATTTAAATCTGTCCATTTTAAATTAAAAATTGCCAACTAATAAGTTAAATTTCCATTGTAACCTTGCTTGTTAAAAAATTGAAGATGAAGGTTCATTTCTCCTTATTGTTCCTTCTCATTTTACCTTGATTGAGAACACATCCTCAGTGTCTAGAGAGGCCAGCGGTGTGGTGGTGAGGCCTTGGGAACAAAACTGCCTGAATTCATATCTGAACACAGCAAGTTACTAGCTGAGTGATCTTGGACAACTTGTTAGGTTCTCTGTGCTGTAGTTTCCCCAGCTATAACACAGGGATAAGAAAGTTGCTTCCTCATTGATTGTGGTAAGGATTGATTGAGTTAACGGATAGAACCTACTTAGAATAGCACCTGGCACAGAGTAAATGCCATGTACCTGTTTGCAGCTATAATCACACTGTTGATTTTATTTCTAGAAAAATCTACATATATTCATATAAACTATAAAATGGAAACTCTAAAACTTCATAGTTATACCTAATTAATACATAAAGCTCAACCAGAAAACACACATTGGCTCCCTAGTACTTGCAGACATCTGTGAAACTTTCTGTCCTGCACAGACTCTGCGTTATCACTGCAGTCATTTCTACAATCTAAGACAAGCTCAGGAATGGTATTGTCAGATATCCAGACTCCTGAACTCAGATCATGGCAGATAAACAGTTTATTATTCACATTTGCATTTTCAAAAACTACTATTAAAATGAACACTGAACACGTTTTGCTGTATGTATGTCTGAAATTGTTAACAAGCAAACATGCAAGTATGAGTAAGGAGTATGTGTCTGAAAACTAATTTTTAAAAAAAATTAAGCCTAGGATTCAGTGACCAATTAGGAGAAAAATCATTTCGTTGGAGGAATCGCTTGATTGACTAAACTTCTTTTTTTTTTTTTTTTTTTTTAAATTAGGAAGAAGAGCGTATTCCCTTTACCACCTGGGGAAAGTGTATACGTATAACCCTCTGTGCCAGTGCTGTCTTTTTCTGGGTAAGAATCTGCCACAGATTTTTCTACTATCTAATTTTAAATGTTGAGAAAACTGAAAGTCGAGCTGGAAACTGTGTAGTTTCATAGAGAAGATTGTTTCCAGAGAACAGCTCAGCCACCACATGGAGCAACTCTCAAGGTTTCACAATATCTTCTGCTGCCCATGGCTCTTCGAGCTCCTTTCACCTCGTTTGTTTAAATCAGATCTGTGGTTCAGGATTTTCAAGTTTCTGATGAAGAGACCAGATGGGAGGCATCAAGAATTCTAAAATTCTCCAAGAGTAACAACTAATATAAAATGTCTAGGAATAGCCTTAACAAAAAGATAATAGGAACTATTAAAAAAAACATAAAAACTACTGAAAGACATAAAAGAGGCCTTAAACAAATGATTCTAGATAAAAAGACAATGTTTCTAAAATATCAGAACTTACTAAATTAGTTTTGGGTTTATTATGAATAAAATTATATTAGTAATATAATAATAAGTAATGTAATGAGAGTTTTATTAGCTCAAGAACAGCCACCTTAGAGAACAGGACATGAAGCCCAGATATGGGCTCACTAATAATTTAATATATGAAAAGGAAGGCATTACAAATCAGATAAGTAAAGATCATTCAATAAATGGTAATGGAACATTCGTTAGCTATTTGGGAAAAAAGAAAAGATTGAAATCATGCTATGAACCACATACTGTGATAAATTCCAGAAACATTAAAAAACATTTTAAAAAGTAATACCATAAAAAACTAGAAATAAATTTTGATGAATATACAATCTCTAGATGTGGAAGAAGTTTCAGAGGAAAGTATTTAAAGATTTCCATACCCCAAAAGTGTCCTAAGTTTAAACAAAACACCAGAGGAAATATTTGTTAACAAATAGGGCAAAGGGCTAATTCCTTCAATACATAAAGACTTCAGAGCACTTCTAAGACAACACCAAAAATCTCAGGAGCTGAGAAGGCAGAGAAGATGAATACACATTCAGAAAGGGAAAAAATATTGTGGCAGATGTCAAACCTCAATGGTAATTAAATCAGTGCACATTAAAGTGAAATACAATTTTTCACCTGTCAAGTGATAAGACTCTGTGTTTGTAAGGCTGAAGTGCCATAGTACTCTCATACCTGTGCTATTGGATTTTTACACTGCTCCAGCCTTCTTAGAAAGCAGTTTGGCAGTCCATGTCAAAAGTCAAAAATATTCATATACTTTAATCCACTAATTCAGCTTTTAAAAACTTTTAATCAGGAAGTATTTCAAAATGGCAAATAAAAGTCAGACATATATACACACATATATAATACATATATAATATTTTTGTTTATATATAAATGTTTTATAAATATTAATTATACATATTATATATATATAAAACCTCAGCCAAAATGTCCTCCTTCCAACCCTTCATACAGTAGAATATTGTGCAGCCATGAAAAAGTATGTCCACGAAAATATTTTATGACATGTAAAAATGTCATGATTATGATAGGCTTAAGAATAAAATTAATATGTAAAATATTTTTATATGAAAATAATACATAGTTCTGAAGGAATTACACCTATGTATAGATACATTTTTTTTTGCCTATTTTTATTTTTTATTCTTCATTTTGATAGTTGGAGTCTTTCAACTGTAGGTGACAGAAAATCAATCTCCAATTGGTCTAAACAACAACCAAAAAATGGGGATGGGTGAGATTTCTTGGTTCCTGTAACTGAAAATCTCATGTCTGAGGTATGACTTCAGTCAAGAATAGATACTGTAGCCCAGATGATGTCAAGGCTGTTTTTGTTCTGTCTTCACTCTGTGTCCAGTGGTGTCCCAGCATGGTGCTTCTAGGCATCCCTCATGGGTGCAAGATGGCTGCAGCTTTCCAGATCTCACATCACATCCAAGTCAAGAAAGGTCTCTTTTAGCAGCATCCCCTGTTGACAGAGGAAGCTCGTCTTTCTCACAGGCACTAGCACGTATCTCCTCACATCTTGGTGGCTCTTAGTAGGTTGTTTGCCAATCCTTGAATCAGATGCTTAGGCCAGTAGGATGAGACACCTGTTTGTCTCAAACCAATTGGGATCTACATCTGGAGCCCTGGTGAGGGTGGGGCAGTCGAGCCCAAACCACTAGACTAAAAATAGAAGGGAGATTATTTACCCTAAAGCAAAATCTAGGTCCTCTTCTAAGACAGGGGACAGATCCATGGCAGCAAAAGCAACCAGTGTCCACTACCAGGTACTTTCATACTTTCTCTAATGAGCGTATATTAAAGTTATGATCAGAAAAGAGGATATGTAAGCAACTTGAGGAAGGAGAATGAAAAGTTTTCCTGTCTCCTAAGAAATATTGAACCCATTAAGTGCTCTGAAGAAAAATGGAAACACGTCAAGTTTGTAAAAGTTCTGAAATGAATTAGACTTCATTTCATAAGCCATGTAGGGGGCAGTGCCATATAAAGGTTTGTGTATATTTGGACTCGGAGTATCTCAGTTCTCTCACTTACTAGTTGCTTAATTTGGGACAAATAGCTTCATCTCTATGTGGCTGTATTTCCTCATCTGTAAAAAGAGAATACTACCTACCTCACAGGACGGTTGTGAGGATTTAAAAAATATATGTGTGCTGAAGCAATAGTAAGCATTAAAGAATCTTACCTATTATGATTACTTAATATGTAATTTAAAAAATTACTAGCAGAGTTTTAAAATATATATATACTATCAATATTTAAATGGCCTGTATGTGTTATGCTGAGAGGAAGACTTGATATACCTTCTCTAATACATTTTTCTCAGCCTTAATTAATTTTCACATCTAATCACACACACACACACACAGTGTCATTCCTTTCACAAGTATGAAGCCTTAACTGTGAAGAAAAGGAGATAATGAGAGAGATTAAAGGAGGAAATATAATGCTTTCTCTACAAACTGATAGCTTAAAAAGTAAGAAAGACATCTTTTTAACACTTTGGTCACCATAATCATAGCTAATATTTAGATAGTACTTTTCATGTGCCAGGGCTTAATGCCCTAATTGTTTTTACCTGTAGTGACTCATTGAAGCCTCACAATAATCCTATAAATCAGTTGCTTTTACTATCCCCTCATTATATGGGTGAGGAAATTGAAACCCCCAAAGGCTAAGTAATTTGCACAAGGTCCCCCCAGCTAGTGGTGGAGCCGAGATTCGAACGCGGGAGTCCGGCCATGCTTGTGGGTCACTCCCTCTACTGCCCTCCACAGGTGGCAACCAGCCTCCCTCTGTGACTGTAAACAGCATGACGTGGTTTGCTTGGTACTGAAATTCATATTCTTTGTAGCTTTCTCTATCACGGCAGTCATCACGAGCCATCGGAGACATTGAATACATGCTTCTGGAGTGTGTCCAAGAAGGTAGATGTAAGGAAAGCAGTTTAAAAATGGGACCTTTGATGTACTTTGTTCAGTGGCCAGAGAAAACCTGCCTAGTAAGGAAGTGAAACCCTACCAACCACACGCAGATTATGTTTCAGACACCCCCACTGACCTTGGGTCTATGCAGTCAAAACTACAATGGACTAGGAAAATGAATCCTGTGCAAGTGCAGGTATAAATAACTGCCAGTTTAAGGTCTCAAGATCCGAGTATGAAAAGTGTGTGAAGCGTTTATCATCAGAGACCTGCCTGCTGCCATTTCCAGTAGTGACCTTGGGGCATCTCTGCAGCTTCACTGGTCCTGTTCAGAATCTCCTCAGCTACAGGAACAAAGACAACAGCCAGCACCTGCTGACCCCTGAGCCAGTAATAGGTTCTCTGTTGGAAGGAAACATATCCTCTTAATGGATTACAAATGAGTAAAACCCACTCATTCATAACCTAAATAATTCCATAATTATTGTTCTACAAAGGGATGTTTTCACTGGTTCTGCTATCACAGACTTTTTTCTTCTACCAGAACATGCTACCAGTTACTCCATTTTTACCCCATCTGAAGATTCTCTCTCTCTCTCTCTCTCCCTCTTTTTATTAGGCCTTCTTTTTTAGAGCAGTTTTGGGTTTACAGTAAAATTCACAGGAAGTACAGAGTTCCCACAGACCCCCTCATTCCATGCTCACAGCTGCCCCTGCTGTTAACATCTTCCAATAGTGGGTGCACTGCCATCATTTCTTCTCCTTTCTTTGAAATTTAACGTGCCTGATTTTCACCTCTCTTGTGGCATTTATGTGAGATTTACATCACTTCACAATGCATGTTGTCCATTTGAGCATTCGGCCAGTTTTTAAGTGTAAAAATTTGTGAGTCTCATGCTGCTGTGTTTATTGTATTTTCAGATCCTTTTGATCATTGCTTCAGTTATCGGGATCATTGTCTACAGGCTCTCAGTGTTCATTGTATTTTCTGCAAAACTTCCCAAAAACCTTAATGGAACAGACCCAATCCAGAAGTATCTGACTCCACAGATGGCCACGTCCATCACCGCTTCCCTCATCAGCTTTATCATCATCATGATCCTGAACATCATATATGAGAAAGTGGCAATCATGATTACTAACTTTGGTAAGGTCCTGCTATATATATAGCGTGATTTCTAAGCCATTTTTAGAATCAGGTAAAAATAGAGACTGTATGTTTTAGGCATTTCAATTCCAGTATGTTACAATTTTTAGAAAATTTCAAGTGTAAACATATTTTCTCCAGCCTGTACGAGAAATGAATTATCTCCAGCTTTGCATTAGTAAAAGGGACAAAGCAAAGACGATCATTATAATGCCCAAGCTCTATGTAAACAGATCAGTGCTGAATAATATTTTCAGTTACATTAGATCATGTACCCTATTGTTGAAAATAAATGGTCTCTTTATTGCAAACAAGTGGAAGAGGGTCATGGTTCCAGTGGCAGACCTGCTCCTGCATTGCTGAGGGGACAAGCAATCACAGTGTTACGTGTCTTCCCCCCACACTGTTCATATTAATATAGCTCCATTCTCATCAGCTCTGGCTTTTATAATAAAGGTTTCTTCTCTCTGGCTTGTATCCCAGGCAGCTGCTTAGTAGCCAAAGTTAAGTGCTTCCCACACGCTGCATTTGGCTGGGTCGTTCTCCAAATGGTCATCTTTGGAGTGGTCATCTTCTGAAAACGATAAGACCGATTGAAATTCTAAACTAGAAGGATGACCTGTTTTGTCTTCCCCAAATGCTTCTAGCAAGTTGCCCCGTGTTTTGTTTGTCTTCTTCAACAGGCCTACCTTATTGCAGTTCAGGAAGACAAGAGAATATCATTTAGCAGGCTGTTCAACTTTAATTTTCTGTCTTACATTGAAAGAAGACAGTTCTTGCCTATTTGATATCATTGTGCTTATAAGTTTTAAGGAAAAGTTGACTGTTTTCTGCCTTGTGGGATATTGTGTTCATGGGGGAGAAACTCTTACAACAATGTGTAAACTTGGAATTAACATAGTAGCTATATTAAGAAATTCAAAACAGCTGAAATGGAAACTGTGAATTGTATTTTTTTAATCATGTTAACTCATGTATCAGTGTCTTTGATTACCATCTCAAAGCTGTTCACAATTTCAAAATCTTAACATTTCTTTTAACTACAGAACTCCCAAGGACCCAGACTGATTATGAGAACAGCCTAACCATGAAGATGTTCTTATTCCAGTTTGTCAACTACTACTCTTCGTGTTTCTACATCGCATTCTTTAAGGGCAAATTTGTGGGTTATCCAGGAGACCCAGTTTATTGGCTCGGAAAATACAGAAATGAAGAGGTGTGACTGTAGAATTTTGTTCTCTTGACAATTTAAGCTGTTCCATGTTTTCTCTCAGTTGCTCAATGAAGAGTTTCTTCATTGTACATTCCTTAGATTTTTTTTTAGCCTAAACAAGAATATCAGAAAAAATAAAAGTAATGACTTTTTCATGTTAGACACATCTAAAATTTAAATAGGACTTTCTTTTTAATATTTCAGTGTGACCCGGGTGGCTGTCTCCTTGAGCTGACAACGCAGCTGATAATCATCATGGGAGGAAAAGCAATCTGGAATAACATACAAGAGGTGTTACTTCCGTGAGTACCGAGTTGTGTGATCTTAGGGATAGAACGGCCCACCCATCCAAGTCATTTCCCTGCGTGTCTAGCTGCATGCAGCCACCTCTAAAATGGAGTAGACCCTCTGCTTATTAAAGGTCTCCAGATAAGATGATCCAACCAACAGTGTACATGTATCCAGTGTTTAATAATTATATTTAAAAACCTCCTTCTTTATATTTAACAAAAATCCCCATCTGCTGTAGTTTTTGCCTATTAGCGCATTGTTGGTGGCTATTGGATCATAGCCCTTTGAGAGATGGCCCTTGTTGGAGCTTTGAACTAAGTCTTTCCACAACTTCTTACAACTTTCTCCTCCTTTTATACGTGCATTTAAGAATCAGTAATAGTAACTTGTTGAGTTCTAGTACGTGCCAGTCACTGTATTAAGTGCTTTATTTATCCGTGTCATTTTATCATCCAAACAATCCTTATTTTTACCTCCCTTTTGCAAATGAAGAATCTGTGTTTTAACGAGGTTAAATGATTTGCCCAAGTTCATGTAGCCAATAAGAGGCTACTGTGGGGTTCAAATGTAAAACCCCATGGCTCCAAACCCATGCGCTTTTAAGAACAGAGGTTCTCTTATGGTCCTAAGGCACCAGGTTACATAGCATGTTAAGAGACGGTTGTCTAAAATAACTACAAAAGTTTTGACATACTGTTCTTTTCCTAGAAATGAGAAGAACAGATGTTAGCTGAGGTCACCCTGTCCTTTTAATTTTCACATAAGTCCGATCCCATATCAGAGTGAACAAGTCCAGTGCCATCAGCAATTTCTGCATATTTCAAGGAGCTTATTGTATTAGTGTTCTGTTGCTGCTTCAACAAGTATCCCCAGACTTGATGGCAATGGGAAGAAAATAGGGGGAAGAAGCCCCACAAAACAGCAACGAAATTACTATCTTGTGGTTCTGGAACTCAGAAGTCTGCAGAGGTCTTATTGGGCTAAAGTCAAGGTGCTGGCAGGGCTGTTTCCTTCAGGCTCTATGGTAATCTGTATCTTTGCCTTTTCTAGCTCCTAGAGGCCACCCGCATCCCTTGGTCCGTGACCTCCTTTCTCCATCTCACAGCCAGCAAGATTGCAGGTCTGTGACTCTTTTCTGTGGTCACATCTCCCTCCATCACTCCTCCCTTCTCTTCTGCCTCTGTCTTCCACTTTTAATGACCCTTTGATTACACTGGGCCCACCTGGATAATCCAGGCTCGTCTCTGTTAGAGTCAGCTGATTAGCAACCTTAACTGCATCTGCAACCATAATTCGTATGTTCTGGGTATTAGGATATGGACATCTTTGGGGGGGACCGTTTTTCTGCCTACTACATTAACCTTTTCAAGATAATTTCTGGCTCTGAGTTTCTGTTCTCACGAAACTGTTGATCTCTCTTCTGTCTTGCCTCCCTCTCCTGTACTTTCTGCTTCTGCCAGCCTGAACCAGAGTGCAGCCTTCTCAGTGACCTGCAAAACCACTCACACGAGCAGGACTTACTGATGTTTTGGGGCATGGAGGAGAAAGTCAAACAACTTGAATTTCGAAATGCAGAACCTCCATCTTTTTAGTCCCTTATCCTACTATACACCTGGGAATTTTCCTGCTGTTGTTGTTTACTTATCACCCTTCTCTGTAGGCTCCAGGATCCTGCCGTTCTGCCGTCTTCCTCCCATCACGTCCAACTTCCTTCTCATTCTTTCTTCTCTCTCCCTCATTACCAAGTTTCTGTTCTTTCTCTTTGTAGAGCAGTTAAATTCTTTTTTTTTTTTTTTTTTTTTTTTGTCTTTCTGTTTTTGTAGAACAAAACCCTCTGGGTTTCAGTGTGTCCTTCCACATTTCTTCACCAGGGCTTTATCCTCCATCTTCAGTGAGAATTATCAGTGTCTGTCTGTAAACAAAGACGTCTCCCTTTTCCCCACTTCAAACCGTCCCCCTCAAAAAAAGATTCTGATCTTAGCTGTGAAATGAATATTTTTTTTGCCCCACTGTGCAAGAGACAGCCCTTACCTTGGGCTCACAGTTAGATTTTTCCCAATGAGTAAAAGTAGGTCATGTGCAAATAATACTATGTTTCTATGTGAAAATAAATATATCAAGTAGAGGAAAGGCTTATTAGCTCACTACCAAAAAAAAAAAAGCATTTTCTGAAGGAAATAGGTTAACTATTTAACACTAAATTTTTATGAATAATTTGTTTTCAGTGAGCTATTTTCTGATTTAAACAATCAAGGGGAAGAGTATATTTCCTAAACGGGTACTCACTGAGAAATTCATACAAAATGATACTTGTTCACATGAAATATTTAAAAACAAAGGATGTATTATGGTATCTGTGGTCTGGTTATACCTTCACTTCAAGTAAGCACATTGTTGCAAGTTCCAGTGAGCTGAACTTCGCCTTCAGATATTTCTACTACTAGCCTTGTTTGAAAACTAGGAGCACTAAATCAGCACTCCAGTACCAGTCCATGGCCCGGGGGTTGGGGACACCTGCGCTAAATGTTAGGCAAATTAGAGAGTGGGTTGGGTTCTTCCCATCACTGCTTCTGCTCTTTGTAAAGGTGCCAGTTTCCTTCCTACTTTTTCATACAAACTTTTAACATACTAAAGATATATCAGTTACTTTTGCTACCCAAAACTACACCCATCCCAATAATACATAGGAAGGGAAGAGAAAACTTATAAAATTTAGTAGCTATTTTCACACCATTTAAACATGTCAAAAGGAACATAGTGAAATGAATTTCACCATATACTCACCTGCCTCCACCCCCAACTCCACTTGGGGTCCTTGACTAGGATTCTCAGAGCAAATGAAGGCCACGTGGCACTGTGATCCAGGCTCCATCTGGGGGTGGGGGTGGGGGTGGAGGTCTCTCCAGCACCTGGGTCAGCACCTGGCATTTAGTAGGTCTTCAGTAAGAGCCAACTGAGTGAATGAGCGACTCATATACTTCAAATACAAACATCAGTAAATGAATAGAATTGTTTGTTGGACCCTGAGAAGAAGCTTAGAGCCCTTTGGCCTTCCTAGCCTCACTTTTTTGATAGTTGGGGCATGCCTGGGAATTTTATTCTGTACTTGACAAAAAAGCTAGTACAACTCCTGTATTAAGCTACTTGCTCTGGAGAAATTTTTTGATAAAATGTTAAGAAAAATAGAGTTAAATATCCAAAATGCCTTAGCATTGTCCTTTGCTGTTTAGATAATGGATGGCTGTAATTTTCTTCTTTGTATGTTTTCTATATTTTCCTCAGTGAGTATTCGCTATTCAGATAATAAGAAAAAGCAAACTCTTAACAAGAGGAAATGTCTCTTCTCAAGATATGATTTGGCTAGAGAATGAATCAGAGACATACAATAAGAGAATCGTAAATGCAGGGATCCCTCACTCTACACACTCGGTCTTAAAATTCAGGAACAGTAAACTCAGGAGCAAAATAGATTCAGATGGTGAAGGATGCCTGTATTCAAAATTAGCAAGTGGCAATGTCCTAAACAGAAATGGTGATTAGTATGTGGATTAAATATGATAATGAAGAGACAAAGACAAAATGGGGTGTAAAGTGCTTCACACCATGCTTAACACATAAGAAGTACTCAGTAAAGGGCAATTTGTTATGATACACTAATATGCATGGGCAATTACTAAGAAAATTATTTTGTAACCCCTGGTAGAGGTAGGAAACTTCCAGCCTTGGCCAAGGGAAGAAGTATCCAGTGTCTGTACTTTTTTAAAGTTCTGTATGTGATTCTCATGTGCAGTCAGACTGATTTCCCTGTACTAGAGTCATAACCCAATAGAATATCCAAAAGACCAAGGGCAGTGGTGAATGGACTGCAACCTAAGATTTCCTGCTACAGATGAGTGGTTCAACTCAGACTGAACAAGAGGTTCAGAGTCGAAGATCAGAAAAGGAAGCTAGTCATTTCTACTCATTTGACCTAATATGATTAGTGTGGGAGAGGCAGTACGGTACAAGAAACAAGTACCAGATGAGTTAGTCATGCAAGTGGCTGCCAGGAGAGAAGTTTCATCCTGAATCCAAGTCATTATGGGTTTGGGTCCCCGATAGTAAAAGACCTACTTCTCCGGGGCATGGAGAGGATTCCGCAAGAGGCTGAGGCTGGAAGTGTGAGGCAGAGTGAAAAGTAAACCAGTAGAAACCAGTGATCTTGAGTTTGGGTGTCATGATGAGTGATGGATGTGTGCGGTCCTTGGTGCCACGTGCGCGACAAGGCCCCTGGAATGTCTGTAAAACTGCGGATTCCTGGCCAAACCTCAGACTTGACTGATCACAGAGCTCTGGATTGTGGCCTAGGAAGTAGCGCCAGCAACAAGCATTCCACATCATTCTTATATGTGCTGGAGTGAGATCCGAGTCAAGATTCTAAGTAACTTAGGCTGCATTTACTGTTGGCCTCAGCCAGTTAGCCTGTATTGGTCAAAAGATAATCCCACACAGGGGATTTTGATGTGTTAGGAAGTTTGCTAAATACCTCACCTGTTCTGAATCATTTAATCCTGATAACAACTCTGGACAGTGTAGGTTTTATCACCCCATTTTATGTGAACTTGACTGAAGTTAAATAACGAATAAGCAATGAAGTGTGGATTCCGATTCAGGGGTGTCTGAGTCCATATCCCCTCCACTTCCACAGCCTCCTGCTATTCCCCTAATGTCATAGAAGAAAGAAGTGGGGAAAGATTGTGAAGCCAGGGCAATGTTTCATTGTAGAGAGATCTCCCCTTAGCAAACCTTGGGGGAGTGGTCAGTGAACAGTTAACACTGAGATCAATAGCAACGGGCAACCCATCATGGTCAGCTATTTTATTTTATTTTTTTTTTTGCGGTACGTGGGCCCCTCACTGCTGCGGCCCTTCCCACTACGGAGCACAGGCTCCGGACGCGCAGGCTCAGTGGCCACGGCTCACGGGCCCCGCCGCTCCACGGCATGCGGGACCCTCCTGGACTGGGGCATGAACCTGCGTCCCCTGCATCGGCAGGCGGACCCCCAACCACTGCGCCACCAGGGAAGCCCATGGTCAGCTATTTTTAATTCACCTTTTACACTGTGTGTGTGTATGTGTGTGTGTACACGCATGTTCACGTGCAATGTATACAATGGTCTTTACAGTGAAATCCACACAAACGTGCTGTGTCATCAGCTGGAGCTTAGCCAGATGCTAAGTTGTTTGTTGTTGTCGTGCGTCTTCTGATGAAGTCCACAAGTAAACCATAAGCCAGCTGTTGCTTCAGGGGACAACAGCCCTGTAGGCTACAGGTACACACCTTGTTTCACTGCCAACTGTTTCCGATTTCTTTTCAGTTCAAATTGCCATTAAAAAAGTGGGGACGGGGCTTCCCTGGTGGCGCAGTGGTTGAGAATCTGCCTGCTAATGCAGGGCACACGGGTTCGAGCCCTGGTCTGGGAGGATCCCACATGCCGCGGAGCAACTAGGCCCGTGAGCCACAGCTACTGAGCCTGCGCGTCTGGAGCTTGTGCTCCGCAACAAGAGAGGTCGCGATAGTGAGAGGCCTGCGCACCGCGATGAAAAGTGGCCCCCTCTTGCCACAACTAGAGAAAAAGCCCTCGCACAGAAACGAAGACCCAACACAGCCACAAATAAATAAATTTTAAAAAAAGAGGTATCTCTAAACATTAAAAAAAAAAAAAAAAGTGGGGACGCGTTCATTTGGCTCACAAGCGTCTAAGAAAGAAAAACGCATAACCCAAGAGGAGATACCAGACTGCTCTGCGGGGCTGCGTCCAGTAGGGAGCAGAGTACTGGGCCACCAGTTGGGGCTGTGTTTCCTGCAAGCCCTGCACTGACTTTGAGGAAGCATGTCACTTCTTTGGTCTTTAATTTGTTCAGCCGAAAATAGGGTCTTGGACCTGTTTTATCCGGTGTCAAAGTATGTCCCTTTTCTGCTCCGTGCCTCTCAATGGCTCCCCACTTCCTTCAGAGTGAAAAACGGCCCAAATCCTCACCGTGGTCTCTTAGGCTCCACACCCCGCAACCAACAGACTTATTTTCCTCTTAGTGCTGGACCACACTGGCCTCCATGCTTTGTTTATTTTCTCTGGTGATTTTCAGTCTGGAAAGACCATCTTCGATAATAGCAGGGAAATGGAAAAACAAAACTAAAGTTAATCAAATGAGGGAAAGTATCTTTTAAAAATTAAAATGCCCACATGAAAAGGAGGTAGGAAGAAAAATCGTAGTAGTTACAATTTGGATAAACCCAGGTATGTAGTCAATACTATTTTTCAAAATATTTTGGGGTAGGGAGGCAGAAAAAAAAAGAAATTTAGCATGAAAATAAGAAATTAAATTCTTGGGAAGATGATGTGTTCAGCTCGTAATATCAGTAATACTTTTATGCCCTTGGTCTGACAATATTCTGATTGACAATTTGATCTTTTTGGCAGCTGGGTCATGAATCTAATTGGACGGTGTCGCACAGTTTCAGGAGCAGAAAAGAAAACCCCACGATGGGAACAGGACTACCATCTGCAGCCCATGGGCAAACTGGGATTATTTTATGAATACCTTGAAATGAGTAAGTCGCTAATGAGATTTTGGGTGATATGAATTATATTGGAACATGTTTTGGATCCCCAAAGCATCGATTATAGAGCCAGATAATTATCTAGCCTATTGAAATGAAGAGGAGTCCGTTTTTCTCCACTAGATAAAATTATACAATCAGGCTTTCAAATAAGGTGACTGTGTGTATCTTTGTCAACATTTATGTTGTACAAAGCTGAAGATTTATTACCCAGCAATGAAATGGAATATTCATCAAGGTATGTCTTCACCATTGATTGTTGGAGGATTCTAACTGTGTTGTCTAAGAATGAACTCAGAGCTATTATTAGATGTGACTCAGCCTGGGCTGGAGTCCATGCAGCACAGCTGCTGGCCAATACCCTTCTGAACAGTCATACAAGCAAGCCTGTACAGAAAGCCCGTGGGAACAAGGGTCACAGGGTTCCCCCCCTCCACATCTCACACTTGCCTTTGACATTATATCTATGCCTTCTGGCCGGTTGTTTCTGCCCGGTTCCTTGAATGACCTCAGGGCAAATCACTGGCTTGAATTCGGAGCTATTTTGCTGGCCTGGAATTAAGATTTAGCACAGGTCCCCTCCTTCTCGAATGTCTTTGTCCATTTCTGTAGTATTTGCTTGGGCTCTGTTTCTCTTCAGTTGAACTTGATTTTGAGCTCTCAGTTGCCTTTCAATGGATGCATCTCAAAATAGATTTCCATAGGAAACACCATCTTTTCTATTATGCATGACACACTTTTATCTAATAGAAGGCTAACAATAGACATGTTTTGTATCTGTGCCCTTTCAGCTCACCACTGTGTTGAATTACAGTTTTTTAAGCTTAGGAGAACAGGAAAGGATTTTGACAGGCTTTGCATTTATGCATGGGGGTTTGTGTATTTGTAGAGACACCCCTTTGTGGTTCCCGTTTGTCAGTCTGCCGATAGAGGGAGGTTTTTATTAAATCACATTCTATATATAAAATAATTGCTTTTAAAAATATACATTATACATGGAAACGCACCTGCTTCCTTCAGTGAGTGAAAGGTTCATCTTGTAGCTTCTTCAGTCAACAATGCTTTGCGGCCGGGAGTCTGATTTGAATTTCATTTTTGCTTTTGTTATGTTTCATGACCAGGTTCCATTAAGGGTGTAGCTGCAGTAAATAATGTAGAAGCTATGTTTATTTATTTATTCTGTTTATTTTTAAAAGAACTACAAGACAATTACCTGTTATTCCAAAATGAGACATAATTGTAAATATTTCTTACTGGAGCTATTATCAGCATTAATAATAACAGCATTCTGGGGCAGAATATCATTTGTTATTTTAACACACACAAAAAAACTTGGAAAAGTTATTTTTTCTGTAGTTAGTCAAATAAATGGTATTGAAAGGAAAAGTTATATGGTCATGCTTTGGGGAGAAATTGATAGGACTTGTAGAATTTCATAGTCTCATTAAAATAATTACCAACTGAATAATTTGGCCTCACATGGATGGACCTAGAGATTATCAGACTAAGTGAAATAAGTCAGACGGAGAAAGACAAATATCATGTGATATCACTTATATGTAGAATCTAGAAAGATGGTGCAAGTGAACTTACTTACAACACAGAAACAGACTCACAGACATAGAAAACAAAATTATTGTTACCAAAGAGGAAAGAGGGGGGAAGGATAAATTAGGAGTTTGGGATTAGCAGATCCATACTATTGATACTTTATATAAAGTAAACAACAAGGTCCTACTCTTTAGCACAGGGAACTATATTTTAAAATAATAATAATAAAATAATAATTCAGCCTCACACTACCCTATAAGAAAGGATGGAATAACAGTGGTTATAGAGAGATTAAAAAAATTTTTTTTCTTTTCCATTATGGTTTATTACAGGATATTGAATATAGTTCTTGTGCTATACAGTAGGACCTTGTTGTTTATCTATTTTATATGTAATAGTTTTTATCTGCTAATCCCAAACTCCTAATTTATCCCTCCCCCAGTTTTTGAGATTTATTAAATTGTTTTCCTATTATCCAAATAATCCTTAATGAATTAGAAAAATTAATCAGTTTCTGAGAGTAGGCAGTCTGTTATTCTGTATTCAACACCAGAGTGAAATCTATGTTTTGTTCTTTTGGTTTGTGGGAGATAGAATTTCCAAATGCCTTTTGAATTATTTTTGTTCCTCTAAAATAAGCATAGAGTGCTTTGGGGGTGAGCTCATCCCCACAGTTTCCTCCTTCCAATTTTCCCTGTATTCATTAATGACAGCACCATCTACCTTTTTAATTATGCATCTTGGCTACTGAAGGGAGACATCTTCTGACAGACAGCACTGGAGCCCTCCACCCTTGCTTAGTTAGGCCTTGCGCCCAGCCACCAGCTCTGGTCCCCTCTGCCCCGTGGAGGGAACTCCAACTCCCCTCTGCCTGAAAACCCTTTCCCTTCTTTTCTTTCTTTTTTTTAATGGTAATTATATGACCATTTCTCTTTGTCTTTTTTTATTATTATTTTTTTTTAATTTATTTTTGCTGTGTTGGGTCTTCGTTTCTGTGCGAGGGCTCTCTCTAGTTGTGGCAAGCAGGGGCCTCTCACCATCTCAGCCTCTCTTGTTGCGGAGCACAGGCTCCAGACTCGCAGGCTCAGCAGTTGTGGCTCACGGGCCCAGTTGCTCCATGGCATGTGGGATCCTCCCAGACCAGGGCTCAAACCATGTCCCCTGCATTAGCAGGCAGATTCTCAACTGCTGCGCCACCAGGGAAGCCCCCTTTCCCTTCTTTTCTACCTGGAAGAGTTCCTACCTAGCCTCAGCAGGAACCCTCAACTTTTCACACAGAGTTTCTGCTCTCTTCTCTAGGCATCAATAGCACTTGACTCTTGTCTTGATGGTATGTGATTGTTTGCATGCCTCTCTCCCTGGCTAGACTGGTCCTGTTGGAGGTTAGCGCTCAGGCCTTTACACCTTTCAGTCCTCTGCTGGGACACCACTGCCTGGACCCTCATGAATATTTAAGTGACTTGAGCTTGGAGTCCCAACACACCCAAATACAACTGTTAGTTGAGTTGACAGTGGCATCGCCCCAGCGGCCCCCGCCAGGTTCTGTAGGGGCATATGTGTTTTGAGTGAAATTTCTTTATTTTGTTTAGTGAATTCCCCACCATCCTTTGAGATTATTAGAGTAAGCCTGGGTTGTTAACCAAAATCGCCTCCCCAGGTGTATGGTCCTGACTTCTGAGAACTTAGACTTGGGACCTAAGAGAAATAGTCTGTCAGTCTTAAAATCTGAAAAGCCACAGGATACCGTTTTGTACTTAGAGCACCGTACAGCACAAACACCAGTCTCTCGAGAACTTGATGATGCCTTCCCAGTGGGCGGGTGCTACAAATGAAATGCAGTGAAGTGATGAAGTGGGCCCTGCTTGTCTCTGGTACTGCCTCTGTCACCCTTGCATGTTCACTTGATCTTACCTTCACATATAATTTTCTCCATTTAATTTACTGTAATTAATACCACTTGTTCTTCAACATCTCCTTGCACCTACCCCTCTCTTTCCCTCTCTCTCCAGTGCTACACCCTCCCAGGCCTCCTCTGCACTCTCCAGGACCAGGCCTGTCTTCCCCCACTCCCCCATCTCTGCTCTGTTTCTTCCCACCACCTGCGTTGACACTTGCTCATCTTTGCAGGACGAACTTTCCAAAATGGCAACTAGGTGACTGGCGAGGATTTGTAGGCCTCTCATCTCTTTACTCTTTACTCTTTATTCATTCATCCATCCATCCATCTCACAACGATTGAGTGACTGCTTTGCCAAACATTGTATCAGTTGCTGGGGATACCAAGAAAAGTTAAGACTTGGTATCTGGCCTCCCAGGGCCAAGCAATGGATGGTGAGTACTTGGTGGATGGCTAAGCAGGTGAACACAAATCAGACTTCCTAGAGCAGGTGATATTTAAACTGGATTTTGAAGGGTGAATGGAAGGTAGCTATCTAAAGTGTGATAGAGGTAATGGACATTTCACGCAGAGAGATGGGTGCAGTTTCAAGTACAAGGGCATGAAACAGCTTAGCCAGTTCAGAGAATGGCAAGTAAACAAAGTATGGCTAGAACAAAGGATCCGTAGGGGGGAATATCAGGTAAGCAAGGGCTGTATCATGATGGGTCTTGTGTGCTTAACCAGGAGACTTGAACTTATCCTTAAAGAAATAGGGATACTTTGGAAGATTTGTAAGCAAGAGAATTGCAGAGTGTTTCTGTCAAAGATCAGATTATTCTGGCAGCAGAATGAAGATAATATTTTGGGTGGGGCCTGCATTTGGTGGGGAGAGGGTATTTCAGGGGGCTACACCAGGTAACCCACACAACAAGTGGTAAGCACCTACATAGAGGCTATGGGCTGAGGAAAAGGAGACAGATTTGATAGGTGTTCAAGAGATGACTAGCATGGCAGGTGAGGAATAGAATTGTTAAGATAACATCCAGGAGAGTGAATATGCAGGGTGGAATATAAGGAGAGGAGTTGGTTTTGAAAAAATGGTTCTGTGATGGATATTTTGAGTGTGAGGTGTCTATGAGACATCTGAGAGGCGATGTCTGTTATTAAGTTGGATCTGCCAGTCAGAAACTCAGAGGAGCTGCGGGTGAGACCATGGGGGTGATTCGGGCATGCCAGACAGAGAGTTGATGATGAAGCCCTGGGGAAAGGGGCGTTTAAAGGTTAAGTGGGAGAAGAAAAATCCCCAAAGAGAAAGAAGAATAGCAGAACAGTTGGGAGGAAACTAGCAGAGAAGGCTATCACCTTGCTTGAAAGGGATTTGAATATTGACTAAAGGAGCATAATGCAAAGGGGTGGGGGGTGGGGGGCAAAAAAGCAAGAGCTAATAAATAAAGTCCCCTTAACGGCCGGGACTGTGGGAAAAAATACAAGAAGCACTATAGTTAGATATCTTGAAAAAATTATATCTCTGTGTGTGTGTGTGTGTGTACACACACACTTCTACCTTGGCTTTTTAAAACTATTTAAGTAAACAGAAATCAAGGGGGAAAAACATTCCACAGAGAGGAAAATATTTGGCTGTATCAAAAGCAGCCGGGAGGGGGCAGGGGGCGGGGTGGGGGCACTGCGGGGGTGGGGGGAAGCTGCCTAGTAATCACATAAACAAGGACTGAAAACGTACATTGGCTTTGGCATGCGCAGCCACCAACAGAGTTAGCAAGACGAGTTTCAGTGCAGTCGTGAGGGCCACAGAGGATGCAGAGCTTTGAGTGATGGAGAAATACCCAGCGCAGGCAGTGCTTCAAGAAACTTGACTTTAAAGTGAAGAAGAAAGCATAGAAAGTATCAGAGAGCAATTCAGGGTCATGAGAAAGTTTCAGGCAAGGGTTGTTTTTGTTTTCACAATGGATGTTTTCTGCCTTGCTGAGTTGATAGGCCTTTGTTTTTGTTCTTGGTTTCAAAAGTTGTTTAGAAAGTTCTTCTCACTTGAATATCAGAGCAGATTATACCATGCTGGTTTTTTTCTGGTGCTTTATTTTTTAATTAAAAATGTTTAATCCATTGAATTTATTTTGATATCAAAAGTGAGGACTCCATACCAGTTCTTCTAATGATTTAGCTAATTACTCCAATACTTGAATCCACTGATTTGAAACATCATTTTTATAATATACTAAAATCCCATGAATATCTGCATCTGTTCTTGAAATCTATTTAATCCATACTATCTATTAATGCACTAGTTCTGAACTGTTACCATAGCAATATAATACACATTAATATCTCTTAGAGCTGGTCTCATTTTATCCTTTTTCAGAAATATCCCTAACACTGTCACTTTAAACATCCCTCCTCATTATTTCACTTGTGTACTTGTATATATTTCTTGATGAACTTTAGCATCACCTCTCAGCTTTTTTTCTTAAGTCCATTTGGGATTATTAACTAAATTTGCATTCAACTTCTAAACTTTATTTTGGAGAAAAAAAATCTGATATGTCCCCAAACTTGAGTCTTCCCAATTAACAGTATGGTGCATCCATTCATTCATCATTATTTGTTTTTCTTTATTTTTTTCAGTCAACTATCATAACCATCTTAACATTTCTCACTAGTTTATTTCTAAATAGTCTGTGCCTTTGTTGTCTTTATGAATGGTATCTTTTCTCCTCTGGATTTTTAACTGGATTTACTGCTAATAAAGTCCTAATTTCTGGCTTTTCTCTTCAGTAGTAAGGAGATCTGGCAGCATTGGGCCCTCGTTCCAATATGGTGCCTCTGAGCAGTTCCTTCCATTAAGGACATCCACTTGCCAGTTTGCCAGTTACTGTACCCATTCCACACATTTCTGTTACTTGCCTGGCCCCTGGAGGTGGAGTACTTCATTTAGGGTTGGGTGAATCATGGACACAGATGTTGACATCACTGCTCGGTGACATGCTGCTGACTCTATAACGTCACGAACTCTGGTCCTTGCCTGTGTGATTTCCCTGAATACAGCGGCTCCTGCCTGGCCTGTAGACTGGCCAGATCTTTCCAACCCTGACTGCTTTTCTGTGACACTTTCTGGCCTCTCATATCAGAAGCAATTGCCAGCTCCTCCTACCCAACCACTGCCTCCAGAGTCTTGCCCTTCCTGGCCAGAGTGATCCCTGCCCCTTGGCTGAGCAATAGCCCTAAAGGGCCTGTAAATTTTCCTCTGATCCACTGTCTTAGTTACGTCCCTATGCTAGTTCACTTGAAAGGTCTGCCAATTAGGAGAGAAGGGTGTGAAACTTTTTTAGATCTCTGGCCTTATCATAGCTAACCCTACCTTCCCGTGGTACAGCTTCCCCCAGATCTCTGCTGCCCCATCTATAGCGAAGCCATGTAAATTACAGACAAAGGGAAAGAACTTCTAAGCCACCACCCCAATTTTGACTTAACTGTGACCATATAGACTGCAACAATATCGAAATAAAAGTTCCTGAAAAAGGATTATATTTTGACTTATTAAGACACTTACTGCATACATTCCCATGATTTGTAATAATATACCAAATTCTCTGAATGTGCTGCACTTGCATTCACAGACTCAGGGGAGCTTGTTCATTTGCTTATTTTCAGCATATTTCCTCCAGCATTCTCCAAACATAGGCTTCCCAAATTTACATTCAGTACATTTCTTATTTCTTTTTAGCTTGTTAGGTATTTCCACAATATTCCTTTTCTTTTTTTTTAACCCTAAATCACAAATCCTCTTCCAACATTCTATTATTTCTACACTGAGAATGAGTAATATGCTTAGAGTGTCCCAAGTTTATTACTAGCAAATAACTATGGTTGATTAAAGATTTTTAAATATGTTATTCCTATTAAGTGTATATATGTGAAAGAAACAGGCTATAATTAGTCTTCTTTCCAGAGGTTTTATATTTGTCTTTTGTTTGGATTCTTTCACTGTTGAACATTATTATTACCACGAATGTCTTTTATCTATGGTATTTAGTTCAGTTTGTCTTTCTCTTTCTTAATAAGAGTAAAGGAATATGTGTTGTCCTTCCATCCATCCACCACTCCATGATGTATGTCCATTCCATTGACAGTTATTCAGTTTGGGTTCGTCACCTTATTTGTGGCCTCTTTTCCACTGGCCCCTCTGTTGGCTCTGGTGAACAATATACTGGAAATAAGAGTGGACGCGTGGAAACTGACTACCCAGTATAGACGCATGGTGCCAGTAAAAGCCCAGGACATCGGAGCATGGCAGCCCATCATGCAAGGAATAGCAATTCTGGCTGTGGTGACCAATGTGAGTAAATAGGCTTCACAGGGTAAAGACCTTGAAAAGTCCAAAAATGCATTAGGGTTGCTTCCTAAGGAATCCAGTGTTTGGTATTTCATAATATGGGAGAAAGATGCTAATACTGTCATTCATATAAACAACATAGTTGCTATAACTGTAATTGTTATTTTTTAATGTATTTTGTTTATTGTACATTATGTATTATTATTGGTGAATTACAAGACCTCTTACAGAGGCAGTTGCTAAGAATAGTGACCATTAAGCTATTGTTGCTCATTTGGTAGTTTTTATTCAATAGAAACGTGGGGTAATAGTATTAACAGTAAGTACTAACTCTTTTAATCCTCACATGACTATAAAAGGAGTTACCCAATAGTGCTTTTATAATGGAGATAGAAATCTATCCATTCAGAGTTTGAAGACCCTAAAATAATAACAATCATGCCACCATATTTTACTGTATATTCCAGATGATGAATTTAAAATAGGAACTATTTGATGATGAAGTATAAACGCTTTGTGCATTCCCAGCCATTCCTTGCCTTCCTCGTGCCCAGGGGCAGAGGTTCCTTGAGGAAGCAGATTCAGGGCACGTCTCATCTCTCCTCACGCCACCCGTGGTCTTTCCTACCCACTGTTGGTCATAGGTTAAGCATCCTCACACCCTGGGTGTGTCTGAGTGATGAGGGAATAGAACGCAGTTGTTTACAACCTGTACTGATTATGGACCAGTCTGAACAGTCTCTCTCCTTCCCCACCCCTGCCCTCACCGGCCAACAGGGAGCGGGCAAGCAGAGCAATTCCCATGCCAGCCCATCAGGGAACCGCCTTCCCTAGAAATACCCGTACAACCAGGGCTATTTCCTCCCTTATTTCACTGCCAATTTCACTCCCAGGTTACAGTCCCCAACGAAGTGATATCCCAGTTTTAACAACTTCTTAATCAAGTCACACTTACCCTGCATCTGCCACCTTTTCCCACGAGCACTTGTAGAAACAGAACAGAGTCGGGCAGTGCCTGAGCCACGGCTCCCAGCACTGCAGCTTCCCAACTGCACGATCTTGGGCCAAGCCTTAACCCTTCAGAGCTTCATTTTATCATTTATAAATCGAGTAATTCCCTATCACATATTTTCAGACTATTACATACCACAAAGGGGGCTTACGGAATTCAGTGAGTTAATGCATGGAATGCACAGAGCCTGGTCCTCATGGAATGTTAGCAGCTTTGTTATCATCTTCATTACACATCATCATTCACAGTGACAACGTAGACCTTGCCAGGTGTCAAAACTAGAGGCACAAGAATTTTACAGTGTGTCACTGTCTGGAACATGGTCACAGTTTTACACAATAAGACAAGTTATCTGGAACCCAGCTGTCACCCCCCCAAGAACGCTCAATTTATCTGAATTGCATGCTGTCCCTCCTTTTTGGAGAAAGTTGGCAAATCATACGCAAAACAACCGCTAGATTATGTCGGTTTCCACACACCCAGCTAGTCCCCACCTTCAGCATCCACTGCGCTGCGAAACGTAGGCTGATGTTCAGAAATATGACAGCGAGGCCTTTCAAGCTCCATAGTCATAAAAGTATGAATCTGTCATGTTCAATATGCTATACGACATGAAGCCAGGCAGGAACGTGGACTTGTGTGCTTGAAATTTTTAGCAACAAGGTTTGAAACTAAAAGCATTTTTGTTTGACCTTCAGCAAACCAGAAAATTCAATTGACTTCTACTCCCCATTACTCAAGCGTCCTGGTCTGATCATATGAGGCACCTTTTCCTCGTGCCCCCAGCATGGCTCCACGCCGTTAGCGCAGATGGAGTATTGGCTGTGTCTCTAAGACGTGTGCACACACAGGCACACGCACGCCCACTAATTGGTGCTACTGTTCTCACCCAGTAGGTGTTTTTTCTTATAACTCGGGCATTGTTTTATTATACCCTAGAAAAATTGCTTATTCGATCATCTGTTAAACTATGGACAATCCTTTTTTCCATATTAAAATTTGTTACAGCTTCTAAGATGCAGCTCCTCTTCACGTTTGCGTATAATTCTGTAAGAATGAAACATGTATATTATCCCCTCACATACCTAATTTGTGCCTTCCCAATCTCATGTGCACAACAATAGCTAGCTTCCCATAATAGGAGAACTTTTAGGAAGCAGGAAGAAGAGAACAGCCACCAGGGATATGAAAGGGCATCAGGCAGGAGTCCGGTATAAAATTATTCATTCTAAAGCTGCTGGTTCAATAAATAAG
This sequence comes from Mesoplodon mirus, assembly GCF_964341445.2. NCBI lineage: Eukaryota > Metazoa > Chordata > Mammalia > Artiodactyla > Ziphiidae > Mesoplodon > Mesoplodon mirus. The sequence continues at coordinate 52,442,272 of NC_138987.1, forward strand.
CTGAATTGACATTGTTGTATCATGCCAGAGCATCTGCTATTGAAGACCTATTTTAATTTATTTTGATATAAATGGAAAATTGTGTTTGGGACAGCATGGGAAATGAAGCACACTGCATTTATTTGTACTCTTGCAGTGTGTCTCAAAGCAGCTCAATTCAGGAGGAAAAAGTATCTTGTCAGAAGTCAATAGAATTATCTTCCTTGTTGGAATTTTTGTAGCTTCTTGAAGCACATCTGCAGGTGATTCTATAAAAAGCTAAAGTTGAGTTAAATGATAACAGGAAATTTTAATCTATTGAAATCTAGGAAGAGTAAAATATTCTTGTCTTTCACCACCACCACTACCACCACCGAGAGGCAAGCCTACACACACCCAGAGAGACTCCACGTCAGAGGAAATGACAAAGCTGGTTCTAGTCGGGGGGAGGGAGTTTTGCAGTAGAAAAGCCCCTCAGTTGTTTTTCTTGCTTTACCTGAGACCTTGTTTTTTGGCCTGTGGTCTCACTGTGTCTAAATCATATGTTCAGATGAATACTATTAAAATCGTGCTGTGCAAAAAACATGTCTTTTCTTCTGCTTCAGTAAATGACTGAAACACTTACCTTTGTTTATTCACATAGAATTTGGATTGAAGAATATTCTTCACTTTCTCCTTCCTTCAAACCAGTTTTACACATTGAGAGATTAAAGCCCAAATTAAAGAATTTTGGAGAAAATTCATGTAATTCATAATAGCTTTAGATCCTAATAAATGTCTGCCTGGCATGGACTCTGGTTTAAGACTGACCCATATTTATTTCTTTAATCTGGGAACACACTAAACTGTCTTTGTGTTATTTGATAATTTACAGTGTTTTTAACTCTTATCTATTTAACCTTTTGGAAGTTTAGAGGCTTAGACACTAGGTCTAACAAAATAGATATCATTGCTTGACTGTATGAATAGAACAATCCCAATACAATTTCTTGTTACTACATTTTATTAAAGTAACAGAGCTCTTGCTGTCTAATAAAGCAACAGACATAAGTATATACTGAGAGTTTAAATCAGACTATGGTTTGACTTGTTTAAACAAGTCAAGATACTATAGGGAAAAAGTATGAATTTGAAGGAAAATAGATATTATGCAGTTAGTATTCTATTTTTAAGAGGTAAGTGATAAAAAAGTAGCTTTTTCCCAATTATTTATCTACAAAGGAATCATATAAAGCCAACCTATTTTCATAATATTGACCTTAGTATGATGCATATAAAAGGGACTTCTAAATCATAAAAGATTCAATTATATCAAATAGTGCTCCAAGGTTGATTGAATTTCGTTATATTCTAATTTTTAAAAATATAATTTACAAATAACATATGCAAGCAGCTCTTGAGTTGTCCACAATACCCTAGTCTACAATTACTCTTACTGTACTTAAGACACATAATAGGCAACTATCAGGCCTTTGCTTTTGAACTGCAGGTAGACTTCTGGACATTCCCTTAAAGACCAAAAGCAAAGGGACTATTTTACTTTAAAGCAGCTGCTCAAAGACTTTAGGATACTCACTACCTATATCCATTTGACAGGAAAGAATTAAGGTTTCTGAGTCTTTAATTTAAAAAAAAATCAACTGATGAAAATGTAATTCTGGCATGTCAGTTAACCTTAGCTATAAAGGCTCTCAATTAATACCCCCTTTACTGTTTTCTTCCCAACATAGGCCATGATCATTGCTTTCACATCAGACATGATCCCCCGCCTGGTGTATTACTGGTCCTTCTCCGTCCCGCCCTATGGGGACCACCCACACTACACCATGGAGGGATACATCAACAACACTCTCTCCTACTTCAACGTTGCCGACTTTAAAAGCAAAAGCAAGGAAAATCCGTACACTGAGCTTGGTGACTATACCGCGTGCAGGCAAGTTCTGCTTATAAGTGTTTAAAAATGCACTTCATCTTTTAAAGGACTTTTATTGTAATATAATTCTATTTGGTATCATTTAAATAAAATTGCTAAAGATGTTTTTTTCCTAGCTTTCTTTTCAATCAGACTTTAAAAAGGATGGGATATAAAAGTTAATACAGACCAGGGTTAGAACTTTCAAGCCAAACCATAAGGAAAGGTTTTTAAATGAGAGTTTCAAATGATTACAGGAAGACTGATCCAGGGGGAAAGTCCTATATCTTAGAACTGAAGAAATTCTAAGAGTTCCAAAAAGCAAGATAATTCAGTTGTTATGACTAATGTGTTATTCAAGCACAACCTGACGATACTGAGTGATGACAAACTAGTATGTACCATCACTTAACAAAGCAACACAAAGACAAAAATGTAAATACCTCACCCTGGCCTAGCAGTGTTCTCTAAAAGTGTTCCAAAGCTCTCTGCACTAATATTAATGACTAGTAAGATCAACTGTGGACAGTGCACACTTAGTTTTGTCAACTAAGTTACTAACTGAAAAGTTTGTTGACTGCATGTCGTAGAGTTGTGCGTGTGTGTGTTTTTTTTCAATCAAAGTCTTAAACCTAAAGGAGGCTTTAAAATTCATTTAGTTCAACTCCTCAAAGCCTTCTCTGATTCACATTCTCAACAACACAACCAAGAAACCAGAGATAAGCCCCAGATAAATGTTTCCAAGTTACACATAGTAAAGCCTCTTCAGAATCCCTCATTGAATCTGGTTACTCTTACTTTACATAGTTCTAAAGAGTAATTAAACTAGGCCTCATAGGTTACAGGCAGAAAATGAGAGATGTGCTACCTGAGGGAAATACACTAACAGCAGTAGTATATGATATCTGACAACAAGGAAATTAAGTAAGAAAATTCTAAAAAGTAGGTTAGTATTCTCTGTAGAGAGAGATAGCCTCATAGCTGAGTGAACCCTGATGACACCATTATATAAATAAATTTATAAGCATGTTTCTGAAAATATGCTAACTTGTTTTAGTTATACTCTTTTGAGGAAGCAGGGATAAAATTTAAGATATTTTTGTTCTTTTTTACAAAGATGGAATCCATCATTACCATCATCTTCCTCTTGTAAGTTAAATGAAGTATTACTGGAGTAGTTATTTCAGGGTTTTGTCATCAAACTAAACTCTTGGAGAAACTTGGGAGTTCCCTGCTGGCCTAGTAGTCAGGATTCCAGGCTCTCACTTCTGTGGTCCCGGGTTCAGTCCCTGGTCAGGGAACTGAGATTCCCACAAGCCATGCCATGTGGCGTGGCCATAAAACAAACAAGTAAACACTCTTAGAGAAAATTTATATGATGTCCAATTTAAAAGAGTGTTGCATGAAGTATGACCTTTTTTAACGGGCCCTTGTTTACAGCATTTGATCAAAAAGAATTATCTCCTGAAATGTCTCCATCTCATTTCCAGGTATCGTGATTTCCGGTACCCTCCTGGACACCCACAAGAGTATAAACACAACATTTATTATTGGCATGTGATCGCAGCCAAGCTGGCTTTTATCATTGTCATGGAGGTAAGAAAAGTATACTCTGAAATAGTTTATGAAGCAGTATATTTGCAGGCTTTGTGTTGCCTCTTCTGACTTAAAAGGTACAGTATGTTATCTCTTGCTAATAATTATTTTATAACATTTATTAATAAAATTTGACCTGAGAACAGTAATTAAATGAAGTTGGTTGGGCTTCCCTGGTGGTGCAGTGGTTAAGAATCCGCCTGCCAATGCAGGGGACATGGGTTCGATCCCTGGTCTGGGAAGATCCCACATGCCGCGGAGCAACTAAGCCTATGCGCCACAACTACTGAGCCTGAGTTCTGGAGCCCGCGAGCCACAACTACTGAAGCCCGTGTGTCTAGAGCCCATGCTCTGCAACGGGAGAAGCCACCGCAATGAGAAGCCCGTGCACCGCAGCGAAGAGTGGCCCCCACTCATCACAACTAGAGAAAGCCTGCGCACAGCAACGAAAGCCCAATGCAGCCAAAAATAAATAAATAAATAAATAAATAAATTTTTTTTTAAATAAATAAATTTGGTTAACTCCTTTAAAAGTTAAAGGCATGTTGTATGCTAGGGGAATTCAATTCCTTTCAGTTCAGTATTAATTGAAGGCCTTTTTATTTGGGGCACTGGGCTCCATATTAGGCTATGAAGGGGCTTATTCAAGACAAATAAGATATCATATTTTCCCTGGAGAAACTTTTATTGCTATAATATTTTTATTTGTATTATTTTAATTGAATTTTCACAGTATACCTTCTTCCTATAGTTTTTTACATCCCTGAAATTTACCAGCTATGAAAAATTACTAAGGCAGCTATAAATTTGAAATTGATCTAACCAACTTTACTTCTTACACCGAGTGAATAACTACTACTTAATTCCAAAGATTTGAAAGTTACTTCATTGGTGTGGTCAGTTAGGATTATATTTAGCTGCAAGAAACAGAAAGCCCATCGATAGTGGCTTAAACAAATAGGAGTTGATTTTTCTTACATAACAAATTTCACTAGGAGTAGGTGGGTGCTCCTGAATCAACACCAGCTCACTGATGTAAGGACTGTATCTGATTCTCTAGGTTTTCTCTCATTGCATGTCACTCTGTGGTTGTAATATGACTACTGCAACTCCAGGTAACACATTTATGTTCTAGGCAGGAGGAAGGAGAAGGGTGATGCTAGCCAAATCTTTTCCTATTTGTTAGGAAAGAAAATGCTTTGCCAGAAGCCCCCAGAGCAGACTGTCACCTGCATCTCATTGGCTAGAACTACAGCAAATGGCTCCTCATAGCAGCTAAGTAGGCTTAGACAGGAGGTGTTTGGTTTGCTCTGAGTAGAATCAAAATTTGTTAGCAAGAAAAAAGTGGGACAGGCTACCTGGCTTTGATAATTTTTCTAGTATTTTTTTAAGTAGTTACCAAAAATTAACAGAAGAAAATAGTCCATCTTTAGTCCACCATCATAAGTGGATTCCTGAAGTACAGTATCTGATATATCAGCAAGTCACTAGTTTATATTCAAATATGTAGTTGCCAAAGTGTTTTGATTTCTACTTTTGATATCATGGTGGACTAGATGCTGTGAGGGGCCATCTCACTACAGAACATTTAGAATCAGTTAAAAACATAATTTCCTTTGCAGTTTTGTGCTTACTAGAAGGAAAGAGAATATACAAAGAGGAAAACACCATGATTGCCTGAAATAGAGCAGTGAGCACCTCTGAAGTTCAGGACTGCTCTGAGAACAAGTGCTGTTATTAGTGTCTCCACCTAAAAGCCCAAGGAGACCAAGCCTTGGGTCAGCAGTGCAGTAGAAAAGCTGAACTTGAGACTCTTGGATTCAGCCAGGGACCCCACAAAAGGCTAAATATGTCTCCAAGCAGAGGGAAATGCATATCTTCTCTGAATGAAAGTATCCTTAATTTAGACCCCAGTTTTTTCCCAGATTGAGATAAGCAAATATGAGCTATCAAAGATCAACAATGACAAAGGGGAAATTAAAAAAAAAAAATAGAACGAAAAACCAAGAATGAGATTTAGCCAAAAAAGTTAAAAAATAAAAACCTGAATTGGACCATCAATAACTTTTTTTTCTTTTTTTTTTTTCTTTTTGCGGTACACGAGCCTCTCACTGTTGTGGCCTCTTCTGTTGCGGAGCACAGGCTCCGGAGGCGCAGGCTCAGCAGCCATGGCTCACGGGCCCAGCCGCTCCGCGGCATGTGGGATCTTCCCGGACCAGGGCACGAACCCGTGTCCCCTGCATCGGCAGGCAGACTCTCAGCCACTGCGCCACCAGGGAAGCTCCATCAATAACTTTTAAGAGTTTGAATTATCAGATAAGGAATATAAATTAACCATATATGAAAATATTTAAACAAGTAAATGACAGAGCCAAAAATGAACAAACAATAAGAAACTGTAAAAAAATTATAAGGCAATTTTGAAAAATAATTAAAAAGAACTTTTAGAAATAAAAATAGTTGTTGAAATGAAGACATTAACATCTGGATAAAACAAGTTTAGGCAAATCTGAAGAGAGAATTCGTGAACTGGGAGACAAATCTGAAAAAATTACCACTAGCACATCACAAAGAGAGAAGAAAATGGAAAAATGTTTTTAAAAAGAGGTTAGATATGGAAGACAGAATGAGAAGGACTAACTTTCCCAAAAAATCATAGAAGAAAAAAAATGGATAACTGAGGAGATGCAAATCTGAAGAGTCAGTGGATAAAATTTTTGCAGCATAAGTGACAGACATCTGTTCACAAAGAAGAAAGCAAAACAAATATCAAGCAGAATAGATAACAAAGAAGTCAATATTTACATGCACTGTAAGGAAAATGCAGCACACTGAATATAAGATCTTAAAAGTAACCTGAGAAAAAAGACAGATGACTGACAAAGAAAATTAAGATTAGAATGAGAGTAGATGTTTGTTTTTAATTGTTGTATAGTTGTTTCACAATCTTGTGTTAGTTTCTCCTGTACAGCAAAGTGAAGTACAGTTCCCTGTGCTATACAGCATGTTCTTATTAGTTATCTATTTTGTACATATTACTGTATATATTTCAATCCCAATCCATGTGTTTGTTCTCTACATCTGTGTCTCTATTTCTGCCTTGCAAACTGGTTCATCTGTACCATTTTTCTAGATCCCACATATATGCGTTAATATAGGATATTTGTTTTACTCTTTCTGCCTTACTTCACTCTCTATGACAGTCTCTAGGTCCATCCATGTCTCTGCAACTGGCCCAGTTTCATTCCTTTTTGTGGCTGAGTAATATTCCATTCTATACATGTACCACATCTTCTTTATCCATTCATCTGTCAATGGACATTTAGGTTGTTTCCATGACCTGGCTATTGTAAATGGTGCTGCAAAGACTATTGGGGTGCATGTGTCTTTTTGAATTATGGCTTTCTCTGGGTATATACGCCCAGTAGTGGAATTGCTGGGTCGTATGGTAGTTCTATTTTTAGTTTTTTAAAGGAATCTCCATACTGTTCTCCATGTGGCTCTGTCAGTTAACATTGCCACCAACAGTGCAAGAGGGTTCCCTTTTCTCCACACTCTCTCCAGCATTTGTTGTTTGTAGATTTTCTGATGATGCCCATTCTAACCAGTGTGAGGTGATACCTCACTGTAGTTTTGATTTGCATTTCTCTAATAATTACTGATATTGAGCAGCTTTTCATGTGCCTCTTGGCCATCTGCATGTCTTCTCTGGAGAAATTTCTGTTTAAGTCTTCCACCCAATTTTTGTTAGGTTGTTTGTTTGTTTTTTATATTGAGCTTCATGTGCTGTTTATATATTTTGGAGATTAATCCTTTGTCCATTGATCCGTTTGCAAATATTTTCTCCCATTCTGAGGGTTGTCTTTTCGTCTTGTTTGTAGTTTCCTTTGCTGTGCAAAAGCTTTTAAGTTTCATTAGGTCCCATGTGTTTATTTTTGTTTTTATTTCCATTACTCTAGGAGGTGGGTCAAAAAAGATCTTGCTGTGATTTATGTCATAGAGTGTTCTTCCTATGTTTTCCTCTAAGAGTTTTATAGTGTTCGGTCTTACATTTAGGACTTTAATCCATTTTGAGTTTATTTTTATGTATGGTGTTAGGGAGTGTTCTAATTTCATTCTTTTCCATGTAGCTGTCCAGTTTTCCCAACACCAAGACTGCCTTTTCTCCATTGTATATCCTTGCCTCCTTTATCATAGATTAGTTGACCATAGGTGCGTAGGTTTATCTCTGGGCTTTCAATCCTGTTCCGTTGATCTATGTTTCTGTTTTTGTGCCAGTGCCATATTGTCTTGATTACTGTAGCTTTGTAGTATAGTCTGAAGTCAGGGAGCCTGATTTCTCCAGCTCCGTTTTCTTTCTCAAGATTGTTTTGGCTCTCTGGGGTATTTTGTTCCTCTCTACAAATTTTAAGATTTTTTGTTCTAGTTCTGTAAAAATTGCCATTGGTAATTTGATAGGGATTGCATTCAATCTGTAGATTGCTTTGGGTAGTACAGTCATTTTCACAATATTGATTCTTCCAATCCAAGAACATGGTATATCTCTCCGTCTGTTTGTGTCATCTTTGATTTCTCTCATCAGGGTCTTATAATTTTCTGCATACAGGTCTTTTACCTCCTTAGGTAGGTTTATTCCTAGGTATTTTATTCTTTTTGTTGCAGTGGTTAATGGGATTGTTTCCTCAATTTCTCTTCCTGATCTTTCATTGTTAGTGTATAGGAATGCAAGAGATTTCTGTGCATTAATTTTGTATCCTGAAACCTTACCAAATTCATTGATTAGTTCTAGTAGTTTTCTGGTGGTATCTTTAGGGTTTTCTATGTATAGTATCATGTCGTCTGCAAACAGTGACAGTTTTACTTCTTCTTTTTCAAGTTGTATTCCTTTTATTTTTCTTCTCTGATTACCATGGCTAGGACTTCCAAAACTGTGTTGAGTAATGGTGGCAAGAGTGGACATCCCTGTCTTGTTCCTGATCTTAGAGGAAGTGCTTTCAGTTTTTCACCATTGAGGATGATGTTTGCTGTGGGTTTGTCGTATGTGGCCTTTATTATCTTGAGGTAGTTTCCCTCTCTGCCCACTTTCTGGAGAGTTTTTATCATAAATCAGTGTTGAATTTTGTCCAAAGCTTTTTCTGCATCTATAGAGATGATCATATGGTTTTTATTCTTTAATTTGTTAATATGGTGTATCACATTGATTGATTTGCCTATATTGAAGAATCCTTGCATCCCTGGGATAAATCCCACTTGATCATGCTGTATGATCCTTTTAATGTGTTGTTGGATTCTGTTTGCTAGTATTTTGTTGAGAATTTTTGCATCTATAGTCATCAGTGATATTGGTCTGTAATTTTCTTTTTTTTGTAGTATCTCTGTCTGGTTTTGGTATCAGGGTGATGGTGGCCTCATAGAGTGAGTTTGGGAGTGTTCCTTCCTCTGAAATTTTTTGAGAAGGTTGGGTGTTAGATCTTCTAAATGTTTGATAGAATTCACCTGTGAAGCCATCTGGTCCTGGACTTCTGTTTGTTGGAAGATTTTTAATCACAGTTTCAATTTCATTACTTGTGATTGGTCTTTTCATATTTTCTATTTCTTGCTGGTTCAATCCTGGAAGATTATACCTTTCTAAGAATTTGTCCATTTCTTCCAGGTTTTCCATTTGATTGGCATAGAGTTGCTTGTAGTAGTCTCTTGTGATACTATGTATTCCTCTGGTGTCCATTGTAACTTCTCCTTATTCATTTCTAATTTTATTGATTTGAGTCCTCTCTCTTTTTCTCTTGATGAGTCTGGCTAAAGGTTTATCACTTTTGTTTATCTTCTTAAAGAACCAGCTTTTAGTTTTATTGATCTTTGCCATTGTTTTCTTTGTTTCTATTTCATTTATTTCTGCTCTGATCTTTATGATTTCTTTCTTTCTACTAACTTTGGGTTTTGTTTTTCTTTCTCTAGTTCCTTTAGGTGTAACATTACATTGTTTATTTTTCTTGTTTCTTGAGGTAGGATTGTATTGCTATAAATTTCCCTCTTAGAACTGATTTTGCTGCATCCCATACATTTTGGATTGTCGTGTTTTCGTTGTCATTTGTCTCTAGGTATTTTTTTATTTCCTCTTTGATTTCTTCAGTGATCTTCTGGTTATTTAGTAGTGTATTGTTTAGCCTCCATGTGTTTGTGTTTTTTACATTGTTTGTTTTTCCCTGTAATTTATATCTAGTCTCATAGAATTGTGGTCGGAAAAAATGCTTGGTATGATTTCAATTTTCTTAAATTTACTGAGGCTTGATTTGTGACCCAAGATGTGATCTATCCTGGAGAATGTTCCGTGTGCATTTCAGAAGAAAGTGTAATCTGCTGTTTTCGGATGGAATGTCCTATAAATATCAATTAAATCTATCTGGTCTGTTGTGTCATTTAAAGCTTGTGTTTCCTTACTAATTTTCTGTCTGGATGATCTGTCCATTGGTGCCATTAAGGTGTTAATGTCCCCCACCATTATTGTGTTACTGTCGATTTCCTCTTTTATAGCTGTTAGCATTTGCCTTATAATGAGGTGCTCCTCTGTTGGGTGCATATATAGTTACAATTGTTATATCTTCTTCTTGGATTGATCCCTTGATCATTATGTAGTATCCTTCCTTGTCTCTTGTAACATTCTTTATTTATAGTGTGTTTTATCTGATATGAGTATTGCTACTCCAGCTTTCTTTTGATTTCCATTTGCATGGAATATCTTTTTCCATCCCCTCACTTTCAGTCTGTATGTGTCCCTAGGTCTGAGGTAGGTCTCTTGTAGACAGCATATATATGGGTCCTGTTTTTGTATCTATTCAGCCAGTCTGTGTCTTGAGAGTAGACTTTTTAACATCAATCTGAAAGCCAGAAGAGAAGAGTCTAATATCTTTAAAATGCTAAAGAAGGTAACTGTAAACCTCAAATTATAGCAGAACTTTGAGTAATTGAAAAATCTGTCCCTATTGAAAACACCAAGCCATATGGCTTTCTAGGAGAGTGAAACCAAACTTTCTAGAACAGATCATTTCAATATTATACACACTCCTCCAGAGCTCAGGAAAAGGAAATACTCTCCAACCCCTTTTAGTTCCTAAAATCAGACAAGATTAGAAAGGGAAGGGGAAATTATGTCAGTCTTACTCAATGCATAGAGGCAAAGATCTTTTTAAGATGTGTGACTGAATCTAGCAATCTATTTTCAAAAGGTGACATCATACCACATTGGCTTTATACCAGAAATGCAAGGGTGGTATAACATAGAAAATCTTCATATCTGTAAATATTACCTACCTCAGAAATGGATGGGAAAAAAAAGAAAAAAAACCTCTTTCCTACATCAACTTTTGCCTCTTTACTATGTAATTCTATCATTTGAACTCACTAATATCTCTCTCAGCTCAAAATATTCTCCACTGTCACACTACCTGACTTACAAGAAATATTTGACACAGCTGATCACTCTTCCTTGAAACTCTTCCTCACTTGGCTCCCAGGGAAACACATATTTTGCCTTTCTTCCTACCTCTCTATGCAGTCCTGTCTTAACTTCTTTGCCCCTCCCTTCCTTCTCTTCTTAATGATCCATGGCTCATTCCTTGGTTATCTTTTCTCTCTACCCACAGCATTGGTGATCTCATGCAGTCCGGAGACTTTAAGTGCTATCTATATGCCAGTGACTCACTAATGGATATCCCCAGAAAACCTCTCTTCTGAACTCAACCCATCAATCCAACTGCATACTTGACCTTTCTGCTTGGATATCTAACAGTTACCTCAGATCTACTGCCCTAAATTCCCATATTTTCTTAAGTCCACTTTCAATGTTCTTCTCCCTACCATGCACTAAATCTGTTCTGTCCACAGTTTTACCCCCTCTCAATTATGGCAGTTCCATCTCAACAGTTGCTTGGGCCAGAATTCTTGGAGTCCTCCTTGTTTTCTCTCCCCCACTTATTCCACATCCAGTCCTGTTGAGTTTTCCTTTGAAAATGTATCACAAATCTGACCACTTCTTATCAGCTCTGTTGCTGCCGCCCAAGTTAGAGCCACCATCATTTCTTGCCCAAATTAGGGCAACAGTCTCCTAACTGGACTCCCTATTGTCTTCACATCTCACTCTGAGTAAAAGCCCAAGTCCTTATAATGACATACGAGGCCAAACACAATCTAGCCATGCTCTGTTACCTCCGTGATGTCACTTCACTCCAGCCTTCCTGGAATGCACCCTTCAGGCTTCTACCAGATGGACTGTGTTGGCTGTTCCCTTTGCCTAGAATGTCTTTCTTCCTGATGTCTGCATGGCTAATTTCCTCACCTCCTTAAAATCTTTGCTCAATGAGGCATGTCCAGACTGATCTATATAAAATCTATATAAATTTTACCTCCCACCATAACACTCATGATAACTGTTACTCTGCTTTACTTAGCTCATGTCACTTTTTTCCCCATAGCTCTTATCACTTTTTAACACTATGTGTAATTTATGTGTTTTTAATTATGTTTATTCTATATTATCTCTATCTTCTTGCTAGGTTAGGGATTTTTGAACAGTGAATAAATAAAAAGGTTTTCAAGCTCATTAGTCATCAGGGAAATGCAAAGTAAGACCAAAGTGAAAGTGCATTTCATAATCACCATGTTGGTTTAAAAAAAAAAAGTGATGGTAACAAGTGCAGACAAGGATGTAGAGCAACTGAAATCATCACACACTGCTGGTGGGAGTGTCAGCTGGTATAGTTGGTACGATCTTGTAAAATTGAACATTCATGTAACAGAGGGTCTCAGCAGTTCCACCCCTAGGTGCACGCTTTTGAGAAACTCACAGGTATTCTCCAGAATCCAAGTGCAAGAATGTTTCTACCATCATTGTTTCTAATCCAAAAACTAGACACAAACCCAATTCCTTTTGATAGGGGAACAAATAAATTACAGTGTGTTTGCACAATGGAATATTGTATAGAAGTGAAAATGGATTACAGTTATGCACAATAACATTGATGAATCTTAGAAACTAATTTTGAATGGAAAGAAAGCTATTTTCAAAAGACTGTACCATACTGACAGTATCATACTGTTTTTATAAAGCTTAAAGCAAGCAAAACTAAACAAGATACTATTTGGGGATATATACATACCTTGTTAAACTATTCAAAAATAAAAGAAAATTATATACATATACTCACACAGATAGTTTAGTGTTTACCTTTGGGGAAGAGGCCTGGGAACAAGATAGGAAAGGAACACACATAAAAATATCGTAGCATCATCAGTGTCATGGTGAGTGTTCTAGATATTAGATGTATTCTGTTCTACATATCAAATAGTATTCTTGAAATTTATGAAGTAACAAAATGTAGCACCTTGGCAGAGCCATGCTGTGGTGGGAGAGATTGGGTATACATGATGAATGCCCGCCACCTTGTCCTGATACACTGCTATAATGACTAGCAAAAATAAATGGAAGAAACTCTGTGTTCCCCTACTTCTCTTTGTGATTGACATTTTTCTTCTCTCCCTTAGCATATCATCTATTCTGTGAAATTTTTCATTTCGTATGCAATTCCAGACGTATCGAAAATCACAGAGAGCAAGATCAGGAGAGAAAAATACCTAACCCAGAAGCTTCTTCATGAGAATCACCTCAAAGACATGACCAAAAATATGGGAGTCATAGCTGAGAGGATGATAGCAGTAGTAGATAACAATTTACGACCAAAATCAGATTAAGAGCTTTTTGTTCTGAGAAGCACTTTAAAGAATTCAGCTTTATCAAAATATATCACGAATCACTAATGAGAATAAGTTAAATCACTTTGGCAAATATGAGTCTTAACTGTCACCATTTTCATGCAGATTTTTCAGTTTCGGCTAGCGATGTAGGAACTGGAAAATGTAAAATTGAGATCAAGAAGGGCATAAAACTAATCACCAGGAAAACCAAAAATGTTACTTTTTTTGATAATTTGGAATTTTAGTAACACAGAAGAGGTGTCTTTGTATGATTAAAAACAACCCCTATCAAAGTAAAATGGATTTTTTTCCTCCATTTGATTATTTTCATTCCTTCTGTTCTCAAGCACATGACCTTTTTTTATTTTTAGGCACTGTTTCATTTCTTCACTTTTTGCCAGATCTGTTCCAGAGTTATCTTTCCCTTACAAATACCATCATTAAAGATTAGACATGCTAGCAGTTGTGTGATTAAAAATATCTAATGCAGAATTCAGTTTGAATGCTGTATTAAGTGGCAGATAGACCCAAGACTTCACAATATTTAGGTGCATCATCACATTCCTACAGAAAAAGAAATCTCAGGTAATAAGAGGAAATAGCTTCAGTCTTCATCTTGGCCTATCTTTCCATCTCAGAGAAATACTCTTAATGGATTGCAATGAAGATAGCAAGGTTCTGAGCATATTTGTGCTAATTCACAGTGACACCTTTCATCTTCCAGGAGCACTCCTAGAATGTTCTGTGCCTAATCAATGTTGACTGCTTTGCAAATCTCAAGGGAATAAGATGGCAAAAACAGGGAAAGTTACAGATTGAAACAGAATTGTGACTTGTATTGATCAGGATAATTTACCTCTTCTGAAGATATGTCATTTCTTGAAAAAAAAATGAAATCAAGTGATTAAAATTACATATTTATCAACATAATGGTTTGGAAAAGATGAGTGCATCAGGTTCCCACCAGTTGCCCTTTATCCATGATATCCCAGGAAGTACAGTATTACAAGCAACCTTATGATTGTCTCACAGCCATTGTGACAGGCCAGTGCTGCACATGTCAAGAGAACAGCAAGTGCCCTCAGCGTGACTGCACCGTGTTCCTGCGAGGGGTTCTGCACGTCCAAGTGATAGCCTACCAAAGCATCTGCCACAGAGAAGGTAGCTCAGCGCATCCTCCCTTCTCTTACTCCCAGCCCAGTAACTTGTTTGCACCTGGGGAGCATTTTTTAGGGAGGGAGAGGGAGAGACAGGAGAATACCTAGATTATTCCCAAAAAAGAAAAGAGACGGGATTTGATTTGAATTTCCAGCCTCCCCTCAAGCCAATCTGGCAATTAAGGGTCAGAAAACAAATTAGTTTGGTCACAAACTCTGCCGTCAGATGGAGGTAACTTCCTGCTGAACTTCTGCCCCACCGTGCACATCTTGACCTCGATTTATTCAGCTCCACAGTCTCTACTGTGCTTTACTGTTTTTCGGGTGCCAGGCCCTCTTGTAGGCTCTGGAAAAGACACAGGGCCCGTACCTCTCACCTGTGACTGGTGACAAGGCAGGGCTGGGTGCAGGAGAGGGTGTCTGGCACTGGATTCTTGCTAGATGGGCCGCCACCCACTGGGATGCTGCTAAATGCCCAGGTGCCACAGGAGCCAAGACACTCAGAGTCCCAGCAGCAAAGGAAAAGGAAACACTGCTCAGTGAGCAGATTTACAGGCTTGTTATAATACAGTAGCTTCACTCCAGTTCACAATTCTAAATGCCTGCCGTGAATGTTAAGAACAAAACAGTATTTCTGTAGGATTCAGCAAAACAGTATTCTGGACTTTTGAATTGTCCCAGTGGATCCGGACCATTTCACTAGCTTTCTTGATAATGTTAATGGTGTGATCAGAGAGTGCTCACAACAGGCCATGTGAGATCTGGCCACACTGGGAGAAAGAAATGAATTTCTTCCCAGTGGGGACGTTCTCATCCCTTTCCCCGCTCACCCGGGACACTGCTCCTGGAAGTGGTGCCGATTCCTCTCAATTACCTCTTCTCTTCTCTGAAGTGTAGGAGTAACTCCTAGTGTTGGATATGGCAATTACTCACTGCTTATGGAGTCATAGAAAAGGAAATGTTTTTGCCTTATCTCCTTGTATATAAAATAGAACTTGAAAAGAATTGTTCATTTATGTTTTCATAAACGATCTTTCATAAATCGTCTTCACAGTTTAAAATTTACTTCTGTGGACAGGAGGGAAAAAACCTCTACCCTTTTAAGGCGGTGAATGTGATGTATGACACTGCCAATATTCCCCAAACGGCCAGGTTGTAGTGGAGACCCAGGTTAACCTGTGACACTGACAGTGTTCATGTAAGTCTAGTGCTGACTAGTGGGTAGGGAAGAAAATGTGGGGCTGTGTCTGCAGGCACTCGTGGGCTACATCTGTAAATGTGAGCAGAGGCAGCACCTTGGAAAAATGGATGGGTGTGGCAGTGGACCTATGAAGGGGAAATCTGGGCCTAGACCTGCCTGGTGTTAACCACTAGAGAAATTTTACTTTGTATACTTTTGTGATGCCTGTGAATTTTAGCAAATCAAAGCATTAGACCAAAATACTCAGGAGATTTTTCTTTAAATATCCCTCAGATACTTTAGTTATGTCAATAGGAAGGGAAAGCTTTCATTTTTGTTTGAAAACTAAACAAGATCATTTTGCAAACTTTATCACCAAAAGCCTTCCCTTATAATTGCACGTGCATCTTGAATTTCAGAAAACATTAATTCATAATAGGGGGGCAGAATACGCTCTGTTGTTGAAACACTTCTTGTACCATTTTCTTGTGTCCATATTATATTTTAAGATGTTTGAAAAGTTAAAATGTATGAACAGCTTAAGTAAAACTGAAATATTCATGATGCTTTTCATACACTGTGGCATAAGATGTAAAGTTTGTAATATTTTGCAAATTTCTGTGCACTTTAATCTTTTATAATTATAAGCAATTTAATAAATTCATTTTTAAAAACAATAATGTGATCTACTCTGTATGCAACTGTCACAGTGTTTTTAAGAAAGAGAGATGTATATCTATTTACCAATTATGTATCACTCAGATAACAGATGTGCACTTTTATGTGGATTATATCTAAAATTGTATTTTTCATAACCTGCACTTACTTTAAAACATGTTTTTTCTGAGAAAAATTGGGGCCGGGGTTTCAGCCAGGGCTGCTGCAGACAGTTGGGATTGAGGCCTGTACAGGGCACCAAGCCTAGAGACCAGGTGTGCCAGTGTCGGGCTGCAACCACTAGTAGGGAGAGGTGCTTCCTGCTAATTGCATGAAGATGCCTCTGCATTCTAAACATGGGGCATGTCACCTGACATGGGGCAATGACTCCGAGAGAGGGCATGTCTCTAATAAGGCTCAGAAAGGCTCTGTTTGGATCTGCCATGGCCTTGGGTACAGAAAGGGGAAATTATGGAGAAGAACATAAAGGAAAAATCTCATTACAAAAACCAACTTTTTTTTTTTTTTATCCTGGACAACATAAAATCCAGATATTAACTCATTCCATCCTTTGATTTCTCTTCCTTTTTTGACGAGCTTAAATCTCATTAGGCTTGCAGTAAAACTAAGTCAAAAATAGTCCATAACTGGACCAATAGAAAGAAGCATTTTCTCTGATTCTTAAATGATGCTCTTGGTATGGGTATGGATGATGTTATTCTTCCCTTCAAGCATTTTAAGTCCAGCAAAGGAGCAACTAGAACTTCTTTAGCAAAGTACCCCCTTCTCATTTGGGGGAAATGATGAAATCTTAAATAACTGGTATTTATCTGACCCCACCAGGTACAGTGCCAGTTGTTTACTTACACATGATCTCACTGCCAACATGATTTTGTTGCAAGGAAATTTTAAGTAACCCTTTATAAAATGAAAGTATATGATTAAAAAAGAAGTGCAACATATTAAAAATCTCAAGTTATACAAGAAAGCTGTGCTGGAAACCTAAGTCCTGCTATCTCCCTAGCTCAGCCTTGCCCAGCCCACTCCCCAGAGGTCCCAGGAAGCCTGAGCTAGGGCCATTGGATCAGTCTTTTTGCCCAAAAGAGACTTCAAAGATGTTCTTTGGTTTTCAAAAATCATATTCAGAAGTGTGTGGAGGAGCTTCAAGATGGCGGTAGAGTAAAACGCGGAGATCACCTTCCTCCCCACAGATACATCAGAAATACATCTACACGTGGAACAACTCCTACAGAACACCTATTGAACGCTGGCAGAAGACTTCAGACCACCCAAAAGGCAAGAAACTCCCCACGTACCTGGGTAGGGCAAAAGAAAAAAGAATAAACAGAGACAAAAGGATAGGGACGGGACCTGCACCAATGAGAGGGAGCCGTGAAGGAGGAAAGGTTTCCACACACTAGGAAGCCCCTTAGCAGGCGGAGACTGCGGGTGGCGGAGGGAGGAAGCTTAGGAGCGACGGAGGAGAGCGCAGCAACAGGGGTGCAGAGGGCAAAGCGGAGAGATTCCACACAGGATTGGTGGCAACCAGCACTCAAGAGCCCGAGAGGCTTGTCTGCTCACCGCCGGGGCGGGCGGGGCTGGGAGCAGAGGCTCGGGTTTCAGTCGGAGCGCAGGGAGAGGACTGGGGTTGGCGGCGTGAACACAGCCTGAAGGGGGCTAATGCGCCACAGCTAGCTGGGAGGGAGTCCGGGAAAAAGTCTGGAGCTGCCGAAGAGACAAGAGACTTTTTCCTGCCTCTTTGATTTGCTGTGCACGAGGAGAGGGGATTAAGAGTGCTGCCAAAAGGGGCTCCAGAGACGGGCGTGAGCCGGGGCTGATTATCAGAGCGGAACTCAAAGACAGGCATGAGACGCTAAGGCTGCTGCTGCTGCCACTAAGAAGCCTGTGTGCGAGCACAGGTCACTCTCCACACCTCCCCTCCTGGGAGGCTGTGCAGCCCACCACTGCCAGGGTCCCGTGATGCAGGAACAACTTCCCCAGGAGAACGCACAGTGCGCCTCAGGCTGGTGCAACGTCATGCCGGCCTCTGCCGCCACAGGCTCGCCCAGCACCCGTGCCCCTCCCTCCCCCCAGCCTGAGTGAGCCAGAGCCCCTGAATCAGCTGCTCCTTTAACCCCGTCCTGTCTGAGCAAAGAACAGATGCCCTCAGGTGACCTACACACAGAGGCGGGTCCAAATCCAAAGCTGAACCCCAGAAGCTGTGGGAACAAAGAAGAGAAAGGGAAATCTCTCCCAGCAGCCTCAGGAACAGTGGATTAAATCTCCACAATCAACTTGATGTACCCTGCATCTGAGGAACACCTGAAGAGACAATGAATTGAGGAGGTGGACTATGGGAGCAATGATATATATATATATTTTTTTTTTTCCCTTGTTCTCTTTTCATGAGTGTGTATGTTTATCCTTCTGTGTGAGATTTTTTCTGTATAGCTTTACTTTAACCATTTATCCTAGGGTTTTGTCTGTCCGTTTTTTTTTAATTACTTAAAAATTTTTTTTCTTAATAATTATTTTTTATTTTAATAACTTAATTTTATTTTATTTTACTTTATTTTATTTTATTTTCTCTACTTCTTTCTTTCTTTTTTTCCTCCCTTTTATTCTGAGCCATGGGGAGGACAGGCTCTTGGTGCTCCAGCCAGGTGTCAGGGCTGTGCCACTGAGGTGGAAGAGCCACGTTCAGGACACTGGTCCACAAAAGACCTCCCAGCTCCACGTAATATAAGACAGTGAAAATCTCTCAGAGATCTCTATCTCAATGCAAAAACCCAGCTCCACTCAACGACCAGCAAGCTACAGTGCTAGACACCCTATGCCAAACAACTAGCAAGACAGGAACACAACCCCATCCATTAGCACAGAGGCTGCCTAAAATCATAGTAAGGGCAGAGACACCCCAAAACACACCACCAGACATGGACCTGCCCACCAGAAAGACAAGATTCAGCCTCATCCACCAGAACACAGGCATTAGTCCACTCCACCAGGAAGCCTACACAACCCACTGAACCAACCTAGCCACTGGAGACAGACACCAAAAACAATGGGAACTATGAACCTGCAGCCTGCAAAAAGGAGACCCCAAACACAGTAAGTTAAGCAAAATGAGAAGACAAAGAAACACACAGCAGATGAAGGAGTAAGGCAAAAACCCACCAGACCTAACAAATGAAGAGAAAATAGGCAGTCTACCTGAAAAAGAACTCAGAATAATGATAGTAAAGATGATCCAAAATCTCGGAAATAGAATGGAGAGAATACAAGAAAGGATTTAGAAGGACTAAAGAGCAAACAAACAAGGATGAACAACACAATAAATGAAATTTAAAATTCTCTAGAAGGGATCAATAGCAGAATAACTGAGGCAGAAGAATGGATAAGTGACCTGGAAGATAATATAGTGGAAATAACTACTGAAGAGCACAATAAAGAAAAAAGAATGAAAAGAACTGAGGACAGTCTCAGAGACCCCTGGGACAACATTAAACGCACCAACATTCGAATTATAGCAGTCCCAGAAGAAGATAAAAAGAAAGGGACTGAGAAAATATTTAAAGACATTATAGTCGAAAACATCCCTAATATGGGAAAGGAAATAGCTAAACAAGTCTAGGAAGCACAGAGAGTCCCATACAGGATAAATCCAAGGAGAAACATGCCAAGTCACATATTAATCAAATTATAAAAAATTAAATACAAAGAACATATATTAAAAGGAGCAAGGGAAAAACAACAAATAACACATAAGGGAATCCCTATAAGGTTAACAGCTGATCTTTCAGCAGAAACTCTGCAAGCCAGAAGGGAGTGGCAGGACATATTTAAAGTGATGAAGGAGAAAAGACTACAAGCAAGATTACCAAACAAGGATCTCATTCAGATTTGATGGAGAAATTAAAACCTTTACAAACAAGCAAAAGCTAAGAGAATTCAGCACCACAAAACCAGGTTTACCACAAATGCTAAAGAAACTTCTCTAGACAGGAAACACAAGAGAAGGAAAAGACCTACAATAATGAACCCAAAACAATTAATAAAATGGTAATAGGAACATACATATCGATAATTACCTTAAATGTAAATGGATTAAAAGCTCCAGCCAAAAACATAGACTGGCGGAATGGATGCAAAAACAAGACCCGTATATATGCTGTCTACAAGAGACCCATTTCATACCTGGGGACTCATGCAAACTGAAAGTGAGGGGATGGAAAAAGATATTCCATGCAAATGGAAATCAAAAGAAAGCTGGAGTACCAATTCTCATATCAGACAAAAGAGACTTTAAAACAAAGACTGTTATAAGCGACTAAGGGCAGTACATAATGATCAAATGATCAATCCAAGAAGAAGATATAACAATTTTAAATATTTATGCATCAAACATAGGAGCACCTCAATACATAAGGCAAATACTAACAGCCATAAAACGGGAAATCAACAGTAACACAATCATAGTAGGGGACTTTAACACCCCACTTTCACCAATGAACAGATTATCCAAAATGAAAATAAATAAGGAAACACAAGCTTTGAATGATCCATTAAACAAGATGGACCTAATTGATACTTATAGGACATACCATCCAAACAACAGAATACACATTCTTCTCAAGTGCTCATGGAACATTCTCCAGGATAGACCATATCTTGGGTCACAAATCAACCCTTGGTAAATTTGAGAATATTGAAATCATGTCAAGTATCTTTTCCGACCACAATGCCATGAGACTACATATCAATTACAGGAAAAAAAATCTGTAAGAAATACAAACGCATGGAGGCTAAACAACACACTATTTATTAAAAAAGAGATCACTGAGGAAATCAAAAAATACGTAGAAACAAATGAAAATCAAAACACGATGAACCAAAACCTATGGGATGCAGCAAAAGCAGTTCTAAGAGGGAAGTTTATAGCAAAACACTCCTACCTTAAGAAACAAGAAACATCTAAAAAAAACAACCTAAACTTACACCTAAAGCAATTAGAGAAAAAAGAACAAAAAACCCCAAAGTTGGCAGAAGGGAATAAATCATAAAGATCAGATTAGAAATAAATGAAAAAGAAATGAAGGAAACGATAGCAAACATCAGTAAAACTAAAAGCTTTATCAGAAGATAAACAAAATTGATAAACCATTAGCCAGACTTATCAAGAAAAAAGGGGAGAAGACTCAAATCAATAGAATTAGAAATGAAAAAGGAGAAGTAATAACTGACACTGCAGAAATACAAAAGATCATGAGAGATTACTACAAGCAACTCTATGCCAATAAAATGGGCAATCTGGAAAAAATGGACAAATTCTTAGAAATGGACAACCTTCCGAGACTGAACCAGGAAGAAATAGAAAATATGAACAGACCAGACACAAGCGCTGAAATTGAAACTGTGATTAAAAATCTTCCAACAAACAAAAGCCCAGGACTAGATGGCTTCACAGGCGAATTCTATCAAACATCTAGAGAAGAGTTAATACCTATTCTTCTCAAACCCTTCCACAATATAGCAGAGGGAGGAACACTCCCAAACTCATTCTACAAGGCCACCATCACTCTGATACCAAAACCAGACAAGGATATCACAAAGAAAGAAAACTACAGGCCAATATCACTGATGAACATAGATGCAAAAATCCTCAACAAAATACTAGCAAAGAGAATCCAACAAGACATTAAAAGGATCACACACCATGATCAAGTGGGATTTATCCCAGGGATGCAAGGATTCTTCAATATATGCAAATCAATCAATGTGATACACCATATTAACATACTGAAGAATAAAAACCATATGATCATCTCAATAGATGCAGAAAAAGCTTTTGACAAAATTCCACACCCATTTATGATAAAAACTCTCCAGAAAGTGGGCATAGAGGGAACCTACCTCAACATAATAAAGGCCATATACGACAAACCCACAGCAAACATCATTCTCAATTGTGAAAAACTGAAAGCATTTCCTCTAAGATCAGGCACAAGATAAGGATGTCCACTCTCACCACTATTATTCAACATTATTTTGGAAGTCCTAGCCATGGTAATCAGAGAAGAAAAAGAAATAAAAGGAATACAAATTGGAAAATAAGAAGTAAAACCGTCACTGTTTGCAGATGATATGATACTATACACAGAGAATCCTAAAAATGCCACCAGAAAACTACTAGAGCTAATCAATGAATTTGGTAAAGTTTCAGGATACAAAATTAATGCACAGAAATCTCTTGCATTCCTATACACTAATGATGAAAAATCTGAAAGAGAAATTATGGAAACACTCCCATTTAGCATTGCAACAAAAAGAATAAAATACCTAGGAATAAACCTACCTAAGGAGGAAAAAGACCTTTATGCAGAAAACTATAAGACACTTATGAAATAAATTAAAAATGATACCAACAAATGGAGAGATATACTATGTTCTTGGATTGGAAGAATCAATATTGTGAAAATGACTACACTACCCAAAGCAATCTACAGATTCAATGCAATCCCTATCAAACTACCAATGGCATTTTTTACAGAACTAGAACAAATCATCCTAAAATTTGGATGGAGACACAAAAGACCCCGAATAGCCAAAGTAGTCTTGAAGGAAAAAAGCGGAGATGGAGGAATCAGAGTCCCTGACTTCAGACTATACTACAAAGCTACAGTAATCAAGACAATATTGTACTGGCACAAAAACAAGAAACATAGATCAATGGAACAAGATAGAAAGCCCAGAGATAAACCCACGCACCTATGGTCAACTAATCTATGACAAAGGAGGCAAAGATACACAATGGAGTAAAGACAGTCTCTTCAATAAGTGGTGCTGGGAAAACTGGACAGCTACATGTAAAAGAATGAAATTAGAACACTCCCTAACACCATACACAAAAATAAACTCAAAATTGATAGGAGACCTAAATGTAAAACCAGACACTATAAAACTCTTAGAGGAAAACATAGGAAGATCACTCTGACATAAATCAAAGCAATGTCTTTTTTGATCCACCTCCTAGAGTAATGGAAATAAAAACAAAAATAAACAAATGGGACCTAATGAAACTTAAAAGCTTTTGCACAGGAAAGGAAACTATAAACAAGATGAAAAGACAACCCTCAGAATGGGAGTAAATATTTGCAAATGAATCAACGGACGAAGGATTAATCTCCAAAATATATAAACAGCTCATGCAGCTCAATATTAAAAAAACAAACAACCCAATGCAAAAAAGGCAGAAGACCTAAATAGACATTTCTCCAAAGAAGAGATACAGATGGCCAAGAAGCACATGAAAAGCTGCTCAACATCACTAATTATTAGAGAAATGCAAATCAAAACTAAAATGAGGTATCACTTGACACCAGTTAGAATGGGCATCATCAGAAAATCTACAAACAACAAATGCTGGAGAGGGTGTGGAGAAAAGGGAACCCTCTTGCACTGTTGGTGGGAATGTAAATTGATACAGTCTCTATGGAGAACAGTATGGACATTCTTTAAAAAACTAAAAATACAACTACCATATGACCCAGCAATCCCACTACTAGGCATATACCATGAGAAAACCATAATTCAGAAAGAGTCATGTACCAAAATGTTCATTGCAGCTCTGTTTACAATAGCCAGGACATGGAAGCAACCTAAGTCTCCATCAACAGATGAATGGATAAAGAAGATGTGGCGCATATATGCAATGGAATATTACTCAGCCATAAAAGGAATGAAACTGAGTTATTTGTAGTGAGGTGGATGGACCTAGAGACTGTCATACAGAGTGAAGTAAGTCAGAAAGAGAAAAACAAATATCATAGATTAGCTCATGTATGTGGAGCCTAGAAAAATGGTACAGATGAACCAGTTTGCAGGGCACAAGTTCAGACACAGATGTAGAGAACAAACGTATGGGAACCAAGGTGGGAAAACCACAGTGGGGTGGGGATGTTGGTGTGCTGAAATGGGCGATTGGGATTGACAGGTATTCACTGATGTGTATAAAACTGATGACTAATAAGAACCTGCAGTATAAAAAAACAAACAGACAAACAAAAAAACAACTAATACTAAACTTTCTTTGGGTTATTTGTATGGAAATATGTTAATATAAATGTTTCAGACATTACATGAAATTTCTAAATCTTATATGTTGTGGTATAATGTTATAAGTCATAATTCTAGTTATTATTTTAAAATGTATATCTCAGAAATAACTAAATTTCCTTGTCAATTGCATTAGTATGAACTTTCACTAAATCTTTAAGCATGGTCATTTTTAAGTCTTTTGTCATTTACAGACAGTTCTTGGTGTACTCTGATGCTTTTGCAAAAATGTTCCTATAAGTGTTTCATCTTCAAGGAATTCATGGGAAAGACTCTGACAGGTACATGTTTCTGGTAACTGACTATACTGCTGAACTGAATGAATAAGCATTTTCAGAACTCTAATGGAAAACCGATGAATTCATAAAAGTGCTAACAAATATCAAGATGAAAAAAAATTAATTACATGGGAGTGAGTGAACTGATGAGGATGATTATAATTTTTGTGACTTTCTGTTTGAATAAAAAAAAATCCCACAAGGACTCAGAGGCAAAAAATATACAAATCAATTTTCACTTCAAAGTAAAGGAGCTGTTACAGTGGAGGTCTACTGGACTGAATGTCAATATTATGATATAGTATGAGTGTGTTTCATGTTTGGTAATTGCAATCATTGTTGCTTTTGTTGTGGTCATCCATTTACAATGCTTGGTGTCAGTTTATTTATCTCTTGTAAAAATAAAATACAATGTGTGTGTGTGAAAAAAATAATAAAAATTGTGACATAGTTAAAAAAAAAAAAGAAGCAAGGGAAAAGCAACAAATAACATAGAAAGGAACTTCCATAAGGCTATCAACTGATTTTTCAGCAGAAACTCTGCAGGCCAGAAGAGAGTGGCATGATATATTTAACGTGATGAAAGGGAGAAACCTACAACCAAGAATACTCTACCCAGCAAGTCTCTCATTCAGATTTGATGGAGAAATCAATAGCTTTACAGACAAGCAAAAGCTAAAAGAATTCAGCACCACCTAACCAACTTTACAAAAAATGTTAAAGGAATTTCTCTAGGTGAAAAAGAAAAGTCCACAACTAGAAACAAGAAAATTACAAAATGAAAAAGTAAAGGCACAC
Organism: Mesoplodon mirus; assembly: GCF_964341445.2. NCBI lineage: Eukaryota > Metazoa > Chordata > Mammalia > Artiodactyla > Ziphiidae > Mesoplodon > Mesoplodon mirus. The sequence continues at coordinate 52,467,691 of NC_138987.1, forward strand.
AAATAGTAAATATAATAAATCATCCACACACAAAACTACAAGGGAGGTTAAAAGACAGAAGTGCTAAAATCATCTATACCCACAATAAGCAGTTAAGGGGTACACAAAACAAATAGGTGTAAAATATGATATCTAAAACAGTAATTATGAGGGGAGGAGAATATAAATGTAGGGTTTTTAAAATTCATTTGAAAATAAGAGATAAGCAAAATAAAACAATCATATATATATGATTGTCTGATAGACTGCTATACAAAAGCCTCCTGGTAACTGCAAGACAAAAATCAATAATACATATACCCACAAAAAGTAAAAGGAATTCAAACATAACATTAAAGATAGTCATCAAATCACAAGAGAAGAGAATAAAAGGAGTGGAAAAAAGGAAAGGACAAAAATAAATCCAAAACAATTAACAAGATAGCAATAAGAATATACACATCATTAATTACCTTAAATGTAAACGGACTAAATGCTTCAACCAGAAGACACAGAGTAGCTGAATGTAAACAAAACAAGACACCTACATAGGCTGCCTGCAAAAGATTGATTTCAGGCCTAGAGACACATAAAGACTGAAAGTGAGGGGATGGAAAAAGGTATTCCATGCAAATGGAAATCAAAAGAAAGCCAGAGTAGTAATACTTATATCAGACAAAATAGACTTTAGAATAAAGACTGTTATAAAAGACAAAGAAGGACACTACATAGTAATCAAGGGATCAATCCAAGAAGAAGATATAACAATTGTAAATATATATGCACCCAACATAGGAGCACCTCAATATATGAGGCAAATATTAACAGACATAAAATGAGAAATTGTCAGTAACACAATAATAGTAGGGTACTTTAACACCCTGCTTACATCAATGGACAGATCATTCAGACTGAAAATCCATAAGAAAACATAGGCCTTAAATAACACATTAGACCAAATGGACTTAATTGATAAATAGAACGCATTCCATCTGAAAGCAACAGAATACACATTCTTTGCAAATGCACATGGAACATTCTCCAGGATAGATCACATGCTAGGCCACAAAATAAGCCTCGGTAAATTTTTAAAAATTGAAATCATATCAAAGCATCTTTTCCAACCACAATGCTATAAGATTAGAAATTAACTACAAGAAAAAAAAACCTGCAAAAAACACAAACACGTGGAGGATAAACAATATGCTAACAAACAACTAATGGGTCAGTGAAGAAAAGAGGAAATGAAAAATACGTAGAGACAAATAAAAACAAAAACATGACAATCCAAAACCTATGGGATGCATCAAAAGCAGTTCTAGGAGGGAAGTTTATAGTGATAAAAGCCTACTTCAGGAAACAATAAAAATCTCAAATAAACAAACTAACCTCACATGTAAAGGAACCAGAGAAAGCAGAACAAAAAAACCCCAAGTTAGTAGAAGGAAAGAAATCATAAAGATCAGAGTAGGAATAAATGAAATAGAGACTAAAATAAATAGAAAAGAACAATGAAATTAAAAGCTGGTTCTTTGAAAAGGTGGACAAACTTGACACATTTTTAGCCAGATTCATCAAGAAAAAAAGGAGAGGGCCCAAATCAATAAAATCAGAAAGGAAAAAGGAGAAGTTACAACCAACACCACAGAAATACAAAGGATCATAAGAGACTACTATGAGCAACTATACACCAATAAAATGGACAACCTAGAAGAAATGGACAAATTCTTAGAAAGGTACAATCTCCTAAGACTGAACCAGGAAGAAAGAGAAAATATGAACAGACCAATTACCAGTACTGAAACTGAATCAGTAATTTAAACATGCCCAACAAACAGAAGTCCAGGATCAGATGGCCTCACAGGGGAATTCTACCAAACATTTAGAGAAGAGTTAACACCTATCCTTCTGAAACTATTATAAAAAATTGCAGAGGGAGGAACACTTCTGAACTCTTTCTATGGGACCACCATCACCCTGATACCAAAACCAGACAAAGATATTAGAAAGAAAGAAAGGAAGGAATAAAGAAAGGAAGGAAGGAAGGAAGGAGGGAAGGAAGAAAGGAAGGAAGAGAGGAAGAGAGGAAGAAAGGGAAACAAAATTACAGGCCAATATCACTGATGAACATAGATGTAAAAATCCTCAACAAAATACTAGTAAACCAAATCCACCAATACCTTAAAAGGATCATACACCATGATCAAACAGGATTTATCCCAGGGATGCAAGGATTTTTCAATATTTGCAAATCAATCAATGTGATACACCATATTAACAAATTGAAGAAAACCACGTGATAATCTCAATAGATGCAGAAAAAGTGATAAAATTCGGCATCCATTTATGATAAAAATTCTCCAGAAATACGGCATAGAGAGAACCTACCTCAACATAATAGAGGCTATAAATGACAAACCCACAGCTAACATCCTACTCAACAGTGAAAGGGTGAACGCATTCCCTCTATGATCAAGAACAAGACAACAATGCCCACTCTCACCACTTTTATTCAACATAGTTTTGGAAGTCCTAGCCACAGCAATCAGAGCAGAAAAACAAATAAAAGGAATCCAGATTGGAAAGGAAGAAGTAAAACTGTCACTGTTTGCAGATGACAAGTTACTATACATAGAAAATCTTAAAGACACCACCAGAAAACTACTAGAGCTCATCAACAAATTTGGTAATGTTGTAGGTTACAAAATTAATACACAGAAATCTGTTGCATTGTTATACACTAACAATGAAATATCAGAAAGAGAAATTAAGAAAAAAAATCTCACTTACCATCACACCAAAAAGAATAAAATACCTAGGAATAAACCTACCCAAGGATGCAAAAACACATGTACTCCAAAAACTGTAAGACACTGATGAAAGAAATAAGATGACACAAACAGGTGGAAAGATATACTGTGTTCTTGGATTGGAAAAAAAATCAATATCATTAAAATGACCCAACTACTCAAGACAATCTACAGATTCAATGCAACTCTATCAAAATACCAATGACAATTTTCACAGAACTAGAACAAATAATTTTAAAATTTGTATGGAAACACAAAAGACCCTGAATAGCCAAAATAATCTTGACAAAGAAAAACAGAGCTGGAGGAATCATGTTCCACTTTAGAGTATATTATGAAGTTACAGTAATCAAAACAGTGTGGTACTGGCACAAAAACAAACACATAGATCAGTGGAACAGGACAGAAAGCCCAGAACTAAACCCACACACTTATGGTTAATTAATGTATGACAAAGGACGAAAGAATATACAATAGAGGAAAGACAGTTTCTTCGATAAGTGGTGTTGGGAAAAATGGACAGCTATATGTAAAAGAATAAAATTAGAACATTCTCTAACACCATGTACGAAAATAACAAAAATGAATTAAAGACCTAAACATAAGCCCAGATACTATAAAACTACTAAAGGAAAACTTAGGACACTCTTTGACATAAAATGTAGCAACAATTTTTTGGACCCATCTTCTGGATTAATGGATATAAAAGCAAAAATAAATAAATGGGACCTAATTAAACTTAAAAGTTTTTGCATAGCAAAAGTAACCATGAACAAAACCAAAGGCAACTTATGGAATGGGAGAAAATATTTGCAAGTGATGCAAACAACAAGGAATGAATTTCCCAAATACATGAACAATATCAAAAAAACAACTCAATCAAAAAGTAGCTTGGGATTGACATATACACACCATTATATATAAAATAGGTAACTAATAAGAACCTACTGTATAACACCAGGAACTCTACTCAACACTCTGTAATGGCCTATATGAGAAAGAATCTAAAAAAAGAGTGGATATATGTATATGTATAACTGAATCATTCTGCTGTACAACTGAAACTAACTCAACATTGTAAATCAACTATAATCCAATAAAAACTTTTAAATATATATAAAATACAAAGGAGGGGAGTAGAAAAAAACAAAAACAAACAAAAGAAAATCATCAAAAATGGGCAGAAGGCTTAATAGACATTTCTCCAAAGAAGATATACAGATGCCCAACAGGCACAGGAAAAGATGCTCAACATTAATAATTATTAGAGAAATGCAAGTCAAAACTAAAATGATGTATCATGTCACACCTCACACCAGTCAGAATGGCCACCATCAAATAGTCTACAGATTATAAATGCTGGAGAGTGTGTGGAGAAAAGGGAACCCTTCCACCCTATTGGTGTGAATGTAAATAGGTACAACCACTATGGAGAACAGTACGGATGTTCCTTAAAAAACTAAAAATAGAGTTACCAGATGATCCTGAAATCCCACTCCTGGGCATATATCTGAAAAAGATGAAAACTTTAATTCAAAAAGATACATGCACCCCAATGTTCATAGCAGCACTACAATAGCCAAGGCTTGGAAGCAACCTAAATGTCCATTGACAAATGAATGGATAAAGAAAATGTGGTATAGATATTATATGTATGTATGTATATATATATATATATATATATATATATATATATATATATATATATAATGGAATATTACTCAGCCATAAAAAAAGAATGAAATAATGCCATTTGCAGCAAAATGGATGGAACTAGAGATTATCATACTAAGTGAAGTAAGTCACACAGAGAAAGACAAATATCATATGATATCACTTATATGTGGAATCCAAAAAACAATGATACAAATGAACTTATTTACAAAATGGAAACAGACTGACAGATATATAAAACAAACTTATGGTTACCCAGGGGGAAAGGAAGAGGAGGAATAAGTTAGGAGTTGGGGATTAACAGATACACACCACTATATATAAAATTTATAAACAACAAGGGCCTACTGCATAGCACAGGGAACGATATCCAGTATTTTGTAATAACCTATAATGGAAAAGAATTCTAAAAGAACATGTGTGTGTGTATATATATATATATATATATATATATATATATATTCATACACACACACACTAACTGAATCAATTTGTGTACACCAGAAACTAACACAACATTGTAAATCAACTATACTTCAATTTTTAAAAATGGGCAAAGGATCTAAATAGACATGTTTTCCTAGAAGACATACAAATGGCCAACAGGTACATGAAAAGGTGCTCAATATCACTAATCATCATGGAAATGTAAATCAAAACCAAATGAGATATTACCTCACACTTGTTAGAATGGCTCTCATCAAGAAAGAAAGAAAGAAAAGAAAGAAAGAAAGAAGAAAAAGAAAGTAAGTTAGTTGGCAAGAATATGGAGAAAAGGGGACCCTCATGTACTGTTGGTGGGAAGGTAATCTGGTGCATCTATTCTATGGGAAACCATATAGATATTCCTCAAAAAATTAAAAAAAGGACTATCATATGATCCAGCAACCCAACTTCTGGGTATATATCCCAAAGAAATTAAAAAGGGATCTCAAAGAGATATCTGCCTTCTCATGTAGCATTATGCACAATAGCCAAGACATGGGAAAAACCTAAGTGTCTTTCTTCAGATTAAAGAATAAAGAAGATGTGGTGTATAGATACAATGGAATATTATTTAGCAATGAGAGGAAAGGAAATACTATAATTTGTGACAACTTAGATGAAACTTGAGGGCATTAAGCCAAGTAAAATAAGTCAGACAGAGAAAGATAAATACTGTATGATATCAGTTATCTATGGAATCTAAAAAATATCAAACTCATAGAACCTGAAAGTTAGAATGGTGGTGACTGGGACTGGGGGTGGGTGAAGTAGAAAGATGTTGGTCCAAGAGTACAAACTTCCTGTTATAAGTTGAATAAATTCTGGGGATCTAATGTACAGTATGGTGATTATAGTTAATAATACTGTATTATATACTTGAAAGTTGCTAAGAAAATAGATCTTAAATGTTCTCATTGCAAAAAAAGAAAGAAATGGTAATCATATGACATGATGGAGGTGCTAATGAACACTCTGGTGGTAATCATTTTGCAATATATTAGCATATCAAATCAACATGTTGTATACCTTATGCTTACACGATGTTATTGTCAATTATATCTCAATAAAGCTGAAAAAACTAAAATAAGAAAGATGTTCTAGGAGTGCTATTTGCTTTGCATGTTTATATAATTTCTCTGAATGAATGTGCTGACTATTATATAAATCATGTAGAGAAGTGATTAAAGAGAGATGTAATAAGGGGAAAAAAACAGAGAAACAGGTTAACATGGGCCATTCAAGGGAACAACATAAATCTCCAGAAACCAAGCTAAAGAAAAAGAGCTTTGGATTTACTAAACAAAGACTTTAAAACTACCATCTTAAGTATGCTCAGAACCTAAAGGAGAACACGAACAAAATACTAAAGGAAATCTGGAAAATTATATTTGAACAAAATGTGCATATCAACAAAGATATAGAAATTATATAAAAGAAAACAATTCTGGGGCTCAAAATAAAAAATAAAATTGAAAAATTTATTAAAGAGATTCAATAGTGGACCCAAACCACTAGACAGAAAACAGCAACCTTGAAAATAGATCATTTAAGTTTGAGGAGTGAAAAGAAAAACAAATGAAAAAAAGTGAACAGAGCCTAAGGGACTTATGAGAAACCACCAAGGAGACCATATATACAGAATGCAAAACCCAGAAGGAAAGAGAGAAAGAAAGTCAGATAGCTTATTGAAGAAATAAGAGCCAAAAATTTCCCAAATTTGAGGAAAAACATAGAGATACAAATACAAGAAACTCAATGAACTCTAAGTAGAGCAAGCCAGAAGATACTCACACTGAGACACATTATAATCAAGTTCTCTAAAGTCAAATATAAAGAGAGAATCTTGAGGAGAGCAAAAGAAAAATGACATCTATACAATGGATCCTCCAGATTACCAGCAGACTTCTCAGCAGAAACCTTACAGGCCAGAGGGCATTAAGATGATATATTTAAAGTACAATGAGAGGGCTTTCCTGGTGGTGCAGTGGTTAAGAATCTGCCTGCCAATGCAGGGGACGTGGGTTCAAGCCCTGATGCAGGAGGATCCCACATGCCGTGGAGCAACTGAGCCCATGTGCCACAACTACTGAGCCTGTGCTCTAGAGCCCATGAGCCACAACTGAGGTCCACATGCCTAGAGCCTGTGCTCTGCAACGGGAGAAGCCACCGTGATGAGGAGCATGCACGCCACAACGGAGAGTAGCCCCCACTCGCCACAACTAGAGAAAGCCTGCGTGCAGCAATGAAGACCCAACTCAGCCAAAAATAAAGTGTTATGAGAGAAAAACTGTCAATACATAATTCTATATCTGGCAAAATTATCCTTCAAAAATGAGGGAGAAATTAGGACATTCCTAGATAAACAAAAACTGAGGTAATTCATTACAACTAGGCCTTCCCTACAAGGAATGCTAAAAGGAGCTCTTCAAGTTCAAACAAAAAGACATCAGACAGTTACTCAGAGCCACACAAAAATATAAAGTTTTCTGCTAAAGGTAAATACATGGACAAATATAAAAAGCAGTATTATCGTAATCTGGTTTTATAACTCCACTTTTTATTATTCTACAGACTTAAAAGAAAATGCACAAAAAGTAATCATAAATCTATGTTAATAGGCACATTACATAAAGATTTAACATAAAATAAATTTATGTATTTATACATATAATATGTATACATTATAGGTACATATAATATGCATACATATTATACATATAATATATTTATACATAATATACATATATATATAAACACATGATATAACAGTTTAGTTTGTGAGAAATAAAGGGAACAGAGAGATAAAGGAGTAGGTTTTGTATGCACCTGAATTTAAGTTGGTAACAGTTTCAAATAGTTATATGATTATTTAATAGTATACAAAAATATCAAATCACAGTGTTATACACGTGAAACTAATATATTGTATGTTAACTATAATTCAATTAAAAATGAAATAAATTGTTATATCTTTAGGATGTTATATATAACCCCATGGTAACCATAAAGAGAATATCTAGGACTTCCCTGGTGATCCAGTGGTTAAGACTCCACGCTCCACTGCAGGGGGCACAGGTTTGATCCCTGGTCAGGGAATTAAGATCCTGCATGCCACATGGTGCAGCCAAAATATATATATATATAGAATATACACAAAAGAAAATGAGAAGAGAATCAAAATGTGTCACCACCAAAAATACCATATAACACAAAGGAAGGTAATAAGGGACAAAAAAAATAAAGCTATAACACATTCAGAAAACAAATAACAAAATGGCAGTAGTAAGTCCTTTACTATCAGTAGCTACTTGAAACCAAAATGGATTGAATTCCCCAAAGACATAGATAGGCAGAATGGATTTAAAGGCAGGACCCAACTATGTGATGTCTATAAGAGACCAACTTTAGATTGAAGAACTCACACAGGCTGAAAGTGAGAGGACGGAAAAGATATTCCATGCAAATACCAACCAAAAGAGAGCAGGGGACGCTATTCTAATATCAGACAAAATAACCTTAAAGTCAAAAACTTATAAGAAGCAAAGAAAGACATTGTACAATGACAAAAGTGTCAATTCACCAAGAAGATGTAACAATTATAAGCATATTCGCAGGAAACATCAGAGCTGCAAAATATATGAAGCAAAAAGTGACAGAATAGAAAGGAGAAATAGCTCTACAATAATAGGAGGAAATTTCAATATCCCACTTTGAATAATAGATAGAACAACCAGACAGAAGATCAATAAAGAAACAGAGGACTTGAACAACATTATAGACTAACTGGACCTAAAAGACATATAGAGAACACTTTATCCAACAGTTGTATTATATACATTTTCCTCAAGTGTACATGGAACTTTTAGGAGTTTGGGATTAACATATACACATTACTACATATAAAATAGATAATCGGGGCTTCCCTGGTGGTGCAGTGGTTGAGAGTCCGCCTGCCGATGCAGGGGACACGGGTTCGTGCCCTGGTCTGGGAAGATCCCACATGCCGCGGAGCAGCTAGGCCCGTGAGCCATGGCCGCTGAGCCTGTGCGTCCGGAGCCTGTGCTCCGCAACGGGCGAGGCCACAACAGTGAGAGGCCCGCGTATCGCAAAAAAAACAAAACAAAAACAAGATAAAATAGATAATCAAGAAGGACCTACTGTATATCACAGGAACCATACTCAATATCTTGTAATAACCTATAATGAAAGAGAATGTAAAAAAGAATATATATATATATCTGAATCACTTTGCTGTACACCTGAAACTACATGACATTATAAATCAACTTTATTTCAATATATGTTTTTAAATGTATGTGGAACAATCTCTAGGATAGATCATATATCGGGTCAAAAAAAGTCTTTATGAATTTTGAAAGATTGAAATATACTAAGTATCTTTTCTGATAACAAAGGAATGAAATTTGAAATCAATAGCAAAAGGAAAATGGAAAATCCAAAAGTATGTAGAAATTAAACAACACAGTTTTAACCTTTGGGTTAATGGAGAAATCACAAGGAAAATTAGGAAATATCCTGAGAAAAATGGAAATGAAAACACAATGTACCAAAACTTATAGGATTCAGTGAAGGCAGTGCTAAGCAGGAAATTCATAGCAGTAAATGCTTATATTAAAAAAGCATTTTTAAATAAGCAGTAAAAAGCATATTTAAAAACGCAGTAAATGCTTATATTAAAAAATGCTATATTAAAAAAGGACAATATCAAACCAAAGCTAATTTTACACCTTAAAGAACTAAAAAATGAAGAAAAATGCAAACCCAAAGCTAGCAAAAGGAAAGAAACAATGAAGATGAGAACAGAAGTAAACGAAATAGAGAATTAAAAAAATTAATAGAGAAAATCAGTGAAACCAAGAGTTGGTTGTTCAAAAAGATCAACAAAATTGACAAAACTTTAGCTAAAGTGATGAAAAAAGGGAAAGAACTCAAACAATTAGTATCAGAAATGAAAGAGGGGACATTATAATAGATTTACATAAACAAAAAGTATTATAAGAGAGTACCATGAACAATTGTACATCAAATTAGATACCTCAGGTGAAATGGAAAAATTACTAGAAACACACACACAAAAATTAACACCAATCCTCCTCAAACTTTTCCAAAAAATTGAAGAGGAGGGAATATTTCCTAACTCATTGTGTGAGATCAGCATTACACTGATACCAAATCCTGACAAAGACACAAGAAAATTGCAGACCAATATCCCTGATAAATATCGCTGCTAAAATCCTAAAGAAAGTACTAGCAGACAGAATTGGCAGCACATTAAATGGATTATGCACCGTGGCCAAGTGGGATTTTTTTCTGGAACACAAGGATGGTTCAACACACAAATATTAATCATCATAATACACCACATTAGCAGAATAAGGGAGAGTGGGGGACCCATGATCATCTCAATCAATGGAGTAAAAAAGCATTGACAAAATTTAACACCTTTTCAGTATATAAACACTCAACAAACTAGGAATGAAAGGTAACTACCTCAACGTAATAAATGACACGTATGAAAAGCCCACAGCTAACATCATACTCAATGGTGAAAGACTGAAAGCTTTCTCTCTAAGATCAGGAACAAGATAAGAGTACCTACTTTCCTCACTTCCATTCAACATAATAAATACTGCAAGTCCTAGCCAGAGCAATTAGGCAAGAAAAAGAAACAAAAGCCATCGAAATTAGAAAGGAAGAAGTAAAATTATCTCTGGTTGCAGATGACATGACCTTGTATGGAGAAAACTCTAAAGACTCTACAAAGAAACTATTAAAACTAATAAATTAATTCAGCAAAGTTACAGGATACAAAATTAACACACAAAAATCAATTGCCTTTCTATGCATTAACAATGAAACATCAGAAAAAAATTAAGAAAATAATTCCATTTATAATAGCATCAAAACAAAATACTCAGGACCAAACTTAACTAAGGAGATGAAAAACTTGTACACTGAAAACCAAAAATTATTGCTGAATGAAATTAAAGAAGACATCAATAAAGGGAAAGATGTCCCATGCTCATGAATTCAAAGACTTAATATTGTTAAAATGTCAATACTACCCAAAGTTATCCACAGAGTCAGTATAATACCTATCAAAATCCCAATAACATTTTTTGCAGAATTAGGAAAATCGATCTTAAAATTCATATGGAATCTCAGGGGACTCCAAATAGTCATAACAATCTCAAAAAAAGAAGAACAAAGTTAGAGGTTTCATATTTCTTGATTCCAAAACTTAACTATAAAGGTACAGTAATCAGTGTACCTGTACTGGCAAAAGAACATATCTACTTAGTTGATATCTTGTATCTGATCATTCAACATCAGAAGGTCGTGGGTATCTAATTTGCTTTGTGCTGTTTTCTGCTAATGTTTCCACACATAATGGTTCATTTCCTATGTGTTTTGAAATTTTGAACTGTGAAATCATATTTGAGTTTAATCTATAAGAATCCTGCAGAGCCTGAGTAAGGAGACAAACCCCCTTGGGGGACGTGCATTTGCTTTTGCTAGGTGTTCCAGGGTCCTCTCAAACAAGAACCACTTTAATTCCTCAGTCTAGAGTTTCCTAGTCATTCAGGTAGTATAAATTCAAATCCCAAGCCCTCATATGGGATGGCCTCGATTATATCGGAAAAAATGTTTTTTTCAACCTGGAGCTTAGGCCATGATAAGCAAGTGTCCTTGTCATTTCTCTTTGCCAGCAGGTGAATTTTTTTCTAGTCCATTCTTTCATTCAGAATATATTCCCTGAGGTTTTGATTGTGAAGGAGTCTCTAAGCTCCAATTCTCCATCCAGCATGGGTCTAAAGCTTCATCTTTTATCTCCTGTTCAACTGTTGAAATGAAAGCCTTTGGTTATTAGAATTGACAAATGTTCCCCGGGAAGCCAGTGCTTCAGAATGAACTTGCCACACAGGTTTCCAGCTCCTTCTTTGTTTTTGGCCCCTGGAGATTTCTCTCATTTTCTTATGATTTTAGCTCTGTGTTTAAAGGATGTTTGTTATATTTTATCTAGCATTCCTAGGAGTTTTGTATGGGGTGGCTCTTTAGGATATTTAGTCTACCATATTGCCAGAATTATAGGCCCACATGTTACTGTTGTAATAGGAAAAAATGAAGGGTTTTTTTTGCCTTAGAATAAGAGAATGAGAACATGGAGGAGTCTTAGATCAGGGTCCACTAGTGTAAGATCTTTATCAGACATCTAACTCCCATGTTCACTTCTGTTATTTCTTCTCTGTTCCCCAGGTTGCTTTAGTGGTAAACTACTTAAAATGAGATGGGCATGGGTCCTTAAGGACACTGCTACTGGGGGTTGGAGGGTAAGGTAAATGGAAAGTTCATCTTGCTCTGAGTCTAGATCTGAAAAATGAAGAACTCTAAAGACTAGAGTGGGGCAGGGTAGATTGTGAGAAGAGGGAAAAAATCAGGCTAACAAGGGGCACAGGGACTCATAAGTTCAAAACATAAATATTCAGATGACAGGGGAGAATTCTTCAGTATCCCTAAATCAGGATATTCTTACCCTGCTTATTTATCAAGTATGTTTATCCAGATCACCTTTAAAGTCATCCTTAGATAAGTAAGATTTGTTTTCTGATCTCATCAAGAAAGAAAACAATTTGCAGTGAATTGAAATAACTGCCACCCAAGCCACATGTTCATCCATCCCTCTGCCAGGAATGAAACTCAGGATTGATAGGCTTTGTACCTCTGTCCTTTGATCTCTCCTCTGTCCCCACAGCTCTCCTCCACCACCACTGAGGAAATAAGTTCCCACTGTGACAGGAGGTGATGAAGAATTTCCCAGAGGAGAGAACATTTGTGGACTCTTTGAGTGTCCCTCTCAGGTTTTGTATGGTTTAGTATAACTTTCTCTAAAAGACAGAAGCAAGTGCTGGGCATCTCAAAGACACAGTTTTTCTAAATTAACAAAATTAATTTACTTTGGGAAAACAAAAGGAAAGAAAATCAAGTGAAAATTTCCTTAACCAAGGCTTTAGCAAACTATGGCCCATAGGCCAAATCTGGCTAGCCACTGGCTTTTGTAAATAAAGTTTTATTAGAACACAACCACAACCATTTGTTAATGTGTTATCTATGGCTGCTTCATACTACAATGGCAGAATGGCTATGACAGAAACCATGTGACTTAGAAGCCTAAAATATGTACTTTACAGAAACAAGTTTGCTGACCCCCATATAAACTTTCAATTTCAGTCTCCTCATTTACTCAGGATCCAATGCAAACAGCCAAAGGTAATGAAGAGGTCTCAAAGGATGCTTCCTCAGTATTTTGCTGGAGACAACCCAGCCTTCGTTTTCTTCCTTGCCTCCACTCTCCTGCCATACCACTCACTATCTCTTACTATGGTTTTTACATTTCTAAAAGAACACATATAGTACCCCCTTCATTGGATCACTGTGCAAGTTAAAGAAGATAGAATAAAGCACTTCATGTAGCACTTGGCACATTGCAAACATTCAGCAAATGATGGCTATGATTAAAATCCACCCATTCAGCAGATATTTATTGAGTTTGTAATTTGCCCTCTCCCCAAATGTCTATGTTGAATTGCTGACCCCCAGTGCCTCAGAATATGACTTTATTTGGAGATAGGGTCTTTACAGTTAAAATGCAGTCATTAGAGTCAACCCTAATCCAACATGACTGATGTCCTTATAAGAATGGGAAATTTGGATACAGACATTTACAAAGGGAGGATGAATTAAAGACCCAGGGAGAAGACAGCTGTCTACAAACCAAGGAGAGAGACCTGTGACAGCTCTTTCACTCACAGCCCTCAGAAGGTACCACCCTGCCAACACTTTAATCTCAGACTTCCAGCCTCCAGAACTATGAAACAATAAATTTCTGTTAAGTGCTATGGACTGAATGTCCCCCCAGATTCCTACAGTGAAACTCTAGTCCCCAGAGTGATGGCATTTGGAGGTGGGGCCTTTGGGAGGTAATTAGGTCATGAGAGTAGAGCCTTCATGATAGAATTTCTGTCTTTATAAAGAGATACAAGTGAGTTTTCTTCCTCTCTCTCTCCCTGCCATGTGAGGGCATAGCAAGAAGGTGTCCATCTGCAAACCAGGATGAGGAGATTGGTTCAAGATGGGGAGTAGAAGGATGTGTGCTCACCCCCTCTTGTGAGAGCACTGGAATGACAACTGCTGAACAATCATCGACAGGAAGACACTGGAACTCAACAAAAAAAGATACCCTACATCCAAAGACAGGAAAAGCCACAGTGAGACTGTAGGAGGGGTGCAATCACAATAAAATCAAATCCCATAACCACTGGGTGGGTGACTCACAAACTGGAGAACAATTATACCACAGAAGTCCACGCACTGGAATGAAGGTTCTGAGCCCCATGTCAGGCTTCCCAACCTGGGGGTCTGGCAATGGGAGGAGGAATTCCCAGAAAATCAGACTTTGAACACTAGCGGGATTTGACTGCAGGACTTTGACAGGACTGGGGAAAACATAGACTCCACTCTTGGAGGGAACACACAAAGTAGTGTGCCCATCAGGACCCAGGGGGAAGGAGCAGTGACCCCATAGGAGACTGCACCAGACCTACCTGCTAGTGTTGGAGGGCCTCATGCAGAGGTGGGGGGAGGCTATGGCTCACTGCGTGGACAGGGACACTGGCAGCAGAAGTCCTGGGAAGTACTCCTTGGCATGAGCCCTTCTGGCGTCCACCATTATCGCCACCAAAGAGCCTGTGGCCTCCAGTGCTGGGTCGCCTTAGGCCAAACAACCAACAGGGAGGGAACTCAGCCCCACCCATCAGAAGATAAGTGGATTAAAGTTTACCTGAGCTCTGCCTACCAGAACAACAGTCAGCTCTACCCACCACTAGTCCATCCCATCAGGAATCTTGCACAAGTTTCTTAGATAGCCTCATCCACCAGAGGACAGACAACAGAAGCAAGAAAAACTATAATCCTGCAGCTTGTGAAACAAAAACCACATTCACAGAAAGATACACAAGATGAAAAGGCAGAGGACTAGGACTATGTAACAGATGAGGGAACAAGATAAAACCCCAGAAAAACAACTAAATGAAGTGGAGATAGGCAACCTTCCAGAAAAAGGATTCAGAATAATGATAGTGAAGATGATCCAGGACCTCGGAAAAAGAATGGAGGCAAAGACCGAGAAGATACAAGAAATGTTTAACAAAGACCTAGAAGAATTAAAGAACAAAAACTTAGACGAATTAAAGAACAAACAGAGATGAACAATACAATAACTGAAATGAAAAATACACTAGAAGGAATTACTAATACAATAACTGAGGCAGAAGAACAGATAAGTGACCTGGAAGACAGAATGGTGGAATTCACTGTCATGGAACTGAATAAAGAATAAAGAATGAAAAGAAATGAAGACAGCCTAAGAGACCTCTGAGACAGTATTAAATGCACCAACATTTGCATTATAGGGGTCCCAGAAGGAAAGAGAGAGAGAGAAAGGACCCAAGAAAATATTTGAAGAGATTATAGTCGAAAATTTCCCTAACATGGGAAAGGAAATAGCCACTCAAGTCCAGGAAGCTCAGAGAGTCTCAGGCAGGATAAACCCAAGGAGAAACATGCCGAGACACACAGTAATCAAACTGACAAAAATTAAAGACAAAGAAAAATTATTAAAAGCAACAAGGGAAAAATGACAAATGACATACAAGGGAACTCCCATAAGGTTAACAGCTGATTTCTCAGCAGAAACTCTACAAGCCAGAAGGGAGTGGCATGATATACTTAAAGTGATGAAAGGGAAGAACCTACAACCAAGATTACTCTACCCAGCAAGGATCTCATTCAGATTTGTGGAGAAATCAAAAGCTTTACAGACAACCAAAGCTAAGAGAATTCAGCACCATCAAACCAGATCTACAACAAATGCTAAAGGAACTTCTTTAAGTGGGAAACACAAGAGAAGAAAAGGACCTACAAAAACAAACCCTTTAAGAAACCCTTTAAGAAAAAACCCTTTTAAGAAAAGGGTAATAGGAACATACATATAAATCATCACCTCAAATGTGAATGGATTAGATGCTCCAACCAAAAGACACAGGCTCGCTGAATAGATACAAAAGCAAGACCCATATATATTCTGTCTACAGGAGACCCCCTTCAGACCTAGGGACACATACAGAGAGTGAGGGGATGGAAAAAGATATTCCATGCAAATTGAAATTTTAAAAAAGCTGGAATAGCAATACTCATATCAGATAAAATAGACTTTAAAATAAAGAATGTTACAAGAGACAAGGAAGGACGCTACATAATGATCAAGGGATCAATCCAAGAAGAGGATATAACAATTATAAATATTTATGCACCCAACATAGGAGCACCTCAATACATAAGGCAAATGCTAACAGCTATAAAAGAGGAAATCAACAGTAACACAATAATGGTGGGGTACTGTAAAACCTCACTTACACAATGGACAGATTATCCGGACAGAAAATTAATAAGGAAACACAGCTTTAAATGACATAATAGACCAAATAGATTTAATTGCTATTTATAGGACATTCCATCTGAAAAGAGCAGATTACACTTTTCTCGAGTGCACATGGAACATTCTCCAGGATAGATCACATCTTGGGTCCCAAATCAAGCCTCAGTAAATTTAAGAAAACTGAAATCATATCAAGCATTTTTTCCAACCACAATGCTGTGAGATTAGAAATCAATTACAGTGAAAAAACGTAAAAAACACAAACACATGGACGTGAAACAATAAATTACTAAATAACCAAGAGACAGCTAAAGAAATCAAAGAGGAAATCAAAAAATACCTGGAGACAGGGCTTCCCTGGTGGCGCAGTGGTTGAGAGTCCGCCTGCCGATGCAGGGGACACGGGTTCGTGCCCCGGTCCGGGAAGATCCCACATGCCGCGGAGCGGCTGGGCCTGTGAGCCGTGGCCACTGAGCCTGTGCGTCTGGAGCCTGTGCTCCACAGCGGGAGAGGCCACAACAGTGAGAGGCGTGCGTACCGCAAAAAAAAATATAAATAAATAAATAAATAAATAAATAAAACCCTGGAGACAAACGACAATGAAAACACGATGATCCAAAACCTATGGGATGCAGTCAAAGCAGTTCTAAGAGGGAAGTTGATAGCAATACAAGCCTACCTCAAGAAACAAGAAAAATCACAAATAAACAAGCTAACCTTACACCTAAAGGAACTAGAGAAAGAAGAACAAACAAAACCCAAAGTTAGTAGAAGGAAAGAAATCATAAAGATCAGAGCAGAAATAAATGAAATAGAAACAAAGAAAACAATAGCAAAGATCAATAAAATAAAAGCTGGTTCTTTGAGAAGATAAACAAAATTGATAAACCTTTAGCCAGACCCATAAAGAAAAAGAGGCAGAGGGCTCAAATCAATAAAATTAGAAATGAAAAAGTAGTTACAATGGACACCACAGAAATAAAAAGCATCTTAACAGACTACTACAAACAACCCCATGCCAATAAAATGGAAAACCTGGGAGAAATAGACAGTTTTGTAGAAAGGTATAACCTTCCAAGACTGAGCCAGGAAGAAATGGAAAATATGAACAGATGAATCACAAGTAATGAAATTGAAACTGTGATTAAAAATCTTCCAACAAACACAAGTCCAGGACCAGGTGGCTTCACAGGTAAATTCTATCAAACATTTAGAGAAGAACTAACACCTATTCTTCTCAAACTTTTCAAAAATATAGCAGAGGAAGGAACACTCCCAAACTCATTCTATGAGGCCACCATCACCCTGATACCAAAACCAGACAGAGATACTACAAAAAAAGAAAATTACAGACCAATATCACTGATGAATATAGATGCAAAATCCTCAACAAAATAGTAGCAAACTGAATCCAACAACACATTAAAAGGATAATATACCATGATCAAGTGGGATTTATCCCAGGGATGCAAGGATTCTTCAGTATAGGCAAATCAACCAATGTGATACACCATATTAACAAATTGAAGAACAAAAACCATATGATCATCTCAATAGATGCAGAAAAAGCTTTTGACAAAATTCAACACCCATTTATGATAAAATCTCTCCAGAGAGTGGGCATAGAGGGAACCTACCTCAACATAATAAAGGCCATATATGACAAACCCACAGCAAACATCATCTCAATGGTGAAAACCTGAAAGCACTTCGTCTAAGATCAGGAGCAAGACAAGGATATCCACTCTCGCCACTATTATCCCACACACTTTTGGAAGTCCTAGCCATGGAAATCAGAGAAGAAAAAAATAAAAGGAATACAAACTGGAAAAGAAGTAAAACAGTCACTCTTTGCAGATGACATGATACTATACATAGATAATCCTAAAAATGCCACCAGAAAACTACTAGAGCTAATCAATGAATTTGGTAATGTTGCAGGATACAAAATTAATGCACAGAAATCTCTTCCATTCCTACACACTAGCAACGAAAGGTTAGAAAGAGAAATTAAGGAAACAATCCCATTCACCATTGCAACAAAAAGAATAAAATACCTAGGAATAAACATACCTAAGGAAGTGAAAGACCTGTACTCAGAAAACTATGACACTGATGAAAGAATTCAAAGATGACACAAACAGATGGAGATATATACCATGTTCTTCGATTGGAAGAATCAATATTGTGAAAATGACTATGCTACCCAAAGCAATCTACAGATTCAATGCAATCCCTATCAAATTACTAATGGCATTTTCTACAGAACTAGAACAAAAAATCTTAAAATTTGTATGGAGACACAAAAGACCCCAGATAGCTAAAGCAATCTTGAGGAAAAAACACGGAGCTGGAGGAATCAGACTCACTGGCTTCAGAGTATACTACAACACTACAGTAATCAAGACAATATGTTACTGGCACAAAAACAGAAATATAGATCAATGGAACAGGATAGAAAGCCCAGAGATAAACCCACACATGTATGGTCAACTAATCTATGACAAAGTAGGCAAGGATATACAATGGAGAAAAGATAGTCTCTTCAATAAGTGGTGCTGGGAAAACTGGCCACCTACATGTATAAGAATGAAATTAGAACACTCCTTAATACCATAAACAAAAGTAAACTCAAAATGGTTTAAAGACCTAGATGTAAGACCGGGCACTATAAAACTCTTAGAGGAAAACATAAGAGGAACACTCTTTGACATAAATCACAGCAAGATCTTCTTTGACCCCCCTCCTAGAGGTAATGGAAATAAAAATAAACAAATGGGACCTAATGAAACTTCAAAGATGTTGCACAGCAAAGGAAAGTATAAACAAGATAAAAAGACAACCCTCAGAATGGGAGAAAATATTTGCAAAAGAATAAATGGGCAAAAGGTTAATCTCCAATATATATAAACAGCTCATGCGGCTCAATATTAAAAAAACAAACAACCTAATCAAAAAATGGGCAGAAGGCCTTCCCTGGTGGTGCAGTGGTTGAGAGTCCGCCTGCAGATGCAGGGGATACGGGTCCGTGCCCCGGTCCGGGAAGGTCCCACATGCCACGGGGCGGCTGGGCCCATGAGCTGCATCCAGAGCCCGTGTTCCACAACGGGAGAGGCCACAACAGTGAAAGGCCCACATACTGCAAAAAAAAAAAAAAAAAGGGCAGAAGACCTAAAAGGACATTTCTCCAGAGAAGACATACAGATTGCCAACAAACACTTGAAAGGATGTTCAACATCACTAATCATTAGAGAAATGCAAATCAAAACTACAATAAGGTATCCCCTCACACCCGTTAGAATGGACATCATCAGAAAATCTACACAACAGATGCTGGAGAGGGTGTGGATAAACGGGAACCCTCTTGCACTGTTGGTGAGAATGTAAATTGATACAGCCACTATGGAGAACAGTATGAGGTTCCTTAAAAAACTAAAAATCGAACTACCAGCAATCCCACTACTGGGCATATACCCAGAGAAAACCATAATTCATAAAGACACATGCACCCCAATATTCACTGCAGCACTATTTACAATTGCCAGGTCATGGAAGCAACCTAAATGCCCATTGACAGACGAATGGATAAAGAAGATGTGGTATATATATACAGTGGAATACTACTCAGCCATAGAAAGGAATGAAATTGGGTCATTTGTAGAGATGTGGATGGACCTAGAGACTGTCATACAGAGTAAAGTAAGTCAGAAAGAGAAAAACAAATATCGTATATTAAGGCATATATGTGGAATCTAGAAGAATGGTACTGATGAACCAGTTTACAAGGCAGAAATAGAGACACAGATGTGGAGAACAAATGTATGGGCACCAAGGGGGGAAGGCGGGGGGCGGGGTGGTGGTGGCATGAGTTGGGAAATTGGGATTGACATATATACACTAATATGTATAAAATAGATAACTAATAAGAACCTGCTGTAGAAAAAAATAAAATAAAATGAAATTTAAAAAAAAACCAGGATGAGTGTCCTCACCAGGAATCAAATCAGCAGGCACATTGATTTGGACTTCCCAGACTCCAAAACTATGAGAAACAAATTTCTGTAGGAAAAGTACCAAGTCTATGGCATTTTTGGTTGTAGCAGCCTGAACTAAGACATTAGCAGCCTGAACCACCCAGTCTGTGATACTTTGTTACAGCAGCTCTAGCAAACTAATGCAGATGTCAATATGAAAACAAACAGGTAGTTATGGTGAAATATCAGGGGGTGCTACTCTGGATTAATAGCTCATCTCTCTGAAATGACATTTGTGTTGCAACCTGAAGAGTTATAAGGTGCAAACCGTATGAAAATCTGGGCAAAACTCATTCCAACTGGAATAAATAATAAGTGCAAAGGCCCTGGAACAGGAATGAGTTTGCTGGTACTGCTCCTATCTCTCCTAACCTTTTTCTTACCTTGAACATGGATGTGATACAAGTGATGTCTGAAGCTGTAAGAGCCATCTAGAGTTCATGAGGCAGTAGGCATTAGGTCAAATGCTAACAGACTAAGGATGGCAGAGGGAAAAAGAAGAGAGTTTGAGTACTTCATGGAACCATTAAACAGCTGCATCAATAGCACCAACTGCCTACTCAGGTCTTCTTGTTCTGTGAGAAAAATTAATTCTTTTTTAAAGCAGCATTAATCAGTTTTTCCATTACTGGGAGCCAAAAATGTTCTTAACAGACATAACATTGTACAATGTGGCAAGGATTGCTAGACTTTGAAGGTTCTTAATCTGGGGAATGACAAAATCTGATTTAAGTTTTTCAAAGAACATTCTGTGAAATTAAGAATTGTAGAAAATGTAGTCATTGAATTCAGAAATAGATCTTCCAAGGCTTTGTATGCTTCGATAAGCTCAGATTTTATTCTAAATGTAATAGGAAACTACTATAGGAAATGTCAAAGCTTATTTGTATTTTTAGAGGAATACAAAAATACAGAATTTGGTTGCAGAGTTTGGAGATCAGTTAAAAGGCAAAATACACCAGCCAGGAAAAAAATATGATGGTGGATTGACAAGGACCATATCCAAAAAGATACAGAAAATTTGGGGAAAAGAACATTCTGGCAACAGCTAGAAACCTGTTAGACAACTTCCATAGTCATCAGAGTGAAGGATAATGGAGGCTGGTGGTTTTGGGAAACATTTTGGTGGTTGTCTTGAATGGACTTGCTAATGAATTAGATGTGGGATGAAAAGAGGGAGAAACAGGAGTTGCGTAAAACTCTTACATTTTTTGCTGGAGCAACTAGGTAGATGAAGAAGATATTGTTTAGAGAGGTCAATATAAAATTAAGAGTTCTGTTTTCCCCAGGTTTTAAGTTTCAGACCTTAATAAGACTTCTGAGACAGGATATCAAGTAAGCATTGGATATATAAATGTGTGGTTTGGGGATGCCTTTCAACTTAGATATATATGTCTGGATTCATCTACATGCCTGTGTAAGACCAGATATGACCTCCTAGAAAGAGAAAAGAAGACCATTACAAACCAAACTCTGGCACTTGTCAGTCATTTAACACTGATTATGGAAGGAGGAGGAGGAGATTTGGAAGTATCATGAGGAAAACTAGAATTGTGTTTAGTGTGGAAGGCAAGAGAAGATGTTTCAGGTAGGAGGCAGGGGTCATCCACTTCACATGCTGACAGGTCAAGAAAGGTAAGAAACAAGGGACATTTGGATTTGACAAGTTGATAAATCTTGAAACAGTTTCAGTGGGTTGATGTGGTCAGAAGCCCCATTCAAGTAGGTTGTAGAAATCATTAACCATAAAAGAAAGAAGACACAGCAACCATAGACAATTACAACGGGAGAGCTGGGAAAAACACCTGTACTTCCCCTGAAGATGATATTCTTTCCACTTGCCCTTTTTTTCTTACTGTATTTCCCTACTGCTTCCCTTTGTACTATGGGGTCCTCTGGGCTAGTGCCCAAAGCCCAGTGAGGAGTAAGTGGTCTGGGAGCCAGGCATGGTGGTCCCAGGCAGCAGGGAGACATTCTCCTTCCTTCTACTGCTTTTCTCACTGCACACCAGCATTGAAAGTTATTTGATCCTGGTCAAAGAATGTTGAATTTCCTGACTCTATTGTATGTCACATCTTAAGCCTAGCATCATCGTCATTTCGTTCTTTCATTTAATTTACTTAGTTTCTCAAAAGCAGCAGAGAACGAGTTCTGTTTGTGTCAGTTTATTTTAATGTATAATGAGCGATTCAAATGATTGCACATCACACATTCAAATTTTGTTGAATGTGTAATCATTTAAATGAACACAGGTGCCATGCGCCTGTGTATGCCTGGAAAAACCACCCTCTGTGCTTCACGTGGAAGATGATGATGTACTTGGCTGTATACAGCTCATATCTTAATTTCTTTTTAATTTCGCTCTTTCTGCACCACTTTAGTTTTTCCATCCAATAAAGCACGCTGAACCCTGGGTGTTTTAAGGTAGATATTTAGCCCAACAGCAAGCCTGAAACCACACATGAAGCAGCAAGCCTGCAAATGTGAAGTGTATTTTTAACTTTGGGAATGAAAAATTATAAATCTGTGCTCTTCAAAATTAGCATTTTCAGGAAGGTATGAAACACTAGAAAAAAGAATGAGACATATTAAATTATCCTTTCTGATGATGCTCCTGTGAGGTTGGAATAATGGCACTACCACTTCTCTCATGTCACTCTTGACAGTTTAGTATCAATCCTCCCAAACTAACAAAATCAACTCTGATATGTTTCACTGTAGCATTGACTGGAATGGCACTGTTAATATGACCATGTAATTTCATAATTAATGTATCTTTTATTTTACAGGCAGGAACAACATCTAGTAAAATGAAAGCACTTGGGGTTTCTTTGACTAGGACCCTGAACTGTTTATATACCCACATCACTAAGTCCCAGTTGAAGCTTAGATGTATGGTGCAATTCATTCTCGTTACCTAACCTGTTACAGTCATTAGGAGGGGGTCAGAATTTCTTGTGCCGTACCATAACTGTCAAAGAAATCCTTCATCACTATCACTGTTACACCTGAACACATGTTAAGAATCACCTGAGGGCTTCCCTGGTGGCGCAGTGGTTGAGAGTCCGCCTGCCGATGCAGGGGACACGGGTTCGTGCCCCGGTCCGGGAAGATCCCACATGCCGCGGAGTGGCTAGGCCCCTGAGCCATGGCCGCTGAGCCTGTGCGTCCGGAGCCTGTGCGTCCGGAGCCTGTGCTCCGCAACGGGAGAGGCCACAACGGTGAGAGGCCCGCGTACCGAAAAAAAAAAAAAAAAAAAAAAAAAAGAATCACCTGAGAAACCAGTGTTCCTCAAAATGAGGTATGTGGACCGCTTTCAGCAGATTCACCTGAAGGGCTTATGAAAAAGTGCTGATACTTGTTTGCCACCTCACTCAGTCAGGATCTCTAAAGGGAGCCCTGGCATCTGCATTTTTAATAGGCCCTCCAAGTGTATGTATGCCCTCTAATGTGTAAAAACCATTGAGCTCAAGTATTTTGTATTAGCTATATTTCACACGTGATAACAATTGTCATTAAGCCATTTCCTCTGTGTGTGTGTGTGTGTGAGAGAGAGAGGAGAGAGAGAGAGAGAGAGAGAGAGAGAGAGAGAGAGAGAGAGAGAGAGAGAGAGGAACAGTGGATCCTACTATATCACAATTGGGATGGATGCCTAGATGCCCAGCCAATGCACTCTTGTTTAGCAATGCTGCCCTCATAGATTCTGCAAAAGTCAGCAATGTATTTAGTGGTCATGGTGCCACCGCACCCATCAAAACTGATTTGGCATGGACTGGACAAATTAGGGCCTCTCTTAATAACTTAAATTGAGATAGCAAAACTGTAGTAATTAGTGGTAGTCACTGCAAGTGGAGAGTCACTTCAGCAGAAGTGGAGACCCTCAAGGCTGGGAGTTTGGGGACAGTGTGGATGGATGAGCAAACCAAGAGAACCAGACACAGGAAGAAGCAGAGGGCAAGCAGATATCCTAGAAGAGGGGAATGAAATACACCTTGGAAAGAAAGAGAAGCAAAGCATGGGCATGAGAGAGAGATGAAACGAACAGGAGTCTTGTTTCCTGAAGGCCTTCTAGCTTCCAATTCCAAACTCTCATTAGGCTCAGCTGTCCTTCCAGGTCTCAGATTCCATTTGCTTACTGGTATTCATTGGTTTCTGCTTCTTGCAACTGAATGGCCCCTGAATTAAACAGGGATTCTTTGCTTTTCAATGTTCATGATAAGCTAAGAGAGTTCCTAGTCTACTACCAGGACCTTCATGGTAAACTAGTAAGAAAACAAAAATAGGTAAACTGTCCTGGTTTTTCTTTTTTTTTAACTGCTCTTTTATACTCATAGACAGAGTACAATTAAACTCACAAAGCAGGGAATTCCCTGGCAGTCCAGTGGTTACGACTCCGCGCTTCCACTGCTGGGGGCTCAGGTTCAATCCCTGGTCAGGGAACTAAGATCCTGCAAGCCACGTGACACAGCCAAAAAAACAACAAACAAACAAACAAAAACTCATAAAGCAGAAATGTCGAATATTTGGGTTGCAAGGCCACTAGCCAGAGTAACTGTGTTATTGTTCCCTGCCTTCCCCTTGAAGGACAAGCTGGCAGGAAAAAGTCCAATTGCCTTTAAGGGTCATCTATGTGCTTCTAAGCCAACAAGTACAGCCCTATCTGAATACCCGCAGCTGAGCTTAATGAAAAACAAACAAACCAAAAACAACAACAAAAAAAGCAAACCAAAAAACCCCTGAAATCTTTGCTTAAAAAATAATAAATAGGGACTTCCCTGGTGGCTCAGTGGTTAAGAATCCACCTGCCAATGCAGGGGACATGGGTTTGAGCCCTGGTCCGGGAATATCCCACATGCCATGGAGCAACTAAGCCTGTGCACCACAATTACTGAGCCTGCTCTCTAGAGCCCGTGAGCCACGATGACTGAGCCCTCACTCCACAGCTACTGAAGCCCGTGCGCCTAGAGACCGTGCTCTGCAATGAGAAGCCACCGCAATGAGAAGCCTGCACACCACAAGGAAGAGTAACCCCCACTTGCCACAACTAGAGAAAGCCCACGCACAGCAACGAAGACCCAACGCAGCCAAAAATAAATAAATATCTTTTTAAAAATAATAATAATCATAAACAAAGGGGAAAAGTGCAGAGGCCAAAACCTGGCCTTCTTGCTAATGGAGTGTTAGGAAGCCGGACCTCCGTCTACTCACTGTGTTCATTAGGCAGAGAAGAATGTTCATTTCCCCTACAGACAGGTTCCAGCGATTGGAGGGAAAGCTCTGAGAAAAGGATGGCATTCCACGCTCCCCCATCCATCTCCCTTTCACTCCCCTCTCTTCCACTCCTCACTCCGCTCCCCCTGGCAGCTGTTCCAAGAAAAGGAGCCTGGAGCTGGTGGGGGCTCCCAGGCTGGTCTGTGGAAGAATAGGCTGTGCCAGGTTTTCAGCTGCAATTAATTTTCCAGATAAGCCCTAAACCTCTGAAACGCATTTGAAATTGAAATGCTGATACAGTCGTCAACCACTGCAGTACATGACCACAAATCTTGAGTACAGATAGTTGTTTTTTGGTAATAAGGAAGTACAGTATACATTTAATTAGTGTGAGATTTAGGAAATGTGCAGTGTAATAAAACAATATTCTAATTAGGGTTGGGGAAACATCTGAATATGATTTGTGCAGCATTGTCAATGGAGTTTTTATAAAATACGCAGAAATGTGCTCTCACTAAGTCAAGAAAAACCACCTAGTAGAGACAAAGTCTTTATGCCACTGAATATTAGTCCCAGGGACAGCATGAGGTTAGAAACAAATGCTTGGTGGAAGTGGAGTGGTCAGCCCAGGTGAAAAAATTGAACTGGTTTGAAAGTCCTGGCTTGATTGTTAGTGAAAGTCCAGGCTGTTCTTACACCTTAGTTTATTTTCCTGTGAATTTAATGCTCTAAACTTCCTAACTTCCTGTTCAAAAGCCACCATCTGTTCCTGGAAATGCCACTTGTGCCCCTGTGATTATTAAGGATGCATTTCCTAAGAGTCTCTAAGTCCTGCAAAGGAGTTGGGAATCTAAACTGACTGGGAAAGAACAGCCTAATAGAATAAATCATCTGGGCCAGAAAACTTAGATCCTAATCCTAGCCTTGATTGTAATTCTCTCTGTGATCTTGAGAAAGTCAGTTAACACCTCTGTGCTTCAATCTCTTTATCCGAAAACTGAGGATAGCAGGTTTCACCTAGGCAAAGATTTATAGGTCTCAGATAATTCCTATGTTATAATGACCCTGAGTAAAAAGTGATGGGAGATTATGTTAACCTCTTCCTCTCTGTGACATATACATACACGCAGATGTAATAGCAACTGGAAAAAAACCAAGGAGTAGTATCTTAGCTTATTGAATTGGTTTTTGCTTATCTTTTAAGGGGAAGATGCAAAGACTTTTTAAAGTCAAGACTCTTAGTATTTAGAAATAGTTTAATTGTAAATCAGAAAATTTCCCCCAGATCTAATAATCCATTGAAAAATGTAAAAATAATTTTGATATCTGCCCAAAGTAAAATCTAGATAATGGGCATTTTTTGGAGCTGCTCTTCGGGAAAAATAGATCTATATATATTTCAAAGTTCTAGATTCAAAAGACCAAGTATAAAGTTTTTTTGTGTGATTTTGGGCACGTTGATTAACCCTTTTGTGGCTCTGTTTCTTCATTTGCAAAAACATTGCCTTACCAAGAAAGTGGTGAGGAATAACTTGGCCAAACTTACCTCATTTTTTCTCTTCATTTGGAGATGTTATTATACGGATGTAAAACAATATCACAGAATTTCATATCTGGTAAAGTCCTTAAAAACCACCTAATGTAAACCCTTCCTTTTGTAGATAAATAAAATGAGGCCCAGAGAGCTTCAATGACATGTCCAAGGACACAGAGGTGGCTAGGTGTTGCCTGTCTCTGTGTGCTGGGCCTCTGCCACACCATGGCTGCCTCCTGGCTTTGAAGGAGTTCATGCCCCTCCAAAAAATAAACAGGGGAATCTATTCATAGCCAACTGGTACAATGTGTCTCAATTCTGCCGTACTGCATATTAGTGAGGATGTTGCCAATTTTTTTTTAATATTGAAAATATATCAGGTTATATTACCGTTTTTTTGACAGTCAGCTAGAAAGCCCAGAAAGAGGAATTAACAGCTTATCATTTTAGAGCACTTCATAACACTAACTATTAGAAAGAGTGATTTTGACACTTTTATATGATTAGCTATGGTTTATTGTAAATGCTGCATTTGCTTAGCTAAAATCTATTTATCTCTCCTTGATTTCTGCAGAGAAGCCTCACCAACTTAAGATCATAAGATGAAGTTCACACACACACAAATGATAAAATATGTCCCTAAGTGATAGCAATCAATTAGTATGGGTTTCTTTTAGGGCATATTTTGCTTGTCCCATCAGCTACTCAGAGGAATCCTTGACTACAGATTGGCTTAATCCTCTGCTTCCATTTGATTTATCCACACTGAGTGAAGATGATAGTTTGTAAAGGTGTTCCCTAGCTTTTGTATTCACATACCATGAAAAGTCCGCACTGACCCCTGCACCCCACCAACATTTTCAGCTTTCAGTTTCCAACATCTTATTTTGCTAAGTAAGAAAAAATAGCTAACTAACCATCACCATCATTTCATAAAAGAAACAACAATTTAAACAAAAAAAATCACATTCTCAAAATAAAGAAATCTTGACATTGAGTACTTAGACTTTATGAAACCCTAACCACCATGTCCTTACTTTACAATTAAACACAATGAGAGGGAATTCCCTGGTGGTGCAGTGGTTAAGAATCCCCTTGTCATTGCAAGGGGACGTGGGTTCCATCCCTGGTCCGGGAAGATCCCACATGCCGCAGAGCAACTAAGCCCATGCACCACAACTACTGAGCCTGTGCTCTAGAGCCCGTGAGCCACAACGACTAAAGCCCGTGTGCCTAGAGCCTGTGCTCCGCAACAAGAGAAGCCACTGCAGTGAGAAGCCCGCGCACCACAATGAAGAGTAGCCCCTGCTCACCACAACTAGAGAAAGCCTGTGCGCAGCAACAAAGACCCAACACAGCCAAAAAATAAAATAAAATAAACAAAGATAAATAAATAAAGAAAGAAACACAATGACAACTTCATCACAGAAATCATCAGATCAGGTGTATTTCAGATGTTTAGTGGATTAGAGATCTTAAGTGTATTGGGCAGAATGCACCTACATCATCTGTTTTACTTTCTAGTCCTTTAAACCCAGAGGTCAGTGAATTACCTGTGTGTACTATTTAATAAATGCAGATGTCTGAGCTGTACCCCAGATCTTTGGGGGGTCAATCAGAACCTCTGCTATCCTAGGTGTGATCTTCTTGCTGAATGGCGGCAGTACAAGAAGCCAAACAAAACCACTCAAGAACAATTAAAGTCTCTGTGTTGTGACATTCCACTGGTCCAGCCCGGCATCAGTGAGACAAGAAATAGGCTCTCCCTGCCCCTGTGGGAGGCACTGCACAGTCACAAAGCAAGGGCATGGATGTCTTGTAATTCTGTAACAAGGGAGGGAATGAAGAATTGGAGCATAATCCAATCACTAAAGCTGAATATCTGAAAACGTGCCACCCTACACAAATAATGATGGCCTGCCTCATCATCCAGGCAAGTAAGCAATAATTCTATTCTTCCAAATAACAATTTCCTTAGGGGTGCTTGCAGAGAAACGGGCACATATTAACAGGTCTAAGCTTGGGTTTTCACCTTAAGAAGTAGGTGGTCGATCACATTTTACAGCAAAAGCAATGTTTGCCTTTTACTTTTCCTTTGAATAATTTTAATGTTAAGTCCTTCTTAATATGCATTGTACCATCTTATCAGTTAGAAAAACTTCTCAAGGGCAGACTTGTCATAGATCTGCTGTGTAGAACAAAGCAGAAATTTATGCATCTGTTTTACTTCATTGTCTAGGGCAGTGGTTCATTACATCTGGCTCTCAGAGAGTAGAGCCTACGCACTGGTGTTTTTTTAAAAGCACCTCCAGGTGAGTCAAAAGTGCAGCTATGGTTGAGAACCATTGGCTGGGGCCTTTGACCCATGATTGATTAAAAAATACAACAAAGAAGTTGTACCACACACTAAACCTCCCTTTGCCAGAAGAAGCTACAAAGCCAGTCTGCAAGAAGATAGTTTGTAAAATTTCCGCTGGGGTCCACTCAGACCAGCAGCAGCAGCATCACCTGGGAACTTGTGAGAAATGCAGACTCTCAGGCCTCTCCACAGACCTACTAAATCAGGAAATTATAGTTTAAAAGATTCCCAGGTGATTCATATTCACATTAAAGTCTGAGAAGCACTGCTGAAAATCTTAAATCCTAATTAGGCAAGACAGTCTCCCCTTAGAACAATTTCCTCTTATCAGGTTCTTGAAATTCAAGTCCAGGATTCATCATCAAGAATGTTACAGGTAAATGAATTGCTCTAGTGAGATATGTATGTAATATAGCATACTGTAATGTAATGTGTGATAATTAATATAATATAATATAATGTAATATAATTTCTCTTCCTTTCCAAATAAATTTATTTGCAGAGGAGGAAACCCTAGATTGTGTTAGGAATAGAAGGACTCTTCAACTACCCAGCACAGTAGTACTTTATTGCCATTTTATTTCATTGTGGTGGAGATAAAATAGATAAGATCTGGTTCTTGTCTTCTGGCTGCTTATTCTAGTAAGGGATGCTGACAAGTAAACAACTAACCAGAACTTAATGTGGTCTAAAATTCTAAACTAAATGGAGTCTGATCCCCTGGGTTAAAATTCTGTTCCTAGCTGAGCAATTTTAGGGAAAAGTACCAAACTTTTCTGAGTCTCAATTTTCTTATCTACGAAATAAAAATAAATAAAATTCTAAACTAGAAATATAGCAATATGTTTAGGACAGTGACTCTCAAATGTTAATGGACATTAGAATCACTTGGAAGGCTTGTTTAACCACAGATTGCCCCAACCCCAGAGTTTTCCAGTAAGTCTGTGGTGTGACCTGAGAATTTCCATATCTAACAAGTTTTCTGCTGTTCAAGGGCCACACTTTGAGAACCACTGGGTTATAGAAACAGAGCCAAAAGAACAGAATGCTAGGCTTCAGATGGGTGGCAAAGGATGAGCTAAATATTGACAGAGAAGAGAAAGAAGGGCATTCCTGGTTGGGACAATAATCAGAGTGGAGCATATCTGAGGGTCTGTGGGAAGTCTGCTATGATTGGAGCTCAGTATACGTGAAATGAGGAATAGATGAGACTGGAAAGATGGGTCAGGTCCCATTCATGGAGGGTCTAAGACAGCAGCAAAGGAGTTTAAAGTTTATTCTGTGGGCACTGAGGAGTGATGGAAGATGTTTGAGGATAAAAAATTTTTCATTTAAAAAAGACATGGTCCACATTTTTCTCTAGGATAGTAGTTTGGGTAGTAGTGAGGAGGATGGACTGGAGAGACAAGAGGATGGAAATCAGGAGAGCAGGAGAGAGGCTAATCCCAATGATGAAGGAGAATGATCCACAAATAGGGCCGCTACCAGCACAGCTGGTAACCTTCATACTTCTGGGAAGCACTAGGAGAGCCCACGATGGCACAATGACAGAAAAGAAGGAGGGTCATTCATTCAACATGTATATATTGAGCTCCTATTATATTCCAAGCACTGTGCTAGGGACAGAGGAAACAGTGATGAAGGAGACAGACAAGGTTCTTACCCTCATGGAGCTCTTGGACTAGCAGGGGAAACAAGACAAGGCAATAGGACCAGCAAAGAAGAGAAACTATGGAACAATGTGTGTGATGTCAGAGCTGGGGATGGGGCTGGGTTCCTCACCTAGATTGGAGAGTGAATGAAAGTTTCTGGGGAAGGGATATTTAAGCCTAAATTCCTCAATGGCCAAAATGCCTATCAGGGCCTAAAAGACACTGGATGATCTGGGCCCTCCCTTTATTTTCAACTTATTATAAGTCATTGTTTCTCTTACTCTTTGTGCTCTGGAACTGGACCTCTATCAATTCTTTTCAGCTTCAGGATCGTTGTACATGCTTTTCTCCTGGCTTGGAATTTTCTTATCTCTCTTACCTCAGGAATTGTTACTCATCCTATGAGGTTCAGCTTAAATATCACTTCCACAAAGGTTTCTCTGTGCCCCCAAGATTAGATCAATACCCATTTTATTCTCTGGAGTCTTCCTATATTTCAGCTCCCTAACATTATCACACTAGTAATTAATTCATTATTTGAGAATAATTTGCTTCATGTCTGTATCCCCTATTAGATTATAAGATCTGTGGGACACTTGTGTCTTCTCCATACCTATTCTCTGAGTTCTTAACACAGTTTCTGGAACATAATAAGTACTCAGTATTTCACTTCATAAATGAAAACCAAGAACTAAAAGATAAAATGGAATAGTTAGGCAAAGGGAATGAGAAGGCAAGGAATAGAAGGTATGGAGGCCCTGAGGTAGAACAGAGCGCTACTCAATAAAGGAGCTACACGGAGAACAGTGGGGTTGGGTTCTAGGCAGAGAGAGGTAAGAGATGGGGCTGAAGGGGCAGTCAATGGGAAAACACTGAAGGATATGAAACCAGGTAATCTTGCACCAGATTTTCTCCAGGTCTGGTGGGAGGGAGTGAATAATGATATCATTGGGAGGATTTTCCAGGAGTCCAGGTGCTAGTAACCCTGGGTAAGGAGGTAGCAGTGCGAAGGGAAAGATAAGGACACTTGAGCAAGACATTTAGGAGATGGTGCTGATAGAACCTGGTGGTGGATTGAATGTGTGGATAAAGGAGAAAAAAGGTGGTCACAGTTGATATGGAGGTTTTTGGTTTGTAGGATGATTTACTAAGATGGGAACAATGAACCTTCTGGGTGATGGAGAGCTCCTCCTAGCAATGACACAGGGCCCTACCTAGGAGCATAGACACATAGATGGTAAGAGGCTGAGATTCAGGCAAACATAGAGTTACAGAACTTAGAGGTCACCTGAGGGACCTTAGAGACCATTCCAGAAAAAACAGTTCTGCTGCTAAAAACGTTTGATCACCACTGTGCTGTGCCATGGTGCCAGTGCCCTACACCTGGTAGACTGACAGGTGATATACAATCCCAATTTGCTTAGTGAAATATATTAGTGTGATTATGGATTTCTTCTCTATATGCAGAGGTGGAAATTTTTCTTCTAACTCAGAGGTTGGCAAAATTTTCCTATCAAGGGCCAAATCCGAAACATTATATACTTTGCAAATGATACAGTCTCTGTTCCAACTCTTCAGCTCTGCCATTGTACCTCAAAAGCAGCCATAGACAATGTATAAAAAAATGAACGTGGCTGTGTTTCAATATGAGTTTATTTGTGGACGCAGAATTTTGAATTTTACATAATTTTCATATATCACCAAAAAATCCTCCTTTTGAGTTTTTTCAACTATTTAAAAATACAAAACTATTCTTGGCTCACAGGATATACAACTACAGTATTTGTCCCATGGGCTGGAGTTCATGGACTTCTATTCTAAATGAAGGACTTTTCTAGAGAGACACAGAGTCACAAAGTATTGGTAAAGGACAGCAAGCTTTAATGCCTTGTTCTGATCTCATGTAATCCAGTGGGGCAAAGGGGAAAAGATTCCTCGCCAAGAAGAGGAATTAAAGTTTCTCATGATTCCAGGCAGTTGTGAGTTGCTGAAAGCAGGGAAGGGAAGGGGGAACCATTCTATACCGTCTGTTTGGGAGCAGCAGATCTCAGTGGCCCTAAAAGGGAGTGCCTCAGGCTGCCAGGTGTAGTTCTGACTTGTATTCTTTTTCTTACTCAGAACCCAGGCACATCAAGTGAACCAGGCATAGTAACTCACCAAGTCTTTTAAGATAGAAGGCTAAATACCAATCACATTCTTAGTTTTCAAGTATAGCATTGGTACCTAAATTAAAACCTCTGTATTATCATCAAGTTGGGTAAGCTTATTAAAGACCTACAGACTTCAGTGACTTCAGGGACAATACAAAGATTAAAGAAAAGTAATGTCATTACAAAATGACATTTGCTTAAGGAAATTTGAGTTAGCTCTAAACCGAGCTCCCTGGATCTCTTAGCAAAACTGTCAAACTCAAAAGATTGTCCACAGACTAAAAATATGTTATCACCAGAGCTGGATATACATATTATCATATATGATCATCAATGTTCTTTTTATAAATAAATTATAATTGTATGTATATAATTGTCTACACCAAAGTGTTTTAACTTCTGGACTATGAACTACTTGAGGCTATGGATCTTATTTTATTCACCTCTGAATTATCAGTATCCACCATAATTACTATCACATAGATGATGCCTAATAAATGTTGGTTGAATAATATTATGACCATAAAAAGGTCATAATATAATTAAAATTGTTAGTAGGGGAAAATAGTAATATATGCTTTTGTTCCAAATTTAAAAATCTTATCTTAAAATAGACACTGAGGAATACTTTGTGAATGCATCTCTCTATAAGAGTACTCTGGAGATTAAGGAAGTCTGTGATAAAATAAAGACATAGAACTTCTTGCTTCTTTACCAGAGGACCAAGTGGGATTTTACTCATTAAGTGCCCCTGGGGAAACACTGCTGGTTCTGCTTACCGAGCAGCCATTCCCCACCCCCACCCCCCGCCTTCTCTCTTGTCATCTTTCACAACACAGCCTGAAAAATGTAAAAACTCACTTTTTCAGTATCCTCTGTAGCAAAGAAGGCCATACGACCATGTTGTGGCCAATGAGCTGTAACCTGAAGTCTCCCAGGTGTTCCTGGGAAATATGTGCATTCTTGATAGAGTCTGATAACTGGCACTAACTTTTCCTCCTCTTCCTGCTTTGAATGTGGGGCAGTGGGAACTTATTTGCAACCATGAGTTTAAGATTAGAAGAATGTCAACACATATTCTGATATCACTGAGCTGCTGAACAAAAGCCTGAATCTTTCTATCTCCAGGCTTCCTATGTTAGAAAAAGTAACCAAATTTATTAAACCACTGATGGTTAATATTTTTTTCTTGCAAATGAACTTACTCTTAACTGATTCAAAGCCTATTTTGCAAAAAAAACCTCTTAAGCACCAATTAAGTAATCTCCAGATGTTACAACACCGTCACTAAATAGTCTTATTACTTTCTATTTAACTGAAGATTATTTGGAGGTCCTTTTTAAACTTCTGGCCCCCCAGATCTATAGCTATTTAAACCCTGCCATTTACTGTTTTTTGTTTGTTTTTGGCACCACTTTGCACTTACTCTGAACACTAGACTCTCAAGAAAATTTTAGATTTTCCTACTCAACAACCTGAAACACAAATACATTAATATTCTATAATTTGTTTCCCTCTTAAATGATGTGAATTTAACCTTATTTATTCAATTTATTTATGACATATTTCCAAAAAAGATATGAGTACTTATTTTTTCAAAATATTCAATATTTATACAGGAGAGTGACATCAGTAAGATGGCTGGATAGTAAGCTCTATACCCTCAATCTCCCACAAAAACACCAAATAAACAACAACTTACAAACCAAAGCAGCTTTGCAAGAATTCTAGAAATCAGTTAAAAAGTTGCAACAAGCAAATGCCTAATCAAGAAAAAGTCACACTCTAAAGGGCAGGAAATTTCATGGCATTTCTGCTCACTCTTGCCCCACCTCCTCCCCAGTGAGGTGTGGTTGGAGTGAAGTTAACCAATTCCTGGTTCCTCCCTTGGGACAGCAAGGAAAGAGTGGAACTTGCTTGCAATGTTCTGGCTTGTCTGGGGAATGCCTGGAGCTCTGGTTTCTGTCTCATATTACTTGGGCCACAGGCGAGAATGGTGGCTTAATTTGGATGTCAGGTTGGAGACCTCTGGAAGCAGTGGTGGACACTGGGACATAAAAGCTGCAGAAAGACTGCAGAACTGTGGACTCAACTAATATCGTAAATGAAAGAAGGAATATTACAATAAATTTTACAAAAATAAAAAGTATTATAAGAGTATTATTTACACCAACAAATTGGATATCCCAGATGAAATGGACAAATTCTTAGATGCACAAAACCTACCAAGAGTGAATCATGAAGAAATAGAAAATCTGAACACTCAAAACTAGTTAGGAGGTTGAATCAGTAATCAAAAAACTTCCAACAAAGAAAAGCCCGGGCCCAGAAGAATTCACTTGTGACATCTACCAAACATTTAAAGAAGAATTAACACAAATTCTCCCCAAACTCTTCCTAAAACTTGAAGAGGAGTGAACAGTTCCACACTTATTTTATGATGCCAGCATTACATTGATAGCAAATCCTAACAAAGACACTATGAGAAAAGAAAGTTGCAGACCAATATCTCTTATGAATAGTGCTGCTAAAATCCTCAAGAAAATATCAGCAGACAGAATTTAACAGCAAAATTTTAAGCCTTATACACTATGACCAAGTGGGATTTATTCCTGGAATGCGAGAATGGTTCAACATACAAATATTGATCAACTTAATATACCACATTAACAAAATAAAGGGGGGATGAACCCATGATCGTCTCAATTAATGCAGAAAAAGCATTTGAGAAAAGTTAACACCTTTTCAGGATATAAAGATGTAACAAACTAGGAATAAAAGGTAACATAATAAATGCCATATATGAAAAGCCCACATCTAATATACTTATTGGTGAAAGACTGAGAGGTTTCCCTCTAAGATCTGAAACAAGAAAAGAGTGTTTACTTTTATCACTTTCATTCAACATAGTACTGGAAGTCTTAGCCAGAGCAATTAGGCAAGAAAAAGAAATTAAAAGCATCCAAATTGAAAAGATAGAAGTGAAATTATCTCTGTTCACAAATAATATAATTTTATATGTAGAAAACCCTACAGATTATGCACACACACACATACACACACAAACTTGTTAAAACTAATAATGAATTTAGCAAAGTCACAGGATATAAAATCAACATGCAAAAATCAGTTGTGTGTCTATGCACCACCAATGACTAATTTAAATAGGAAATTAAGAGAATAATTCTATTTATGATGGTATTAAAAAGAATAAAATACTTAGGAATAAATTTAACCAAGCAGGCAAAAGACTTGTACAATAAAAACTACAAAATGTTGCTGAAAGAAATTACAGGAGACACTGATAAATGGAAGACATACTCATGAGTTGGAAGACATATTGTAAATATGTCATACTATCCAAAGGGATCTATAAATTCAATAAAATCACTATCAAAATCCCAATAACATTTTTTCACAAATAGAAAATTCAATCCTAAAATTCAAATAGAAGGGGGACCTTCAAGATGGCAGAGGAGTAAGACATGGTGATCACCTTCTTCCCCACAAATACATCAAAAATACATCTACAAGTGGAACAACTCCTACAGAACACCCACTGAACGCTGGCAGAAGACCTCAGACTTCCCAAAAGGCAAGAAAATCCCCACTTACTTGGGTAGAGCAAAAGAAAAAAGAAAAAAACAGAGACAAAAGAATAGGGATGGACCTGCACCTCTGGGAGGGAGCTGTGAAGGAGGAAAAGTTTCCACACACTAGGAAGACCCTTCACTGGTGGAGACCAGGGGTGCAGGTGGGAAGCTTCAGAGGCATGGAGGAGAGTGTAGCAACAGGGGTACAGAGGGCAAAGCAGAGAGATTCCTGCACAGAGGATCACTGCTGACCAGCACTCACCAGACTGAGAGGCTCATCTGCTCACCTGTGGGTTGGGTGGGGGCTGAGAGCTGAGGCTCAGGTTTTGGAGGTCAGATCCCAGGGAGAGGACTGGGGTTGGTGGCGTGAACACAGCCTGAAGGGGACTAGTGCTCCACAGCTAGCAG
Organism: Mesoplodon mirus; assembly: GCF_964341445.2. Classification (NCBI taxonomy): domain Eukaryota; kingdom Metazoa; phylum Chordata; class Mammalia; order Artiodactyla; family Ziphiidae; genus Mesoplodon; species Mesoplodon mirus. The sequence goes on from NC_138987.1 coordinate 52,505,096, forward strand.
GAGGGAGTCCAGGAAAAAGTTTGGACCTGGCTAAGAGGCAAGAGACCATTGGAATGCGCGAGGAGAGGGGACTCAGAACATTGCCTAAATGAGATCCAGAGATGGGTGTGAGCCACGGATAACAGCACGGACACCAGAGACAGGCATGAGATGCTAAGTCTGCTGCTGCAGCCACCAAGAAGCATGTGTGCAAGCACAGGTCACTATCCACACTTCCCCTCCCTGGAGACTGTGCAGCCCGTCACTGCCAGGGTCCTGTGATCCGGGGACAACTTCCCAGGGAGAACACATGGCGCACCTCAGGCTGTTGCAACATCATGCCAGCCTCTGCCACTGCAGGTTCACCCCGCATTCTGTACCACTCGCAGCCCCCCTGGCCTGAGTAAGCCAGAGCCCCCAAATCAGACATTCCTTTAACTCTCTCCTGTATGGGCAGGGAACAGACGCCCTCAGGCGACATACACACAGAGGCCAAAATTTAAATTTGGGGCCAAATCCAAATCTGAACACCAGGAGTTGTGCAAACAAAGAAGAGAGAGGGAAATTTCTCCCAACAGCCTCAAGAGCAGCAGATTAAATCTCCACAGTCAACTTGATGTACCCTGCATCTCTGGAAAACCTGAATAGACAATGAATCATCCCAAAATTGAGTCAGTGGACTTTGGGAGCAACTGTAGACTTGGGGTTTGCTTTCTGCATCTAATTCTGTTCTGGTTTTATGTTTATCTTAGTTTAGTATTTAGAGCTAATTAACACTGCTAGATTTATTTATTGATTTTGTTGTTCTCTTCCTTTTTAATATATATATATATATTTTTTTCCTTTTTCTCTTTTTAGAGTGTGTATGTGTGTGCTTCATTGTGTGATTTTGTCTGTACAGCTTTGCCTTTACTATTTGTCTTAGGATTCTGTTTGTCAGGGTTTTTTTTGTTTGTTTGTTTTGGTTGCTCTCTTCTTTGTTGTTTTATCTTTTTAAATTACTTTTTAATTTTTAATAATATTTTTTATTTTAATAAATTTATTTTATTTATTTATTTATCTTTTTTTTTCTCCCTTTTCTTCTGAGCTGTGTGGCTGACAGGGTCTCGGTGCCAGGCTGGGTATCAGAACTGAGCCTCCGAGGTGGGAGAGCTGAGTTCAGGAGATTGGTCCACCAGAGTCCTCCCAGCCCCATGTAATATCAAATGGCAAAAGCTCACAAAGAGATCTCCATCTCAACATTAAGATCAAGCCCCATTCAATGACCAGCAAGCTACAGTGCTGGACACCCTATGCCAAACAGCTAGCAAAACAGGAACACAATTCCACCCATTAGCAGAGAGCCTGCCTAAAATCATAATAAGTTCACAGGCACCCCAAAATGCACCCCTGGACTCAGTCCAGCCGACCAGAAAGACAAGAACCAGCCTCATCCATCAGAACACAACACCAGTGCCCTTAACCAGGAAGCCTATACAACCCACTGAACCAAACTTACCTACTGGGGGCAGACACCCAAAACAAGATGAATTACAAACCTGCAGCCTGCAAAAAGGAGACCCTAAACACAGTAAGTTAAGCAAAATGAGAAGACAGAGAAATAAACAGCAGATAAAGGAGCAAGGTAAAAACCCACCAGACCAAACAAATGAAGAGGAAATAGGCAGTCTACCTGAAAAAGAATTCAGAATAATGATAGTGAAGATGAACCAAAATCTTGGAAATGGAAAAGAGAAAATACAGCAAACATTTAACAAGGACCTAGAAGAACTAAAGAGCAAACAAACAATGATGAACAACACAATAAATGAAATTTAAAATTCTCTAGAAGGAATCAATAGCAGAATAACTGAGGCAGAAGAACGGATAAGTGACCTGGAAGATAAAAGAGTGGAAATAACTACTGCAGAGCAGAATAAAGAAAAAAGAATGAAAAGAATTGAGGACTGTCTCAGAGACCCTTGGAACAACATTAAATGCACCACCATTCGAATTATAGGGGTCCCAGAAGAAGAAGAGAAAAAAAAGGGACTGAGAAAATATTTAAAGAGATTATAGTTGAAAACTTCCCTAATGTGGGAAAGGAAATAGTCAGTCAGGTCCAGAAAGCACAAAGAGTCCAATACAGGATAAATCCAAGGAGAAACACAACAACACACATATTAATCAAATGATCAAAAATTAAATACACTGAAAAAATATTAAAAGCAGCAAGGGAAAAGCAACAAATAACATACAAGGGAATCCCCATAAGGTTAACAGCTAATCTCTCAGCAGAAACTCTACAAGCCAGAAGGGAGTGGCAGGACATATTTAAAGTGATGAAAGGGAAAAACCTAAAACCAAGATTACTTTACCCAGCAAGGATCTCATTCAGATTCAACATAGAAATTAAAACCTTTACAGACAAGCAAAAGCTAAGGGAACTCAGCACCACCAAACCAGCTTTACAACAAATGCTAAGGGAACTTCTCTAGGAAGGAAATACAAGAGAAGGAAAAGACCTACAATAACAAACCCAAAATAATTAAGAAATTGGTAATAGGAACATACATAATGACAACTACCTTAAATGTAAATGGATTAAATGCTCCAACCAAAAGACATAGATTGGCTGAATGGATACAAAAACAAGATCCATATATATACTGTCTACAAGAGACCCACTTCAGACCTAGGGACACATACGGACTGAAAGTGAGGGGATGGAAAAAGATATTCCATGCAAATGGAAATCAAAAGAAAGTTGGAGTAGCAATTCTCATATCAGACAAAATAGACTTTAAAATAAAGACTGGTTACAAGAAACAAAGAAGGGCACTACATAATGACCAAGGGATCAACCCAAGAAGAAGATATAACAATTGTAAATATTTATGCACCCAACATAGGAGCTCCTCAATACCTAAGGCAAATGTTAACAGCTATAAAAGGGGAAATCAACAATAACACAACACTAGTAGGGGACTTTAACACCCCACTTTCACCAATGGATAGATCATCCAAAATGAAAATAAATAAGGAAACACAAGCTTTAAATGATACATTAAACAAGATGGACTTAATTGATATTTATATGACATTCCATCCAAAAACAACAAAATACACTTCCTTCTCAAGTGCTCATGGAACATTCTCCAGGATAGACCTTATCTTGGGTCACAAATCAAGCCTTAGTAAATTTAAGGAAATTGAAATTTTATCAAGTATCTTTACCGACCACAACGCTATGAGACTAGATATCAATTACAGGAAAATGTTGGTAAAAAATACAAGCACATGGAGGCCTAATAATACACTACTAAATAACCAAGAGATCACTGAAGAAATCAAAGAGGAAATCAAAAATACCTAGAAACAAATAACAATAAAAATACAATGACACAAAAGCTATGGGATGCAGCAAAAGCAGTTTTAAGAGGGTAGATTATAGCAATACAATCCTACCTCAAGAAACATGAAACATCTCAAATAAACAACCTAATCTTACACCAAAAGCAATTAGACAAAGAAGAACAAGAAAAACCCAAAGTAGCAGAAGGAAAGAAATCATAAAGATCAGATCAGAAATAAATGAAAAAGAAATGAAGGAAATGATAGCAAAGATCAATAAAACTAAAAGCTGGTTCTTTGAGAAGATAAACAAAATTGATAAACCATTAGCCAGACTCATCAAGAAAAAAAGGAAAACTCAAATCAACAGAATTAGAAATTAAAAAAAGGAGAAGTAACAACTGACACTGCAGAAATACAAAGGATCATGAGAGATTACTACAAGCAACTCTATGCAAATAAAATGGACAACCTGGAAGAAATAGACAAATTCTTAGAAAAGCAGAGCCTTCAAAGACTGAACCAGGAAGAAACAGAAGATATAAACAGACCAATCACAAGCACTGAAATTGAAACTGTGATAAAAAATCTTCAAACAAACAAAAGCCCAGAACCAGATGGCTTCACAGACAAATTCTATCAAACTTTTAGAGGAGAGCTAACAGCTATCCCTCTCAAACTCTTCCAAATTTAGCAGAGAGAGGAACACTCTCAAACTCATTCTACGAGGCCACCATCACCCTGATACCAAAACCACACAAAGATGTCACAAAAAAAGAAAACTACAGGCCAATATCACTGATGAATATAGATGCAAAAATCCTCAACAAAATACTACCAAACAGAATCCAACAGTACATTGAAAGGATCATACACTATGATCAAGAGGGCTTAATCCCAGGAATGCAAGGATTCATTAATATACACAAATCAATCAATTTGATACACCACATTAAAAAATTGAAGGAGAAAAACCATATGATCATCTCAATAAATTCATAAAAAGCTTTTGACAATATTCAATAACATTTATGATAAAAACCCTCCAGAAAGCGGGCATAGAGGGAACTTACCTCAACATAATAAAAGTCATATATGACAAACTCACAGCCAACATAGTTCTCAATGGTGAAAACCTGAAACCATTTCCACTAAAATCAGGAAAAACACAAGGTTGCCCACTCTCACCGCTCTTATTCAACATAGTTTTGGAAGTTCTAGCCACAGCAATCAGAGAAGAAAAAGAAATAAAAGGAATCCAAACCGGAAAAGAAGAAGTAAAGGTGTCACTGTTTGCAGATGACATGATACTATATGTAGAGAATCCTAAAGATGCTGCCAGAAAACTACTAGAGCTAATCAATGAATTTGGTAAAGTAGCAGGATACACAATTAATGCACAGAAATCTCTTGCATTCCTATACATTAATGATGAAAACTCTGAAAGAGAAATTAAGGAAACACTCCCATTTACCACTGCAACAAAAAGAATAAAATACATAGGAACAAACCTACCTAAGGAGACAAAAGACCAACATGCAGAAAATTATAAGACACTGATGAAAGAAAATAAAGATGATACAAACAGATGGAGAGATATACCCTGTTCTTGGATTGGAAGAATCAACACTGTGAAAATGACTCTACTACCGAAAGTAATCTATAGATTCAATGCAATCCCTATCAAACTACCAATCGCATTTTTCACAGAACTAGAACAAAAGATTTCACAGTTTGTATGGAAACACAAAAGACTCCGAATAGCCAAAGCAATCTTGAGGATGAAAAATGGAGCTGGAGGAATCAGGCTCCCTGACTTCAGACTATACTACAAAGCTACAGTAACCAAGACAGTATGGTACTGGCACAAAAACAGAAAGATAGACCAATGGAACAGGATAGAAAGCCCAGAGATGAACCCACGCACATATGGTCACCTTAACTTTGATAAAGGAGGCAAGAATATACAGTGGAGAAAAGACAGTCTCTTCAATAAGTGGTGCTGGGAAAACTGGATAGGTACATGTAAAAGTATGAAATTAGAACACTCCCTAACACCATACACAAAAATAAACTCAAAATGGATTAAAGACCTAAATGTAAGGCCAGACACTATCAAACTCTTAGAGGAAAACATAGGCAGAACACTCTATGACATAAGTCACAGCAAGATCCTTTTTGACCCACCTCCTAGAGAAATGGAAATAAAAACAATAATAAGGACTTCCCTGGTGGCGCAGTGGTTGAGAGTCCACCTGCCGATGCAGGGGACACGGGTTTTTGCCCTGGTCCGGGAAGATCCCAATGCTGCGGAGCAGCTAGGCCCGTGAGCCATGGCCGCTGAGCCTGCGCGTCCGAAGCCTGTGCTCCGCAATGGGAGAGACTACAACAGTGAGAGGCCCGTGTACCACTAAAAAATAAAAAAAGTAAGAAAACCAAAACACAACAAAACAAAAATAGACAAATGAGACCTAATGAAACTTAAAAGCTTTTGCACAGTCAAGGAAACCATAAACAAGACCAAAAGACAACCCTCAGAATGGGAGAAAATATTTTCAAATGCAGCAACTGACAAAGGATTAATCTCCAAAATTTACAAGCAGCTCATGCAGCTCAGTAACAAAAAAACAACGCAATCCAACAATGGGCAGAAGACCTAAATAGACATTTCTTCAAAGAAGATATACAGATTGCCAACAAACACATGAAGGAATGCTCAACATCATTAATCATTAGAGAAATGCAAATCAAAACTACAATGAGATATCGTCTCACACCAGTCAGAATGGCCATCATCAAAAAATCTAGAAACAATAAATGCTGGAGAGGGTGTGGAGAAAAGGGAATGCTCTTGCACTGTCAGTGGGAATGTAAATTGATACAGCCACTATGGAGAACAATATGGAGGTTTCTTAAAAAACTACAAATAGAACAACCATACGACCCAGCAATCCCACTACTGGGCATATACCCTGAGAAAACCATAATTCAAAAAGAGTCATGTACCAAAATGTTCATGGCAGCTCTATTTACAATAGCCAGGACATGGAAGCAAACTAAGTGTCCATCAACAGATGAATGTATAAAGAAGATGTGGCACATATATACAATGGAACATTACTCAGCCATAAAAAGAAACGAAATTGAGTTATTTGTGGTGAGGTGGATGGACCTAGAGTCTGTCATACAGAGCAAAGTAATTCAGAAAGAGAAAAACAAATACCGTATGCTAACACATATATATGGAACCTAAGGGGAAAAAAAAAGGTCATGAAGAACCTAGGGGTAAGATGGGAATAAGGACATAGACCTACCAGAGCATGGACTTGAGGATATGGGGAGGGGGAGGCTGTGACGAGGTGAGACAGTGGCATGGACATATATACACTACCAAGCATAAAGTGGATAGCTAGTGGGAAGCAGCTGCATAGCACAGGGAGATCAGCTTGGTGCTTTGTGACCACCTAGCGGGGTGGGATAGGGAGAGTGGGAGGGAGGGAGATGAAGGAGGGAAGAGATATGGGAACATGTGTATATGTATAACTGATTCACTTTGTTATAAAGCAGAAACTAACACACCATTGTAACACACCATTGTGAATGATGTGTAAACTAACACACCATTGCGTGTGTAAACTAACACACAATTATACTCCAATAAAGATGTTAAAAAAAATGGCAGAAGATTCAATTTGACATTTCTCCAAAGAAGACATACAAATGGCCAAGAAGAATATGAGAACATGCTCAACATCCCTAATTGTTAGAGAAATATAAATCAAAACCCCAAAGAGATACAATCTCATAACCAAAAGGATGGTTACTAGCAAAGAAACATAAAATTTTGGTGAGGATGTGGTGAAATTGAAACCGTTGTATACCTTTGGTAGGAATCTAAAATGGTTTAGCACTATGGGAAACAGTATGGCAGTTCCTCAAAAATTTTAAACAGAATTTCCATATGATCCAACAATCCAAATTCTGGATATATACCCCAAAGAATTGAAAGCAAGGTCTTGGAGAGAGAGTTGTATAGTCAGGTTCATAGCAGAATTATTCACAGTAGCCAAAATATTGAAGCAACGCAAGTTTTTGAGAGATGAATGGTTAAACAATATGTGGTATATGCATAGAACAGAATATTATTCAACCTTAAAAAGCAAGGAAATTCTGACACAGTAAAATATGCATGAACCTTGAAGACATTATGATAAGCAAAATAAGTCAGTCATGGAAAGTACAAATACTGTGTGAATTTATGTATGTGAGGTACCTAGAGTATTCAAAAGCATAGGGACAGTAAGTAGAACAGTGGTTACTAGAGACTGCGGGGAGACGGAATGGAGGGAGTTCGTTTTTTATGGGTACACAGTTTCAGTTTTTTAAGATGAAATGAATTCTTTAGATTGGTTGCACAACAATGTGAATGTACTTAACACAACTGAACTGTACACTTAAATTGCTAAGATGGTAATTTTATGTATTTATGTATTTCACAATTAAAAACAATTTTAAGACATAAAAAAAGCTTAGTAAAATAGACAAAGTAATTGACAACCAGAAACAAATAAAAGAGAAAGTTAAAATATTCTAGCATATTAGGGCAACATGGCTCCAGTGCTTAATCACTACAGTTTTCTGTCATCCAGGGCAAAAAGGCAAATAATATGATAGATTTCATAACTCTTTTACTGAAGGGGAAAAATTTAGTTCTCTGGATAAGGTATAGTTTTCTTTGGCATAACATCCTGATTCTCATTCCTTTATAGATAACCTGATATTTTGTTTATTTGGTTTTGTTTTCACTATTCATTGAAAACTTTTACGATTTCCTCTTTATCTTTGATATGTAAAATTTTACTATGATATGTCATTTGCCCAGCCTCTGGTGAACACCATCAATCTGAAGATTTCTCTCTTGGTGGAGAATTTTCTACTATTATTCTTTTGCTTAGTTCCTCTCCTTGATTCTTTATGTTCTCCTCTTCTGTAACACCTGCTATTCTGCAACATGTACCATGTTGATATTGGAGTTTCTGGAGCTATTTTCCATGTCCCTATTTTTCTCTCATGTTTTATCTTTACTCTTATGTTTTATAATCTGGGAGAATCCCTTAATAATTTTCAATAGTCCCACTTTCTAATTGGTTCTTTAGTCTTCTCGATCTTCTACTGACAATTTATACATTATTTACTTATTTATCTTGGTGACTTAATTTTTGTATTTTTATCTGTAGAATCCCCAATTTGTTCTTTTTAATAGTAGAGCCTTCTCATTTTGTGGATATAATATCTTCTCTTACCCCTCTGAAGATATTAAACATGACATTTTAAAATATATTTATGTATCCTATTAAGTCTGTTTGCTCAGGTATTGACTTTTAAGTTTATTTGCTGCATATCTTTCATGGTGCTGCTTTCCTTACGTGGTTAATGATTCTTAGTTGAGTGTTCATCTTTGTGGTTGAGACTCCCTTCTCCCCTCTCTGTGGCTACTACTTCTACTTACTGCCTCTTGGTAATGGCAAACATGGGCGAAGCTCTCAAACTCCATGTCCTCATGTCTTAAGTAGTTTGGGCATTAATTTTCCTAGTGAAATGACACTGCAATAGTTTAAATAAGTAAAGTTCTGCAGACAGACCTCAAGGTACAGTACCTAATACAGGCCAACTTTGTTGGAGAGTATTCATATTTCTGGAATTTCTGTATTCTTGTATATAATGAATACCTAAATTATATGCCTATTACCTTTGAAAAAATTCAATCTTATCTAGATTTACTTTTTAAATAAGCCTGGATTAATCCCGTAAGGAAACTCACAGCGTGGGAAATTAGGAGTGGATTCATGGAAGAGAATAACATTTTTGGTTAAATTTGGTAGTTCTGTAGCTACTCATGAAAGGTCGAGGGATGAAGGTGTTTGGGTTAGGTTTTGGTGGAGGTGGTTTTTTTCCCACATGTTACTCTGATGGTGAGGAGATCCAGAGGCAGAGTAAGACCTGTTATTTTAAAGCTTCAAGGTATTTTTCTGTTTCCCTGCTGGCCAAGATTTGATTTAACTTTGTACTTCTTTTCTTTTTTTTGGAGAGGGGTGGGACCTTTTAATAGGACTTTTGATTATAAAAAGGTAAAGTTGATATTCCAGAGTAGACAGGGTTTCTGATCCGTATAAAAATTTAAAATGTCATTTTCTTTGTGGGTAGAGTTGATTCCCATCAGCTGTTTCCTTTAGGAAGATTGGTGCATTCTAAATACAAATTTAGACTATGAGCTCTGAAATTTTCTTGGGAATGTTTGTGTGTCTTGTATAAACAAAACAAGACATGAAGTCTCATCTTTACCTCTTGTTTATGAAGGAACCCTAAAGAGCGCTGGACTGCCAAAAGAGCAAGAACTGCCAAAACTTAACTCAAGCTATTCTCTAATGTGTTTTTGAGACATATTCTGATGTTATCATGATATCCAGATCAGTCTCAGCAGGATGGACCTGCATCCAAAATTTGGTTTGAGTGTCAAGATTGATGATGTCACACGAATACCAAGAGGGTATGAAGAGATTTATTATTACATAATGGAGGCTTTCTGGGGCAAGCAGGGCAGGCCTCCCAAGCAGGCCCAAAATGACTCAAGAGAGCAAGAAATGAGACTGGCTTTGCGTATTTACTGTGGTTAGGGGATGGAGCCGGGGGTGAGGCTTTTCCTGCACAGGCAAAGGCTTGCATGGCTTGAACCACCTACCATCCCGAAGGAGGGAGCATCTGGACTTGCTCCATCATTTTCCCAGATGTGGGACATGAGAAGAAGAGGGAAGAATGAGGCTAAAGGCGACGTACAGCCAAACATTAACCATTGGAGTCAGACTCCTTATTATACATGCTAAACTACAGTTCTTGTGGGACCTCTAGGGCCAACTCCTTTGAATAAGAAGTAAGTTCCCCTTATAAAAATAAGTTGTTTTGGACTTCCCTGGTGATGCAGTGGATAGGAATCCGCCTGCCAAAGCAGGGGACATAGGTTCAATCCCTGATCCGGGAAGATTCCACATGCCGTGGAGCAACTAAGCCCGTGTGCCACAGCTGCTGAGCCTGTGCTCTGGAGCCCACGTGCCTAGAGCCCATGCTCCACGACGAGAAGCCACCTCAAGGAGAAGCCTGCACACCACAGTGAAGAGTAGCCCTGCTCGCCACAACTAGAGAAAGCGCGCACACAGCAATGAAGACCCAATGCAACCAAAAATAAATAAAATTAAATCTTAAAAAAAAAAAAAAAAAAAAGGTTGTTTCAAGATGTTAACCTGGTCCAGTAAAAAGGAATTCTTGGAGGTGGGCCTTAAACTGTGCTATACAATAAAGAGTTTCTTTTCTGGAGCCTCAAGGAGTTTGGAAGCTTGAGATACAGAAGGGGAGATGCCCAAGGGCACCTCTCTTGGGGTAAGAGCAGCGAGCCTTCACAACTTCAGGGCAGGCCAGGGACTGGTGAGAGAGTGTCTGGTAGGGGACCTGTGGAGGGGCTCCAGCCTGACCCTGAAATCATTTTCATGTGTGTTTCAAATTGTCTATGTCACAATCCTCTGCATTACACTCAAGTTTTTAGTAAAGTCTTGTTAAATAGGCAGCCTGGTCCCAGCTATTATGTTGGGAAATTTAGGGACTGGCCTGGACATCTGTGCCCATACCTGAAGCAAAGCAGTACAGAGAGAACTACAGCAGCAGCTGGCAGAAGACCCACGTCAAGGCAGCGAGAGGGGCCTGCAGAAAAGCTAAGCAGAGGTCAAGACCAGATGGCCAGCTAAAGTGACAGCCATCTGGGATACATTGGTGAAACATGTAAGCATGAGAGAGTATTCTCAGAGACCTGAGAGAAAGAATCAAATTTCTACAGGCAAATGGAAAGGGGATTCATGTTGTTGAAAGTTAGGCACTAAAGAGAAATGAATGTGGGACATTTGTTTTACATAAACATCAAATAAGAAATGACATGAAGATAGACTCGAAATTTTCCCGTTCTTGATAATTAAAAAAATTTTTTAATAAAGAGACTAGGTGTTTTCACAAGGAAATTCACACAGTACCATTAGAACAGAATAATATTCAAGATTCTCTGTATTTTCTTCACAGACCAAAAAACTTATTCTAGGAACACAATTAAGAGTCCCTGATTGAGAGCAGCAATGAACTGTAGTGGGCAGGTGCCTAGGGTGTATACTAGGAAATATTTAGAAACATTACATAAAATTTATATTAATCAATTGACACATAGATCAATGGAACAAAACAGAAAAGTCAGAAGTAACCCCACACAAGAACAGCCAACTGATTTTTGACAAAGATGCAAAAAGCAATTTGTGAAAAGGTAGTCTTTTCAATCAGTGGTACTGGGGCAATTGAATATGCATAGAAAAAGTGAACTTTGAATTAAGTCTCATATCTTATGCAAAAATTAACTCAAAAAGAGTCATAGACCTTAATGCAAAACATAAAACTATAGAACTTTTAGATGATAACATCGGAGAAACCCTGGCAATCTAAGGCTTAGTGATGACTTCTTAGACTTGACACCAAAAGCATATGCATATTAGACTTCATCAAAATGAAAAACTTTTGCTATGTGAAAGAGTCTGTTAAGAGGATAAAAAGACAAGCTAGAGGATAGGAGACAATATTTGCAAACCATACATCTTACAAAGGACTCATATCTTAAGATATAAAGAACACTCAAAACTCCACAGCAAAACAAAGAAACAAACAAAAAGACAATTCAATTTGAAAATGGGCAAAAGACATTGAGACATTTCACTAAGGATATATGAATGGAAAATATGCACATGAAAAGCTATTTGATATTACTTGTCATTTATGGAGGAACTGAGCCTTAAGCCTGACCTCAGAGAGTAGAACTTTATAAATTAATAGAAGGGGTGTAAAACATAAGCTGAAAAGTCCCAATGGATCCCAACAACATTCTTTGATCTATAATTTATTTTTAGAGTTTAAATTTTTTTCTGCAGAAACATAGCACTATGTCTAGTATAGTTCTGTTACATATTTATATACATATATATAGTTATATATATTTTCAAATATTTAGGAACATTTGAACAGTATTTCATGTTATTTAAGAGTTAATCATTTAGAAAATTTTAGGTGTGGTAATTATTTTAAAAAGTCCTTAGTATTTACTAATAAAATATTATGACTTCGATTTGCTTACAAATAACCCAGTGAAGGATGGAAGAAAGTAGGTGGGAAATGGATAAAGCAAGATTGACAGAAAATTGAAAACAGTTGAAGTTGGGTGATAGGTATATATTGGCTCATTATAATATTCTAATTTCTTCAACTTTGAAATTTTTCAAAATAAAGATGAAAGACAATTAAAATGTATTTACATATATGTTTCTATGTGAATAGGAAAACAAAATCTGAAAAGATACATGTCAAACTATTAACCATGGATATGTCTGGAATGTAGAATTGGAGTAGAAGGAAGAGAAATTTCTATTTTTTTCTTTATAAACTTTGAGATTTTACAATGAACATACATATTTTTAAATTAGAAACAATGAAAATTTGAAATTTATAAGATTGCTTTTTATAATTAATCCTTTTAATTAGTTGATTATACATTCTAGAAAGTTTTCAAACGTATAAACCTTTAAGGAGTCTCAAATATTACTAGAAACTTACAGAAGAAAAAGAATATAAAATGTATTGTGAAGCCAAACTTGAAGAACTTCTTGTCTACAACTTGATCCAGATATTATGCCTTTTTTAAAGCAAATAAAATGATCCAATTGCACTGGCTCATCCATTAGATTTACATTTATTTCTTTAAGGCACAAGAATAGAGTTGGGCCAATTACCTACCAGAAATATTAAACAATGGTCTGGAAGAATGAATTTACCTCAGCCTCAGTTCTTGAAGTTTGAGTCTTTGAAAATACACCTAATTCTATTCGTAACCACTAGGGCTCAGTGTCTTCTTTGAAATGTGAAATTAATGCATTTTAGAAAACAAAAAGATCACAAAACTTTTTGTAAGTTGGTGCTGAGGAGAAAAACTGTATCTGTGATAGTCTCTGGTCTTCTTTAAAACAAAATTCCAGGGAAATTTGTGAAAGATGGGGGTGGGTCCTCACTAAGATGCTTCTTTTATTTCCCCTCCTCCTGAGATGATTGAGAAGAATGTTGTTCATGAATTAAAAAGAAAACAACATTGCCCCTAGTGATGGATTTATATTTTTAATCATTATTAGAATGTCTTCTTCTAGAATGTTTTCCTATATTGTGGTGAGTGAACTCATTGATAAGAGCGGAGCAGAACTGAGCCCCATGCTGTATGACAGTAGGTAATGAGGCATGCAGTTTGGGGCTCTGCATTTGGATGGCTGGCACTTCTGTTTCCTTACTGATGAGTAGCTTTTCAACACAGAACTTCTTATTTGTAGATTTCCAAAGGACTTCAAGGTAAACACAACTATTGGAGTATGCTTTGGGGGATGTTCTGACCTTTCTGTTACCCAGTGGAAACCTTTTGGTTCTCAGGGAGTCTCTTATTTTAGCAGGCTTAAAGACTGGTCGCATCCATCAGTAATACTGACAACCTAGTCTTGTAAATACCTCCTTTCCTTGAGGCAGCATTTTAGGGAGTAATATTTATGTTCCTCTTTTCATATGCCTGCCTTGACCCAAAGGGAAGGGAGTATCCAAGTATACTTTCTCTGTGACAAGGAGGTGTTAGAGAGGGAGTGTCCACCCCATCTTACTCCTGACTACCTCCCTCCCCCATGGGAAGAGGTTGGCTTATCAGACCTGATGGTTATCAGGCCACACTCTCTATTGAGTGGACCTGGCATGTTGAGAGCCACTGCACTCATGATGCGTGTTCTCTGCTCTCATGGCACAGGGTTGTTCCTCTGGTCTCTCTGGGTCAGTACAGCCAGCAGGGCCTGCCCCTGCCAAGGATGCCAGGTCTCCACTCTCCCTCTCATCCTGGACTGAGTGGGTGCATGCATCCTATTACTTGCCATCAACTGCAACTTTATTCCCCAGGATCCTGGCTGATAGACAAAATATGGATTGCAGGCTTAAGGCTCACTTCCTCCATAAATGACAAGTAATATCAAATAGCTTTTCATGTGCATATTTTCCATTCATATATCCTTAGTGAAATGTCTCAATGTCTTTTGCCCATTTTCAAATTGAATTGTCTTTTTGTTTGTTTCTTTGTTTTACTGTGGAGTTTTGAGTGTTCTTTATATCTTAAGACATGAGTCCTTTGTCAGATGTATGGTTTGTAAATATTTTCTCCCATCCTCTAGCTTTTCTTTTTATCCTAACAGGCTCTTTCACATAGCAAAATTTTTTCATTTTGATGAAGTCTAGTAAGCATCATGCTTTTGGTGTCAAGATCTACTCTGTAGAATCAATCTATACCCAGTTCTGGAGCTACCCATGCAGATTCACATGTGAAACCATCAGGGCTTTCCTCTAGCAGAGTGGGTGACTTCCTTTCCCTGAGTGATGTGAGTAAACAAGCACAACTTCTTTAGTTTTCCTTCAAAGAGAAAAGGATAAACTTATTGATATGTGTGTAGTTCCAAGATTTTGATGAATAATTGCATGAGACAAGATTTTCAAGGGAAGAGTTTTTGTTTGTTTGTTTGTTGTTGTTGTTTTTTAATCCCTTCATCTTCTGACAGTCTCTGTCTATGACAGACTATAGTGGTTTACAGATAGGGTTGCCATGGGTAGTAAAAATAAGACAAACAAAATAAGATGCCCAGCTAAATTTGAATTTTGAATTTGAATAATTTTTAGCACAAGTATGTCCCATGCAGTATCTGGTAGGACATACTTATACTGAAATTATTTATGTTTATCTGAAATTCCTACTTAACTGAGTGCCTTGTATTTTATTTATAGGATTGTATATAGGCAACCCTATCTAGTAGAAGACATTCACCATAGTAGCCAAAATTTTTTTGAAAGCCCAGATGTTTATTATATAACATTTTCTTTATCACCAAGCAATTAGTAATGTTCTTTCCTCTTTTCTTCCTTCCTTTAACAAATATTTAATAAGCAGGTATTACATGCCAGATACTGTTTTATGCACTGGAATGAGATAATAAGCCACTCAAAGAAAAAATAAATATAAATAATTTCTAAACAATGATGAAGAAAATAAAACAGGTGATGTGATAAAGAATGTCTCAGTGGGGCGGACTACCTTAGCTCGAACGGTCAGGGAAGTCCTCCCTGAAGAGCTGGTATTTCAACTGCGTCCTCAGGAGCAAGAGAGAGGCAGAAGGTTTCATAGGATAAGTTGCAGGCAGAAGGAACCGTAAAAGCCCTAAGATGGTGTATTAGTTTCTACAGCTGTTGTAAAAACCTAACACAAACTTGGTGGTTTGAAACAGCAGAAATTTATTCTCTCACAGTTCTAGAGGCCAGAAGTCTGAAAACAAGGTGTTTGCAGGGCCATGCTTTCTCTGGAGGTGCTGGGGAGAATCTGTTCCTTGCCTCTCCCAACTTCTGGTGGCTACCAGCATTTCTTGGCTTGTGTCCGAATGACTCTAATCTTCGAGGCCAGCATCTTCCAATTTTCTCCTCTGTGTGTGTCTGACTAATCTCCCTCTTAAAAGGACATTATGATGGCATTTAGGACCCACCAGATAATTCAGAATAATCAGTCTCTCCAGCTCAAGACACCTAATTTAATCACAACTGCAAAAAAAATTACATCCCCTTTTTTGCCATGTAAGGTCACATTCACAGTTTTCACGGATTAGGACATAGATACATTTTCTGGGGGAGCATTTTTCAGCCTACCACAGATAGGAGGGGCTCAGCACGTTCTAACAGCGTGTGGAGGCAGCACAGAGAGAGGTGTGGGGGCCGTGAGGGCTGACGGGTAGGCAGGGCCTGGCAGTCAAGGTAAGGGATTCAGGTTCCAGTTCATTGTCAATGGGTAGCCAGTGAAATATTTTAAACAGGAGACAGGGAGTGACAAGATTTACATTTTTAAAAGCACTTCTCTGGTCCCTCTGTGGAGGCTGGACATTAAAAGGGCCAAGGGTGAAAGGAGAAGGAATCATTAGAGCCATGGCACCTGCCAGAGAAGGGCAGCCTGAGGCCTTGGTAGCTTGAATTCAAGGGGTCGCAAGGGAGAGGAGGGGACAAGGTTGGACAGAGGGGATAGGTTTTGGAGAAAAAGCCATGAGGACTTACTGATGGATTAGATCAGGTAGTAAAAACAAAACAAACAAACAGAAAACAAAATAAAGAGAGAGTATGATAGAGTTCTCCTAGGTTTGGGGTTAAATGTTAATAAGAAGCCAAATGTTGACATTTGCTCTCTTCTCTTCTCTGCCATCCTATGTGTGGTTGAATTTGCTCCTCGCCAGGTCTTCTCACAAGACTTTCAGGATCAAGCTATTCCTGACCAAGAAACAAAAGCAGAATCATCCCATTCCCCAATGTATTTGAATGAAAACTGGTAATAAAATCAGATACAGCTCCAAGAGAAGACACTGGAGAAGAACCAAGCTGTGTCTATAAGGAGGCTCAAATATGAAGTGGCACACATTTCTGCTGTGTCAAGGTCACTTGCACCTTACCATATCACAGTAGTGGGAACATCACTACTCTCTGAAAAGCCACATGTGTTTTATGGGAGAAATGGAATGGTTGGTTTTTCTTTTGTTGTCAGTGTTTCTGCACTAGTGCTTTGGCTTAGTAATAAATATGTGAAATCTTTTGTTGGAAAAAAAATGTTGACATTTGATGTACTTGGTTAAGACTCTGCAGTCTGCTCTAGGGAGAGGATTTCACACAAAGTAAAGGGAGGAGTAGGTTTTGTCCTGTCCTAAAATGCATTTGATAAAGTGAGCTTGGTCTTCAGGAGAGAGAGATTCTTTTTCTTCCATCCAAAATCAAGTCTTAAAGGCATCATGCTTCAGAGGAAGGTTAAAAGAACCAGAGCGGTGCCGTGACCGTGATTGATGATGACGTGACAAGCACCTGTTAATGCTGCAAACCTCTCACCTTCCGGGTCAGTTCCACTTGGCAGGCAGCATCTTTCACGTCCAGGGTGAAGAGTGGCTCAGCCACTAGGATATCCTGTGTCAGTGATGTTTTCCACCACATGGTGTTCATCAATAAAGAGTGGATGGCAACAAATCAATTGCTGTGATGCAAGTTGGGCAGAGATAAGTGTGACAGCGAGAAAGTGTGCAAACTTCAGTCTCCTCAACTCTGAGGGGTAAGAGTTGTTGAGAAAGTCAAATGGGATAATGAATGTGCCAGTACTTTGGAAACAATGAAGACCTAACAGCAACTTGTCATGATTATATCAAACCCTATTATATATTTTATTATATTTGATTCTTCCACAGCACCTTGCACTTAATATAGACTCCATAAATTTTCTGTCAAATTTAATTAAGTAAGTACAACAAACATGGCCATAAACCAGGTAGATTTGTTTGGCAAGTACTGATGGACTGATCATTAGAGATTGGTACCATGGTTCCCCGACTTATATTCAGATATCCTTTATCAGGAAGAGAAAATGGCCAGCTGCAGCTGCCCTCAGTCTGACACAAAGTATTCTGGTCTAAAACATGACACATCAGGGCCTTTCAACCTCAAATATGTTGCAGGTAACTTCATTACACTATCAGATTATTAATGATGCTCACTCATACTCCAGAATTAGGGCTTCAAATGGTAGTCATTATGTCCAAAGGCAAGTTTTTGGGTGGGTCTGTCTGACTGAAAGAATAAAAATTTTCATATCATTCTTAAAGGTTTTATTTATGTAAAATAACTTATTACTTCAGGTTTCTATCAGGTAGATTTGGGGAGATAACTGACCTACTGGATCTATCCCTCAGCCATGTCTGTGGCTACCCTGAGATCCTATCAGTTTCATGTTGGAGAGAAAATAGTGGAATTCTTTGTCCTCTCATACACAGCATTGTCTAAAGATAATGAAACTCATATGATAAATTATAAATGCAATTTGATTTTCTCCATAACCTGTCTCATCAACTAAAATTGTTCACAAAATTTAAAAGTTAGATTTGTAAGCTAATTTTCTAAAAGATATGGCATCTAAATTCACTATTTGTTGAATGGGTTACTTTTTAAATACCACCCAGTTTTACCTAAGAGCTACTATCACATCTTTTTCATTTCTTTTCTAAAGTTCAATCTCTATCTCCCTTTTGTCTTCATATGGTCTTTTGATTTGATAGAAAGATTAAATGTCAAACTTAACTTAAAATCAATATTTTCTGAGGCTGAGCTGCAGACAGATCTAGACCTGGACTTAAAGAGTACAGTATTTAACAATAGAACATCCCTCCAAATATACATCTTCAAAAATAACTTATCATAACCATACCTATCGTAACAGTTTTATTAGCATCTGTGAATATTACATGTCAAAGTCCATCAATTTTATTAGCCAAGCCAGGATAGAATGTTATTGAAGAACTGATGAAGATGTTTATAATAATTGTAACTGGTAGAAATGGCAAAGCTCTGATTCACTTTGATCTTCATGGAATCATACAAAGTAGGATGTCTTTGGGTCATCTTGTTTATTTCCATGGTATTAAGGGTAACTGGACATTATCCAGTGTCCTTTGTATTTGTTTTGGGAGTAAGGTAGATCAGGAAATACAGGTAGAGAACAGCAGTGACCCAGAGCTTTTTAAAAATTCTGTCAAGTAGCCTGGCTTCAAAGGAGAGTGCCCAGCCTGGTTCATAGATATCATCACATTCTACTTAATAAACTCGTGCAGATAAAAAAATATCTACCCTGGGCATGAAACAATTATTTAATCTACATATTCCAAGGCCCTCAGAGAAAATCAGAAAGATCTTTATAATAATCATCCACTATAAAAAGAAATGTAGCCTTACTTTCTACACCTTTCATAAGAATTCGTGTTGGGGAAGAAACTCTTGAGCATTTGCTACAGTTGGCAAACCCTGCTGGGGGCTCCCAGAGAACGTTATCTTGTATGTGCAGTATCCATAAGATCTGTGTCTATAGGTCTATGAACCCCTGAGCCATGTCCTTGATCCTACACAGGTGGGCGTGACTGGAGGACATCATTATCTCTGACCTTGTGAGTCAGTTCAGATTTTCCTGGGGTAGAAAGAAAGAGGTGCTTTTCCAGAAGCTTCTCTTTTTCCAGAAGCTCCGCCCCTTATTTATACTGACGTCCCCCTAAGGGTAAATAGGCTTCGCTTTACAAATCCTGGATGACACTTTTAAATTGTTATTTGCTCCAAAGATCTCTGTCTCCTCAAGCCCCAGAACTAACGCACTCACATCCCTCCCAGGCTATTTTCTCCCCCATCTTTTATGAAGCCTTCCATCAGGTAGGGAAGACTCTATCCTCTAAGCCAGCACTTCTCAAACTTGAGTGCACACCCAAATCACCTAGAGAATCAGTCTCTCACCACCAGAGATTTTGATTCATTAGGTTGAGCTTTATGACTGAGAATGTGCATTTCCATCCAGCTCACACACTTGAGTAGCATTGCTTTAAGTCACATTAAGAGCATCTGAATTGCCCAGTCTCAAATTTCCATCCCATTAATCACTATTGATTTTGCTACAGCAGAGGAGACTTTCCTCTATCCACAGTGATTCTCACTTCTTCTGGGTGCTAATGGTCTGACTTGCCATGATGCTGCCATCATTCATCACCTCGATTTGATTATAGCTCTGTCTGCCACTAATGAATGGAGGCCTTGTCCAAACTTAGATTGTTGTGTTCTTGAATTGCATTGCTCCTCAAGCCCCATACAGGGCTAAATGAGCGATGTTGTCCATCAGTTATATTCCTGGAGGGGCTTATGTCCTTTAGCTACAGCTAGATTCAGAGTGGTCCCCTTGCTCAAACTTTCACCTATACAGTTTGCTATGGTCTGAATATTACTGTCTCCCCAAAATTCATATGTTGAAACCTAACCCCCAAAGTGATGGCGTCAGGAGGTGGGTCATTTGGGGATGATTAGGTCATGAGGCAGAGACTTCTTGAATGAGATTAATGCTCTTAAAGAGACACCACAGATTTCCCTACCCCCTTCTGCCATTTAAGGATACAACGAGAAGTTTGCAACCCAGAAGATTGCCCTCATCCAACTGTGCTGACACCCTGATCTCTGACCGCCAGCCTCCAGAACTGTGAGAATTAAATTTATATTGTTTAGAAGCAACCTAGTCTCTGGTAGTTTGCTGTAGTAGCCCAGACAGAATATGACACCATTATATCCTGCTTTATCCATAACTCCTGCTAAATAGTGGGTTCCATAAATCTTCCCATTACAGTTGATTGGGTAAGAAGTGAATATCTGACCCGAAAAAAGAGATATCCACAGAGAAATCTGAGCCAATTAGATCCCTTCTTTGTTGGGATCTAATGTTTTAATGTTTTAATGTTGGGATCTTTGTTTTGTTGTCATTTTAAAAGATTTTTTTAGAACAGTTTTAGATTCACAGTGAAACTGAGAGGAAGGTACAGAGATTTTCAATGTATCCCCTGTTCTCAGACATACATAGCCTCCTCCATTTTCAATGTGCCCCATCAGAGTGGTATATTTGTTACAACTGATGAACCTACATTGACATATCATAATCATCTGAAGTCCATAGTTTACTTTAGGGTTCACTCACAGTGTTGTGCATTCTGTGGATATTGTTGATTCTTTTGGATTTTCTATAAAATGATTATGTCATCTGTGAACAAAGACAGTTTTATTTCCTCCTTCCCAATCTGTCTCACCTTTTTTTTTTCTTGTCTTATGGCATAAGCAAGGACTTCCAGTATGATGTTGAAAAGGAGTGGACATCCTTGCCTTGTACCTGATCTGAGTGGGAGAGCTTTGCAGTTATCACTATTGTTTGATGTTAGCTCTAGGTTTTCTGTAGATAGTCTTTATCAACTTGAGGAAGTCCCCCTCTATTCTTACATTACTGAAAGTTTTTTTCATGGATGGGCGTTGCATTTTGTGAAATACTTTTTCTGCATCTACTGATATGATCATGTGTTTTTTTCTTTTTAGCCTGTTAATGTGATGGATTATATTTATTGATTTTCAAATGTTGAATCGGCCTTGCATACATGGGATAGACCCACTGGTCATAGTGTACTATAATTATTTTTATACATTTTGGATTCAATCTGCTAATATTTTGTTGAGGATTTTGCATCTCTATTCATGAGAGATATTGGTCTATAGTTTTCTTTTCTTTTAATGTCTTTCCTTATGGTATTAGTGTAATGCTGGCCTCATACGATGAGTCAGGAAGTATCCCCTCTGTTTGTCCTCTGAGAGAGATTTTAGAGAACCAATATAATTTCTTCCTTCAATATTTGGTAGAATTCACCACTGAACACATCTGAGCTTGGTGCTTTCTGTTTGTTAATTAAATTTCTTTAATAGATATAAGCCCCGAATTGGTATAATTTCTTCCTTACATATTTGTTAGAATTCACAACTGAACACATCTGGGCTTTGTGTTTTCTGTTTGTCCATTATGTTTCTGTAATAGACATAGGCCTATTCAAATTGTCTATTTCTTCTTCTGTAAGTTTTAGCAGATTGTCCTTTAAAAATTGGCCCATTTCATCTAGATTATCTTATTTGTGGGTATAGTTCATAGTATTTTTTTATTATTCTTTTAATGTCCATGGGATCTGCAGTGATGGCCCCTCTTTCATTTCTGATATTAGTAATTTATATCTCCTCTCTCCCTCTCTTTAGCTATCCTGGCTAGAGGCTTATCAGTTTTATTGATCTTCTTAAGAACTAGCTTTTGGTTTAATTGATTTTCTCTACTGATTCCCTGTTTTCAATTTTACTGTGTTCTCCTATGATTCTTATTATTCACTTTCTTCTGCTTACTTTGGATTTAATTTGCTTTTCTTTTTTTAGTGTCCTAAAATGGAAGCTTAGATGACTGATTTTAGGTCTTTCTTCTTTTCTAATATATACATTCACTGCTGTTAAGTTCCCTCTAACCACTGCTTTTGTTGCATCCTATAAATTTTGATAAGTTGTGTTTTCATCTTCATTTACCAATATATTTCAAAATTTCTCTTGGAATTTCTTATTTGACTCCTTTGTTACTTAAAAGTATCTTGTTTAACCTCAACTTATTTGGGGACTTTCCAGTTATCTTTCTATTATTGATTTCTGGGTTAATTCCATTGTGATCTGAGAGCAGATGTTATATAATTTTTATTATTTTAAACTTGTTAAGGTATATTTTATCTCCCAGAATGTGGTCTATCTTGGTGATGTTCCATGTGAGCTTAATGTGTATTCTGCTGTTGTTGGAAGAAGTAGTCTATAGTTGTCAATTTTATTGTGCTGATTAATGGTACTGTTGAGTTCAGCTATGTCCTTACTGATTTTCTGCCTGCTGTATTCGTCCATTTCTGATAGAGAAGTAGTGAAGTCTTCAACTATGATAGTGGATTCATCTATTTCTTCTTGCAGTTCTATCAGTTTTTTCCTCACATAGTTTGACACTCTGTTTTATGTGCATACATGTTAAGAATTGTCAGAGCATTAACCCCTTTATCCCTGATAACTCTTCTTGCTTTGAAGTCTGCTTTGTTTGAAATTAATATGGCTATGCTTGTTTCCTTTTGATTAGTGTTAGCATGGCATATTTTTCTCCATCCATTTGCTCTTAATCTATATGAGTCTTTATATTTAAAGGTAGTTTCTTGTGGACAACATATAGCTAGATGTTATTTTTTTGATACACTCTGACAATCACTGCCTTTTAATTGATGCATTTAGAACATTGCTGTTCAAAGTGATTATTAATATAGTTTGCTTAATAGCTACCAATTACAGTGTAGGTTTTCTTACTCCAGCACTGGTTCCTGTATCAGTTTCTGCTTGTGAGTCTCTGCTCCACTGAGCCATGTCTCTCTATATATGCCTGTCTGTCTCTCTAAATTTGGAGGCAGCAGTTTACTCTGTGTCCTGTTTTTTCTTAAGGATCCTAGAAGAGTTGTTGATTTTTCAATCTGTTAAGTTTTTTACTTGTTGTTAGAATGAAGCAGTGATTTCCAATCTCCTTACATGTGGAATTCAAAACTAGAAGTCTTTGTTATGTTTTTGAACAAAGAAACTCACAAGAAAGTTCAAGTCTGTGGTAGACACCTGAGCAAAGTGCTGGTCAATAGGAGTAGAGGAAGGTGATCAGTGAGAAGGATGGATCAGATGATGAGGTTCCCTGCAACCACCCAGACACTAGATTTCAAGCTCTCTTGGCCATGGTCTTGTTGTGCAAGACCCAACCAAATTAGCAGCCCTGCACATGAGTTTTTTGTTGACATTATTATTGGAGTAGGCTGAGAATAGTTTGCCAGTAAACAAATATTGAGATAAAAGATACTACTGAATGCAGAGTAATGTTCTAAGGTTGAAAGTAAAGAATGGCACAAGAAGAAGAGATGCTTTTCCACAGAACCATGGGTCCATGGATGAGGGTAGGTAGATGTACATTTTGGGAGCCTAAGAGTTTTGGGACACACACTGAGCCCATTTATCCCATTATTAAATTCAGAGTTTTAAAGTTTTCTAAGCTACCTCTAAGTTTACCTCTAAGTACCTCTAAGTTTACTTCAGTAATCTTGAACTGTCCTTCACAAAAATGATTATAACTCACTTGCGTGTGTATATGTTTGTATTGAATGCTTATTATGTGCTAGTTTGTCCATGCTAAAGATACAATGGAAAATAATCTAATTTCCAATCTCATGAATTCAACTTCTTATCACTATGTAAATAAGTAAGAGGAGTAGGGACACACTAACATTAGAAAGGTTTCATCCCATGGAATACAATCTGCAAATATGGTGTGTTTCTTGATTTATTTATATATATTTTCTCCTGATCCATATTTTGGCTCTACTTCCCTGTCATTCTACATTGCCTAATTAATCTAATTTTATGCCACTTATTTGAAAAGTAAAGCAAATAGTGAAAAGTAAAGCAAATAGTCACAAACTACCTTCTAGGTAAGCGTCTTGCCCATTTGCGAATTTTCTTGTAAGAGTCTTAGGGTATTGACAAGCTAAGCTACTTAGGGTATTCAAAAAATAAGGTAATGGTCCACTGACATTATAAATAGTCATTGCATGCCATCTTTTAGATCTTAGGAATGAAATAGCCCAGTAATTTTTCTTCTTTTGCCATAAATATGAAGAGAAACATCTGACAGTTTTGTAAGTTTCTTTAAATCTTTACGACAATACGATCTAAGGGAATTATATATTTAAAGTTTCACATAGAAGTGATCCACAAGCTAAGTCACTGCACTCTGCTCACTGCAAATTGTGCATCTTCTGGATTTCAGAAAGGAGCTCTTTACATGAATTCGTCTGTAAAAAGACCCTCTCTGCAGTCAGAGCAAATGGAGAAATAATGTAATTGCTTGTATCGTATATTTTAAGAATCACAAAGTCAAATGCCTGCAGGGGCCAGACAGTTAATACAAAAATGTGACAAGGGCCATGTAGGGATACTGGCACACTGGCGAGCATGTGTCCTGGTTAAGGGCTCCACTCAGCAAGGGCAACAGGGTTGTGCAGAGACGTAGGCTCAGGACTCCCAGGGTGTCCCATTTTTTCAATTAAAGTATGAATGTTAACGTGTAGTCTCTTAACTTCAAGTGTTGAAAAATATTCACAAAACTTCACACCCTTTGCAGGACACACCAAAGTATTATGCAGATCAAATATACACCACAGCCACCATGACCATCCAGTTGCAACATCCAATCTGGTATATTACATTAATTCTCTGCTTCATCTGATCAAATTTTTGTATTACTTCCTCTATGCGAAGAGAAGATAAGCCCTGGAGAAGAAAAAGTGGATAAGTGGGGAACTGGAGAGTAGTACTATAAAAAAAAAAAGATTTTAAAACTCCATCGTGCCTTCTGAAATTATATAAAAGAAAGAGCTTTGACATCTCCCGTTAGGGTAGCAGAGCCACCGTGACAGGGAATTGTCTGCTCTGTTCTGTGGCACTTTAGTTATTCTAGCTTACACATTTGACAACCTCTATGTTTTTTAAAAATTGAAATCCTATCACTCTTTTCAGAGTACCCAGAGCTCAAGTCTAATTTTAACTAATCCAGTGTATAGATGCTTGTTTTTTTAGGATTCTTTCCTCATAATAAACATCTGGGAAGTGGTTAACATTATGCAGTGTTTATATACATTTTTATAAAGCATGAGTAAAAGAAAAGCAAGTCAAAATTTCCCTTTCTATATACAGTCTAAAAAGATCTTCCCACAGACCACCTTTTCTTATCTTCCCTTAAGAGTCAGCCATAAAACATGCCACTGGCCACTAAGAGCAATTTTCAGGTGATCCTCATGAGAAGGGAAAAACCTTCCATATATTTATGACTTTTCACAATCTATTTTCTTCATGTTCCAAATCATGTCAGATATCTTATTGCCATGACACACAATGCCCAGTAGAGACAGTCGGTATGGCTCCCATCACTTCGGTAACACATCACTCAGAGCAATTATGTATCAGCTTCAAGTGCTTTTTAAAAAGCAGTCTCAGGAAGACCATTTCTGTTTTGCCAACTCAGTCTTTAAGTTGAATATATTGTCTACATCCTAAACCAAAACTGGCGTTTATTCAGTCATTCAACACATATTTATGGAAGGCTTCTATATTTATGGAGGCACTCTGCTAGGAATCAGGAACATAATGGGAATCAAATGGACACAGTTCTGCCTTCATGGATCCAAGGGATCAGAAATTAATCAAACAAATCAGCATATAATCACAAGCTTTGATAAGTACAAGTACGCTGAAGGAGGATCATGAAATGCAATGAGAGTCTGAAACAGGGAATGTGTCATAACCTGGTCTGGGGATGGAGGGGAAGTCTTCACTAAGGAAGCGATGCTCAAACTGATAGCTCCAGAGTGCTTAGGTAGCAACATAGGGAAGAGGAAGTAAGTTAGAATGTTCCACTCAGAGAGGACTGTACATGTCACAGTCCAGAGAGGGAATATGGCACATTTAAAGAGCTGAAAGCAAGCTAGCATGGCTGGGGTTCATAAAGGGAAGAAGGTGCAAAATGAAGCCTGACAGGTAAGTAGGGACCATATCATTCATGACTCCTAGGAAGAGCAATGGGGAGCTACTGATGGATTTGGGACTAAGGAGTAAATGTTTTCATACACGTATTTTTAAAGGATCTCTCACTCTGGTGGGGGAGAGGAGATATAAGGAAACTAGTTACAAGGTATATTAACCAGGTGTTTCTGAGGTTTTGACATTTGGACTTTGCTGATTCTGAAGAGTCTGCTACTCAAAGGGCTAGACAATTTCTAGAGATATAGTAAAGAACTCCCCTGCAAGTGCTCCTTTTATATGCAAACCAACCAATCCAAAGCCCAACCCCCCAACCACATTTACTAGCTCTTATACTCCTGGCCAACATCCTCCTGCCCTAATCACCCCAGGGACAGGTAACAGACAACCAGGGACAGCTCCTGTGTCC
This sequence comes from Mesoplodon mirus, assembly GCF_964341445.2. Classification (NCBI taxonomy): domain Eukaryota; kingdom Metazoa; phylum Chordata; class Mammalia; order Artiodactyla; family Ziphiidae; genus Mesoplodon; species Mesoplodon mirus. Next base: position 52,531,992 of record NC_138987.1, read on the forward strand.
CAGAGCCCACTGGAATTATTCAAAGTAGCACATCCTATGCCTGTTTACCCTGCCTCACCCATTTCTTCCCACGGAAACCATAATAAAGGCTCTTGTCCACAATTTCCCCTCTGCCTCTTGACCAGTGCTGGTGCTTCCCCATGTGGGCCCACTGAGTGGTGTGCCATGCTTCCTGTTTCTAGAGATCTGTGACTTTTCCTTCATGACAGTCACCTCTGTGTCTGTAGGTCTTCCATACCTGATTAAAACAAATCCTGGGTACATTTTAAAACACAAGGCTAGGGCAGTAAGACAAGTGACTTCTTTTTTTTTTTTTTTAATATATTCTCCTATTATTATTTTATTTTTTTGGCTGCATTGAGTCTTCATTGCTGTGAGTGGGTTTTCTCTAGTTGTGGTAGGCAGGGCTTACTCTTTGTTGTGGTGTGCGGGGTTCTCATTGCGGTGGCTTCTCTGGTTGTGGAGCATGGACTCTAGGCTTGTGGGCTTCAGTTGTGGCATGTGGGCTCAGTAGTTGTGGCTCGTGGGCTCTAGAGTGCAGGCTCAGTAGTTGTGGTGCACGGGCTTAGTTGCTCCCCGGCATGTGGGATCTTCCCGGACCAGGGCTCAAACTCATTGGCAGGCAGATTCTTAACCACTGCGCAACCAGGGAAGTCCAAGACAAGTGACTTCTGATGGTGGCTTGAACTAAGATGGTCACAGTGGAGAGGAAGTAAAGTGGACAGTTACAGAAAAGTTAAGATGGATTGGATAAGGGGGTGAGGAAGAGGGAGGTATCTAAGAAGATTTCTGGTTTTATGTTATGTTCAATTAAACGGATGAAGGTGCCATGTACAAGAGAGGAAATGCAGGAAAAGGACCAAGTTTGGGAAAGAGGATGATGAGTAAAATGTGCTTTCAAAATGGGCACTATTTAGAAGACCTAAATAGACATTTCTCAAAATAAGATATACAGATGGCCAAAAAACACATGAAAAGACGCTCAGCATCACTAATTATTAGAGAAATGCAAATCAAAACTACAATGAGGTACCACCTCACACCAGTCAGAATGGCCATTATTAAAAAGTCTGTAAATAACAAATGCTGACAAGGCTGTGGAGAAAAGGGAACCCTCCTATGCTGTTAGTGGGAATGTAAGTTGGTGCAGCTACTATGGAAAACAGTATGGCGGTTCCTCAAAAAACTAAAAATAGGATTACCATATGATCCAGCAATCCCACTCCTGGGCATATATCCAGACAAAACTGTAATTCAAAAAGATACATGCACCCCTATGTTCATAGCAGCACTAGTCACAATAGCCAAAACACGGAAACAACCTTAATGTCCATCAACAGGTGAATGGATAAAGAAGATGTGGTATATACAATTGAATACTACTCAGCCATAAAAAAGAACTAAATAATGCCATTTGCAGCAACATGGATGTAACTAGAGATTATCATACTAAGTGAAGTAAGTCAGAAAGAGAAAGACAAATATCATAAGATATCACTTATATGTGGAATCTAAAATATGGCACAAATGAACCTATCTACAAAACAGAAACAGACTCACAGACATAGAGAACAGACTTGTGTTTGCCAAGGGGAAGGGGAGTGGGGAGGGAAGGGCTGGGAGTTTGGGTTAGTAGATGCAAACTATTACATTTAGAATGGATAAACAACAAGGTCCTACTCTATAGCATAGGGAACTATATCCAATCTCCTGGGATAAACCATAATGGAAAAGAATATAAAAAAGAATGTATATATGTGTATAACTGAGTCACTTTGCTGTACAACAGAAATGAACACAACTCTGTAAATCAACTATACTTCAATTAAAAAATGTGCTTTCAAGACAACAAAATGTAAATGTTTCAGGGAAAGTTTGACTTAAGCTTATATTCAGGGAAAGGAATCCCCACCACCCTTGTCCATTTACCCAAAGATGAGGACTCCGAGGCAATACTATTTATAGACTGTGAATTTTTCCCTAATATATCACACTCCTGGTTGATGTAAATGACACATTAAAATGAGAAACATTACTATATTTATATCTTACTGGCTGTGAAAAATTAATTTTCACATGCTGAAGATGTTATTTGATATACATCTGCCTACTGTTCATGTTAAACTAAAATGCATTCTCATTCTCCAAACCTGAGCCAAATTGCCTGAAAGTGCCCTTCATTCTACGAACAATAAGGATTAGTACTTCCTTTAATGTGACAAGAAATCACACTGTCAGGTTCTCCCGAATCACCCTAATAATCGCACTTACTTGAATCACACTGCAACACAAGTTGTTCTCAGATTGATCTTTAAATTTATGGTATGAAGAAGATAACAGTTACAGAAAAAATTCCAAGTTGGCTGTCATTCTTGTAATTGGTGGGTCTTTTCATGGTTTCAGGATAAAAATAGAGAGACCAACAGGGTGACATGAGATATTTCCCTCTCTCCTACGAAACTGGAAAGACAGAGGTGCTAAAATAATGACTTTGCCACTATTACATTTACCAAGGAGGTTTGAGGGTTGTTTTCCCTCTTTTTCTGTATTTTGAGAAGTTCTAACAGAAAAGATTTCTGAAGTTTTTGTTATCTAGCTCAATTTTGACAGTGGAGCTGAAGAAAAGAAAGAAGGCTAGGCTCCTTCAGGGAAGGCAAGTCTATTTCATGGTAACTAATCATACTCCCAGGATTCTGATCTTGGATTGTGTAAGAAGTCTAAACTGTCTACAAGCACCAGCTGTTACATAGGAAATATAACTGTCCGAATATGGCAAGATAAGTAAAGACAAAACCAGTTCTTTTTAACATCCTTATTGGAGTACAATTACTTTACAATGGTGTGTTACTTTCTGTTTTATAACAAAGTAAATCAGTTATACATATACACATGTCACAACATCTCCTCCCTCTTGCATATCCCTCCATCCCACACTCCCTATCTCACCCCTCTAGGTGGTCACAAAGCACCAAGCTGATCTCCCTGTGCTATGCGGCTGCTTCCACTAGCTATCTGTTTTACTTTTGGTAGTGTGTATATGTCCATGCCACTCTCTCACTTTGTCCCAGCTTACTCTTTCCCCTCAGCGTATCCTGAAGTCCATTCCCTAGAACGATTGCATCTTTATTCCAATCTTGCCCCAGGTTCTTCTGACCATTATTTTTTCTTTTTTTTTTTAGATTCCATATATATGTGTTAGCATAAGGTATTTGTTTTTCTCTTTCTGACTTACTTCACTCTGTATGACAGTCTCTAGGTCCATCCACCTCACTACAAAATAACTCAGTTTCCTTCCTTTTTATGGCTGAGTAATATTCCATTGCATATATGTGCCAAATCTTCTTTATCCATTCATCTGTTGAAGCACATTTCGGTTGCTTCCATGTCCTGGCTATTGTAAATAGAGCTGCAATGAACATTTTGGTACATGACTCTTTTTGAATTATGGTTTTCTCAGGGTATATGCCCAGTAGTGGGATTGCTGGTTCGTATGGTAGTTCTATTTTTAGTATTTTAAGGAACCTCCATACTGTTATCCATAGTGGATGTATCAATTCACATTCCCACCAACAGTGCAAGAGGGTTCCCTTTTCTCCACACCCTCTCTCGCATTTATTGTTTTTAGATTTTTTGATGATGGCCATTCTGACAAGTGTGAGGTGATAACTCATTGTAGTTTTGATTTGTATTTCTCTAATGATTAGTGATGTTGAACATCCTTTCACGTGTTTGTTGGCAATCTGTATATCTTCTTTGGAGAAATGTCTATTTAGGTCTTCTGCTCATTTTTGGATTGGGTTGTTTGTTTTTTTAATATTGAGCTGCATGTGTTGCTTGTATGTTTTGGAGATTAATCCTTTGTCAGATGCTTCATTTGCAACTATTTTCTCCCATTCTGAGGGTTGTCTTTTCGTCTTGTTTATGGTTTCCTTTGCTGTGCAAAAGCTTTTAAGTTTGATTAGGCCCCATTTGTTTATTTTTGTTTTTATTTCCATTTCTCTAGGAGGTGGGTCAAAAAGGATCTTGCTGAGATTTATGTCATAGAGTGTTCTGCCTATGTTTTCCTCTAAGAGTTTGATGGTGTCTGGCCTTACATTTAGGTCTTTAATCCATTTTGAGTTTACTTTTGTGTATGGTGTTAAGGAGTGTTCTACATTCATTCTTTTACATGTAGCTGTCCAGTTTTCCCAGCACCACTTATTGAAGAGGCTGTGTTTTCCCCATTGTATATTCTTGCCTCCTTTATCAAACATGAGGTAACCATAAGTGCATGGGTTCATCTCGGGGCTTTCTATCCTGTTCCATTGATCTATCTTTCTGTTTCTGTTCCAGTACCATACTCTCTTGATTACTGTAGCTTTGTAGTATGGTCTGAAGTCAGGGAGCCTGATTCCTCCAGCTCTGTTTTTCTTTCTCAAGATAGCTTTGGCTATTAGGGGTCTTTTGTGTTTCCATACAAATTGTGAAATTTTTTGTTCTAGTTCTGTGAAAAATGCCAGTGGTAGTTTGATAGGGATTGCATTGAATCTGTAGATTGCTTTGGGTAGTAGAGTCATTTTCACAATGTTGATTCTTCCAATCCAAGGACATGGTATATCTCTCCATCTATTTGTATCATCTTTAATTTCTTTCATCAGTGTCTTATAATTTTCTACATACAAGTCTTTTGTCTCCTTAGGTAGGTTTGCTCCTAGGTATTTTATTCTTTTTGTTGCAATGGTCAATGGGAGTGTTTTCTTAATTTCACTTTCAGATTTTTCATCAGTAGTGTGTAGCAATGCAAGAGATTTCTGTGCATTAGTTTTGTATCTTGCTACTTTACCAAATTCATTGATTAGCTCTAGTAGTATCCTGGTAGCATCTTTAGGATTCTCTCTGTATGGTATCATGTCATCTGCAAACAGTGACAGCTTTACTTCTTCTTTTCCAATTGGGATTCCTTTTATTTCTTTTTCTTCTCTGATTGCTGTGGCTCAAACCTCCAGAACAATGTTGAATAAGAGTGGTGAGAGTGGGCAACCTTGTGTTGTTCCTGATCTTAGTGGAAAGGGTCTCAGTTTTTCACCATTGAGGATGATGTTAGCTGTGGGTTTGTCATATATGGCCTTTATTATGTGGAGGAAAGTTCACTCTATGCCAACTTTCTGGAGGGTTTTTACCATACATGGGTGTTGAATTTTGTCGAAAGCCTTCTCTGCATCTGTTGAGATGACCATATGGTTTTTCTCCTTCAATTTGTTAATATGGTGTATCATGTTGATTGATTTGCATATATTGAAGAATCCTTGCATTCCTGGGATAAACCCCACTTGATCATAGTGTATGATCCTTTTAATGTGATGTTGGATTCTGTTTGCTAATATTTTGTTGAGGATTTTTGCATCTATGTTCATCAGTGATATTGGCCTGTAGTTTAATTTCTTTGTGACATCTTTGTCTGGTTTTGGTATCAGGGTGATGGTGGCCTCGTTGAATGATTTTGGGAGTGTTCCTCTCTCTGCTATATTTTGGAAGAGGTTGAGAAGGATACGTGTTAGCTCTTCTCTAAATGTTTGATAGAATTCGCCTGTGAAGCCATCTGGTCCTGGGCTTTTGTTTGTTGGAAGATTTTTTATCACAGTTACAATTTCAGTGCTTGTGATTGGTCTGTTCATATTTTCTAATTCTTCCTGGTTCAGTCTCGGTAGGTTGTGCATTTCTAAGAATTTGTCCATTTCCTCCAGGTTGTCCATTTTATTGCAATAGAGTTGTTTGTAGTAATCTCATGATCATCTGTATTTCTGCAGTGTCAGTTGTTACTTCTTTTTCATTTCTAATTCTATTGATTTGAGTCTTCACCCTTTTTTCTAGATGACTCTGGCTAATGGTTTATAAATTTTGTTTATCTTCTCAAAGAACCAGCTTTTAGTTTTATTGATCTTTGCAATTGTTTCCTTCATTTATTTCTCATTTATTTCTGATCTGATCTTTATGATTTCTTTCCTTCTGCCAACTTTGGGGTTTTTTGTTCTTCTTTCTCTAATACCTTTAGGTGCAAGGTTAGGTTGTTTATTTGAGATGTTTCTTGTTTCTTAAGGTAGGATTGTATTGCTATCAACTTCCCTCTTAGAACAGCTTTTGCTGCATCCTATAGGTTTTGGATCATTGTGTTTTCATTGTCATTTGTTTCTAGGTATTTTGTGATTGCCTCTTTGATTTCTTCAGTGATCTCTTGGTGTGTTGTTTAGCCTCCATGTGTTTGTATTTCTTACAGAGTTTTTCCTGTAATTGATATCTAGTCTCATGGCATTGTGGTCAGAAAAGATACTTGATGTGATTTCAATTTTCTTAAATTTACCAAGGCTTGATTTGTGACACAAGATATGATTTATCCTGGAGAATGTTCCATGAGCACTTGAGAAGAATGTGTATTCTGATGTTTTTGAATGGAACATCCTATAAAGGTCAATTAAGTCCATCTTGTTTAATGTATCATTTAAAGCTTGTGTTTCCTTATTTATTTTCACTTTGGATGATCTGTCCATTGATGAAAGTGGGGTGTTAAAGCCTCCTACTATGATTGTGTTACTGTCATTTTCCCCTTTTATAGCTGTTAGTATTTGCCTTATGTGTTGAGGTGCTCTTTTGTTGGGTGCATAAATACTTACAATTGTTATATCTTCTTCTTGGATTGTTCCCTTGATCATTATGTAGTGTCCTTCTTTGTCACTTGTGATCGTCTTTGTTTTAAAGTCTATTTTGTCTGATATGAGAATTGCTACTCCAGCTTTCTTTTGATTTCAGTTTGCATGGAATATCTTTTTCCATCTCCTCACTTTCAGTCTGTGTGTGTCCCTAGGTCTGAAGTGGGTCTCTTGAAGACAGCATATGTACAGGTCTTATTTCTGTATCCATTCAGCCAGTTTATGTCTTTTGGTTGGAGCATTTAATGCATTTACATTTAATGTAATTATCTATATCTATGTTCCTATTCCCATTTTCTTAATTGTTTTGAGTTTATTATTGTAGGTCTTTTCCTTATCCTGTGTTTCATGCCTAGAGAAGTTCCTTTAGCATTTGTTTTAAAGCTGATTTAGTGGTGCTCAATTCTGGTAGCTTTTGCTTGTCTTTAAAGGTTTTAATTTCTATGTCGAATCTGAATGAGATCCTTGCTGGCTAGAGTAATCTTGGTTGTAGGTTTTTCTGCATCAGTTTAAATATATCCTGCCACTCCTTTGTGGCTTGCAGAGTTTCTGTGGAAAGATCAGCTGTTAACCTTATGGGGATTCCTTTGTGTGTGTGTGTGTGTGTGCATGTGTGTTTTCCCTTGCTGCTTTTAATATTTGTTCTTTGTATTTAATTTTTGATAGTTTGATTAATATGTGTCTTGGCATGTTTCTTCTTGGATTTATCCTGTATGGGACTCTCTGTGCTTCCTGGACTTGATTAACTGTTTCTTTTCCCATATTAGGGAAGTTTTCAACTATAATCTCTTCAAATATTTTTCTCAGTCCCTTTCTTTTTCTCTTCGTCTTTTGGGACCCCTATAATTCGAATGTTCATGCGCCTAATCTTGTCCCAGAGGTCTCTGAGACTCTCCTCAGATCTTTTCAGTCTTTTTTCTTTATTCTGCTCTGCAGTAGTTATTTCCACTATTTTATCTTCCAGGTCACTTATCCATTCTTCTTCCTCAGTTATTCTGCTATTGATCCCTTCTAGAGAATTTTTAATTTCATTCATTGTGTTGTTCATCACTGTTTTTTTGCTCTTTAGTTTTTCTCGGTCCCTGTTAAACGTTTCTTATATTTTCTCCATTCTATTTCCAAGATTTTGGATCCTCATTACTATCATTATTCTGAATTCTTTTTCAGGTAGACTGCCTACCTCCTCTTCATTTGTTAGGTCTGGTGGGCTTTTGCCTTGCTCCTTCATCTGCTGTGTGTTTCTCTGTCTTCTCATTTTGCTTAACTTACTGTGTTTGTGGTCTCCATTTTGGTGGCTGCAGGTTTGTAATTCCCACTGTTTTTGGTGTCTGCTCCAGTGGGTAAGTTTGGTTCCATGGGTTGTGTAGGCTTCCTGGTGGAAGGGACTAGTGCCTGTGTTCTGGTGGATGAGGCTGGATATTGTCTTTCTGGTGGGCACGTCCACGTCTGTTGGTGTGTTTTGGGGTGTCTGTGACCTGATTATGATTTTAGGCAGCCTCTGTGCTAATGGATGGGGTTGTGTTCCTGTCTTGCTAGTTGTTTGGCATAGGGTGTCCTGCACTGTAGCTTGCTGGTCATTGAGTGGAGTTGGGTTTGGTGTTGAGATGGGGATCTCTGGGAGATTTTCGCCGTTTGATATTATGTGGAGCTGGGAGGTCTCTATGGACCAGTGTCCTGTAATTGTCTCTCCACCTTAGTGGCACAGCTCTGACTCTTGGCTGGAGCACCAAGAGCCTGTCCTCCACACGGCTTGGAATAAAAGTGAGGGAAAAAAAAGAAAGAAAGAAAGAAGAAGATAAAATAAAATAAAATAAAATAAAGTTATTAAAATAAAAAAGAATTATTAAGAAAAAAATTTTTTAAGTAATAAAAACAAAGAACAGACAGACAGAACCCTAGCAAAAGTGGTAAAAGCAAAGCTATTCAGAAAGAATCATACACAGAAGCATACACATATACACTCATAAAAAGAGAAAAAGGGGGGAAAAATATATATATATATTGTTGCTCCTAATGTCCACCTCCTCAATTTGGGATGATTCATTGTCTATTCAGGTATTCCACAGATGCAGGGCACATCAAGTTGATTGTGGAGATTTAATCCCCTGCTCCTGAGGCTGCTGGGGGAAATTTCCCTTTCTCTTCTTTGTTCACACAGCTCCCGGGGCTCAGCTTTGGATTTGGACCCACCTCTGTGTGTAGGTCACCTGAGGGCGTCTGTTCTTTGCTCAGCCAGGACGGGGTTAAAGGAGCAGCTGATTCAGGGCCTCTGGCTCACTCATGCTGGGGGGAGAGAGGGGTACGGATGCGGGGCGAGCCTGCGGCGGCAGAGGCTGGCGTGACATTGCAGCAGACTGAGGTGCACTGTGCATTCTCCCGGGGAAGTTGTCCCTGGATCACAGGACCCTGGCAGTGGCAGGCTGCCCAGGCTCCCGGGAGGGGAGGTGTGGATAGTGACCTGCACTCGCACACAGGCCGCTTGGCGGTGGCAGCAGCAGCCCCAGTGTCCCACGCCCGTCTCTGTGGTCCGCACTTTTAGCCGTGGCTCGCGCCTGTCTCTGGAGCTCCTTTAAGCGACGCTCTTAATCCCCTCTTCTCACGCACCAGGAAACAAAGAGTTAAGAAAAAGTCTCTTCTCTCTTCGGCAGCTCCAGACTTTTTCCCAGACTCCCTCCCAGCTAGCTGTGGTGCACTAGCCCCCTTCAGGCTGTGTTCACGCCGCCAACCCTAGTCCTCTCCCTGGGATCCAACCTCCGAAGTCTGAGCCTCAGCTCCCAGCCCCGCCTGCCCTGGTGGGTGAGCAGACAAGCCTCTTGGGCTGGTGAGTGCTGGTCGGCACCGATCCTCTGTGCGGGAATCTCTCCACTTTGCCCTCTGCACCCCTGTTGCTGTGCTCTCCTCCATGGCCGCAAAGCTTCCCCCATCAGTCACCTGCAGTCTCCGCCCACTAAGGGGTTTCCTAGTGTGAGGAAACCTTTCCTCCTTCATGGCTCCCTCCCACTGGTGCAGGTCCTGTCCCTATTCTTTTGTCTCTGTTTTTTCTTTCTTTCTTTATTTTTTTTTTTGCCCTACCCAGGTACGTGGGGAGTTTCGTGCCTTTTGGGAGGTCTGTGGTCTTCTGCCAGCATTCAGTGGGTGTTCTGTAGGAGTTGTTCCACATGTAGATGTATTTCTGATGTATTTGTGGGTAGGAAGGTGATCTCCGCGTCTTACCCTTCCACCATCTTGAAGCTCTTCCATAACTAGTTTTTATAGTTTCCTAATGAGATACAAGCAGGAGGATGAAACTGATGGTCACATCCATGATGCATTATGGACCCTGGTGAAATTTGACAGCTTTGAGGAAGGCTGCAGAGTCAAACCAAGTCTGGAAACTAATCTACACTGGAGAAAGGAGTTCTTTTATTCCAAGAAAAGGAATTCTTTTATCCCAAGCCCATTTTATCTTGTTTCTCACTCATTATGGAACAAGAAGGGAACATCTCTAATATACTGTCACATTGCTTATTATTAATTTAATAATAATAACCTTTCAGAGCCCTTACAATGTATTGGGCATTATACCATGAATTTACTTAATTATGTCATTTTTATCTTCATTACAATGAAGGTAATGAAGTAATTATTGCCGTTATCTCCATAAAAGAAAAATAAATACTATATGTGTCAAATAATAATAATTTCCCAAAATTATCAGTCAAAAAAGTCCCTTCATTTCAATTCTATAGAAAGTTCTCCCTTATTATGGGGCACTATTTTAGTTACTAAATTTTGAACATCAGAATAGCATGAGAAAGACATATTTACCTGAAATGATCATAATTGGTGCTAGTTTTAGATGCTTGTGAAAGTAATCTAATAGAATTGTTTTTTTTAAAAAAAAAAGAGGTAAAGATGTTTAACCAAGATGTATTAATTACTCCTGGGGGACCGCTAATAAAACTCATGACTCAAGTCTTTTTAATCACTCTAAGAGGTTATGTTGTAAACATAATGATCATTTACCAATGAATTTAAAAATCCACTCTCCTAATGTCATGCAACTTTATACTTACAGAATGGGATACATTTTGTAGTTGACAGCATCAACCACATTCAAAAAGCTTGGATTCTTGCACAATTTGGATTGATGGGAAGACATACTCCAAAAAACTGTGTGCAGCAGCTCAGAAAGTGGCCAAAGGAATGACAAAGATGCTTGGGAAGAATTTGAATCAAAGTATTTCATGAAGTATGAGACTAAAAAGAACCCAATGCTTCGAAATTAACATTATTTCATATGTAATAGAATTTAGATATATACATGTAACTAAATATGTAAATATTTTAAGTTATATCTCCCAATTGAATCTTATTTCTCATGTCTGTATATTTAAGTTGACCAAAAATGTATTTTTGAGGCCCTTTCACTGGAAAACTGAAAATTCACCTTAATTTCAAGTTTGCCAGATTTGAGCATCTGTCATATTTTCCCAAGGTCCTCACGCAATTACCAAAGTGTGGAAGCAGGATTTGAACTCAAGTCTTTAGAATCTAAAACCTGCCCTTATTCACACTTCTTTATTGCTCTATGTGTGACCCCAGGCTTTTCTCCTCATCTATTTTAAGACAGTGTAATGGTTAATTATATGTGTAACTTGGCTGGGCCACAGTGCCCAGATATGTGTTCCAACATTATTCTGGATGTTGAGGGGTTTTACATGAGATTAACATTTAAATCAGTGGACTGTGAGTGAAGCAGATTGTCCTCCAGAGTGTGGGTGGGTCTCAACCAATCAGTTAAAGGCCTGAAAAGAACAAAAGATCGACTGTTCTGAGGAAGAGGGAATTGACCTTGAACACTGCCTCTTTCCTGGATCTTCAGTCTGATGCCCTTTGGACTTGAACCACACAGCATCAGCCCTTCTCTGGGCCTCCAGCCTGCCAGCTCACTCTGCCGATTTTGGACTTGCCAGCCTCCATAATCATGTGATCCATAATCACACAATTATTTTAATCAATTCCTTAAAATAAATCTCTTTCCAAATATACACACATCCTACTGGTTCTGTTTCTCATCAACACATCCTGATTCATACAGACAGAAACCAAGTTCTCAATTTCTTGGTATTCTCTGTTTTAATGCTTTTTTTTCCCACAGCAATCTCTGAATATAAAAAGTACTCAAAATGCTTGTTTATAGACTTACATTTAGTAAATATTAAAAATAAATAAATTTTCTCTTAGACTACTTAAAACTTATGATTCACCTTTTGCTGAGAGTTACTACCACTCCCCTCTTACCCCATAGGTGTTTTTAAGGAGCAGTTTGGCTAATGCATAAACATGGACCTCCCTAGATTTTCTGTGCCTCTCTTAGAATGCACCAGCTTGGTTCCCAAACTTTCTGGATTCTTAGAGATCCAATGGAGTGTCCTAAAGTACAGAGAGTGAGCTTGAAAAAGATTTGCCAATTGAATCAAAGGCTGGAATAGACTTTCAGAATTCAACACAGAGATTCAATTGTGTCCCACTCAACAAACCTTTTGGGAATTCCTCTGAGGTGGAAGACACTGGAGTAGGCCTATATAAGAGACAAAGATGAATATTCATGGTACCATTATCCTCTCAGTCCCCTAAATTAGAAACTTTGCAGGTTTAGTAGTAATAAAAATAATTACAATTACATGCTTCATGCCAGGCAGCATGCTATGTGTTTTTTATTTTTTAATTTCCTTTCATTTCAAAACAACCCTATGATGTATAAAAGACCATCATTTTTCGAAAAAATCACATTCACAGAAAGATAGACAAGATGAAAAGGCAGAGGGTTATGTATCAGATGAAGGAACAAGATAAAACCACAGAAAAACAACTAAATGAAGTGGAGATAGGCAAACTTCTAGAAAAAGAATTCAGAATAATGATAGTGAAGATGATCCAGGACCTCGGAAAAAGAATGGAGGCAAAGATCAAGAAGATGCAAGAAATGTTTAACAAAGACCTAGAAGAATTAAAAACAAACAAACAGAGATGAACAATACAATAACTGAAATGAAAACTACACTAGAAGGAATCAATAGCAGAGTAACTGAGGCAGAAGAACGGATAAGGGACCTGGAAGACAGAATGGTGGAATTCTCTGCTACGGAACAGAATGAAGAAAAGAGAATGCAAAGAAATGAAGACAGCCTAAGAGACCTCTGGGACAACATTAAATGCAACAACATTCGCATTATAGGGTGTCCCAGAAGGAGAAGAGAGAGAGAAAGGACCAGGGAAAATATTTGAAGAGCTTAGAGTCTAAAATTTCCCTAACATGGGAAAGGAAATAGCCACCCAACTCCAGGAAGCACAGTGAGTCCCATACAGGATAAACCCAAGGAGAAACACACTGAGACACATAGTAATCAAATTGGCAAAAATTAAAGACAAAGAAAAATTATTGAAAGCAGCAAGGGAAAAATGACAAATAAAATAAAAGGGAACTCCCATGAGGTTAACAGCCAATTTCTCAGCAGAAACTCTATAAGCCAGAAGGGAGTGGCATGATATACTTAAAGAGACGAAAGGGAAGAAACTACAACCAATATTACTCTACCCAGCAAGGATCTCATTCAGATTTGATGGAGAACTCAAAAGCTTTACAGACAAGCAAAAGCTAAAAGAATTCAGCACCACCAAATCAGCTCTACAACAAATGCTAAAGGAACTTCTCTAAGTGGGAAACACAAGAGAAGAAAAGGACCTACAAAAACAAACGCAAAACAATTAAGAAAATGGTCATAGGAACATACATATCGATAATTACCTTAAACGTGAATGGATTAAAGGCTACAACCAAAGGACACAGGCTTGCTGAATGGATACAAAAACAAGACCCATATATATGCTGTCTACAAGAGACCCACTTCAGACCTAGGGACACATACAGACTGAAAGTGAGGGGATGGAAAAAGATACTCCATGAAAATGGAAATCAAAAGAAAGCTGCCATAGCAATACTCATATCAGATAAAATAGACTTTAAAATAAAGAATGTTACAAGAGACAAGGAAGGACACTACATAATGATCAAGGGATCAACCCAAGAAGAAGATATAACAATTATAAATATATATGCAAACAACATAGGAGCACCTCAATACCTAAGGCTAACAGCTCTAAAAGTGGAAATCGACAGTAACACAATCATAGTTGGGGACTTTAACACCTCACTTACACCAATGGACAGATCATCCAAAATGAAAATAAATGAAGAAACAGAAGCTTTAAATGACACAATAGACTAGATAGATTTAACTGATATTTATAGGACATTCTATCCAAAAACTTCAAATTACACTTTCTTCTCAAGTGCGCACAGAACATTCTCCAGGAGAGATCACATCTTGGGTCACAAATCAAGCCTCAGTAAATTTAAGAAAATTGAAATCATATCAAGCATCTTTTCTGACCACAATGCTATGAGACTAGAAATGAATTACAGTGAAAAAATGTAAAAAACACAAAACATATAGAGGCTAAACAATATGTTACTAAATAACCAAGAGATCACTGAAGAAATCAAAGAGGAAATTAAAAAAATACCTAGAGACAAATGACAATGAAAACACAATGATCCAAAATCTATGGGATGCAGCAAAAGCAGTTCTAAGAGGGAAGTTTATAGCTATACAAGCCTACCTCAAGAAACAAGAAAAATCTCAAATAAACAATCCAACCTTACACCTGAAGGAACTAGAGAAAGAAGAACAAACAAAACCCAAAGTTAGCAGAAGGAAAGAAATCATAAAGATCAGATCAGAAATAAATGAAATATAAACAAAGAAAACAATAGCAAAGATCAATAAAACTAAAAGCTGGTTCTTTGAGAAGATAAACAAAATTGAAAAACCATTAGCCAGACTCATCAAGAAAAAAAGGGAGAGGAACTCAAATCAATAAAACTAGAAATGAAAACGGAGAAGTCACAACAGACACTACAGAAATAAAAAGTATCCTAAGAGACAACTACAAGAAACTCTATGCAAATAAAATGGACAACCTGGAAGAAATGGACAAATTCTTAGAAAGGTATAACCTTCCAAGACTGAACCAGGAAGAAATAGAAAATATGAACAGACCAATCACAAGTAATGAAATTCAAACTGTGATTAAAAATCTTCCAACAAACAAAAGTCCAGGACCAGATTGATTCACAGGTGAATTCTATCAAACATTTAGAGAATATCTAACACCCATCCTTCTCAAACTCTTCCAAAAAATTGTAGAGGAAGGAACACTTCCAAACTCATTCTACATGGCCACCACCACCCTCACATCAAAACCACACAAAGATGTCACAAAAAAAGAAAATTACAGACCAATATCACTGATGAATATAGATTCAAAAATACTCAACAAAACACTAGCAGAGTCCAACAACACCTTAAAAGGATCATACATCATGATCAAGTGGGATTTACCCCAGGGATGCAAGGATTCTTCAGTGTATGCAAATCAATCAATGTGATACACCATATTAACAAATTGAAGAATAAAAACCATATGATCATCTCAATAGATGCAGAAAAAGCTTTTGACAAAATTCAACACCCATTTATGATAAAAACTCTCCAGAAAGTGGGCATAGAGAGAACCTGCCTCAACATATAAAGGCCATATATGACAAACCCACAGTAAACATCATTGTCAATGGTGAAAAACTGAAAGCATTTCCCCTAAGATCAGGAATAAGAGAAGGATGTCCACTCACGCCACTATTATTGAACATAGTTTTGGAAGTGCTAGCCACGGCAATAAGAGAAGAAAAAGAAAGAAAAGGAATACTAATTGAAAAAGAAGTAAAACTGTCACTGTTTGCTGATGACATGATACTATACATAGAGAGTCCTAAACATGCCACCCAAAAACTATTAGAGCTAATCAATGAATTTGGTAAAGCTGTAGTATACAACTTTAATGCACAGAAATCTCTTGCCTTCCTATACACTAATGGTGAAAAATCAGAAAGAGAAATTAAGGAAACACTCCCATTTACCACTGCAATGAAAAGAATAAAATACCTAAGAATAAACCTACCTAGGGAGACAAAAGACCTGTATGCAGAAAACTATAAGACACTGATGAAAGAAATTAAATATGAGACCAACAGATGGAGAGATATACCATGTTCCTGGATTGGAAGAATCTATATTGTGAAAATAACTATACTGCCCAAAGCCATCTACAGGTTCAATGGAATGCCTATCAAATTACCAATGGCATTTTTTAGGGAACTAGAACAAAAAATCTTAAAATTTGTTTGGAGACACAAAAAACCTCAAATAGCCAAAGCAGTCTTGAGGGAAAAAAACGGAGCTGGAGGAATCAGACTCCCTGACTTCAGACTATACTACAAAGCTACAGTAATCAAGATAATATGGTGGCACAAAAACAGAAACATAGATCAATGGAACAAGATAGAAAGCCCAGAGATAAACCCATGCACCTATGGCCAACTAATCTCTGACAAAGGAGACAAAGATATACAATGGAGAAAAGACAGTCTCTTCAATAAGTGGTGATGGGAAAACTGGACAGCTACATGTAAAAGAATGAAATTAGAACATTCTCTAACACCATACACAAAAATAAACTCAAAATGGATTAGAGACCTAAATGTAAGGCCGGACACTATAAAACTCTTAGAGGAAAACATAGGAAGAACACTGTTTGACATAAATCACAGCAAGATCTTTTTTGATCCACCTCCTAGAGTAATGGAAATATAAACAAAAATAAACACATGGGACCTAATGAAACTTAAAAGCTTTTGCAAAACAAAGGAAACTATAAATCAGATGAAAAGACAACCCTCAGAATGGGAGTAAATATTTGCAAATGAATCAACGGACAAAGGATTAATCTCCAAAATATATAAACAGCTCATGCAGCTCAATATTAAAGAAACAAACAGTCCAATCCAAAAATGGGCAGAAGACCTAAATAGACATTTCTCCAAAGAAGACATACAGGTGGCCAAGAAGCACATGAAAAGCTGCTCAACATCACTCATTATTAGAGGAATGCAAATCAAAACTACAATGAGGTATCACCTGACACTGGTTAGAATGGGCATCATCAGAAAATCTACAAACAAAGAATGCTGGAGAGGGTGTGGAGAAAAGGGAACCCTCTTGGACTGTTGGTGGGAATGTAAATTGATACAGCCACTATGTAGAACAGTATGGAGGTTCCTTAAAAAACTAAAAATAGAATTACCATATGATCTAGCAATCCCACTACTGGGCATATACCCAGAGAAAACCATAATTCAAAAAGACACATGCATCCCAGTGTTCATTTTAGCAGTATTTACAATAGCCAGGTCATGGAGGCAATCTAAATGCCCATTGACAGACGAATGGATAAAGAAGTTGTGGTACATATATACAATGGATTATTACTCAGCCATAAAAAGGAACGAAATTGAGTCACTTGTTGAGACATGAATAGATCTAGAGACTGTCATACACAGTGAAGTAAGCCAGAAAGAGAAAAACAAATATCGTATATTAATGCATGTATGTGGAACCTAGAAAAATGGTACAGATGAACCTGTTTGCAGGGCAGAAGTTGAGACACAGATGTAGAGAACAAACGTATGGATAACAAGGGGTTAAAGCCACGGGGGTGTGGGGATGGTGGTGTGATGAGTTGGGCGATTGGTATTGACATGTATACACTGATGTGTATAAAATTGATGACTAATAAGAACCTGCTATATAAAAAAATAAATAAAATAAAATTAAAAAATTTAAAAAAAGATCACCATTTTTCATGCCCATTTTACAAAAACTGAGGTTAAGTAATTTATCAGTGGTTACACAATTAGTAAATGGCTAAGGTAGGATTCAAAATCCAGGGAATCTTGTCCCCAGGTCCATGCTTTTCACCACTAGGCTACCTGCCTATGTTCACTGCCTTCCTCTCCTCTTCCTCCTATAGGTAATCTGTCCCCACATTTTGTAGAGAAGAGCCACATCCCCAGGAATTCTAGCTAATAGATTTGTGAAATAGCAAATAGAAGTGGAAATAATTGGGTTATTAATGCTTATCTTTTCAAAGTATGTGAATTCTTTTCAATATATGATCAAAGCTAAAAATCCCCTCCACATAGTCACAAATTTTACATATAACTTTAAAATATTCACAGCCTATCCAGAGGTCAGGACAAAAACCCTTGAACCAGACAAATATGAATACAATTGAATGCTCTCAGTTAAGGACTGCATTTTGAGCGACACTGGCTATAGCGATTGATAGAGCTCCTAAGAAAAGAGGTGATCAGCCTCGTGTGGACAAGCATGGAACGCTGAACAAGTCCCAGAATGAGACAGAGCCAGTACAACAGAGGAGGAATAAAATGAGGCAGAGCCAGTGCAATACAGAAGGAAGAGGATCTGGGCAGCAACAACACCAACACACTTGTAGTATTTCTGGCCTACACCATGTTTTTAAATGTACATTATTTATGATCGGCACCAGTGAAGCAAAAGAGTATTGACTCCCTCCTCTAATCTCCAACTCTGTATAGTCCACAAAACAAGAGACTGGTTAATGGATCCTAGGACAGTGAGAAATCTTTTGGGAGACAGATATAGTTGAATCCCAGTTTGGGGAGGAAATGACAGCCCAGCACAAAGGAGAGCCAGACAGCAGTGATGGGGATTGTTTGGAAGTAGCATTTTCTATTTGTGCTTTTTTTGTATGCCCTGCATTCTTCTAGGACTGTCCTATGGCCCCTGTGGGAGCTGCAAATGGCAACATCAGCCCAACTCCTGCCAGAGGATGGAGTAAGATCAGGGCAGTAGTAGATCCTGGTTGGGATGCGGGGTGGATGACAACAGGTACAGGTGGGCTAGCTGGTCCCTATGTGTCTTCTCTCCCCCCCACTATTGGTCAGACAATTACAATATGGGGAGGTAGCCTTGGGAAAAGAGCAGTGGCAGGATTTTACTGGGACGTTCCCTGAGGGAAAAGACGCCTGTGTGTGTGTGTGTGTGTGTGTGCATGCACGCGTGCATGCGAGTGCATACGCACACACACGGGCACACAAGTTTAGGGGAAAATAGAAGAGAATGATTACAATACCAGTGGTTCTACATCCTAATTCATGCTCTTCCCCCATGCATTTAGGTGGATACAAGCTAATCCCTGTGCTTTCTGCCTGTCTGTCCCCACATACACAGTACCAGCCAAGGTACCTGGTAGACCACAGTGAACATGAACTCCAGGAGGATTAAAGAAGACTCCTGAGGAACAAAGTCCTGTAAAAGAAAATGACAAATTAAACAACTTACATAAGAGAAAACAGAATTGATCGACCAGATAAAACAAGAATTTAAAATATGTAAAATAAAAATCCTCAGAGAGGAGAGAAAACATTAGAAAGGGAGGGCATTAAAAACATGAAGCAGGAAAAGCAATTTGAAGGAAAACCATTTGGAGACACTGGATATAAAAAAACAACTCAAACAATAAATTGAGTGGCAGAATAAACAGAACCAAAGAACAAATTGGTAAGTTGAAAAAACCAGGTTGAAAAACATAAAAAATAGACTAAAGAGAGCATTAAAAAAAAGTTTAAAAGATATGGAGGAAAGCAATAAAAATGTCAAGATCTATATAATAGAAGTACTAGAAGGAGATAAAAGTAGATTGGAGTAGGAGGGCAGTGCAGGAACTATTGGAAGAAATAATGACCAAGAATGAAAGTAAAATGTAAGACCCCAAATTTAAAGAACTCAAGAAAACACTAGAAAAATGCTTACAACTAAATTCATTATGGTGAAATTTGAGAACATCAAAGACAAAGAGAACATTCTAAAGGCCTACTAGTGAGAAAAGCAAATCACATGCATACAAACAAGAATCAGGTTGATATCAGACTTCTCAAAAACAACAACACTAAATACAAGAAAATAATGGAGTAATGTTTTCAAAGTTTTGATGGAAAACAACATTTACTGAAGCTCCAATTCTATATCCAGCTAAAATACTGTTTGAATGTTAGGGCCTAATAAATAAAGATACTCTCAAGCATAATCAAGAAGTTTATCACATGAACCACTTTGAAAGTACACTCAGGGGAAGCAATCTAATGAGAAGATAAATTTGGAGATTGAAAGAAATAGCATCAATAAGTAAACATTACTGTTTGTCAAACAGTGAGACCCAAAGTGTGACAACTGAAAGCCAGATCAACACAAGAGGTTATGGTGGTGTGACGGTTAATTTTCTGTGTCAGCCTGGTTAGGCCTCAGCATGCAGATTTTTAGTCAAGCATGTCTGGATGTTGTTTTGAAGGTATTTTTTAGATGAGATTAACATTTATATCAGTAGATATCAAGTAAAGCAGATTACCTGCCATACTGTGGGTGGACATCATTCAATCAGTTGAAGGCTCCAAGAAAAAAACTGACATCCTTGAGGAAAAAGAAGTTCTGCCAGAAGACTGCCTCTGGACTTGAACTACAACATCAATTCTTCCCTGAGTCTTTAGCCTGCCAGCCTCCTTGCAGATTTTGGACTAGCCAATCTCCACAATTGTGTGAGACAATACCTTGACTAATACAGGTGACATGCTATAAGGAGATAATAAAACATTTACTTACATTTATTTTTTTAATATCCTTCCTAAAAAATTCCATCTTATGAAAATTTTATAATGTGCACAATCTACTAATATAGTGTAACATAATTTAAAATTAAGTAGATGTACATGTGTATGATCACAGTTTGTTTTTCTTTTAACTAATATGGGCACATGATCAAAAAAGTTTGCAATCACTTCTTGGCCATTTGGCCAAGATCAAGTGCAAAATAATGTACAGATCAGTGGACAAAAAAAGAATAAGTAATATACCCATAAAAGTACATAACGAAAACTATAGTGTATACCAAAATGGAAGGGAGGTGGGAGAGAGAAGCAGAAACTAATGGGAAGGAAAGCAAGCTAAGTTACCTGTTTTATTTTGGGGAAAGTTACAGATATTGATGACCTTAAGACATTGATAGGGGAAAATAAACATTATTTATGTAAAACTACATATAACTTATTCTAAAGTACATTAATTTAAGAATTTCAGTGTTTTGTTTTGTTTTTTTGCTTTATAAAATCAAATTAAAAGCTGCTTCAGGTATTGCTAAAGAAATACACATCTAGATACCCATAAATGAGTCCCAGTGTTAAACATTAAGCACTGGAAGTGGTTGCAAAATGGAGTGCATAAAACATTGGAGTGAGAGAAGGAAATATATGAACTTTGATTTCTATTTAATTTTATCTCATACATATTAATTTCTATCTTTGTGGATGTTTTATATCATAAAATATTAATAGAAGAGAATATATGTGAAAGTTATTAAGAAATAAATATGCATATGTTTGGATGGGAATTCTTTTTTGTTCTCTTTTCTGAGAGTTACATCTTATTAAAATGTAGGTTGTACCGTCTTACAGCAATGGCCGGTCAATCGAAAGTCTCAATAAGGTCGTAGTTAAATGAATTACGATCAGTTTCCTCTAAAAAAAAAATGTAGAGATACTACCACCTTGGAGAATAATGCCTAAGCAGTCTACTGTTATCTGAGTATGCTACTTGTTAAATTTTCTTCTTTGGTCAAACTTGTACCCATTTCTTATGTCAGTGAAGCTCAGGAGCCCCCCTCTATCACAGAGGGCCCCTTCTATGGAGACTGGCCAGCAAGTACCTTCAATCCGCCCTCTCATTTGCAGGGACAGGGCCCACCACACAGTTGTGCTAGCTAACAAAAGGATCCAAACACCCTGATTACCAGTGATTAATCCAGAACTAGACCAAATTGGAACCAAAGTTAGATTAACTAGATTCTGTCTCTCAGAAATTTGGAATCAGAGACACTAATTAAACTCTGCCCATCAACAGAAGCAAAGACATGCACATTTGGGAACTATGGGTTAAGCACCTTCTTCCTAGAACCAAAGGAAGCAATCTGATCTTTGCTTAGCTCTGTGGCCAGAAGCATTACGTTGCCGCTTTATTTTGTCTGTTAAGAACTTCAGGGCTTTCCTGGTGGCGCAGTGGTTGAGAATCTGCCTGCTAATGCAGGGGATACGGGTTCGAGCCCTGGTCTGGGAGGATCCCACATGCCACGGAGCAACTAGGCCCGTGAGCCACAACTACTGAGCCTGCGCGTCTGAAGCTTGTGCTCCGCAACAAGAGAGGCCACGATAGTGAGAGGCCCGCGCACCGCGATGAAGAGTGGCCCCCGCTTGCCACAATTAGAGAAAGCCCTTACACAGAAACGAAGACCCAACACAGCAAAAATAAATAAATTAATAAACTCCTACCCCCAACATCTTAAAAAAAAAAAAAAGAACTTCAGTGTTTGTATTTTTTTCTCCCAACTTTTAATCTTGAAAATTTTCAAACACACAAAAAGTTAAAGACTAAAATACAATAACCTGTATACGCTTCACCCAGATTATTGATGTTTTGCCACATTTGCTTGCTTAATCCTCTCTCTCACCAAGAAAACACACACACACACACACACACACACATTTTGAGCTGAAGCAGTTAAAATTAAATTGTAGAAGTCATTACATATAACCCTAAATACTTCAGCAAGTTTATCTTAAGATTAAAATAGTCTCCTTCACAACCACACAATAACATTATCACAACAAAGAAATATAATTCAATATTATCAAATTTTCCCACTTGACACTAAAATGTTTTTTATAAAAATTTTAAAAATTCTGATCTAGAATCCAATCAAGGTTTTAGCATTACACTTTGTTATTATATCTCTTTAGTTTTTAAAATAAATAATAGGCTGCCTTTTTGTTTTTCATGACCTTTTTCTTTTTTAAAGAACATAGGCCAGCTGTCCCATAGAATACCTTTTCTACATTCTGAATCTGGCATTTTCCTCATGATTAGAGTCAAAATTTTGCAAAGTATTACATAGACAATGCTGTGTATTCCTTATTGCACATAAGGTAAGCTTGCTTACCATCGAAGAGGCTAAATTTGATCCTTTTCCCTTTATAACAAGTAATCTGTGGGGTGATACTTTGAATAACCAGATCTTCAGTAAACTTTTACCCAGTGGTTTTAGGATCTATTATTAATCCTTACCTTGATCAATTATTAAATTGGGGGTTGTAAAATGGTGATTTTCTCTTCTGTCTACATATTAGTTGGCATTCTTCTTTAAAGAAAAGCTTTCTTCTTCTTCCATACCACTCCCCTGTATGATTCATAGATTTATTTTTCCTGCTCTTCTTTAAACCATTTTTTATTGAAGTATAGTTAACCTACAATGTTGTGTTAGTTTCAGGTGTACAGCAAAGTAATTCAGATATATTATATATTATATTATATTTCAGATATATCATATCTGAAGTATATATTATTATATCATATGTTATATAATATATATTATACATTATACATATTATATTATATATAATATACAGTATTTTATTATATATAATTATCTATTATATTATAATATATTATATTACATATAAACACAGTAATTTTCTTTTATATATCTAATAATATAAAATATTCATTATACATAATATATATAACATGTCTTATAATATATATTATAATATATAATAATTATATGTAATATATTAATAGTAATATATTATATAATAATACATATTTAGTATATATGCTATACTTAATATATTGATATTAGATATCATATATCATATATCATATAATATATGATATAAATAATATATATCATATAATTCTATATTATTATAATTTTATGTATTTATTATATATTATATTATAGTATTAAAATATTATATTATATGATATATTACATATCATATAATATATTATATATTATGCCATATAATATATATCTGATATATGATATGTTATATATTATATTACATATAATTATACAGTTAATATAGTCTATATAATATATTATATGTTATATATTATATTACATATAATATATATGAATATATGAATATAATAGATAATATTTATAAAATAATATGTAATATATTGTTATATTATATATGTAATATATTATTATATTATATAATAATATATAATGTTATGTAATAAATTATAGATTTTATATAATATAGAATATTACATATAATATACTATATTAGAATATTATACTATATATTTATATATAATATATAATAATTATATATAAATATATAATCTATTATTATGTATTATATAATTACAATAATATATTAAATATGTATATTAGTATATAATATATATTATATGTATATTCTTTTTTGGAATCTTTTTCCTAATAGGTTATTATAAGATATGAATATTGTTCCCTGTGCCATACAGTAGGTCCTTGTTGTTTATTTTACATATAGTAGTGTGTATATGTTAATCCCAAACTCCTAATTTATCTCCCCCTCTTCCTGCTATGCCCTTTGGTAACCATAACTTTGTTTTCCATGTCCGTGAGTCTATTTGTTTAATAAATCAGTTCATTTGTATCATTTTTTTAAGATTCTACATATAAGTGATATCACATGATATCTATCTTTCTCTGACTTACTTCATTTAATATGATAATATCTAGGTCCATCCATGTTGCTGCAAATGGCATTATTTCATTCCTTTTTTATGGCCAAGTAATATTTCATTGTGTATATATATATATCACATCTTTATCCATTCCTCTGTCAACAGACATTTAGGTTGCTCCCATGTCTTGGCTATTGTAAATAGTGCTGCTATGAACATTGTGGTGCATGAATCTTTTTGAATTAGAGTTTTCTCTGGATATATGCCCAAGGGTGGGATTTGCTACATCATATCTACATATTTAACTCTATATTTAGTTTTTTAAGGAACCTCCATACTGTTCTCCATAGTTGCTGTACCAATTTACATTCCTACCAACAGTGTGGGAGGGTTCCCTTTTCTCCACACCCTCTCCAGCATTTATTATTTGTAGACTTTTTAATGACACCATTCTGACTGCTGTGAGGTGATACCTCATTTTAGTTTTGATTTGCATTTCCCTAATAATTAGCATTATTGCACATCTTTTCATGTGCCTTTTTGCCATCTGTATTTTTTCTTTGGAGAAAGAAAGACCTTTTTAGGTCTTCTGACCATTTTTTGATTGGGTTGTTTTTTTTTATATTAATCTGCATGCTTAATATAAAAAAAACATATATTTTGGAAATTAATCTCCTGTCGGTAACATCATTTGCAATTATTTTCTCCCTGTCTGCAGCTTGTCTTTTCATTTTGTTTATGGTTTCTTTTGCTGTGCAAAAGCTTTTAAGTTTAGTTAGGTCCAATTTGTTTATTTTTGTTTTTATTTCCATAACCCTAGGAGATAGATCCAAAAAAATATTGCTGTGTTTTATGTCAAAGAGTGTTATGCCTATGTTTTCCTCCATAGGTTTTATAGTATCCAGTATTGCATATAGGTCTTTAATCCATTTTGAGTTTATTTTTGTATATGGTGTTAGAGAATGTTCTAGTTTCAGTTTTTTACATGTAGCTGTCCAGTTTTCCCAGGACCACTTACTGAAGAGACTGTCTTTTCTCCACTGTATATTCTTGCCTCTTTCATCATACATTAACTAACCATAAGTGCATGGGTTTATTTCTGGGCTTTCTATCCTGTTCCATTGATCTATATTTCTGTTTTTGTGCCAGTCCAATACTATTTTGATTATTGTAGCTTTGCAGTATAGTCTGAAGTCAGGGAGCCTGTTTCTTACAGCTTCGTTCTTCTTTCTCAAGACTGTTTTGTCTATTAGGGTCTGTTGCGTTTCCATACAAATTTTAAAATTATTTGTTCTAGTTCTATGAAAACGCTGTTGGTATTTTGATAGAGACTGCATTGAATCTGTAGATTGCCTTGGGTAGTATGGTCATTTTAACAATATTAATTCTTCCAATCCAAGGACATGGTATAGCTTTCTATCTGTTTGTGTTGTCTTTAATTTCTTTCATCAGTGTCTTATAGTTTTGGGAGTACAGGTCTTTTGCCTCCTTAGGTAGGTTTATTCCTAGGTATTTTATTATTTTTATGCAATGGTAAATGGTATTGTTTCTTTAATTTCTCTTTCTGATATTTCACTGTTAGTATATAA
Source organism: Mesoplodon mirus (assembly GCF_964341445.2). Taxonomy (NCBI): domain Eukaryota; kingdom Metazoa; phylum Chordata; class Mammalia; order Artiodactyla; family Ziphiidae; genus Mesoplodon; species Mesoplodon mirus. Next base: position 52,557,813 of record NC_138987.1, read on the forward strand.
AAATGCAACAGATTTCTGTATATTAATTTCATATCCTGCAAACTTACCAGATTCATTGATGAGCTCTAGTAGTTTTCTGGCATCTTTAGGATTTTCTATGTATAAAATCATGTCATCTGCAAACAGTGACAGTCTTACTTCTTCCTTTACAGATTGGATTCCTTATATTTCTTCTTCTTCTCTATGGCTAGGACTGCCAGAACCATGTTGAATAAAAGTGGCAAGAGTGGGCATCCTTGTCTTGTTCCTGATCTTAGAGGAAAAACTTTAGCTTTCATCATTGAGTATGACTCATGGATTTTTTTTTAATTCAATGTATTTCAACCCATTACAAACAGTATGCTTTATGGTATTCAAAATGTCCCAAATGTGACTTATATTATTGAATCTCAAAGACTCTAGGCATTAAACTAAGGAAGAAAGCTAAATGTAGTGGGCAGAACATTGGCTTTCAAAGCAGGCAGCTCCTCAGGAAGCTGCCACTTAAACTAACACTTGCAAAAAGCAAGTTACTTAAATCCATGGAGCTTCTGTTTCTTCACCTACAAAATAATGCTAAAAATAACTACTTCATAGGGAAGGAGCCTAGTCTGGTTCACAGCTGCATCCCCAAACCCTTTGTCATACAGGAGACCATAATAAATACCTGTTGACTGTGTAAAGTATCTCAAACAGTGACTGCTATATAATAGTAGCACAACAAATGAGTTGCTAAAGAAAGGAGAGCTTTTAAAAATAAGATAAATAAAAGCAGAAAGTGTTCTTCATAAAGGAGAGTGTATAAGAGAGTGCATGACATTTACATGAAGAAGGACACATTTTACTGACAATGATGTAAGGTTCTTGGCCTAAAGTTTACTAGCATCACAATTTGTTTTAAAAGGTTCCATTTTGGAAGATGCTGAGACCAGTGCAAATGAAGTCCTTAGTTCCAGAACTTAAGGAACTGAAGGAAATTTAAGCCTTGGAAAATTAGAAGTAGATGCCAGCTCTTATCTTCATCTGGTATTTTATGGGAGCCATTCAGTGATGTACACGGTTGTGTGTGAATAATCTACCAGATGGTCCAGCTGTGAGAATGTTATTGTTTTCTACCAATTCATATTATTCCCATGGTTTCACAAGTTCTAGTTCTTGAACCATCAAAAGATACCACAACTTTTTCCTTAGGCTATGACAAAATAATAGGTTTCCCAAATCCATCAGGAAAGGCCTGTCAGATCTATAAGTGAATTCACAGGCAAATGTCAATGCTTTTTATAATCTCTTTTAAAGACTGTATGTTTTGTTTACAAGACATTTTCCTTATAGAGGGACTAAAGTTTTGATAGAGAATTTTCATATGAGCAGGCCGTGTGCCTTTGCCACCCCTGACAATTAGTTAATGCACTTTGTGGAAAACAATCCCTGTCTCTCAAAGGCCATTTTGTTATTTCTCTTTACTCTCTTACCTTCCTCAGTGTTATGCAAAATTGCTTGCTGAATGTTATTTGAGCGAGTACACTGGTCATTCAAAGGCACTATATGTTCCCAGATATCTGCATCCTACAAGAAAGATAAGCAATAAGAACTCACATAGTGTGAATTATAGTCTAATAATTAGTATCTTGCACATTAGGAGATGCAGGACTGAGGGCTATGCAGCCATTCAAACAGTTAAGCATGAATTACCACACTATAATTCAGAGCCTGAAGCTTTTTCTATATAGAGAAACAGATGCCTCTTTTGCTAGAAGAAGGAAGTAATCTGGAGGAGAAAAAGTGATGTTTCTGAAAAAAATTTCCAGAGTGACCCCATTACTGCTACTGAACCCAGAACTAAGGTACATAATATACATCTACATCCCCCCTGAAGCAGCCCTTACCTACATTAATCCCAGCCCTCTTCAGCCTCCCTGTGGTACTTGCAGGGTCAGCAATGGATTCGGGCATTTATCCAGGTCACCTAATATCCCCGTGTACCCACCCAAAGGAGTTCTTCTAACAATAAAATACACAACAAAAACAGCAACGTCCCCCAGACCCAAAGACTCCACTGGAGGCTACATTTAAGCATATTCTTATTTGTGTGTGTCCAAGAATAAGTACCCCCCTGGCATTTCAGAGAAAGTAGGCACTCTGGAAACCTCTTACTACAGTCTACAAGGTCCTACACCATATGGCCCCAGCCTGTGTTTCAGACCCAGTCACCCTGCATCTCTTCTCTCCCATGTTGCTCTAGCCACACCTGCTACGTTCCTGTTCCTCACGAGAGCCAAGTATACAAACACATCAGGGTATCTGTCCTTCCTTCTTCCTGTACAACTCTTCAATCTGGCGTCTGCATAGCTGGCTACCTCACTTCACTCAGGTATCTGCTCAAGTGTCAACTCCTCAGAGATGAAGAAAAGATATGGAATAAGGAGTAGAATAAGGACTGAAAAATAAGGCCTCAGAGAGTCCTTTCTAGACCGTAATTCATAATCGCATCCATGCCACTTTTTTTTTTTTACCATTTTTTCTTACAAACATTTACCACTACCTGGTTTTAAACTATGTATTTATGTGTGTGAGTCTGTCTCTTTCACTCCATTATAAACTCCATGAAGCCTGTTCCTTTATCGTTTTGTTCACTGCTTTTTAGTGTCATATCTTCAGCCCTTAGAAAAGTGCTTGACACATACTAGGCCCTAAAATATTTGTTGAGTGGAAGAATGAATGAATGTACTCCATCTCAAGAAATGAAAGAACAAGTATTTCTTTTTTTTCCTTTTAAAGAAGTGGAAACTCAGCCCTTTGAATGCTTTCCTCATATATATCCCCTTTCCACTTGAATGACCAACTAGTTTGTGATGTAATGGTAGGACCATACCTTCAAGGATTTGCTCTGGAAATGGATAAAATCTGGTGTCCCCTCCCACTTACAGAGACTATAGGTTGGAATGAGAAGCAAAAGTTCTCTGACCTGAGCCCTTTCTAAAATGTGATCTTGAATTTTGAAGTATTAAAGGCAAGTTATCATTTCAAAGCTTCCACTCATTCTTTGGAGAGCTTAAGAAAAAAACCCAGGGAAACACATTAATGGCATTTTGACTGTGAATGACAACACATTGGGTTTGTCTTACAATGAGATTTGAGGCCAAGGAAACTAAATTTCTCAGCATAATAACTAACAAAAATTTTCTGTTTGCACCAAAATTCCCAGAAGAAAGACCTCTAGCCTTGAAGAAGAAGTAAGGTGGAAAAGTAACTTTGTTGAGAGAGAATGGGTACAACAAGATGGTGACAGCTGAAGAGGGAGACAGAAAGGAGAATGCAAAGAGGAGATATGGTCCTACTTTACCTATGCATGTAGATTCAAAAATCCTAAATAAAATATTAGTCAACCAATTCTACAATATTAAATGTATCTAATATATAAAATATATTAAATTAATTAGTTAAATATATTAGATAAAATTATAGAATAAACAAATAAAATATATTAAGACAATATATCATAACCAAGAATGTAAGGAACACCATCAGAAAATCAATATCAGAAAATATATTATTGAAATTTGTGACATAATAGACTAAAGGGGAAAAATAATGTGATTATCTCAGTTGATGCAGAAAAACATTTGATGAGGTTCATGCTTACTAAGATAAAAAAATAACAATAACAAGCTAGGAATAGTAAAGAACATTCTTGGTAAAAATTTTGTACCAAAACCCCTAATGTTATACCTAATGAAGGAACTTTAGAGTCCTGCCTTTTAAGGTTAGGAAAAAGATAAGGACACCACTATTACCCACTACTGGATAAAGTATTGGAGATCATGGCCAATACAATAGGGAAAGAAAAATAAGGAAAATATGTTTATTGATAATTACATGCTATATATTTCCCTTTATATACTGTTTTAGTTGCATTCCACAAATTTTTATATGCTTTATTTTCACTTTTATTCAATTAAAAATATTTTCTAATTTTCCTCATGACCTTCTCCTTGGTCCATACATGGATTCTTTAGAGGTGTGTTGATTTATTGCAAATATTTAGGGATTTTCCAGATATTTTTCTGTTGTTGATTTCTCATTTAATTCCATTATGATCAGAGAATTTACTTTGTATGATTCCAATTATTTCAAATTTTTAAAGGTTTGTTTTATGGTCCAGAATATAGTCTATTTTGGTGAATGTTCCATGTACAATTGAAAAGAATGTATTCTGCTGTTACTGGGTTTACTTTATGATAAATGTCAATTAGGTCATTGTTGATAGAATTCTTTCAGTCTTCTATATCCTTAATGATTTTATACTGCCTTGTTCTACCAATTATAGAGAGAGGAGTGCTAAAGCCTCCATCTATAATTGTAAATTTGTCTATTTTTCCCTCTAGCTGTAACAAATTTCAAGGCTCCATTGTAGGTGTATACACATTTAGGATTGTTATGCCTGCTTGATGCACTGACCCCTTGTCATCATGTAATGTTCTTCTTTATCCCTGGTAACAGTCCTTGTTCTGAATTTCACTTTTTCTTATATTAATATAACCACTACAGCTTTCTTTTTTTTTTTTTTTCTTTTTCAGTATGCGGGCCTCTCACTGTTGTGGCCTCCCCCGTTGTGGAGCACAGGCTCTGGACGCACAGGCACAGCGGCCATGGCTCATGGGCCCAGCCACTCCGCGGCATGTGGGATCTTCCTGGACCGGGGCATGAACCCGTGTCCCCTGCATCGGCAGGCGGACTCCCAACCACTGCGCCACCAAGGAAGCCCTACACCTTTCTTTTGATTAATGTTTGCATGGTATATCTTTTTCTATTCATTCACTTTCATTCAATCTACCCATGTCATTATTATTGAAATGAGTTTCTTGTAGACAGTTGGGTCATTGTTTAAATTCATTCTGCCAATCTCTGTTTTTTTCATTGGTGCATTCAGACAATTTACATTTAATATAATTAGTGATATATTACAATTTGACAGGTACTCTTATAACAATAGGAAATATGAACACAGAGAGACCCCAGGGATGCACATGCATAGATGAAAGACCATGTGAGGACCCAGCAAGAAGGTGACTATCTGCAAGCCAAGGCAAGAGACCTTGGAGGAAACCAACCCTGCCAGCACCTTGATCTTGGACTTCTAGCCTCCAGAACTGTGAGAACATTAATTTCTGTTTTGCAAGCTGCCTAGTCTGTAGTATTTTGTTATGGCATCCCTAGCAAACTAAAACATCTATGAATTTTTATTTTGTTCTTCTGTATGTAATATGTTTTATTTCTCTGGATACCTTTGAGATTCCTTCTTCATCTTTGATTTTTAGTTGCTTGAATATGATGATCTAGATATGGATTTATCCTTCTTGGAATTCTCTGAGCTTCTTGGTTTGATGGTTTCATTATTTTTGGAAAATTCTCAGCCATTGTCTCTTCAAATATGTCTTCTGTCTCATCCTCACTCTCTTCTCCTTAGATTCCAAAAAATCCACATATCTTAGATTGTTCAATATTGTCTCACAGATCTTAGATGCTCAGTTTTGGTTGTTTTCTTTTTTCCCCACTCCTTTTTCTTTGTATTTCAGTTTAGGTAAATTCTATTTATCTATCTTCAAGTTCACCATTTCTTTCCTCAGATGTACTGAGTCTACTGATAAGCCAAAGCATTCTTTACCTCTGCTACAACATTCTTCCCCTAGTATTTTCATTTGGTTATTTCTTATAGTTTCAGTGTCTTTGCTGATATCCCCATCTGATTGTACATGTTGTACACTATTTCCAAAAGAACCTTTAACATATTAATCACAATTGCTTTAAATTCCCTGTTGAATAGTTCCAACATCTGAGTCATTTATGAGTCTGATCGTGTTGATTATTTTGTCTCTTAAGAGTGAAGTCTCTTTCTTGCATGTTTGTAATTTTTCATCGAATGCTGGACATCATATGTAACAAAGTAGAGACTGAGGCAAATAGTATTTGTGCCTGGAAGTTGAAAATGAGTGCAGTTTTACTTCTGCTAAGCCATTGGGCTGTGTGTGCATGTGCTTGTGTGCATGCGTGCACACATGGTGAGTGGGGAGGGAGTAGTGGTAAGAGGAGGATAGTCAGTCTAGTCAGGAGTTGAGCTGGGTTTAGGTTTTATTGCTGTTCTGATTACCTTCAATATGCCACTTTTTTCAAACTCATCTAGCATGACCTGTACTTACATGGAGGCTGGCTTGGCAGAGGGATTTTCTCAACATTCCTGCTTCATGTTCAGCTTTATGTCTTACCTGTGCACCTGTGCCTTATAAAGGGCCGGCCCCTCCCTCAGAAGAAGACTGCTGTTGCTTCTTACTTGGTGCTTTCCACCTTGTTGGGGATGGGGGATGGGGGAAAGAGGAAGGGGATTGTTTGTTGTCTTAGTCCAGCTTCTGTCCTAGGCAGGCTCTGTGTCTCTGCATCTCAGAGGTAAGACTTTCTTAATGATCCTACCTCTCACCCAGGTATGAGGCATAAGAGACCCCTAATGTCCTCAGTAAGATGGTTTCTTGTCCCTCCTCTTGAAATGGAGGGCTTTTTTCCCTTTTACCTACCCCTCAGCCACATTGGTCTTCACAACGTCTTAGGGGTTCCAGGCTTTCTGCTCTCCCTCCAGGTTCTTAAGGCCTTCATTCTTCAAATAAAAAAGGATCCAGACAGGGATTCATGGCTTTTCCACACAAGGAATTGCTTCCCTCTGTTAAGCCTGCATTATAGATGTAGACTTTCTCTAGTTTTCCATCTACCCTTAATCTTTCTTGTGAACACTGGTAAAGAAAGGCCTGTGAGTTGATGTATTTTCCTTGCTTGTGTGGTACCCCGGTGTTCTGTAGTCTCACACTAGCCCACCCTTAGGCTTTAGCAATTCATTACACCATTTAACTTAACTCTTCTTACCTGCTGGCATGGTGGCCCCTGATTTGTGCCAGGGTTGCACCCTGCCTCTTCTTGGAGAACACTGACTTCCCTTGGACTTCAAGACAGTTATTTTCACTATGAACTCAATTTTCTGACAGATTCAAGGAAATTTATGATTTTGTCAATTATTTAAGTTTTTCTTGTTGGTAGGATGGGAGCAACACTCTTTCCAGCTTTCTACATTCTATTTGGAAATCAGAAATTCTAATATTCATTTTTGGATTGCTTCCTGTTCTATGCTATAATTTCCCACTGAGTCCCTAGCTTTCAGCAAAAGTCCATTACATTCTATAGCATTGTTAGCGGGGCTTTTGCAAAGGAGGAAAAAGGAACATGCTTTGGATGAAGCAGTAGAAGAGAGGCCAGTAGGTGGCAGATGACCAAGAGGTGATCAAGAAATATGTTGACAGCAGGTAACATTTGCAATCAAGGGTGAAAGGCAACCATCAAGAAAATACACTTCTTCCCACACTGGAGAGAATTTGATTGGGAAGGATCTTTGACTTTCCACAGTTGTGGCTTTTTAAAAGAAAGAATAATTGGGCGTTGCTAGAGGACTTGGGCTACTCAAATTACAGGGATATAGACAAATCATTGTAGCTGTTTGTCATCAAACCTAAGTAAGGTAGCCATGATCTAAAGATAGGAGATTAAGCTCTTTGCATAGAGGAAGTTAATACTAAACTCATGAGTTTATTTAGGCCCAGTTTCCACCACACTCTTCAATAGAGTTATCTGAATCTCACCACAATAGAGAAAAAAAAAAAACAACTCAGAACCTTTGGGTACCTTCTTTCATGAAAAGAAATGATACAATTTGGCTTCCTGTGTTATCCTGTTTATTAGGCATTCTGATGATGAAATTTGAGGTTTAATTTTTATCATATTGTCAAGAGGAAAGGGGATCAAATTTTAGAGGCTATCTCAGTGCCTGAGTAAGTTTTTCCAATCCAGCAAGATCAGATGGTATGATTTCTTGCTCAGTGTTTCTGGTAGAAAAGGCAATTTTCAAGACTGAAATAGCAGTTTCTTAGCTATCACTGAGACTTTTAAAATCCATTTTTTAAACTCCCATAGACTTCCATGTGTAAATGAAAGAAGACTCTTGGAAAGACACATTTTTCTATTTTGAGAGATAACTCACTCAAGCATAAAGTTAATACAATTTATTACACCAAAGGTAAAGTTGCATTAGAGTGAGCTCATAACAGATGAGTAAACACACTTCACGAGAATGGGGTTGGCATGTCTGCTATCCTGAGTTTGTCTCCTTCAGCTTCAATGCCTCCTCAAGTATCTCATTGCTGCTTCAGCCCTGCTGACATAAGACAGGCCTGTCCTCCCTAGAGAAGTTTTTTTTTTATTAGTTTCTGCTTTATAACAAAGTGAATCAGTCATACATATACATCTGTTCCCACATCCCTTCCCTAGAGAAGTTTTTGAAACACACTTAGATCCTTGAAACTTCAGAGCTAACCCTTAGGTGGATAACTAGCCTTTGATTATTCTGAGTGAGCCAAATATTCAATAGTGCCTAACTCATCCAGTTGCTATGAGTAGAATTGTATGCAAAGCACTTAACAGAGTACATGCAGTAGAGGTTGGATATTTATTAACACCATCATCATCATTATTTTTATGTCATCAAATATCAGGCCAACTTGCTACCCATCTTACCACCTTAGTTCATTCTTTCGACAAATCCTTGAGCATCAGCTGTGTGCCAGGATCTATCCTAGAAGCTTGTAGATAGTAAAGTAAGAACATAGACTTTGTCCCCTCTACCACCTGCCAGCAAGACACTTCATCTCCTGCACCTGGGTTTCCTCCTCAATAAAATGAAACTAATCAAGACGAGGACTAGTGTGAGGTACACAAGACACTTGCACAAACCTGAGAATAAGTGCCTCCTTAAATTTTGTACTCTGGGCACTTTCCTTGCCTCACCCTCATCCAAGCCTCTAGGAATAGTAATACCTACTTCATATGGCTATTGTACAAATCACGGAGTTGAAGAAGCAGAGAGTAGATCATATTTGCCTGGCATGGAAGTGGGATTTGGGAAGACTTGTCCAATGAGGGGATATTAAACTGAGTCTTAAAGGATGAGAAGTTCACTAGCGAGGCATTTGGTTGTCCCCGTAGGTATATCTAAGAGTGAATGATGGGTTACCCTTGGAAATGACAATGTGGCTTGCAAGGAAATAATGACAAGAGTTAAGAGCTATTATTTATTCAGCACTTGCTATGTGTGGGGCATGGTTAGGCACTTTGCAAATACAGTTGATCCTTGAACAACATGGGTTTGAACCGTGAGAAGCCACGTATGCACAAACTTTTTTCAAAAATATGTACTACAGCACTACATGATCCATGGTTGGTTGAATCTATAGGTGTGGAAGCTCAGATACAGAGGGCTGACTATAAAGTTATATGTGGATTTTTTACTTCACAGAGGGTTGGTGCCCCAACCCCCTTGTTCAAGGGTCAGCAGCATCATCTTTAATGCTCACAATAGCCTTAAAAGGTTGGTAGCACGTTTCCCATTTTACAGTGTAGTCTTGAAAAGCTAAGCCAAAGGAGGCAAAAAAGTTACAGTATATTCTATTGCTGCTATAACAAATTGTCCAAATTTTGATTGCTTAAAACAACACAAATTATTATCTTATAGTTCTAGAGGTCAGAATTCTAATACAGATCTCGCTCCATTAAAATCAAGGTGTCAGTAGGGTAGTATACCCTTCTGGAGGTTCCAGAGGTGAATCCATTTCCTTGCCTTTCAGCTTCTAGGAGCCACACACATCCTTGGCTGGTGGCCTCCTTCCTCCATCTTCAAATCCAGATGGTCAACTCCTTCTCATATTGCATTACTCTGACCTTCATCTGTAGTCACATTTCCCTCTGACTCGCTTCCACTTTTTAAGGACCCTTGTGATTATATGAGACCCATCCAGATAAGGATAATCTCCTTATTTTAAGGTCGATTGATTAGCAACCTGAATTCCATCTGTAACCTTAACTTCCCTTTACCATGTAGCCTAACATATTCACAGGTTCTAGGGATTACAGCATGGACATCTTTCTGTGTGTGGTACATGGAGGGTAATTATTCTGCCTACCTCACAGGGCTTGCTAGTGGCAGAGCTGTTAGATTAGGGTCAATTTGGGTTTAATCCTGGATTGATAGGGAGGCATTGAAGGTTTTTAAGTACTGTAGTGACATAAATAGATCTGTATTTTACATAAATGATCCTTGAATCAGAATGTAGCAAGGAATCGGAAGAGAAGACAAAATATTGGCATTAGAGAAATCAGTAAGAATGAATGAAGTGGCAGGGGTAGAAATGGAGAAAAGTGTGTGGATTGAAGGATATTTCAGAGGCAGAATCCTCAGGATCTAGTGGCCAACTGGATATGGAAAGAAAGGGAGAGAAAAGGATTCAAAGATGAACCCTAGATTCTCTAGTTTAGGTGACTGCAGGGATTATCATTTTTCTTTACATTTTTATTGACTTGCAACTACTTTGTAATTCATTCATTCATTGTAACCATTCACTTATTTACCAAACATTTGTTCATTGCCTGTTATATGGCTTGCTGCTGTCATAGCACTTGGGATACAAATATAAACCCAAAATGTGAAAATCCCTGCCCTGTGGGAGCTTACCTAATACTTGGGGGGAGAAATACATAAACAATAATCATAATAAATAATATAGAGTATATATATAGAATGGATAAACAACAAGGTCCTACTGTATAGCACAAAGAACTATATTCAATATCCTGTAATAAACCAGAATGGAAAAGAATATGAAAAAGCATATATATATATATATATATATATATATATATATATATATATGTATAACTGAATCACTTTGCCATACAGCAGAAATTAACACAACATTGTAAATCAACTACACTTCAATAAAATAAAATTTTTTAAAAAGCATGGTAAGTGGTATCAGAAACAGTGAAAGTAAGAGGGTGGGTGCAACTGTTACAGGGAGGTCAGAGTAAGCCTCAAGTAGAAGGTGACATTGGAGCAAAAACCTGAAGGGGGTAAAGGAATCAGCCGGGGGATGTCTGGGGACATGCATTCCTGGCAGAGGAAACAGCTAGTGCAGAGGCCCCGCTGGGGGGGCATGCCTGGTGTATTCGAGGAAAAGCAAGGAGGCAGTGTGACCGGAGCAGGGTGAGCAAGGGGACAAGTAAGAGGAGATGGTCCTTATTCTATCCATAGGCCTATGAGCCCCATATCACAACTGAGGAAAATGCGCCAGATGACATAACTAGAAAGTGTCAGCCTGGGATGCAATCATAGACAGCCCAGCTCCAGTCTGCTCACTGGGCCTCTCCTCCCCACACCTGGACTGCACAGGAGATGAAGGGTACCAGAAAGAAGTCCTTTCCATTTAAAATCATCCCTCACTGATTCCTAAAATCCCATCATTAACACTTCACTCCTGACATAAGCACTGTCCAAAACTTAAATGGGTGATATGAAAGCTCCTTATACCCTACAGTGAATGAGTCCATGCATCCAATCTATAAGAGCTACTGATCACCTACTAAGTGTTAGATCTCTGGGCTAGGACTTTTCTCCATGGCAGGGAGGACTTGGCAGCGAGAAAGTGTGTGCCAGAAAAGAAAAGAAGGGCCATAAGGACAAATTTCAATTACTTGCAGTTTTGCCTAGGAGATGTCCACATGCGTCACTTAGTAACCATTAAGACACCACATAGCATGATGATGCTCATACTTTCTGCTGGATAACTCTCCCTCCACAGCTAATTGCCTTACATCTATAGTCTAGTTCTTGTCAGTTTTGTCACACTGTTATTACATACAGTAATGGTGTGTAAGATATTAGCCTGTCATTATATATAAATGTGTCTAAGGAAAACTCATTTCCAAGAATCATTTTTGAAAATGAATCCAGAAGAGAGGTAAAAGCTTATTTTCTGTCTCCAAGGATAACATAAAATAACTCTGAGGCTTGTATGAGAATCATTTAAGGTGGACTTTATGCCCCCGGGAATACCAAAGCCACAAATACATTTTGGGTGTTACGTAAAGCCCAGGAAAGAGTTAAGCTGGAAAGAAGCAGCAGCTTTCATCTCCTTCAAACTGTGCCACGCCTTGAGGGTATGAATAACCCAGTCCTTTCCCCCACTTACCATCTCTCTATTTATATTATTATGGTTAATAACATATGACCAGAAAATCATTTTTACCATTTTCCCTCTGGTGCCATTAAGTTTAGTTTCCTCATTTTAATAATACAGCATCAGTGATGGGTCTGACATTAGAACTTTTTTTCTTCCAGTTATCTATTAAAGTAACACTTTACTTGATTACAAAATATACATTTCATACAACTCTCAAAACCCCGGGCTTGTCATATCCCTAAGGGTCAAACGCTGTGTTCCCCACGTTTTCCCACTTTGTTTCTGACAACTTTCACCACTGAGATGTAAACTCTATGGAAGACAAGATGTTGCATGTCTTGTGTCCCCAGAACACTGCCTCCATGCAACAGGTGTTCAAGAATGCAGGTTGAATGACCAACAAAACGCACATCTACTCTAACCTCTTAACACCCTCCCACCTCTGACCATACACAAAAGAGACAAACCTTTTTTCCACATGAAGAGTTTGTCTACAAAATGGGATGGAAATGGATTCTAACCACATCCAGAAAACTGATTAATCTTAGGATATTTGAAAGTCAAATCCTGACTCAACCAAATACTAGCTTCATGACTTTAGACTACTTACTTTTTTCTGTGCCTCAGTTTCCTCATTTGCAAAATAAGAACAAAAATCGGACTAATGTCATAGATCTGTTGTGATGATTAAATAAGTCCATTTATGAAAAAGGCTTAGAAACATACCACACACACAGTAGGCAGTCAATTAATATTAGCTATTATTTGGTTTATTATTGCCACTTTGAAATAAATTGTATTTTACATGGCTTTCTTGAGCTACTATTAATTTCTATGGTGGTGTATTTTAAATAGAAATGTCTTTATTGCTCTTTGGAATGATACATGATCATTATAAAAGATGTAAATTATTCAGAGAGTGAATGTTTCTCTATAATCTTTCCCCCAAAGATAACCATGATTCACAATTTGGCAAAACTCCTTTCCACATAACAATTTGCCTATTTATGAACGTGTAGATATATTTTCAACATAAATGCCTTATACTGTTCCACAAATAGCTTATTTGTTAAACTCACTGTATTGAAATTATCTATCTGTGTCAATATATAAAGATCTATTCTATGATTTATATAACCATTGCCTTATAGGCAGACATTTAGCTCCTTTACTGGTTACACAGTTTTTATAAAGATCTGGGCTGTAGTGTTCAAGCCAAAGCTCATGTTTCTTGAAAGAAATCTAAATGAATTCTCAAAATGCTCTGCAGATAGAAACTTCTGAGCAAATACTGATTGAGCGATTGACTGACTGACCATTTTAGGAGAACTGAACAAGCAGAAGTGAGCTTCAACTGCAGAAAGTTTTATTTCTAAACTTTGTCTAAAAGTTCTAAAAAATTTTTGACTAACATGATATAAGTATTTTTCAGGTTGTTGTGAAGACAAAATAATGTATGTGAAGTACCTGAACCCTAAAAATGCTCAATAGATGCTGACTATCATTGCTATTAGAATAGCAATTCACAGGGAAAGAGATTAGACACGATTTGTCTTGATGACTTAGTCACTGACCTATAGAAGGTGAAACAGATACCTCTGATCACCACCCTGGGCTCTAGGATGCTATTCTGTAATGACTAGGTATTCTACCAAAGATAAACCAGAGCATGGAAATAAAAACACAGAATAACTGCTCATCCTGACTCTTCCAGCAACCAAATTATCTACCTGATGTTTGTTAATTAATAAGAAAGGTTAAAAATAGTGTTTATCAAATTTGCTTCTTCTGTCTACTGACCTGTAGAAGGAGTCGTGCTTTCAATTAGCATTTCGTTCCCTCATTCATCTTGCCCACAAGAGAGGAAGACTACTTAGGAAAGTATCTGTAAGCACTGTTGGATGTGGGAAAGGAGCAGGAGAAAGGATGATTACTGAACAAGCCTCAGCTTCTGCTTTTTATATCAGAGTCTTTTTATTCAGGGTTTCCCAACCTTGGTGCTATTGCCATTTGGAGCCAGATAATTCTTTGCTGTGGGGCAGTTCTGTGTATTATAGGATATTTAGCAGCATCTCTGGCCTCCACCCACTAGATGCTAGCAACATCTCCCCCTACCAAGTTTTGATACCCCAAAATGTCTCCAGAGATTGCTAAAGATTCCCTTGGAGGCAAAAGCACCCCAAGATGAGAACCATTGATAAATGTATGTGCATATATGTTTCGTATGGCATGTTATACTTTGCAAATGCATTTAATATTCACAATAGTTGTGTGAGTAGGCTGAGTATATATTCTCCTCCATTTTATAGATGGGGAAAATATGATCCTGTAATACTAATTGTTGTGAAATCAAAATTTAAATTTTGAATCACTGAGATGACCTCATGGGTCAGACCAGAAGACAACAGTCTAAAATTTTTTTAAATAAAGTATTTCAGTAAAAAGACAAAGCTTTTCCCTCTTCCTTGAGAACTACAAAAGGGATGATCAGGCAGCCAACCTCAAAGAGGACCCCTTAAACAAAAGACAAGTGTGAGATGCAGCCATGTAATTCAGAGTTAATTTGGGCTCAATTCATTAGCTGTAAAGATAATGGTTTGAAGAAAAATTTGCCTGCTCCTGCAGAGATGGAAAATAGGATAACATGTGAATAAATGATTCTAAGAGCTGTGATGATATATCTTTAGGAGGTATGAGCATTCTATCTCTAAAGAAAGTCTGCCCATTAATTAAAATTGTTATGGAGAGGTACAAAGAAGATTAAAATAGATAAAAGCCACAGCATCAACAGGCCTAAAACCAAAGGCTTGGAAAATAAAGAAATCACCCGAAGACAGGGACTCATAATCTACAGATATTAAAAGAAGAAAGGTTTCTAGGTGCCAGGATGAGCTGGAATTCCAAGGTGCTGGGGAATAAAATGAGGCCAAGGTAATCGATTTTCAAGCTGAACCCCTAAGTGGTATAAGCAGACGTCTATGAATTTGCACATGGCATTTCACTCATTGTGTAGAATCATATATGCTGAGGCTTTTTACTACATCAGAACTCAGGTTTGTAGACAGTGAAAATGTCATCACATTAAAAACAATCTGCTTCACATGTGTGAGATAATAGGATTTGGGGTTAATGAGCTCATGTCTGGGATATCGATCCAAAGGTGAATAACTTGTAAATGGCCATCACTCAATGACAGCTTATAACAGTCCTGGCTACATGAATTTGATACTTTATTCACTGAAATAACTACGGAACCACAAAACCCAAAACTTGCTCATGGAACTGGCCAATTGCCAAACATCTCCCCTCCTCCCTCACCCCTCACTCCCTTACTGCCAGTTAAATACTAAATCGATAGGAAAATATAAGATAATACATAGGCTCATCATAAATTCCTGGCCTGGCAGGCCCTACATATAGAATGAAAAATCTGTGATTTAAGACATAACAACACTCCTTCTTTTTCACCAACAAGCATCACTTTCATTATTTTGCCATCACAAACCCAGGTTTCAAAAGATTTGATCTCCAAATACTAAGGTTTGTTAAAACAGGGATTTTTAAAAAAAATAAATTTATCTATTTTATTTATTTATTTTTGGCTGCGTTGGGCCTTTGATGCTGCCTGTGGGCTTTCTCTAGTTGCCGTGAGCGGGGGCTACTCTTCATTGCAGTGTGCGGGCTTCTCACTGTGGTGGCTTCTCTTGGTGCAGAGCACGGGCTCTAGGCACACGGGCTTCAGTAGTTGTGACTTGAGGGCTCTAGAGAGTAAGCCCAGTAGTTGTGGTGCATGGGCTTAGTTGCTCCACAGCACGTGGAATGTTCCCAGACCAGAGCTCATGTCCCCGGCATTGGCAGGCTGATTCTTAACCAAATACACCACCAGGGAAGCCCCAAACAAGGATGTTTTAAATAACACCCCATCTGGCTCTAATTTTCTACAGTTCTATCTATGGTGCCACCCTTTTGGGTGAAGATACTGAGAATATTATTCACAAACCATACATGTATACAATGGAATACTGCTCAGCTATAAAAAAGAATGAACTAATGTCATTTGCAGCAGCATGATGTAACTAGAGATTATCATACTAAGTGAAGTAAGTCAGAAAGAGAAAGACAAATACCATATGATATCACTTATATGTTGAATCTAAAATATGGCACAAATGAACATATCTGTGAAACAGAAACAGACTCACAGACATAGAGATCAGACTTGTGGTTGCCAAGGGGGAGGGGGTGGGGGAGGGGAGGACTGGCAGTGTGGGATTAGCAGATGTAAACTACTATATATAGAATGGATAAACAACGAGGTCCTATAGTACAGCACGGGGAACTATGGTCAGTATCTTGTGATAAACCATAATGGAAAGAATATTTTAAAAAAAGAATGTCTATACATGTATAACTGAGTCACTCTGCTGTACAGCAGAGACTGGTAAAAAAATTAAAATTTAAATTTAAAAAAATGATAGGAATTAGACAGAACCTGGTATCAGGAAATGTTATCAACATGGATGTTTATTATAGGTGGCCAAATATGTAGAAAGCAAAACCAGAAACCTGATTAGGCTCTGGAAAGTCATATCTATTAACCATGTATGTCAGTTGCTTACCATATATGACCAATTACCATGTAGCACAACAATAATTATGTCATTAAAATTCATGTGAATCAAAAAATATTATGCACAAACCAAAATACTATCTGTGAATAGTAACATTGGGAATTTATCAGGCTAACTATCGAAGAACAGAGCCCCTAAAGCTAGGACTGGTAAGTTAACTGAACGAAGGAAACAATACAGAGAAACATGAGGTATCAGCCTCTACTGGGTGGAGGCTTGAACTATTGGGCCCTCTGAGAGACCAAGGGTAGCAGGTTAAGCAGCAAAGTGTAAAGCGCAGAGCATGTAGGGCTTGAAGACTACAGCTATCATGTATTTGTTGTGTAGTAATTGGGTAAGCCCCTTAAGCTCTCTGAGCCTCAGTTCTCATATCTATGAGTAAACTAATACCTGCCTTAAAACTCATTATGTGAATTGAAAAGATGATGATTGCTAAGGAACTTGTCACTTAGTAAGTACCCAGTGAAAACTAATTTCCTTTCTTTACTTATCCAGCGTTGCTCAAGTCAATCCTTTCCTGGATCATAGAGTAATTACTATTAATCTTGAACTGATGAAGGGTCAAGCACCTTAAAACTAAATGGTTAAAAGACAAATGGGCAGAACATGTGTGACTATATAGCTATTTGACAGTGTGCGGCTACATTCATCCATAGCTCATATAAAACACTTAATATGTTAGATAAATCCCCACTTATGCTGCTGTAGAATTGGGACTCTGAACTCTTACCCCCAAGTCACATTTCAGTCCTGAGAATAAGACTAAACCAAAAAGCCCCCGTGAAGAGCCTGAAGTGGGGTTTAGATCCTTCTGCACAAAGACCAACACTAGAGGGAGACTCTCTCCCTCCTCAGCTGAAAAAGACTTGTAAATTCCCTTGCTCAGTCACCAGCCCAGAGCTCTCTCAACAACTCCTGAATTGTATCAAGTTCAGTCAATGATGAATAAAGTTGGGCGGGCAGTAAATGCCACTTATGGGATGGGAGAACGAAACCCAACAAAGTGACAAGAAATTATTTTCCCAAAGTCATTCGGAAAGTCTAAAAAAAAAGTTACGATTAAAAAGCCTCAGCTTTTAACACACTAAAATTATCAAGTACCCAGCAGTGTGTTTTTATAACTATAATATTCTATTTTTCTTGGTATACAAATGATATTTAATGATTAACACTATTAGTGATAACATATTAATGATAACAATAAAAGTAATAATACCTGTGTACAAAACTTTATGTATACTTCTTTTTGTTTCTTAATTCTTCCAACCAACCAGTGAGTAGATATTTTAATCAATTATTCTGTTAGAAAAATTAAAGTCTAGAGAGGTTAACTGACTTAAAAACAATCCGGAGGAAGAGCTTCAAGATGGCGGAGGACCAAGACGCGGAGATCACCTTCCTCCCCACAAATACATCAGAAATACATCTACAGGTGGAACAACTCCTACAGAACACCTACTGAACGCTGGCAGAACACCTCAGACCTCCCAAAAGGCAAGAAACTCCCCCACGTACCTGGGTAGGGCAAAAAAAAAGAAAACAAAGAATAGGGACAGGACCTGCACCAGTGGGAGGGAGCCGTGAAGGAGGAAAGGTTTCCACACACTAGAAGCCCCTTCACGGGCGGAGACTGCGGGTGGCGGGGAGCTTCGAGGCCGCGGAGGAGAGCTCAGCCACAGGGGTGCGGAGGGCAAAGTGGAGAGATTCCCGCACAGAGGAATGGTGCCGACCGGCACTCGCCAGCCCGAGAGCCTTGTCTGCTCACCCGCCCACGCACTCACCAGCCCGAGAGCCTTGTCTGCTCACCCGCCTGGGTGGGCGGGGCTGGGAGCTGAGGCTCGGGCTTCGGTCAGAGCGCAGGGAGAGGACTGGGGTTGGCGGCGTTAACACAGCCTGAAGGGGTTAGTGCACCACGGCTAGCCGGGAGGGAGTCCGGGAAAAGGCCTGGAGCTGCCGAAGAGGCAAGAGACTTTTTCTTCCCTCTTTGTTTCCTGATGCGCGAGGAGAGGGGATTAAGAGCGCCGCCAAAAGGAGCTCCAGAGACGGACGCGAGCCGCGGCTATCAGCGCAGACCCCAGAGACGGTCATGAGACGCTAAGGCTGCTGCTGCAGCCACCCAGAAGCCTGTGAGCAAACACAGGTCACTGTCTACACCTCGCCTACTGGGAGCCTGTGCAGCCCGCCACTGCCAGGGTCCCGTGACCCAGGGACAACTTCCCCGGGAGAGCGCACGGGCGCGCCTCAGGCTGGTACAACGTCATGCCGGCCTCTGCCGCCGCAGGCTTGCCCTGCATCCGTACCCCTCCCTGCCCCCGGCCTGAGTGAGCCAGAGCCCCCGAATCAGCTGTTCCTTTAACCCCGTACTGTCTGAGCGAAGAAAAGACACGTTCAGGCAACCTCCACGCAAAGACAGGGCCAAATCCAAAGCTGAACCCCAGGAGCTGCGCGAAAAAAGAAGAGAAAGGGAAATCTCTCCCAACATCCTCAGGAGCAGCGGATTAAATCTCACAGTCAACTTGATGTACCCTGCATCTGTGGAATACCTGAATAGACAACGAATCATCCCAAATTGAGGAGGTAGACTTTGAGAGCAAGATTTATTATTTTTTCCCCTTTTTCTCTTTTTGTGAGTGTGTATGTGTATGCTTCTCTGTGTGATTTTGTCTGTATAGCTTTGCTTTCACCATTTGCCCTAGAGGTCTGTCGGTCCATTTTTTAATTTTTTTCTTAATAATTATTTTTTACTTTAATAACTTTATTTTATTCTACTTTACTTTATTTTATCATCTTTCTTTCTTTCTATTTATTCTCCCTTTTATTCTGAGCCGTGTGGATGAAAGGCTCTTGATGCTCCAGCCAGGAGCCAGTGCTGTGCCTCTGAGGTGGGAGAGCGAACTTCAAGGCACAGGTCCACAAGAGACCTCCCAGCTCCATGTAATATCAAACGGCGAAAATCTCCCAGAGATCTCCATCTCAACGCCAAGACCCAGCTTCACTCAACGACCAGCAAGCTCCAGTGCTGTACACCCAATGCCAAACAACTAGCAAGACAGGAACACAGCCCCATCCATTAGCATAGAGGCTGCCTAAAATCATAATAAGGCCACAGACACCCCAAAACACACCACCAGACTTGGACCTGCCCACCAGAAAGACAAGATCCAACCTCATCCACAAGAACACAGGCACTAGTCCCCTCCACCAGGAAGCCTACACAACCCACTGAACCAACCTTAGCCACTGGGAACAGACACCAAAAACAACGGGAACTACGAACCTGCAGCCTGCGAAAAGGAGACCCCAAACACAGTAAGTTAAGCAAAATGAGAAGACAGAGAAACACACAGCAGATGAAGGAGCAAGGCAAAAGTCCACCAGACCCAATAAATGAAGAGGAAATAGGCAGTCTACCTGAAAAAGAATTCAGAATAATGATAGTAAAGATGATCCAAAATCTTGGAAATAGAATGGAGAAAATACAAGACACGTTTAACAAGGACCGAGAAGAACTAAAGAGCAAAAAATCAGTGATGAACAACACAATAAATGAAATTAAAAATTCTTCAGAAGGGATCAATAGCAGAATTACTGAGGCAGACAACAGATAAGTGACATGGAAGGTACAATAGTGGAAATAACTACTGCAGAGCAGAATAAAGAAAAAAGAATGAAAAGAACTGAGGACAGGCTTAGAGACCTCTGGGACAACATTAAATGCACCAACATTCGAATTATAGGGGTCCCAGAAGAAGAAGAGAAAAAGAAAGGGACTGAGAAAATATCTGAAGAGATTATAGTTGAAAACTTCCCTAATATGGGAAAAGAAATGATAATCAAGTCCAGGAAGCACAGAGAGTCCCATACAGGATAAATCCAAGGAGAAACACGCCAAGACACATATTAATCAAACTATCAAAAATTAAATACAAAGAACAAATATTAAAAGCAGCAAGGGAAAAACAACAAATAACAAATAATGGAATCCCCATAAGGTTAACAGCTGAACTTTCAGGAGAAACTCTGCAAGCCACAAGGGAATGGCAGGATATATTTAAAGTGATGAAGGAGAAAAACCTACAACCAAGATTACTCTACCCAGTAAGGATCTCATTCAGATTTGACATAGAAATCAAAACCTTTAAAGACAAGCAAAAGCTAACAGAATTCAGCACCACCGAACCAGCTTTAAAACAAATGCTAAAGGAACTTCTATGGGCTGGAAACACAAGAGAAGGAAAAGACCTACAATAACAAACCCAAAACAATTAAGAAAATGGGAATAGGAACATACATATTGATAATTACCTTGAATGTAAATGGATTAAATGCTCCCACCAAAAGACACAGACTCATTGAATGGATACAAAAACAAGACCCGTATGTATGCTGTCTACAAGAGACCCACTTCAGACCTAGGGACATATACAGAATGAAAGTGAGGGGATGGAAAAAGATATTCCATACAAATGGAAATCAAAAGAAAGCTGGAGTAGCAATTCTCATATCAGACAAAATAGACTTTAAAATAAAGATTATAACAAGAGACAAAGAAGGACACTACATAATGATCAAGGGATTGATCCAAGAAGAAGATATAACAATTATAAATATTTATGCACCCAACATAGGAGCACCTCAATACATAAGGCAAATACTAACAGCCATAAAAGGGAAAATCGACGGTAACACATTCATAGTAGGGGACTTAACACCCCACTTTCACCAATGGACAGATCATCCAAAATGAAAATAAATAAGGAAACACAAGCTTTAAATGATACATTAAACAAGATGCACTTAATTGATATTTATAGGACATTCTGTCCAAAAAAACAGAATACACATTCTTCTGAAGTGCTCATGGAACATTCTCCAGGATAGATCATATCTTGGGTCACAAATCAAGCCTTGGTAAATTTAAGGAAATTGAAATTGTATCAGGTATCTTTTCCGACCACAAAGCTATGAAACTACATATCAATTACATGAAAAGATCTATTAAAAATACAAACACATGGAGGCTAAACAATACACTACTTAATAACCAAGTGATCCCTGAAGAAATCAAGGAGGAAATCAAAAAATACCTAGAAACAAGTGACAATGGAGACACAACGACCCAAAACCTATGGGATGCAGCAAAAGCAGTTCTAAGAGGGAAGTTTATAGCAATAAAATCCTACCTTAAGGAACAGAAAACATCTCAAATAAACAACCTAACCTTGCATCTAAAGCAATTAGAGAAAGAAGAAAAAAAAACCCTAAAGTTAGGAGAAGGAAAGAAATCATAAAGATCAGATCAGAAATAAATGAAAAAGAAATGAAGGAAACGATAGCAAAGATCAATAAAACTAAAAGCTGGTTCTTTGAGAAGATAAACAAAATTGATAAACCATTAGCCAGACTCATCAAGAAAAAAAGGGAGAAGACTCCGATCAATAGAATTAGAAATGAAAACGGAGAAGTAACAACTGACAGTGCAGAAACACAAAGGATCATGAGAGATGGAAGCAACTCTATGCCAATAAAATGGACAACCTGGAGGAAATGGACAAATTCTTACAAATGCACAACCTGCCGAAACAGAACCAGGGAAAAATAGAAAATATGAACAGACCAATCACAAGCACTGAAATTGAAACTGTGATTAAAAATCTTCCAACAAACAAAAGCCCAGGACCAGATGGCTTCACAGGCGAATTCTATCAAACATTTAGAGAAGAGGTAACACCTATCCTTCTCAAACTCTTCAAAAATATAGCAGAGGGAGAAACACTCCCAAACTCATTCTATGAGGCCACCATCACCCTGATACCAAAAGCAGACAAAGATGTCACAAAGAAAGAAAACTACAGGGCAATATCACTGATGAACCTAGATGCAAAAATCCTCAACAAAGTACTAGCAAACAGAATCCAACAGCACATTAAAAGGATCATACACCATAATCAAGTGGGGTTTATTCCAGGAATGCAAGGATTCTTCAATATATGCAAATCAATCAATGTGATACACCATATTAACAAACTGAAGAAGAAAAACCATATGATTATCTCAATCGATGCAGAGAGCTTTCAACAAAATTCAACACCCATTTATGATAAAAACCCTGCAGAAAGTAGGCATAGAGAGAACTTTCCTCAACATAATAAAGGCCATATATGACACACCCACAGCAAACATTTTCCTCAATGGTGAAAAACAACTCACCACTATTAACATAGTTTTGGAAGTTTTAGCCACAGCAATCAGAGAAGAAAAAGAAATAAAAGGAATCTAAACTGGAAAGGAAGAAATAAAACTGTCACTGTTTGCAGATGGCATGATACTATACATAGAGAATCCTAAAGATGCTGCCAGAAAACTACTAGAGCTAAGCAATGAATTTGGTAAAGTAGCAGGATACACAATTAATGCACAGAAATCTCTTGCATTCCTGTACACTAATGATGAAAAATCTGAAAGTGAAATTAAGAAAACACTCCCATTTACCACTGAAACAAAAAGAATAAAGTATCTAGGAATAAACCTACCTAAGGAGACAAAAGACCTGTATGCAGAAAATTATAAGACACTGATGAAAGAAATTAAAGATGATACAAATAGATGGAGAGATATACCATGTTCTTAGATTGGAAGAATCAACATTGTGAAAATGGCTATACTACACAAAGCACTCTACAGATTTAATGCAATCCCTATCAAACTACCACCGGCATTTTTCACAGAAATAGAACAGAAAATTTCACAATTTGTATGGAAACACAAAAGACCCCGAATAACCAAAGCAATCTTGAGGACGAAAAATGGAGCTGGAGGAGTCAGGCTCCCTGACTTCAGACTATACTACAAAGCTACAGTAATCAAGACAGTATGGTACTGGCACAAAAACAGAAATATAGATCAATGGAACAGGATAGAAAGCCCAGAGATAAACCCACGCACATACGGTCACCTTATGTTTGATAAAGGAGACAAAAATATACAGTGGAGAAAAGACAGCCTCTTCAATAAATGATGCTCAGAAAACTGGACAGGTACATGTAAAAGTATCAAATTAGGACACTCCCTAACACCACACACAAAAGTAGACTCAAAATGGATTAAAGACCTAAATGTAAGGCCAGAAACTATCAAACTCTTAGAGGAAAATATAGGCAGAACACTCTATGACATAAATCACAGCAAGATCCTTTTTGACTCACCTCCTAGAGAAATGGAAATAAAAACAAAAATAAACAAATGGGACCTGATGAAACTTAAAAGCTTTTGCACAGCAAAGGAAACCATAAACAAGACCAAAAGACAACCCTCCGAATGTGAGAAAACATTTGCAAATGAAGCAACTGACAAAGGATTACTCTCCAAAATATACAAGCAGCTCATGCAGCTCAATATAAAAAAAACAAACAACCCAATCCAAAAATGGGCAGAAGACCTAAATAGACATTTCTCCAAGAAAGATATACAGATTGCCAACAAACACATGAAAGAATGCTCAACATCATTAATCATTAGAGAAATGCAAATCAAAACTACAATGAGATATCATCTCACACTTGTCAGAATGGCCATCATCAAAAAATCTAGAAACAATAAATGCTGGAGAGGGTGTGGAGGAAAGGGAACCCTCTTGCACTGCTGGTGGGAATGTAAATTGATACAGCCACTATGGAGAACAGTATGGAGGTTCCTTAAAATACTAAAAATAGAACTACCATACGAACCAGCAATCCCACTACTGGGCATATACCCTGAGAAAACCATAATTCAAAAAGAGTCATGTACCAAAATGTTCATTGCAGCTCTATTTACAATAGCCAGGACATGGAAGCAACATAAGTATGCATCAACAGATGAATGGATAAAGAAGATGTGGCACATATAAAGAATGGAATATTACTCAGCCATAAAAAGAAATGAAATTGAGATATTTGTAGTGAGGTGGATGGACCTAGAGTCTGTCATACAGAGTGAAGTAAGTCAGAAAGAGAAAAAGAAATACCATTTTCTAACACATACATATGGAATCTAAGGGAAAAAAAGTGTCATGAAGAACCTAGGGGCAAGATGGGAATAAAGACACAGACCTACTAGAGAATGGACTTGAGGATATGGGGAGGGGGAAGGGTAAGCTGTGACAAAGCGAGAGAGTGTCATGGACATATATACACTACCAAACATAAAATAGATAGCTAGTGGGAAGCAGCCGCATAGCACAGGGAGATCAGCTTGGTGCTTTGTGACCACCTAGAGGGGTGGGATAGGGAGGGTGGGAGGGAGGGAGATGCAAGAGGGAAGAGATATGGGAACATATGTATATGTATAACTGATTTACTTTGTTATAAAGCAGAAACTAACACACCATTGTAAAGCAATTATACTCCAATAAAGATGTTAAAAAAAAAAAAGCAATAAAAGGCAAAAAAAAAAAAAAAAAAAATCCGGAATAGTGGTCAAGAGCACAGATTGCAGACTCTGACTGGGCTCAAGTCTCAACTCTACCACTCACTAGCTGTGTGACCTGGCAAGTTAATAAAACTCTCTATTCTTTATTTTCCTCATGTGTAAACTAAGATGAATAATAATACCTACCTCCTTGGATTGTCGGGAGAATGTAAAACACTTAAAACAGTGCTTCATTCATTGTATGCACTTAATATGTGTTAGCCATTACATGACCCAACATCACATGTTTATTTGTTAATTTATACATCAGTTACTTATTTACCCCTTGTGTCAGGCACAGTGTTAGGCACTGTGGGGGAAAACTATGAAAAAGATATTATAGTTTGTTGGGAGAGACATTATATAATTCTAGTAAGATGTGAGGAATTTAATGGCAGAAGTAGATGCCATGCAGCCCACAGAGCAGAGAGGTTAGGGACCAGGTAATGGGTAATGCCAGAGCCCAGACTGGACACCAGCTGCACTTGACAAAGCAGCATCACCAAAAAGGGATTCCCATCAACAGCTCTGAAGCTATTTTCAAGGCTTATGGATGGAGAAGACTCCAAGAATTGTAGTAACTAATCCTAACTATGAAATTCTCTGGGCAAATCAATTGACCATTGAGATTCCATTTCTAGACACACAAAAATGCCAATCTCCTTAAAGTTGCTCTGGGAAAGAATTAAAATTACCATGTGGGCTTCCATGGTTTGTGAAGAATCTTACAAAGGCATGGAAACCTGAAATGGTGGATAACTGCCAGATTACCACACACCTTTTCTTAGAAGAGATCATGTCAAAGGAGAACACACAGCAACACCAGGGGTGTTCTCCATAGAATCCCAGAGTCAGGAAATATCGTTGGGTTCTTGTCTGGTGGCTTCCAAACCTCTCACTACTAAGAACACCTTTTACTAGTTGTCCATCATGAACTCCATGTTTTTAAAGCTACCACATTGAATATATTAAGTAAAGATCAATAAATTCTCTATCGTGATTCATTGGAGAGCATTTCATGAATGTAAGATGCAAGTGTTACTATCCTGAGCTGATAAAATCCAACAAAAATAAAATAAAAATTTAGCATTAAACACTCGTTGGAAAAAATTAGGAAAACAGAAAACAGAGTAAAGGAATGGGAATGCCACCCATAATTCTACCACCACTCTAAGATTTTCACACATTTCCTTTTAATCTTTATTTTAGGCACTATTTTTCTTAAAGTAGTGGAGAATATACTGCATATTCCTAAGGCAAAAAATATGGACATTTCTTTAGGTGGGGGTAAAGGGCAATTGGGTACCATTTACCCTTCCCAAACTCTGTCCCCTCATCACACCCTGAGACCCCATACCACCCTGTAATACCTTTATTATAGCACTTTCCACAAGGTACTAAGTTAATCTGTTACTAGATGTGATTCTCCCTCTGCTATGGTCTGAATGTTTGTGTCTACCCAATATTCATATTTTGAAACCTAATCCCCAAAGTGATGGAATATGGAGGTGGTCCCTTTGGAAGGAGAATAGGTCATGAGGGAGGAGCCCTCATGAATGGGATTAGTGCCCTTATAAATGAGACACCAGAAAAATCCCTTGCCCCTTCCGCCATGTGAGGTTACAGCAAAAAGACAGCTGTCTCTGAACCAAGAATTGGCCCTCACCAGATATTGAATCTGCCAGCACCTTGATCTTAGATTTCCCAGGCTCCATAAATGTGAGAAATAAATGTATATTGTCTATGAGCCACCCAGTTTATGATATTTTTGTTATAACATCCTGAATGGACTAAGATACCCTGTATACTGTAAAACTGTCTTAGTCATCTCCATACCCCAGCACTCTGCAACTTAGCTGGCATATAGCACACATTCAGTACTTTTTTGCTGTACTGAATAAAACTGTTTAGATACATAGATAGATGGATAGGAACCCTATTACTGCCTTTGCACAACACAAGAGGCTTTGTTCAGTACTCTTATTTCACAAGTGAAAAAATGAAAACCAGAGTGGCTAAGGGACAGAGGTTTCCATGTAGGATGGAGTGATCACCAAAAAGCAACAGATGATGACAGAAGCTGGCATATTTCAGAATTCCTTCACTTTAAGATAACCACTATTCATATTTTAGTGGCCATCTTTCATACAATTTTCACAAATAGGATAATATAATATTCTTTTTTTATCGTGAATTGTTTATAAAAATGCAGTCTTTTTTTTAAACCTCCCCTTGCCCTCTGTCCTTCCCTCTCTATCAGACATTCCTATGCTCCACCCCCAACTGCCATGTAACCAGTGTTAATGACCTGCTATGTACCATTTCATGACATTTCCATGCTGCTAGAATCATGAGCAAAAATAACTACATGTATGACGTGGGGTTGTCATTATCTGCTCTTCAAAAATGGGATCATACTGTATATATGCTTCTCTAGATCTTGCCTTTTGCACTTAACAATCACTGCAGAAATATGTCCAAGTCAACTGGTTTTGACTGACCTGCTGTGAAGTGGGGGCTGTGGTCAGATGTTATGCTGTACAGGGTTTCATGCCTGTGAATCAGGCATTCTGTAAGTTCCTGGTTGAGCTTTGGCTGTGGCTTTGTAGATAGGAAAGGCAAACCCATACTGAGAATATGGTATCTATCCCTGTGAGGACAAATCACTGGCCCTTCCAAGAGGAAAGGGACCCAATGTAGTTGAGTTGCCACCAAGGTGCTGGTGGTTTTCTTGAGGAATTGTGCCCATTCTTTTCCTTCCAAGCCCCTTACCAGCCATTTCGGCCACTGGCCACAGCCCACCACTCTAAGCAGCAAGTTTACCCCATCCCCTGGGGTCCTTGCCAGGGTTAAACCACATGTCCTGAGAAAATTCCCTAAGGTGAGTGAATTCCTGCTTATCCAGTTTTATGCTCTGCCTCCCTGATTAAGCCCCATCAAAATTTATTCCCAGGCAGACTGCCCTGGCTCCTACCAGTGTGTGCTAGTTAGTCTCTGCAGTTCCTTGGAGGTGTAATCTTTCCTTCCTTGTCGGGCCTAGCGCATCTCCAGCCGGGTTCTGCTGGCAGTTAACCCTCATTATCCCACTGGCGCTCAGGAGAGGCAGCAGGGTCTACTGTTTAGAGGGGCACATTCTACCTTGTGGAGGTGAACCTCTGCAGTGCCTTCCCACACAGGGAAGGGCTTGCCCATCATAGAGAGGGGTGGGCTGAAATTTTGTGGGTTCAGAGGAGTCTACAGAGCCATGATCCTTGTGGGCCTCCACCTAAGATGTCCACATCCCATATGTCAGGATGGTACTGTGGAGAGTCACGGAACACACACACACACACACACAGCTAGAGCTACAGCTACCAAAATAACAAGCAAAGGAAGCAGTTTTCCCAATCAGGATCCTGCCCTTAGCACTACAAGACCTGGCTTGTTGAGAATTCAAAGGTTTCCCAAGCTCCTTGATTGTAACTAGTAAGTCTGCACTTGCTTCTCATCCACACTTCCACTGGCCTGTCAAAAATCCCAAAGAGCCCCCATGGAGTAGCCCTCGAGCTTTCACATTTAGCCTTTAGAGGTTTATTAACAGCCTTCAGCTTCTCATGTATCTCTGCAGAGCATTAATACAACCTCTGAACACTAACCAACACCAATGCTCTTATTTGCATTTTCCCCTCATTGCATTTAAAATATCTGAATCAGGGGTAAGATGGCGGAAGAGTAAAACGCGGAGATCACCTTCCTCCCCACGGATACACCAGAAATACAGCTACACGTGGAACAACTCCTACAGAACACCTACTGAACGCTGGCAGAAGACCCCAGACCTCCCAAAAGGCAAGAAACTCCCCACATACCTGGGTAGGGCAAAGCGGAGAGATCCGCACACAGAGGATCGGTGCCGAGCGGCACTCACCAGCCCGAGAGGCTTGTCTGCTCGCCCGCCGGGGCGCGCAGCGCTGGAAGCTGAGGCTCGGGCTTCGGTCAGAGCGCAGGGAGAGGACTGGGGCTGGCGGCGAGAACTCAGCCTGAAGGGGGCTAATGTGCCACAGCTAGCCGGGAGGGAGTCCGGGAAAAGTCTGGAGCTGCCGAAGAGGCAAGAGACTTTTTCTTCCCTCTTGGTTTCCTGGTGCGCGAGGAGAGGGGATTAAGAGCGCTGCTTAAAGGGGCTCCACGGACGGGCGCGAGTCGCGACTGAAAGAGCGGAGCCCAGTGACAGGCGTGGGACGCTGGGGCTGCTGCTGCCGCCGCCAAGAAGCCTGTGTGCGAGCGCAGGTCACTGCCCACACCGCCCTTCCGGGAGCCTGTGCAGCCCGCCACTGCCGGGGTCCCGGGATCCAGGGGCGGCTTCCCTGGGAGAACGCACGGCGCACCTCGGGCTGGTGCAACGTCACGCCGACCTCTGCCGCTGCAGGCTCGCCCCGCACTCCGTGCCCCTCCCTCCCTCCCGGCCTGAGTGAGCCAGAGTCCCCGAAGAGGCTGCTCCTTTAACCCTGTCCTATCTGAGCGAAGAACAGACGCCCTCCGGCGACCTACACGCAGAGGCGGGGCCAAATCCAAAGCTGAGACCCAGGAGCTGTGAGAACAAAGAAGAGAAAGGGAAACCTCTCCCAGCAGCCTCAGAAGCAGCGGATTAAAGCTCCACAATCAACTTGATGTACCCTGCATCTGTGGAATACATGAATAGATAACACATCATCCCAAATTGAGGAGCCCGGAGTCAGTGCTGTGCCTCTGAGGTGGGAGAGCCAACTTCAGGACACTGGTCCACAAGAGACCTCCCAGCTCCACATAATATCAAACGGCGAAAATCTTCCAGAGATCTCCATCTCAACACCAGCACCCAGCTTCACTCAACGACCAGCAGGCTACAGTGCTGGACACCCTAAGCCAAACAACTAGCAAGACAGGAACACAACCCCACCCATTAGCAGAGAGGTGGCCTAAAATCATAAAAAGTCCACAGACACCCCAAAACACACCACCAGACGTGGACCTGCCCACCAGAAAGACAAGATCCAGCCTCATCCACCAGAACACAGGCACTAGTCCCCTCCACCAGGAAGCCTACACAACCCACTAAACCAACCTTAGCCACTGGGGACAGACACCAAAAACAACAGGAACTACAAACCTGCAGCCTGCAAAAAGGAGACCCCAAACACAGTAACATAAGCAAAATGAGAAGACAGAAAAACACACAGCAGGAGAAGGAGCAAGATAAAAACCCACCAGACCTAACAAATGAAGAGATAATAGGCAGTCTACCTGAAAAAGAATTCAGAATAATGATGGTAAAGATGATCCAAGATTCTATTTCCCAGATCCAAAATCTTGGAAATAGAATAGACAAAATGCAAGAAACAGTTAACAAGGACCTAGAAGAACTAAAGATGAATCAAGCATCGATTAAAAACACAATAAATGAAATAAAAAATACTATAGATGGGATCAATAGCAGAATAACTGAGGCAGAAGAACGGATAAGTGAGGTGGAAGATAAAATAGTGGAAATAACTGCTGCAGAGCAAAATAAAGAAAAAAGAATGAAAAGAACAGAGGACAGTCTCAGAGACCTCTGGGACAACATTAAACGCACCAACATTCGAATTATAGGGGTTCCAGAAGAAGAAGAGAAAAAGAAAGGGACTGAGAAAATATTTGAAGAGATTATAGTTGAAAACTTCCCTAATATGGGAAAGGAAATAGTTAATCAAGTCCAGGAGGCACAGAGAGTCCCATACAGAATAAATCCAAGGAGAAATACGCCAAGACACATATTAATCAAACTGTCAAAAATTAAACACAAAGAAATCATATTAAAAGCAGCAAGGGAAAAACAACAAATAACACACAAGGGAATCCCCATCAGGATAACAGCTGATCTCTCAGCAGAAACTCTACAAGCCAGAAGGGAGTGGCAGGACATACTTAAAGTGATGAAGGAGAAAAACCTGCAACCAAGATTACTCTACCCAGCAAGGATCTCATTCAGATTTGATGGAGAAATTAAAACGTTTACAGACAAGCAAAAGCTGAGAGAGTTCAGCACCACCAAACCAGCTTTACAACAAATGCTAAAGGAACTTCTCTAGGCAAGAAACACAACAGAAGGAAAAGACCTACAATAATGAACCCAAAACAATTAAGAAAATGGGAATAGGAACATACATATCGATAATTACCTTAAATGTAAATGGACTAAATGCTCCCACCAAAAGACACAGAGTGGCTGAATGGATACAAAAACAAGACCCATCTATATGCTGTCTACAAGAGACCCACTTCAGACCTAGAGACACATACAGACTGAAAGTAAGGGGATGGAAAAAGATATTCCATGCAAATGGAAACCAAAAGAAAGCTGGAGTAGCAATTCTCATATCAGACAAAATAGACTTTAAAATAAGGACTACTAGAAGAGACAAAGAAGGACACTACCTAATGATCAAGGGATCGATCCAAGAAGAAGATATAACAATTGTAAATATTTATGCACCCAACATAGGAGCACCTCAATACATAAGGCAAATACTAACAGCCATAAAAGGAGAAATCGACAGTAACACACTCATAGTAGGGGACTTTAACACCCCACTTTCACCAATGGACAGATCATCCAAAATGAAAATAAATAAGGAAACACAAGCTTTAAATGATACATTAAACAAGATGGACTTAATTGATATTTATAGGACATTCCATCCAAAAACAACAGAATACACATTTTTCTCAAGTGCTCATGGAACATTCTCCAGGATAGATCATATCTTGGGTCACAAATCAAGCGTTGGTAAATTTAAGAAAATTGAAATTGTATCAAGTATCTTTTCCGACCACAATGCTATGAGACTAGATATCAATTACAGGAAAAGAGCTGTAAAAAATACAAACACATGGAGGCTAAACAGTACACTACTTAATAACGAAGTGATCACTGAAGAAATCAAAGAGGAAATTAAAAAATACCTAGAAACAAATGACAATGGAGACACGACGACCCAAAACCTATGGGATGCAGCAAAAGCATTTCTAAGAGGGAAGTTTATAGCAATACAATCCCACCTTAAGAAACAGGAAACATCTCGAATAAACAACCTAACCTTGCACCTAAAGCAATTAGAGAAAGAAGAACAAAAACATCCCAAAGTTAGCAGAAGGAAAGAAATCATAAAAATCAGATCAGAAATAAATGAAAAAGAAATGAAGGAAACGATAGCAAAGATCAATAAAACTAAAAGCTGGTTCTTTGAGAAGATAAACAAAATTGATAAACCATTAGCCAGACTCATCAAGAAAAAAAGGGAGAAGACTCAACTCAATAGAATTAGAAATGAAAAAGGAGAAGTAACAACTGACACTACAGAAATACAAAAGATCATGAGAGATTACTACAAGCAACTCTATGCCAATAAAATGGACAACCTGGAAGAAATGGACAAATTCTTAGAAATGCACAACCTGCCAAGACTGAATCAGGAAGAAATAGAAAATATGAACAGACCAATCACAAGCACTGAAATTGAAACTGTGATAAAAAATCTTCCAACAAACAAAAGCCCAGGACCAGATGGCTTCACAGGCGAATTCTATCAAGCATTTAGAGAAGAGCTAACACCTATCCTTCTGAAACTCTTCCAAAATATAGCAGAGGGAGGAACACTCCCAAAATCATTCTACGAGGCCACCATCACCTTGATACCAAAACCAGGCAAGGATGTCACAAAGAAAGAAAACTACAGGCCAATATCACTGATGAACATAGATGCAAAAATCCTCAACAAAATACTAGCAAACAGAATCCAACAGCACATTAAAAGGATCATACACCATGATCAAGTGGGGTTTATTCCAGGAATGCAAGGATTCTTCAATATACGCAAATCAATCAACGTGATACACCATATTAACAAATTGAAGGAGAAAAACCATATGATCATCTCAATAGATGCAGAGAAAGCTTTCGACAAAATTCAACACCCATTTATGATAAAAACCCTGCAGAAAGTAGGCATAGAGGGAACTTTCCTCAACATAATAAAGGCCATATATGACAAACCCACAGCCAGCATCGTCCTCAATGGTGAAAAACTGAAACCATTTCCACTAAGATCAGGAACTAGACAAGGTTGCCCACTTTCACCACTCTTATTCAACCTAGTTTTGGAAGTTTTAGCCACAGCAATCAGAGAAGAAAAGGAAATAAAAGGAATCCAAATTGGAAAAGAAGAAGTAAAGCTGTCACTGTTTGCAGATGACATGATACTATACATAGAGAATCCTAAAGATGCTACCAGAAAACTACTAGAGCTAATCAATGAATTTGGTAAAGTTGCAGGATACAAAATTAATGCACAGAAATCTCTGGCATTCCTATATACTGATGATGAAAAATCTGAAAGTGAAATCAAGAAAACACTCCCATTTACCACTGAAACAAAAAGAATAAAGTATCTAGGAATAAACCTACCTAAGGAGACAAAAGACCTGTATGCAGAAAATTATAAGACACTGATGAAAGAAATTAAAGATGATACAAATAGATGGAGAGATGTACCATGTTCTTGGATTGGAAGAATCAACATTGTGAAAATGACTCTACTACCCAAAGCAATCTACAGGTTCAATGCAATCCCTATCAAACTACCACTGGCATTTTTCACAGAACTAGAACAAAAAATTTCACAATTTGTATGGAAACACAAAAGACCCCGAATAGCCAAAGCAATCTTGAGAACGAAAAATGGAGCTGGAGGAATCAGGCTCCCTGACTTCAGACTATACTACAAAGCTACAGTAATCAAGACAGTATGGTACTGGCACAAAAACAGAAAGATAGATCAATGGAACAGGATAGAAAGCCCAGAGTTAAACGCACGGACATATGGTCACCTTATCTTTGATAAAGGAGGCAGGAATGTACAGTGGAGAAAGGACAGTCTCTTCAATAAGTGGTGCTGGGAAAACTGGATAGGGACATGTAAAAGTATGAGATTAGATCACTCCCTAACACCATACACAAAAATAAGCTCAAAATGGATTAAAGACCTAAATGTAAGGCCAGACACTATCAAACTCTTAGAGGAAAACATAGGCAGAACACTCTATGACATAAATCACAGCAAGATCCTTTTGGACCCACCTCCTAGAGAAATGGAAATAAAGACAAAAATAAACACATGGGACCTAATGAAACTTCAAAGCTTTTGCACAGCAAAGGAAACCATAAACAAGACCAAAAGACAACCCTCAGAATGGGAGAAAATATTTGCCAATGCAGCAACTGACAAAGGATTAATCTCCAAAATTTATAAGCAGCTCATGCAGCTCAATAACAAAAAAACAAACAACCCAATCCAAAAATGGGCAGAAGACCTAAATAGACATTTCTCCACAGAAGATATACAGACTGCCAACAAACACATGAAAGGATGCTCAACATCTTTACTCATTAGAGAAATGCAAATCAAAACTACAATGAGATATCATCTCACACCAGTCAGAATGGCCATCATCAAAAAATCTAGAAACAATAAATGCTGGAGAGGGTGTGGAAAAAAGGGAACACTCTTGCACTGTTGGTGGGAATGTGAATTGGTACAGCCGCTATGGAGAACGGTATGGAGGTTCCTTAAAAAACTACAAATAGAACTACCATATGACCCAGAAATCCCACTACTGGGCATATACCCTGAGAAAACCATAATTCAAAAAGAGACATGTACCAAAATGTTCATAGCAGCCCTATTTACAATAGCCCGGAGATGGAAACAACCTAAGTGTCCATCATCGGATGAATGGATAAAGAAGATGTGGCACATATATACAATGGAATATTACTCAGCCATAAAAAGAAATGAAATTGAGCTATTTGTAATGAGGTGGATAGACCTAGAGTCTGTCATACAGAGTGAAGTAAGTCAGAAAGAGAAAGACAAATACTGTATGCTAACACATATATATGGAATTTAAGAAAAAAAAAATGTCATGAAGAACATAGGGGTAAGACAGGAATAAGACAGACCTACTAGAGAATGGACTTGAGGATATGGGGAGGGGGAAGGGTAAGCTGTGACAAAGTGAAAGAGCGGCATGGACATATATACACTACCAAACGTGAGGTAGATAGCTAGTGGGAAGCAGCCGCATAGCACAGGGAGATCAGCTCGGTACTTTGTGACCGCCTGGAGGGGTGGGATAGGGAGGGTGGGAGGGAGACGCAAAAGGGAGGGGATATGGAAACATATGTATATGTATAACTGATTAAATTTGTTATAAAGCAAAAAAATAAAATAAAATAAAATTAAAAAAAAAAAAAAAAGCTGGAGCACTGTCAAGCGCCTGGAGTCCAGGTCAATACAAGTTGTGTGCAACAGGGACACCTAATGGTCAGAGAAGGTACTTACCTGAGCTCTTGGGTCTGAAGGACTGGGTAGCAACAGGCCAACGCTACCAGCTGTATTTGGAGGCCTGTTCTTTCGGCAGCTAAGTAAAACAGAACGAAGGATTCCGTAGTGGAGTGGATTACAGTTGGTCAGCTCCCTTCTCAGTCGAAGCAGATGAACACACCCCAGAAGACCTAAACTAATTCGGAGAATTTCAATGGTGCTTTTCCTCTCCTTCCAGGAGCTGAAAAAAAAAAAAAAAAAATCTGAATCATCAAGGGTGTTCCCATCCACCAGGTCACCAACAGTGAAATGTTTACCAATTGGGAGGCCACCTATACATCTGTATATAGGGACTCTCTGTGCCCTATAACCACATTGTGTGGTTGGTGGAATAGAAAAACCCCACCCCAAAGATGTGCACGTCCTAATCACCAGAACATGTAAATATGTTTTCCTCCATGGGAAAAGGGAATTTGAAGATGTGATTAAACTAAGGATCTTGGCATGGGGCATTATCCTGGATTATACATTGGTGAATCCAATGTAATCACAAGAGTCCTTAAAAGTGAAAGTTGGAGATAGGAGAATCAGAGTCAGAGAGAGATTTGAAGATGTTATGCTACTGTCTTTGAAGATGGAGGAAACATTTGCCTAATTACTAGAAAGGCAGAACATCTCTGCATATGCCATTTGTCTTTACAGTTGTGTGGACTGCCTATCCATAGGCTTAGCCCATTTTACTACTGGGTTGTTTGGGTTTCTTTCATTAACGTGTTTGTAGAGGCGTTGGGGACATTACAGCTATTAACCCCTTATCTGCTATATACATTGCAAATATTTTTCAGCCTTCATTTTTTGTCTATTTTTACAATACCTTTTATCAGACAAAACATTGTAGGTTTCGGAATGTCAAATAGATCTTTTCCTTTATAGTCTGTGTTCCCTATCTTTGTTTGTAGAATCTCCCCTTTCCTAAATTTTCATCTCAGATTTTTAAACATTTTATTTTTACATTTATTATTTTATCCACCTAAAATTTATTGTTGTATTATTGCTTCCTCTCTTAACACAAAATACATGCTTCTTGTAGATGTTCTGGGAGGCTTCAGATAATAAACAAGAAAAAAATTTTAATTACTCATAATTCCCACTTTCAAAAGACACAGCCCCTGGCTAAATTTTCCCATGCATTTCACACAATCTTGAATTTTTTTAAAAAGATATATAGTGTAAATTCTGTACACAATGTGCAGAATTTTTTCACATCACAGAATAATTTTTCACATCACAGAATAATTTTCTGCAACATATCATTAATAGCACAGGAATAATCCAATGTATAAATGTACTAGCATTTGTTTGATCAAATTCCTATTTTGGGACATTTACATGGTTTTCAATTTCTTGCTATGATGAAAACATGTCATGACGCTGCCTCCCATTTGTTAGACTATATTTTGCACTAATTAAAGAGTTTACTTATTTTCAAGTATGTCTGTTCAATTATAATAGCATCTAAAATTACCTGCTTAAAAATTAGACAAGGAGAGGAAAAGAAGATCCTTTTTTTTCTGGGTCGCTGTATTGAAATATACCTGAATTGAACAGAGGATTTGGAACTATTTTAAAAAGAACTGGATCTCCAGAGTGCAATTGATAGGTTTAAAAATTGTTTCTAAAGGGAATCAACTAGAAAGAGTTCAGAATTTAAGAGTTCAGAAGTTAAAAAATAAACAGTAAACGTAGCATGGGGAAGATCACCAGGTAGAAGGATCAGAAAATCCTAAAGAATGAGCAGTCAGGTGAAGGATCAACAGGGTAGCAATTCCAGTTCTCTTAATATACCATCACCAGGAAGCTGCCTCCAACTCTTGGAAAGAGACAGACAAATCAATAATCATTCCTTTTTAGGATTTTACTAGAATCTCAAGACAAAGCAATGAGTAGTAGAAAGTCTAAGAATGAGTGCAATTTAAAAAAAATGAGCACAGAACATATTTTAATTAAAACATAATTTAAAAATAAATCTGAATATTTGAAAAAATAATCTAAGTGGTCGACAGTGTGTACATTAATCTTCTATCAAACATATTTGTAATTGGCTTTGAATTCATTATGATTTGGGGATTTCTCTGCAACTGCTCTCTTCCATAATTAACTCTATTCCAACAAGAAAAAAATTTTAAATATTATTAAACTGTATATAATAAACCATGAATGTGATGTTAGAAGGGAGCTGAACAGCTCAGCTAGTCTGGCCCCAAAATTTACTATTGCAGAAGCTGAGGCCCAGAAAAGGGAAATCACTTGCTAAAGACCAGACAGCCAGGTACCTGCTGGGCCGGGGTTACACTGCAGATCTCCTGCCTCTCAGCTCCTCCCCTCAACTTCACAGGTCCACAAGGTGGTCATTCTTGTTCTGGTGCCTGTGGTCATGAGTTATACATCGAATCAGGAAGGCAACAAGATGAAATCTACATATGTATGTGTACTCACAATTATGAGTACTGATACTAGTCCTCTAACTGTTCTATGCATTTAATGTCCACATGTAATGCCTTCTGAAGAGGGGACACCAGCCGTGTGAGGCCTGGATGCTGTGGGCTCCCCAGGCAGCACCACAGCGGGCCAGGTGTCCCACTGCCCACGCTTAATAAGAGATGCCCAGTCTGATTGGCTCTTTCTTCAATTCATGGTCCCCAGGGTTGAAGACCCTTAAACGCTTTCCTCTGAGGGAATTTTATAGTTAAGAGCCAAGTGGAAAATATTCAAAATGATCAGATCTAATATACTTCCTACTAGCAAATTAAAAATACGTGATATTAAAAAGAACATTTCTTGCATTTTTGGGTTTTTTTTTAAGTTTTAGATTAAAAAAAATTAGGAAGGGGCTTCCCTGGTGGCACAATGGTTGAGAGTCTGCCTGCCGATGCAGGGGACATGGGTTTGTGCCCCGGTTCGGGAGGATCCCATGTGCCACGGAGCGGCTGGGCCCATGAGCCATGGCCGCTGAGCCTGCGCGTCCGGAGCCTGTGCTCCGCAACGGGAGAGGCCATAACAGTGAGAGGCCCGCGTACCACAAAAAAAAAAAATTAGGAAGAAGAAAAGTAGGTGTAGTCTAGAACAAAAATTCTTGATTTTTCTCCAACACAACACACATCCCACGTGTAACAGTCACAATGGACTACAAGTTTCTGCACAGAATATGGTTTGCTGGATATACCTCCACCTTTTCTTCCCTACTACCACTGATAAAACACCATAATTGGGATAATATTTAGATATTTTAAAGTAAAATCTGACCCGGGAGTCGGGCTTTGACTGTGTGTATAACATGTATCTATTGTTACTAGTAATAACAATAAGGACGAAAATGACCAAAATTATTCCAGTTGCATATTAATTGCATGCAACTGTAGTTATTTTAATAATAATAACCATAATAATGATAGTTACCTGGAGGAAATTTTTTGAAATGCTTATTGCAGAGCCAGGAACACAGAATACTCAATAAATGTTAGATGATATTGATATTGTTGAAACTACCAACTACCAATTACATGTAAATATTTCATAATCAGGATAATCTGTACCCATAAAAGTACAATTTCTGGTGTCCTTGTCACATGTTCTCCACCCACTTCTGATGTCAGCTATGGCTGCAATGGACAGTGATGTGCCCGCTATCCCACCTCATGCTACAAGTACCCCATCTCAAGTGGGACACTGCATTCAGCCTTCTGCACCACACTTTGGAGCTTACTTGTCTGGGCATGAGGAACACAGCTCAGAAGTGCAGGGAGGGTAGAACTTGTGGGGAAACCCTCAACTGATAGGGGGCAGGAACCCCCGTCTTTCAGGAGGACAATTCTAGGAGGCGTTCTGTAAGATGTTCAGGTGATCTCAGCAGAACTGCCCGCCCCCCTCCCCCGCAACAATGCTCCCAGCAGATCACTCCTCCTCTCCTGTCTCATGCCCTGGCTCCCTCACTCCTGCTTCCTGGGATCATCTCCCAAATTAACCACCTGCATCCTTATCTCAGCTGCTTTCAAGGCAACCCAGACTAAGGCATTCCATCCCTTGGCTCTAGGTTATTTCCAGAAATACAAACTGGAACTACTTTAGATGGGTGGTCCTCAACGCAAGGCAACACCAGATTATTTT
The DNA here is from genome assembly GCF_964341445.2 of Mesoplodon mirus. NCBI lineage: Eukaryota > Metazoa > Chordata > Mammalia > Artiodactyla > Ziphiidae > Mesoplodon > Mesoplodon mirus. The sequence continues at coordinate 52,597,518 of NC_138987.1, forward strand.
TGTTTTACATTAAAAATATTTTAAATGGAAGAGAGAACATTTTCAGATAGGACCTTTTATAAAAGAACATTCATAATATTGTATTCTTGGAACCCCTAAAAAAGTTGTAGAAAATAATTATGTTTAGAATTAGGAGAGAGGAGACAGAAACGAGAGAAATGCCAATGCTTTCAGCAACTTTGATCATTATTCCCATGTTCTGCATTGATGAGTCAGGTCATCACTGGCCCCTGTTCAGTTCTTTCTGAGGCAGGCCCTTAAGGGCATTTACTATGTAACTTCTTGGTTGTCTGATCAATTCAAGCCTGAGCTCTGGCTGAATGGGGTCCTGGCAAAATTCCAGAGGCTGATGGACAATTTGTAGAGAACATATCACGAGTATTTGGCTGCATGTCCAATGATGTGGGGGTAATAACCAGCATTCCTTAGAACATTTTAGCCCTTTAACAATTGTTGTGAGTGACACAACAAAATTAGAATATCATAAAGCCCTAAGGAGATCAAGTGACCCAGAGAAAATACTTGAGTCTTTTTGTGTAATTGCCTTGAGAGTATTGAACATATAAAATTTAATTCATCAGGTTCATTTAGAGCACTTACTATGATACAACAATTAACAGTTATAGAGGAGTTTCACATTATCTCACTTGAGCCCAACATAACCTATAAGACAGGCATTATTTATTCTCTCCACTTCACAGATTATACAACTGGGACTCGAAGAAGTGATTAACACCAGGATGGTACTCCATGAACGTTGGTGAATGAATGACTTACCTGACATCAGATCTCAAATATGGATCCAGATCTTCTAATTCTCAATTCTCTGCTCTTTCCCCTACTTCCCGCTATCTAGTTGGACAGTACCAAGTACCGCGTCTCACAGGAAATACAAGTGAATAGTCCTTGTTCTCTGCCTTAAGGACTCATAATCTCACTGGGGAGCAGGAACAAGTGCCATACTTGATTGAGTAAATTGACACTGTGTCATAAAGGTTACAAAAGAGAGAGATGAGTGCCGGCTTACAAGGTTAGGGTAGGCTCCCTAGACAGGAATAGGAGTGGATCTGGGTCCTGAAGGATGGTCAGGATTTTCATGGGGCAAAAAGAAGACACTACAAACTGTTAGGAGGACACCTAGGAGATAACACCTTAGGATTTTGAAAACCTCACAAATCTTGGTGATTTATTAATTAATATTCTTTAATTTCCCTGAAGTAAAGTTTTTATGGACTACAGTTTTCTTATGTTCTGTACTTAAATCACTTATCAATGTCAAGGACCAATTAGCTCAGTTCCATGATTTCCAACCTTTTTGAGCCTGTGGACCCAGAATCTTACATGGAAGCCAAATATATAAAGAGGAGCTGTTTTAGTGGAAGAGGGTTGGATGTAGGTGATTAGAGACCAGTGCAAAGGAGGTTGTTCACACCAGGCAAGGCCCTACCAGCCACCATTCTGCTGTGTTAGACAAGGTACACACATCACTCCAGGTCCAGCCAGGGAAACAGAAACTACCTCAATTATTCTAACAGAGAAAATTAGACATAAGGAACTGGTTTGATGGTGTTGGAGGACTGAAAGGCAAAAGGGAATCCAAGGTAACACAAAGAGGAGGTAGCTTCTCCCCTTAGGGCTCAGGAAACAAAGGGAGAAGGTTGGAGTGTTTAAAGCCTATGAGGTTGGAAGAAGCACCCCACTGAGCTGGTACTCAGACCTCAGGGAATGTGACCCTGCCCCGCTGGTCTAAGTACTGCTGATGTGGGATGATGAGAGAAGTTCTGGGTGGGCGAGCTGATGAAAAAGCTGGGGACTGGAACAAACTGCCACTGAGAGGATGAAGGGACATTGCTGGGGTGACACTGGTGGTAGCAACAAACAAACAGAAGGACCAAGTCCCCCTTTCCTCCTCCCGCCTTCCAGTCTCCCTCTAGTGTCTCCTATTTATGGGACTCAACAAGAGTGAGATGGCAGAGGAGAAAGGTGGTGTGCAGAGTCCCAATCCCAGCATCATAGAGCCAAATGTCAAAGGCAGGAGGTGGACACAATAGATTCATAACCAATATGGTGCCTCAGATGACACGAAGGAACAGACAAGAGAATAAGGGTGGCTCTGCCCTGAATTTTTAGGGTTGTTGGGAAAATAATCCAGAGTTTATGTCTCACAGATAGCAGACCAGTTGTTCTATTTTATCTCTGAAGAACAAGGTGACAGTACATTAAATTGAGCATGAACCGTAAATTAGTATGTACAGCTTACTGACAGAAAAATACCAGGGCAATAGGATTAAAGACCAAAGTAGACCCTCAAATTCTGAAATATCTCATTTTTCTATATTTCCTGGTTCAGATGTTATTATTAAATAGTGATTTATTCGTTTCTTTACATATGTTCTTTCTCTTCAGACAGCTTCATTTTCTCTTCTGCAACTTACTTAAGTCCATGCATCAGAATGGACAAATCAGTGATACAGCCACTAACCACAAGTACATTAAACATATGTAACATTTTCCCCATCTGTGAGATAGGGATGATTAAGTGATTACATGCAGAAATGAAGATTCTCATTAGCAATTATCGTTCATTCATCCAACAAATGTATTTTAACATCTACCATATGCCAGGCATTGATTTAGGGGCAGGGGTTAAAACATCAAAAAAAAAAAAAAGCTCCCCTATCAGTTAGGAACCCGAATAGCTCTAAGGAATGGGAAATCCCACGCCAGTGACTTTACCAAAGAGGGTTCCATGATTTTCACTTAAGAAATCACAAGGGAGGAAGCCAGGGCCAGTAGGAGGTGCTGTGAGGCCATCAAGGACCCAGTTTCTTTCCACCTTTCTGCTCAGCCTCCTTATTGGGCTGGTTTACATACTCCTACTTGCCATTTCATGATCACAAGACCCCTATTCCTCTGCCAGTGATTCTATCTACATTCCAAACGAGGAAGGGGAAAGGACGAAGGACGCGGTAATGCCTGTGTTAGAAAAGTGAAGGCTTCCCAGAAATCTCCAACAGACTTCTGCACGTGTCACTGACCAGAGCTGTAGCATATGGCTACCCCTAGCTGCAAACCAATGTGAGGGTGAGCATTTTCCCTGGACATATTTCCACACCATATTTCCTTTACTCTGTTGGTAAAAGAGAGAGTGCACTTGGTAATTCTCTAGCAGTGTCTGGCACAGCGCCTTGCATCCCGGAACTCAGATCCAGTCTAGCGGATTGTATCACTAGAGCTCTACAGTTGTAGCAACGGGGGCCAACAGAAAAGGAGTTTGTTGGAAGGATGTGAACCAGCTCACAGAATCAAAGCGATGTTGGAGAGTCACGGTGTAGAAGGACGGGAAGCAGGGCAGCCTCTGAGCGGTCTCGATCAGTGGCAGTGGTCTGATAAATGAACCCCAGCCACAGAAGAAGTGATGCAAAATCTAAAGACAGGACTCCAAGTGCTGGCTTGGGTCCTGGCAATCCGCACCACGTCTGCACACAATGGAAGAGGTGGTTCCTCAAAAGTGAGTCAGGGAACACTTACCAGGAAAAGGGGCCAGGGAGCTGAGCAGGTCCGCGGGGCCAGGGCATTGACCAAAGGCTGATATTTGTGAAAGGATTTCAGTTTTCCAGATGACAAGTTCTCAAATGCTATTAAACACTATAAAATTCTTAATACTGTACCTCAATCTTAAAAACACATCTTTGCTCCAGTTCTTTAATACCTCAGGAAAATCCAATTTTCACTTTTCTAAACTGAATCAGAACTGAAGAAAAAAAAAAGTTTGCACTAAAAGAAAAAGATACAGCGGAAGACTGGCTGGTTTTCTTATTAAGACTGTCTTCTGGTTACATTTCATATATAGATTCTCCTGAATGTAGGTTAGGGAGCTATTAAAAAATTAAATAAGAGAAGAGCATTGCTTCTGTTATTTGACTTGAAGATGTTCACAGCAGGACAACATAAACTCGGAATTTTATAGTGTTGCCTGAAAATAATACCATACCTTGAACTAGAAGCCCATAGGCTGATGAGGCCATTAAGGACTATTACCTATGTTATTACTGCTAAAATATTTATATATTATACTTTTGTAATAAGGTATTTCCAAAGAAAATAATGCTGGCTTAAAATGAACCTATTAGTAAGGCCATTCCAGAATAGTGTTGTGTGAAAATCTCTGCAGGAACAAGAGCCAAAAACATCAAACAATTATTAGAAGTTTGGATTTTGTCCCTCTAAATACTTTTTTTCTGACCTTTGAAAACAGTTACAGCAAATGGAGACCAATAAAATTAAGCACAAGCGTGAAATTTGTTAAAAATAACAAGAAAATTTTAAAAATGTCATGAAGAACCTAGGGGTAAAACGGGAATAAAGACACAGACCTACTTGAGAATGGACTTGAGGATATGGGGAGGGGGAAGGGTAAGCTGTGACAAAGTGAAAGAGAGGCATGGACATATATACACTACCAAACGTAAGGTAGATAGATAGTGGGAAGCAGCCGCAGAGCACAGGGAGATCAGCTCGGTGCTTTGTGACCGCCTGGAGGGGTGGGATGGGGAGGGTGGGAGGGAGGGAGATGCATGAGGGAAGGGATGTGGGAACAGCTGTATATGTATGACTGATTCACTTTGTTATAAAGCAGAAACTAATAAAAAAAAAACTACAACAGCTAATAAACACTTGATTCATTTAAAAAAAAAAGAAAATTTATATAGGTCCAGGTGCCATTGTTATTCATGTTCTTTTTCTGTAGTAAAATTACTTCAACTTTGAATCAGTTTTGAGGTTTTCATTAGGTTATTCAAAAATATTTATTGAACCTGCTTAGTAGGGTAGACACTACTTGTCTATTTGATAGTCATTCTCCTTTGACTCCTTACTAATATCTTATTCAAGATGTCAATGTGTTCTGCTAAAATAGTCACCTCCCAGATTCAATTGCAGCTAGGGGTTACCATGTGATCAGGTCTAGACAATAAGATGTAAAGGGAAGAATTCATTTTTTAAGAAGAGGAGAGACTCATTTGGCAGTATCTTTGACTTTTCTGTCTAGAATGCAGATGCAATTCCTGGAACAACAGCACCAATTTTGCAACCATGAGGATACAGAGCAGAAAAAGAGATGGAACATGGAGATTTGATGACATTATGGAGATACTGTACAAGCCCAGGACTGCCCATCTTCAGCCTTCTTCCTATGTGATAAAAATAAACCTTTATTTGGTTCAGCTATTACAATCAGGCTCAGTTATTTGCAGCCAGATGTATTACTAACTGATATATGTACTATGTATCTAACAGTGTGTTGGACTCAAAAGATACAGCAGTGAACAAGATGTGGTCCTTAGACACAGATAACATTATTTAATGAGAGAAACATTAAGTAAATCACAAGAAAATTATTTAATTTCAACTGTTATGAAGTAAGTGCTGAGTTAGCTACATTAGCCTGGGTGAAGATGGTGGTCAAACAAGATCTTTTTAAGTAAATGACATATAAACTGAGACTTGGATAAATAGGAGTTAACTGGGTGGTGGTAGTTGGAGACAGCATTTTAGGCGGGGGGGGGGGGAGAATGGTCCCTATGAGTGAAATATGGAGACTAAAGGCAGTGATACTTCATGAAGCTGGAGTAGTCAGATCAGAAAACATATGGCCTTTGGCCATGATAAGAATTTTAGACCTTACCTTAGAGCAATGAAAAGTCATTGGTAGATGTGATGTGATCAGATCTGAGTTGTGAAGAGATAATTCTGGCTGCAATATGAAGGAATGGGAGGGGAGCTAGAGTGGATGTGGGGATTGAAAAGCTTGTTGAAGTTGCCCAGATCACGAGTCAGCAAACTGCTTCCAAGGTCTGCTTTCATAAATAAAATTTTAATGGAACTCAGCTACATTTACGTATTGTCTATGGCTGCTTTTGTGTTACAATGGCAGAGTTGAGCAGTTGCCATGGAGAATGTATGGTCAATGTAGTGGTAAATGGGAGTGTTTCACTAATTTCTCTTTCTGATTTTTTTGTTGTTAGTGTATAGGAATGCAAGAGATTTATGTGCATAAATTTTGTATCCTGCTACTTTACCAAATTCATCGATTAGCTCTAGTAGTTTTCTGGTGGCATCTTTAGGATTTTCTATGTATAGTATTATGTCATTTGCAAACAGTGCCAGTTTTATGTCTTCTTTTCCAATTTGGATTCCTTTTATTTCTTTTCCTTCTCTCATTATCATGGCTAAAACTTCCAAATCTATGTTGAATAACAGTGGTGAGAGTGGGCACTCTTGTCTTTTTCCTGATCTTAGGGGAAATGTTTTCAATTTTTCACCATTGAGAATGATGTTGGCTGTGGGTTTGTTATATATGGCCTTTATTATATTGAAGTAGGTTCCCTCTATGCCCTCTATATTATTAATATCACAGTCACTCTTTTGTTAGAATATGGAAATCCTATAATATAGAGGCTTTCCTTATGTTCTATGTTATAATCATTTCCACTCAGTAAGAATCATCCTCTTGATTTTTACATACAGAAAGTCTTCCCAAATACAATTAAATTCAGTCCATTTTAATTTTAAAAATTAAGCAAAAGTTAAGAGAAATTGAGGCAAATAGATTATAATAAAAGTTTTTCTGATGTTTTGAATAAAGACTTTGGTTCCTTAGTTGAGCAGTAAGTCTATCCAGTAATTATTATTTATATATTTTCAAGACTTATTTTTCATACAATCACATTTTCCCCAGTATTTTTATGCCATTAAATACTATCATACTGATCTCACAAAAATAACAAAATAATGGACCTGTTGCAGGTAAGGTATCATTTGATGAGAAGCAATGGGGAGCTTTGGGCATTAGATCTGATTAAGTCAAATTTCTGTACCCTTCTAAATAAAATAATTGCATTTTTCTCTCCAAATCTGGGACACAATGCTTGACAACTGGAAATTTTTTTTTAATTGTGAAAATTCAAGAAAATATCAGAAATATGGTTGTCATATATTTCTATGCCAGATCCTAAGGCATGGGAAACACCCAAATCTCCACTCAGTCCCTCTGTAAGAGGTCAGGCCTCAAGCACAGAAGGGAAAATAATCAACTGTCATGGGAAATGGTGGGGCCCAACATTTGAAATAAAACACCTTGGTGCTGTTCTTTGAATTTTTAGAAGTGTTTGGCAATATGCATATGCAATATGCTTGGTAAGACCTCCTACTGAGACTGTTAGAGGGGAAAAAAAGCAGGCTTCCAAAATGTAAAATTCAGGATACGACTTGATCTGCACTCTTTTACTTAGAACGTCTTCACAGCTCTTGTATTAGTTTGGCAAGCTCTAGCAATCTCTTGAGTTATTGCTCCCTACCCCAATAAATGGGTTTTTTTGGCAAAACATGCTGGAAGTTTTCCTTGTACCTCAAGGATGAGACTGTTTCTTTTGAAATGCACACACTGAGAGGTGGGGAAGAAAACATCCAAGATGTAGAATTTATGGGTTTAATGAAAAGTGAAAATTGGAAAAGAGAAATATCTCTTCTGAAGATGGTTTTAACTCATTAGCAAACTGGGTTAATTAAAAAGTATTAAAGTCAGACAGATCCCTTTAAATATGATAGATAATTTCTTCTTTTAATTACTATTTTCAAGCAGAGTAGTTGTTTTTTGTTTGGCTGTTTGGCTGGGTTTTGTGTGGGTTTTTTAAATTTTGGTGCTGTCTTCCCTGGATAAAGCAAGGCATTCCCAGCCAAACAGTGTTGAACTAATGCTCAGAAAGCAGAGTTTCCTCCTTCCCTCCTGAATTCACCTGCTCATGACCATAAGCCCAGCTCCAGGTGGGACAGTGTTTGCAGCTGGAGTGGAGGAGACATTGGAACAGCCACAGTGAGCTGGTTTTGATTCTCTCATCATTTCATTCACACTGTCTTCCTTTAGGAAGCCTACAAAATGTTGGTTTTTAATTGAAGTACAATTAACAAACAATAAAGTTCATCTTTTAGAATGTATGGTTCTTTATATTTTGAGAAGTTTATACAGTCATGTAACCACTCCTGCAGTCAAGGTAGAGAATATTCTCATCACCTTAAAAAGATCCTTTGTGTCCCTTTGTAGTCAATCCCCAACCCTACCCCAGTCCCTGGTACCTGGCAACCAAAGATCTGATGTCTATTTCTGCCTTTTCCAGAATGTCAGATAAATAGAATCATAGAGTATGTAGCCTTTTGAGTTTGACTTCTTTTACTTAACAAATTGCTTTTAAATTCAGTAATGTTGTATGTGTGTTATTAGTTCATTCCTTTTAATTGCTAAATAATATTCCATTATAATTATATGAGTGTACCACAATTTATTTATCCATCCAGTAGTTGGCTGTTTGGTTGTTTCTAGTTTTGGGTAATTATGAATAATGCTGCTATAAACATGCACAGGTTTTTGTGTGGACCTATAAGAAATTGTCAAACTCTTTCCCTCAGTGACCATACCATTTTGCATTTCCACCAGTAAATGTATGAGAGTTCCAGTTACTCAGTACCCTCACCAGCATTTTGTATTGTCAGTTTGTTGTTATTTGAGCCATTATAACAGGTGTGTAGTGGTATCACATCGTGCTTCTAATTTACATTTCTCTACTAACTAATGATACTGCCAACTAATGACACTGAGCATTTTTTCATGTGCTTATTTGCCATGTGCACCTCTTCTTTGATGAAGTATCTCCTCACATCTTTTGCCCACATTAATGATTTGTTGGTTTTCTTGAGTTTTGAGAGTTCTGTGTATTCTGGTTACCAGTCCTCTATCAGATGGGTGCTTTGCAAATATTCTTCTCTCTGACTGTGGTTTGTCTTTTTATTCTTTTCAGGATGTCACTTAAAAAGCAGAAGTTTTAAATTTTGATAAAATCTAATTTATCAACACGTTTCTTTTATGGATCATGCTTTTTGTGTCCTTTCTAAGAAATCTTTGCCTAACTCAGTGTCACAAAGATTGTTTCCCTATGTTTTCTTCTAGAGATTTTATAGTTTTAAGATTAAATTTAGGTCTTTGATCCATTTCTAGTTAACATTTGAATACAGTGTGAAGCACTATACATATGGATGACACTTTTTACAAACGGATGTCCAGATACCCCAGCACCATTCACTGGAAAAGCCATCCTTTCTATATTGTATTGCCTTGGCATCTTTGCTGAAAATCAGTTAATATTTGTGTCTGTTTCTGTGCTCTCTATTTTGTTCAGTTACTCTGTGTGTCTACGCTTTTGCCAATCCCATGCTGTCCTGATTACTGTAGCTTTATAGTAAGTCTTGAAATCAGGTATAGTTAGTCCTCCAACTTTTTTCTTTTTCAAAATTGTTTTGACTATTGTAGATCCTTTGCCCTCCCATATAATTTTTAGAATCAGTTTATTAATTTCTACAAAAAGTCTCCTGGGATTTTGATTGGAATTATACTTAACTGATGTAACAACTTGAGGGAAATTGACATTTTGACAACACTGCGTTTTCTGATCCATAAGGACACCACTTCATTTATTTAGATCTTTTATTATTTTTGTCATCAATTTTTTTCAGTCTTTAGCATACACATTTTGCACATATTTTGTTAGGTTTATCTTTAAGTATTCTACATATTGGATGTTATTTTAAATGTACTTATTTTAAATGTAAATTGATGTACTTTTAAAAAAATTCTGTTTCCAGTTTTTCCTTACTAGTATATGGAATACAACTGATTTTTTTAATATACTGCTCTTGTATCCTGATACTTCAATAAATTTACTTTTAAGATCTAGGAGCATTTCCATAGATTTTTTTTTGGATCTTCTATGTAAACAATCATGTCATCTGAGAATACAAACAGTTTTAATTTTTTCTTTCCAAAATACATGCCTTTTATTTGTTTTTCTTGCCTTATTATACTTTCTAGAACCTCCAGTGCAATGGAAATTCTTCCCTGTTTCTGATCTTAGTGGGAAGATCTAAGAGTTAATCACCATTAAGTTTTTTGTAGATTTCTTTGGTAGATGAATTCTATCAGGCTGGGGCATTCCTTTCATTCCTAGTTTGCTAAGAGGTTTTTTTTTTTTTTTTTTTTGATGAATGGATCTTGAATTTTGTCAAAGTCTTATTTGCATCTATTATGATGATAATAAGGTTTTTCTTTTTTAGACTGTCCATATTGTGAATTACATTGATTTTCAAATGTTGAACCAACCTTACCTTCCTGGGATAAACCTCAGTTGGTCAGGTTTTATTAGCCTTTTTATATATTGCTGGACTCAATTTGTGAATACTTTGTTAAGGTCTTTTGGATCATGAGGAATATTGGAGTGCTCTCAAGACAATGCTGGTTTCACAAATGAGTTGGGAAGTATTAGTTCCTCTTCAATTTTCTGGAAGACTTTTGAGCAAAATATGTTAGGTAGTATTCAGCTTTAAAGCCATCTGACATAGAGGGGTTTTTTGGTGGGGGGAGGGTTTAGCCATAGAGTCAATTTATTTAATAGATACAGTACTATTCCATTCATTTATTTTTTTCTCCATTGAGTTTTTTTTTTTCTTTTTTTTCCAGCTATTAGTTTGTATTTTTCAAAGTTGGTTTTTTTTTTTTTTTTTTTTTTTTTTGGCATGTTCAGTTTTAACAGATGGACTAAGGAAAATTGATTCTGCTATCTCACTGGAATAACTTCTTTGAGAAATCTTTTTTAGAGAAAAAAATACCCCCCCCCAAAAAAAATATATATATACCACCCCAGGGTTAGTATATATGTCAAAGAAGATAAAGACTAAAAGTAGCTGCATCATAACCTGTCAACATGATCTCCTTCTTTTCTGTTTAAAATGGTCCTGGCTGAAACTTACAACTGTAGCCTGAAACAAATATGATTAGAACTTCCAAGACAGGATGAGCTAATTAATTAATTAACTCAACAACAACTGATGAAGAGTTTGCTTGTCCACTTTGTACAAAGCACTTTGTGGCATACAAAGCAAAGGAGCCACCTCCAGGGAGTTGTAATCTATCCAGGTAGTCAACTGGAAATATCCATAAAGCCAGGTATGATCAAGCACAAATGAATATAAAGTGAACTTTCTATTGGAATGCTGGAAAAGCAGAAAGGAGCATATTGGAAATTTTAATTTAAAAGGTGAGTTCTGAGATGGATTTTCAGAAAATGGACAAATATTGGCAAGAAGAAATAAGGATGATGATGTTTCTGGAAGAGAAAGAGGCACAGATAGAACTATTGTTTGGAGGTCTTTAGCAAAAGATGAAGTTGAAAAAGTGCAAGGAGTGAATTGCTATGGAGAGACTCCTGGGCAATAAAGACTCCTTAGGCTTAAGGAATGGAACCAACATTACATGGCTGAATTTCCAGGCCAGTCCTTTGAGGTCATTCTTCTTCTCAGTTTCCTGATGAGCATTTAGATAATTTGCCCAATAGTCACCAATGTCAATGGTAACCTGGCACCTGAACTCAGGCCTCAGATCAGAACCAAGCTTCTCCCACTACCTTTTATACTTTGCCAGCTAAAGAAGTTCAGCAATGCCCAACCAGAGATTCTCCACTGCAGTGTTAGAATCAACCATGAAGTGAATTGCAAGTAATTTGTTGCTAGTAATATGTATTCATCCATTCATTCAATAAATACACACTGAATGCCTTGCTGTGTACCAGCACTGTGTTTAGGTGCCACAGATACAGCAGCAAACAAACATTCTTCCAACCACCATGAAGCTTATTTTTTAATGATGAAAACAAGCACTGAACAAGTCACTATATGTGAGATTGAGACCTGTTTAGAAAGAAGTACATCCCACTGTGGAGGCATTAAAAAGGGTACATAACCTGGCAAGAATATACTATGAAGAAAAGAAGTCTCTTCAGCAAGCGGTGCTGGGAAGGTTGGACAGCTGCATGTAAATCAATGAATTTAGAACACTCCCTCACACCATTCACAAAAATAAACTCAAAATGGCTTAAAGACTTAAATATAAGACATGATACCATAAAACTCCTAGAAGAGAACATAGGCAAAACATTCTGACATAAATCATAGCAATGTTTTCCTAGGTCTGTCTCCCAAGGCAATAGAAATAAAAGCAAAAATAAACAAATGGGACCTAATCGAACTTATAAGCTTTTGCATAGCAAAGGAAACCATAAATGAAATGAAAAGACAACCTATGAACTGGGAAAAAATATTTACAAGTGATGCAACCGACAAGAGATTAATTTCCAAAATATACAAACAGTTCATACAACTCAATAACAAAAAACAAACAACCCAATCAAAAAATGGGCAAAAGACCTAAACAGACATTTCTCCAAAGAAGACATACAGATAGCGAACTGGCACATGAAAAGATGCTCAACATCTCTAATTATTAAAGAAATTCAAATCAAAACTACAATGAGGTATCACCTAACACCAGTCAGAATGGCCATCATTAAAAAGTCTACAAATAACAAATGTTGGCGAGGGTGTGGAGAAAAGGGAACCTTCCTATGCTGTTGGTGTGAATGTAAATTGGTGCAGTCACTACAGAAAACAGTATAGAGCTTCCTCAAAAAACTAAAAATAGAGTTGCCATATGATCCAGCAATACCACTCCTGGGCATATATCCAGACAAAACTCTAATTTGACAAAAGACATGCACCCCAATGTTCACAGCAGGACTATTTACAATAGCCAAGATATGGAAACAACCTAAATGTCCATCAACAGATGAATGGAAAAAGATGTGGTATACATATGCAATGGAATATTACTCAGCCATAAAAAAAGAATGAAATAATGCCATTTGCAGCAACATGGATGGACCTAGAGATTATCATACTAAGTGAAGTAAGTCAGATAGAGAAAGACAAATATCATATGATGTCACTTATATGTGGAATCTAAAAAAAATTGATACATATGAACTTATCTACAAAACAGAAATAGACTCACAGACATAGAGAACAAATTTATGGTTATCAAAGGGGGAAGGAGAGGGATAAATTAGGAGTTTGGCACTAACATACACACACTACTATATATAAAATAGATAAACGAGAACCTACTGCATAGCACAGGGAACTATATTCAATATCCTTTAATAAATGATAATGGAAAAGAATTGGAAAAGGTATATATGCATATATATACATATATGTTCATATATATATATATATATATGACTGAATCACTTTGCTGTACACCAGAAACTAACACAACATTGTAAATCAACTATACTTCAATTTAAAAAAAGGGGCTGGGGCAGGGGGACATAACCCTATCTGAAGGTCTCTGTAAAGAAGTGATAGTTAAGCTGAAATTTGCAGTTGTTAGCTAAATTAGTGTGTGTGTGTGTGTGTGTGTGTGTGTGTGTGTGTTGGAGGGAGGCATTGTTTCAGCAGCAGCAGCAACAATAATAAAGTGTCATACCTTATATCTTGGGAAATGGGAAATGATTGTAGGATTTTTAGCAAAGGAGTAACACAACAAATTCTTCAGATATATATTCTTAAAAATTCATTCTGATCGCACTGCAGAGAGCAGACTATAGAGGGACATGATGCCAGAGATCATTGAGAAGGGGACTGCAGTACCAGGATGAGAGAAGAGGGTGGCAGAGGTCAGCCTTCCTTGAGAGCTAGATTGAACTGGACATGGAAGTTGACAGAAAGAAAGGAACCAAGGACAAGCCCCAGATTTGTGACATTTGCAACAAGGTAGCTGGTAGTGTGTCCTTTACCCAAATTAGGAAAATTCAGAAAGAACAGATGTAGCGTTAGGGGAAGGTGGTAGGCAGATGACAAGCTCAGTTTAGGAAAGTTGAATCGGACGTGTGGAGTGCAGTGGTTAAGAGTACGGCTGGTGAAGCCAGACTATCTATCCCAGCACTACCATTAACAACTGTGTGGCTACGATTAGTTATTCATCCTCTCTGGATCTCAGTTTCACCATCTATAAAATGGTGATAATAATAGTATCTACCTCATATAATTATTATTAAGATTAAAATTAGTTACACATGTAAAGCTCTGTTTTAGTATAACAGCTGGTTTTTTTTTTTTTTTTTTTTTTTTGCGGTACGCGGGCCTCTCACCGCTGTGGCCTCTCCCAACAGCTGGTTTTTTTTTTTTCGAACTATTATTATGTGACTGTGAGATGTTCAATATACAACTGAATGTATTGCTTCAAAAGTCAGGAAAAGTGCAGGGTCATTGTAGGATGGAGCTTCTCAGCTCCCTTGTGTTTGAGTGGGGGTCATGTAGCTAAGTTGGATGCACTTAATAAGCAGTGCAAGAACCTCTTGCCCTGTGGCACAGAGAGGCTGGTAAAGTTTGAGAAGAAAACTACTCCCTCCAGGGTCTCTGAGTAATTACAAAAACAAAGTCTCCATGCCAACCTCAGGCAGATATGTAGCATAACTGAGAAATAAATCTTTAAGTCACTTAATGTTTGAGGATTATCTGTTATTGCAGCATAACCTAGTCTGTACTGACTGACACATCAATGAGCTATTTTATTATGAAAATGACATGCACAGTTTGAGAAGCTGTGGGTCTAAAATAAAATACTTTATATGTTTAAAGTAGATTTATATTCTGCAAATTATTTCCTCTGGAGATGGGTTTCCTTCTAAGTATGGGTCTAGATTGCATCTTGCTATCCAAAGAAGAAGCTGCTTGCACTGTTTACAATAGCCAAGACATGGAAGCAACTTAAATGTCCATCGACAGATGAATGGATAAAGAAGATGTGGTATATATACACAATGGAATATTACTCAGCCATAAAAGGATGAAATAATGCCATTTTCAGCAACATAAATGGACCTAGAGATTATCATAGTAAGTGAAGTAAGTCAGACAGAGACAAATATCATATGATATTGCTTATATGTGGAATCTAAAAAATTGATAAAAATGAACTTATTTACAAAACAGAAATAGACTCACAGACACAGAAAACAAACTTATGGTTACCAAAGGGGAAAGGGGGGGAATAAATTAGGAGCCTGGAATTAACATATACACACTACTATATATATAAAATAGATAACCAATAAGGACCTACTGTAGGACACAGGGAATTATACTCAATATCTTGTAATAACCTATAATGGAAAAGAATCTAAAAAAGGATATTTATTTATATGTGTATACATATGTATAACTGAATCACTTTGCTGCACACCTGAAACTAACACAACATTGTAAATCAACTATATTTCAATAAAAGTTTTTTAAAAATAAAATAAGGAAGAAGCTGCTTGTCTTATAGTGAGTGACGTGGGTTTCTAACTGAGGAGCTGTTTCTAGAACATGAGAAACTGAGACCACAGGAAGAACATGCAGGCACGATTTTTACTTCATACTTGGAAAAGCATAAGGAGAAGCTTGACTAGATTTGGCAAAATTCAACTTACCTGGTGTTATTTAAAACTACTCAACCCAAATTTTGAGAAATTAGAAAAGAAGAAACTGTCCTTTCCTTTATGATTCAGAAGAGAGAAATATAAGGAAATGACCCTCCTACATTTGTCTATCCTTTGCACAAAGCTGAACAGCTGGGTTCTGCTATGGTTTCCTTGAAGGCAAGACCCAGCTGTGGATAGGAAATGAGGTCTCTCCTGTCGGCAGAGGACCTTCCCACTCACGGTCGCCCTGGAAAGAGGCAGATCCAAGGACTGAGAGTAACAACTGGGAACGCAGACCTTAAGCTGGAGATGAGGGGGAAACTCCTCCTTTGAGCTTTACTCTCTCAGACATAGAGCCCCAAATATCCAGACTGCTTGCATGGGGGTGAGGGTGGCTGGCATCCTCAGCAGGGTTGCTAGCTGGCAGCTAGTTGGAGAGGAAACCCTATAGCCAAGGAATCATTAAGTAAGACACACCAAAATGATGGTGGGCTGCAATGGATGGCTCCAAGAGCCTCCATATTTAATAGCCAGTTGTAAGTTTCTCTTCTGTAATTTCCTCTGTTTCCTGAGCTTCCAGTAAAGTTTTGGTTGACATCAAAACCTGGTTTCAGGGCTTCCCTGGTGGCGCAGTGGTTGACAGTCCGCCTGCCGGTGCAGGGGACACGGGTTCGTGCCCCGGTCCGGGAGGATCCCACGTGCCGCGGAGCGGCTAGGCCCGTGAGCCATGGCCGCTGAGCCTGCACGTCCGGAGCCTGTGCTCCGCAACGGGAGAGGCCACAGCAGTGAGAGGCCCGCGTACCGCAACAAACAAACAAAAAACCCTGGTTTCAGTATGGCTGAGAAGAATTAAGGGAAAGGTCTGTGTCTGTGCTTAGTCCGGTAATAAAGGAGTAACTCACCTTGAAGTCAACATGGCAGGGGCAGCATCAGTGCATGTCCAGCACAGGGATCAATGGGCTGCAACTGAGGAACAGCTGAGGACAAGCAGAGGGCTGGGAGCCCATGTAAACACTCCCGAAGACTCCCTGGAAGAAATTAGAAGGAACCTGAGAAGGGCATCCTGCTCTCAAGGCAGGTGGAGACCATCAATCAGGAGACACTAGGTTAAACCCTGACCTCATTTGCACTGGTGAGGCCAGGGGGATATGGGTTACAAACATAATCTCGAGAGTATGCCTCCTTGGGACGAGAGGCTCTGTGGGAGTTTGTCTGCCAAGTGGAAATTGCTGGCACATATATCAGGTGAAAAAAATTTGAGACGCTCTCTTCTAGGCAGTGGGGAATCTCTGTGGGCTTTCAGACAGGGAAGTGAGGAGATGAAATTATTTTGAATTTTTACAATTTTCCAATATCATCATAGTGAACAAAGGCTTGTTTTTCAATAACTATCCTATTAAGAAAGTTATAAATATTGTAAGGGAAGTGTGTTTTCAGCTGAAACGAGACAGTAAATCAAGCTTGAAGCTTACGGGTTTAGTTAAGTGAAATGTAGGTGAAACAAAATCTCAATAAATCAAGAAATCCAACCTGAATGTAAGCAGTTCATTAATTAAAACTCACAGCCCAGTATAAGATTTACACAACTCTGAAGTGACAACACTGAAATAGCATCTGCTTCCAAGCATCTGCTTCCCAAGAAAGTTTGCTCTTCTTACTAAACAATAGGATAAATCATGATCCTCCTATAATCCTTTTAGGATTGTGAGGGTTTCCCATGAAATTTTCAAATGGCCTGGGCACGCTCGTTTCACTTCAGTAACAAAATCCACAGCTATAATTTGCTCATTTTCCAACTCTGAAGTAGCAATCAAGCAAATCTCAAATTGTAGATGTTGAGCAAAAAAAAAGATTAAAGCTGAAGTGGGGGAGCTGAGGAGATTGAGGGGAAGGAGAGGAAAAGAGTGGAATGCAGTTTTCTATGGAGCAAGGGTGCCCAGGGGTGAAATAACTGAGGGCAAAAAAATCATCAATACTAAAACTAGAAACAAAATGAAGAAAATGTCTGATGCAGAAGCCAGCGTGCTTACAGTGGAGTTGCCTTATATGTGCATTTAACTTTCTGAAGTTCACCCACATGTGATAAAGGAAACCACATAGATAAAGGAAACCACATAGATAAAGGAAAAGAGAAACAACTTAAATAGGTATGGCTGATTTTGTATGCTATTCCTGCTCAGTGAACCATACTCTGTAGTGAGACCGAGAGGGGCAACATGAATCTGGTTTTCCCTTAGCTTGTAAGTGTCTCTCACTGTGTGTGCATCTGACTGCACTGAATATGAATCTAGGGTTTAAAGATATGTATGTTTTGAACAACATGGTTCTTAAACTCAAGCCAACTACTTCATCAGGTACCCGATGGGATGGAGGCTGAGGATAGGATGGGAAGAAAGAGGGAAATACTATCAGTGGATTAATTAAAAGATGTATGTTAGTCTCTGTATTGGATAGGACTCACACAGGTAAGCAGAAGCACTGTGAGTGAGACAGAATAAGGAATATAAGGATTAGACCTTATACAATTATGGAAGTTGGTTACCCAGTTTATGGGAAAAAGTTTATGGAAAGCTGTTACCCAGGCATCGGGTAGTGGGCCTAAAGTTGCTGTAGGTCAGCAAGACTGCGGTAAGAAGAAAAGCTGGATGTGAAGTGGGGGAGGTAAAGGACAAACTGGAATCCACAAGGGCAAACAGGAACCTAAAGAACAAAATGGAACCTATATCTATCTCTTATCACCTCCAGACTTGATAAAGCTGGTCATCTGTAGAAGTAGCTGGTGACTTTCACTATGGAGCTACACACACACTTGGTCCAGGACTTAGAGAAGCTAAAGGAGAAGATCTGGCTGGAGCTGATGGGGCCAGAGGCCGAGCTGCAGCCCCACTGCCAACAAGGTAAGAAGTAGATAAGCCATAACAAGCATAAGGTACTTCAGCAACCAGAGCCTCAGCTCACCCTTACAAGCATCATGGCTGCCATTTCCCTTCTGCCTTTCAAATCACATGCAAACTTTTTTCATGGCCAACCCTAACCCAGAACTGGACGTGGAAGGGAATTCTAGGAAAAGGAGTTCCAATTTAGCAAAACTGGCACACTACAAAGCCATTGTGGTCTCCAACAGTAGGCGTCTCTCTAAGGAATTTCCAAGAATAATGCTGATGAAATGTTTACCTTATGTGCCGTCATTAGAACACAACACTTGTTAAAATGTAACTCCACTATTCAAAGTGACGTGTGCTATTATAAGTGGGAAAATTGTCACTCACTTCTGGTACCAACATTCTGGCTGGTACATTCTTCTCCTCTCTTCCATCATTAAGGCAATTACAGTCTCCCTGCTGAGAATACAATCGACTCTACAATATGATGTTATCAGCAGTCTTCCCAGAGATCCTGTGTTTAGAAAGTTTTTTTTTAAATACAAACTCTCTTCCATATGTGTTGTGATTTGTTAAAAAGTACTTGAAAAGCCCTTATTTGTTGCCACTGATCTGCCAACCTGACATTTGGTTGTAAAAACAAATTCTTTTTAAACCTGGGTAACACTAAACACTATACATTTCCTATTTCCTTTTGTTTCCCAAAGTGTTTGTATTGGTAAAACTTTCAATATTCATAACTCTGAGACTTGACACTTTTTCTGGAAAACAATTCCATTATGGGAAAAGGTTATGGCATTTTATTCCCTTTAAGTCATGGTTTACACAAATATATGTTCAATCCCAGTAATTTCTCAGAGTGCCCAAGAGCTTAGTGATAGCTGAATTCTGAGTAAAACCATTAGCTTGGATGACCATTAACTAATAACTGCTATTATTTGCTCTTTAATGATACGGTGAGCTCATTGAGGTCAGGGCCATGTCTCATCCATATTTGTATTCAAAGCAACTGGCACGTACTAAGCACTCAGTAAATATTTATCAAAAGACTGAATGGTTTTTTGTGGGACTTTAAATGTTTGTCTTTAAAAGTGACTAACTCTGGATGAGAGACTCAGATCCAGAATTGCAAATTCTAGGTGAGTATAGAAAACACAGCTGAGGTTAGTGGACAAAGAAAGGGAGTTATTCTCAATCTCTTTGCCCTTGTTCATTTCCATCAAAAACTGTTTCTTGATTATATACTATATATCAAACTTTGCATCAGACTATAGAAAAATAAAAATAAATGAGGCAAGGGCCTTGCCCACAAGTATTTCACAGTCTTGTCTGGCCTAAAGACCCAGAGGCAAATAACTAACTGCAGGGTAAGTGCTTTTAATGGAGATGTGTATACAGAGCAAGAAGTGAGCAAATGTATTTTCTAGTTAGAATCTTAAACTACCTGAAAAGAGGTGGCTGGAGTTCCAGGACTGAGAGGTGCATAAATGGTATGGCTCCATTTTTTTGCTTCCTAAATTCAGATGCTCAGTTTCGGGGGAGGGGGCAGTTTACTAGGCTCCACGCCTCCGGACAGTCCAGGTCCCTCCACAGCTGAAGGAAATTAGTGCTTATTAACATACCTGAGCCTGTAAAACTGGAAAAGTCACTTAGGTATGGTTTTCCAAACAGAGCTCAGGAGGCAGACGTTCATTCCAGTAAAGTATTTCTCAGATGCGCACAGTAGAGCATTGTATAAGTACACTGCATCTTTAAGGAGAATTGAGTTTGCATCTATATTGTCATTCACTTATTTGGCTAATCCTTGCAGAGCACCTGCCAGGGACTGACGGATTCCTGATTGGCTACCACGCATGAAACCAAGGACCAGCAATTGCTAGTATCAAGGTGAATATCAAGGAGCTTGAGTTAAATGACAAACAATTTCAAAACAATATGACGGTGTCTAAGCAGATAATAATGGCACCATATATATATATATATATATATATATATATATATATATATGTATGTATGTATAAAACTTTGCTTTGGGGAGACTTTGGTAGAACTTCAGAAAGGAGATATTTCCACTGAATCTTGAAGACTGACTAGGAGTCAACCAAATACAAAAAGAAAAACCTTCCATAGATAATTGGTAAAATTTAACCAAGCATATTTTAGGTAACACTTTTAATGACTTCCTAGTCATCTTCTTTAGGTACTGATTGACCCCAAACGTAGCCAGTGAAGCAAATTCTCCAGTATCACTCTGAAGCTTCTTTGGAATTCTGTGTGATTCCAAAAGAACTGGGAACAAGCGAGACATCCAAATACATATATTGAATCACTGTGTTAATTGACTAACTATATAAAAAGTGAAACTCTAGCTAAGAGCACATGAGCAGGTCAAGTCTAACCTACCTTCAAATACCATTCTTATTTCTCTAGTAGTGAAATATGAGCCTCCCCAAGAACATGCTTGGATCTACCAAACTAACAAATATTTACTTGATGGCTACTCTGTGTAAATCACTTGTCTAGGCTCTATGAGCCTGAAGATTGATAAAAGAAAAGGAAACTTTTCAAAAGCCATATTTCTAGTGGGCAAAGACCAGGCCTTTATAGGACCAATAAAAAGGATGGTTCAGTTGCCAATTATGTTTCCCACCTAACATAACTCATTCATTTATTCTCCTATATGTCTTGTTTCCGACTTTGTGTTCTGTAAGGTCTTTCTTGTCGTTTTAAGAAAAATCCACTGTGCTGGAATCAAATAGTGAATGCCCTTCATTTAGCATAATTATGTTTTACAGGCTTTTTCTAACCATCCTCTTGTTTTGAAATTTCAGAAGCTCAGTAAGTACAATCTGGGGAACATTAACTCCTCAGACACCCAAAACTGTTATTTACCGTTTAGTTTTCATTAAAATTTCCATTAACCTTTCCTCCATCAGCACACAGATTATAAACTGCAACCAATTTTCTATTGAATAGAAGGAAATCTTGCTTATAACTGATTAAACAACTAAATAAATGATTTTGCTCTCACTTTCATCCTTGGTTCTACAGAGTTGCTTTCTAATCATTTCACAAACAGTTTGGTAACTTTTACCAAATGTTAGTAAAAGTAACTGTGTAGAAGTAAAATTTTACAAAAAGGTTAAGTTTCCAAATATGTAGATCAAACCCCGCAGTAGAATCAACTCTCAATTATTTATACCTAGGTGCAAATCTAGGCATAACAAGACACATAATTGAGAGAGCAGCTAAATTAAACAAAGTGTAGAAGTTTTGTTCAAAGTTCCATTTGAGACATATACATGTGGAAATCATAGAAGCTATTATTTGCATATATCAAGTTGAGTAGCACAATAGAGAGTATTTGGATTCCAGTTAACTCCTCTAGTAACAAAGGAGATGTATTTCAATTATTTGACCTTGTGGTCAGAGATCTCATTATCAGAGGTAAAAGTACTAGAAGCCTTAGGTACATATTCCAGAACATTCTTTCGCTGTGTCAGAGAACTTCTTACTACCCTGGACTTTAGGCGAAGGGAGAGGAAATACTGGGCCCTTTAGCATTTTGAGGGGCACTCATGCCTGTTTTAGGAAAATTACTTAAATTATGACAATAATAAAAATTAAGAGCTAAAATTTATTGAGCTATTATTATGTTCCAGGAACTTCACAGACATTGTCATCCTTAATCCTAACACAGCTCTCTAACATAGATAGTAGTAATTATTCCCATTTTACAGGTGAGATAAGGTCTAAAGAGCTTAAGGAAACTTGCCAAAGACCCACAGCTATAGCCCGTGAAAGCCAAAATTCAAGCACTGGTCTGTCTGACTTATAAGCCCAAACTCCCAACACTCCTCCAAGCCATAGGGACTGACGTTTTACAGCCCAGATATTACATATTGAATATCTCCAAGTAATGCCTCCCATCTCCAAGAGCCTGAGGTCTCAGCCAGCCCCTGAGCTCTCTCCGTGTCATCTGCAAGAGATCTGGACCTGCCACAGTGCTACTTCCTCTTCCTGGCTAGCAGGGCCCAGTGCTGAGGTTATACAGGGTCCTATTAAAAATATCCCCCTTCCCCACTCAGGTTTAGAACTAACTTAGAAGATAGACTCAGGAATCGGTCAAGATAGAAATGTCAGCTCTACTACCACAAGGACTGCATCAGAGGACAGAACTAAGAAATGTAATCAAATAGGCTAACTTAAGCTCTTAGCTCTGGGTCCCCTTTCACCCACCTGGATGTTAAAACCCAAGCCAGAGGCAAGGCTTGGGACTATAGGGCAGATGTACTTACTCAGGGTTGCAGCCTTGGCCTGGTCCAGGACAAAGGAGTGGAAGAAACCAAATCTCTCACGCTCTCAGCCTTTTAATAAATTAGTTCTATCCACTTGTGAGTCATGGATCTAAGGCTGTGGTCCAGCATCAGGTTGGGCGCCCATCCTACACAAGGAGAGGTGAGCAAGGGGCACAGGGGCTGCTCTAGTGGATCAGCCTCCAGTGGAAATCCGAAGAGTAGAGGAACCAATCTCCCACCTCGTAAGAAGTTCTTTGTACCCTTGCCAGGGGCTTGGTGGTTTTGTGAAAAATAGATTTTCACAGGATTCTATTAAACTAAATATGATTATACTTGAAAAGAAGAAAAATCAAAGGAAAAATTTCCTATTGTTCCAAAGATGAGTACTATCACCAGACATAGTAATGCATTAAGAAAGAGAAAATAATCTCCACCTACAAAGACTTTATCATTTCATCGGTGGTGGCGGGGTCAGGAGTGTGAGATGAGAGGAAAAAATGCGTGATCCATATGGTGTTGCAAGACTTTGTTTGCCCCTGAGATCCACTCTCTACCCTCCTCCACCTGGCTCTATGACCCGGGAGCCTGCCCTCGTGGACTGCATTGACAGCCTCCTCCTTTCCCGACGGCTGGTTGGGTAAAGCCAGGTGGAGAACACTGCCAGATGCTAGAGGGCGAGCGGATAGTAAGGTTGGGATGTTTATTTGTTTGCTTGTTTTTTGGCCACCCCGCAGGGCTCGTGGGTTCTTACTTCCCCGACCAGGGATCGAACCCGCGTCACTGGCAGTGAAAACGTGGAGTGCTAACCACTGGACCACGGGGGAAGTCCCAGCTTGGGATGTTTATCGCCTCAGAGCGGTGGGCGTTGGCTGAATCCCTCCGCTGAAGGCCACAGTTCCTGTCCGGCGGTGCCTCTGAGTTTCTATAACCGTTCCCTCGCCTGCCCCTTCAGTCCTCGTGGCGGGACCAGCCGCCAGGGTACAGCGCCGTATTCATTTCCCCAGCTCCTGCCGCACCTTCAGAAGTAGTCCCTTTATGAAACACTGGTCAAATTACCCCATTTGATTGTGCAATCTCTTTCCTGCCCGAGACCCTGACAGATAAATACATACATAATGATAAAAGCAGCTCTTTACAGCTTTCAAACCTTTTTTACCTTTTGAGTCGCCTGGACTCCTGCAATGGCCTGCTAAATGATTGCTCACACCCACAGGTGCCCCTGTCTCAGCCCGTTCTCCACAGGGCAGCCACGAGACACTCCTCTCTGTTAAAAACCCGTCTTTGGCTTCCCATGGCACCCAGAATAAAATCCATATATCCTGGGCTTCCCTGGCACAGTGGTTGAGAGTCCACCTGCCGATGCAGGGGATGCAGGTTCGTGCTCCGGTCTGGGAGGATCCCATATGCTGCGGAGTGGCTGGGCCATGAGCCATGGCTGCTGAGCCTGCGCGTCCGGAGCCTGTGCTCCGCAATGTGAGAGGCCACAACAGTGAGAGGCCTGCGTACTGCAAAAAAATAAAATAAAATAAAAATAATGATCCTTGCTTCACAGGGCCATTGTCCTGTGAGATTGCTGTCCAGGCACAAGAGGCCTATAAACTGTAAAGTACAATGCACATGTCAGTGTTAGTATCCCAGGTCCCCAAACAGAAGCTTTTGCTCACATGAGAACAAAGGGACACAGATACAGCACGACACTTGTCCCCAGGGGCGGAAGGCAAGCAGTATGAGGGACAGGTGAGTTTCCTGGGGTGAAACCGGGTGAGTTCAGTCCAGAAAGACTCCATGGAAAATATAGTGCAAGCAGAGATTTGAACAAAGAGGGCTTGGTGATTATGTTCTTAGAAAAGGGAAGTTGCCGTCTGTGAGTGGAGGGGCAAACAGCTGAGTCTGCCCAGAACTACTGAGTCAAAATGTTTTCTCTCCACAGATGAACATATGTCCGGGCTACATATGCTGGGTTTTGCCTTCAATGAATTCAACTCTGTGTAGGGAGGAAGGGATATGATTTTTTAAAATGTGATGGGACAACATTTGGGGATTTTTACTGATTCTATTACCAACCCCCTTTGTTTCCTAGTACCCCTCACTCTTTTTCACACATTGGGTGAGAGCAGCATTTATTCCTTCAGGGATGAGAAGATTCAGCCAAAAGCCAAAGCTTTTGAGTTTCAGATGCTTTGTTTTTTAAACTGTATAAACCTATGTCCTGAGTAAACTCAGGGCACAAGACAAAAGATTTAGAATGCATAATGATCTCAAAGTAAAGCTGGCGGGGGGAGGGGGTTTTGGAGGGAGCAACAGAGATGGGTGCTGTAGGGAAGTTAAAACAATTCTATTCCTAAGAAAGCGGCCCTGAATCCTGCGCCCATCCATGTTCCACCTTGTGCCACTTTCCTGAGCCCAGATTTTGCGGTTTAGGAGTCGAGTTGAGGCACATGGCAATGCTACCAGCTCCAGACAGGCTCTGAGGCTCCATGCATTCCTTTCCCAGGTGTAACCCAGAATTTTCCTAGGCCAGCCTGATGGGCAGCAAAGGAAAGGTCTGCAGGGGTAGCTAAGTGGGAGCACCCAAGACAGTCTGAGAATATCTCTCAGGTGCGTGACAGCGGTGCAGACATAGCCCGGGAGCTGCAGCAGTGACCTGCATGACCACCACGAGCTGGAAGGGAACAAGGACACCAGCCTGGATGCCCGAGGGCATGGCTGACAAAGACCAAGTAACCTTCAGCGGCCAGCACAGCAATACCCCAAAGACCACCCAGGGAAAGGGGCTGAGTTATTGAGATTAAACTTTAGTCAGGTTATAGAAAAATGATGAGGTTTATTTCTATACACCTGAGTGAGTGGACTGAAAACGTAACCCACTTCAGAAGTAGCAACACAGAGGAATGTGCTTTCACTGTCATAGGAGCTGGAGAAGTGTGGATCGGGAAGGCACGGGGGCCCCATCTCCCCTACACACACACACACTTACTTCCAGGGACATTTTTCTTTACATCATATTGATTTCACCTCCTCATTTAAACAAGCTCACACAATAGGGACTTTACTGCATCTCCTTCTGAGCACAATCCCATCTTTCAACCTCCTTGAACTGCTTAGCCTGTAAATTATGGAGGTTTATTCCAATGCCCCTCAGAGCCTTCCCAGGTCGTTTTTCATGTCAAATATTTTTTTCATGGTAATAAGAAAACAACTCTAGATGTGTTTAACACAGCAGCCAACGTGTACCCAAGGGGTGTAATTAGCACTTACTACCTTCTAAAGAAAAGGCAAGATATAACACAGCACTGCTTTCCTACAAGAAAACGCTAAGGTACAGGGGGAGAAATTACTTCAAAATTGTCTTTCTTCCTGAGGTACTTGCAAGTGAAATTTACTATGGTTCTGTTAATTATAGAACAAAACAGGGGGTTACTTAGCATATGTCAGGCATCCCCTCTTTTGGAGGGAGTAAAATAGGCTGCCTGTGGATTGCTAAGGTCGTTTGCAGGGACCAGCACCACTGAGGATTTCAAGACGCCTTGTCAGGTGCAGGGTAATGATGACAACTGATGCTATTAACAGCACTTAACTGTGTGTGTGTGTGTGTGTGTGTGTGTGTGTGTGTGTGTGTGTGTGTGTGTAGACGTACTGTAGGCTTCTGGGCTTTTTTCAGGGTCGCCGCTCCTGTCAGAGTGGGTGAAGAACTGGCTCTTTGCCTTTATAATAAAGGATTCCAAATTCTGTTGTTTTGTTTTGTCTTGTTTCCCTTCTTCAAATTATGTTTTTAAAAGCACTATGACTCATATTTAGAGTGTTTCCCATTTGGTCTGATTGGTGGCCCCTTTCTATCACTTGCACCTTATTCTTAGATTTAAGTAATCATTCCCAAACACTATGCTGCTTTAAAGTTTAATTTTCTGTTAGATGAAAGAATACTTGGGTTGACCAGGAGTTTTAAAACGCCACCTAAAGATGTCATGGGTCAGCTTGAATTCAAAAGCCTAGCTATTTTTTTAAACCTCACACACATTTTAACGATTTTATTAAAGTCCAAGGCATTGGAGAATATGGAGTGAATTTCAGGAGAAAATGATTTTATTTGATTGAAATTACATATTAATTTGTTGCAGCTGGGTGAAGGATGGGGCATTTTCTTTGCATCTTAAGAAATACAGTGAAAGCATTAAACAGGATGGATTAGGGCTTAATGCTCTAAATATTAAAAGACATGCCATTTGGGTTTAAATCACTTCAAAGTTAGAGATGGTTCTAGTGATGGAAGCCAGATTTGTGCCTTGGTTTTAAGATGTCTCTAAAATGGAAGGTGGAACCACAGAGGGTCTTGACAGACGTTAGAGAGCAAGGTTAGATAAATATAAGAATTCCTCTCAGGGCTTCCCTGGTGGCACAGTAGTTGAGAGTCCGCCTGCCGATGCAGGGGACACGGGTTTGTGCCCCGGTCCGGGAAGATCCCACATGCCGTGGACAGGCTGGGCCCGTGAGCCATGGCCGCTGAGCCTGCGTGTCCGGAGCCTGGGCTCCGCAACGGGAAAGGCCACAACAGTGAGAGGCCCGCGTACCGCAAAAAAAAAAAGAATTCCCCTCAAACTGCCTTGAGCTAAAAGATGAAGACTTAGGAAACTTTAAAGATGATACCGTAATGTCACAAGGAAAATAATATATAATCACATAGTTCTGAGGTTAGTTGAAATCTATATTAACCATACCATACACTCTAGCACTTAGACAAGGTGTACAGTATACTGAACAAAGGAAACAGAGAAAGTAAATGAAAAAGTGTTGGGGAGAAATAAGGGGGAGAAATAAGTGAAAAAATAATGTGCCGACACAAGCCCCACCCATAATATTAACACACATATGTCATTTCTTGAAATGAATGAATGAACATTTTAGGAACAATCTGTTAATGTTTTTGGTTATGATTTCAATTCCTACTGCCAGATATTTTGACCCTAAAAATTAAACTGAGCTAGAAATGATACTGCCCAGTCTTTTCTCTCTATAATAGTGATCTAAATTATACTCGAAGTTAATAGAAAAATAATTTTTGACATTTGAAAATCAACCAAGAAATTTCTCAGAAAGTATCAGAATAACTAAGGTACCATTTTTCATTGGTTCTGCAATTAATTTTTCCCAGGATTTTTAAATCTCTGAAATTAGAATGTATCTGACAATCAATGGATCTTACAATGATAACTGACAGCATTTTTTTCTTCATAGTACATAAAATAATAATGCATTTTGAAATTAATGGTGCCTCACGGTCTACAAAATGTGATAGTTTGGGGTCATGGGGATTCTTACAGGCAAAGTGAGGGAAAAAAATTTCCATGACTTTCTCAGAGTTGGTTGTTAGTATTCACCTATGTTATCTAGAGTTGTTTGGTTTTCTAGAGTTGCACTGCTAATTATGGTAGCCACTAGCCACATGTAGTCATTTAAATTTAAATTGATTAAAATAAATAAAATCAATTTCTTAGCAGTACTAGCCAAGTCTCAAATGCTCAGTAGCCACGTGTGGCTTGGATGATGTGGATTTGTAGGACATCTTCTTCATCACAGAAAATTCTATTGGGCAATGCCAGTCTTGAGTGCTGACTTGACCTCATAAATTCTTTAGATTTAAGCAACAGTACAGAAAGGTCACAAAAATTATAGTGTCTGTCTATAGGGATAGCATTTTACTATTTCATTTGGAGGTTTGTTTTACTCTATACAATAAAAATTTAATATTTCATATTGTGTCCCTATTTGTATAGATTTCAAAATTATGTTGTTCATTTGTGGACTTACGATGTTGGTAAGGCGTAATTGCACATTTATCAATGGAGTTGAGTGATGTAAGCTACTATGCTTATAGAATCTTGTTAAGGATGAGCATCAAAAAATTTTTGTAGGAAGGTATAAATGGGAGGAGAGGGAAGATATTGTGAATAGACCCCAAATATGCTAGGTACTGTACTAGATGCTAAAAATCCAGGTGACTTCAGCAGTTGGATGTATTGTGATACTAGCAACCAAGAGAGTGAATCTGGAGAAGGAACAGAGCGCCCAGCACACTTGAATTGGGAGCTTATGGGACATCCAGGTGTAGATTCCAGTCGTAAGCTGAACCGATTCCCAAATCCACATCTCTCCACCATGCAGGAGGCAGACTCAGAGGCGAGGTTACAGGGCCTCCCAGGAGCTCTAAGCCACTGTGTGCACCTGGGCAGTAACACCATCCTCTGTGCTATCTCCAAGTACAAAGAATAACACTCATAATACTTGCCCTTAGCAATTGACCTCATATGTGGAAAGCCCTCAGCTTCCTAGATGAAGGGAGGTGTTACAGAACCACAAAGTGAATCTCGCTGGCACCCTGAATCACCACTGCCCTGAACTATCGTGGCCCTTTATCAGGGCATCCAGGTATCTGTTTCCATGTTTCTCTCCAAGAGTTGTCCCAGCCCCTCCCTAATCTCCCAGTGAGATCTAAAATGCCCCCAGAAAGGGAATCAATCATACTTAATAAACAGTAACATTTTGATGCAACTCTATAGCTGAGGAGAAAACATGACTTCAAATAGATTAGTCAAGAGAGAACGTTCTTTCTTACAGAAGAGAAAAAATTGGATGGTTTCCAGTGATGCGAGACTTCAAACAGGGAATGAGAGGGAGGGCAAGAAAGCCTGTTTTCTCCCACTCCAGTGGGTCCTGTAACGAAGGAGGTGAATAGTTTGCACAAAGGGCTAACTATGTTGATAGCTTGTCAACAGATGGCTTACCTATTCTAAGAAAGAATTATCTGCAAGCGGCAAATACAAAAGCAGCAAATGTGTTGGATCATCCAAACTGACAAAAAAGGAATGTGACTTTGAGGATATATTTCCTAGAACCTGAAGGGTATTTGCAGCAGGAAAGGTCATTTTGGAGGAATAGGGGTTCATTGACGGTGGCATGGGGGAGAAAAAGGTGTCTAAATTCTGGAACCTTTTATTAAAGCTTGTTTTCCTTGTTTGAATCTTTTGGTTCCTGTGTCTGTGACAGTATTCATAACTCAGCCCCAGTGTGCCAACAAACCCCATATGTTTCGGTTCTCTCCTTATCTTTCAAGCCAAGATAAGGTTGAAATGAGTGAATTGCAAGAGATTTGTGATAGAATACACAAATACACATACAGTGGCAGAGGGTGGGGACGTCTGACTCATCTTTGTTTTCTTCAACACAGCACAAGACTTACACAAATGAGGCACTCAATGAAAGTTTCTTAATTAAATGTGCATGCCCTCAAAACCGAAAAGAAGAAAGTCCCCAGTGGAGAAGGTCTTTCTTTACAGACTGAGGGGAAGTAGCTGTGAGTCAGATAACAGGGCTCTGAGCAGGAAAACCATCTCTAGCCATATTCAGGAAGAAAGCATGGTCTTTTCTCCCACTCTGCTTCCCATTCATCTATTCACCTAACAGACTTTGCATCAATACCTACATCTGCCAGGCACTGCCTTGGGTGCTGGAGCCATAAAGTTGAATAGGACAGAGTCCTGATGTGGAGCTGATAGTGTATGTGGGAGAAAGAGATTAGTAGTTATAACGTTCATCATCAGGTATTAGGATAAACTCTTCTACAAGCATTATTTTATTTAATCTAATTCTTCTCAAATTTTAACGTGCCTGCACGTCATCTGGGAATTTGGTTAAAATGCAGCTCCTGATCCGGTAAATCTGGGGTGGAGCCTGAGATTCTGCATTTCTAACAAGCGACTGTGTGATGCCTAAG